>NC_134084.1:82514134-83762884 GCF_000715075.1 Nicotiana tabacum | reverse complement strand
CATTAAGTTTGATTTGAGGTGTGTTTCATCGTTTCGATATTGTTATGTATGTTTTGAGGCCTCGAGTAGGTCCATATTACGATATGGAACTTGTTGGTATGTTCGTACGGGGTCTCGAGGGGCTCAGGTGAGTTTCGAATAGGTTTGGGCTGCGTTACGCTCGTTTTTCTTATGTTTCGACGTTGTTTCTTCAAGCATAAATGGTACCATATTGAACAAATGAGCTCCAATTTCTATTTTGATTGAAGCATTAGATCCATATCGTAACTACAGAATCATATAAAAAATAATCGTCAAATTTGGACATTGTATGAGGATTTTATGATCATTTTACTAAGAATTGAGTTGCCAGATTTTTCAGATTAATTACGAAATTGCCACTGAATGTGTATTTAAAAATATGAATTATTTTCAAATATTCAAACCAACATATCTCCTTCAATATAAGGTCAAATGGAGTGATTCAAGAGCCTAACTTCACTAGAATTTCACAAGGAATCTATTAAAGACATCAAAAGTGAGTTTCGAGATCTTTTGACACACGAAACGAGGCAGAACATTATTAAAACGAGGATTTTGTGCATTTAACATATTTTGAGTTGGGGAGATCGAAATTGGGCAATTTTCAAGGCGTTTTCAGCATATGAATTGGGGTAAATATTCTCTACTCGCTTTTAGTTATATTTCATGAATCTATCTTCGATTTTAGCTTTTAGTTGATGAATTTTAAAGCAGAAATTAGGGGGTTTTGGCCTAAAGTTTCATAATATGAATTTTTTAATTTTGAACACCGATTCAGAGTCATATTTGAGTGAAACTAGTATGGTTGAACTCGTAATTGTATGGTTGACAAATTTTGTGAGTTTTATCGGGTTTCGAGGAGTGGGCCCGGGTTGGACTTTTTGTCCAATTTTGGGCTTTTGAATAAAGATTCGACCTTTTTCAATTGGGATGGGTTCCTTTAGCATTGTTTGATGTATTTGAGTTATTTTTGGTTAATTTCAAACTGTTCAGAGGTCCGAATGCGTGATATGGCATTTTTGGATCATTACTTGGCTTGCTCGGTATTAGAATTGGCTTGTTCGAGGTAAGTAACTCTTCTAAAGTTAGTGCTGAGGGTATGAAACCCCGAATTACGTGTTATGTGATTAGTGTTGAGGTGACGCACATGCTAAGTGACGGGCGTGTAGGCGTGCACCCTGTGAATTATGACTCTGTTGTTTTCCGTGGCACTATATAGTGGCCCTATCTTGTTGATATCTGTGTTTTTACCATGTGATAAAGTAATTGAGCTGTTAATCATGCTAGATATCATGTTTAGGCTTTATGCCGATACAGTTGGGACCCATAGTGGTCATTTCTTACTGTCATCCTATTGGTTTTCATTGATATTTAGTACTCAGTCATATTTATGCATTTATATCATATCTTATTCTCAGTTATTATTCATTAGCAGATTATATCATTGTTCCGGGTTAGTATTCATGACATTGTGAGCCCGTGAGTGAGACTGGAAAGATTGACGAATGAGTGAGGCCGAGAGCTTGATTGTGAGTGACAGTTATGGGATCGGACTGCACGCCTCAACATGTTATATTGATTTATGCCTGGATTTGGCTTGTGATAGCTCTTGGGCTGAAGGAGCTCCTCCAGAGTCTGTACACACCCCCAGTGAGCGTGGTTGATTATATTGAGGGATGAATCTTCCCTGGACATGAATCTTGTCCGAAGAATTTATATACCTGAAGATGGATCTTCTCTATGGGGCCGGATTGGTCTTCCTCGGTACTGAGTGACTGATGGTCAGTGATGTATATATTCCGGGATGGATCTTTCCTAGGAAAAATGGGACATATACAGTACCGAGTGGTTGAGCATGATGAGTGGAAAGTGTGAGACAGTGAGATTGAGTACTCTGAGAGTGTGAGTACATGATTCATCTCTGAGATACACGGCATTGGCATGCACACATGACATACAGGCATAGAGATGTATTTTTCCTCATGCTGTACAGTATCACGTCATTCATGACTTTTACACACATTGGTATGTGGCATAGAGAGGTATTTTACACTTGTTATCTAGAAAGAAAAATGAAACATCTTATTTATTGTGAAAAACGATTTTTAGAAAAATTACAATTTTTAAACTATCTCATATTTTACAACGATTTCAGTAAAGGATTTGAGTATCATTGATATTCTTGAAAAACGGAAGTATTTTCGGAAGAATGTGAAAAAGCTGAGAATTTTATCTCTGAGTTACTGCCTCATTTATATGCTCTACATTGTTATGAACTGCTGTTGGTTATTGGTGTTGGACCCGACCTATATTTCACCTCGTCACTACTTTCAACCTAAGGTTAGGTTTGTTACTTACCAGTACATGGGGTCGGTTGTACTGATACTACACTTCTGCACATTGCGTGCAGATGTTGTCTACTGTTGTTTCTGTGATCGATGGTTGCTGGATTTGAAGATGTACCTCCGTTCCGGTTGTAGCTGCCTCTTGTTCATGGTAGCCGTAGATTTATAAAACTCTATTTATGTGCTTTTCAAACAGAAGATGTATTTACTTCATATCAACTTTGTAAATTCTATTCTTAGAAGTTCATGATTTGTAATATCAGTCCTTGGGAAAGTTTATAAGATTTAGATAATTCTCTTGTTTAAACAACCTTATTAAATATTATGGGAATTGGATAGTATAGTGGGCTTACCTAGTGGGTTGGGTTAGGTGCCATCACAACTAGTGAATTTTGGGTCGTGACAGTTTTATAGCCATTCCCCATTCATGTGGGGGATTGTCGGGTTTTTTAAGCTTGGTTTAGCGTAAAAGAGGGTGAATAGGAAATGGAGGAAAAATGAAATATTTGAATTTCCCTCCTTGACAAAGGGACATTGTCCTATATTGGAGGAAGAAAAGGCTTTTGATTGGTATATATATAATTGATCTTTTCTAGCTCTTAAAGAATTAAAAATAAGGCAAGCCTCGCGCCGTCGTCATCGTCGCTCGATTCGGCTTCGGCTGCGGCTTCGGATTGGGATTCAGATTCGGATTTGGATTTAGATTTGGTCAAAGATCGATCGATTGAATAATATTTTTGGACAAAATTCATTTAATTATTTAATAAAATATTAATTAAATTAGCCATATATCCAACCCCAAACTGGATCCATGCGGGACCCAATTCATTTTCTTCCCGAAGTTTTATTTAAATTTCCCTCCCGTTTTTAAGTGATTGTTCTGAAGAGTTGTAAGCTTCCAGAAACAGTACTTCCATTGGCTATAAATTCGTTTGATTCCTCAGATTTTTTCTTACAAATTTTCTGAACTTCAAGACTTCTTCTTCTTCTTCTACACAAATCTATTCCAATGAGATTTATTGTCGTTGAGTTGTTCGCTGACAACGTGATTTTTGGTACCAATACACCGGTGAGTTAAATCGTTCTATCCTAAGAGGATAATATTCCAGCACCTCGGGTACTTGAGGGGAATAATTTTCTTTAAGGAAACAATGTGCATTCAGTGGGCTCGATTTATTCCAAAATTATTTTCAAATATTATTTCGACATTCTGTTGCTACTAACTTTCTGTTTTTATTTCTATTTTAGAAATTTTACTATTTTATTATTTAGTACAAGTAATACAAATTGCCTAACAAATATCAAGTATTGAGAGAACACGTAAGATTTGTGGTACTGAAAGCGAGGATGTTGAGCATATGGTGTTAAGATGTCTCCACTCTCAACTAGTATGGAAACTAAGTCCTATAAGATGGCCTGATTTGGACAAAATTAATGATTTTTTCATTTGGTGGTATACTTTGGTTTCTAATACTAGATAATATCCTAAGTCAGTAGAGTTATTAAATTTAAGTGTTAATATTATATGGCAAATATAGAAAGCTAGGAATGCATGATACTTTAATAATGAGAGGTTTGAACCGAATGATATTATTTCTAAGCCATTATTTGATTATCATGAATATAAGGATATTTTAGATACTTGCTCATCTATTTCTCCTCAAAATGGGATTTTCTTAGCGGCTCAACTAACAAACCACCAAGATGGCATATTATTATTTACTGATGCAGGTTTACAGGTGGATACTAGACGTGCAAGAATTGATGTTACGATTATGGATAGCCTTGGGAAACTACTTCATGCCCATGGATCCCCAATCCAGTTTGTAGGAGAAGTCATGATAACACTTTCTATAAGAAGGGCTTAAACGGGCACTTAAGAATGGTTCGAAGAAGGTGAAGAACCTATCAGATACAAAGAGTGAAGAGTGTTGACATGATTCGAAAAAAATTGGAAAAAAATTACTTGCAAAGAGAGTTATTTGATTCACAAAAAAAATTGGAAACACTTGTGAAGACATTTGGAAGCTCTCGACTTTGTTTGATCATGTAGACTTTGTTTATATCCTTAGGAATATAAACAAACTAACACATAATTTAGCTAAGTTTTCTATTACTTTGTTAAAGGAAGTATTAACTTTTTCTCAAGTTTGGATCATAAAGGATGCTATGAGCACCTTTGCTCAACTTGTTTATTCTATGTATTAATATAATATATATCTTTGAGGGAAAAAAATAGCGCATATATATATGTGTGTTGAATGCCAAAATGTCCCACATCGGTGAAGGAAGAAAGTTGTTGGAAATTTTTTCCTATAAAAGGAGGCCTAATGTTTAGGATTTAAACACACCTCTCATTTGACTTCTTATCTTCTTAAGGCATTTGTATCTTCTCTCTTTAGTGTTATTTCACTTGTATTTTTGGAGTGGAATAAAATATTGGTTATGTCCGAGGAAGTAGGCAAAATTGGCCGAATCTCGTAAATTCTGGTGTTCCTTTTATTGTTGCTTTATTGTTTTATTTATTATTTGGTCGCTGTCATAATTTTTGGTATAGTAGTTGTGACTCATTCACACTATATACATTTGACTTCCGCAACAATTGGTATCAGAGCCAAGATACTGTCTAAGTATGCTCTGTGGTTGCAGCATAGTCTGATCTTCCACATCAGAAAAGATTTATCTCGGTAACTGAGTCAAGGTTCTGTCTGAGTATGCTCTGTGGTTGCAGCTTAGTCTGATATTCCACACCAGAAAAGAAATAATCTTAATTTGTCTCGTAAGCTATTAAATAATATTTGTGTCAAAGATGGGAGATAATAAACAAGAAGAATCTACATCAAGTGTCAACAATACGTCATCATTGGCATCTTCACTTATGACAAGAATTGTGTCAAATGCGAAATTTGTGGCACAAATTTTTGACGGGTCAGGACATTTTGAGATGTGGCAAGGCGAGGTTCTAGATGTCCTTTTTCAACAAGGGCTAGATCTTGCCATTGAATAAAAAAGACTCGATGTTATTAGAGAAGAAGATTGGAGAATTATCAACCGTGTTGCTTGCGGTACTATTCGATCCTACGTTGCTAGAGAGCAGAAATATCCATACACAAAGGAAACTTCTGCAAGTAAATTATGAAAAGCACTGGAGGATAAATTTAAAAAAAAACAGTCAAAATAAATTGTACATGTAGAAGAGACCGTTTCGCTTCACCTATGTTCCCAGTACCACGATTAATGAATATATCATCAGTTTCAATAAGTTGGTCACAGATTTGCAAAATATGGATACAACTTTTGATGATGGTGACTTGGCCTTGATGTTGTTGGGGTCACTTCCTGATGAGTACGGGCACCTTGAAACTACTCTACTCCATGGAAATGATGAAATTTCTCTTAGAGAAGTTTGTTCGACTTTGTACAGCTATGAACAAAGAAAGGGAGAAAAATAGAAGGGTGGAGAAGGAGAAGAACTGGTTGTGAGGGGTCGTCCTCAAAATCAAACGAGGACAAAGAAGGGAAGATCCAAGTTAAGATCTAAACCCAGCAAAGATGAATGTGCCTTTTGTCGAGAAAAGGGGCACTTGATGAAAGATTGTCCGAAGTTGAAGAATAAGGCCAAACATAACGATGGAAAGGCCATTATGGATTCAAATATAGTTGATGGTGATGATTGAGACTTCTCATTAGTTACAACAGAGCCATCAACATCATCAGACATATGGTTGATGGACTCGGCTTGTAGCTATCATATGTGTCCTAACAGGGACTGATTCGTGGATTTTCAAGAAGGAGAACATGGAGTCGTCCACACAGTGGATAACAACCCTCTTACCTTATATGGCATTGGTTCAATACGATTAAGGAACCATGATGGAATGATCAGAACATTAATAGATGTTCGATATGTACCGGGTTTGAAGAAAAATCTCATCTCTGTGGGAGCCCTAGAATCAAAAGGGTTCAAAATCATTGCAAAAAATGGAGTGATGAGAGTATGCTCCGATGCACTAGTGGTAATGAAGGCCAATCGGAAGAACAATAACATGTACCATTATCGCGGTAGTACAAATTTTGGGATAGCGACAGTAACATCCAGTGACGAAAAAGAGGCAGAAGCAACCAACCTATGGCACATGCGCTTGGGACATGTTGGAGGAAAATCTTTGAAAACTCTATCAGATCAAGGATTGTTAAAAGGAGTAAAGGTTTGCAATTTGGAGTTTTGCAAGCATTGTGTCAAAGGGAAACAGACAAGGGTTAAATTTGGTACATCCATCCATAATACTAAAGGCATTTTGGATTATGTACACTCTGATGTTTGGGGTCCTTCCAAAACACCTTCATTGGGTGGGAAGCACTATTTTGTAACCTTTGTTGATGATTTTTCTCGAAGAGTGTGGGTATATACAATGAAGAGCAAAGATGAAGTGTTGGGAATTTTTCTCAAATAGAAGACGATGGTGGAGAATCAAACAGGCAGGAGGATCAAGTATATTCGCACAGACAATGGAGGTGAATACAAAAATGATCATTTCAATAAGGTCTGTGAAAATGATGGCATCGTCCGACACTTCACTGTCAGACGTATACCACAACAGAATGGAGTGGCATAATGTATGAACCGGACCTTGCTGGAAAAGGTAGGTGTATGTTGTCCAATGCTGGCTTGGACAAAGAATTTTGGGCTGAGGCAATTACATATGCATGCCACCTCATTAATCGCTTATCATCTGCTGCTATTGATGACAAGACACCATTTGAAAAATGGTATGGAAAGCCTGTTGTAGATTATGACTGTTTGCACGTATTTGGCTCAACTGCATATTATCATGTGACACAGTCAAAATTGGATACAAGGGCAAAGAAGACTATTTTATGGGGATTACTTCTGGAGTCAACGGATATCGCTTATGGTGTCCTATGACAAAGAAAGTAATATTCAGCAGGGATGTTATCTTTGATGAATCTGCTATGGTAAATAAGGTAACAGAAGATACCAAACAAAATGAGGGTGCTTCTAAGCAGGTGGAGTTTGAGGGAAAATTTATTTTTCCTACATAAGAAGCAGAGGAGGAAATAAATGAAGATTATCCTCTGGAAGAAGAGCCAGTAGAGAGGGAGATTCCAACTCAAGAACCTCATCAACAACTTGAATCTATAGCAACCAGCAGGTCAAAAAGGACAACAACAAAACCTGTTCGTCTTATAGAGACGGTTGCTTGTGCCGCCTCAATTGTCGCTGATGATGTTCCTACCACTTATAAAGACGCAGTCCAAAGTTTAGAAGAAGATACGAGGAGGATTGCCATGAATGATGAAATACAGTCCCTTCATCAGAATTATACATGGAGATTGGCCAATCTCCCGAAGGGAAAGAAAGCAATTGGGTGCAAATGAGTATTTGCAAAGAAAGAAGGATTTCCTAACCAAGAAGATGTTCTCTACAAAGCAAGATTGGTGGCCAAAGGATATGCTCAAAAGGAGGGAATTGATTACAATGAAGTGTTTTCTCTAGTTGTAAAGCATTCCTCCATTAGAATTATGTTTGGCTTTGGTAGTAATAGTTGGATTTGGAACTAGTTCAGATGGATGTAAAAACTGCGTTTTTACATGGAAACTTGGAGGAGGAAATCTACATGACTCAGCCAAAAGGATTCAAAGTTGCTGGAAAGGAAAATATGATGTGCAAACTGGAAAAATCATTGTACGGATTGAAACAATCTTCTAGACAATGGTACAAGCGATTTGACGAGTTTATGTTGCGGCAAGGGTTCAAGAGAAGCAAATACGATCATTGTGTGTATTTGCGCAAGCTTAAAGATGGTTCCTTAGTATATCTTCTCCTATAAAGTGGCATGATTTGGACAAAATTAATGATTTTTTCGTTTGGTGGTATACTTTGATTTCTAATACTAGATAATATCCTAAGTCAGTAGAGTTATTAAATTTAAGTGTTAATATTATGTGGAAAATATGGAAAGCTAGGAATGCATGATACTTTAATAATGAGAGGTTTGAACTGAATGATATTATTTCTAAGCCACTATTTGATTATCATGACTATAAGGATATTTTAGATACTTGCTCATCTATTTCTCCTCAAAATGGGATTTGCTTAGCGGCTCAACTAACAAACCACCAAGATGACATATTATTATTTACTGATGCAGGTTTACAGGTGGATACTAGACGTGCAAGAATTGATGTTACAGTTATGGATAGCCTTGGGAAACTTCTTCATGCCCATGGATCCCCAATCCAGTTTGTAGAAAAAGTCATGATAACACTTGCTATAAGAAGGGCTTGAACGGGCACTTATGAATGGTTCGAAGAAGGTGAAGAACCTATCAGATACAAAGAGTGAAGAGTGATGACATGATTCGAAAAAATTGGAAAAAAATTACTTGCAAAGAGTGTTATTTGATTCACAAAAAACATTTGGAAAAACTTGTGAAGACATTTGGAAGCCCTCGACTTTGTTTGATCATGTAGACTTTTTTTATATTCTTAGGAATATAAACAAACTAACACATAATTTAGCTAAGTTTTCTATTACTTTGTTATTGGAAGTATTTACTTTTTCTCAAGTTTGGATCGTAAAGGATGCTATGAGCACCTTTGCTCAACTTGTTTATTCTATGTAATAATATAATATATATCTTTGAGGGAAAAAAATAGTGCATATATATATGTGTGTGTTGAATGCCAAAATGTCCCACATCGGTGAAGGAAGAAAGTTGTTGGAAATATTTCTCTATAAAAGGAGACCTAATATTTAGGATTTAAACACACCTCTCATTTGCCTTCTTATCTTCTTAAGGCATTTGTATCTTCTCTCTTTAGTATTATTTCACTTGTATTTTTGGAGTGGAATAAAATATTGGTTGTGTCCAAGGAAGTAGGCAAAATTGGCCGAACCTCGTAAATTCTGGTGTTCCTTTTATTGTTGCTTTATTGTCTTATTTATTATTTGGTGATGTCATAATTTTTGGTATAGTAGTTGTGACTCATTCACACTATATACATTTGGATTCCGTAACAATTGGTATCAGAGCTAATGTACTGTCTAAGTATGCTCTGTGGTTACAACATAGTCTGATCTTCCACATCAGAAAAGATTTATCTTGGTAGCTGAGTCAAGGTTCTGTCTGAGTATGCTCTGTGGTTGCAGCTTAGTCTGATTTTCCACACCAGAAAGGAAATAATCTTGATTTGTGTCGTCAGCTATTAAATAATATTTGTGTCAAAGATGGGAGACAATAAACAAGAAGAATCTACATCAAGTGTCAACAATACGTCATCATTGACATCTTCGCTTATGACAAGAATTGTGTCAAATGGAAAATTTACGGTAGAACTTTTTGACGGGTCAGGACATTTTGGGATGTGGCAATGTGAGGTTCTAGATGTTCTTTTTTAACAAAGGCTAGATCTTGCCATTGAAGAAAAAAGACCAGATGTTATTAGAGAAGAAGATTGGAGAATTATCAACCATGTTGCTTGCGGTACCGTTCGATCCTACCTTGCTAGAGAGCAGAAATATCCATACACAAAGGAAACTTTTGCAAGTAAATTATGAAAAGCACTGGAGGATAAATTTTGAAGAAAAACAGTCAAAATAAATTGTACATGTAGAAGAGACTGTTTCGCTTCACCTATGTTCCTAGTACCACGATGAATGAACATATCACCAGTTTCAATAAGTTGGTCACAGATTTGCAAAATATGGATACAACTTTTGATGATGCTGACTTGGCCTTGATGTTGTTGGGGTCACTTCCTGATGAGTACGAGCACCTTGAAACTACTCTACTCCATGGAAATGACGAAATTTCTCTCAAAGAAGTTTGTTCGGCTTTGTACAGCTATGAACAAAGAAAGGGAGAAAAACAGAAGGGCGAAGAAGGAGAAGCACTGGTTGTGAGGGGTCGTCCTCAAAATCAAACAGGACAAAGAAGGGAAGATCCAAGTCAAGATCTAGACCCAGCAAAGATGAATGTGCCTTTTTTCGAGAAAAGGGACACTGGATGAAAGACTGTCCGAAGTTGAAGAATAAGACCAAACATAACAATGGAAAGGCCATTATGGATTCAAATGTAGCTGATGGTGATGATTCAGACTTCTCATTAGTTACAACAGAGCCATCAACATCATCAGACATATGGTTGATGGACTCGACTTGTAGCTATCATATGTGTCCTAATAGGGACTGGTTCGTGAATTTTCAAGAAGGAGAACACGGAGTCGTCCACACAACGGATAACAGCCCTCTTACCTCATATGGCATTGGTTCAATACGATTAAAGAACCATGATGGAATGATCAGAACATTAATAGATGTTCGATATGTACCGGGTTGGAAGAAAAATCTCATCTATGTGGGAGCCCTAGAATCAAAGGGTTCAAAATCATAGCAGAAAATGGAGTGATGAGAGTATGCTACGGTGCACTAGTGGTAATTAAGGCCAATCGGAAGAACAATAACATGTACCATTATCGCAATAGTACAGTTATTGGGACAGCGACAGTAACATCCAATGACGAAAAAAAGGCAGAAGCAACCAAGCTATGGCACATGTGCTTGGGACATGCTGGAGGAAAATCCTTGAAAACTTTATCAGATCAAGGATTGTTAAAAGGAGTAAAGGTTTGCAACTTGGAGTTTTGCGAGCATTGTGTCAAAAGAAAACAGACAAGGGTTAAATTTGGTACAACGATCCATAATACTAAAGGCATTTTGGATTATGTACACTGATGTTTGGGGTCCTTACAAAACACCTTCATTGGGTGGGAAGCACTATTTAGTAGCCTTTGTTGATGATTTTTCCGAAGAGTGTGGGTATATACAATGAAGAGAAAAGATGAAGTGTTCGGAATTTTTCTCAAATGGAAGACGATGGTGGAGAATCAAACAGGTAGGAGGATCAAGTGTATTCGCACAGACAATGGAGGTGAATACAAAAATGATCATTTCAATAAGGTCTGTGAAATTGATGGCATCGTCCGACACTTCACTGTCAGACGTACACCACAACAAAATGGAGTGGTAGAACGTATGAACCGAACCTTGCTGGAGAAGGTACGGTGTATGTTGTCCAATGCTGGCTTGGACAAAGAATTTTGGGCTGAGAAAATTACATATGCATGTCACCTCATTAATCGCTTACCATCTGCTGCTATTGATGGCGCATGCTGTAGATTATGACTGTTTGCACGTATTTGGCTCAACTGCATATTATCATGTGACACAGTCAAAATTGGATCCAAGGGAAAAGAAGACTATTTTTATGGGGATTACTTCTGGAGTCAAAGGATATCTCTTATGGTGTCCTATGACAAAGAAAGTAATATTCAGTGGGGATGTTACCTTTGATGAATCTGCTATGGTAAATAAGGTAACAGAAGATACCAAACAAAATGAGGGTGCTTCTAAGCAGGTAGAGTTTGAGGGAAAATTTGTTTTTCCTACACAAGAAGCAGAGTAAGAAATAAATGAAGATTATCCTCTGGAAGAAGAGCCAGTAGAGAGGGAGATTCCAACTCAGGAAGCTCATCAACAACTTGAATCAATAGCAACCAGCAGGCCAAAAAGGACAATAACAAAACATGTTCGTCTTATAGAGACAGTTGCTTGTTCCACCTCAATTATAGCTGATGATGTTCCTACCACTTATAAAGACGCAGTCCAAAGTTCAGAAGAAGATATGTGGAGGATTGCCATGAATGATGAAATACAGTCTCTTCATCAGAATCATACATGGAGATTGACCAATCTCCCGAAGGGAAAGAAAGCAATTGGGTGCAAATGGGTATTTGCAAAGAAAGAAGGATCTCCTAACCAAGAAGATGTTCGCTACAAAGCAATATTGATGGCCAAAGGATATGCTCAAAAGGAGGGAATTGATTACAATGAAGTGTTTTCTTCAGTTGTAAAACATTCCTTCATTAGAATTATGTTGGCTTTGGTAGTATAGTTGGATTTGGAACTAGTTCAGATGGAAGTAAAAACTGCGTTTTTACATGGAAACTTGGAGGAGGAAATCTACATGACTCAGCCAGAAGGATTCAAAGTTGCTGGAAAGGAAAATATAGTGTGCAAACTTGAAAAATCATTGTATGGATTGAAACAATCTTCTAGACAATGGTACAAACGATTTGACGAGTTTATGTTGCGGCAAGGGTACAAGAGAAGCAAATACGATCTTTGTGTGCATTTGCTCAAGCTTAAAGATGGTTCCTTTGTGTATCTTCTCCTATATGTTGATGATATGTTGATAGCTTCCGAGAATTCGGAAGAAATTGATAAGTTGAAGATTCAACATAAGAAGGGGTTCGAGATGAAGGATCTGGGTGAGGCAAAGAAAATTCTTGGCACGGAGATAATAAGAGATAGACGTTCAAAGAAACTCTGTTTATCTCAAAAAGAATATTTTAAGAGAGTACTACAACGCTTTGGCATAGATGAGATGACTAAGCCGGTTAGTACTTCACTTGCTCCCCATTTTAAGTTAAGTACTACTATGTCGCCAAAAGATGAAGCTGAACAAGAGTATATGTCAAGGGTACCATATGCAAATGTTGTTGGTAGCTTGGTGTATGCAATGGTCTGTACGAGACCTGACATTTCACAAGCTGTTGGAGTTATTAGCAGATATATGCATAATCCAGGAAAGGAGCATTGGGTGAAATAGATTCTATGGTATATTCATAATACTGTAGATGTTGGGTTAGTTTTTGAGCAGGAAGGCAATCAATCTGTAGTTGGATATTGTGACTCAGATTTTGCGGGTGATCTGGACAAACAAAGATCAACTACTGGTTATGTGTTTACTTTGCAAGAGCACCAGTTAGTTGGAAGTCAACTTTGCAGTCAACAGTTGCTTTGTCTACAACAGAGGCAGAGTACATGACTATTACAGAGGCTGTGAAGGAGGCAATTTGACTTCAGGGGTTGTTAAAAGAGCTTGACATTGAACAAAAAAGTATCACAATTTTTTGTGATAGTCAAAGTGCTATTCAGTTAGCGAAGAACCAAGTTTATCATGCAAGGACGAAACACATTGATGTTCGGTATCATTTCGTACGAGAAATCATAGAAGAAGGTGGAGTACGGTGAAGAAAATTCACACTACGGAGAATCCTGCTGATATGCTGACAAAGGTGGTGACTGCGGTCAAGTTTTAACATTGTTTGGATTTGATCAACATTGTTGAACACTAAAGATTGAAGATGAAGACACAACCAAAATTTGTTATTAAGAGAAAATTGAAGATAGTGAAATTTTTGCCAAGATGGAGATTTGTTGAATGCCAAAATGACCCACATCGGCGAAGGAAGAAAGTTGTTGGAAATTTTTCCCTAAGGCCTAATGTTTAGGATTTAAACACACCTCTCATATACCTTTCTTATCTTCTTAGGCCTAATGTTTAGGATTTAAACACACCTCTCATTTACCTTTTTTATCTTCTTAAGCATTTGTATCTCCTCTCTTTAGTATTATTTCACTTGTAAAAATTAATTTATTATTTGGTAGCTGTCATTTTATTGCTGCTTTATTGTCTTATTTATTATTTGGTGGCTGTCATAATTTTTTGTATAGCAATTGTGACTCATTCACACTATATACATTTGATTTCCGTAACAATATTTGACTTCCGTAACAATATGTATGTATATGTATATACGTATGTATGTATCGCTCTAGCTAGTGACCATAGTATACGAGGAAGATATGTGCGTGATACCAGATGCACCTAGATTCTTACTCTTATCCGCTTAAGCCCATCTCGTAGATTTATAGGAGGATAGGGCAAAAGTCATAAGTCACAAGGAAGGAATTAATAGACAAAATATAGACGAAGACACAGGAAGGTCACTTTATTTATATAATTTGGTGTCGTCGATCATAAAAGCCAACACCAACATCCACATACAAGCGGGATAGTAACCCCTCTTAACCATACAAAAAAAAAAAAAAAAAAAACAGCCATATTACATTAATGAAAGTTGGGGGAATACCCAGAGCTTCATTTTTCTAAAAGGTAGAGCCAGTCCCATAACCAGTGCCAGTTCCTCCACCAACATGGGGATGTTGAACTCCATGTCCTGCAGCTACATTGTGTTCTTTGGCCTCTCTCTTTTCCAGCTCTGCTGCTGCTTTCTTGTCCTCTTTCTTGTCCGTCGCCATTTCTTTCTTCAGTGGATCCCTAGTAGTCATCCTCTCCGCCTGCTCATTTTTAAGAAACCAAAACTTTGTACTATTAGATATATAATTAAGTTCAATAATTCAGATTTTAAAACGTTCATTGAATACATTATACTTTAGCAATTATAAGTTTAAAACTTAATACTCCGTCCACTATAACTAATAAATACACCTGAATAATGGCAATATCAAAATAAAGAAAAGTGTAGGGAACCTTTTCTTGAACAGTGGCTTTGGTTTTCTCCATGCCAGCCTTTGCTGAGGCTGCTGCGTCCTTTGCTGACTGCATTTTCTTCCTTTCTTTTCTCTGATAAGATAAGATTGTCTTTGTTCCTCGTTGCGTACTTTCGTTGTTGCTGTTGTTACAAGATGAGAGAAGAAGTCGAATTTGTAAGGGTTTATATAGGAGTTGGATGGAGAACCAAGTGATGCCACGAAGATAATGTAACTGTACGCGTGGAGAGTCGTGAGATGTAGGATTGCTGAGGTTTTAACACGTTTGCAGTAGTTGTCTAGATACGCATGTTTTTTATGGATTTATATCAACTGTTCAGCGGTTGAAAAATTATACCTACACAAAATATATGTGCCTCATTTTACACCACAAGTTCAAAAGTCTTTTCTTTTTTCTTAAACTACGTACTATATATCAGCTCCTCATTGGGACTAATATGTTTCGGTAGCGAATATTACTCATTTCGTCAATTGTTCCAATTTAGAGTATCAAACTTCTTTAAACGTAATTTTTTTAAAATAAAATTTATATATTTAACAAGTATATAAAAATAATTTAAATTATAATAATTAATTATCTAACATATTTAAAAGTCATACGAAAAAATTTATGATCAAAGAATAATTTATTTGACCCTTGAAATTCGAACGACACATAAATTTGAAACAGAGAGAATAATATCATTTATCTGCGCAATTAGATTAAAAACTTTTTGGAGTGAACAAAGTTAACTAGACCATTTTCATTTTTTTCTCTTTTAGATGTTTGTTTAATAGGTATTACATAAATAATATATATTAGGTATAATTTTATTAGTTTCGTGAAATATTTTAAACCTGTGACGATATACTAATGTCTCTTCTATCTTAAATTTGGGGTGGTACTCGTCCTATAAGTTTGTTGAATAGAAAATACGGAGTACAAGCTCCTAAGAAGTGGGGTTTGCCATTAATTTCGTGACTGAAAAAATAGTACAACAAAGAAAAACACATTAGGTCTCCACAGATCTTTCTGAGATGTATTTGATTTTACTATTTTTATTTTAACCTACCTTCATTTGTCTGTATAAAGACAACATGTTTTCCTACGTAAAGTTTTGATTTGCAACCTATAGAAATGTCTCTAATATATCAATTACTACATTGTCATATTCATACGCGGTTCAGATTTCCGCATATTTTTGCTTCCCTTTACTTTAGTTCACAACGAGGTTGGACCCTTCTCCTAACATAAAAAGAATATATGAACAGAATTTCAACCAACGATAGTCTATTTCTTTCTACTAGTAGGGGTAGCTCGGGCTTCGCCCGGGCCCAACGTGAACAAAGAGGTATATTGTTATTCTTCCGATTATGACTCTAACATATCAACTGGAATGTTTTACCATTTTTTAACAAATCGCTTTGTCAACAGAAAAATACTATAAGCACCCAATTAGACAATTCTTATGTTGTCTAACGCTCCATTCTGCCATTAGGTAGCCATATAAATTGAAAGTTGTTTTCACAGGTACCATTCAAATGTTGATAATGTTCCAAAGCATTGTGCTGCAAGCTCAATATTTTCAGCCAAAAGGCTCCCAATTTTCCAAGGAAGGACGGACATCAGAACCAAAAACGGATCCTACAAGAAGGTTAAAAACGACTTCAAAGCTGACTAACTAATCATAATGCTCTACCTTGTTATTGCTATAAAACTTACCTGTGAGCCAGAGAAGGTGAAGTTCCCACCGGATTGCAACTAGGTGGTCACCCATTTCTTAACGGACGTGGTGAGGCCCTGGTTCACAAGGAAAATATTTTAAGTCCAGCACATTAACATTGCCAACCTTTGCAACTCATCATCCATGGTATCCACAACCCTTTCATATGTCAAATAATAAAAAATGTTTGTTGCCTGTCTGACAATATCTCCAAAGATTCAGTGAAATTCAAAACCTGCAACTGGTTTAACAATTATTTGAAGTTAAAGCTTACATCAACTGCTGGTTAGCCCTGCTGCTTGCAACCAAATACCAAATCAATCCAGTGGTGGAGATTTGAGCTCTCACATTCGCTTTCAAGGGTTTCTCTGTTCTTATAAATAAATTCTAGAGCCGCGATATTAACAAAAGTCTGCCTAGAAAAGTATATGGTTAGTGACGACGATGAACATCTCTTCAGTAGTTTCTCGCATTGTCTAACAGAGCAAAAGATGTCACCTGTCGTTGAAACTCACATTACCGAGGAGTTGACTTTATTTTTATCTTTCAGTCAAATTTGATACACATCCACCTATATTCTCCAACGATGAATTCACAAGTCGCACAAAGATACATCGCAGCAGAGTTACCTAGTACTAAAAGGTATTAAGAGAGCAATACAATTATGACCGTGTTATAAAATAGCAAACGTAAGAAAGTCTGATAGCTGCTAGAAATGACAGAAAATGAATAACCTGGAGTTTGGTATATATAATGAGAGAAAAGTAATCTTTGAAAAATTTACAAAGAGGATGTAGTAGGACTAATGAAGATAAAATTGTGTACTCAGGGAGGCAATATGATTATACCCAGATGCAGTCAATCTAATGGAAGTCCATTTAAATTATTTTGTTGTGCCAGTAATGCCCACAAATTCTGATCACATTTATACTAAGTTATAGGTTCAAATATGTATTTTAGAAGATTAGAATCAACTAATAAAGTTAAAGGCCATGTAGAAATAAGTCATAGAAGGAACTAGTAATTTCCATGAGGCAGATCCAATTGCAGGTTTCCAAAGGATCAATTCCCATGAGGAAAGTTAAATAATTTCTCAAAGTTGTTAATTCTTACCACATCACTTATTTGGTCAACTATCTTTATGTTTGAAATCTTCAAAGTAACTTGATTCCAATTGAAATGAGAAATTGATTTCTAATTTGCAGAACTTTGGGATTTAACGGGAGTATTCATCTCAAACAAGGTAAGTATCATAAATCGTAAGTCTCCTAACAGAGATTCTGAAATAAAAAATGCTGATACCTCAATTTTTGATATATATAATTTCAGTAGGTCTTCTTGTTTTGCAGTCTATCTCTTTGGCTAACTGCTAGTAATTTTTGGTTAAGGGATAGATCGCAAGAAACTATACATTAATTCAAATGGTGCCAAATTTATCTTGTTGTCACAAATCAAAATTTATAGGCCAGATGAATTTCAAGGGTTAGGTTCTTTCATCGATCATGCCATTCAACATGCAGCACAAAGGTGTTATTGTTTAACCAAAAAATAGAATTTTAGTCAAAATTAGAATTTAGAAGAACGCGGATTACTGATAATCAAAAGAATATGTAGAAGAGAATAATTTGGAGTAACCAGAATGTAGTCAGGAGAAAAATAAGTGAATCAGAGTATATTTCAATTGTGCCTGTCCTTACAAGTGACTATATACCTCCCTTTTATAGGTATCTTGAAGATATGTGTTTCCTTCAAATCATAATGAGGCTATTATGAATAATTAAAGACATTGAATGCTACGTTACACAATCATTGTAATCAATACAAATTCTCTAACGTATCCGGTATTTAATGCCTATCGAATTCCGTATTTGCTCTCTTTATTATGGTCAGATCCGTTCCTTTAGATAAATGATATAAATAGGTACGGACGCTGAATCCTTCAAATGTCCTCCCGTGCCTCTTCCTTTGCCTTTGCTCGTTTCTATTGCTGCCCGTGACTCTTGACTAATTATAATTCTTTGACTCTTTGACCAGTCCACGTGTCTCAACATATATAAATTCAATTTTTCCCAATACAGATAGTCCCCCCACTTTCCATTTATTCATCAATTGAATATTTGGGAAGTGGATTTCATTAAAACGAGAATTTTTGTCACCATTAATGCTATGACAAAATTGACGCTTCAATTGTCACTTCCATTTAATATTTCATGCACGTGTCAATTTTTCATTGGCTCTGCAGTTTTTGCAGCCTTTTTCAAGGTTTTTACGGTGCCACTATTAACGAAGTGCCAGTTATCATAATTATGGTCTTTCCACCTCTGCACTTTTACCTTTGGCGGTTGCTTATCAGTACAAATATAATTTTTTCCTTTGTCTTTTATCACATAAAGCTTATTGAACACTTATTTCTCCAAATCTTTGTTGACTTCTTCCTTAGATCATTCCTCTTCGATATGTCTTCTCCAAGCCCTAACCCTGAGAGAGTTTTCATTACTGACTCCTTCCCTAATGCCCCTGTTAGGCACAGAAGGGGAGGTAGACTTCGTAGTTTAGGATCTACTCGAGGAGGTGGTTCGCCTATGCCTTCTTCTGGTTCTGGTCCTTCCTCTAGAACCAGAGGTTCCCTTTCTCAAAAATCTTCTTCTAGGGATAAAGATCATTCTGAACCTTTATGCGAACCTTTAGTAGATGAGATAGTCCCTTCAGAATTGTCTTTTTACCATGACAGGGAATCTCTTAGAAACCATGTTTCCGCATTAGATCGTGTCGATACTTACCCTACTCAAATTACAGAGGTTTTGACTACTATGGTTCGTAAGGACTGTCATTGGAGTAATGATTTTCCATTATTATCCCTAATTCGAATCAGAGAATTACTTCCTATTTAACGGGGTTCTCTTTTGTTTACACTTACCCTTTTACTTTAGGGTTTATATCAGCAATTGACCTAGTCATTCTTGAATTTTGCCGTTTCTTCAATGTCTGCTTGGGTCAAATTGGCCCAATCATATGGAGGGCAGTTGCCTGTTTAAGGCATTCAACCACTAGAGCTGAAGCTCGTTTTACTTTCCCTCACTTGATTCATCTTTACTCATCACCTAGGCGTTTTCGTAATGGTATTTTTACACTAGTAGCCAGGAGTAAGAGGGTTTTGGTGAGCCATGAAGATGACAAGGATCGTGGCTGGTATGCCCGATTTGTTGCTGCCCCCACTGTTGGTTTAGGGGGTGAATATAATGTTCCCTTCCCTGAGAAGTGGAATTTTGCACGTAGGTCTTTTATCCCTCTCGTACCTTCTTCTTTCAAATTTATCAGCTTTACTAATTTTACCCCCCGCCCTTGTTTTTCTTTTTAGCAACCATGGGAGTTGTGGGGGATGTTCCCAATTTCCGTGGTTGGGTAGATAAATTGTTGAAGATCGCGCCAATGGACGGTAGATCTTGGAAAATACTTTCTAACCGCTTTGGTTGGAAGGTTAAGACTCACGGTGAGAGTTCACATTTTTTTTCCGTGCCTGTATTCTCCTTTATTGTTTTAACTTTTATCCTTCTTTTTGTCAGGAGTTTCTATTTGAGGGGCTACTGCGGAAGCAGTTGTAGCCTCTCGTGTCTATTCGGGGACCCGTACTCCTTCGGGAACCCGTATCTCTCTAGGGAGAGCCCGAGAAATAGTCTTGGGTTCCTCTTCTGCGAAAAGGAAGGCTGCAGAAGAGGAAAATTCTGAAGAAGAGGAAAATGAGAGTCCGTTGGTAACGAGGCCACGAGTTAGGAGACACATTGTTTCCGATGACGAAGATGAAGTCTCGGTTTCTTTTACCGAACCTGTTGAAACCCCAATAATAATTCCTAATGATGACGTTACTCCTTACGATACTCGTGAGTCTATCGACCAACTTTTTGTCAGTGGATTTGGTCGTGAAGATGTCGGGCCTATTTTAGACGAAGTACCTTTATCATCTTTTTCATTACCCGTGCATGTGATTCCTTCTTTACCGGCCCCAGCTATTTTCATTCTTTCTTCTACTGCTCTTACCTCTTCTCCAGCTACTCCTTTGACTATTACCCCTATAGTTCATCATACTGAAACGGGCTCTTCAAGTAGGAGTGTCGCTATGAGTAACTATTGAAATTCCTGCTGAGAATAGCCTTTTGAGAAAATCAGGTCAGGCGGATATATGGCTGGAGCCTCTTATTGGCCCAATTGAAAAAGCAAAGCTGGAAAGCCATAGTTTCTTGACTTTAATGAATGATATTGTGCATGCCACTCTGAAGGTATTTTCCTTCTCTCCCTTTTTTACTTTGCAAAATTTTTCATTTTTGAGATTCTTATTTCTTCTCTTTTCTTTTTTAGGCTAATCTCATCGGCAGAGAGTTGATGAAAAGAATTGCTCCTTTGGAGAAGATAGCACGCGACTCTCAATTGGAAGCAACCAATTGGAAGGGGCAATTTGAGAGTGCTCAGCTTGACATAGAGAGCTTGCAAGAGAACAAGAATACCTTAGAGCAGTGAGTACGGGCCTTAACCTTAGAATTGGCGGTTACAAAAGCTTCTTCACACCAAGCAGAGAAAGACAAAGAGCGTCTTGAGTCCTCCTTCTCAGAGCAGCTATCTAAAGCTAGTGAAGAGATCAAAGAATTAAAGGCTCTTTTAAATCAAAAAGTAGTTTACTCTGGGAGTTTGTGCAAAATTTGACTCAAGAACAAGAAGACCTCAGAATATCTGTTGATAAGGTGCGTGCTTTAGAATGCTCCCACGCCTCTCTTCAAACTTCCCACAGCTCCGCCTTGGCTGAAAATGAAGAGCTAAAAAATGAGATCACTGCTTGGGAAAAGGATTATGAGATCCTTGAAGAAAAATCTGCTGTTGAGGCAAGTTGGGCTTTTTTGAATTCCCGTCGTGATACCCTAATTGAAGCTGGCCAAGAAAACTTCAAACTGGAGTTAGAGTTAACTAAAATCAACGAAACCATTGAAAAGGCTTAACAGACTCAGGACTTCCCTTCTCCTGTGGATGAAGTTCCCGTGGTTGAAACTCTTATGGATGTTGAAGCTGATACGGGTGTCATGACTATTTCAAACCCGATCGAGCCCGTTGTTGCAAGTCAAGTTGAAGTCGCGCCTGCTGATGCACCTGCCCAAATTGAGCCTGCTGCTATCGACGTTCCTGCCTCAATACCACAAACTTCTCAGTGACCAGTTTTAATCATTCAAATGATTTTATTTTTGTTTTGAATTTGGAAGATTGTAATCAAGCCCTTAACTTCATTTGAGGGTTGATTTTAGGAACGTCAGTCCCCAAGTCTTTTAATGGGGTAATCTAAATAATTTTGTAGTTTTATGACTAAGTTCGAACTTAGTCTTAGATTTATTTTTACATATTAAGAAGTTTTTTATCTTAAACTTCTGCTTTAGATTTTTTTTACATATTAAGAAGTTTTTTATCTTAAACTTCTGCTTTAGATTTGTTTTTTACATATTAAGAAGTTTTTTATCTTAAACTTCGACTTGTTTTATTCTCGCCTTTATTTTTAAGGACTTACAGAATAATTTGCATTTTTGTTTTCCGAAAAATGCTTCTGTTAACCTCACGATCAATTTAAACATGAGTTTTATAAAAAAGGGCCCTTTTATATTACAATACTTAATGAAGAAGACGTCTCAACTTCATAATGGTATTATCATACGACAAAAGAAATAGGAATACACATGTTTCTTTGAAATAACTTGGACAAGTTTTTTTTATTTTTGAACCTTGTCTAGATCCGAATAAAACTTTACATGTATTTGAATTACATCTATAACTTTCTCGTAACTGTTTTTCTTGTAACAGATTTAAAAGAAGAATAATAGACACGAGATTTTTCCTTATAACCCGTTTTAGTACATAGCCTTTATCCTTAGTGAGGTTTTTCTTTGGCCTTAGCTCGTGGCTTTATGACTTTTACTCTGCACTTGACTCTTTCAGGCTTGATTTTTCCTTAATCTTCTTTGCCTTATTTATACACATGTCCGTGTATATTATGTAGTCCCCCAAGTGTTTGAGTGTTGAAGTATGAAGCCTCGAGCACTTGATAGTTTCTCTCATTTGGTCCTTTTCCTGAAAAGGAAAAACATACGAGACTCGGAGGGATGATTATAGATGAAGACTGCATAACCCGTTTGCATTTCTATCAAAATAATTGTAACCCTAGGCCAGGAATTTTAGGTTACTCCATGTGCCTTGCAGGTCGTGACTCATCATTTAGTACGGGTTAGAGTTTTGCCTATCATCTAAAATCGTTAGTAAAATCTTAACAATTCAAAAATGAGATTTAAAATGGTTATACATGACCGTGGATTTTCTTTAGAAATAGTATCTCTTTAAATGAACAACATTCCAATGTGAAGGTAGTATCTTGTCATCCATTGTCTCCAGTTCATATGCTCCTTTTCCTGCAACATCACGCACTCTGTAGGGTCCTTCCCATGTTGAACTTAATTTCCCTGTGTTAGCTACCTTTGTATACTGAAAAACCTTTTAAGCACGAAGTCCCCAATTTTGAAGAACCTGAGGCGTGCTTTTCTATTGTAGTATCGTTCTATGACTTGCTTTTGTGCTGCCATTCTTATTAAAGCAGCTTCTCTCCGCCCCTCGAGTAAATCTAGGTTGACCCGCATCTCCTCGTCATTAGACGTGTGTTGCCTGTGTGAACCATGTACTTGGTTCCCCTATCTCAACTGGAATTAAAGCCTCAGCTCCATAAACCAATAAGAACGGTGTTTCACCTCTACTTGTTTTTGCAGTTGTGCGATAAGCCCATAAAACTCCAGGTAACACTTCGGGCCAGTTTCCTTTTGATTCCTCTAGCCGTTTCTTTAAATTGTTGATAATGACTTTGTTCATTGATTCTGCCTGTCCATTACCCACCGGATGATAGAGTGTTGACGTAATCCTTTTAATTTGCCAACTTTGAAAAAATTCCGTGATCTGAGCTCCAATAAACTGAGGACCATTATCACATACGATCTCCTTTGGTACGCCGAATCTACATATGATATTCCGCCAAATAAAGTCTCTGACTTCCTTTTCTCGCACCTGTTTGAATGCACCTGCCTCTACCCATTTAGTAAAATAATCAGTGAGAACAAGCAAAAATTTTATTTGTCCTTTTGCTTGCGGTAATGGTCCTACGATATCCATTCCCCATTTCATAAATGGCCATGGCGCAATGACTGGATGTAATAATTCCGCAGGTCTATGCATATTGTTACCGTACCTCTGGCATTTATCACATTTGGCTACGAAACTTCTGCCTCCTTTTCCATTTTAGGCCAGTAATAACCTGCACTAATTAAGGTTCTTACTAGTGATCTTCCACCTGCGTGATTCCCACAATGACCCTCGTGTATTTCTCTCATTACATACTCTCTTTGCGAAGGTCCAAGGCATCTTGCTAAGGGTCCACCAAACATTTTACGATATAGATTGCCTTGTTTTAAGCAGTACCGAACGACCTGCCTTCGAAGCACATAAGCCTTTTTCTTGTCATCAGGGACAGTTCCATACTGCAAAAAGCAACAATTTCGTTCCTCCAATCCCGGGTTAAGTTATTAAAATTTACCTCATTCGCATCAGGATCAAGAACAGAATGAAATAAATGTATCACTAAGGCATTTGCATCGTTTGCCATGCCAGCCGCAGATGGAAGATTAGCTAGGGCGTCTTCTTCAAGATTTTTGTCCCTGGGTATTTGTCTAATCTTCCAATCTTGAAATTGTTTTACCAATTCCCGTACCTTTTCTAAATACTGTTGCATCCTTGCTTCCCTGGCTGTATAAGTCCCCAGCATTTGATTAACTACGAGTTGTGAATCACTCTTGATTATAATCTGATTTATGCCAAGTTCCCGTGCCAGTTCTAAACCTGCAATCATAGCCTCATATTCTGCCTCATTGTTAGTTATGGAATGACATTTAATAGCTTGCCGAATGGTTTCACCCGTAGGTGGTACCAATACTATCCCTGAACCTACTCCTCTCACGTTAGATGAGCCATCAGTGAATAAAGTCCAGGTTCCTGGGTTGGGTCCATTGAACACCTGTAATTCTTTTTCTGCTTCTAACTGTATTCCCTGACTAAAATAAGCCACGAAATTAGCTAATACTTACGATTTTATAGCAGTTCTAGGTTGGTATGCAATTTCGTATTCACTTAACTCTATTGCCCAATTAGCTAACCTACCTGATAACTCATGCTTATATAATATGTTACGTAAAGGGTAGGTAGTTACCACAACGATAGGATGACATTGAAAATAAGGTCTTAGCTTCCTAGATGCCGTGATTAACACAAGTGCAAGTTTTTCTAACTGAGGATACCTCGTTTCTGCATCTAACAAAGATTTACTTACGTAATAGATAGGTGATTGTTTACCTTGCTCTTCTCGGATCAAAACAGCACTTACCGCCACCTCCGAAACAGCAAGGTAGAGGAGTAGCTTTTCCCCAGCCTTTGGTTTTGCCAACAAAGGCGGATTTGATAAGTACGTTTTCAAATTCCTAAGTGCTTGTTGACATTCCTCATTCCATTCAAAATGATCCTACTTCTTAAGAGCTGAGAAGAATTTAAAACACTTCTCTAATGATTTAGAGATGAATCTTCCCAAGGCCGCAATTCTCCCTGTTAATCTTTGAACTTCTTTCTTGTTTGAAAGTATGTTAGGGATTTCTTCAATGGCTTTAATCTGTGCAGGATTTACTTCAATTCCACGGTTAGAAACAAGAAAACCCAAAAACTTGCATGATGCAACGCCAAATACACATTTTTTGGGATTTAACTTCATATTAAATTTACGCAAAAATTGAAAATGTGTCAGATAAGTGTGATATGTGATTTTTTGAGTACTGAGTTTAAACAAGCATATCATCTATATATACCTCCATTGTCTTTCCTAAATATTCCTAAAATATTTTGGTAACTAACCTCTGATACGTTGCACCTGCATTCTTTAGACCAAAGGGCATTACTTTATAACAATAAGTCCCCCTATCTGTTATGAATGAAGTTTTTTCTTCATCTGCCGGATCCATTTTAATCTGATTATAACCTGAATATGCATCTAAAAAACTTAACAATTTGTTACCTGCAGTTGCATCAATCAATTGATCTATGTGTGGTATTGGAAAAGAATCTTTAGGGCAGGCTTTGTTAAGATCTGTATAATCTACACAAACCTGCCACTTACCATTTTTCTTTGGAACCACAACAGTATTGGCTAACCAGTTAGGATATTTTACCTCTCGAATGGAACCAATTTTTAGCAATTTTTGGACTTCTTCTTGAATCACCTGATTCTTGAAAATTCCCTGCTTTCTTTTCTTTTGCTTCACAAGAGGATATGACGGATCTTCATTTAGTTTATGAGTCATCACCTCTGGTGGTATTCCTGTCATGTCGGAGTAGGACCAAGCAAAGCAGTCCATGTTAGTTTTCAAAAATTCGATTAACTTACCTTTCATTCCTTGGTCAAGGTTAGCCCCGGCATAGACTTTTTTATTAGGTCACTGAGCAAATAACACGACAGGTTCTAATTCCTCTATCATTGTTTTGATATCTTCATTCTTTTCTAGTTCTTGAATTGTATCAGGTCTTGAGTCTACATCTGTTCGCACTTGTTCAGTTGAGGTTTGTGTTGTGGTGTCCTCAACTGCCTTCTGTGATTGCTATTTGCCTCTACTTCTTGTGCTTGTATCTGCAACGGAGTTAATAGCCCTGGACGTATGTTGATCTCCGCGAATTTGACAAATTCCCCATGGAGATGGGAATTTAATAACTTGATGCAAGGTTAAAGGAACAATATTCATTTCATGGATCCATGATCTCCCTAGAATCATGTTGTAAACCATCTCCATGTCTACTACCTAGAACTTTGTATCTTTGACGACCCCTTTAGCAAAAGTGGTGAGTGTTACTTCTCCTTTTGTGACGACACTGGAATTATCAATTCTAGATAGAGTATGCGCCTTTGGTATTACTCCATCTTCAGCTTGCATCTCACGTAGCACTCTTAGCAAAATAATGTTCACGGAACTACCTGGATCAATCAAAACTCGTTTCACATTAGTATCATGCACAATTAAAGATATTACCAGTGCATCGTTATGAGGGATTAATACGCCATATGTATCTGCATCATTGAATGTAGTATTGCCTTCTTCTAGACATGCCACACCCGTTTCCCTTGGGTAATAGTTATTTTGGAAGTTTTGTTAGCTGCAGTATAAGACACACCATTAATGTCTTCACCCCCACTTATAATGTTAACAGTTCTTTTGGGAGAAGGTGGTTTTGGAGGCTCCTGCCTGTTCTTCATGTAAGCTTGCTTGCCTTTCTCGCTGAACAACTCTGTAAGATATCGTTGTTTTAATAAATGATCAACTTCACTTTATAAAAATCTGCAATCTACTGTTTTATGCCCGTGATCATTATGGAACTCGCACCAATGATCAGGGTTGTGCCTATTTGGATTCGATCTCATTTCCTTTGGCCATCGAACCTTACCTCCCATGCTTTTCAAAACAGTTACGAGCTCGGAGGTGCTGACGTTGAAGTTGTAACCTCCGAATCTCGCTTTTAAATTTCTATCATCATCCCGTGACTCATAGTTGTTTCGCTCATTCCTAAATCTTGATGAAGAACCTGATTCTCTGTTTCTTGATCTGTGATCGTGCCTTTGATTATCCTGTTTTGACCGTGAGTCTTTCCCCGCAGGTCCCATATAGGGCTCGTACCTATTTTTACCGGATCTTTTTTCGTTCTCTACATGTCTTGAACGTATACTTTCTTATTTTTGAGATCGGGGAACAAGTATCTTCCTCAATCCTCAACTTCGTGCTATACCTGTTATAAACATTGTTCCACGTTGTAGCTGGGAATTCTCGAAGGCTTTCCTTTAGTCTCCTCGTAGCTTCCGAGCTTTTTTCATTCAAATTGCTTGTGAAAGCTATAGCTGCCCAGTTATTAGGTACACGCGGCAATGTCATTCTTTCGCGTTGAAATCTGTCCACGAATTCTCTAAGCAATTCTGAATCTCCTTGCTTAATTTTGAAAATATCCTCCATTATTTTTTCCACATTTTGGGCTCCCGAGTGTGCTTTGATGAAAGAATTTGCAAGCTCAGCAAAAGAATTTATAGAATTTTCAGGTAAAAGGGAATACCATGTTAGTGCTCCTTTGGTGAGTGTTTCACCAAATTTCTTGACTAATACCGATTCGATCTCCTGCTTAGTCAAATCATTGCCTTTTACGCCCGTTGTGAATGCAGTCACGTGGTCCCGTGGGTCTGTTGTTCCATCATACTTTGGAATATCAGGCATTTTGAACTTTTTTGGAATTGGGAGTGGGGCAGCACTCGGCTTCCAGGGTTGTTGCGAATATCTGTCCATGTCTACTCATTTGATTATATGTGGCACCCCGGGTATCTGGTTCTCTCTCCTGCGATTTGCTGGGGGTTCCACCGCTGCCTGAGTTAACAAGCCCGGAACTAGGGTTTTCTATAGTGTTATTATTTAGAGAAGGTGTGGGTGTTGCAACAGGTAACTGGTTAACATGCGCTTCAACAACTTTGTTGACCTGAGCAGTAATTAATTTCTGCAAAGCTTCATCAATAGCTTCAGTATTTTCAAATTGAGCATACTCGTTTATTTGAGATCCATCGGGAGTACCCTCACGAGATTGCCGTGGAGAGTCATGCGGAGTAGGAACTTGAATGTTAATATTTTGTGGGCCTCCCTGACTTTGTTGGTTCTCTTAGTTTCCTGGGGTGTTGTCATTGTTATTTGACATAATTGATGTAACAAGGAAGGTCAAGTGAAAAGAAAATAGATTATCAGATTCCCGGTAACGGAACTAATTTGTTCAACCAAAAAATAAAATTTTAGTCAAAGCTAGAATTTAAAAGAACGCGGGTTACTGATAATCAAAAGAATATGTAGAAGAGAATAATTTGGAGTAACCAGAATGTAATCAGGAAAAAAACAAGTGAATCAGAGTATATTTCAATTGTGCATGTCCTTACAAGTGACTAGATACCTCCATTTTATAGGTATCTTGAAGATATGAGTTTCCTTCAAATCATAATGAGGCTATTATGAATAATAAAAGACATTGAATGCTACGTTACACAATCATTGTAATCAATACAAATTCTCTAACGTATCCGGTATTTAATGCCTATCGAATTCCGTATCTGCGCTCTTTATTATGGCCAGATCCGTTCCTTTTGATAAATGATATAAATAGGTACGAACGCTGAATCCTTCAAATGTCCTCCCGTGCCTCTTCCTTTACCTTTGCTCGTTTCTATTGCTGCCCGTGGCTCTTGACTAATTATAATTCTTTGACTATTTGGCCAGTCCACGTGTCTCAACTTATATAAATTCAATTTTTCCCAATACAGTTATCCAATAATAAAATCCGCCTAAAGTAATTTCCATATTAATTGTAGTACATCTATATTTTGAAAACCTTCATAAAATTACTATTGTCAAGTAAGGTGAATCTCCTTTCTATTTTGAATTGTTCACACATTTTTATTTTGTAAATAAAGCACATACTTACTGCCAAAATCCCTTTCAGTCCTTAGTTTATCTTCCTTATTCCAAATGTTAAACCTATAAAACCTGGAAGAATATAGCTGCTCTAGTCTCTTCCAGGGCAAATGAGCAGAGAGATGAAAGCGAATGCTGAATGGAATTAAATAAAACGCCGAAAAATCTTAAAATCTGTCATCATCCACGATTTGCCCAAAATCAAATTACCATCCCTTGTCTTCCCAAGCGAAGCAACAAATTAAGCTCAAAGACAATAAAGAAATCAAATGAAAGCCTGATTGATTGATGAATTTTCTCAAAACTAACACAGCAGCAAAAACAACGATGGGAACGCAAAAGTCAAATGAATTACACAAAATTGCAAAAGGCAATAGAAGAAATCACAGTCGGGGAATTAGAATCAAAGGAGCCCAAATAATTGCGAAATAAAAAATAGAACGCTACGTTAAGCATACATAAAATTTGTAATCTAATCGTTGTTATCGTAGTAGCTAACATACATGTCCTAACTGTCTTTCCAATAACGCTGCAAAGTTTGTTATTATTATTTTAATATTGTAGCAAAGTATATTTATAATTTTTTAATATTTTAATATTCCAATAACGCTGCAGAGTTTATTTATGGAGTATTCCCTCTGTCCCAAATTATTTGATAATTTTTATTTTTTGAAATCATGTTGTACTGAGTGCAAAAACACAAAAGGTAAGAAGAGCAAGAAAGGTGCTAACATGAAACCTTATAATTATTTCACGTAAAATATGGTGTAGTACAGTGTTTGTCTCTCTTTATATTTCAACAGAACGTTATACTTTTTCTAGTACGTTAATACACGTAAAATATGTCCTAGTTATAAGGCTTCGAGCTGGTATAGAATACCTGACTTTAGAGCTTGATGCTTTCAAACTTTACCCTATCTCAAGTCTCATTATAGATTAATTTTCTCCAAAAAAAAAAAAAAAAAAAAAATCTTTGAAGTGTTCCCTACCTATGTCTTAGCTCATTCCCAAAAGTTTCATGATCTCTAGAGAAAGTGTACTCATTGAATTTTGTAAAACATTCCTGCGCAATTGTATTCAAGGAAAAAAAGGTTAATATAATTGACAAGAGAGAAAAAAAAAAGGAAGTAAAAGGTAGTTAACAAGTTCTCATGTTGCCTTACCCGAGATGGCTGAAGTTTTCACCCATTGTGTTTTGAAAATACTCTTCCACTACGTGAGATGAGTTTTCCTCAGCAGAGTATCGAAAAGAGTGTGTCTCTTTCCAAGGTAGCTTAGATGAAAACCTTCCAGTAAAGCTACTTGCATGCATAACCACAGTGCTCTCCAATTTTCCTTTGTGTCCTTTGATTTTCAGAAAGTGCCAAGTCAGAAAACGTGTGTCCATGTAACGATGGGCATTTGCTTTTGATTAACGCACAATAAATATGCCAGTGCCACACATAGTCTGATTTCGGTTAAAGGTATGCACTGACCACTCAAAGTATGCAATTTTGAGTTTACCGTAGAGGCACAAATATTAAAAATAATTAATGCTTGTTCCATCATTTAAATTACTATGCACATTATAAAATAATTACCAATTGTAAATATATACCTGTACAGCAACCAAAGTATTCTCCGGTTTGATATCTCTGTGTATTATGTGCTTCCCATGACAGTATATGAAGGCTCGGGCTAATGATGTAATACACTGTTCCACGACAAAACATAAAGAAAAAAATAAGCAAACTTATGGTCAGCTGCTTAGTGCGCAAGTAGTTAGGATGGTGAAGGGCATGAATACGGTTAAATGTTGAAGATATATAAATCTGCTGACACTCAAGGCTATCTAGAATGGGGATAAAAACTGAAGATTAAAAGAAAAAAAACTCCCCATCTGCTCGTCTACAAATTGTCTAAGTAACGATTTTGAAGAAGAAAACTGTACAGTTTAATAACAAATGCAAGACCCGTTTTGTAATTCAACAAGTAACAGTTGCGGTACGTCGTTCACTAAAATAATTTCATTTCTGCAGTTTCTTCTAGAGTTCACTCTTGGCAGCATATTTCAAGATCCATACACAAGTTTCTGCATTAGTAAGTACGATCATCAGTCTGCTGAAAGTTCTTCTTAAGACCCAAAATTGAGAGCAAGCAATACAGAAGAAGCTACATAAAGAACCATAATTTACCTGGTCATAGAGGTAACCATAAGGTGTCAGAGTATTTGGATGGCGAAGGTGGCTTTGTATTTCTACTCCACGACGAAGCTAATGCACAAAATGGGAGTGTTTTAGTTTGGTGTTGAACAGCAGTTTTAATATGACAACATGATGGCTCTATTTGCATTAAAGGACTAACCTTAAGTATTGGAAATGTGATCGTAGAATGTAATGTCTGTCTAATAAAATTTGAAAAATCTTTTATCTTATTGTCCATAAGATATTATCCTCAATCCCCTCATGTCTGAAATTGAAGTATGTGAAAGTGTTGAAACAACTGTAAATTAGGACTAATCATACAAAACTGAGAACCTTAAAAAAATTCAAAAAAATGTGTACATAGGATAATAAGAGAGGCAAAGAGCAAAGGACCTGTGGAAGAATCCTATTTCGAAAATATCAGGCAGCTGCTTTCTTAATGATTTCATCGTAAACAATATTAGATGTAGAATGATTGTCGTGGCTAGTTGGTGTAGATGGTCGGATCAATATTTTCATACAATTTGAACTTTTAGATCTTGATAAGGTAACATAAAGTTGACCGTGTGAAAATACAGGTTCTTGCAAATAAATTTCAACAAAATCTAAAGTTTGACCTTGTGCTTTATTTATAATCATAGCAAAACATAATCTAACAGGAAATAATCGCAAAATACAGGATCTGTTTTGGCTCGCATATTCCCAGATAACTTTAATTTTTCAAGCTGATTCCAAATGCTAGAACATAACAAACTTCCGCCAAGAAAATCTTCCTTTTTCCCCTTTTCCGCCAAACAATGCATTTGTATTCATCAGATCTTTTAATAGTACATCAAAAGCTTCTAACATTCTTTTTTTAGTCATAGATACGTCATCCCACACAATCAATTTTGCATCTCGCATTAACCCTGCTAATGTTACAATTGGTATTTTCATCGATGTCAATAGAAATTTTGAAATGGGAATGTGCGGTACGTCCACCTGGAAGAATAGAAGCAACAACACCAGAAATAGTTGTTGTCAAAGCTACATATTCTATAGAACATACAGTTGCTAATAAAGCACAGTATAAAAAAGTTTTTCCTGTTCCTCCTAGACCATCCACAAAAAAGGCACCTGCTTTGTTCGAAAATATCCTTTCAATAATCAGATTATATGCAATGAGTTAATTTTTGTTTAATTTCGTATGTAGCAATATGTTGTCTTCAGTAACAATAATAGATCTTTCAAAATGAATATCTTTTTCTGCCGCAAAAGGCCTAGTAGTTTCTGGTATAGCTGTCCAATGGGATGGGACGTGACCAAATTAACAGGACGTGACGGGCCGGGATGACATTTAAGCGGGACGGGACGAAACGGGACGGGACAAATGGGACGAAACGTTCGTCTCATCCCGTCCTGCTAACAAACGGGATGGGACAAGACGGGTTCGTGGGCCTTAAGTGTATTTTTTTTTTAAAAATGTCTAGTTTTTTTAAAATTACTTTGTTTTTAAAGTTTGCAATGGCTAGATTTTTGACTACTTATTTAATAACTTAAATGTTACTATGTTAAAATGAAAATTAGAAAACTAAGTAAAGAATTATAAAATATTAAAACAAAAAACTTGTAATGAAATATTCTAGTAATTATAAATTTATAATAGAGTTATAATTTATTTAATATAATTTCAAAGTATTAACTATTAAGTAACTAAAACAATTCATAAATAAAATTCAACGCTTAGAGCCTTTTATTTTATTAATAGAACTTTCAAATCTCAAATACAAATATAATTCTTTTGAAGAGCACCTAATCTACGCAGCCACCTTCTAGGAAGGGTTCTGTTTGAACTAGGCCTCTTTAGTAGCCAATTACAAATTATCATACTAATATTTGTAAGCTCCTATATAGCTTCTTTGTAACTTATCAATAATATCTCTCGGACATTCTGCTGGAATTGACAATGTTGATTGGTGTTCCATGAGCTCCATGCCGTCATCGCTCCCAGTGGTTAGTATCTCATTGTATTCTTCTTCTTCCCTAGTGGTTAATTTTTCAAAACCAAGATTTATTCTTTCTGAATTAATCCAATCTCTGAATAATACGAAAATCTAGACTGTCCTCCGCTAATGAATGTTTATGATCTCCAATTTGAAATTTTCCCGTGCTAAAATCACTCTCCGATGCTACTGATGATGCTTGAATAGCCAGGATACCTCGGGCCATAATTGAAAGTATTGGAAAAGCCTTGCCACGCTCCCTCCACCATGACAAAAGTTTTTCCTTGCCTTCTTCATCTTTAATATTTTCCAATCCTTGATTAAGATAAGAATCAAGTTCATCATCAATAGAGAAATCAAAACCTGTTATATCATCCATATCTTCCCATAAAACTTCTGCTCTAGACTTAGAAGTAGAAGGAGTAGTTTCACAACCAGTTGTATCCATAGATTTATATTTATCAAATATTGATCTAACATAAGAATATATGCTAGCTTGGTAGTTTTTGAGAGATGGTTGTTCATTTTCTTGTATTTCTAAATTCTCATAAATTTTACGAACAAGTCCCTTTGCACCTCTTAGTTTTAAAGATGGGTTAAGTAGAGTAGAAATTAAATAAACTTCGGTAATAGGGAAAAAATACTTTTTAAATTTTAAAATTATTTCTTTAATGGCCGGTGCATAAGTTGAATTTGTTTTGTACTTACCAAATACAACAGAAATTATTTTGTAGCATAATAAAAATTTTCTAAAAATTTAGTAAGCTCTCTGATCGCATCCCAATCAAAATCAACAATTTGATCAACATGGTGAGTATTATGCATATTAAATACCTTTTGGATAGGCACCCGATAATCATAAGCAACTTTAAGCATTTCATAAGTAGAATTCCACCTAGTACAAACATCTTTTGGAACTTTTCTAAATGGAAGGCTAGCACTAGCACATTGTTGAGCAAATTCACGAATTCTACTTTGTTTATGAGTACGAAAAATATAGCCACAAGTATGTTGTATTTTACTACAAGCATCAGAAAATAAATTAAGACCATCTTTTACTACCAAGTTAAAAATATGGCATGCACATCTAACATGAAAAATTATTGGATTAATTGGACAAAGTCTAGATTTTAAGCTATTTGCCGCGGTTGTGTTAGCAGAAGTATTATCTAAGGTGATAGTTAAAACTTTATTAATGAGTCCATAAAAATCAAGTATTTGTAGAACAGTAGTTGCAATATATGCTCCAGTGTGTTTTGAATCAACAAATTTATAACCAATAATACGTTTTTGCAAGTTCCAGTGATGATCAACCCAATGACATGTAACAGTTAAATAATCACAACCATTAGGACTACGACCTATATCAGATGTGATAGACACTTTACAATCTAAGTGAAAAAATACACAACGAATATATTGAAGATATTCGGTTTGAAATTTAAAAACATCATTTCTAACCGTGGTCTTAAGAAAACCTTGAAAAGCAGGGTTATAAGTTTCTTGTATATAATGCACAAAAGCAGGGTAAGAAGGAAAAGTAAAAAGTAAGTCACAGACAGCCACCATTTTTGCTAAGTTCTCACGATCTCTATCTTTGTTATATTTGCGTAAAACATGACCAGAAGCAGGGTCAAGTTGTTGTTGAATTTGATTAGAACCAGATCCACTAAGAGTGTCAGAACTGATGGTAGGATCTATAATTTTTCCGGCTTCTATGTTAGCTTGTATCCATAAAGATTTTTGATCCTTTCTTAAGTGTCTAGTTAAACCCGCCGTCCCACCACTTGTTGAGTGTGCAATTACTTGCTTACAATTTTCACATATAGCACGATGATTGACTTTATCAATGTTAAATTTTTTTTCATACAAGTGATGATTTGGGACATTCAGCCTTAGGCTTACCCCTTACATGGGGTATATGAGGTAAAGCTCCAGACTGAGATTGACTCTGAGTTGGAGCTTGTGTTGCGGGATAGTGGGTTTCTTCATCCTCATTTTCTTCATCCTCTAAAAAAATATCATTGCCAAATTGTCTTTGTAAAGTTTCATGATCTAATTGTTCTCCGACATGAACATAATAAAATGTGGGGGTTGGAAAAATGAAGTTTCATCAACATGAGTCATTTCATCAATATGCTTTCTAACTCTAGGTCTAGGAGAAGGGTTAGGATTATGATTACTACTACTTTCACCTTTACTATTTTTTACTACTTTTTTTAAAAATACCAAATACATTTTTAGGTGCCATAATTTAAATATGAAATTAAATTAAAAAAGCTAACACAAATATTAAACACACAAATGAAATACGAAAATATAACACGTAAAGTAAACACAAAAAATTAAACACTAAAATGATACGCAAAAATTATATATTAAAATTAGGAGATGGAACGAGTGCACCGTGATTAAATATTGAAATTTGAAGAAATTGCCCAAAATATTGCTCCAAATACTTGACGAATTAATTTAAAGCTTGAAAGTTGCTCCAAAAAATTTGCCCAAATACTTGAAAGTTGAAACTTGAAAGGTATCACTTGATACCTGATAGTTGATACTTGATAGTAACAAAATTGAGAGAATAATATAGAATATGGATAGAATATTAGAATATACGAGATTTGAGAGAGAAGATTGATTTTTGTGGGAAACAAATGAAGAAGAATAGGGGGGAGGGGGGTATTTATAGTAGAAAATAGGGCCAAAGTGTAATTTAATAAACTTAGGGGTTATATTAAAAGTTTTGGGGGGAGGGTGTTTTGGGGGGTGTAGGGGCTGTTTGGACCGTTGACAACGGCTATTTTTGCCATTAAAGCCATTGCCCAACGGCTAGTTTTTTTTTAAAAAAAAATTTGTCGGGACGCGAGACGGGACGAAATGGCCGTCCCGTCCTATCCCGTGTCCCGTTTAACATTGGCCCATCCCATTTAACTTGAAGCCGGACGGGACGGGACGGGGCGAGACGGGACGCAGGACCCCTCCCGTTGGACAGCCTTAGTTTCTGGGATGAGTTCATACTCATTTATATCATGACCTATAGAATGTAAAAAAATGGTTGATATGATTCAAAGCTTGATATCGAATTTCTCTTCTTTTAGTAATTTGTAACACTTTGTAGTCTTCGATCATTGATTCCTCAAATTGTTCCCATAATTTTCTGGGGTTGGCAGGACCGCAATACACCAATAATGTAGCAAATAAACGCCTGAAACTATATGGCATTTGGTAACTTGCGGCTTCAGACACACACTCTATCAAACTATTATCACAGTTTAACAATCCTCTTTTCTCCACGGACTCTCTGAAAGTACTACAAGGCTCTCCATTCATAGTCAAAAGATCCTTATGATGTCGGTCCTCGCACATGCATTAGTAATAATCTAAGATAATATCATTCTCCTTCTGTTGGATGACATGTTACAATACGGCCAACATCACAACATTTTTGTCTACGTGCCCAAACTTTATCACTGGATGTGACGACCCGACCCGTTGTCTCGTGAGTTACCGCCCCGTTTTCCCCATTTCCTATTTCTTTATGCTTCATTATCAGTGTTGGGTGTGAACGAGTTGATTTGGATTGGTTTTAGTAGGAAATGAGACACTTAGTCTCTTTAAGGAAGGTTTGTTTTGGAAAAGTCAACCGGACGTTGACTTATGTGTAAATGATCTCGGATCAGAATTTTTATGATTTGTCTAGCTCCATTAGGTAATTTATGACTTAGGAGCGCGATCGGAATTGGTTTTGGAGGTCCGGTGTGGAATTTGGCTTGAATTGGCGAAAGTAGTATTTTAGCGATTTCCGGTTGATAGGTGAGATTTTGATCCAAGGGTCAGAATGGAATTCCGAAAGTTGATGTAGCTTCATTATGTGATTTAGGATGTGTGTGCAAAATTTCATGTCATTCGGAGGTGATTTGGTCGGGTTTTTGATCAAATGCGTGTTTCAGAAGTTTTTGGAAACTTAGGCTTGAATTCGATGAGTTTTGGGTAATTTGATGTTGTTTGAGATGTTTTGATGATTGGAGCAGGTTTGAATGATGTTATGAATTATGTTGGCATTTTTTGTCGGGGTCCCATGAGGCTCGGACAAGTTTTGGAAGAGTTTTTGGAAGATTTTGCCGTTTTGAGCATAAACATGTAATGATCCAAAGGTCCATTTTTAGTTCTAGAGATCGAAATTTGATTTCGAGATTTTCGGAATTTAGATAATGAATTATAGGACTGATCTGGAAAGTTTGGTCTAATTTCATCAAGTCGCGATTGAGTTTTGACACGAAACATTAGTTAATTATTTAACGAGCGAAATGGGTGTTGAATTGAGCAAATGAGCTCCGAATTGAGTTTCAATTGAAGTAATATGTTCGTATTATTATTTGTGACTCATAGGAATAAGAATCATCGAATTCCGGGTTCGTATGATAGAGTTAGAGCCTTTTTAGTGAAAATAAAAGCTGCTGCAATTGACTTGCACAGCTGCTGGATTTTCAGCAGTTTGAACAGTGATGCGTGAACAGTACCCACACGCGTGAATAGTACCCACACGCGTGAACAGTACCCGCACGCGTGAACAGTACCCGCACACATGAACAGTGCCCCGAAAATTTCTGGGTAGTTAAAGGGGCAGTCTATTTTCTTCATTTTTTTCTTAGTTCCAAGCTCGGATTTTGGGCAATTTTGAGCGAAAAATCACGGGAAATCTTGAGGTAAGTCACTTATGATCATTTCTACTCCATAATATTGAATTATCATTGAATAATCTGACTAGATTACATGTTTTTGAGGAATAAATTGGGGATTTAGGCCTAGGGATTTGAAAATAAGATTTGAAGATTTGAGGGTCGAGTTGATGTCCGATTTTGGTAAATTTTATATGTATAGACTCGTGGCGAGATAAGGAATCCGTTGATGTTAATTTTTATGAATTTCGAAAAGTGGGCCCGGGGCTCGGGTTTTGCCAAATTTCGGGATTTTGATATTTTTCAGTTATTTTCGATTGGGTATTGTTCCTACAGCATAATGTGACATATTCGTTCTATTTTTGGATAGATTCGACGCACGAAGAGGCCAATTCGGTGGGCAAAGGCGTCGCGAATTAAAGAAATAGGCTGTTTGAGGTGAGTAATTGATATAAATGATGTCCTGAGGGTTTGAAACCCCGGAATTTTACATCATAACGCTATATTGAGGTGACTTGCACGCCGGATAACGGGCGTGAGGTAGAGCACCATTGAGGATTGTGACTTGGTCCGTCCCGAGAGATGTTTTTTTACCGTGTTTTCTACTTGAACTAAATTGAGAACCATCCTTACTTAGATTTGATTGTTACATTTGGGCTTCTTGCCAATTATTTGAATCCTTTAGGGATTGATATCACTGTTTTCGCATATTTTGCATATCATTTGATCTCAGTCCAAGGTTTTAAATACTGTGTTGCAATCTCAGCCATCTTTCTAAGATTTGAAAACTTAAATGATATTTCGGGCTGAGAACTATTGTTTTACGAATGCCCAAGGGGCTTATGATGATTTCTGGACTGAGCATGGATCGGGCTGCGCGCCGCAGCAGTGTTACATTGATATTGAGGCCGAGAGCCTAGTTGATTACATTGATATTGAGGCCGAGAGCCTGGGTGATTATACTGATATTGATATGAGGCCGAGGGCCTAGATTTGATACCACGAGATGGCTTGATATTGCGCTTGGGCTGTAGGAGCCCCTCCGGAGTCTGTACACACCTCTAGTGAGCTCTGTCGACGATAAATAAATGTGGATGGCTCGGGCTGCACGCCGCAGTGGGTACCAGAGGGTACTGTCATATGCATTGCATTGCACTCATGCATTTATTCCTTATCTGCATTATCTGCCATAATAATTATGTGCTCTTATTTCATTGACTGGTTGCTTCATACTGTTCTGAGCCTGAGGGGCTGATACTGTTCTGAGATACTGAGCCCGAGGGGCCGATTTCTACTTATTATTTTGATACTGAGCCCGAGGGGCAGATTTCTAATTACTATTTTGATACTGAGCCCGAGGGGCAGATTTCTACTTGTTATTTTGATACTGAGCCCGAGGGGCAGATTTCTACTTGTTGTTTTGATATTGAGCCCGAGGGGCAGGTTTCTACTTGTCATTTTACTACCAAATTACCTGTTTTACTAGTTTAAAAGTAATTTCACATGATATTTCACTGAATTGTTATTTTAAATGTTTTCACTACTTCTGTATAGAATGTTGTGTGCCTTAACGTGTTTTCTTACCTTCAGTCATTATTTATATTTATTAATCATTGGGTCGGAGTACTCACATTACTCCCTACACCATGTGTGCAGGTATAGGTATTCCTGAGGCATAGAGCGAGTTTTCTGCTGTTCAGTTTTCATCAGATTTATCGAGGTAGCTGCATGGCGTTCGCAGACCCGTTTTCTCCCTTATCTTCTGTTATTTATGATATCTTCAGACTTTGTTCCTAATCCCATACTTTGTAGAATTTTAGTAAACTCTGTAGTAGCTCATGACTTGTGACACCCCGGTTAGGGCTGAGTTGGGTTGGATTTCCATATTTTATCTATACTTTCCGCTATTGGATATTATTAAACCATGTTTATACTATAATTGAGTTAATTAATTGTCTTAAAAGGATGAATTGGGTTGAATGGCTGGCCTTGTCTTCATGAGAGGCGCCATCACGACCAGGTTCGGAAATTGGGTCGTGACAAGTTGGTATCAGAGCCTAGGTTACTAGGTCTCGCGAGTCATGAGCAGGTTTAGTAGAGTCTCGCGGATCGGTATAGAGACGTCTGTATTTATCCTCGAGAGGCTGCAGAACTTTTAGGAAAACTTCATATTCTTGAATTCTTATCGTACGTCCTTGATTCAGCTGGAAAAAAAAGTAACTCTTATAATTCCATCCACGTGTTTGTATGCGCGAAAGAGCGCTCAGTATTAGATGTTCCTTGATGGCTTGTAATTCCCCGGATGAAGGGCGAGACGTAATCGCTATGAGTTTGATGTTAGGCCAGTCTGGAGGACTTGAAGCTGGATCCTTGCCTATGGCTTGAGCACCGAAGTGCTGATTGTGCGAGCAAGAGTTTTGAAATTATATGTCCGGTATTATACCTATTAGTGGGAATGATGGTTGGATAGCCACGTGAGGAGTATGTTAGTACTACGAGATATATCTATATGACTTGGAGGTGACGAGGAAGGGCGTCAGGATAATAGATGAACCATTAAGTGTTTAATTTTCATTGTGATCTGATGTGTAGCCCCAAGTTATGGGCGCGTGAAGAATCTTTTCATGTCTCCTGTTTGGAGTGAAGTAAATTTCATGTTACGGTATGAGTTTAGACTCAGGAAGACTAAGTGATTGTGTAATGTGAATGACGGTGGAAGGTATACAAAAATATTAATTAGAAGTGAAACATGTGGGTTATCTCCTGCGGAGTGTTCTAAGGTGGTGCGATTCTTATACTGTCTATTAGAAGATCTCATTTACAAGTAAAGAATATGCGTTGAAATCTAAATTTGGTCGCCTAGAGAGTGGGCTTAACTGTTATGTGAGTGAATGCAAGAATTGCAGAAGAGTTAAAATTCTAGATGATTTGTGTTTCCACAAGCTTATGAAGGAGTGAGTTCAATCTCACTATGGTATTACGACAATAATAGAGTATGTGCGTTATGATTTATTGAGTACGTTTTGATCTATGTCTTTGAGCCAAGTTGGGAAGTTTGCTATTAAATAAGTTGATTGCACGATTTTGTGCTATATTGGTTCCAGTTTGAGGCGTGTTGGTGAGTCGGTTATTGCTTACGGGGATTAAGGTCGATCAGGCGGTGGACGAGCCTGTTTTTTTTATGCTATTGCTTCAAATGCTGTCATTACAGGAATTGTCCAGTCTGCCACAGAGATGCCTCTGTATTATTCGATCCCGGTTCCACCTATTCTTATGTGTCCTCATATTTTTCTCATTATTTGGGTACGCCCCGAGAGTTTCCTTCTTTACCTGTTCATGTATCTACCCCAGTGGGCGATACTGTTATTGTGGACCGTGTGTACCGGTCATATGTTGTGATTATTGAGGGTCTGGAGACCCGAGTTGATCTATTGCTATTGAGCATGGTGGACTTTGATGTTATATTGGGCATGGATTGGTTATTTCTGTGACATGTTATTCTAGACTGTCATGCTAAGACAGTTACTTTGGCTATGCCGGGTGTACCTCAGATCGAGTGGCGTGGTACGACTGATTGTGTTCCTAGAAGAGTAATTTCTTTCTTGAAAACCCAGCATATAGTTGGGAAGGGTTGTCTGTCATATCTAGCGTTTGTGCTAGATGTTGGAGCTGAGACTCCTAGTATTGATTCTATCCTAGTTGTGAGGGATTTTTCATCCATTGCATCGCCCTTGACCAAGTTGACTCAGAAGGGTGCACCGTCTGTATGGTCGGACGAATGTGAGAAGAGCTTTCAGAAGCTCAAGACAGCTTTGACCACAGCTCCAGTGTTGGTTTTGCCATCAGCTTCAGATTCATATACCATATATTGTGATGTTTTACAGATATTTTATGACAATATTTTTGGGTTGGTGACCTACATGGCCTGGTCAAGCCAGAGGAATTCCGTTTTTATAACTTGGGTATGTGTGAGCAGATTTGAAAGTTTTCTTGATGGTTTTTACCATAGTTCGAGCCGGATATCTTCTACCGGTGTGCGGAACATATTGTATATTACGAACTCCTCCTAAATGGGAGCAAATAGAAGATTTCTAACTGCCAGAATGTAATTTTCTTATAGCCCAGAAATTTCTAATGAGATTTTGTGTTTGCAACAAGATGGCATGATAGACGTGGTGTGTGGTACATGATTAATATTTTCATGTGCAACGTGGCAGTTCATTCTTAAAGGGAAGGTCACGAGTTCTGGATGGAATAGTCAGTTTCAGGTATTTAGATGAATGTTATAACTGCTCGGTAAGACCTTAGAAGGGTGCACACTATATTTTAACCAACAAATGTCTATTGGTATTTCAACACCCACTTGGTTGATCGACTGCCAATAGTTCGATCTTGCTATGTATTGTAGGAAAATTTTGAGAATAATTTTCATAAAATGATCGTACTTGAGGGATGTGTCAGTCATTGAGTGCTGAGGTTGTAATCAGTTACGGTGATTTATGTAATCTAGGAATTTGGAGACGGGGAATTCTCAAAAATATACTATTTCGGGATTGTGGCATGTTTGAGGTGAGTATCTTATCTAAACTCTTTGGATGCACTAGTTGAGCTAATTGATGGTGATAACTATGCGCTGTGAGCGCGAATATATGTGAGGGTTGAACCTGTGTGCAAGCACCGAGCTAATATTTATGCTCGGAAGATACGTAGGCTATGATATGCCTAGAGTGGGATATTGGGCTAAGGAATAATGTTTCTCGTATTCGTAACTCTGTTAAGAACTATCTGGACTATACTTGAGATTTCCAAGATGCTAAATTCCAGAACAAACTTGGTAATTACTAATTCTGTGTTAACTTGCTAATTTGAGCTATGACAGCGCAGTTTGCTCATGCCTACGATATAGAGTGTTATTTATTCCAGTCAAGGAGAATGAGAATCTTGTTTCAGTTAGCATATACATGTGTACTTGTTGGATTGCTTCTATATGATATGCTTGGACTGGAGGTCTGTGACCGTGCCAGGTGGATTATGTTATTTGCAGCTAAGTTGCTCGTGAGGTTGATGACAATGTGAGCTATAGAAGAGCCGGTTATTATTGGTCTATTCATATATCTTGGTTCCACTGTGATTGACGAGCCCATAGCATATTGTTGGGGTGGTACTTGTGGAACTTGCAAAGCGACTCTTTTCTTTAAGGTATTCTTCCTTTTTTTGGGGTAACCAGATGGCGCAATAGTGAGGTTTTCCGGTATGGCATTGTATTATGTACTTCTCTGTGGGTATGGTGATTTACTGGTGGTACTAGATATCAAATTGCACTTGGTTGATGATTTTGAGCATGGTGACTTGGGGCGTCTCATGTGAACTAGTGTCTGGATAGGGTCGCGCATGGCAGCGAAGTTATGTGGCGATATGACCTTCCGGGTTAGATTCGTGTGTTATATTTCTATAATGTGAGATGGGTTCTCAACCTTGTATTGTGGTGGTACTGGTGAGCTTGAGGTACAGCTCTTTCGTTTGAGTCATTTTCATGAATTGAGTATGCTCGAACTGTTGCTTATTGGCGCGCGTATTGTGCGAGTGGTGGCTGTGAGCACGTGATTTTTGTTTTACGCGACAATCGCTCCAAAAGAAATAAAAATAATAACAAATGGTCCTATTGTACAATTTTTGAATTTTACATGGCACTTTGTTAATTATTTATGATATTTTTGCCCATTTTATCTTATTAAAACAAAATACAAAAAATGTATGTGTCATGCGTAATTGGAACCGTAATCCGATTGTTAAATAAGAAAACCATAAATAGGCATCTTTGTCCGTGATTTTTGTTTTGTTTGATTTTTACCTGCTTCAAATATTTTAATATGTGTGTGCAAATAATTGTATTAAGTGTCTATTTAATTTTAATTTGATTTACTTAGGTTTTGTTTTAAAATAAAAAAAAATATATATATATAATAATAAAATAATAATAATAAAAGAGAGTGCAGAATTGGGCTGAAATCAGTTTTGGGCCTACTTCATTTTAATTCGAGGCCCAACTCAAACCCAAAACCCCTGTGTAACCCAGTCCAGTCCAGCTGACACCAAGGACGTCCAAACGACGTCGTAGTGGTTGAGTCTGATCTGAGCCGTTGATCTCTGAATGATCAACGGCCAAGATCACTTCCCCATAACCCACTGATGACCCCGACCCGTTTCCACCCGGACCGACCCAAACCCTTTAAAGATGAAACGACACCGTCCCCCATCAGCCAAGAGATCCTGACCCTTCATCGCACCCCATCCAACGGTTAGGAATCAACCCCTCACTAACTATATAAACCCATAACCTTACCCTGCCCCCCTATCCGAACCCCAGCCTTAGGTCACCTTCGTCCTCATCCCCTTCCCCTCCAAAACCCTTAGCCGCCCCTGTATTCTTCACCATGAAAGCCGGCGGCATGGACGCCGGTGACCCCACCCTTAACACCATAGAACCCCCTTGCCATCCTGAACATGGATCTGTTAACCACTTAACTCGAATCCCTTCCCACCTTCTCGAATCTTCGTTTGAAGATTCGAGTCGGAACTTGACTTACACCGTTTAACCCCAGTTTCACACCAGACACTCCCCAGACCCCCTCGTGACCAAACCATGCTTGGTTTGGTCCGAATCTGACCAGGGAAGCATGAATCCCAGATCTAATCTTTGGAACCTTAGGGTTCCTCGTCACTGGTCCGTATCTCGTTTAAACCAAGAGATTAAGGTCTAATGGACCTTAATCGAAGTGTTTCTCATCTGAGAAATACTTCGATTAAAGTCCGTTCAGCCTTAAGAAAGGTCTGTTCGAATCCAAGTTAAGGCTTTTGATTTTTCGGGATTTAAGGTGAGTTTTGCTTTCTTTTCTTTATTCTTTTAGTCCATGTTTGTTTAAAAGGCTGTTCATGTTGTTTGTGAAATTTGTGTTTCGAATTTTACCAACTGTGTCCTGTCCACCTTGCCTGAACCTCTATTGTTTGATTGAGTCCTTCTTCTACTTGTTCTGATAATGTGTATGTATGTATTTGTTGTGCAATTAGTTGAATTTCAAATTTGAACTGATTAACTGATTCCTCGAGTACAATTTTGCTTAGTCAGTACAATTCAAATCATGTGTTCGATACTGTTAAATGTCTGATTTTAACTACGATTGTACATGTTAGATTGATATAGTTGAGTCGACATGTGTCGTCAATTAGTTTCAGTTGTCCGAACAATAACCAATTGACCTGCTTTTGTTAAGCATTGCCTGAATCAATTAGGGACTGGGTTTAGTAACTTATAGTTGTTAATTTGATTTCAGAAATCTAAGGTTTGGTCTGTTAGTTACAGCCTGAATTGGAGGGCATGTGCATTAGTGCACAACATGTGCATAAAAGCCATTCTGATTAAAATAATTTGACAGCATGTTTGTCAGATTATATTCTTGCTGCCCTGTCTGCCTTTTAGTTTAAATATTAGAGGGTACTGTCAGGAGTATCATGGGGGAGGTTTATACTTAATTAGCTAAGTGGAAACTGAAAAGGGACAGCACATGGGAGGGGACCTGATTGATTAACAGGCTGTTCAAATAGCCTGATTTGGAGCAATAAAAGAGGGGGACAGATTTTGGGATACAGACACACACACACGGATATAGATAGGGGGATACACACAAAAGGGGGGCTGAAACCAAACAGAATCAGTTTCTAAGGGAGAAAGAGAGTTTTTTTTTCTTGGAAATCAGGAGGGGGATTTAGAAAAGAAATTCTCACTTGACTGGAAAACACTACTTTTCCTCATCCTTTCGTGTCTGAAGTCCAGTATCCAGTTTGTTTTGTTTCTATCAGATTTTAGGATTTTCCCTCTGAGTTTTGAAAAGATCAAATATTGGTTATTGTACCATTGGTTTACTGCTTTGGTCTTTTGGTCTGGGATTGTCATTGCTGCTGTATTGCTTTGTTTGTTACTACCATTCTTGAGCTGCTGCTGCTGACTCTTCTGCTTCCACTTCTTCTTTACATTTCAGTATCCAGGTACACATTTTGAAGTCCCATATTGGTGTAACTATAACAGTCTGAAAGCATGAAATGAATGTTGGAGAAGTTTAAATGTCTGTTGTAATACTCATGGCATGTTGATTTCTTTCTATATATATGATTAGTTTGTAAATTTCAATAGCAGGAAAAGATCAGTTTGGTGCTTAGCTGAGTTCTAGTCTCTTGCGTCTTAGTTTATAGTTGTTTGTTAGTACGAGATGTAATGTACAATATGTAGAATGCATGGATAATTGACATAGAATTTTTGACCGGATTCCTGTTTAACTATAATGACATGCTTAGGATAGAATATTTCCACCTTACACAATGATGTTATGTTTTACTTTAGTTCTTTCATCAGGACCCGCTAGGCAGTATATAGAAGCACGTTCGAATCCCCATTAGCAATAATGCCTAGTGTTCAATTCCCTTAATCTAGCCTAAAATAAGTCTAGTTAAGTTCAATTCAAGAAATGTTTGGATACAAGTATAGCATTTGGTCAATCTCGCATGTTTCACAAGGTATGACGTCTCTTCACTTTGTAAATAATTAAGCAGAAATTGATAAGAATCCAGGTTAGGCCAAAGCATATAATTAAATTAGCATGTACCTTTCCTTCTAGTTTTAGAAACAAATGCATTAGAAATGTAGCCACTTTAGGATACCCTTTCTAAAATAGAGACGAGCCTCGCCAAATAAAAAATGCGAAATTGCGGGGCCCTCAACAAATAACCATAACAAATATTTAGAATTCAGGATAGGCCGTTTAGTGAATTTCATGGCCTTCTACAATAATAATAACGCGCTAGGCTTCTTTAGGCGCGGCTTAATTAAGTTACATTCTTAAACTCGGGTGCACATTGATGTGACCCGAATCTAAATCCCAACGGAGTCAAAAATGGTCAACAACTACGAGTGCATTGATTGCGACGTGGTTCGAGATACATTTTCGCGACGTTGCAATTCTATAAAACTAAATGATAATAATAAAAGCGGTTTAAACTTAATAAAGCACATAAATCACAACATGTATTTAAATCAGATATTTAGCCATTATAACAATTTAAGCGACCGTGCTAGAACCACGGGATTCGAGGGTGCCTAACACCTTCCCTCGGGTCAACAGAATTCCTTACTTAGAATTTCTGGTTCGCAGACTTCATTTGGAAAAGTCGAAAATTTCCTCGATTTGGGATTCAAGATAAACCGGTGACTTGGGACACCAAAAGCCAAACCTTTCCCAAGTGGCGACTCTGAATTAAATAAATAATCCCATTTCGAATATTGTCACTTAAATTGGAAAAACTCCCCTCGCGCATTTAACCCTTCGGGGCCGGGCGCGCAAAAAGGAGGTGTGACAGCTCTGGCGACTCTGCTGGGGAATGAACCCAGAATCTCTGGTTCAGGGTTCAAGAATTCGAGCTTAGAATAATTGTTATATTTGGCTTTATTATATGATCTTTATTACATGTTTTGCATAACGTGCTAAATGTTGTCTTTTACCGCTTTGATATTATCTGAACTGTATATAAACTGTGCCGAAACCCTTCTCTTCTTACCTCCGGGGAGAAGCTCGCTGGTCGAGACTCCCTATTCTGTTAGTGTCAATACCGAAAATAAGAAAGAGGTCGGACAAGTTACAAAGCCGGACGATCTCGCGGGTCCCCGGTACGTAGCCCCCTCCTCGACTCGAGTTGTCCGCTCGGGTACACAGTTTAGAACAAATACCCAGGTTGTGAACCTAGTATAACGAAACTTCATGCCGGATCCCTAGTAGGAACGCTTATTTGCATCATGTTGCATTGGACTTAGGGGACTCAACACAGGGGTTGGGTCTGTCTAGGATAGGCAACCTGAGATGAAAAGACCATCCTGCTGCATCCTATTTGTTTTGCGCATTTATTTGCTTCAGTTCCGCATGCTGACCGGTTTCTAAAAATAAAAGGGAAAAATAACAGCGTAGGGAGATAATTACTTCTTTTGGAAAAACCAATGTCCGAGTAGTGTCGAAACCTCGCCGGAATTTCTTCTAAAAAAATATATATAAAAATTTTCTTTTTATCACTTTCAAAATCAAAAAAAAGAGAAGGTATTTATTTAAAAGTAAAAAAAAAAATGGAAAATTCATAATTCAAAAAAAAAAAAGTTGTTTCTTTCGTAGTACCCCTTTTATAAATTCAGACTAATAGTCCAAATATTTCCTAAAAAAAAATATATATTTTCTTTAGTCTTTATCTCTTTTCAAAAAAAATATATAATAAAAATACGTATTTTTGATTTCTAGGTTTATTTGATTTTCTCTATTCACGATATTCCCGAACTATGCCGGTTTGATTCTCACTGGATGTGAGATACGTAGGCAACCCTCGTCGGGTTCAACCCCATTTTGCTAAAATAGCCAAAATCAATAAATAAATAAAAAAAGAAAAAAAGAAGATGTGTCAATTTTTAAAAGAGTCATAAATAAGTCAGGTGATGCTGTTTTGTCATAAATAGCCGAATGTTTCCGAAAAAGGGACACCGGAAGGCTGACTTTGCATAAACAACCACCTTTGTGTCTTGCTTAGCATTTTTGTCCAGTTGACCCACACAGCCTTAAAATCTTCGTCCCCAAAGTGTTTAAAGGCCGTGTTCAAAACTTGATCCCCTTTGTAAAATATTTTTGAATCAATTCATTTTTGTTAAAATCACCTTAATAAATGTGCAGGATGAGCACGATGCAAAATGAACATTTTTCAATAATGACCAAAATCCCTGTCAAGTTACGGCTATGGTGGAATGATCTAGGTGTTGAAGGACAAAATGAGGTCAAGAAATATCTGAAAGGTCTCGTGGGTTTGTTGGAAATCCAGCCTCGGGGAGATATCATAAGAGCTTTGATTACCTACTGGGACCCGGCGCACAATGTTTTCCATTTCTCTGATTTTGAACTCACCCCGACTTTGGAAGAAATGGCTGGGTACATCGGGAATGCTGAACTTCCGTTGAGGCAAAAATACTTGGTCGCCCCAAGAGTCGTCACGGTACATTGGTTCCTAGATTCATTGAAGATACCCAAAACAGTCCACAACCCGGATCTGGCAGCCGGATTTTGTACTCCATGCTTCATATATGATAGGTACGGTCATGAGGGGGGATTCAATAATCCAATCAACAAACTGTGCAGCAAAGGTGTTCGTCAGAAGTGGGACAAGCACAGACGGGTAGCGTTCATGATGATGTTCCTGGGCCTTCTGGTATTTCCAAGGAAAGACGGAAACATTGATTTGAAGATATCCGGGGTCGTCAGCACTTTACTCACGCAAGGTGACAGTACTCTCGCGCCTATGGTGGTATCTGACATCTTTCGAGCTCTTACAGCTTGTAAAGCTGGGGGAAATTTCTTTGAAGGTTGTAACTTGCTCCTACAGATATGGATGACCGAGCACCTCTGCCATCATTCCGAGATTTTGAGCCATGGTTCCCCGGAAAAGACTTGCATAGAAGAATCTTACACGAGAACCAAAGAGATCAGTTTGCCCAAAGGAGTCCTAGCATGGACCTCGTTCTTTCAAGCTCTTACTGCCAGCCAAATACAATGGACGCTAGGATGGTTGCCTGTTGATGAGATCCTATATATGTCGGCGGCATCTAAAACTTATTTCTTACTGATGGGGCTTAAGAGCATTCAACCTTATGCACCCTGCCGAGTTTTGAGACAGTTCGGAAGATACCAGACAGTACCTCATGGGGAAGATCTTAGCACTCAAGCAGTTGAGATAAGTCCTAACGGACAATTCCCAGAAGCGAAGATTCGCCAAATCTGGAGTGAGTGTCAATATTTGAAATCAGATACTTGCGTGCGGGATCGAGCCAAAGGAGAGACGGCGCCAGGTTACCTTGCATGGTATAGAAGGGAATTTGAGCATGAAAGGCCGGCTAAGAGACCCCACATCCGGAATTTCACCGAATCATCGCAAAGGCAGTGAGATTGGTTAGCAAAGGAAAGAGGCTATTGTGCCAAAATCAGCAGGTTAAAGCAACAAGTGGAAGGCTTGAAATATGAGCACAACGTGCAAGCTGCTACCAATCTGGGAGAGCGGAACAGGTTAATTCAGGAAAACGAAATGCTCAGAGCCCAGATCAAACAGATAAAGGTGGATGCGGATAAACAGCCAAGGCGTCGATCAGACGAGCAGATGATAAAAAGGCTAAAAAGTGAAATCAGGGAATGGCAAGATGGTTTGGAGAAATCTGAAAACGTCATAGCAGAGCTCAGGGCACAGTGGGATACAAGAGCAGATAAGCATCGCCGATACCTGAATCAATTGGAAGGCGACCACGAGAAAACTGTTGCTAAAATAAAGAGAGAGATGGCTGCACTTGAGATCAAAGCAGTTAATCAGGCCAAGGATTTCCAAATTGAGAGCAGATACTGGTACGACTCAATAGCCCAGATGAAGTTGGAAGTACGGCGACTGAAGCATCAGCATGTACAAGATGCTCAAGTCTTCAAGATATGCAGCGATCAGATAAAACGCCTGCTCGTAGAGAAGAAGCAAACCAGAGATAGGATCAAGGCCATTGCCCATTCCATCACCAGACGATGTCTACGATGTGAGAACATGTCTAGCATTACCGTCCTCTCGGCAGTGATGGGTTATGTCAAGCAGACTATGCATGAGCTGGAGCAACTTGAGAGGGATCTCATGCCTAGGACCGCGGCGAGGCCGAACGATGCCCCGCGGACACCAAATTTCAAAACCATAATGCACTCATAAGTCAAGCCTGTATCTTAGCATCTTCTGCATGTTTTTCCCATCAGGGTGATTTTTAGTCTATTTTGAGTCTAGGTTTATTTTCAAAGTTTGCTCTTTCTTTTGCAAAATGTAGTTTGTAATAGACCATTTCAACAATAAAGAGGTTGTTTCTTTTACGCTCATTTGTGTTTTTCGAACTACGTAATGATCTGATTCACGTAGGCATCGTGATACGCAGGCAATCCTCATCGGATCCGGTCGCATTTCTTTTACTGCAAAATAAAACAAATAATGCAAAAAAAAAAAAGAAAGAAAGGGGGAAAACTAATAAGAGGAAAAATGCCGGAATGACGCATGCTCTCGTAGCAAACATGTAGTAATCCACTTAACTGTATAGGTGCATCATGCCCAACGTGAGATTGACTATCTATTATTTGCTGCAAATTAACCGTGCGTTTGTCGTTGAGTACTTCCAGGGTTTTTGAAAAGACGGTTGGTTTGGTGAAAGTCTGGCCTCGCACTCATACTTCACGAGGTCAAGGAGAAGTGTTCAACCACCTGTTGTTCGGACCAGAAGCAGTACTCACACTTACTTCACCCGGTCAAAAGGAAGTGTGGAAATGTCTTCAGAAATTCCATTGCAAACAATCCCTATTTCCGAGGAGAGCTCGATCTCAGCCGTCCTCACACCTGAATCCGCAACTGCGGAGGAAAATAGAATCCTACGGCTCCGCATGTTGGAAATGCTGGACGACTGGAATAATGGGAAAGAGCCGCCAAGTGTCGTCCCCGGATTCCCTGAATTATTCTTCAGGTCAAGTGAGACTTCTAATGTCCCCATAAATTATCCTGCTACCCCATTCGGGTACCCAGCCACCTCAGCCTTCTCTGCTGGATCGCCTTCTGAGCCTCATCCCCGAATGTCATCCACCGATGCAAGCATGAACATCTTTACTGCATCGCCTTGCCCGATTACGGCACAGCCTGCCACGTACAAGCCAAGCTTTGACTCATCCTCTTTTACATTCCAAGCACCATCGTTCTCAATGGAACCAACTAGGTTCGCTACCAGCACTAATCCTCTACCGCCTCAGTGCGAGCTTGCACCCGGGCAGGATCAGAACCCCAGAATTGCAGAACAAAATGAGATTGCCAAGAGAATAAGAAGCCTTGAACAAAGTTTGAAGAATATGCAAGGATTGAGCGGACAGAAGAGAGTCTCTTACGCCGACCTATGCATGTTCCCTCACGTGCACCTGCCAACGGGTTTCAAGACCCCAAAGTTCGAGAAATACGATGGGCACGGTGACCCCATTGCACATCTTAAGAAATATTGCAACCAATTGCGGGGAGCCGGCGGAAAAGAAGAACTGCTAATGGCATATTTTGGGGAAAGTCTAGTAGGGATAGCCTCGGAATGGTATATGGACCAGGAAATGTCCCGATGGCATATATGGGATGATCTCGCCAGAGATTTTGTGAAACAATTCCAGTATAACATCGACATTGCGCCAGACCGAAATTCTCTGTCGAATTTGAAGAAGAAACCTTTAGAAAGCTTCAGAGAATATGCTATTAAGTGGCGTGAACAGGCGTCAAGAGTGAAGCCTCCCATGGATGAAGTGGAAATGGTCACTACCTTTCTCCAGGCTCAAGAGTCTGACTATTTCCAAAACATGATGTCAGTCATGGGTAAGCCATTCGCGGAAGCGAATTAAGATTGGAGAGATGGTGGAAAATGGTTTGAAAACAGGTAGGATTCTGAGTCAAGCAGCCATAAGGGCAACCTCCCAAGCCGTCCAAAGCGGGTCCGGAGGAACGACAAGAGGGAAGAAGAAGGAAGAAACGACTATGGCAGCCTCGGAAGCAAGGGAGTATCGTCATCCCAGGCCCCGTTTTCCGGAAAGAACCCCACAACACTACTACCCCCACTCAAATTTGGCATATGCTCATCAACCTTATATGGTCATGAATGCCCAGCCTTATGCCCATCCACCACAACAAGCCAACCGAGGCCCAGCTCCACCTCCCAGAAATCAGCCTCCTTACCGCAACCACTATAACCCACAACCCCCGCAGAATAACTTTCGCCCTCAGGAGCCACCTCGAAGGCGGACTTTCACGCCCATCGGTGAACCATACTCTACTTTGTTCCCGAAGCTAGTCCAGTTGGGTTTCTTGCAACCAATCCCTCAAACAAGGCAAAACCCGACGTCACCTTCTTACAAAGCTGGAGTCAGATGCGCCTATCATTCAGGAGCCGAGGGACATGATACAAATGACTGCTGGTCGTTGAAAAGAGTGGTCGAAAATTTGATAGAGCAAGGGAAAATAGTGCTAAAGGAAGAGGAGATCCCGATTGTAACTAACAATCCATTACCTGCTCACAATAATGGGCCGCTGATCGGAATGATTTGTGAAGACAAAGAGTTCGACCCTGCTCTGAAATCCATAATTGCCATTGTCGACACGGGGAAGAGGCCCGAAACAGACCAGAAACCAGAAAAGGGGGAGGAGGCCAAAGCTATAAAGAAAGAGCCTGAAAAGAAGGTGGAGAAGAAAGTGATACCGGTAAAGGATGTAGTTCTTTACATACCACGAGGTCGAGCTGAGAAGACGCAGAACTTCGGAATCAAAAAGACAAAACCTATGTACGTGCCAAAAGGGGCCTATGTGGTCCGGGGGACGATTCAACCACCTCGGCTGAATGAGCCAGTGGTTATCGGACGCGTGCCACAAAAGCCAATGACCAACCCGTCCACAGTGCCGTGGAATTATCAAAAGACTTTGGTAATGTACAAAGGTAAAGAGGTCATGGGAGAACTTCCAGAAAATACTTTCATTGGAAGGTATTCAAATACCCAAGAACTGAACAACGCCACACAAAGGCGCTTCCCGCCAAAGAAGCGCGTAAGTGTTGAAGAAGCGGAAGTGTTCTTCCAACAAATGAAAATGCCGGATTACGAAGTGATAGATCAACTGCGCAAGTACCCCGAGCAAGTGTCCATGCTGTCATTGTTAATGAGGTCGACCGAGCATCAAAAGATCTTACTGAAGACCCTGAATGAAGCATATGTGCCAGTTGAAACCTCGGTAGAACAATTAGAGCGGATGACAGAAAGATTCTTCGCCGTCAACCAAATCTCTTTCAGTAAGAACGATCTACCCCCGGATGGAGCGGCACACAACAAGGCTTTGCATCTAACAGTTAAATGCGAAGACTATTATGTCAAGCGGGTAATGTTGGATGGGGGCTCAGGCGTTGATATTTGCCCGCTCTCCACACTACAAAGAATGGAAATTGGGACCGGAAGAATCCGACCCAACAATGTCTGCGTAAGGGCTTTCGACGGCATCAAGAGAGATACCATGGGAGAAATAGACCTGTTGTTGGTCATAGGACCAGTCGAATTTCAAGTAACCTTCCAGGTGCTCGACATGGATACATCCTACAATTTTCTCCTTGGCAGACCTTGGAACCATGCGGCAGGAGCCGTGCCTTCCACTCTTCACCAGATGGTGAAGTTCGAGTACGAAGACCGAGAGATCGTGGTCCATGGGGAAGATGAGCATGCTATTTATCGGGACCCATCCATACCATATCTGGAACCGAGAGAAGGGAGCGAGCATACGGTCTATCAAGCTTTTGAGATTGTACTGGCAGAGCAGCACGAAGAGGGAATACCCTGCCCCCAGCCTTTCTTGTCTAACGCCTCGGTTATGGTGGCCAAAGAGATGATCCGGCACGGATTTAGGCCAGGGAAGGGGCTTGGACGAACCCTTCAGGGAATAACAGAACCCATTACCTTGCCAGTCACCAAGAAACCTTTTGGACTAGGTTTCAAACCTACTCCAGCAGACGAAGAATGGGCAAAGAAAAGGAAAAATGAGGGTTGGAAGTTACCTCGACCACTGCCAGATTTATATGCAACTTTCATCAGGCCAAGGTACGCCGAAGAAGAAGATGATGAGGTCTTCACAGCTGAGGAAATCGAGGAGATATGTGGGGCGATGAGAGAGATGCTCTACGAGATCCACATGGTTCAACCAGGTGAAGGCACAAGCACTGCTGAGATGATGTACGTGGGGCCGAACGCCAAACTTCAAAACTGGGAGGCGACGCCATTCCCGACTAGACGGAAGTCCGGGTAGACCTGTCCTGCCACCTTTCTTGTGTCACAAGTTATCTCCAGGACATAACTTGAACGTTTTCTTCCTTTCCATTGTTGTTTTGTATTCCTGAGTTGTAAACATTGTTGTCTTCCAACTTTCCAAAGAAAATAAAAAAATCATCATTGCTTTCCCATTCTTTCTTTTGTTCTGATTTTTGTTATTTTTCCTTTTATCTTTCTTTTCAGTTATAATAATGCGGTTTAAATATGACATGCTTGCGGACTTCACGCCCAGATCACAATGAGCTATTTAACTACGAATTAATGAACCCAGAACCAGAATATGATACGGAAGAAGCTTTTAGGGAAATAAATCGAGAGTTGGAATATTTTGAGAATAAACCTAAGCCAAATCTGAATGATACCGAACCAGTTAATTTAGGAACTCCTGAAGAAATCCGGGAGACCAAAATAAGCATTCACACGGACAAGAAAACGCGAGAGGCGATAATTCAACTTCTTTTTGAATTTAAAGACGTGTTTGCTTGGTCATATGATGACATGCCGGGTCTAGGTGTTGATCTAGTGGTTCATAAATTGCCGATTCATCCTGATGTCCTCCAGTTCAACAAAAGCAACAAAAGTTCAAAACTGAGGTCAACGACAAGATTAAAGAGGAGATCACTAAACAACTTAAAACGGGAGTGATTCGGGTAGTCCAATATACAACATGGTTGGCGAATGTGGTTCCGGTACCGAAAAAGGACAGGAAGACTCGGGTATGTGTAGATTACCGAGATTTGAATAGAGCAAGTCCCAAAGATAATTTCCCACTGCCCAACATCCACATCCTCGTTGATAATTGCACCAAACACGAGATACAGTCTTTCGTAGATTGTTACGCTGGGTATCATCAGGTACTGATGGATGAAGAGGATGCCGAGAAAACTTCCTTCACCACGCCTTGGGGCACCTACTATTATCGGGTCATGCCATTCGGTTTGAAGAATGCTGGGGCTACTTACATGAGGGCCATGACTGCCATTTTTCATGACATGATGCATCAGGAAATAGAGGTGTACGTGGACGACGTGATAGTCAAGTCCAGGACGCAGGATAATCACATCCAAAACTTGAGGAAATTCTTCGAGAGACTAAGGAAGTATGACTTGAAGCTAAACCCAGCCAAATGTGCTTTCAGAGTTCCGTCGGGCAAACTTTTGGGCTTCATCGTAAGCAGGAGAGGTATCGAGCTAGATCCAACTAAGATAAAATCCATCAGAGATCTGCCTCCCCCGAGAACAAAGAAAGACGTGATGAGTCTGTTGGGCAGGTTGAACTACATCAGTCGGTTTATTGCCCAGCTGACAAGCACGTGTGAGCCCATATTCAAGCTGTTAAGGAAAGATGCGGCGATTAAATGGACAACTGAGTGTCAAGAAGCTTTTGATAAAGTCAAAGAATACCTTTCGAATCCCCCAGTCTTGGTCCCTACAGAACCAGGGAGGCCACTTTTCTTGTATCTAACAGTCTTGGAGAACTCTTTCAGTTGCGTCCTCGGGCAACACGACATAACCGGAAAGAAGGAGAAAGCAATCTACTACTTGAGCAAGAAATTCACCGGCTACGAGGCCAAATACACTATGCTGGAAAGAACATGTTGCGCTTTGACGTGGGTTGCTCAAAAGCTGAGACATTATCTCCAAGCCCACACTACTTTCCTCATAAGCAGGCTGGATCCTTTGAAGTATATATTTCAGAAACCGATGCCTACCGGGAGACTGGCCAAGTGGCAAATCCTGCTTACCGAATTCGACATAGTCTATGTCACTCGCACGACAATGAAAGCCCAGGCGCTAGCAGATCATTTGGCCGAAAATCCGGTCGATGAGGAATACCAGCCATTGAGTACCTACTTTCCAGATGAAGAAGTAAACGCCGTAGAGGTGGTCTCGGAGGACGCTCATGTTTGGAAGATGTTCTTTGATGGAGCCGTGAATGCCAAAGGTGTAGGAATTGGGGCAATTTTGATCTCGCCTTCCGGTCAGCATTATCCTGCCACAGCTAGACTGCGTTTCTTTTGCACAAATAATACAGCTGAGTATGAAGCCTGCATCATGGGCATGCATATGGCAATCGATCAGGATGTCGAAGACTTACTGATTATGGGAGATTCTGACCTGATTATCCGACAAGTCCAAGGTGAATGGGAAACTCGGGATGTCAAACTTATCCCATACCGACAGCATGTGGAGGACCTCAGCAAGCGCTTTACATCAATAGAGTTCAGGTATATCCCGAGGTGTCACAATGAACTGGCAGATGCACTTGCTACTTTGGTTTCAATGCTACCCTACCCGGGCAACGCCCACGTCGATCTTTTGGAAATCCAAATCAAGGAAAGACACGATTACTGCAATGTAATCGAGGCGGGATCAAATACGCAGCCTTGGTACCATGACATCAAGAGGTTCCTAAAGACACAAGAATACCCCGAGCACGCTACTGGAGATCAAAAGAGGACCATTAGGCGACATGCAAGTGGTTTCTTTCTGAGCGGTGAATTGTTATATAAGAGGACCCCGGACCTCAATCTCCTAAGATGTGTCGATATCGAGGAAGCGAGGAAGATCATGCACGAAGTACACGCAGGTGTGTGCGGACCTCACATGAACGGGTATGTCTTAGCGAAGAAAATCCTTCGAGCAGGTTATTACTGGATAACCATGGAAAAGGATTGCTTTAGCTTCGTTCGGAAGTGTCATCAGTGTCAGGTGCACGGTGATCTGATTCATGCACCTCCCACAGAACTGCATCCCATGTCTGTGCCTTGGCCATTTGTCGCCTGGGGCATAGACGTCATTGGACCAATCGAACCAAAGGCTTCGAATGGACACAGGTTTATACTGGTTGCCATAGACTACTTCACAAAATGGGTAGAGGCTGTCACTCTCAAGTCGGTCACTAAAAAAGCTGTAGTGGATTTTGTACACTCAAATCTTATCTGTCGTTTCGGTATTCCTGCGACTATCATCACAGATAACGCAACAAACTTGAACAGTCACTTGATGGGAGATGTATGCGAGCAATTCAAAATAACGCATAGGAATTCTACTCCTTATCGGCCAAAGGCCAACATCGCTGTAGAAGCGGAAAACAAAAACATCAAGAAGATTTTGAGGAAAACGATCCAAAGTTCCCGTCAGTGGCATGAGCAGTTACCATTTGCATTATTGGGGTATCGCACTACGGTACGCACATCGGTAGGAGCGACTCCTTATCTTTTGGTTTATGGGACCGAGGCTGTAATACCGGCAGAGGTAGAAATTCCTTCGCTTCGAACCATTGTCGAAGCGGAAATCGAAGACAGCGAGTGGGTCAAGACTCGGTTAGAGCAATTGACTTTGATTGATGAAAAGCGAATGGTCGCGGTTTGTCACGGACAATTGTACCAACGAAGAATGGCCCGTGCTTACAACAAGAAAGTCCAACCCAGGAATTTCGAAGTAGGTCAGCTGGTACTGAGGCGTATTCTGCCGCATCATGAGGAAGCCAAGGGGAAGTTTGCTCCAAATTTGAAAGGCCCATACATCATAAGGAAGATATTGCTAAGAGGAGCGTTGTATTTAGGTGATGTCGAAGGAAATGACCCCGAAACAGCAGTAAATGCAGATGCAGTCAAGAGATACTACGTCTAAATTATACTCCAGTGGTCCTGACACATTTGAAAATGACGAAGGTTTTATTCCGCACTACTCCCAAACACTACCCAATTCTCTCTACAAGCCTTTGGGCCGCTTACAAAAAAAAAAAAAAAAAAAAAAGAGAAGAAAAATAAAAAAAAACAACAAAAACAAAACATTGATTGAGGCTTGAACTATGTTTGACTTGATTCCGAAAGGATACGTAGGCAGCCTCTCCCTGAGGTTCAGTCACATCAACAATAAAATCCCATTTGCCGTGAAATTGAAACCGGGGCACGTCGAGCAGTTGAGAAGTTAGTATCATCTACCTCTCTTTAGCAAGCACAAGCCTTCAAATCAATTACCAAAGATAGTGGGGAACCAATAAGCGTCACAAATGGAGACCGGCACACTCTGAATTGAGAGAGATAAAATGAAAGAGTCTCGTCGGTGAAAACCTTCGGGCACCACGAGGCGACGGGAGTAGAGAAACAAAAATGAGAGAGCTTGTTTAGTAAAAACTCACAAAGAGTGCTATCAAGCGATGACAGGAAGAGAAATGAGAGAGGTCAGCCAGCGAAAACCCGCAAAGGGCGCTGTTGGCCGAAAAGACTGACTCCACCCCAAAGAGGTCTCGGCAAAGTTCCACCGGTTTGGAATCACAGATCCGTTCTGGTTCAGGGAAACGCATGTTCATGGAAGGTCAGGCGTCTAGTCCAAAGAGCATGTCATGTCATTTAAAGCCAGCGTTATCTTCCTCAGATAAGTCTTTCTCGTCCCGAAAGGGACATTCCCTTCCTGAAATTTGTTTTCTCTTTTCTTTGTTTCTCTTCGAATCCCTTTTTATGTTTTAACCCCAAGTTCAGGATACACCGGAGAGGGCAGGTGGCAGGTTTGTTTTCACGGAATTCCGTTTCATAAAGAAAAACACCCCGTTTCGTTGGTACGTCTGTCCAAACTTGATAAATCATGATGTTTGATGGCGTTCGAAGTAAAGAGGAAAAAGAGAAATTTCCCCCAGCAAGTCCGCCTTCGGACGAATCCCCACAGAGTCTCTCCTTGTACAATCCTCCCACAAAGTCTCCCCAATATAAAAATAAAAAAAAAAGAAGAAAAAAAATCCTGTTCCTCGTTTGGAATTTCCCCAGCACATCCCCAGCAAGTCCCTTTGTAAAAATTCCCCAACAAGCTTACCCCAACAAATCCTAGAAAGACCGATTCGAAACAAATCCCCAGGATGCCCCATTGTACAAAAATCCACACAAAGAATCCACTTTGTAAATATTCCCCCACAGAGCTTCCTTTTGTACAAATCCCCACAGAATACCTCCAATAAAATCCCCGTTGAGAACCTCCAAGCAAAACGGGACACAAAAAAAGAGGGAAAGAAAAAGAGCCTTACGAGGCAAATCATCACAGAATCTGGAAATACAAGCTTGAGTAGTCTAAAAGGTTCCGACATATGAATCAAATCAATGGCGGGACTTCGCAACAGAAATGAAGACGCAATAAAGCGACCGGGAACGATCAAGGTCACCAAACCAACCGTCATTTTCCGAACTAACAATTGTTCTTTGTCTGAAGAGTTGAAACAGGTTTAATCCAAGACAATCGTGCAAGAAGCACGTGTCGCCCAAAGAAGAAGGTACATGGGTACAAGAAATATTTTGGCAATAAGGAATTCACTCGAAAGGTAAGTTTCCACGAAACTCCCTTTTGTCTTTTACTAAAACAAGAAAATTCAAAAAAAAGAGGTCAGTTGCTGTTCTCGAATTTTGTCCCCAGCTAGTCAGCATTAGGGTTTTAAACCCTAAACTGAACTTTTTTCCTTTCAGCCAGCATTAGGGTTTTAAACCCTAAACTGAGCTTTTCCATGCAATCAGCATTAGGGTTTTAAACCCTAAACTGAATTTTTTCTTTAGTCAGCATTAGGGTTTTAAACCCTAAACTGAACTTTTTTCCATTCAGCCAGCATTAGGGTTTTAAACCCTAAACTGAGCTTTTCCATGCAGTCAGCATTAGGGTTTTAAACCCTAAACTGAATTTTTCCTTTAGTCAGCATTAGGGTTTTAAACCCTAAACTGAACTTTTTTCCATTCAGCCAGCATTAGGGTTTGAAACCCTAAACTGAGCTTTTCCATGCAATCAGCATTAGGGTTTTAAATCGTAAACTGAATTTTTCCTTTAGTCAGCATTATGGTTTTAAACCCTAAACTGAACTTTTTTCCATTCAGCCAGCATTAGGGTTTTAAACCCTAAACTGAGCTTTTCCATGCAATCAGCATTAGGGTTTTAAACCCTAAACTGAATTTTTCCTTTAGTCAGCATTAGAGTTTTAAACCCTAAACTGAACTTTTTTCCATTCAGCCAGCATTAGGGTTTTAAACCCTAAACTGAGCTTTTCCATGCAATCAGCATTAGGGTTTTAAACCCTAAACTGAATTTTTCCTTTAGTCAGCATTAGGGTTTTAAACCCTAAACTGAACTTTTTTCCATTCAGCCAGCATTAGGGTTTTAAACCCTAAACTGAGCTTTTCCATGCAATCAGCATTAGAGTTTTAAACCCTAAACTGAATTTTTCCTTTAGTCAGCATTAGGGTTTTAAACCCTAAACTGAACTTTTTTCCATTCAGCCAGCATTAGGGTTTTAAACCCTAAACTGAGCTTTTCCATGCAATCAGCATTAGGGTTTTAAACCCTAAACTGAATTTTTCCTTTAGTCAGCATTAGGGTTTTAAACCCTAAACTGAAATTTTTTCCATTCAGCCAGCATTAGGGTTTTAAACCCTAAACTGAGCTTTTCCATGCAATCAGCATTAGGGTTTTAAACCCTAAACTGAATTTTTCCTTTAGTCAGCATTAGGGTTTTAAACCCTAAACTGAACTTTTTTCCATTCAGCCAGCATTAGGGTTTTAAACTCTAAACTGAGCTTTTCCATGCAATCAGCATTAGGATTTTAAACCCTAAACTGAATTTTTCCTTTAGTCAGCATTAGGGTTTTAAACCCTAAACTAAACTTTTTTCCATTCAGCCAGCATTAGGGTTTTAAAACCCTAAACTGAGCTTTCCATGCAATCAGCATTAGGGTTTTAAAACCCTAAACTGAATTTTCCTTTTAGTCAGCATTAGGGTTTTAAAACCCTAAACTGAACTTTTTCCTTTTAGTCAGCATTAGGGTTTTAAACCCTAAACTGAACTTTTTTTCCATTCAGCCAGCATTAGGGTTTTAAACCCTAAACTGAGCTTTTCCATACAATCAGCATTAGGGTTTTAAACCCTAAACTGAATTTTTTCTTTAGTCAGCATTAGGGTTTTAAACCCTAAACTGAACTTTTTTCCATTCAGCCAACATTAGGGTTTTAAACCCTAAACTGAGCTTTTCCATACAATCAGCATTAGGGTTTTAAACCCTAAACTGAATTTTTCCTTTAGTCAGCATTAGGGTTTTAAAACCCTAAACTGAACTTTTTTCCATTCAGCCAGCATTACGGTTTTAAACCCTAAACTGAGCTTTTCCATGCAATCAGCATTAGGATTTTTAACCCTAAACTGAATTTGACTTTTAGTCAGCATTAAGGTTTTAAACCCTAAACTAAACTTTTCCTTTCAGCCAGCATTAGGGTTTTAAACCCTATACTGAGCTTTCCATGCAATCAGCATTAGGGTTTTAAACCCTAAACTAAATTTGACTTTTAGTCAGCATTAGGGTTTTAAACCCTAAACTGAACTTTTCCTTTCAGCCAGCATTAGGGTTTTAAACCCTATACTGAGCTTTCCATGCAATCAGCATTAGGGTTTTAAACCCTAAACTGAATTTGACTTTTAGTCAGCATTAGGGTTTTAAACCCTAAACTGAACTTTTCCTTTTAGCCAGCATTAGGGTTTTAAACCCTAAACTGAATTTTTCCTTTAGTCAGCATTAGGGTTTTAAACCCTAAACTAAACTTTTTTCCATTCAGCCAGCATTAGGGTTTTAAAACCCTAAACTGAGCTTTCCATGCAATCAGCATTAGGGTTTTAAAACCCTAAACTGAATTTTCCTTTTAGTCAGCATTAGGGTTTTAAAACCCTAAACTGAACTTTTTCCTTTTAGTCAGCATTAGGGTTTTAAACCCTAAACTGAACTTTTTTTCCATTCAGCCAGCATTAGGGTTTTAAACCCTAAACTGAGCTTTTCCATACAATCAGCATTAGGGTTTTAAACCCTAAACTGAATTTTTTCTTTAGTCAGCATTAGGGTTTTAAACCCTAAACTGAACTTTTTTCCATTCAGCCAACATTAGGGTTTTAAACCCTAAACTGAGCTTTTCCATACAATCAGCATTAGGGTTTTAAACCCTAAACTGAATTTTTCCTTTAGTCAGCATTAGGGTTTTAAAACCCTAAACTGAACTTTTTTCCATTCAGCCAGCATTACGGTTTTAAACCCTAAACTGAGCTTTTCCATGCAATCAGCATTAGGATTTTTAACCCTAAACTGAATTTGACTTTTAGTCAGCATTAAGGTTTTAAACCCTAAACTAAACTTTTCCTTTCAGCCAGCATTAGGGTTTTAAACCCTATACTGAGCTTTCCATGCAATCAGCATTAGGGTTTTAAACCCTAAACTAAATTTGACTTTTAGTCAGCATTAGGGTTTTAAACCCTAAACTGAACTTTTCCTTTCAGCCAGCATTAGGGTTTTAAACCCTATACTGAGCTTTCCATGCAATCAGCATTAGGGTTTTAAACCCTAAACTGAATTTGACTTTTAGTCAGCATTAGGGTTTTAAACCCTAAACTGAACTTTTCCTTTTAGCCAGCATTAGGGTTTTAAACCCTATACTGAGCTTTCCATGCAATCAGCATTAGGGTTTTAAAACCCTAAACTGAATTTTCCTTTTAGTCAGCATTAGGGTTTTAAAACCCTAAACTGAACTTTTTCCTTTTATTCAGCATTAGGGTTTTAAACCCTAAACTAAACTTTTTCCTTTTCAGCCAGCATTAGGGTTTTAAACCCTATACTGAGCTTTTCCTTGCAATCAACATTAGGGTTTTAAACCCTAAGCTGAACTTCCCCCCAGTCGGTCAGTATTAGAGTTTCAACTCTAAAACTAAACTTCTTCCCAGCTGGTCGGTATTAGGGCTCCAACCCTGAACTGAGCATTTTTATCTTCCTTCATCAATTTTATGAACTTCCTGGTGAATAATTCAAGAAATTTTCCTAGTGAAACTGGGGCAGAAAATTTCGTTCGTTTGTTTGTTTTCTCCCGCAGGTCTAACCTCGAGCCACACGGATCGAAACGACCCACGAAGTGAGTCTCAACTCAGAATCAAAGAAGAAAAAGACAAAAAGAAGATGTCCCGAGATATCGGAGTAAATGGAAGGCGGATCGACTCCAACATTTGATTAAGATTCAGAACTCTGCCAGTCACGCCTCACTCAGCATCCCAGAGGTTAAACAAGCACCTACAACTTGCAAGCATCAAGATTCAGATCGGAGTCTACAAGCAAAATCAGCTGAGACCCAAGATCAAGTCGCAAAAGAATCATAGATAGGGATCTTGTAACTAGCAGTTGACATGCATATAAGTATTTAGTTCAGTTTCAATTTTCCTTTGGTTGTAATAAGGCGGTCAGTAAAGCAACGGTGACAACAGCAACAACAGTAACAACAAGCATTGCAGTCCCATGGTAGTCCCAGCTACCAAAACTTCCCGAACTATATTGACCTGATTCCTGTTTAGCCTAGGATATGTAGGAAACCTTTGGAGCAAAGGTTCGGTCAAATCTTTCAAAAAATGCTTCACACGGAGTAGTCCATAGGCAAAAATCGCTCATATCCGCTCACTTTATCTTTGCACGAAAACTCTTCATGTTTTCGAACAAAGAGGGGAAGCTGTGAGCACGTGATTTTTGTTTTACGCGACAATCGCTCCAAAAGAAATAAAAAAAATAACAAATGGTCCTATTGTACAATTTTTGAATTTTACATGGCACTTTGTTAATTATTTATGATATTTTTGCCCATTTTATCTTATTAAAACAAAATACAAAAAATGTATGTGTCATGCGTAATTGGAACCGTAATCCGGTTGTTAAATAAGAAAACCATAAATAGGCATCTTTGTCCGTGATTTTTGTTTTGTTTGATTTTTACCTGCTTCAAATATTTTAATATGTGTGTGCAAATAATTGTATTAAGTGTCTATTTAATTTTAATTTGATTTACTTAGGTTTTGTTTTAAAATAAAAAAAAATATATATATATAATAATAAAATAATAATAATAAAAGAGAGTGCAGAATTGGGCTGAAATCAGTTTTGGGCCTACTTCATTTTAATTCGAGGCCCAACTCAAACCCAAAACCCTTGTGTAACCCAGTCCAGTCCAGCTGACACCAAGGACGTCCAAACGACGTCGTAGTGGTTGAGTATGATCTGAGCCGTTGATCTCTGAATGATCAACGGCCAAGATCACTTCCCCATAACCCACTGATGACCCCGACCCGTTTCCACCCGGACCGACCCAAACCCTTTAAAGATGAAACGACACCGTCCCCCATCAGCCAAGAGATCCTGACCCTTCATCGCACCCCATCCAACGGTTAGGAATCAACCCCTCACTAACTATATAAACCCATAACCTTACCCTGCCCCCCTATCCGAACCCCAGCCTTAGGTCACCTTCGTCCTCATCCCCTTCCCCTCCAAAACCCTAGCCGCCCCTGTATTCTTCACCATGAAAGCCGGCGGCATGGACGCCGGTGACCCCACCCTTAACACCATAGAACCCCCTTGCCATCCTGAACATGGATCTGTTAACCACTTAACTCGAATCCCTTCCCACCTTCTCGAATCTTCGTTTGAAGATTCGAGTCGGAACTTGACTTACACCGTTTAACCCCAGTTTCACACCAGACACTCCCCAGACCCCCTTCGTGACCAAACCATGCTTGGTTTGGTCCGAATCTGACCAGGGAAGCATGAATCCCAGATCTAATCTTTGGAACCTTAGGGTTCCTCGTCACTGATCCGTATCTCGTTTAAACCAAGAGATTAAGGTCTAATGGACCTTAATCGAAGTGTTTCTCATCTGAGAAACACTTCGATTAAAGTCCGTTCAGCCTTAAGAAAGGTCTGTTCGAATCCAAGTTAAGGCTTTTGATTTTTCGGGATTTAAGGTGAGTTTTGCTTTCTTTTCTTTATTCTTTTAGTCCATGTTTGTTTAAAAGGCTGTTCATGTTGTTATGAAATTTGTGTTTCGAATTTTACCAGCTGTGTCCTGTCCACCTTGCCTGAACCTCTGTTGTTTGATTGAGTCCTTCTTCTACTTGTTCTGATAATGTGTATGTATGTATTTGTTGTGCAATTAGTTGAATTTCAAATTTTAACTGATTAACTAATTCCTCGAGTACAATTCTGCTTAGTCAGTACAATTCAAATCATGTGTTCGATACTGTTAAATGTCTGATTTTGACTACGATTGTACATGTTATGATTGATATAGTCGAGTCGACATGTGTCGTCAATTAGTTTCAGTTGTCCGAACAATAACCGATTGACCTGCTTCTGTTAAGCATTGCCTGAATCAATTAGGGACTGGGTTTAGTAACTTATAGTTGTTAATTTGATTTCAGAAATCTAAGGTTTGGTCTGTTAGTTACAGCCTGAATTGGAGGGCATGTGCATTAGTGCACAACATGTGCATAAAAGCCATTCTGATTAAAATAATTTGACAGCATGTTTGTCAGATTATATTCTTGCTGCCCTGTCTGCCTTTTAGTTTAAATATTAGAGGGTACTGTCAGGAATATCATGGGGGAGGTTTATACTTAATTAGCTAAGTGGAAACTGAAAAGGGACAGCACATGGGAGGGGACCTGATTGATTAACAGGCTGTTCAAATAGCCTGATTTGGAGCTATAAAAGAGGAGGAAGATAGGGATACAGACACACACACACACGGATATAGATAGGGGGATACACACAAAAGGGGGGCTGAAACCAAACAGAATCAGTTTCTAAGGGAGAAAGAGAGTTTTTTTTTCTTGGAAATCAGGAGGGGGAATTAGAAAAGAAATTCTCGCTTGACTGGAAAACACTACTTTTCCTCATCCTTTCGTGTATGAAGTCCAGTATCCAGTTTGTTTTGTTTCTATCAGATTTTAGGATTTTCCCTCTGAGTTTTGAAAAGATCAAATATTGGTTATTGTACCATTGGTTTACTGCTTTGGTCTTTTGGTCTGGGATTGTCATTGCTGCTGTATTGCTTTGTTTGTTACTACCATTCTTGAGCTGCTGCTGCTGACTCTTCTGCTTCCACTTCTTCTTTACATTTCAGTATCCAGGTACACATTTTGAAGTCCCATATTGGTGTAACTGTAACAGTCTGAAAGCATGAAATGAAAGTTGGAGAAGTTTAAATGTCTGTTGTAATACTCATGGCATGTTGATTTCTTTCTATATATATGATTAGTTTGTAAATTTCAATAGCAGGAAAAGATCAGTTTGGTGCTTAGCTGAGTTCTAGTCTCTTGCGTCTTAGTTTATAGTTGTTTGTTAGTACGAGATGTAATGTACAATATGTAGAATGCATGGATAATTGACATAGAATTTTTGACCGGATTCCTATTTAACTATAATGACATGCATAGGATAGAATATTTCCACCTTACACAATGATGTTCTGTTTTACTTTAGTTCTTTCATCAGGACCCGCTAGGCAGTATATAGAAGCACGTTCGAATCCCCATTAGCAATAATGCCTAGTGTTCAATTCCCTTAATCTAGCCTAAAATAAGTCTAGTTAAGTTCAATTCAAGAAATGTTTGGATACAAGTATAGCATTTGGTCAATCTCGCATGTTTCACAAGGTATGACGTCTCTTCACTTTGTAAATAATTAAGCAGAAATTGATAAGAATCCAGGTTAGGCCAAAGCATATAATTAAATTAGCATGTACCTTTCCTTCTAGTTTTAGAAACAAATGCATTAGAAATGTAGCCACTTTAGGATACCCTTTCTAAAATAGAGACGAGCCTCGCCAAATAAAAAATGCGAAATTGCGGGGCCCTCAACAAATAACCATAACAAATATTTAGAATTCAGGATAGGCCGTTTAGTGAATTTCATGGCCTTCTACAAAAATAATAACGCGCTAGGCTTCTTTAGGCGCGGCTTAATTAAGTTACATTCTTAAACTCGGGTGCACATTGATGTGACCCGAATCCATATCCTAACGGAGTCAAAAATGGTCAACAACTACGGGTGCATTGATTGCGACGTGGTTCGAGATACATTTTCGCGACGTTGCAATTCTATAAAACTAAATGATAATAATAAAAGCGGTTTAAACTTAATAAAGCACATAAATCACAACATGTATTTAAATCAGATATTTAGCCATTATAACAATTTAAGCGACCGTGCTAGAACCACAAGATTCGAGGGTGCCTAACACCTTCCCCCGGGTCAACAGAATTCCTTACTTAGAATTTCTGGTTCGCAGACTTCATTTGGAAAAGTCGAAAATTTCTTCGATTTGGGATTCAAGATAAACCGGTGACTTGGGATACCAAAAGCCAAACCTTTCCCAAGTGGCGACTCTGAATTAAATAAATAATCCCATTTCGAATATTGTCACTTAAATTGGAAAAACTCCCCTCCGCATTTAACCCTTCGGGGCCGGGCGCGGAAAAAGGAGGTGTGACAGTGGCTTAGACCTGTATTGATGTGTCATATCACTAGAATAATGTGTTGGATTAGAAGAGATCAGTAGGATTATTAATGAATACGAACGGATTTGATTTCAGCATGTTGGAAGGATAATATCGAGCTTCGGCTCAGAAATTTGATGTAGCATTTGCCAAAGGAGAAGTAGCTTCATGAATGGTTGATATGGAAAATGGTTATGGCTTACCGGGTGATTTAGTTAGTATTGGCAGTATGTAAAAGTGTTGAGATGACACTTTAGTTGATAAGAGTTTTTCTATCAGTATTCGGGTGTTGTGTGCAACTGCGGTGATTAGAAGTTATCACTAAAAGCATTTCAGTTATGTGGTCTATCATGTAATTGCATCTGAGGTTGAAGGTATCGGTTATTACAGCTGGTTCGGGCTTATTCTGAATATAGATGTGAGGTTCTAATCTTGTGTATAATTTCGGAAGGTGCAGTGTGGTTCTATGGTTTATGGACTAGATGGATTGTGAAATTTCAGCTATGTTGTGTTATCGGACCTATGCGAGATGGGGTAGTGTGGGATCACCCACGGGTATATTCTTCGTAAGGTCGTTCAGCTATTGGTTGGCTTCTAGGACAACTCTGGGTACGCTCGAAGACGAGCGTTTGTTTAAGTTGGGGAGGATGTGATGACCCGACCCGTCGTCTCGTGAGTTACCGCCCCGTTTTCCCCATTTCTTATTTCTTTATTCTTCATTATCAGTGTTGGGTGTGAACGAGTTGATTTGGATTGGTTTTAGTAGGAAATGAGATACTTAGTCTCTTTAAGGAAGGTTTGTTTTGGAAAAGTCAACCGGACGTTGACTTATGTGTAAATGATCTCGGATAAGAATTTTTATGATTTGTCTAGCTCCATTAGGTAATTTATGACTTAGGAGCGCGATCGGAATTGGTTTTGAAGGTCCGGTGTGGAATTTGGCTTGAATTGGCGAAAGTAGTATTTTAGCGATTTCCGGTTGATATGTGAGATTTTGATCCAAGGGTCAGAATGGAATTCCGAAAGTTTCTGTAGCTTCAATATGTGCTTTGGGATGTGTGTCCAAAATTTCATGTCATTCGGAGGTGATTTGGTCGGGTTTTGATCAAATGCGTGTTTCGGAAGTTTTTGGAAACTTAGGCTTGAATTCGATGAGTTTAGGGTAATTTGATGTTGTTTGAGGTGTTTTGATGATTGGAACAGGTTTGAATGATGTTATGAATTATGTTGGCATTTTTGGTCGGGGTCCCATGAGGCTCGGACAAGTTTTGGAAGAGTTTTTGGAAGATTTTGTTGTTTTGGGCATAAGCATGTAATGATCCAAAGGTCCATTTTTAGTTCTAGAGATCGAAATTTGATTTCGAGACTTCCGGAATTTTGATAATGAATTATAGGACTGATCTAGAATGTTTGGTCTAATTTCATCAAGTCGCGATTGGGTTTTGACACGAAACATGAGTTAATTGTTTAACGAGCGAAATGGGTATTGAACTGAGCAAATGAGCTCCGAATTGAGTTTCGATTGAAGCAATATGTTCGTATTATTATTTGTGACTCCTAGGAATAAGAATCATCGAATTCCGAGTTCGTATGATGGAGTTAGAGCCTTTTTAGTGAAAATAAAAGCTGCTGCAATTGCCTTGCACAGCTGCTGGATTTTCAGCAGTTTGAACAGTGATGCGTGAACAGTACCCACACGCGTGAACAGTGCCCCGAAAATTTCTGGGCAGTTAAAGGGGCAGTCCATTTTCTTCATTTTTTTCTTAGTTCCAAGCTCGGATTTTGGGCAATTTTGAGCGAAAAATCACGGGAAATCTTGAGGTAAGTCACTTATGATCATTTCTACTCCATAATATTGAATTATCATCGAATAATCCGACTAGATTACATGTTTTTGAGGAGTAAATTGGGGATTTAGGCCTAGGGATTTGAAAATAAGATTTGAAGATTTGAGGGTCGAGTTGATGTCCGATTTTGATAAATTTTATATGTATAGACTCGTGGCGAGATAAGGAATCCGTTGATGTTATTTTTTCTGAATTTCGAAAAGTGGGCCCGAGGCTCGGGTTTTGCCAAATTTCGGAATTTTGATGTTTTTCAGTTATTTTCGATTGGGTATTGTTCCTACAGCATAATGTGACATATTCGTTCTAATTTTGGATAGATTTGAATAGATTTGATGCACCAAGAGGCCAATTCGGGGGGCAAAGGCATCGCGAATTAAAGAAATAGCCGGTTTGAGGTGAGTAATTGATGTAAATGATGTCCTGAGGGTTTGAAACCCCGGAATTTCACATCATAACGCTATATTGAGGTGACTTGCACGTCGGATAACGGGTGTGGGGTAGAGTACCATTGGGGATTGTGACTTGGTCCGTCCCGAGAGATGTTGTTTTACCGTGTTTTCTACTTGAACTAAATTGATCATACTTAATTAGATTTGATTGTTCCATTTGGGCTTCTTGCCAATTATTTGAATCCTTCAGGGATTGATATCACTGTTTTCGCATATTTTGCATATCATTTGATCTCAGTCCAAGGTTTTAAATACTGTGTTGCAAACTCAGCCATCTTTCTAAGATTTGAAAACTTAAATGATATTTCTAAATGATATTTCGGGCTGAGAACTATTGTTTTCGAATGCCCAAGGGGCTTATGATGATTTCTGGACTGAGCATGGATCGGGTTGCGCGCCGCAGTAATGTTACATTGATATTTAGGCTGAGAGCCTAGTTGATTACATTGATATTGAGGACGAGAGCCTGGTTGATTATATTGATATTGAGGCCGAGAGCCTGGGTGATTATACTGATATTAATATGAGGCCGAGGGCCTAGATTTGATGCCACGAGATGGCTTGATATTGCGCTTGGGCTGTAGTAGCCCCTCCGGAGTCTGTACACACCCCCAGTGAGCACCGTCGACGATAAATAAATATGGATGGCTCGGGCTGCACGCCGCAGTGGGTACCAGAGGGTACTGTCATATGCATTGCATTGCACTCATGCATTTATTCCTTATCTGCATTATCTGCCATAATAATTATGTGCTCTTATTTCATTGGCTGGTTGCTTCATACTGTTCTGAGCCTGAGGGGCTGATACTGTTCTGAGCCTGAGGGGCTGATACTGTTCTGAGATACTGAGCCTGAGGGGCCGATTTCTACTTATTATTTTGATACTGAGCCCGAGTGGCAGATTTCTAATTACTATTTTGATACTGAGCCCGATGGGCAGATTTCTACTTGTTATTTTGATACTGAGCCCGAGGGGCAGATTTCTACTTGTTATTTTGATACTGAGCCCGAGGGGCAGATTTCTACTTGTTGTTTTGATATTGAGCCCGAGGGGCAGGTTTCTACTTGTCATTTTACTACCAAATTACCTGTTTTACTGGTTTAAAAGTAATTTCACTTAATTATTATTTTAAATTATTTCACTGCTTCTGTATAGAATATTGTGTGCCTTAACGTATTTTCTTACCTTCAGTCATTATTTATATTTATTACTCACTGGGTCGGAATACTCACATTACTCCCTGCAGCATGTGTGCAGGTACAGGTATTCCTGAGGCATAGAGCGAGTTTTCTAATGTTCAGTTTTCATCGGAGTTATCGAGGTAGCTGCATGGCGTTCGCAGGCCCGTTTTCTCCCTTATCTTCTGTTATTTATGATATCTTCAGACTTTGTTCCTAATTCCATACTTTGTAGAATTTTAGTAAACTCTATAGTAGCTCATAACTTGTGACACCCGGTTAGGGCTGAGTTGGGTTGGATTTCCGTATTTTATCTATACTTTCCGCTATTAGATATTATTAAACCATGTTTATACTATAATTGTGTTAATTAATTATCTTAGATGATAAACACTGGGAGACATTTCACTTATTGGAAAACTAAAGAGACACCAAACACCTTCCGTAGGTGATACCCATCTAGCAGATCTGTATTCTTTTACCTCATCTGTTTCTATGTTTGTATCGCTATTTTGCACATAGAATGCATTTTTTATCATGTCCTTTACAAATGTATTTGTAGAGATATTTCATGACTTTGATGTCAGAGAAAACTTCAACATATATGTGACAATTGAATTTGCCAAGTAAATATGAATTGTACGGAACAACCAGGAGTTATCTAAATATTGTTCTCTTACTTTCATAACTTCCCCTGTATTTCATCTTCTGTAGACTAGATAAGAATCATTTCCTTTTATTGTCTGATCGGCAAACACTTTTGGATATTTGAACTTGTAGTAACCCTTTTTTTCATACAAGAATTTGTTGGATCTAAACTATCGCAAGGACCGTGCATCATATGTTTAATGACAAGCTTACGCAAATCTGGTTATGTCTTATCATCTGGTAATTCTGCTCTAAATATATCATCGTACACCTCTGCTGTCAACAGTTTATGCTCATTACCTAGTATAATAAGAAAATGAGCATGGGGTAAACCTCGTTTTTGAAACATCACACTGTACATAAAAGCAACAACTTTTTCAAAGATATTATTTTTAATATATTTGTCTTCAGTTCTTTTATTTTAGCCCTGAACACTCGAGTAATCAAATCAGGTCTATTTTGTGCCTCATCAGTTGACCATAGATGTTTTTTATTTCCGTCCAAGATGGGTTACATGTCATAGTTATAAACAAATCAGGTTTCCCAAAACGTTGCACTAACGCAATAACATCCATATAACGTTGATACATATCTCTAGGACCTCCTATAAAAGAATTTGGCAGAAAAGTTTGTTTTCCAACATTAGAAGCATCTCGTTCACCCAGTCTTAAAATATCAAGAAGTCCTTGCAATATACCCATTTTGAATAAATCTTGATTGAATGACACAAAATCTAATCTTTGTGTCTCCAATTTTATATATTCATCAACTGAATACTACTGGAGTAATCTTCATGTATGCAAAATTTCATCTTCATCATCGTTCCTCATCTGAAGTTTGTAACATTAGTATTTACGAACTGAAACTGTATCTCTTTTGCATTTTCTCTTTTGCAGATTTTGAGCTTCCATATCAAGATATCCATCAACACATGTGAAATATTTTATACTTGCCAATTGTTCAAATTCAACCAGAGTGCGACTTCTAGGAATATTTTTTGGTTTGGGAATTTTTTTAATACCACAGTGCCACCTGCCTTGACCATATGGAAATAATAACGGGTATTGTAACGGGTCATAGAATCCAAGATAATAGTTCACTCTTTGTATTCTGTCGCTGTGAGTATAAATTTGAAGATGCGGTGCATGAGTAGCAGAACCATCATTTTCATCAACCCATATTGCCGTAATTTCAGTAGTAGCGGGCAGATTATACACGCGTTCATCCAATCTAGCATCACTTTTCAGTACCATATGAAAGTTTTGCAAGTTCGACATATTTGTTAACGATCGTAGAAATATTGAATATGGATTATCCTTTAGAATGTCCATCAATTCTTTCACTATTTGTTCATTTAATTTGTCTGAACAAGCTATTCTATTTCCAAGCTCATTTGCATTATCATAAAAGTAAAGTTGCAAATTTTTTTACCGCCTTTCTCTAGGATATAAATCATATATCAAATGATACATTTGTCCTTGAACTCTGAATGTATAGATACCATGGTTTCTCTTAGCTAAATCTTTGTCATAACTGACACCAAGTGATGTAAAAGCAAACAGATTATTATATGTTCTAATTTACGTTCGAAAATGCTTGGATTCTGCATTATTTCCCATATATAAAATTTTCAATTTAGCTGGCATTCGATGAGAGATTAACTTCACTGTACCACTGCCACAACAAAATCCAGGGGGTTCATACTCAAATTGTTTCGCATAGCAGAACAAGCAACTTAGAATCTTTTTTAACGGAATATAATCAGAGCATAACTGATTAATGTTAATCGTAGTTCTCTTATTCTTTATATTCTTTATACGACCTACATAGTGCAGATAATTAATCGTAAGACAAAAATATAATCCATGGTAAAATCAACGAAGGATGATCGTTATACTAACCCTTAGTTGTAACGTCTGTTTTAAAGGTTGGAGTGCATGAATCATTTGCGATACCCGATAAGGTTGGAGTGTATGAATCATTTGCGGTATCCGATGTTGAACCTGGTTCATGATAGTTGTCGATTAACTAATATGCAGAATACACACAAGAAGTTAAATAGATATTACATCTTTGTGGTTTAACCTTTTTCAAAGACATGAAAAGGCTGGATCATGTCATTTTCCTTGTCAAAGACATCGGATGACGAAAAGGGTCGACACTGAGTAACTGCATGGTAATACCCATAAAGATGGCATATTTATAATCATTATGTATGTATATATTATAAAAGCAATGAAAAGGATAGAGTGTTTGTTATTTTAACCTGTTTCTGAAGAAGAATAATACAATCCAATATTAAAATCATCATCCATATAAGATGTTGTTCTAATGCGATTGTTATGATTTGCATTTGCAAGAAGGCGATTAGTTGTTGTCTCGCGAATTTTCAAACGTCGTTGTAATAACTTTTCTACTTTCAAGGTCATTCTCAAATAGTCATATATTTTACAGTGTTTGTTATTCTTATCATGAGCTTCCGTCACCGAGCGATGACCCTTTTTTAACTGTCGAATATCCAATAATTTGATCTATGGTAAATACAACACCACCCAGCACTTCTTGCACACAAAGACAACATGCATATCAGTACTATCTAACAGAAGTAGTGCCTAACATTATACTATTAAGTTCCTCCGCGCGCACAAAGGAGGTCGACTATGAGTGGTGCCTTGGGAACGACTCTATTTACATAAGAGAACCCACACAATGAGTGGTCATTGGACAAATAACTGATTGACCATGTGTAACCTCAAGCTTATTGGGATTTGGCTCAAGCATTTTTTAACATGCAATTCAGTCATACTGAGGCAAATCGAAAAAGGAAAACAGAAATATCACTCTCTAACATACGAACCTTAAAAAAGAAGGCAATTAGACACAGTGGAGTACATGTTCGTGGGCCGTTGCACAAGATCTGGGATAAAATCAGTTAAGAAGGACCTTAAAAGGAAGAAAGAATCTGGAGATGCAAAGAAGTTGCGTTGGGAGATGGAGTTTCCAAGAAAGTAATATGAACTAAGTTTGTCTTTTACCACTTTGAGTCTGCACTTGATCATCAACCAGAACCCATGCGCCAAAGCAATCAATGTCGTCCCAACGGAGGTGAACTATTAATTAACATCAAATAGGTGCTGGTATGTACATGTTTTGGATCAAAAAGGTTACAAAAGATTGACTAACTTCTCGAATCCGATGTATTTGCGTTAATTTAGTCCTTCCTACAACATCTACTCCAGCCTAGATTAAGAGGTGAACCTGTTAATATACACAATATCAGGGATACTGTGCCTCAATCCAAACTCAACAGTGCAATACGTACTATCCATATATTTTGATTAAATGCTTAAACAAAAATGAATTAATCTAAAGCTTCAACGAATATTTGCAAACTAAATAATTTCACCAATATAAACTTTCTTAAAAATGTGTAGTGTAACAGCTCGGCCAGTCGTTTTGAGAATTTACTCCCCAATCCCCTATTAACTGTTTCCCCGTGTCTTTTTCTGCTATTGTGATTTGCCGGGATGGTTCATTTTGAGTTTCGGAGTGTTTTGGGACACTTAGTCCTTAAATGAGAGTTTAAATCTTAGAATTTGGACCGTAGTCGGAGCAGTATGAAGACGGCTTCGGAATGAAATTTAGTCGATTCCGTTAGCTCCATTGGGTGATTTCGGGCTTAGGGGCATGTTCAAATTGTGTTTTGGAGCTCGGTAGCTCATTTAGGCTTGGAATGGCGAAGAGTTAAATTTTTGAAGTTTCGGGCCAATAGTGAAATTTTGATATCGGGATCGGAATCCGATTCCGAAAGTTGGAGTAGGTCCGTAGTGGTGAATGTGAATTGTGTGCAAAATTTGGGGTCAATCGGACATGGTTTAATTGGTTTCGTCGTCGGTTGTAGAAATTTAGAATTTCAAGTTCATTAAGTTTGGATTGGAGGGTGATTCGTAGTTTTAGCATTGATTGATGCGATAGAGGGCTCGACTAAGTTCGTATGATGTTTTAGGATTGGCTGGTATGTTTTGTTGAGGTACCGGGGGCATCGAATGAGTTTCGAGTGCTTAACAGATTTGTTTTGGACTTAGGCTTTTGGCTGAAGATTTACTGCACCTGTTGTTTTCGCACCTGCGGATTTTGGACCGCAGGTGCGGTGCCGCAAAAGCGGCTGGGCAACCGCAGAAGCGAAGTTGGACTTGTCAGCAGAAACCGCAAGTGTGGATAAGGACCGCAGAAGTGGCCTCATGCCCGCAGACGCAGCCCCAACAGTTAAGTGACTTTTCGCACCTGCGATGAGAATTTCGCAGGTGCGGGACTGTTGCTCCCAAATGCACACGCAAGTATACGTGGTCGACAAGTAATATAATGATAAGTTGAGTGTCGAACCCACAAAGACTTGTATAAACTACTCACTAAATCACTAAAATTGTTATTCAATCCAGCTAAAATCAAAGTCTAGTAATATGATTATATTATACTTCGATTCTAAATAATAACTAAATTATCAAGTAACGAGTTGATTGTTGTGTATTCAGTAGAGACAAGTATTCCAGGGTTGTGATCGATTCACCATTCGTATTGTGTTCTAAATAACTCTCCCTTTCATATAATTCACTCATGGGTTCTAATTAATCGGTAAATGCTCTCATAGCCTTCTCCCGAAGTACTACTCGGCTATTCTCAATAGATTAACGCCTATATTCCTATGAAATCAATCTATTAAGAACGCATTAAGATTACGATATTTAATTAAGCACGATGACTAGGTATATTCCTATCCTAACCACAAATCCGCTCCCCCTAAGGGTTAAGATCGTGCTCTCTTCAATTCTTTTCTAATCTAAACTAGGCTTTCCCAAGCATATCATAGATAGTAAACAGAACCTAACTGCTGGCCAGACAATTAAGCAATTAATCACAGAATAGAAGAAACAACCATATATTGGTGAATCATAATCAAGGTCAAGCTAATATCAAACAACAATATTCATGGTTAAATCACAACCCCAGAACAATGGGTGTTTAGCCACTCATGACGTAATCAAAACAATTGCATAAGTGTTGAATCAATTGGAAATACTAGAAAAAGATGAAGAAAACTGAGAATTCTCCGCTTCCTCACGATCCCATGTGTATCTTTCCTCCAAAGTGGCATCTCCCCCTTCAAAAATAGGTTTTCTCTTGCTTTTATACCTGTTGGGTAGGTCTAGGGCAGAAATAACTCCGTCCCAGGTGAATTTGGAGAAGATTCACGTCACTGGCGCCCACCAGGGCGCTGCAGAATTTTCCAACACTGTTTTCAATGCCACAGGTGGCGCCAGGCGCTGCCTGTGGCGCCCAAATGGCATTTTTCCCGGTTTTGTTCGTTTTAGCTCAAATTTTGCGCGTTTCGCCCCCAATTTCTCCCAAATCATTCCTACAAATAGAAACACTTCAAATTAATATAAATCATAGCATTTAACATCCCAAATTTACGAAACAAAAGTAAAATATGAGGTGATATACATAGAAATATATATGCTTTAAGCTAAACATCAACACCCCACACTTAGACTCTTGCTCGTCCTCGAGCAATGGGACAATCTACTACCCTTCAACTACGTACAAGTATCAATTATAGAGGAGCACTTTAAATTTTAACCACACACTGTACCCTTGACTATGATCAATACCGGCACACAAGCATGAACGCACCAAAATTCACATTCTTCCCGTTTAAGCATGCCCAAGTATAACCCTTCAATTCAATCAATTCCAACAACTTATTTGTCACCACCCAACCTCAAAAGTTGACTTGCAACCACTAAGAACCCTCAATTCATGCACTTACCCAACAAGAAAGTTTACAACATTACCAATCATTCATGAGATCATGTGCCCTCATCAACAAACAAAAGAGTGAATATAAATTAGTCCACACATTCAAATATGCTTTTAAATATAGATTAAGGACATCACACAATTAAACAAAATTCGCTCACTTTCACAAAGAGTTCATATGCATCCCGTGGTCGTACCATAAGCTTGCCCGTAGTGTATATCTCTACTAATTTAAGCTAGCCAAATCTAGGATCAATTAGGACTTTAAGGTTGTAATGTAGGCTAAGGGATGTGTATGATATATTTAGAAACAGTGGCTAACCCTCCTAAGCACTTTAATACACTACATTTACAATTCAAGCACATATTCTTCTCAACCAATTCACTTGCCACACACCATATGCAACATAGCCCTCTTTTCAATTAAGCACTTCTGTAATTTCACTAGCACAAATCAATAAGAATTGGAGGCGTCTCTGTTTTTCTACATTATTTGAACTCTCATTTTTTTCTTTCTTTCTTTTCACTCCATACATTAAGGTTCATTGGCTAGTGTCTTTTGATTTCAACTTTAGTGCACCAATGGGCCCTTCCATGATTCCACTCAAAAGCTACTCCCCAATCTCTAACCTTACTTCTTTTAGCGACTAAGTGCCTTAGGAGATAAAGGTTCAATCAATATCCAATTAAGAATAAAATAGGGGTATGGCTTGTAATGTGGGTGCCAAAAGAAAGGTCTATAGGCTCAAAGGGCTACCAAAGGAAAATTTTATTTTATGTGACAAGCACATCCATGATCAAGCAAGAAAATGCCTACATCATCTCCTAGATTAGCACAACTTACAATTTTGCTTTAATTAACACACAGGGCAAGTTCTAGACTACACAAGATAGCACAGAAAAGCACAAATCCTCACACACACGTTGCACATGACTCAATCAAGACGGTTCTGTTCAACTCTCAAGTCAAGCAAGGACACATAATTGAGAAATTTAAGCAATATTGCACTATGTGGCATACGAGACAACTGAAAAAAAGGGTGTCACAAAATAGGCTATTTACTTTACTTAGGCTTCACAATTCAAACCAAATACACGGGAAAACAGAATGTATGTCATAGCCTATTGTGCCAGCATCAACCATGTCAATGAATATCTCAGAGCGACTCAGTTTCTTCCTAAACTACTCCTAAAAAATAAATAAAGTACCCGGTTCGAACTACACCCCGGGAAAAGAACCGGCGCCCAAAGAAAAACCAAGGGATACTACCTAACTATCCTAAAAAATAAAAATAAAAATTGGTGTTTTTAATCAGACTTTATCCCTCAAAAACATTGTCTAAAAGATCCATCATCAGGAAAAAGCTGAACTTTTTCTAATTCTATTTTTTTTTTCAATTTTCGTTTTTATTTTTTATTTTTTAACCTAGACTATGTCTACTACGAGTTCTAAAAGAAAAACTAAATAAAAAAATAGTTTTATATAATTACACTTCAGAAAGTAGTTTCCCTACCCTACACTTATATTATGCATAGTCCTCGATGCATGATCATAGAGAAAAATATTAAAACAAGGGTAAGAAATACTTCCTGAGGCCCTCTCGGGCCTAGCTCAGACATGATCCTCAATTTTAAGGGTCGGGACGACCCCCACACTTAAGCTCAAACATGCTCATCAGCTTCAACTTTGGGTACTCAGACTTCCCCTACTCTGTAAAAATAAAAACAACACAAAAACTTGACACTAAAAAAATAATCAATACATAATATATAGGTTGGGTTTCCTCCCAACAAGCGCCTTAGTTATAGTCGTGGCAGGACTCTGCTACTCTGCTCAAGCTGGGCGCTTTCTCTTCTTCTTTCTCCCATGAAGTCTAGCCTTTTTGCATGCTCTCGGAAGGTCTCCTTTTTCATCTCTAGCTCTTTTCTCAATCATCTTTACACGCTCAGCTGGAAACACCACCTCCTCTAACTAAGTTGTCCCATCTAGAACACTATAATTCACATGCTGACTCTGCTCTATTCCCTTCAATTCGACCACAGTAATCATGCACAAGTCCTCGTAATGCTTAGAGCTTAAGTGCCTTGTACACATTAAAAGTGATCTCCTCATTGTCAACTCTCATTTTTAACTTCCATACCCTCACATCAATAATTGCTCCACCAGTAGCTAAGAATGGTCGCCCCAAAATAATGGGCACTTCATCATCTGCCTCGTAATCAAGAACAATAAAATCAGCAGGAAGAATAAACTTTTCCACTCGAACTAACACACCCTCAATAATTCCTTCTAGCATGACTAGTGACCTATTTGCTAACTGTAAAGTGATTGTAGTAGGTCTAATCACCCCCAATCCGAGTTGCTTGAACAAAGAGGATGGCATCAAATTTATACTAGCCCCTAAATCACATAGGGCTCTACCAACTTCTTGTTTTCCAAGAGACAAAGGAATTGTGAAACTCCCAGGATCCTTCAACTTAGGAGGAAGTTTACCTGAACTCTGGCACTGCACTCTTCAGTAAGTGCAACTGTTTCGAACTCTGCATGCCTTCGTTTGTTTGCCACAATATCTCTGAGATACCTTGCATACTTAGGCACTTCCTGCAAAATTTCAACCAAAGGAAAATTCACACTCACTTGGCTCAAAATATCTAGGAATTTCTTGTACTTAGCATTATCTTTTTGCTTCTGCAGTCTTTGTGAAAATGGAGGTGGTGGCCTAGTCTCAATTACTGGCTCAGGTCCTTTATCATCTTTCTCATTCCCCTCAACTGGCTTGGGAACTAATTCTCCTTCGGGATGAGCTATATTCTTCTTTTTCTTTGGAACTTCTTCTAATGCTCTTCCATTTCTCAAGGTAACCGCATTGACTTGATCTTTAGGATTGGGCTCTGTATCACTAGGAAGAGCCCCTACTGGTCTGGTATTTTGGGCTATGGCAAGTTGGCCCACGTGGTGCTCCAAATTTCTCAGTGTTGTGGCTTGAGCCTGCTGATCAGCCATTATTTTCTGATTGAAAGTTTGTTGATCTGCTATTAATTTCTGATTGAAAGTTTGTTGATCTGCTATTAATTTCTAATTGAGGGCTTATTGGCCGGCCATCAATTTCTTCATCATCTCCTTAAGGCTAGCTTGTTGTTTAGCCTGAGGTGGTCTGGATTGTTGTTGAGGTGCTTGAGGCCGGTATTGATTCTGATTGCTTTGATTTCCACCCCAAGAGAAGTTTGGGTGATTCCTACAGTTGGGATTGTAGGTGTCCCCATACTGATTTGTTTGGCCTCGATTTGCATTACCCACAAAATATACAGATTCTAGATTTGCTGGGCATAGATTGCTCATATGACCCTCTCCACATACTTCACAAAATATTTGAACTTGTTGCACTGGATGGGCTTGTTGCTTGTTAATGAACATGGTCATCTAATTGACTTGGTTGGTCAACGTAAAGACCTGTACTGACAATGCTGAGACAACATCTAATTCAAGAACCCCTGGTGATTTTTGTACCATGTTCCTACCCATCTCTCCTTGCCAATCCGGATTGCTTTTGGAGAATTTGTTCAATAACACATAAATTTCATCAAAGCTTTTCTCCAATACTTGACCAGCAACTGCAGCATCGACTACAATTTTTTTTTGGAGATGAAGCCTTTCTATGAAAGTATGAACTAACACTTCATTCGTCTTATTGTGATGAGGACAGTCTCTGAGTAGCCCCTTGAACCTTTCCCAAGCTGAGTATAAAGATTCTCCTGCTTTCTATTTGAAGGCAACTATCTCACTTCTAATCTTTACAGTTTTGCCTGAAGGGAAGAACCTTACCAGAAATTTTCTTGCCAAATCATTCCATGATGTAATGGAATTAGCTGGTTCTGCCTTTAGCCATCGTTTAGCTTTCCCAAACAGAGAGAATGGGAAAAGTGTGAGCCTCACATAATCTGGAGTGAACCCATTAGTGATATAAGTATCACTAATCTCCAAGAAGATCAGAATATGCTGTTGTGGATCCTTGTTTGGAAGACCTATAAATTGCCCGTTTGCATGAAGTAGCTGGATCATGCTCTGTTTCAGCTCAAAGTGCCCAGTGATTCTGGGCTTCACTATGCTGGAGGTAACATTAGCAATACTGAGCATTGCTACCTCCTAAAAACAGCCATATGTTGCTCCTCTGCCATTTTCACAGGAAATTGAATGAGTGCTTGAATATTATTTGTATCCTTGCTTCCCTCAACCTCCTGTGAAATGTTTTCTCAGGTTCGGGGTCAAAGCTGTTGAGTCTTACCTAGCTTCTAACCCTACGCATTCAATCAAAGTTTCTAAGATTAGACCAACAATCGAGTAACGTTAGACTAGATGAAATAAACAATTAAAGCAAAAACTAGAAAGTAGTTTATATTCAAGTCCCCGGCAACGGCGCCAAAAATTTGTTGCTCCCAAATGCACACGCAAGTATACGTGGTCGACAAGTAATATAATGATAAGTTGAGTGTCGAACCCATAGAGACTTGTATAAACTACTCACTAAATTACTAAAATTGTTATTCAATCCAGCTAAAATCAAAGTCCAGTAATATGATTATATTATACTACGATTCTAAATAATAACTAAATTATCAAGTAACGAGTTGATTGTTGTGTATTCAGTAGAGACAAGTATTCCAGGGTTATGATCGATTCACCATTAATATTGTGTTCTAATTAACTCTCCATTTCATATAATTCACTCATGGTTGCTAATTAATCGATAAATGCTCTCATAGCCTTCTCCCGAAGTACTACTCCCCTATTCTCAATAGATTAACGCCTATATTCCTATGAAATCAATCTATTAAGAACGCATTAAGATTACGATATTTAATTAAGCACGATGACTAGGTATATTCCTATCCTAACCACAAATCCGCTCCCCCCTAAGGGTTAAGATCGTGCTCTCTTTAATTCTTCTCTAATCTAAACACGGCTTTCCCAAGCATATCATAGATAGTAAATAGAACCTAACTGCTGGCCAGATAATTAAGCAATTAATCACAGAATAGAAGAAACAATCATATATTAGTGAATTATAATCAAGGTCAAGTTAATATCAAACAACAATATTCATAGTTAAATCACAACCCCAGAACAATGGGTGTTTAGCCACTCATGATGTAATCAAAACAATTGCATAAGTGTTGAATCAATTGGAAATACTAGAAAAAGATACAGAAAACTGTGAATTCTGTGCTTCCTCACGATCTCGTGTGTATCTTTCCTCTAATGTGGCATCTCCCCCTTCAAAAAATAGGTTTTCTCTTGCTTTATACGTGTTGGGTAGGTCTAGGGCCGAAATAACCTTGTTCCGGGCGAAATTGGACAAAATCATGTCACCGGCACCCTAAGTAGCGCCAGTCGCCCACTAGGGCGCTGCAGAATTTTCCAACACTGTTTTCAAAGCCACAGGTGGCGCCTGCCCAAATGGCATTTTTCCCAGTTTTGTTCGTTTTAGCTCAAATCTTGCGTGTTTCGCCCCAATTGCTCCTGAATCATTCCTACAAGTAGCAATACTTCAAATTAATATAAATCTTAGCATTTAACATCCCAAATTCATGAAACAAAAGAAAAATATGAGCCGATATACATAAAAATATATATGTTTTAAGCTAAACATCAGGGACCGCAGATGAGGTCCGAGTATCTCAGAAGTGGTTATCGCTGGGCAGAAAAAGAGATTACAAGGTTCTGAGTTTCATAACACAAAATTTTGATTTTGAGCTCGGAAGAAGACGATTTTGTGAGGTTTTTGAAGAGAAAATCAGTGGGTAACGATTCCTAACCCTATTTCGTTTATATTTCATCAATCTATTGTTGTTTTACTCATCTAATCAAGGATTTTGAGTGGAAAAGTGGGGATTTGGGGGAATAGTTCCCCAACCGAATTTTTGGATTTTGATCAAGTTTTAAGCATCGGAATTGAATAATTTTTGGACGAGTGATCTCGTGAGTGAATGTGTGTTCATAATTTGTAACTTTTACCCGATTTCGAGACATGGACCTGGGGAGGATTTTTGGGCATTTTTCTATTTTCTTGCCTTAGCTTCGATTTCATTAGTTAAATTAGTTGTTTGTAGTTATATTTACGTTATGTAATTGATTTGATTAGATTTAGTCCACTCAGAGTTGGATTCTCGTGGCAAGAGCGTGATTTCGGATTGATTTTGAGTTTGGTTCGAGGTAAGTGGCTTGCCTTACCTTGTATGGGGGACTTCTCCTTAGGATTTTGGTATTGTTGATATATGAGCACCGTGTACATGAGGTGACGAGTGCGTGCACAGTCTACTTGTTGTAAAATTCAGTTTTTCCACTAAATTTTAATTGTTTTTTCCTTGTTGAACTACATGAGGATATGTTGTTTACCTTGTTTAGGTTAGAAAAGCATGCTTACTTGTTAATCTGCATATTTGAACTCTGTGCAACATGTTCTAATAAAATTTCCTATTTTCCGTAAATGCAAACTTGGTTTAAACTGCAAATTACTTGATATACCTGTTGGTTGTATTGACTGTGCTACATATTTACTTTGGGACTACAGATCGGTATTATGGGAGATCCCCCTGTACTGCATATTTACTTTGGGACGATGGATTGGTAGTCCGGGAGATCCCCCAGCACTTCATATTTACTTTGAGACTATGGATCGGTATTCTAGGAGATCCCCCAGCACTGCATATTTACTTTGGGACTATGGATCGCTATTCCAGGAGATCCCCCTGCATGTTTATGTTTGGGACTACGTGACGGTATCCCAGGAGATCCCCTATTGCGTACTGTGTTTTGAGCTATTGATTTTCTGTGCTTAATTCCTGTTTTAAACTTCAGTATTTACTTTTTTACAATGATATTTCTTTCTGTTAAATTTTATCATATTAAAACCTGTAGGGCCCTTACCTGATCTCGTCACTACTCGATCGAGGTTAGGCTTGGCACTTACTGGGTACCATTGTGGTGTACTCATGCCCTTTCCTGCACATATTTTCGTGTGCAATTCCTCCTTCAGTTATAGACTTCCTGTATTTTTCTTCATTGTTAGATTTCTGGAGTTAGAGACACTATGTACTTTTGTAGCTTGTGATTCACGAGATTCCGGGTTTTGGGAGCGCCTATGTTCATTTCGAGAGTGTTTTATTGTATATGCCAAGCGACATTTTAAACTTCTTTATTCTATTTATCGGTTAAATTGTTAGTTTTTTGTATCTTGTTTTCTTTCCGCAAATTGTTAAACTTACTTAGTCGTAGAGACTAGGTGCCATCACGATAGTTCACAGAGGGAGAACTCGGGTCGTGACAAGTTGGTATCAGAGCTCTAGGTTCATAGGAGTCGTGAGTCACAAGCCAGTTTATTAGAGTCTCGCGGATCGCTACGGAGACGTCTGTACATTTCTTCGAGAGGCTATGTAACTGTTAGGAAAACTTCACTTTATTTGATTCTTGTCGTGCAAGGTTTTGACTTAGAAATTCTAAACTTCTGTCTTCTATTCTATCACAGATGGTGAGGACACGTGCTACCGGAGATGACCAAGCACCCGCGCCCCCTGCTAGAGTCGGCAGAGGCCGGGGCCGGGGTAGAGGTCAAGGACGTGCATATGGTGCAGCTAGAGCACCTCTATGAATTGCTGCACAGGATCCGCCAATAGCTCCATCCGGAGCCCATGCACCTGATACGCCTACTACTCTAGCTTTTCAGGAGACCCGTGCTCAGTTCATGACCATGTATAGCACTTTAGCTTAGGCAGGGTTGCTTCCTCTTGCTGCAGCCACATCTCAGGCCAGGGGAGAAGCATAGACTCCCGCCGCCCGTACTCCAGAGCAGTAGGTTCAGGTTGATCAGATCTTGGAGGTTATACCGGTACCGCCTGTAGCCCCAGTTCAGCCCGAGGATAGCGCAGCAACTTCAAAGGATGAGCAGCGGAAGCTTGAGAGGTTCACGAAATACAAGCCTCCTACATTCAGTGGTCTAGCCTCAGAGGATGCTTAAGCATTTCTGGAGGAGTGCCACCGTATCCTCCGCACTATGGGCATAGCAGATTCGAGTGGGGTTTCTTTCTCTTCCTTTCAGCTTCGAGGAGTAACTTATTAGTTGTGGCGTACTTTTGAGTTGGACAGTCCGACTGAGGCAACTTCTCTTACATGAAGTCAATTCTCAAATATGTTTTTGAGGGAGTATGTCCCTCAGAGCCTCAGGGATGCATGGCACACGAAGTTTGAGCATTTGCGTCTGGGTACTATGATTGTTTCAGAGTATGCTGTCCGATTCAGTAACTTGGCTAGACATGCATCGGCCTTGGTTTCCATAGTGTGAGAGAGGGTTTGCCAGTTTATTAAGGGGCTTATTCCCAACATCAGGTCTAGCATGGCCCGAGAGCTAGAGATGGATGTCGCATATCAGCAAGTGGTGAGTATTGCTAGACGAGTAGAGGGCATGCTTGGTAGGGATAGGGAGGAGAGAGAGTCCAAGAGGTCTCGAGAGTCAGGCCATTATTCTAGTGCCTGTGCCCCAGCTGTAGTTCGTCATTGTAGGGGTTGTGTGAGTCACCCCGTTCATTCAGCTCTTCTAGTAGCCAATGGTATTCCAGCTCCGCCTAGACCTCAGGAGCCTTATTATGCACCCTCAGTAACTAGTGTGCCTCCTGCACGAGGTGCCATCAATGGTCAGTCCAGCCGACCTGGCCTGAGTTAGTCACAACCACCACGTCCTCCCAGAGCTTGTTTTAAGTGTGGCGACACTCGCCACATGGTGAAGGATTGTCCCAGATTTAGGAAGGGCGCACCTCCATAGACTTCTTAGCCACAACGTGCCCCACCAGGTACTCAGGCTATGATTACTGCACCAGCTGTCACCCCACCTGCTCAGCCAGCCCGAGGTGGAGTCCGGGGTGGTAAGGGTCGCCCTAGAGGGGGAGGTCAGGTCAGATACTATTCCCTTCCTATGTGTACTAAGGCTACTACATCAGATCCTATCATTATAGGTATTGTTCCGGTACAGATGCATCGGTTCTATTCGATCCAGGCTCCACTTATTCATATGTGTCCTCTTATTTTGCCCCGCGTTTGGGCATATCCTGGGATTCTTTGAGTTCCGCTGTTTATGTTTCTACTCCGGTGGGAGATTCTCTTGTTGTGGACTGCATTTATCGGTCATGTTTGATTTCTATTAGTGGTTTTGAGACCAGAACAAATTTATTATTGCTCATCATGGTAGATTTTGATGTTATATTGCGCATGGACTAGTTGTCGGCCCATTACGCTATTCTTGATTATCACGCCAAGACCATGATGCTAGCTATGCCAGGTTTACCACAATTAGAGCAGAGGGGTGATACGCTCAAATTACACTTTAATTAAATAGTGTAAGGTGGTCGGTGTCAAATATAATAATCCAATAAGGTTGGGGTCGAATCCTACAAGGAATAGGCGTGAAAAGGTTACTCAAGTAGTGTGCTACTTGACTTAGGTCGTAATTCTATTCCGTTAATTGTAACAAGAGAATGATATAGTTGTGAATTGAAGAGATAAATAATTGTAACGTTGAGAATGTAAATAATTTGATTAAGGAAACCAAGGTTGTATCCCCGTAAATGGAATGTAATGCTATCGGTGTTAATATGATATATTTCTAATGGAAGGTCCTTTGATATGCAAATGATTTCTAAATGACTACCCAATACTTTCCAATAGTTGAGTAGTATTTTCCCTTTATGATTTTCCCAAATATAAAAGAGTTGCAAATTAAGAATAACCAATTTATGCCAAGTAGAACCCACTTATTCCTAAGCGATTCTATTAAACAAGAGTTAACGTCTTGAGTTCTTGATATTCAATTCTACCAAACCCTAACTCACTTTTCCAAGTAAAGAAAGAGTAAAATGGAATATATTAATGTTTGCAACCGCCAACCATAAATAAAGAACGAGAATTGAATAAATATCAACTAACCATTATATATATATTCAATGTTAAACACCCATTAACATAACACCCATTTAGGGTCCACAACCTTAGTATTTAAAGCTAGCTACTCATGCTAAAATACAAAAAGATCAATCACAATCAATCATAACAACCCAGGAAAATCCCACAAGTGGGGTCTGGGGAGGGTAGTATGTACGCAGACCTTACCCCTACCCCAAAGGGGTAGAGAGGTTGTTTCCGAAAGACCCTCGGCTCAAGATAATAAGAAAAACCAGAAAAACAAAAAGGGAGAATATTAGTTTCACCATAGAGATCATAGGAAAAATAGGAACCTAAAATGCATAAGAAAAATACAAGACAGAAATGATGGCTAGTAAATAGATCTAGCACCGAAAAGAGAAAATATTAAGACACGACAATGCCCCTAGTAATTTTCGATTAAAACCTTACCAGACTAGGCTCACAATGGAACAAAGTAACGCAAGACTCAACTAGCTCCTAGCCTACAACTGTAATACTCGACCTCCACAAATTTCTATCAAGTGTCATGTCCTCGGAAATCTGAAGTCTCGCCATATCCTGCCTGATCACTTCTCCCCAATACTTCTTAGGCCGCCCTCTACCTCTTCTCGTGCCCTCCACAAGCAGCCGCTCACAAAGATGAGAATATTAAATGCCATAAAGCTTACAAAGTGCAAGATTCTTCACTCCTAAAGCTTCCAAAAGAGAGGAATATTCAAAGGTTCGAATGTAGCTCAAAAACCAGACCAGCTGCCCCCACAAAACCCTAATAAATCTATTTATAGTGGGCTAAAACTCGGGACCAATTTCAGACAAAAGTGACCCTCCAGGTTAATTATGCGACCGCATTTCTGTCGCATAACAGACATGCGGTCCGCATTCTCGTCAAAACCATTGCATCTTCAAAACCCTAGTTCCCAGGTAGTCGTCGTTGTAGACATGTGATTTTTGACCCTCCCCAAAAAATTTCATATTTTAGCGCGTAAATATTTAATTTAGGCATAATATAGATATTTTAAGTAATTTTGACTCTTTTACTTTGTTTTATTACAATAAAAACAAAAAAATCATAAAAATAGGTTCATTAAAGTTTTGTAGTCATTTTTAATCTAAAAAAAAAATATACAATAGTAGTATCGTATTTTATTTTAATATGATATTTGAAAATACCAAAAATAGATTTGTTTTAATGGTTAGTTTTATTTTAATAATTATTTGAATAGTAGGATTAATTAATAAATGAGGCCATATTTTTAATCTCGTTTACAGGGAAAGAATAGAACTTGGGCTCGAGCAACCCATTTTTAGGCCTAATTTTAGACCTAGCACACAATTACCAAGCCCATAATTCCTAGGCCCATACCCCTTAACCTAAAACCCTACAACCTAGACTCTACACTATAAAAGAATGTTTAAGACTAAAGAATTAAAAAAAAAAGAGGCGGAAGAGAGCGAACAAAAGCAAAAAACGAAAAAAGGAACGGAAAAAAGTGGAACAAAAGCTGAAAGCATCAGCTGAAAAAGGTTGCGCACCAACCATACCCGCCACCCCCTGCGTCGTCTTCTTCTTCAAACCCCCCGTCCCGACGATTTTGATCTTCCCCATCAAATAAGGAAGCAGCCATTTTCGGAGGTTCAACAATCTAACAAACGTAAAACACACAAAAACCAGCCCACCCCTTGAACCTCTGCGACGCCGACCAGCCCGAGCTTACAGCCACCACCCCACCACCATCTTCTCCACTCGCACACATAGCTATATACATAGAAAAGAGTGGTTGCTCACCTAGAAATCTTTCGCTGTCTCTTAGAGTCGCTGGCGACCAGCTACGACCTCGTCCCTTGCTTTTCCTCCCTCTGTTTCGCTGCTGAACACCACGGCTCCATTTCTGTTTTTCTGGAATTTGGTTCAAAACAGAGCTCGGTTGAATCGAGTTGAGTCGTTGAGGTCGAGTTCCGAGCTCCGGTCATTGGTCAGGATCCTACTTTGTTCGATTTTGGAGTGTCGATGTAATGTTCAAGCCAAATTTGTCAATATAAAGGTCCATCTTCCTATTTTCATTCCAGTTTATATGGTTCTCGCTCAATTTTCGTGAGTATTCTGTTTTGTGTTTCGTTATTCTTCATTTTTTTACATACTGAGTTAATATTGAACTTGCTTTAATTTTTTTCTCTTGCTTAAGTGTATTGTTTGCTTCGTTGCTCAACCTCCCGTAGTTGCCTCTCATATTTTGTTTCTTTTGGTTTTGTTGTAATTAGTCTGCTAAGTAATTTAAGGTGTTATCTTTATTTTATATTGTGAAGTGATTAGCTATATTAATAGAGTAAATTAGGAAATAAAGTAGAGTGGGTTTGAGAATGTAACTGGACGTTTAGGAAGAATTGGGTTGTCGTAGTAATTGAGGAATGAATTTCAGATTTAAATGTTGGGCCACTAAAATAAACTCACAAAAGCTAACCCATTTTTCCACAATTGACTTCCATAAATGCATGGCCCTCATTTAATTAATTTTTAACCTTTACAAATTGAGGCGTGTCATTTAGTCGAATTTTCATGGCCCTCGCAAAGTTGCAACGCGAAATTGCTTTAGGCGCGTTAGTTTAATAATATTATTTTCCTAAACTCGGGTGCGAATTTCATGTGACCCAAATCCAAATCCTAAACGTTGAATAAGATGTGTTCCGGATTGCGGGTGCATTTCATGTGGCGCAATCCAAAGGCACGTTTTAAACGACGTTCAATCTTCTTTAAAAATCAATTAAAAGCGGTTAAAAGGTTAAATTTGCACATAGGTTCAAAATGTTCTAAAATCAGATTATTAAGCCAAATATAACAGTTGAGCGACCGTGCTAGAACCACGAAACTCGGGAATGCCTAACACCTTCTCCCGGGTTAACAGAATTCCTTACTCGGATTTCTGGTTCGCGGACTATTAAATAGAGTCATATTTTCCTCGATTCGGGATTCAACCGGTGACTTGGGACACCATAAATCTCCCAAGTGGCGACTCTGAATCTTTATAATAAATCTTGTTTCGGTTATCCTTTAATTGGAAAAGCTCCCTTTACTCTTACACCCCTTCCCGGGGGTGTAGGTAAAAAGGAGGTGTGACAGTCACATTTTGGTTATGCGGTCCACATTGTTGATTTGCGACCACATAATGTCACCGCATTTCAGACTTCAGCAACTTCTACAGAGGGTTTGCGATCCATTATGCGACCCGCAAGCCTGTTATGCGGTCGCATAATGGACTGTATTTCTTGCGCTTGAATTTGGCCAAACAGACTGTTGGACTTTGCGGTTCCTCTGAGCAATATGCGGTCTGCATGTTGGATTTGCGGTCCGCATATTCACATCTGCGATCGCATTTTGCCTTTTTCTTGTCCTTATGCGGCTTTTTGATTTCATTTCCATGTTCTTGGGTCCTTATGCCTCATACACTACAAAACATTAAAATTACATAAGTATAAAAGATAATTGCATTTAAAACGAGGTAAAATCTAAGCAATTGGTATTAAATGTGCTGAAATTCTCCGGCATATCAACAACCCCAACTTAAACTCTTGCTTGTCCTCAAGCAACTAAAACGACACTACCCTATTCTAGACTCTAGCTAAACGATATGAAACAATAGTGACCGTGGACGGTGTTAGTTGTAAGTACTACAAGCATGCACTTTCGTTTCTTTACCCTTCCTGAACAATCATTGTTATTTACAAAGAAACTAATCAGCTTGTGAACCTTGAGCCTCGACCAATTTGACAAAATGTTTTTCTCAGCTGAGTGCACTTGCATTCGACTTCAAGAACTTAACTTCTGTCCAACCTCACAATTCATCTACCCTCAGTAGAAAGAAAGTACCAAACTCACAATATTTACAATGACAACAAAAGGGATGGATTCACAAAGACACTCACTCTCACAAAGAGTTTCAAGTGTTACAACGTGCCATACCGTAGGCTTGCCCTTATTTTAATTCATCGCTTTATTCTAAGAACGTTCGGTTGGAGATCCCATAAGGACTTTTTAAGCTTGTAATGTAGGTTTAGGGAAGGGTCGGATAAACATTTGGGTACAAGTGACTACACCCTCCTTGAACACTACTCACATTTTTCTTTCTTGTTGCTCTTTGCTTCTTTTCAAATCACATAGCCCTCATTGGCCCCCAATTTCCAACATTGAACCACCTTAAATACATCTCTAATTTTCTTCAAGTTTCCATATTTATATATATACATACATCTCTTTTTCTTTTCTTTTGTATTTTTTTTGTATTTTTCTTTTGGAGCTTGAATAGTTTAATATGAATATTTTGAGGTATACTTTCCTACACTTATGTACAACCTTGCCAATTTCCGGCTCGACACCACACCCCCAACTTAGGCTTTTAGCCTCATTCTCAATGTTAAATGAGGACGGGTTCAAAAGAGGGAATTATTTTACAAAAAGGGAAAAGGTTTGTAATGAGGTGACCAAAGAAAAGGTTAAAGGCTCAAATGGGGTAACTAGTGATAATATCTTTATAATGGGTAGCTTAAAAGGCTAACTGGGTTTTCCAATATCACAAAGACTGCCTAAGGTCATTTCTCCAACCAAATGTAATTATCATTAGCATTAAAAGACCAACCGGGCAAGTTCTAGACGACAGAAGTAAACATAAGAATTATTTATACAAAGACTCACACACATGGCACACGAACTGTTTGACTCAACATAGTTTTAGCCCTCGAGTCAACACTTGTCAACTCGAAGCTTTCATCATATTTACATGTATAGTTCTAGGTAAACATAGAGTCAAAGAGCGAGCCTCAAGTTCACACAGTTGATTTCCTATACAACATAATATTTTTATATTAGTGGAAGGGTATAGGCTATTTACAGGCATACATACTTGAAACTAGACAATTACACCAAATTGGTTAAAATGTTTCATCCTACTGCCATGGTTCTACTATTACACCCTTGGAAAAGAACCCGGCGAAGAAAAACCAAGGGGAACTCATTGCTAATTACTAAAGATGAACATGCATCCAGCTATCTACTTGTTTTTATTTTTTTATATACAAGGATAACATATGTACAAAGACAACACACGTATATACAAAAGTTACCGAGAATTTGCTTATATAACACAAAAATGTGTACAACAGTTCAAGGATTTCAAAAAGTTTGTAAAAGTCTATCCCACCCCCAACTGAAAAGCATGCATTGTCCCCAATGCATAAGAATGTAAGACAGAGTATAGGGGCTCCCTGAGGCGCACTAAGCGCTATAGGAGTCAGATGCCGACTGAATGATGGTAGGGTCACCCTCTGATGCTGGAGCTGGGACCGATGAGATCTCGACCTGAGGAGTGACCTCCACTGATGGAGGAGAGATCTCCAACTGCCTCGACACTGGAGCTGTGGCCTGTGAGCTGCTAGCCTCGCCCACTGATAGTTGAGTGGTCGATGGATTGGCTTGGACGACCATGTCTACTAGTGAATGTTCTATTGCCGTCTGAACAACTGATTCTTCCTCCTCTGCAACTTTAGGGGCAACAACCTTCTTGCCTTTCTCTTTAGGTCCCTCATCTTCCTCGGACAATGACTCCTCATCAGTCTCCCCCTCGTCTGTCTCCCCACCTTCGGACTCTGCAGAGTGTCCGAAATCGTCCCTAGAATGGACATCAATGCATGTAGGGGAAGCTGGAGTCTGGGAAGCCCTGACATTTTGAGGTGCAGGAGCTATCATCAAAGTGGAAAAGTTAAGATCTAATCCAGCCATGGACGTGCCCGCTCCCTGCTCTCCTTCCTTGGGCATAAAGGAGGATATATCGAACTCTAGATTTTGCATTTTGTGAAGCTCAGTCTTCAGTGTGGCAACATCATCACAGAGCTTTTTCAAGTCTCCAACTTCACCCCACTCTATCTTTTCAATCTGCACCTCAAGATGCTTCAGGCGATACCCATAAGATGTTTGATGCTATTGTATGGATGTCATTGAGGACTGGATAGGGGTCAATGCCTTCCTGATGAGTGTAGGGAGGTCCTTCAGAAGCTGGTCTACCTTAGCATTTGCATGTTGAGCTAAGGGACCGAGCCTCGAAATGACTGGTAGTATGGCAGAAGGCTGTGCAATGGTGGCCTGAGAGGTGGGGTGTGGAGTGGAAGTGGATTCCACTGTGGCCTAAGGAGAAACAGGAGTCTGGGAATCTAAGATCTCTATATCAGCAAGAATATGGATCTGAACCTCTGGGGGTGCAACAACTACCTGTGGCACTGCATTATTAATGCGCATGATATCAATATCCTTCAGCGCTTTCCCTATCTTGTCAGTGTGTGGCATTGAAGGGACTTCCATAGCTTTACAGAGGGCTGTGATCAAGCATGAGAATGGAAGTGATGTGGCTGTCTGGTTGGCCCGGACCCCTAACTCTCGGAAGATAATGTCACCCACATCAATTTTGATCCCGGTCATAATGCATGCAATGAGAAGAGCTTTCTCAATATTTATATCAATCTTATTTCAGGACGGTATCAAGCGAGAGGTGACGAAGCTGAGCCAGAAACTACCCTCTCGTGTGAGATCTTCCTTGAATATTTTATGCAGAGGGTCAATCCAAGCGGGGGTCCCCTTGGCTATCAAACCATGCTCACTATCTCTGTTGGCCCATTTGGTGTCGTACTCAGCTGTGCCCGATCTCTAGTCTGAAAAGTATAAATCATTTATAGTGTCACTGCCACAAAGCACATGTTTCCTCCAAACCAAGACAGTCTCATATAATACTTTGTTGCGCTTGTGATGAGGTGTTCTGGAGGCTCCATAAGATGCATAAAACTCGCGCACCCATGTTTCATTGAAATCATCAGGCAGCTCAGTGAAGCACTCCCAGTTTCTGGCTTTGATGTTCTCTAGTATGTGAGGGTATTGATCCTGTAGCTTGTTCAGACTCAGTTGTTTCTCGTCAAGGATTTTCCGTTTCGTGAGCCCTTTTTTATACAGATCCCTATAGCATATGACCGCAAAACTGAGTTGGAAATTTTCTCTTTTTTTTCTTCTTGCCTAAGCTTGTAGGTCGGCTGATGGCAAGGTCTCCTCCTCATCAGACTAGGAGGGATATACAATAGTAGGTCGGGATGATTCCAGTCGTGAACGCTTGGCTTGTTGTGCTTGACGATCGGTGGAGGCCCTTTTCTTGGAAGCATTATGTTTCTTGGGAATCATATCTGCAAAGAAACAAAGTGTGAGCAACATAGCAGACATCAGAAGAAAAATTTACAAAGAAAGTCAAGTATGCGACAGGTTATGCGGTCGCATAACCACAATGCGGACCGCAAACCTATCGCAAAACTTTTGTCTGCTGAAAGGAATCAGTTATGCGATCACATATACATTATGTGATTCGCATAATCATCGCAAAACTATGCGCTTGGAAAGTTCATCACACTATGCGAGCGCAAAACGTACCGCAAAGATGGATTTGTGATTGCAAATCAGCCGTAAACAACATATTACAAAAGGCCAGAAACTGTTGAAGTATGCGGTGGATTTGCGGTCCACATATCACTTATACGATCGCAAAGCCTCCGCAATTTGTCATATTCCTCAAGTCACCTAGGGTTTCTTATGCGGCAATGATGCAGATCGCAAATCGACTATGCGGTTTGCAACAGTCTTCGTCCTCAAGGTTTTAACTCCACCCTCTACAATGGTGACCCTAATTTCACTACCCAGCACCCCAGGCCTAACTAATTATCCAAGAACCCCCCATTACATGCAGATACCAAAATAACGAAGAGGAAGAAAGAACAAACACTAAAGGAAACTAATAAAATAGGACAACACATAATAAAATTAAAACAAAAAATTAACAGGGATGAAATCGGGAAGGGAGAACATACCAGCAATAGATGATTGAGAAACACTTAGGAGATTAATTCAACAGTTGGGATCGTTGTTTACTCTTTCAAGTTTAACTAGCTGTTTTCCTTTCTCCTTTTTCTTTTTTTTTTTTTTGTTTTGTTTAAGAGGGAAGTGAGTGTGTCTGAGTGCTGGTGTGTCTTAATGTGCAAAGGGGTAGGGATACTTACCTATGAAACTGAAGTGGATAAGTCATCGCATAACACCTTATGCGACCGCATAAATGTTATGCGGTGATTTCAACTCAAGTTGTTCATCTACACAATACAGTGCACTTGTGCGATCACATAACTGATATGCGGTCCGCAAAGTGCATGTTCTCGCCGCATTTCGACCATCAATATTTGCTGAACAAACTGCCCAGGTCTGTGACCACTATGCGGTCCGCATAGTCAAAATGCGACCGCATATGTGTAGTAGACTTCCCATGGTGACTTTTCTTCCCTTTCACTCGCAATTTTACCCTGTGTTATGATCTTTTGAATCACCTGCACTCTAACACACACTTTAAATTGCTCAATTAAATCTATCTAACAAATGTTAAAATTTAAAGGACAAAAAGGATGTTACTACACATGAGTTGCCTCCCATAAAGCGCTTGATTTAACGTCGCGGCATGATGAAGTTGGCCTTTCTTTGGGTTCATTCATTGGTCGGGCATGGACCATCTTTATCAGCCAACTGTTCCACCAAGTATTTTTCTCCATTTGTGCCCAAGTATTTCTTAACTCACTGACCATTTACTTTGAAGGTACGGAGCCCATTCTCCGATTCTAGTTCTACAGCTCCAAAAGGGGATACATCTACCACCTTGAACGGACCGTACCACTTCAATTTGAGCTTGCCCAGAAACAATTTAAGCCTTGAGTTGAAGAGCAAAACCAAGTCACCCGACTTGAACTCCCTTTTCAAGATCTTTTTGTCATGGATGAACTTCATCCTTTCTTTTTACATAGCTGCACTTTCATATGCATGGAAACAGAATTACTCCATTTCATTGAGTTGTGTTAACCTCAAATTTGCAGCTTCAGCCCAGTCCAAGTTCAACCTTTTTAAAGCCCACATGGCTTTGTGCTCCAGTTTTACGGGTAGATGACAAGCCTTGCCGAAGAATAACCGATAAGGAGAAGTGCCAATAGGGGTTTTGTACACCGTGTGGTATGCCCACAACGGGTCATCTAGATTCCTTGACCAGTCGGTCCTATTTGCATTAACAGTCTTTTTCTAGAATATTCTTTATCTCCTGGTTGGAAACTTCAACTTGGCCACTTGCTTGTGGATGATAAGGTGTGGCCACCTTATGCTTGACACCATATTTCTCTAGTAGCACTGTGAAAGCCTTGTTACAAAAGTGAGACCCGCCATCACTAAGAATGGCTCTAGGAGTGCCAAACCGCGTAAATATGTTTTTATTTAAGAATGTGGTCACACTCATTGCCTCATTGTTTAGTAAGGCAATTGCTTCAATCCATTTGGACACATAGTCCATAGCCACCAAGATATATTTCATACCACATGAGCTTACAAGGGGCCCATAAAATCAATTCCCCACACATCAAAGATTTCGATATCTATCACAAAGTGCATTGGCATTTCATTCCTCTTGGAGATTGATCCTTGCCTTTGACATTGGTCGCAAGCCTTGACCATTCGATTGGCATCATGATAAATTGATGGCCAATAATAACCACATTCAAGAACCTTTGCCACCGTTCGATTGCCCCCATGGTGACCCCCGACCGGTGAGTCGTGGCAAGCCTTTAGAATTGGCATAATCTCCTCTTCTGGAACACACCTTCTGATGATGTTATCAGCACAAATACGAAACAAGAATGGTTCTTCCCAATAGTATTGCCGACAATCTCTCAAAAACTTCTTTTTCTGATAAGCTTCCAAACCAATCGGAATGAGGTTGCTAACCAAGTAGTTAGCAATATCGGCGTACCAAGGAGCAAAAGTGTTAGATAATGACAATATGTGTTCATCCGGGAAAGCATCGTTGATTTCAAGATCTTCCTTTGGTCTCCCTGCCTCTTCAAGCCTTGAAAGGTGGTCCGCCACTTGATTTTCCGTCCCTTTTCGATCTTTGACTTCGAAGTCAAACTCTTGCAAGAACAGAACCCATCGAATCAACCTAGGTTTTGCATCCTTCTTTGCCATAAGATAGCGAAGAGCAGCATGGTCTGTGTACACTATCACCTTGTATCCCAACAAATAAGCCCGAAATTTATCAAAGGCATAGACAATGGCAAGAAGTTCTTGCTCAGTCACCGTATAATTCATTTGAACTCCATTGAGTGTCTTGCTTGAATAATAGACCGAGTGAAGAACCTTGTTGTGACGTTGGCCAAGCATTGCCCCAATAGCTACACTACTGGCATCACACATGAGTTCGAATGGAAGGGACCAATTGGGTGTGACAATAATAGGTGTTGTGGTGAGATTTTGTTTCAATTCCTCAAAGGCTTTGAGGCACTTCTCGTAAAACACAAATTTTGCATCTTTCCCAAGGAGTTTGCACATGGGATATGCAATTTTAGAAAAGTCCTTGATGAAATGCCTATAAAAGCCGGCATGCCCCAAAAAACTTCGGACACTTTTAACTGAAGTAGGTGGAGGAAGCTTGGAAATGATCTCGATCTTTTCCCGGTCAACCTTTATGCCTTGTTTGGAATTTTTGTGGCCTAAAACAATGCCCTCGTCCACCATGAAGTGGCATTTCTCCCAATTTAGCACAAGGTTCGTTTCTTCAAATCTCTTAAGCACTTGTCTAAGGTTTTCTAGACAATTCTCACAAGAATCACCTATGACCGAGAAATCGTCCATGAATACCTCGAAGAAATCCTCCACCATATTGGAGAATATTGACATCATACACCTCTGGAAAGTAGTCGGATCATTGCATAGCCCAAATGACATCCGGCTAAATGCAAACGTCCCATATGGACAAGTGAATGTTGTCTTTTCCTGATCTTCCAATGCAATATTAATTTAGTTGTAGCCGGAGTATCCATCCAAGAAGCAGTAGAATGACCTTCCTGCTAGCCGATCAAGAATTTGATCAATAAAAGGCATAGGGAAATGGTCCTTGCACGTAGTACTGTTTAGCTTCCGGTAATCCATACACACCCTCCATTCGGTCACCGTTCTTTTTGGGATGAGCTTATTTTTATCATTTTCAATCACGGTCATGCCTCTCTTTTTCATCACACGTTGCACCGGGCTCATCCAAGAACTATCGGCAATGGGGTAGGCTACCCCGACATCCAACCACTTGATGATTTCTTTCTTTACCACCTCTTGCATGGACGAGTTCAACCTTTGTTGATGATTCACACTTGGTTTACTCTAATTCTCCAATTGGATCTTGTGTTCGCAAATTCCGGCGGGAATCCATCGGATGTCCGCAATTGTCCACCCAATAGCTTGCCTATACTCCTACAAGACATTCAACAATTCTTCTACCTGCACATCATTCAACAAAGAAGAATCGATTACCGGTAGAGTATCATTTTATCCAAGAAATTTATACCTCAAGTGTGGTAGAAGTGGTTTGAGTTCTAGTTGCGGTGGCTTAATAATTTAAGGCTTTGCGGGAGAAGTGGCTCTATTCTCCAAGTTGAGAGAGAGCTTCTTCAGAGCATAAGTGTAGGAACCAAGCCCTTTCAATATATTGAATGATTCCATATACCCCTCCATGTCTTCACCATCGAAGTTTACCAAAATCACCACCAACGCCTCGCCGAGGCATTGTTCTTCCATCTTCATTTCAACCGCATCTTCCACTTCATCAACAATATCAATCACTGAGATGCTTTCATATTCATGTGGTAGTTTCATACCCTTGCTTGCTTGGAATGTAACCTCTTCATCATTCACACGGAATTTGATCTCATTCCGTTCCAAATCCATTAGTGCTCTTCCTGTGGCAAGAAATGGTCTACCCAAGATGATAGGGATCTATTTGTCAACTGCACAATCAAGTATTATGAAATCGGCAGGTAAATGAAACTTTCCCACTTTTACAAGCACATCATCGACAATTCCCACCGGTCTCTTTATGGAATGATCGGCCATTTCCAATCTCATACTTGTGGGCCTTGGCATACCCAACCCTGCTTGCTTGTAAATGGAAAGAGGCATTAAGTTGATGCTAGCCCCATTATCACAAAGGGCTCTTGCAAAATCACGCGCCCCTATAGTGCATGGAATAGTGAAAGTTCCCGGGTCTTCTTTCTTTTGAACGGTGGTTGTTGCAATGATGAAACTAACCCGATGAGTCATATTCACCACTTAATTTTTGGTGGTTCTCTTCTTGGTGATCAAGTCTTTCAAATATTTAGCAAAACCTGGCATCTCTTGAAATGCTTCCACAAATGGAATGTTTACCGATAACTACTTGAGAATGTCATAGAACTTTTCTAGTTTTCTATCATCAACCTTCCTCGCAAGTCTTTGAGGAAATGGGGGAGGGGGTCTAGGAATAGGTGGTAGAGCTGTTGGTGTCTCTTTTACCTTTTCCTTTACCTCTTCCTGATTCACTTCTTGAACTTTCAACTCTTCCGGAACCTTTTCAGCTTTAACAACCCTTGGCTCTTCAACCTCAACCTCTTGTTCAGACTTTTCTACTTCAACCACTTGCTCATTCTCTCCTTGTAGTACCTTCCCACTCCGAGTAGTAATTTCCATGATATGAGAAGTTGGATCACTCTCACTACCCTTTGGGTTCACAATTGTGTCACTTGGAAGTGTCCCTTTTTGCTTCGGATTTTGTTCCCTAGAAAGATCTCTCATTTGCATCTCCAATTTTTGAATGGATGCGGTATGAGAACCTACAAGCTCGGTCATATTCCTCATAGAAGTATCGGACTTCTCTTTATTTTGCAATACCTGTAGACATGTAATTTTTGACCCTCCCCAATATATTTATATTTTAGCATGTTAATATTTAATTTAGACATAATATATCTATTTCAACTCATTTTGACTCTTTTACTTTATTCTCTTAGAAAATAATAATTAAAAAAAATACTTTCCATTATTAGTTAATTTTAGTTTATCTTAACTTTGATAAAATTGAAAAACATAGACAAAAGAAAATGTCACATGGGTTTAAATTAAGATGTACGTAGTATAAGTGGTTAATACGTAATATTTTTGCTTTACTCAAAAACTTTTCGTTACTGTGCAAAGTTTATGTGTTATTTTCTTTTAATTTAATTAACTAGTTATATTTTGATATTTCAAAATTTTCTCCTACCAAGTTCAAGAAACAAAGGTCCCGTTAGTTTTTATTTTATTTTATTTTTGTTCTTTTTCTTTAACAAACTTCTAGAACCTCACGTTATTTTTTTATAAGGAAAAAGCATACACAATACACATTCTTGCAAATTCACTCTAATATTTGACCACCCCCATTCATTATCTCACCACTTGCATACTCTATTCAATTCAATGACTTCACACTCATACCTCATTCAATTCAATGCCCTCAAACTCACACTCCATTCTTTCACATTATAGTGCACACTCACGATTTAAAAATGACACCCACAAATTTTTGTGTGACACTTTTTCAACGCATGAGCCCACACAAATCTTCTTTTCCAACATAATCAAAATCCATCTGCACACATTATATATCCACTTACATATGGAAATAAGGGAGGATATCAAATTTGAGACCTATTCCCTTCCAAAAAAAGAGCAACGACGCACTCTGAAGAATGACAAAAAATAGTGTCGATCCCCTCCCATCATCTTCTTTCGGCTCTTCTTCAATCTTGATTAGATAGAACTTTCTTTATTTCATTTACACCTAGACTCACTCATACAAAACTTCACAAACACACAACAAATACATTTAAAAAATCTGGGTGCCATTTTCATCACAAGGGGACCTTTTCCTCACATCTCTGTTTGGATCTGTAAGCCTAAAGCAGCTACTCCTTCTTCAGCCGTTGTTTCCCCTCCCAAATGCCACCATGAAATCCTCCTATCTTCTACCATATCCAGCTAAAAATAAATAGCAAAAATGCAGCAGCTCCGAGAGCTGAGTTCAGGGTCGGCGTCGAGCTTCTCTGTTTGGGTCTCGGTCGTGGTCTGTTTGTGCGAGAGCTTAGCAGTTCATTACCCCTTATGTATTGAAGATTATATTTCAACTATTAAAAGGTCTGTTTCAATCACTTTCTTCCCTTCTCATGTTTTCATGTTCCTGACTAGTTCGGCATATTTGTAAGCGAATTGATTTAACAGGTTATATCATGCTTCATTAGTCATTTATTTTGTTGGATGCAATAAGATGTTGGCTCTAATATAAGTTCATGCAGGCTTAATTTGTTGAGTTTGAATTACTGTTAATTAGCGTTATATCCTGTTAGTTTATCTTATTTGGAGAATTTTTTTTTTATAATTATTTTTATATAGTTTGTGTGTTGTTTATGTGAGCAGTGAGGACTTCATTGTTAAAAGGCAAGAACTCATCGAACAGTTTGACCACTAGTTATTCTAGCTTCATATTCTGAGGGCATGACATTGGGTGCATAATCATGGGAGACATTCTGTGTAAAGTTTGCTATTGCTAAATGGTTGTTAAGTAATGTTTTTCAGTTGGTCTTTTGTTATGATAGTATACATTGGAAACGAACTAAAAGTAGGCAAAAAATGGATATTGACTTACAACAATTTATAAAATTGGATTTGCATGGAAAGTGTTTTCGTTACTGGTTTTGGTTTTTGCTTTATGAAAGCATAAATATTGAATGATGATTGGATAATAATAATAATAATACTAATGATTATTATCTTTACAAGAATATATACTTCTTGTGGATGGAACGTTTAAGAAGCTACAGTCATAGATTTTTTTTTATTATTTAGTACATAGAATATAATTTTCAATCATAATCCGTGGCCCTCGCTTAATTAATATTTTTATCCTTAGAAATTGAGGCGCGTCATTTAGCGAAATTTTCATAGCCCTCGCAAAGTTGGAAGTACGTAGTGGCTTTAGGCGCTTTATTTTAATAATTTACCTTCCTAAACTCGGGTGCGCATTTATGTGACCCAAATCCAAATCTCAACAACGTTACATAAAATATGTTACGAACCGCGGGTGCATTTATGTAGCGTGGCTTACGATGTGTTTTAAATAATTTTGAATTTTTTCCGAAATATTAAAAGCGGCTAAAACAATAGCACCTTTTGCTTTTGCTTTTGACTATTATACTCCATGTCAGGTGCTGTTGTGGTCCTATACAGATAATGCTTTCATTTCACCTTGTAATATTTGTAATATGATTTGCGATCAGTACAAAGTATTTTTTTTTTATTTATTTTTATTCATTGATTGCTCCTACTTTTGAAAGTGGGTCTCTGCTTTTTGTTTTGATTTTTTTTAGAATAAAAAAGAAGAAAGCAAATTTATAGTACTAAAATTTATATCGTTTTATTGTGTTAGTTAAAACACCGAATAATGCCTTATTTTCTTAGTGCCTAACCATTTTATGATCTGGTACAATTGTTGAATCATATTAGAGCCGTGTTTCTTTTTTGTTTGTTTGTTACATGTCCTTTTCGTGATATAATATAACATACTTCATTGTGATTACCCAGAAATTTAGGCAATTCTTTCCTTATTTTAGAATAGTATTTTGTATTAGGATTGAATTGGTCCTAACGACAACAATGAAAAGGCGATTTAATATATTATTGTGATTATGTATACGTTCGCGTAACATAATTATGAATTTCGTTCTAAAAAAAATCGAGATATGCGTTCGTGCAACTTCGATCAAAATTTTCTTTAATAATTAATAAAACATTAATTAATTGTGGACACGTTCACATGACATGATTTTTAATGCGCCAAAATAAAAGAGTATACATACACGTAACTCAATTCTTTGATTACGAATAATTCAAGTAATTTAAAAGCGGTAAAAAGATAATCACACATAGGTCTTAGAAATGAGTAGTTAAATAATTTAAGCCAAGTATAAATTGCTAAACGACCGTGCTAGAACCACGGAATCCGGGGGTGCCTAACACCTTCCCTCGGGTTAAAAGAATTCCTTATTCAGAATTTCTGGTTCGCAAACTTCAAAAGGAAAGTCAAACTTCCTCGACTCGGGATTTTAAACCGGTGACTTGGGACACCATAAAATTATCCCAAGTGGCAACTCTAAAAATAAATAAAATAATCCCATTTCGAATAATGTCACTTAAATTAGAAAAACTCCCCATATACCCCTCGGGTGTGTAAAAAGGAGGTGTGACAGCTCTGGCGGCTCTACTAGGGACAAGAACCTAGAATTTCTGGTTCAGGGTTCAAGAATTTGAGCTTAGAATAATTTTTATATTTGGCTTTATTTATTATCTGGTTTATTCACATGTTTGGGGTTAATGTGCTAAATGTTGCTTTTTACCGCTTTGATATTATCTGAACTGTATATATAAACTGTTACGAAACCTTCTTCTTTCTGAGTTTTCTGAATTTATGGTGCACACGTGCGCGTGACCCACTTTTCTGTTAGAAGTCATACCAAGTAGAACGAGGTTAGGTCAAGTAACTAGACGAGGTAGACTTTCGTGCTCCAGGTACGTTGCCCTCGCTTCGGCTCGAGCTGTCCGCTCGGGTAAGCCAGGTCTAGAACAATAAACCTAGGTTTTAAACCTAGTATAACAAAGCCTCATGCCGGATCCCTAGTAGGAATGCTTGTTTGCATCACGTGCATTTGACTTTGGGGACTCAACATAGGGGTTGGGTCCGTCTAGGACAGGTGCACCCAAAATAACAGACCATCTTGATGCATCCTATGTGCTACATGTTGCATTTATTCCAGGGTAAAAGGGTCATTTGGCAGACCAATGATAGTTGAGGGCAAATAAAAAATGAAAAAAAAGAGAAAAAAAAGGAAAGAAAAGAGAGAGTGAAGTGTGGAGATAAAGCAAGTTTGGCCCAATTATGTTGTTAAAAAAAGAGCTTGAAATTTCAGAAGAAAAAAAAAAAGATTTTGCACTTTTTCATCATTTTCCGAAAATCAGAAAAAAAAAAAGAGAAAAATAAAATCCAAAAAGATTTTGTATGTTTCATCATTTTTCAAGAAAAAGCAAAAAATAAATATGTTATCTCTAAATTAGTTATTTTTTTAATTATCGCCCGTATCCAATCTGCCCGAACTACGCATACCTGATTCTCGTCTTTTGGGGCGGGATACGTAGGTAACCCACATAGGGTCCGGTCTTCCTAGAAAATCTTAGGCTCTTGGCTTTGCGGGGTCTTAGCCAAATTTTGCACTTCTAGCCACCTTTTGGCCAAATAAGCCATTTTGCAAAAATAGCCTCAATCATGTCTTGCATATGTCCAGTAGGGAGTGTTATTGTCTCACATAGTGTTGGTTTAAAGTTTCCTCATACAGGTGTGGATTTATTTACCGAAGTTTGAGCATGACAGACACCCCGTGACCATCTAGTCAGTATTGCTCTGTCAGGAGTTGCTTAAGGAGATTTGTTTTATTTTTATGTTTTGAGTCTGTTCTTCATTTTATGTCGTCTTTTACTTTCTAATTTTTGTATAGTAATGTCAAGTCTTTTGTTATTGTATTTTCTGCTTTATATTTGAAAAAATGTGCTGTAACTCAAAAATCCAAAAAAAAAAAAAAAAGAGATGTTGCATTTTATATTTTCGTTATAAGTTTTCTTTAGATTACTAAATCTAGAAATGGAAAAAAAAAATTGAGGTTGTTCTTCCTTTAGGCAATTAATATCTAGGACTTAAAATGAGTTGTTTTCATGTTTCCTTTAAGTATATTATGACCAAAAATTTTCTTTTAGTACTTCTTTAAAAGCTTTCTTTAAGGTGTTAATTCCAAAATCCAAAAAGATTTTCTTTTGAGGTGTTTCTTTGGAAATTAGGGAAAAATGAAAAAAAAAATCTTTTTAGTTTTTCATTAGAACTTTAGAATATTGTACATAGAAGAAAAAAAAAAGAGAACATACTTTATCTTTGGTTTATTTTCACAGTTTCTCTTTTAGGCAATCAAAATTGAAATTCAAAAATATTGCTTGTTTCGAAATCTTGCGTCAAGATATCAAATGAAAATTCAAAACATTTTTATGCGGTTTATTCTTTAGATTGACTTCCTAAAAATAAATAAATAAATAATAATCAAAAAATATTTTTCTCTTCTAGAATATTTCCTTAATAGAGTATTTGTTTCAAAAGAATAAATAAACAAAAAAAATATGTCCGTTAAGCTTGAGTTTAGAATAAGTCATAGCACGTTAAGTCTAGAAAATAAAAAAAAAAAAGAAGGGGGATTTTCTGCTTTTATTTCTCTTTTCTCTTCCGAGTAGTCGTTAAGGTAAAAAAAAAAGGAAAATGTCAGTTTGTTTACTTTATTCCCGTTCTTCTGGAACTACGCAAAGATCTTATTCATGCGGCGTCATGATACGTAGGCAACCTACATAAGGTTCGATCGAATCACTTTATTTTTTTTACTATTAAAAGAAAAAAAAAGAAAAAAAAGAAAGAAAAAAGGGGGAAATTATGGGATGTGAGAAATGAGAGGAAAGAAAAAAGTGATAATTAGAAAAAAAAGAGGAAGGAAAATGATCAAGCAAGTGCTAGAAAAACAAAGAAAAGGGAGGTTGAAATGAACAAATTGGGATGATGCCAAGTAACCTTATGACCCTCGAAGTCATTCTAGAACCGTTAATTGTGGCTAGGTGCATTGCACGCAATATGATATTTTTGCTGTTAAATGCCCTAACGCTAACGTGATGGCCTCATTTTGTTATATTCATAGCAGAAAGGTTGAAGAGGTAAAGATGCCCTAACGTGATGCCCTAACGCTTACAAAGAAAGGTTTGTGGTTTTTAAAGTGGCAACTCTTCTCTACAACACAAAGTCAAAAGGCAATGGTAGACAACAACAGAACTGAGTTGGTTGATACCGGTGAGCGAAAGCAGTTGGTTGAACATGACAATGGGTTGGTTGAAGAGGTAAAGATGTTAAGACAACACATGGCGGACATGTATCAGGCTTGGATGACTGGGAAGGCACCACCCCCGCCACCACCTAGCTTCCTAGATGCTGCCCTTACCCAAACTCCGGACACAATGCCAGATGATCCTTCATACTCTCCAGATCTACCCGTTTATCACAACTTTCCCAACTACCCTATAGCTCCATCACTCGTCCTCCAACTATCTTTTCCCAAAAGTGCCCTCCTGTCATATCCACTATTCCCAACAATGAATATCCACTCAAAGCTCATGACCAAAACTACCCCGTAGAGGTTTCCTACAAGGTTCCTAACTCATACAAGAAGAGCCATCGGGATAAGGTTCATGTTGAAAATGAAAGCCTCACAGGAAGAGAAGGGAAAGATGGGATACCCAGGAGGCTTAAAGGCATAGAACAATCCTTGAAGAACAAATAAGGAAGGGAAGACCAGGGTAGCATGGCTTACAAAGAACTGTCTGTGTCCCCTGACGTTCGCCTGCCCGCGGGGTTCAAAGTGCCAAAATTTAACTTGTATGATGGGTGTGGAGATCCGGTAGCCCACCTGAGGGTCTATTGCAGTGAAATGAGAAGCGTTGGAGAGAAAGATGACCTGTTGATGACATATTTCAGTAAGAGCTTGACTGGGGCAGCTTTGGACTGGCATATTCGTCAAGATATTGGTAAGTGGCCTACATTGGGTGACATGGCTCAAGATTTTGTTCGATACTTTCTATACAGATCAGGCGTTACCCCAGACCGCTCCTCCCTATCTAGAATGGAAAAGAAGCCGGAGGAAAGCTTTAGAGAATTTGGACTCAGATGGAGGGAGAAGGCTGCTCGAGTCAATACCCCGATTGGTGAAAAAGAAATGGTTGAGCTTTTCCTAAAAGCCCAGGGGCCCACCTACTTCAGTCATTTGATCCCGGCCTTGGGAAAGACTTTCAATTATGTATTAAAAATGGGGGAGCTAGTAGACGAGGGAATCAAGTCAGGCAAAATCATGAGTTGTTCGAAAGACATTCAGAACATCCCAATAAGCTTGGGTGGAAGAAAGAGAAACAGAAAAGATGATCCGATGGGCTTTCCTGATCAACGCTTCGAGTCTCGACATCGTCCCTGTGGATATCCTTGTGCACCAGATGACCCTCCCCAATGCTACTTCTCTCCACAGAACTCCCAAAGTCGCACATCACTTTCCCAGTACCCAGCTCCACAAAATGCCTATCTACCCCCATGAGCCTACCGAAAACCCCCTGGATCAGGTTTCCGGCCCAATTAAGCCTTTAAGAATGAGAGGTTACAAAGAAGAAAACATTCACTCCATTGGGAGTGTCATATGCCAGTCTGTTCCATAGGCTAAGGAAATTGGACATGTTGAAGCCGACCCAGATAAAAATGCCAAACCCTCTTCCAAAGAAGTTTGATTTTTCTCAAAGGTGCTCCTATTGCTCAGATGCCCCGGGGCATGACATAGAGAAGTGTTGGAATTTGAAGAATGCGATTCAGAAGCTTATTGATACAGGCGACATTGTCGTGCAAAGTCCAGATGCAGTAGACACTAGCCAAAGTCCATCACTTGTGCATAATGAGACACATATGGTGGGTATGATTTGTTTTGAAAAGGAATATGAGAATTCTTTTGAGGTCCTTGGAGGTCCACGTGCTGCGAAACTTTCAACACTATCAGAGGTTGATCCTAAGAACGAGCAGGAAAAAGGAACCGAAAAGCAATTTGTTAAGAACAATGTGATGGAGACTTGTGAATGTCCTAGTATTGTTGATGCAGAAGTCAATGGCTAAGATATTGAGTTTGGCAATTGGAAAGATGCTCCATCTCTTGGATAGCCAGGGAGGAGTCTTGGTGGTTTATTTTGTTGTCATTTCTGTTGTCCGGGTTACTTCAGGGTTGTAATCCGGATATTGTCTTGTGATTCAAACCCTTCTATCCTTTTATCTTGTCTAGTTCCTTTAGTCGTAGTATCTCATTAAGTGTTATCTAGGTTTGTTCTAGGGTTGTACCCCAATTTATTTTGCTTGTTTTGTTGTTCAAACCCTTTCACCGTCTGTCTAATACAATTCTCTGTTTTCTGCTATTTCTAATCATTTTTGTTTAATTCTCTTCGCCTTCTATAGTTCTTTTCATGCTGGTCCTAATGACATGACATGTACGTATAACTCTCAGCCTAATCTTTAAAAGTCAGTTTAGTCAGGAAGCAATGAAACAATTTTGAAGATGATATAGACATTTCAGGGAAATAAGTTAAGGCATTATGAGATCACTTCAAGCCTAAATTGTGTGAAACTGGGGCAGATAGAACATAGAGAAACCCTATTGAAACGCATCATGCCGCATCAGGTTGAAGCTAACCGCAAGTTTGCCCAAATTGACAGGGGTCATTTGTTGTAATGAGAGTGAGGGTGTTGTCCAATGGTGATTTGTAGTTAACAGATGTAGAAGGCGAATGCGTGAATATGGTTATCAAGTCTAGTACGATCAAAAGATGTTACAACTGTTTCCTTGATTTGGTAAATTGTGTAGTTTGCACTTGGCATGTTTTGGAGATTGGAATGACGAAGGCATTTTGTTCTGCTATCTAAACACTTTATCCTTCGTTACCCCTTTGAGCCTTATTTATTTTCTTTCATAGTCCTCTTTCGGAATCAGTAGCAAAGATCAGAAACGCAAGCGTGAAAGATAAGTAAAGGAAAAAGAGAAAAAAAAAGGGAGAAGAAAAAAAAGGGAATAAAAATAAAAGAAAAGAAAAAAAAGACAACAAAACAACAAAACAACAAAAAGAGAAAAAGAAGAAAAAAGAAAAGAAGAGAAAGAGGAAGAAAAAGGAAAGGAAAAAACAAAACAACAAAGTAATTTCTATGACATGAACTACGTTCGACCTGATTCCTTTTAAGGATACGTAGGCAGCCTCACGGTTCGGTCCCATCAAAATAAAAATTGAAAAGTCCCCAAGCAAAGAAACTGGGGTTGTGTTCGCTATAAGAAATCTGATTCCAAAAGTTGTAATTTTAAACCCATATCGAACTATTTTGAGCCTTTGATACCCTTTCTTTCTAACCCCATCCAAAAGCCCACAGTACGGTCCAAATAAAGACCTTCCGATCAGTCTTCGAGAGATGCCAAGTCGAACAAATAGAGGTGATTCATATCAGGGTAACACTCTGGTTCAAGCAGGAAAAGTAATGAAAATGAGAGTCTTATTGGTGAAAACCCTCACAGGCACCGTAAGGCGACGGGAGTTGAGAGAAATAAAAATGAGAGAGTCTTATTGGTGAAAACCTTCACGGGCACCTTGAGGCGATGAAAGTTGAGAGAAAGAATCAAATGAGAGAGGCTTGATGGTAAAAACCCTTTGGGCACTACAAGTCGAATAAGGATTGTAAATCAGATTGGATAATAGGAGCATTGAAGCCCAGTTTCACGGCTTAGAGGGTACAACAATAGTTGAACATCAGACTTGCTTGACAGAATAGGCCACAGGTGCATGTCATGGTCGTTAGAGTTGGTATCCAATCTGATAGGTTTCTCCTTTGTAGTTTTCTTGTTAGGAATCATCTCTTTCCCTTGTCCTTTACTCTGTTTCTTTTGTCGTGTTTACTTCCTTTGTCTAAGTCTATTTGGCCAAAACAAGTGAGAAATGACTTCAAAATTTGCCACCAGCTTTCCAAGTGAACAAAATGAGATCTGGCTAGCATATCAAAGCGTCATAAGTCAGGAAAGAACAACAAGCGCACTGATCTAGTAACAATCAACATGCTTTGGGATCCATGTGAAATACAAGGGACAAAAAAGGTGGTAAACCAGTGACAAGCAAGATCTTCCATGCAGAAATCAAAACTATTATGGCAAGTGATGGTGCATTAAACCTCAAGACCAAGGCCAGTGATTTAAATCAGGAAAGAACAACGTGCGCATTGAAGTTGGTAATAATCAATATATCGTGGGGATCATGTGAAACACAAAGGTATGGTAGATGTCGGTTCATGAGCAATGAAACAGATAGAAGGTATTGGGTCTGAACGGATCAGAGATATTTTCTGTGATAAGGGTAACAGAGAAAGTGGTCAGTCAATAAACAGGTAAGGTCTTTCAAGTTGAAACCAAAGTTATCATGGAAAGTGAAGGAGCAATCTCCCTCAAAGTCAATGCCACAAACCAACCACCATATTTATAAACTCACAAGTTTTCTTTGTTTGAAACAGGGACGAAAATTGTGTCCAAATCAAAGCTTGAAAGTTTGAATTTTTTTCAAGTGCCATGCCCAGATTTTGTTAGAACAAAGGTGGTTTGAGAAGGGGAAAGAAAAATTTGTTCTATCTGTAGGAACCCTCCATAAGGAAAAGCATGGTTCAGAGGCAAGGAATTTTGTTCGTTCTGCAGAGATCCTCCATAAAGAAAGCATGGCTCAGGTAAGTTCATTCTCGGCTCTTCATGACCCTCCTGGATAATGGGATTTAGTTTTAAGTGTTCAGGACCCTCCTGGACAATGAGATTTAGTTCTAAGACCTTCATAGAAAATAAGATTTAGCGTAAGTTTTACCTTTAGGAAATAGGATTTGGCTTTGAAGTTGTCACTTTTAAGGTGAGATTTATTTTGAAATTTTCAGGACCCTCCTGGATAATGGGATTTAGTTTTAAGTGTTCAGGACCCTCCTGAAAAATGGGACCTAGTTTAAAATTCAAAACAATCATGAGTAGCAAAATCTAGCATGAATGTACCCCAAAAGGATATAAGAATTCAGCTAGGAGTTGTCAGGGCCCTCCTGGAAAATGGGACCTAGTTTAAAAATTAAAACAATCGTAAGTAGCAAAGTCTAGCCTAAGGAATATAAGTTGGTTTCAAAGTTTCCATGTTTAATATAGGATTCAATTAGGAGTTTTCAGGACCCTCCTAAATAATGGGACCTAGTTTTAAGATTGCCATTAGATAACAAGATTTAGCGTAAGTTCTGTTGTAGGGTAGTATAATTCAGCTGTAAAATAGTCACTCTTAAGATAAAACTTGACTTTTGATTTTCAGGACCCTCCTGGATAATGAGATGTAGTTTTAAGACTATCTTAGATAACATGATTTGACGGAAATCATACCTCTAAAAAATATAATATAGCTATGGAAACTTGCTAGAGATTTTCAGGACCCTCCTGGATAATGGGATATAGCTTGCAGATTGTTAGAGATGTTTGGTAAAAGGATTCAATTAACACTTACAGATGCGCCCGGTTACAAAACTGGGGAAGAAAATTTTCTTTTGTTTTGTCAATTTTGTTAAAATCAGATACCCATCTGAAGAACAGGGAAGAACAACACGGATGTTAAAGATAAGAGCGTGACCAAGTACTAGCAATCAGGTGTCCACCTGGAGAACAAGGAAAAACATGTGAAGTATCAGCAATCAGGCGGCCACCTGGAAAATAAGGAAAAACAGTTGAAGTATCAGCAATCAAGCGTCCACCTGGAGAACAAGGAAAAGCAGTTGAAGATTCAGTAATCAGGCGTCCACCTAGAGAACAAGGAGCAACAGTTGAAGTATCAGCAATCAGGCATCCACCTGGAGAACAAGGAACAACAATTAAAGTATCAGCAATCAGGCATACACCTGGAGAACAAGGAACAATAGTTGAAGTATCAGCAATTAGGCGTCCACCTGGAGAACAAGGAAAAGCAGTTGAAGATTCAGCAATCAGGCGTCCACCTGGAGAACAAGGAAAGCAGTTGAAGATTCAGTAGTCAGGTGTCCACCTGGAGAGCAAGGGAGTACAGTTCAAGTTTCAGCTTTCAAGTTCTTACTGATATTTGGTAACATGATTTAGTTCACACTCACATATGTGCCAAGCCATGAAACTGGGGCAGAAAATTTTCCTTGTTTTGTCTATTTTTATTGAAATCAGGAGCCCACCTGGAGAACAAGGGAATACATTTCATGTTTCAGCAGTCAGGAGCCCACCTGGAGAATAAGAGAATACATTTCAAGTTTCAGCAGTTAGGAGCCCACCTGAAGAACAAGGGAATGCAATTCAAGCTTCAGCAATCAGGCGCCCACCTGGAGAGCAAGGGAATACACTTCAAGTTTCGGCAATCAGGCACCCACCTGGAGAGCAAGGGAATACAATTCAAGTTCATGCAATCAGGCGCCCACCTGGAGAGCAAGGGAGTACATTCAAGTTCAGCAATCAGGAGCCCATCTGGAGAGCAGGGGAATACAGTTCAACTTCAGCAGTCAGGCGTCCACATGGAGAAAGGGAAAGCATCTCAAAGTGCAATTCGAGTTCAGCAATCAGGCATCCACCTGGAGAAAGGGAAAGCATCTCAGATTACAATTCAAGTCAGCAACAAAAGGAGCTCGCGGCAAAAATGCGAGTCAACAGTCCGAGGTGATCAACAGAAGTTAGTCACAATAAAGAAAAAAGGAGAAGGGCAAGAAGTTAATCCAAATACTGAAGTTGATGGAAGATGTGAACTGCTTAAGACATGGTGGAAGTCACAAGCACTACATGTCTAGTCTTGATCCAAAAGGCTGAAGAAGAACGAGCTAGCACCTGCAGCTAACAAGCACCAAGGTTCAAATCTAAAGTCTGCATGAAGAACCATTCAAGACTCAAGATCAAGCTTCAGAAGACTTATAGATAGGAATCTTGTAACTCGTAGTTGAAAGGCTTAGTTAGTCTTTTTCATTTGATTTTTGATGTAATAACATGAACCGCGGACCGGAACCTCGACGGCACCTCAATCGGCTCTCCACCTCGGTACTCCATCACCTCATTCACCTCTGAACTACACGTGACCTGATTCCTTTATAGCCAAGGATATGTAGGCAGCTCAAATACTAGGGCTCGGTCACATTCCCCTTTTCTCTTAGTTTTAGTCCCTCTAAATAACGGTCGGGTCAAAAAACCTGTCTAGTCATTCTTTGTCTGAAAACTCTTCGCGTTTCTAGTCAAAGAGGGGCAGCTGTAGACATGTAATTTTTGACCCTCCTCAATATTTTTATATTTCAGCATATAAATATTTAATTTAGGCATAATATAGCTATTTCAACTCATTTTGACTCTTTTACTTTATTTTCTCTTAGAAATAATAATTAAAAAAAATACTTTCCATTTTTAGTTAATTTTAGTTTATCTTAACTTTGATAAAATTGAAAAAAATAGACAAAAGAAAATGTCACATGGGTTTAAATTAAGATGTACGTAGTATAAGTGGTGAATAGGTAGTATTTTTGCTTTTCTCAAAAACTTTTCGTTACTGTGCAAAGTTTGTGTTATTTTCTTTTAATTTAATTAACTAGTTATATTTTGATATTTCAAAATTTTCTCCTACCAAATTCAAGAAACAAAGGTCCCGTTAGTTTTATTTTATTTTATTTTTGTTCTTTTTCTTTAACAAACTTCTGGAACCTCACGTTATTATTTTTTAAAGAAAAAGCATTCACAGTACACATTCTTGCAAATTCACTCTAATATTTGACCACCCCCATTCATTATCTCACCATTTGCACACTCCATTTAATTTAATGACTTCACACTCACACTCCATTCAATTCAATGCCCTCAAACTCACACTCCATTCTTCACATTATAATGCACACTCACGATTTAAAAATGACACCCACCAATTTTTGTTTGACACTTTTTCAACGCATGAGCCCACACAAATCTTCTTTTCCAACATAATCAAAATCCATCTGCACACATTATATATATAATCCACTTACATTTAGGAAGAAGGGAGGATATCAGATTTGAGACCCATTCCCTTCCAAAAAAATAGCAACGACGCTCTCTGAAGAATGACAAAAAAATAGTGCCGATCCCCTCCCATCATCTTCTTTCGACTCTTCTTCAATCTTGATTAGATAGCACTTTCTTTATTTCATTTACACCTAGACTCACTCATACAAAACTTCACAAATACACAACAAATACATTTAAAAATTTTGGGTGCCATTTCCATCACAAGAGGATCTCTTTCTCACATCTCTGTTTGGATCTGTAAGCCTAAAGCAGCTACTCCTTATTCAGCCGTTGTTTCCCCTCCCAAATTCCACCATGAAATCATCCTATCTTCCACCATATCCAGCTAAAAATAAATAGCAAAAAACGCAGCAGTTCTGAGAGCTGAGTTCGGGGTCGGCATCGAGCTTCTCTGTTTGGGTCTCGGTCGTGGTCTATTTGTGCGAGAGCTTAGCAGTTCGTTACCCCTTATGTATTAAAGATTATATTTCAACTATTAAAAGGTTTGTTTCACTTTCTTCCCTTCTCGTGTTTTCATGTTCGTGACTAGTTCGACATATTTGCAAGCGATTTGATTTAACAAGTTATATCATGCTTCATTAGTCATTTATTTTGTTGGATGCTATAAGTTGTTGGATCTAATATAAGTTCATGTAGGCTTAATTTGTTGAGTTTGAATTACTGTTAATTAGCGTTATATCCTGTTAGTTTATCTTATTTGGAGAATTTTTTTTTATAATTATTTTTATATAGTTTGTGTGTTGTTTATGTGAGCAGTGAGGACTTCATTGTTAAAAGGCAAGAACTCATCAAACAGTTAGACCATTAGTTATTCTAGCTTCATATTCTGAGGGCATGACATTGGGTGCATAATCATGGGAGACATTCTGTGTAAAGTTTGCTATTGCTAAATGGTTGTTAAGTAATGTTTTTCAGTTGGTCTTTTGTTATGATAGTATACATTGGAAACGAACTAAAAGTTGGCAAAAAATGGATATTGTCTTACAACAATATATAAAATTAGATTTGCATGGAAAGTGTTTTCGTTACTAGTTTTGGTTTTTGCTTTAGGAAAGCATAAATATTGAATGATGATTGGATAATAATAATAATACTAATGATTATTAGCTTTACAAGGATATATATGAGAAAAGTTTGGAAAATATATACTGCTTGTGGATGGAACGTTTAAGAAGCTACAGACATAGATTTTTTTAATTATTTAGTACATAGAATATAATTTTCAATCATAATCTGTGGCTTTCGCTTAATTAATATTTTTATCCTTAGAAATTGAGGCGCGTCATTTAGCGAATTTTTCATGGCCCTCGCAAAGTTGAAAGTGCGTAGTGGCTTTAGGTTATTTTAATAATTTACCTTCCTAAACTCGGGTGCGCATTTATGTGACCCAAATCCAAATCTCAACAACGCTAGATAAATATGTTGCGAACCGCGGGTGCACTTATGTAGCATGGCTTACGATGTGTTTTAAATAATTTTGAATTTTTCCCGAAATATTAAAAGCGGCTAAAACAATAGCACCTTTTGCTTTTGCTTTTGCTTTTGACTATTATACTCTATGTCAGGTGCTGTTGTGGTCCTATACATATAATGCTTTCATTTCACCTTGTAATATTTGTAATATGATTTGCAGATCAGTACAAAGTATTTTTTGTATTTTTATTCATTGATTGCTCCTACTTTTGAAAGTGGGTCTCTGCTTTTAGTTTTGATTTTTTTAGAATAACAAAGAAGAAAGCAAATTTATAGTACTAACATTTATATCGTTTTATTGTGTGTTAAAACACCGTATAATGCCTTATTTTTTTAGTGCCTAACCATTTTATGATATGGTACAATTGTTGAATCATATTAGAGCCGTGTTTCTTTTTTGTTTGTTTGTTACATGTCCTTTTCGTGGTATAATATAATATACTTCATTCCGTGTGCACAACTTTTGATTACCCGGAAATTTAGGCAAATCTTTCCTTATTTTAGAATAGTATTTTGTATTATGATTTAATTGGTCCTAACGACAACAATGAAAAGGCGATTTAATATATTATTGTGATTATGTATATGTTCGCATAACATAATTACCAATTCCGTTCTAAAAAAAATCGAGGTATGCGTTCGCGCAACATCAATCAAAATTTTCTTTAATAATTAATAAAGCGTTAATTAATTGTGGACACGTTCACATGACATGATTTTCAATGTGCCAAAATAAAAGAGTATACGTACGTGTAACTCAATTCTTTGATTACGAATAATTCAAGTAATTTAAAAGCGGTAAAAAGATAATCGCACATAGGTCTTAAAAATGAGAAGTTAAACAATTTAAGCCAAGTATAAATTTCTAAGTGACCGTGCTAGAACCACGGAATCCTGGGGTGCCTAACACCTTCCCTCGGGTTAACAAAATTCCTTATTTAGAATTTCTGGTTCGCAAACTTCAAAAGGAAAGTCAAACTTCCTCGACTCGGGATTTTAAACCGGTGACTTGGGACACCATAAATTATCCCAAGTGGCGACTCTGAAAATAAATAAAATAATCTCATTTCGAATAATGTTACTTAAATTGGAAAAACTCTCCATATACCCCTCGGGTGTATAAAAAGGAGGTGTGACAATACCCGTTCAAGCATGCTTTCCAACTTGGAATCATTTGAAGAACCTTGATTTGAATATTGACCTTTTGGTGGAACATAAGGGTTTGAACTCCGATTTGAGAAGTTGTTGTTATTGTTATTCCAATTTCCTTGATTTGAGCCACCTTCATTTCGCTACTGTTGGTTGCCTTGCCTTTGCGGGTTAGGTCTCCATTGATTTTGTTGTCCTTGACCTTGGTATTGTTGCCTTCCTTGAGAGTTGTTGACATAGTTGGCTTCCTCATAATCTTCACTTGATGATGGCTGGACATCTTCCACCACATTTACCTTCTTCGTTTGTCTTTCAGTGAACATTTTTGTCAACACATTGACAATGGTGGCAAGCCTGCAATTACTTGATCTCTTTCTTGATTCTCCTTAATCATGGTAGTCAAGGAGGGAGAACCATATGCAATTCCACTAGTGGTTTCCTCTGAGTGCCAAGCTTGATTATGTTTTGCCATTTTTTCAAGTATTTGTGTGATCCTTGCGAATGTCTTATCCATAAAAGATCCATCAGCTACATTATTGGCTATAGATTGGTTCATAGGATCTAAACCCATGTAGAATTTCTCCAACAAGATAGAATCCAAAAAACCATGATTGGAAGACCTCACCAAATATAACTTGAATCGATCCCATGTCTCATGTAGATGTTCTCCCGGTACTTGCTTGAAAAAGAAAATTTTATCCCGGAGCTCAGATTTCTTACTTTGTCGGAACCATTTAGCTAAGAATGCTCGGACAAGTTCAGGCCAAGAATGAATGGAATTTGGTGGCATATTTTGAAGCCATTTCCTTTCTTCCCCAGCTAGTGAGTACTTGAACACCCTCAACCTTAGGGCATCATCTGAGACGTTGTTCTTTTTATGCATCGCACACACACCCAAGAAGTTTCTAATATATTGTGTCGGATTATCATCAATGGAATTCCTGAAAAACCCCTCCACTTTGAGCATTAGGATTAAACCATGTTCCACCTTGAAAGTTGCAGCACCAACAACCGGAGGTACAATAGCATTTGTATCCTTAATGTACTCATCTATGCCCGCAAAAGGATTTTCTTTCATTTCTTCCTCATATTCGGCTATGTCTTCCTATCAACACCAAGCAAAAGAAGCAAAGTGTGATGGAATAGAATAAGACGTAAAGTAAAGCACACACTAATTAGTAATTTCAAAACTGTATTCCCCGGCAACGGCGCCAAAAGTTGATACGCTCAAATTACACTTTAATTAAATAGTGTAAGGCGGCTGGTGTCACATATAATAACCCAACAAGGTTGGGGTCGAATCCTATAGGGAATAGGCGTGAAAAGGTTACTCAAGTAGTGTGCTACTTGACTTAGGTCGTAATTGGATTCCGTTAATTGTAACAAGAGAATGATATGATTGTGACTTGAAGAGATAACTAATTGTAACATTGAGAATGTAAACAATTTGAGAATGATAGAGGGGATTTGGGCGGCTTGTGGAAGGGCCAGAGTGAGGGTACTCCGGCATGTGTCCCAGTGTTTCAGGACTCTTTTGTGTTTTGGCTAGGGCTAGTTGCATTGCATTCATTTCTAGTCCCATCCTTTCAATCTTTTCCATCGCTTCTTTTAACAACTGGCTCATCGGCCTTTCTTCTTCATTGCTATTCTCCGAAGTAGTCATGCTTGATGCTATCGGTCCTTTGGATCTGGTTTGGTATGAATGTGTTGCCAGAATTCTTTAACAACTAACTGTCTGGTATCAGACAACAACAAACTTTGTTAGTGTTAGAGCTTAACAGATTTGATCATAACACATAGAGGATGCAATGCACCTAGGCAGTTAACCGTTTCTACATGCTTTGCTTCAAACAACATGCGTCATCCCGGTTTGCTCATTCGTCTCTTTAAAGTATTTTGCGAAACCCTGCATTTTATTTTATTTACATTTTCTTTTCTTTATTTATTAAAAGCGGTCGAATCTTATGGGGATTGCCTACGTATCACGTCCCCGCGTGAATCAGACCAGGCGTAGTTCTGCCTCAAAGTAAAGACACATAGAAATTCTTCCGGAGTCACTTAATTTCATTATCAAAATTTGCTATTACACATTACTCCAAACAAAATAGCAACAGTACAGACTCCTCGGTTTTAAACTTGGTTTGAGGAAAAGAAAACAATATATGGGGAAACAACAAACAAAACGACCAGGACTCGGTCAACTAATTTTCCAACTTAGGGACCCACGAGGCATCTTTCGGCCCTTTCGCGGCCCTAGGTGTAAGGCCTCTTTGCAAGCTCTTCAACTCGTTCATAATCCGGTGGACGCAGCCCATGATGGAAGCAATGAGGGTTTCCCGAGGTGTTTGCTCGCATGCCAAACATTTTAGGTAGATGTAATGCCCGATTTCGTCAATTCTTGCTCGAATGTTGTCCCTTTCTGCGAACAATTGCCTTATCTGTCGGCTTTTCAATCCTAGCGTTTGTGCATTGGTGGCGAGCTGATCCTGGAACATATCCATTTGCCTTTCCATCCTTGTCATTGCATTGTAATAGCGTCTTCGGTCGGCTTGGGCATCTTGTGTTTGCTTGAAGATCCGCTCTTGCAGAGCAGCATTTGTTTCCTTTGCTGCTTTGACGCTCAGTTCACAATTCCTCATGACTTGCTGTAGGCGCTTCCTCCGGGCCATTGTACCTTCTGCCCATTTGGCCCTCATCCTTGCTATGCAAGCCTCTGATTGGTCTAATTCTTCTTGGCTCTGGATGACCTGATTTCTCAAACTGGCTATCAATCTTTCGTCGGAGCAGCGCTTCTGTCGGTCGATGTTATTCTTACTGGCTTGACGAAGGCGGGCCCTCAGGGTTTGGTTCTCTTGGGCTAGCTTATCTTTTTCAGCCTGCTCTTGGGCGACTTGCACGTTGTTTTCGAATACAATCCTTTCAACTTGCCGCTTCAGCTTCCTAATTTCAACCAGGTAACCTTCCTCTTTTGCGAGCCAGTCCCATTGTCCTTGCGATGACTCAACAAAATTTCAGAGGTGAGGTCGTTTGGTTGGCCGTTTCACGATGTTCTTCTTGTTCTGCCAAGTGAGATAGGCCGGCGAGACTTCACCCCTAGACATATCTTTTACCCGGGTATTTGCCGTCAAGTACTGGCATTCACTCCATATGCAACGAACTGTCTTTTCAGGAAATTGGCCGTCACTGCTGACCTCGACTGCATAAGTGCTGAGATCTTCGTCCGGGTGTGGTACTTGACATCTTCCCAACTGTCTCATTACCCTGTAAGGGGCATAAGGTTGAATACCCCTGAGTCCCATCAAGAGGAAGTGAGGACCAGTGGCGGGCATGTATATGATTTCTTCCACAGAAAGCCAACCCAAAGTCCAGTTTACTTGGTCTGCGGTGATGATCCGGAGATAGGATATCCATTCTTCAAACCCTCCCGGTGATCGAAAACCTGAAACCCTTAGGCTATAACCCTCGATGCAGCCCCCATTTGTAGACATGTAGTGCATATACTGAGGATGGTGACACAAGTGTTCGATCATCCACATCTGTAACAACAAGTTGCACCCTTCGAAGAAGTCTGCTCCAGCTTTACAAGCTGTGAGGGCTCGGTATATTTCTGACATTATCATGGGAGCAAGGATGCTTTTATCGTTGGTAATCAGGATTTTGACGATTCCAGCCACCTTTAGATCGATATTTCTATCTTTTCGGGGAAACACCACAAGGCCCAAAAATGCCACCATAAAAGCGAACCGCCTATGCTCATTCCATTTTACCAGATTTCCCCTGCTACAAATACCACTTTCTGGATCATTAAATCCTCCCTTGCTCCCGTACCTTTGGTATATGAATTGTAGGGTAGAAAAACCTCTATCCAGTTCAGCGTATGGGACTCCTTTGCTTATCTTCAACAGATCCATGAATTTGTGTGGATTCACAGCCTTTGGAGCAATCAGGTATTTGTGTCTCAAACCTTCAGTGACGTCCATGTAACCCGCCATTTCTTCTAAGGTTGGGGTGAGTTCAAAATCTGAGAAACGGAACACGTTGTGGGTCGGATCCCAAAATGTAACCAAAGCCTTTATGATGTCGCACCGAGGCCTGACTTTCAACAAATCAACCAAACCTCCCAGGTGTAGTTTGACCTTGTCTTGCTCTGACCTTTCCAAATCCTCCCACCATAATCGCACTTCCAGGGGGATTTTGCTTCTAACTGTTACCGGCAAACTTGGACTCATGCTCATTCTGCATGAGCATTGGGGTGATTAAGCAAAGATCCAGACTCATTAGACTCAAAGACACAAATTGACACACTATTTTTCTAGAGAAACAAAATTTTTGTTGTTTCTGAAAAGTACGATGTTACCTTAAAACTTTCGTTATTTGGATTGTACCTATATTTTGAAAAACAGGTTGAGCCCGATGGGGGTTGCCTATGTATCTTGCACCCGGCGAGAATCGAACTGACGTAGTTCAGGCATAAGCCGAAATTTGGAGACACACTATTTTTCTCTTAGAAATGAATCAAAGACCCTTACTAAAACAAATTAATAAGACACCCATTTTCTTTCTTTTTTTTTTCAAAATTCTGGCAGAGTTTTAACCATTTTCTGGGTATTGATCTTTCAAAAATAATTATCTCCTTATTCGTTATTCCGAAATCGGTCAGCATGCAAGCCTTGAAACAAGTAAATGCATAAAGCAAGCAGGATGCAGCAGGATGGTTTTTTCATATCAGGTTGCTAGTCCTAGACGGACCCAACCAGGGATCCTGGCATGTGGCTTTGTTATACTAAGTTCAGAACCTGGGTGTTTGTTCTAGACCTGGCTTACCCAAGCGGACAACTCGAGCCGAGGATGGGAGCTGTGTACCGGTAACCAAAAGGCCATCCGATTTTGCAACTCCTCCGAATCCTCGTTCTATTTTGGCATATGACACTAACAGAAAGAAGCCACGACCAGCGTGCGCTCCTCAAGAGAGAAGAGAAGGGTTTCGACACAGTTTATATATACAGTCCAAATAATATCAAGGCGGTAAAAGCAACATTTAGCACATTAGGCTCAAAACATGTAATAAAATCAGATAATAAATAAAGCCAAATAATAACAATTATTCTAAGCTCGAATTCTTAACCCTGAACCAGTGGTTCTGGGTTTGATCCCCAGCAGAGTCGCCAGAGCTGTCACACCTCCTTTTTCCGCGCCCGCAGGGGCGCGAGGGAGTTTTTTCCAATTAAAGGACAATCGAAATGGGATTTGTTTATTTATTTCAGAGTCGCCACTTGGGAGATTTAGGGTGTCCCAAGTCACCAATTTTAATCCCGAATCGAGGAAAAGAATGACTCTATATTACAGTCTGCGTACCAGAAATCCGGATAAGGAATTCTGTTAACCCAGGAGAAGGTGTTAGGCATTCCCGAGTTCCGTGGTTCTAGCACGGTCGCTCAACTGTTATATTCGGCTTGATTATCTGATTTTATACAAGTATGAACTTATGTGCAAATTTTGACTTTTAACCGCTTTATTATTTTTACAAGAGTGTGAACATTGCTTAAAACACGTCTTTGGACTGCGTCACATGAAATGCACCCACAATCCGGAACGCATTTTATTTGATGTTTTGAGATTTGGATTTGGGTCGCATGAAATGCACACCCGAGCTTAAGAAAGTAAATTATTAAACACGCGCCTAAAGAGACTATCGCGTTATTATTTTGGGAAGGCCACGAAATTCACTAAGCGGCCCTCCTGAATTCTAAGTAATTTAAAACAAGTATTTACTAAGGGCCCCACAATTTGTATTTTTATTCGGCGAGGCTCATCCCATTCTTATTTTTAAAGGAATTTGCAACGTCATGGAAATGCATCTCGGGCCACGCCGCAATCAATGCGCCCGTGACTAGAGACATATTTCGACTCCGTTGGGATTTGGATTTGGGTCACATAAATGTGCACCCGAGTTTAAGAAGGTAAGGTTCATTAAAGCGTATCCTAAAGAGACTAACGTGTTGTTATTTTAGGAGGGTTGTGAGATTTGCTAAACAACCCGTCCTGGAAACTAAATGCTTCACTAATATACATTTAACAAGGGCCCCGCATCTGCGTTTTGTTTATTTTTATCGAGGCTCATCTCGTTGTTATTTTTAAAGGATATCCTATAGCAATTACGTTTCTTGTCGTGTTTGTCTCTATCAATTGAAAGCAATAAATAGCCTTAGTCGATTATAAAACCGGATTTAAAATGCTTTTACAGAATAATAAAACGTGACTGCACTTATGGACAACTAGTCGCAAATTATGGGCCCAAACCTAGCTCATGCGAGATGGCCAGACTTGGGCCCTGTTTTTCCGATACAGGCCTAGCTGATTTTTTCGATTTGGGCTCGGCCTTCCTGAGGTTGAGGCCTAGAACTGATTCTTTGTTCTTTATCAATTTATATGTGACAAACTAGCAAAAGGGGAAAGAACTTTAACTCGTGTGGATAGTTTTCCTATTTTGGCCTACATTATAGAATATACTACACCATCAGACTAAGTCTAAAATACAACTTATTACACTGGGAATGTTTTTTTTTTTACCTAACAACATATATACACGACTATCATTCATTAACCTTCATTGATATACTGAGCATGTAGGCTACTTCTATTATCCAAATGAAAATGTAACCATTTCATGACATTTAATGTAACAGTTCATGTATATATAAAAACAATCTGCAGGTCCTCTCTTTTGCATTCATGCTCAAACTCTCAGTTACATTGGTGATATCAATTGTGTACCTGGTATAGAAAGGAAAGGAAGAAGGAGAGTGATCAGTTGAGTAGTATGCAGTAATCACAGCAACAACAGATACACAGCAACAGCATAGCAACAACCAACCAAACCAAATGTTTTCCTCAGCTACAGACAACCAACAGTGTCTCCCAGAATACAAGAACTAACAGACAGTCGAGTAACCCCAGGAAAGAGTAGAGAAACCACAGCACTAACAGAGTGTTCAATGCAGCAACACCAACAGTTCAACAACCATAAACAGCTCAGTCAATGCAAGCAACAGAACTTGGCCAAGACAGCCTGACCAAAATGCACTCTTATACAACTTTCAAGCAGTGTTTGGTTACAATGTCTATTGGAAACTACCTTGTGTTTACACTATTATGATTTGGGACTCACTAGACCACCCTTCAGACTAAAGTTTTTTTTTCAGCCTTTTGTTTTGTTTTTCCTTTCTGAAGACTCAAAAGTCCAGCCCTCTTTTTGTTTTCGAATGGCCTATTTATAAGCCAAAGTGACCAAGTGCAGCTAAGCTGCCCTCATCTGCAACTTGCAGTCTGCCCATACCCCTTAAACCCCCATGCCTAAAGGCATCTTTCTTGGAATCCTTAATCAGCCCCCATGCCCTGTCTTTATTACTCTAATCAAGGGTTATGGGTTTAGTTAAGTATTCAATTAATTCCCATACTCTTAGGTCTGGTCCCCCATTAGCATTAATTTAATCCTATTTTAATTATCACTTGACATATTCTGAAATTATCCCCTAATCAGACCCTGTCTTATGCCAAGATTACCCTTATACCTTGCATATTACTGTATTACCCTAACTCTTAATAGTTAGTATATAGACCTCTCTAATTTCAGCCAATACCTGACTACTAGCTAATTAAACTCAAACTGCTTTCAGGCTGATTTGTTAGATTTCTAAAACTAATTGCCAATTCTCTGCCTAAGTTCAGGCAATGATTCAAACTTTAAGCAAACAAAGGTGCCAATTAAAGGGTACAAGTTGGTCATGCCGATACAAGTAACACCAACAAGAAACAGGCATAGCAATCAATACTGAAATGTAGACTCATTTAGATGACTACACAAGCTATAACATCTTTCAACTGAATTCAGTTGACGACATTTTTTTAGATGACTACACAAGCTATAATATACAGCAAACAACCAATAAAACCAACAACAAACTCATTATTAACTTAAAACGTACATACATGGACAGACGAATCACGAAACAAAACAAACCAGAACACGAACGACAGATAGATTTTAGGAGGACAAAAGAAAAAGGAAAAATACCTCAGGAAAATGAAACTAAGATTGATTCAAGTTCGAACTCGGGCCAGGTGATTTTGGGGTCTAATGGACTTTAACCGAAGCGTTCTCAACTGAGAACACTTCGGTAAAAGTCTGCTAGGCCCTGATCCTGCCACTGATTCGGACAAACCCATAGATCTGAATCCTAGGGCTCTTGAGGTTCGATTTGGGAACCGTTCAATCCCAGTCAGATTCGAACGGAACCAAAGCCACTCCGGGGGTGAGGGAGGTCAGGAGGGGTTGTGGTGTGAGTTTGGGGTCAATCAGTGTAGATCTAGTTTTTGCTCGAATCTTCGACGAAGATTCGAGAAGCTACGGGTTGATTCGAGGTGAACGGTTAACGGATTTGTGTTCAGGGTGGTTGGGTGCATCGGGGATGTTACTTTGGTGGTCATCGGAACCATGGTTACCGGGCTCACGGGGGAAAAACTAAGCTGCTAAGGGTTTGAGAGGAAAGGGGCCCTGGGGGAAGATGGTGAACAGTGGCTGAAGGGGGGGGTGCGGCTTGGGGCGTGGGGGTAAGGGTCGAGTTATATATGTATTGAGGGTTTAGATCCTGGCCACTGGATCAATTGAGACCAAGGGCCAGGATCTACTCATTGAGGAGAGACGATGTCGTTCGGGAGCTGATAGTGGGTTAGGACCGGGTAGGGGATTGGATCGGGTCATGTTGACGGGTTTAGAGGAGGGCCTGGATCCGTTGGATCAATGGGGTTGGATGACTTAGATCATCTTGCCTGAAACGACGTCGTTGAGGCGAGTTGAACAGCCTGATCTGGACTGTTCGTTTGAATCAGATCAACGGCTTTGGTAGGGACGCCAATACGGCGTCGTTTGAGTCCGTGTTTGGGCAGGCTCGTCTTGGACTGGATCAGTATTTTGGTTTTGGGCCTTGTTTCGGGGCCCAAATCAGATTTTCCTTTTCCCCTCTCCTTTTTTTTTTTTAAATTAAACAAAAATTCCTAAAACAATGTAAAAATTAAAATAAACCTACACACATATTGAGCGACACCCACAACGATAAACACACATAAATAAAAAATAAAAATAAGATAAAAATGGTTAGATCACAGCTTAGAACGAACGATGCACACATACATATATTTTTTGAATTTTCTTTTAACGACAGGCATTTTTGTATTTTTGTTTGATAATGACTAGATGCAAAATGGACAGTCCTACAAACGACTAATAGCACATGTCACGAAAACTTGAACAATTGAAACCATTTTTTTTATTTTCTTTTGGAGTGATTGTCGGTGAAGCAAAAATCACGTGCTTACAGCTGCCCCTCTTTGCACAAAGACACGAAGGGTTTTCGCGCAAAGATAAAGCGAGCGATTTTTGCCTGTCCGAATACTCCGTGTGAAGCATTTTTTTTGAAAAATATTTGACCGAACCTTCGCTTCAGAGGTTTCCTACATATCCTGGGCTGAACAGGAATCAGGTCAATGTAGTTCGGGAAATTTTGGTAGCTGGAACTACCGTGTGACCGTAGTGTTTGCTGTTGTTGTGCGCTATTGTATGCTGCTGTAAGATGCTACTGCTCAACCGATCTCCCCGTTACATTGCTCTAAAAGGAAAAGCAAGAAGCTAAGCTAGACTGAGGATCCTGAAATCTTATCCATCTTCAACTTGTTCTTGTTGCCTTGCTTTCTTGTCGGCTAACGCTTTCCTCCGATGCCTTTATCTTGTGACTTTGGGAGATGATGTTGGTCCTTTGCTGACGTTTGAATGCCAGTTTTCATCACTTTGCTTGATCCGCTGGGGACATGGCTTTCTTCTTTAAATCTTCCAATGGTTTCTTCAGTGGTATGTTTCTTCATCAGCATCGTCATACTAGGCATGCTACAACGTTCCCGAACTGCTTCTTTTGAGACGCGTTCCTTTTCCTTTTGAATTGCGCGCTTGCCTCTGTAGTTGTCTGCTTATGGGGATTTTATTGTTTCCCGTTTGGGCATCTCTGTTGTACCCATCCGTCTTCAGGTGGGGTGACTGATTCCAAAATCTAGAGCTAAAAATATTCCCGCATTATACTGGTGGGCGACCTAGAACTTAAATGTATTCCCGCATTATACTGGTGGGCGACCTAGAACTTAAATGTATTCCCGCATTATACTGGTGGGCGACCTAGAACTGAAATGTATTCCCGCATTATACTGGTGGGCGACCTAGAACTTAAATGTATTCCCGCATTATACTGGTGGGCGACCTAGAACTTAAAAGTATTCCCGCATTATACTGGTGGGCGACCTAGAACTTAAATGTATTCCCGCATTATACTGGTGGGAGACCTAGAACTTAAATGTATTCTCGCATTATACTGGTGGGCGACCTAGAACTTAAACGTATTCCCGCATTATACTGGTGGGCGACCTAGAACTTAAATGTATTCCCGCATTATACTGGTGGGCGACCTAGAACTTAAAAGTATTCCCGCATTATACTGGTGGGAGACCTAGAACTTAAAAGTATTCCCGCATTATACTGGTGGGCGACCTAGAACTTAAATGTATTCCCGCATTATACTGGTGGGCGACCTAGAACTTAAACGTATTCCCGCATTATACTGGTGGGCGACCTAGAACTTAAATGTATTCCCGCATTATACTGGTGGGCGACCTAGAACTTAAATATATTCCCGCATTATACTGGTGGGCGACCTAGAACTTAAATGTATTCCCGCATTATACTGGTGGGCGACCTAGAACTTAAATGTATTCCCGCATTATACTGGTGGGCGACCTAGAACTTAAAAGTATTCCCGCATTATACTTGTGGGCGACCTAGAACTTAAATGTATTCCCGCATTATACTGGTGGGCGACCTAGAACTTAAATATATTCCCGCATTATACTGGTGGGCGACCTAGAACTTAAATGTATTCCCGCATTATACTGGTGGGAGACCTAGAACTTAAATGTATTCCCGCATTATACTGGTGGGCGACCTAGAACTTAAAAGTATTCAAATTGCTTTCCCGTTTTTCGAGAAAATTTTCGACAATCGGCAGAAATTTTCTGCCCCGGTTTTTGGTGACTTCCATGGCGTTGCATCTTGCTGCCATCATCAATTCTTTGTTCTCCTGCAACAGACAAAAGGATTTAGTCAGTTTTAATCGTGGTGGTAGAGGGTGCCTTTCTGGCGAGCAATTTTTCTCTCTTCCCCTTTTCTTGCTCTTTGTCCCCATAATTGGTTGGCGGGCGAAGTTGCCTGTTGGGGGTCTCTAGCCTGCTGGGGATTGGTTTTCAATTTATCCCCTTTTCTGCTTTCTCTTTAAACACATGATGTGGGAGTCTGCTTCTAACTCCTGAAACCACTCCCTTTGGAGCTTACTTCTTCCAAAATTTCTGGGCACAATCCCTGCATTGCCTGGGGACCGGCCTTTAAGACTGTTTGTATTATCCTGCATTGGATGAATTCCTCTTCGGTTTCTGGCAGTAAGCTTTGAAAAATCCTTTCAAGACACATTTTAGGAAAAGAAATAAAAGATATGGAAAGGAGAAAACCTTTCTGAACCAATATTTTGTGGGAGGAGACAATCAAAAGAACTTATTTAGAGGACACAACTGGTCCCCGTGATCATGGCGTGCACCATAGATTCCCGACCCAATCTATTTGTATCAATTGATTTGCCTGATGGTTTGACTTGCTGGGGATGATAAAGGAGTGTTCATTTCGTTTCGAATGTGGTACCTTTGCTGATCTGTCTCGTCGCCTCATAGTGCCCTTCGAGGGGTTTTCACTAATGAGACTCTCTCTTTTCTCTCATCTCCCGGCGCCTTATGGTGCCTGTGAAGGTTTTCACCAATAAGACTCTCTCATTTCATATCCCTCATCTTATATCGCCTCTCGGTGCCTGTGAAGGTCTTCACCGATAAGACTCTCTCATTTTATTTCTTTCGGGAAATCGGGGTGTTGTAGATACGTCCCTCCTTTCTGGAGATTCCCTTGACCATCAACTCATTTCCAGTCTTACAATCCTCTTCTTTGCTGGGGATCAGTGTATTATTCTCGGCCTTATTCGCCGGACTTGGCATCTCTCGAACATTGATCGGGAGGTCTTTTGGAGGTTGATGTTGGTTTTGGTGTGGGTTTGAAGAAAGGCTATAAAAATGAAAACAATTTGAAGGGTGATGTGCTACAACTTTTGGAATCAAACCTTTGTTGGAACTTAAAACATAACCTCTGCCCCCAGTTTTCTTGCTTGGGGAATTTATCTTTTACGCTTATGTTGAGCTACGTGCGTTACGCACATTGTGCTATATTGTGCACACTATGTACATTATGCATCCTATATTTGCTATGATGCATACTATGACCGAGCCGTGAGGCGCCTACGTATCCTCTTTGAGGAATCAGGTCAAACGTAGTTCCCACGGTTTTGTATTTCTTGTGATTTTATCTTCTTCTTTTTTTCTTTTCCTTCTTTTTCTTCTTTTCTTTTCTTTTCTTTTCTCTCTTTTTTTTTTCATGTCTTTTCCATTAGTGATTCCAAAAGAGGGGTATGAAAGAATAACTTAAGGCTCAAAAGGGGGAAGCAAGGGTTAAACAGTGTCTGGGTAGAAGAAAGAATTGCCTCCGTCATCTCATCATTCAACAAATGCCAAATACAAACAAATAGACCAAAAATAGCCATAATTAAAGAAGTTACGCATAATATCTCTTGACTGCATCTGAATTGATAGCCCTGTCGACACATCTACCTTCGACATCTGTTAAACACAAAGCACCGTTGGACAATACTCTGGTCACGATATAAGGCCCTTGCCAATTTGGGGCGAATTTGCCTTTTGCCTCGACCTGATGCGGGAGGATCTTCTTTAATACCAACTGCCCTACTTCAAATTTCCTAGGGCGCACCTTCTTATTATACGCTCTTGCCATTCTCTTCTGGTACAGCTGACTATGGCACACTGCTGCCAATCTTTTCTCATCTATCAGGCTTAACTGTTCCAATCGAGCTTTGAACCATTCATCGTCATCAATCCCGGCTTCAGCGACAATTCGGAGGGACGGAATTTCGACCTCCGCTGGTATCACGGCCTCAGTTCCATACACCAACAAATAAGGAGTTGTGCCTATGGAAGTCTGGACGGTAGTGCGGTAACCCAACAAAGCAAAGGGTAATTTCTCGTGCCATTGTCTGGACCCCTCCACCATTTTTCGCAGTATCTTCTTGATATTCTTATTGGCTGCTTCGACTGCTCCATTCGCCTTGGGACGACATGGGGTGGAGTTGCGGTGTATAATCTTGAATTGTTGGCATACCTCTCTCATCAGGCTGCTATTAAGATTCGCACCGTTATCCGTGATGATCACTTTTGGGATCCCAAATCTGCAGATGATATGGGAGTGAACAAAGTCCACCACTGCCTTCTTGGTTACTGATTTGAAGGTTTTGGCCTCAACCCATTTGGTGAAGTAATCAATGGTCACTAGAATGAACCTATGACCGTTGGATGCTGCTGGCTCGATGGGCCCAATGACATCCATCCCCCATGCCACAAACGGCCAGGGTGCTGACATTGTATGTAATTCTGTTGGCGGAGAATGGATCAAATCTCCATGTATCTGGCACTGATGGCATTTCCTCACGAAAGTGATGCAGTCGTGTTCCATGGTGAGCCAATAACACCCTGTTCGAAGGATTTTTCTTGCCAATACATGTCCGCTCATGTGTGGCCCACAAACTCCAGCATGTACTTCTGCCATAACCGTCGTTGCCTGCCTGGCATCTATGCATCTCAACAATCCCAAATCCGGGGTTCTTTTGTACAATACTCCTCCACTGAGGAAGAAACCATTCGACAAACGCCTAAGGGCTCTTTTTTGGTCTCCAGAGGCATGTTCTGGGTATATTCCCATTCTGAGGTATTCCTTAATATCATGGAACCAGGGTTCGCCATCTGCTTCTTCTTCTATGGCATTGCAGTAGGCGTGCTGATCACGGACCTGGATGTGTAGAGGATCAACATACATTTTGTCAGGGTGGTGCAGCATTGATGCTAAGGTGGCCAAAGCATCTGCAACCTCATTGTGAACTCTCGGAATGTGTTTGAATTTCACCAATCGAAATTGCTTGCTCATATCATGCAAGCATTGTCGGTATGGTATGAGCTTTAGATCTCGTGTTTCCCATTCTCCCTGAATTTGATGTACCAAGAGGTCCGAGTCTCCCAAGACCAAGACGTCTTGGACATCCATGTCAGCAGCCAGGCGCAGACCCAGAATGCAAGCCTCATATTCGGCCATATTGTTGGTGCAATAGAAGCGTAGTTGAGCCGTAACAGGATAATGCCGTCCTGTTTCAGAAATGAGTACTACTCCTATTCCAACCCCTTTTGCGTTTGCAGCTCCATCGAAGAAAAGCTTCCAACCCGGTTCCTCAGGTAATTCCAATTCATTCGTATGCATCACCTCTTCGTCAGGAAAATACGTTCTTAAAGGCTCGTATTTTTCATCAACGGGATTCTCTGCCAAATGGTCTGCCAGTGCCTGGGCTTTCATGGCCGTCCTTGTTACGTAGATGATATCAAACTCTGTGAGCAGAATTTGCCACTTTGCCAACCTTCCCGTGGGCATAGGTTTCTGAAAGATATACTTCAATGGGTCCAAACGGGATATGAGATAAGTAGTATATGAAGACAGGTAGTGTTTCAACTTCTGAGCTACCCAAGTTAGGGCGCAGCATGTTTTCTCGAGTTGAGTGTACTTGACCTCATGTACTGTGAATTTCTTGCTAAGATAGTAGATGGCCTGTTCCTTCCTTCCTGTGTCATCATGTTGCCCCAGTACACAACCAAATGAATTTTCCAAGACTGTCAGGTAAAGGATTAGGGGTTTCCCGGGCTTAGGCGGGACCAATACGGGTGGATTAGACAGATACCCTTTGATTTGGTCGAAGGCTTCCTGACACTCTGCTGTCCAACCTACTGCAGCATCCTTTCTTAGCAGCCGAAATATGGGCTCACAAGTTGCTGTGAGTTGAGCGATGAACCTGCTGATATAATTGAGTCTACCCAGCAAACTCATTACCTCTGTTTTGTTCCTTGGTGGTGGCAAATCTCGGATGGATTCAATTTTGGATGGGTCTAACTCAATCCCCCGTCGACTGACGATGAATCCTAGCAACTTTCCTGAGGGAACCCCGAATGCGCATTTGGCCGGGTTAAGCTTGATATCATACCTCCGGAGTCTTTGAAAAAATCTCCTTAGGTCTGCTACATGGTCCTCCTGACGCCAAGATTTGATGATCACATCATCGACGTACACCTCGATTTCTTTGTGTATCATGTCATGAAACACAGCGGTCATCGCTCGCATGTATGTTGCCCCGGCGTTCTTTAATCCGAATGGCATTACCCGATTGCAGTAGGTTACCCATGGCGTAATAAACGTTGTCTTCTCAGCATTCTCTTCGTCCATTAGGATTTGATGATAACCTGCATAGCAATCCACAAAGGATCCGATCTCGCGCCCTGCGCAATTGTCGATCAAGATATGAATGTTGGGTAGCGGAAAATTGTCCTTGGGACTTGCTTTGTTGAGGTTGCGGTAGTCAACGCACACCCTGATTTTTCCATCCTTCTTTGGGACTGGTACCACATTGGCCAACCACTCGGGATATCGAGTGACCCGAATGACCTTCGATTGCAATTGCTTAATCACTTCTTCTTTGATCTTCACGCTCATTTCTGTTTTAAATTTCCTTAGTTTTTGCTTGACCGGAGGATATGCCGGGTCAGTGGGTAATTTGTGAACCACTAAATTGGTGCTTAATCCAGGCATATCATCATATGACCAGGCAAAAATATCTTTGAATTCCCTGAGAGTTTTGATCAATTCTGTTCTGACATTCGGCTCAATGTGGATGCTAATTTTGGTCTCTTGGACGTTATCAGCGTCTCCTAGATTTACAGCCTCGGTGTCATTTAGGTTAGGCTTAGGTTTCTCTTCAAATTGGCACAGTTCTCGGTTTATTTCTTCGAAGGCTTCACCTTCGTCACATTCAGATTCATCGTCACAAACGACCTTTTGCATCATTGAGTCGGTTTCATATTGATTTATTAGACTAGGTCGAAGATCCACTGTGCACGCCATGTCATTAGAACCAGTAAAAAGAGAACTGTTCAGAAAGAAAAAGAACAAGACAAAAATTAAAATGAGACAAAAGAAAAGAACTTTATTGAATTTGCGGGATAAAAAGGGTTCACACTTTTACAAAAACGAAAGTAAAATTTGGATCACACCCTTGAATAATCCGATCAAACAAACAAACAAACAAAACATTAATCAAAGCCTACTACCAAGACTCCCCTCGGACAGGAAGAGGAGTAACCGTCCAATTGTTGGTCTTGGCCTCAGGCCCCACAAATTGTATCTCTGCTCTGCTGGAACCTTCTCCAGCTTCCACCATACCGACATCCACGAATAGCCTCTCAAAACTCTGATTCAGGTCTTCATTTATACCGATCAAAGGTCCTCGAATCTTTGGGATCGTTGATCCCTTGGCACTTGCTTTAACAAAAGACCTTGAGAGGCGTGGCACTGGTTTAGGCAGAAACCAGACCCTCTTCCTCATTTTTCGCGCTTGCTTTCTGTCTGCTGCGGTTGGTTTGAACCCCAACCCGAAAGTTTCCAGATTCTTAGGAAGGGAGACAGGTTGGACTATCCCTTGCAGTTCAACTCCCAAGCCTCTTCCCGGCACAAATCCATTGCACAGCATTTTTGAGACCATCATGACCGTTGCGGCAGCTACCCTAGGGTGTGGGATGATTTCTCCTTCAGAAATTTTGTTGGCCGACCCTGTATTGAAAATCTGGTAGACCCAAGGACCTTTGTCATCAGTGGTCTCTATGAAAGGCACAATGGTTCCACCCATGGTGCATGTTGTATCCTCGCCGTGCAACACGACCTCTTGTCTTTCCCACTCGAACTTCACTGTCTGATGTAGGGTGGAAGGCACCGCTTTAGCTGCATGAATCCAGGGTCGTCCTAACAGCAAGTTGTAAGATACCGTGGCGTCCAACACCTGGAATTCCATGGTAAACAGGACCGGACCAATGGTCAATTCAAGTACAACATCCCCCACAGTGGCGGTTCCGTTTCCGTCAAACCCCCGGACACAGATGCTATTCTCCCGGATTCTTCCACGGTCAATCTTTAACTGGTCCAGGGTGGATAATGGACAAATATTGGCGCTTGAGCCGTTATCCACCAATACTCGAGTTACCACCGAGTCTTCACATTTGACAGCTAGGTATAGAGCTTTGTTATGCTCCGTACCTTCCACCGGCAGGTCATCATCTGAGAATGTTACCCTGTTCACCTCGAAAATCTTGCTGGCAATGGTTTCCAGGTGGTTTACAGAAATTTCACTGGGTACGTGAGCCTCGTTCAATATCTTCAACAGGGCCCGACGATGTTCCTCAGAATGGAGGAGTAATGACAATAGTGAGATCTGGGCCGGTGTTTTTCTCAGCTGCTCAACCACAGAATAGTATTGTACCTTCATCTTCCTCAGGAATTCTTCAGCCTCTTCTTCAGACACTGGCTTCTTGGTTGCCACTGGGTTGGTTTTTCTTAGCTCCACCGGAGCAAAACATCGACCTGATCGAGTCAGCCCTTGCGCTTCACAACTGACTTCTTCCACCTGTTTTCCTTGATACGTCACCACTGCCTTTTCATATTTCCAAGGCACAGCCTTGCTTTCAATCATCGGTAGTTGGACCACAGGCTTTATGGTCACCCGTTCTCTACATACCCCTTTCAACACGGCTGCCGGTGTGGGCAGGATCCCTGGTATTACCAACTTGCTTGGCTCGGGTTTGCTTGCTATGACGGACGGGCTCTTCCCCAATATCACTACCGGCTTGACGCCTTCACCCTGCGACTGTACACTCGTTCCTCCACTGGTTAAGACTTCTTTCGGGGCGGCTTGGATCATCATCACTGTTGAGGGTTTTCTTAATTCTCCTCCCTCACACACCAACTCAATCATGTGAGTTTCGTGGTGCGCTGGCAGTGGGTTTTGGTTGATGTTAGGGGCCTCCGGTGTCTGGACCTCGATCTTATTGGTGTCAATAAGATCCTGTATGGCATGCCTTAACTTCCAACACTTCTCGGTATCGTGCCCGAGCATCCCTGAACAGTATTCACAACTGATTGAACGATCCAAATTCTGAGGCGGGGGATTTGGTTCCCGAGTATGGACAGGACTAACCAAACCCAATTGCCGAAGCTTGTGGAACACAACGGTGTAGGTTTCTCCCAGTTCTGTGAAGGTTCTTTGCTTCCGCAACCTGTCGTTCCTAGCATCTGGATTTCCCCGAAAACCTGCCCCTAAAGGGTTTCTATATGCCCTTGGCGGAGGGTAGGTGTTTTGTGGTGGTGCATATATGTTCTGGGGAGCCGGTGCACGCCATTGTGGGCGAACCGGAGGCTGAGTGTATACCTGGGCTTGGTGTACGGAACAATGTGGTTCTCGAGGTGGATAGAAATTTTGTGGTGGGTTGTATGGGTAGTTTGACCTGTGAGGCCTGGGTTGGTTGTAGTGCGGCCTGCCAGCCCTGGACCAACTGCCTGCCTCGATCGTGGCAACCTCTTCTTTCTTTCTTCTCAGCGCACCTCCCGTGTCGCTTTGAATAGCCTGGGTTGTGGCCTTAAGCGCCGAATAGTTCAAGATCTTGTCCGACCTCAAACCTTCTTCTATCATGACCCCTATCTTGACCACCTCGTTGAAAGATTTTCCAACCGTTGTCACCAAGTGACCAAAGTAGGTTGGATCCAATGTCTGCAAGAAATAGTCCACCATCTCTCCCTCTCTCATGGGAGGATCGACTCTAGCTGCTTGTTCTCTCCAGCGGAACCCGAACTCGCGAAAACTTTCCCCGGGTTTCTTCCCAGTTCTCAATAACGTGAGACGGTCAGGGACTATCTCCAGATTGTATTGGAAATGACCTGCAAAAGCCTGCGTCAGGTCATCCCACGTGTACCACCTGCTGAAATCCTGCCTGGTATACCATTCCAGTGCAGATCCGCTCAGACTTTGGCCGAAATAAGCTATCAAAAGCTCATCCTTGCCTCCTGCCCCTCTCATTTTGCTACAGAATCCCCGCAAATGTGCCATGGGATCACTGTGCCCTTCATATAAATCAAACTTGGGCATCTTGAACCCAGCCGGGAGTTGGACATCTGGGAAAGGGCACAGATCTTTGTATGCCACGCTGACTTGATTGCCCAGCCCGTGTAAGTTCCTGAAGGATTGCTCCAGGCTTTTGAACTTTCTCAACACTTCATCCTGTTCAGGGGCCTTAACTGGCTTCTCAACCTCTGCCGGTACTTCCAAATGGGGATTGTAAGCCTGTGGTTCGGGTGCATGGAATGTAGGCTCAGGGGGATAGTATTGTGTATCGTGAGCCTGAAACAATGGCTCACTGGTCGTTCGCTGCAAAGGGGCTGATGCAGGTCCCACAAAAATGGGAATATTGGGTGTTGGGAGAGGTTGATGGGGTGGTGGAGCTTGGGAATCATGAGGGCTTCTTTCTTGATGATAGAGGGGATTTGGGCGGCTTGTGGAAGGGCCAGAGTGAGGGTACTCCGGCATGTGTCCCAGTGTTTCAGGACTCTTTTGTGTTTTGGCTAGGGCTAGTTGCATTGCATTCATTTCTAGTCCCATCCTTTCAATCTTTTCCATCGCTTCTTTTAACAACTGGCTCATCGGCCTTTCTTCTTCATTGCTATTCTCCGAAGTAGTCATGCTTGATGCTATCGGTCCTTTGGATCTGGTTTGGTATGAATGTGTTGCCAGAATTCTTTAACAACTAACTGTCTGGTATCAGACAACAACAAACTTTGTTAGTGTTAGAGCTTAACAGATTTGATCATAACACATAGAGGATGCAATGCACCTAGGCAGTTAACCGTTTCTACATGCTTTGCTTCAAACAACATGCGTCATCCCGGTTTGCTCATTCGTCTCTTTAAAGTATTTTGCGAAACCCTGCATTTTATTTTATTTACATTTTCTTTTCTTTATTTATTAAAAGCGGTCGAATCTTATGGGGATTGCCTACGTATCACGTCCCCGCGTGAATTAGACCAGGCGTAGTTCTTCCTCAAAGTAAAGACACATAGAAATTCTTCCGGAGTCACTTAATTTCATTATCAAAATTTGCTATTACACATTACTCCAAACAAAATAGCAACAGTACAGACTCCTCGGTTTTAAACTTGGTTTGAGGAAAAGAAAACAACATATGGGGAAACAACAAACAAAACGACCAGGACTCGGTCAACTAATTTTCCAACTTAGGGACCCACGAGGCATCTTTCGGCCCTTTCGCGGCCCTAGGTGTAAGGCCTCTTTGCAAGCTCTTCAACTCGTTCATAATCCGGTGGACGCAGCCCATGATGGAAGCAATGAGGGTTTCCCGAGGTGTTTGCTCGCATGCCAAACATTTTAGGTAGATGTAATGCCCGATTTCGTCAATTCTTGCTCGAATGTTGTCCCTTTCTGCGAACAATTGCCTTATCTGTCGGCTTTTCAATCCTAGCGTTTGTGCATTGGTGGCGAGCTGATCCTGGAACATATCCATTTGCCTTTCCATCCTTGTCATTGCATTGTAATAGCGTCTTCGGTCGGCTTGGGCATCTTGTGTTTGCTTGAAGATCCGCTCTTGCAGAGCAGCATTTGTTTCCTTTGCTGCTTTGACGCTCAGTTCACAATTCCTCATGACTTGCTGTAGGCGCTTCCTCCGGGCCATTGTACCTTCTGCCCATTTGGCCCTCATCCTTGCTATGCAAGCCTCTGATTGGTCTAATTCTTCTTGGCTCTGGATGACCTGATTTCTCAAACTGGCTATCAATCTTTCGTCGGAGCAGCGCTTCTGTCGGTCGATGTTATTCTTACTGGCTTGACGAAGGCGGGCCCTCAGGGTTTGGTTCTCTTGGGCTAGCTTATCTTTTTCAGCCTGCTCTTGGGCGACTTGCACGTTGTTTTCGAATACAATCCTTTTAACTTGTCGCTTCAGCTTCCTAATTTCAACCAGGTAACCTTCCTCTTTTGCGAGCCAGTCCCATTGTCCTTGCGATGACTCAACAAAATTTCGGAGGTGAGGCCGTTTGGTTGGCCGTTTCACGATGTTCTTCTTGTTCTGCCAAGTGAGATAGGCCGGCGAGACTTCACCCCTAGACACATCTTTTACCCGGGTATTTGCCGTCAAGTACTGGCATTCACTCCATATGCAACGAACTGTCTTTTCAGGAAATTGGTCGTCACTGCTGACCTCGACTGCATAAGTGCTGAGATCTTCGTCCGGGTGTGGTACTTGACATCTTCCCAACTGTCTCATTACCCTGTAAGGGGCATAAGGTTGAATACCCCTGAGTCCCATCAAGAGGAAGTGAGGACCAGTGGCGGGCATGTATATGATTTCTTCCACAGAAAGCCAACCCAAAGTCCAGTTTACTTGGTCTGCGGTGATGATCCGGAGATAGGATATCCATTCTTCAAACCCTCCCGGTGATCGAAAACCTGAAACCCTTAGGCTATAACCCTCGATGCAGCCCCCATTTGTAGACATGTAGTGCATATACTGAGGATGGTGACACAAGTGTTCGATCATCCACATCTGTAACAACAAGTTGCACCCTTCGAAGAAGTCTGCTCCAGCTTTACAAGCTGTGAGGGCTCGGTATATTTCTGACATTATCATGGGAGCAAGGATGCTTTTATCGTTGGTAATCAGGATTTTGACGATTCCAGCCACCTTTAGATCGATAATTCTATCTTTTCGGGGAAACACCACAAGGCCCAAAAATGCCACCATAAAAGCGAACCGCCTATGCTCATTCCATTTTACCAGATTTCCCCTGCTACAAATACCACTTTCTGGATCATTAAATCCTCCCTTGCTCCCGTACCTTTGGTATATGAATTGTAGGGTAGAAAAACCTCTATCCAGTTCAGCGTATGGGACTCCTTTGCTTATCTTCAACAGATCCATGAATTTGTGTGGATTCACAGCCCTTGGAGCGATCAGGTATTTGTGTCTCAAACCTTCAGTGACGTCCATGTAACCCGCCATTTCTTCTAAGGTTGGGGTGAGTTCAAAATCTGAGAAACGGAACACGTTGTGGGCTGGATCCCAAAATGTAACCAAAGCCTTTATGATGTCGCACCGAGGCCTGACTTTCAACAAATCAACCAAACCTCCCAGGTGTAGTTTGACCTTGTCTTGCTCTGACCTTTCCAAATCCTCCCACCATAATCGCACTTCCAGGGGGATTTTGCTTCTAACTGTTACCGGCAAACTTGGACTCATGCTCATTCTGCATGAGCATTGGGGTGATTAAGCAAAGATCCAGACTCATTAGACTCAAAGACACAAATTGACACACTATTTTTCTAGAGAAACGAAATTTTTGTTGTTTCTGAAAAGTACGATGTTACCTTAAAACTTTCGTTATTTGGATTGTACCTATATTTTGAAAAACAGGTTGAGCCCGATGGGGGTTGCCTATGTATCTTGCACCCGGCGAGAATCGAACTGACGTAGTTCAGGCATAAGCCGAAATTTGGAGACACACTATTTTTCTCTTAGAAATGAATCAAAGACCCTTACTAAAACAAATTAATAAGACACCCATTTTCTTTCTTTTTTTTTTCAAAATTCTGGCAGAGTTTTAACCATTTTCTGGGTATTGATCTTTCAAAAATAATTATCTCCTTATCCGTTATTCCGAAATCGGTCAGCATGCAAGCCTTGAAACAAGTAAATGCATAAAGCAAGCAGGATGCAGCAGGATGGTCTTTTCATATCAGGTTGCTAGTCCTAGACGGACCCAACCCCTGTGTTGAGTCCCCTAAGTCAAATGCACATGATGCAAATAAACGTTCCTACTAGGGATCCTGGCATGTGGCTTTGTTATACTAAGTTCAGAACCTGGGTGTTTGTTCTAGACCTGGCTTACCCGAGCGGACAACTCGAGCCGAGGATGGGAGCTGTGTACCGGTAACCAAAAGGCCATCCGATTTTGCAACTCCTCCGAATCCTCGTTCTATTTTGGCATATGACACTAACAGAAAGAAGCCACGACCAGCGTGCGCTCCTCAAGAGAGAAGAGAAGGGTTTCGGCACAGTTTATATATACAGTCCAAATAATATCAAGGCGGTAAAAGCAACATTTAGCACATTAGGCTCAAAACATGTAATAAAATCAGATAATAAATAAAGCCAAATAATAACAATTATTCTAAGCTCGAATTCTTAACCCTGAACCAGTGGTTCTGGGTTTAGATCCCCAGCAGAGTCACCAGAGCTGTCACACCTCCTTTTTCCGCGCCCGCAGGGGCGCGAGGGAGTTTTTTCCAATTAAAGGACAATCGAAACGGGATTTGTTTATTTATTTCAGAGTCGCCACTTGGGAGATTTAGGGTGTCCCAAGTCACCAATTTTAATCCCGAATCGAGGAAAAGAATGACTCTATATTACAGTCTGCGTACCAGAAATCCGGATAAGGAATTCTGTTAACCCGGGAGAAGGTGTTAGGCATTCCCGAGTTCCGTGGTTCTAGCACGGTCGGTCAACTGTTATATTCGGCTTGATTATCTGATTTTATACAAGTATGAACTTATGTGCAAATTTTGACTTTTAACCGCTTTATTATTTTTACAAGAGTGTGAACATTGCTTAAAACACGTCTTTGGACTGCGTCACATGAAATGCACCCACAATCCGGAACGCATTTTATTTGATGTTTTGAGATTTGGATTTGGGTCGCATGAAATGCACACCCGAGCTTAAGAAAGTAAATTATTAAACATGCGCCTAAAGAGACTATCGCGTTATTATTTTGGGAAGGCCACGAAATTCACTAAGCGGCCCTCCTGAATTCTAAGTAATTTAAAACAAGTATTTACTGAGGGCCCCACAATTTGTATTTTTATTCGGCGAGGCTCATCCCATTCTTATTTTTTAAAGGAATTTGCAACGTCATGGAAATGCATCTCGGGCCACGCCGCAATCAATGCGCCCGTGACTAGAGACATATTTCGACTCCGTTGGGATTTGGATTTGGGTCACATAAATGTGCACCCGAGTTTAAGAAGGTAAGGTTCATTAAAGCGTATCCTAAAGAGACTAACGTGTTGTTATTTTAGGAGGGTTGTGAGATTTGCTAAACAACCCGTCCTGGAAACTAAATGCTTCACTAATATACATTTAACAAGGACCCCGCATTTGCGTTTTGTTTATTTTTATCGAGGCTCATCTCGTTGTTATTTTTAAATGATATCCTATAGCAACTACGTTTCTTGTCGTGTTTGTCTCTATCAATTGAAAGCAGTAAATAGCCTTAGTCGATTATAAAACCGGATTTAAAATGCTTTTACAGAATAATAAAACGTGACTGCACTTATGGACAACTAGTCGCAAATTATGGGCCCAAACCTAGCTCATGCGAGATGGCCAGACTTGGGCCCTGTTTTTCCGATACAGGCCTAGCTGATTTTTTCGATTTGGGCTCGGCCTTCCTGAGGTTGAGGCCTAGAACTGATTATTTGTTCTTTATCAATTTATATGTGACAAACTAGCAAAAGGGGAAAGAACTTTAACTCATGTGGATAGTTTTCCTATTTTGGCCTACATTATAGAATATACTACACCATCAGACTAAGTCTAAAATACAACTTATTACACTGGGAATGTTTTTTTTTTTACCTAACAGCATATATACATGACTATCATTCATTAACCTTCATTGATATACTGAGCATGTAGGCTACTTCTATTATCCAAACGAAAATGTAACCATTTCATGACATTTAATGTAACAGTTCATGTATATATAAAAACAATCTGCAGGTCCTCTCTTTTGCATTCATGCTCAAACTCTCAGTTACATTGGTGATATCAATTGTGTACCTGGTATAGAAAGGAAAGGAAGAAGGAGAGTGATCAGTTGAGTAGTATGCAGTAATCACAGCAACAACAGATACACAGCAACAGCATAGCAACAACCAACCAAACCAAATGTTTTCCTCAGCTACAGACAACCAACAGTGTCTCCCAGAATACAAGAACTAACAGACAGTCGAGTAACCCCAGGAAAGAGTAGAGAAACCACAGCACTAACAGAGTGTTCAATGCAGCAACACCAACAGTTCAACAACCATAAACAGCTCAGTCAATGCAAGCAACAGAACTTGGCCAAGACAGCCTGACCAAAATGCACTCTTATACAACTTTCAAGCAGTGTTTGGTTACAATGTCTATTGGAAACTACCTTGTGTTTACACTATTATGATTTGGGACTCACTAGACCACCCTTCAGACTAAAGTTTTTTTTCAGCCTTTTGTTTTGTTTTTCCTTTCTGAAGACTCAAAAGTCCAGCCCTCTTTTTGTTTTCGAATGGCCTATTTATAAGCCAAAGTGACCAAGTGCAGCTAAGCTGCCCTCATCTGCAACTTGCAGTCTGCCCATACCCCTTAAACCGCCATTCCTAAAGGCATCTTTCTTGGAATCCTTAATCAGCCCTCATGCCCTGTCTTTATTACTCTAATCAAGGGTTATGGGTTTAGTTAAGTATTCAATTAATTCCCATACTCTTAGGTCTGGTCCCCCATTAGCATTAATTTAATCCTATTTTAATTATCACTTGACATATTCTGAAATTATCCCCTAATCAGACCCTGTCTTATGCCAAGATTACCCTTATACCTTGCATATTACTGTATTACCCTAACTCTTAATAGTTAGTATATAGACCTCTCTAATTTCAGCCAATACCTGACTACTAGCTAATTAAACTCAAACTGCTTTCAGGCTGATTTGTTAGATTTCTAAAACTAATTGCCAATTCTCTGCCTAAGTTCAGGCAATGATTCAAACTTTAAGCAAACAAAGGTGCCAATTAAAGGGTACAAGTTGGTCATGCCGATACAAGTAACACCAACAAGAAACAGGCATAGCAATCAATACTGAAATGTAGACTTATTTAGATGACTACACAAGCTATAACATCTTTCAAGTGAATTCAGTTGACGACACTTTTTTAGATGACTACACAAGCTATAATATACAGCAAACAACCAATAAAACCAACAACAAACTCATTATTAACTTAAAACGTACATACATGGACAGACGAATCACGAAACAAAACAAACCAGAACACGAACGACAGATAGATTTTAGGAGGACAAAAGAAAAAGGAAAAATACCTCAGGAAAATGAAACTAAGATTGATTCAAGTTCGAACTCGGGCCAGGTGATTTTGGGGTCTAATGGACTTTAACCGAAGCGTTCGCAACTGAGAACACTTCGGTAAAAGTCTGCTAGGCCCTGATCCTGCCACTGATTCGGACAAACCCATAGATCTGAATCCTAGGGCTCTTGAGGTTCGATTTGGGAACCGTTCAATCCCAGTCAGATTCGAACGGAACCAAAGCCACTCCGGGGGTGAGGGAGGTCAGGAGGGGTTGTGGTGTGAGTTTGGGGTCAATCGGTGTAGATCTAGTTTTTGCTCGAATCTTCGTTCGAAGATTCGAGAAGCTACGGGTTGATTCGAGGTGAACGGTTAACGGATTTGTGTTCAGGGTGGTTGGGTGCATCGGGGATGTTACTTTGGTGGTCATCGAAACCATGGTTACCGGGCTCACGGGGGAAAAACTAAGCTGCTAAGGGTTTGAGAGGAAAGGGGCCCTGGGGGAAGATGGTGAACAGTGGCTGAAGGGGGGGGTGCGGCTTGGGGCGTGGGGGTAAGGGTCGAGTTTATATATGTATTGAGGGTTTAGATCCTGGCCATTGGATCAATTGAGACCAAGGGCCAGGATCTACTCATTGAGGAGAGACGACGTCGTTCGGGAGCTGATAGTGGGTTAGGACCGGGTAGGGGATTGGATCGGGTCATGTTGACGGGTTTAGAGGAGGGCCTGGATCCGTTGGATCAATGGGGTTGGATGGCTTAGATCATCTTGCCTGAAACGACGTCGTTGAGGCGAGTTGAACAGCCTGATCTGGACTGTTCGTTTGAATCAGATCAACGACTTTGGTAGGGACGCCAATACGGCGTCGTTTGAGTCCGTGTTTGGGCAGGCTCGTCTTGGACTGGATCAGTATTTTGGTTTTGGGCCTCGTTTCGGGGCCCAAATCAGATTTTCCTTTTCCCCTCTCCCTTTTTTTTTTTAAATTAAACAAAAATTCCTAAAACAATGTAAAAATTAAAATAAACCTACACACATATTGAGCGACACCCACAACGATAAACACACATAAATAAAAAATAAAAATAAAATAAAAATGGTTAGATCACAGCTTAGAACGAACGATGCACACATACATATATTTTTTGAATTTTCTTTTAACGACAGGCATTTTTGTATTTTTGTTTGATAATGACTAGATGCAAAATGGACAGTCCTACAAACGACTAATAGCACATGTCACGAAAACTTGAACAATTGAAACCATTTTTTTTATTTTCTTTTGGAGTGATTGTCGGTGAAGCAAAAATCACGTGCTTACAGCTGCCCCTCTTTGCACAAAGACACGAAGGGTTTTCGCAATACATTCTAATAGTTGGGTAGTATTTTCCTTTATGATTTTCCCAAATATAAAAAAGTTGCAAATTAAGAACAACCAATTTATGCCAAGTAGAACCCACTTATTCCTAAGCGATTCTATTAAACAAGAGTTAATGACTTGAGTTCTTGATATTCAATTCTACCAAACCCTAACTCACTTTTCCAAGTAAATAAAGAGTAAAATGGAATAGATTAATGTTTGCAACCACCAACCATAAATAAAGAATGAGAAGTGAATAAATATCATCCAACCATTATATATATATTCAATGTTAAACATCCATTAACATAACACCCATTTAGGGTCCACAACCTTAGTATTTAAAGCTAGTTACTCATGCTAAAATACAAAAAGATGAGAATATTAAATGCCATAAAGCTTAGAAAGTGCAAGATTCTTCACTCCTAAAGCTTCCAAAAGAGAGGAATATTCAAAGGTTGGAATGTAGCTCATAACCCAGACTAGCTGCCCCCACAAAACCCCAACAAATATATTTATAGTGGGTTAAAACTCGGGAGCAATTTCGGACAAAAATGCCCCTCCAGGTTAATTATGCGACCGCATTTCTATCGCATAACAAACATGCGGTCCGCATTCTTGTCAAAACCATTGCATCTTCGAAACCCTAGTTCCTAGGTAGTCGTCGCATTTTGGTTATGCGGTCCGCATTGTTGATTTGCGACCGCATAATGTCACCGCATTTCAGACTTTAGTAACTTCTATAGGGGGTTTGCGATCCATTATGCGGCCCACAAACCTGTTATGCGATCACATAATGAACCGCATTTCTTGCGCTTGTATTTGGCCAAATAGACTGTTGTACTTTGTGGTTCCTCTGAGTAATATGCGGTCCGCATGTTGGATTTGTGATCCGCATATTCACATCTGCGATCGCATTTCGCCTTCTTCTTGTCCTTTTGCGGCTTTTTGGTTTCATTTCCATGTTCTTGGGTTCTTAAGCCTCATACACTGCAAAACATTAAAATTACATAAGTATAAAACATAATTGCATTTATAATGAGCTAAAATCAAAGCAATTGGTATTAAATATGCCGAAATTCTCCAGAACATCAAGGGTACTATAGACTACACTCCTAACAGGGTTATTTCTTTCCTTAAAGCTCAGCGAATGGTTGAGAAGGGGTGTGATGCGTATCTAGCCTATGTGAGAGATGTCAGTATTGATACACCTACAGTTGATTCTGTCCTAGTAGTTAGGGATTTCTCTGACATGTTCCTAACTGATCTTCCGAGCATGCCACCCGACAGAGATATTGATTTTGGCATTGATCTATTGCAGGACACAGAGCACATCTCTATTCCTCCTTATCGTATGGCTCCTCCTGAGTTGAAGGAGTTAAAGGAGCAGTTATAGGAATTGCTTGATAAGGGTTTCATTCAACCTAGTGTATCATCTTGGGGTGCTCCTGTCTTATTTGTGAAGAAAAAAGGATGGTTCTATGCTTATGTGCATTGATTATCGTCAGTTGAACAAAGCTACAGTGAAGAACCGGTATCCCTTGCCTCGTATTGATGACCTATTTGATCAGTTACAAGGTGCTTGAGTTTTTACCAAGATTGATTTGCATTCAGGTTATCATCAGTTGAATATTCGGGAGCCAGATATCCCGAAGACTGCTTTTAGGACTCGTTATGGTCATTACGAGTTCCTTGTTATGTTATATGGGTTGACCAATGCCCTAGCAACATTTATCCATTTGATACACGATGTGTTCCGGCCATATCTTGACTCATTCATCATTATCTTTATTGATAACATTCTGGTGTACTCCTGGAGTTGGGAAGATCATGAGCAGCACCTGAGGACAGTGCTTCAGACCTTAAGAGAGAAGAAATTGTATCTAATGTTCTCAAAATGTGAATTCTGGTTAGATTCGACATTCTTGGGTCATGTGGTATCTAATAAAGGGATCAAGATGGATCCGAAGAAAGTGGAAGCATTGCAGAGTTGGCCCAGACCCTCCTCAGCCACAAAGATTCGCAATTTTCTTGGTTTGGTGGACTATTACCGCCGATTTGTTGAGGGATTCTAGTCTATTATGGCACATATGACTAGGCTGACCTAGAAGGTTGCTTCGTTCAGATGGACGGAAGAGTGTGAGGAGAGCTTTTAGAAGCTCAAAACAGCTTTGACTACGGCCCCAGTATTGATATTGCCTACAGGTTCGGGGTCTTATATAGTTTATTGTGATGCATCGCGAGTTGGCCTCGACGCGGTGTTGATGCAGGACCATAGGAAGATTACCTATGCATACAGATAGTTGAAGGTGCATGACAAGAATTATCCTGTCCATGATCTCGAGTTAGCTAGTATTGTTCATGCCTTGAAGATTTGAAGGCACTATTTGTACGATGTCACTTGTGAGATCTACACAGACACCGGAGTTTACAGCATTTGTTCAAGCAGAAGGATCTTAACTTGCGTCAGAGGAGGTGATTAGAGCTGCTTAAGCACTATGACATCACTATATTGTATCACCCGGGGAAGGCCATTGTGGTAGCCAATGCTTTGAGTCGCCGGGCAAAAAGCTTGGAGAGTTTGGCTTATCAAACAGCAGCAGAGAGGCCCATGGCATTGGATGTTCAGGCCTTATCCAACAAGTTTGTGAGATTGGATATTTCTGAGCCTAGTCGGGTATTAGCTTATGTTGTCTCTCGGTCTTCTCTTTATGATTGTATCAGGGAGCGTCAGTATGATGACCCCCATTTGCTCGTCCTCAAGGACAAGGTTCTGCATGGTGATGCTAGAGATGTGACCACTAATGATGACGAAGTATTGAGGATTCTAGGTCGGATATGTGTGCCCCATGTTGATGGGCTTCGGGAGTTGATTCTAGAGGAGGCCCTTAGTTCGTGGTATTCCATCCATCCGGGTGCCGCAAAGATGTGCTAGGATTTGAGACAACACTATTGGTGGAGGCGGATGAAGAAAGATATAGTTGGGTTTGTAGCTCGTGCCTCAATTGTCAACAGGTGAAGTATGAGCATCAGAGACTGAGTGGCTTGCTTCAGCAGATAGAGATTCCGAAGTGGAAGTGGGAGCGGATCACCATGGATTTCGTAGTTAGACTCCCACGGACTCTGAGGAAGTTCGATGTCATTTGGGTGATTGTGGATCGGCTGACTAAGTCTGTGCACTTCATTCCTTTGTGTACCACCTATTCTTCGGAGCGGTTGGCTGAGATTTATATCCGAAAGATTATTCGCCTGCATGGTATTCCAGTTTCCATCATTTCTGATAGAGGTACTCAGTTCACATCACGGTTCTGGAGGGCCGCACATCATGAGTTGGGTACTCAGGTGGAGTTGAGCACAACATTATACCCTAGACGGACGAACAGTCCGAGTGTACTATTCATATTCTTGAGGATATGCTTCGTGCGTGTGTAACCTATATTTTAATAATCTCAATAATTCCCATGCGTCTCATATCCCAAACCCTTATTTGTTTGATGTCACGACGCAAACTAATGGGCCGCGACGGCCACACCGTACCTTACTCAACTGAGTACCAACGTAACATATCTTTCTTATTACATTATCATAGATAAATGGGCCATACGGGCCTAATAGGACATCATAATCATTTATAAACTCAAAACATAGGCCGACTAGGCCATACAATCTTTCACGTATACACATATGTCTATAAGCCTCTAAGAATACATAAATATCATAAAGGTCGAGACAGAGTCCCGCCATACCAAACAATACACGTCTAAATCATACTAACCAAACAAGCAACTCCAAAATAAATGGAGCGCACCAACATCATCCGCTGAGCTGATAGCCTACTTGGAGGGCTCTCGACCTGTCTATCTAGACCTGTGGAATGAAATGCAATATCCCCAGGCAAAAGGGACGTCAGTACGAATAATGTACCGAGTATGTAAGGCACATAAATAAATACATAAGAGATATGGAAGAAATATAGAGTACATGACTCAACCTGTCAGTTTGAATAACTTTGTAAATCATAAATTACTTTTAGCATCATGCATATGCGTATGAATGGCATGTCGTGCATAGGTACATATTTCATAACATCATCAGCCTCTGAGGGCATCCTATCATATCATATTGGCCACTATGTGCAAAATCATCATCGTATACCAGCTGATCAGGTGGTGGTGCGTATATAACGTCATAACCTCTTCCCATATCCCGTATACATATATATACATATATACGCGTATATAACATCGTTTGAATCATATTTCAGCCACTGCGGGCAACATCATCATCGTATACCAGCTGATCAGGTGGTGGTGCGTATATAACGTCGTAACCTTTTTCCATATCCCATATACATATATTTACATATATATATGCGTATATAATGCCATCTGGTCATGGGTCAATGCACATGAATGCAATGCATGAAAGTATGTTAATAACATTTTTCGGAGCTTCATAAGAACATTTGGCCTTTGAGTAATATCATAAAGTAAACTCTTTTTAACTTTTATATTTTTTTTCTGAGACCCATAAACATATGGTAAAATATTATTACACACGGAAATTCAAGAGCATAGATATCTCTAATGGTTTTACGAATAGAGTCATTCATGGAATTTGTGCATTTGCAAGTTTCGTTTGTATAGTATGGATCATGCCAAAAGAAAGAAGGGATGAACTTAACATACCTGGAATAAGAAAAACTCCAAATAATATTCTTGGCGAAGATTGCACCGTACTCTTTTAGAACCACAAAATTTTACGTTGCTATAATTCCAAAAAAAAATTCTCGTTGGAAGCTTTTCAGAATTGAATTTTTGCTTGAAATTTTGAAACAAAATGATCCTGCTTTCTCACGTTTTTGGTTTCAAAGCAGAAAGCAATTGTAAAATGTTGTTGCTCTTGAAATTTCAATTAAAGTTCTTTTGGCTAGAGGTGTTGACGACAAATATTCTTTGCCCTACGTTCTTGGTTTTCAAAACCAAAACAATGAAAATCAATTTTAAAGATGACTAAGGCAGATTGGACAACTTTAAGTCTTTCTAAGACTTCAGCTTTCTAACACCTAGATATATGACTACATAGTCATTTTCTAGGTGTGTGGCTTCTTGCCACGTGGGGTGTGGGTGGAATGTTAATTTTTATCTACTTATTAGTTAACCGGGTAATGTTTCATTACCCGGTAATTAATCCATTACCCGCATAATTTAAAAATTACCACAAATTACTTAAAATTCTATTTATTTTGAAAATACTTCATATATACTTTATATGTTATACTACCATGGTCATATGGTATCTTGCATGGTACTAGTTCATAATTATCGGGTATTATCGCTCGACCCGTACTTTATTCCAAATTGACCACTTTGAACGAAACTCGTTTTCTTTAATCTGTGTACCCTCTTATTCTTCATAACACTTATTTATCGCTTGCTATAAATAGCGTAAGTACATTAACGTCAAGATGATCTCATTCCCGAGCCTACATTGGTTAATTGAAAACGAAATTTTAACGTACGAAAATGCGAGATGTAACATCCTTCCCCCCTTAGAAACATTCGTCCTCGAATGTTTAACTCTACGGGATTTATATAATTTTGGTAGAGTCGCCTTTGTAACAACGCTAATTCAAACTCTCCCTGTAGAAGCTTAATAATCCAACGCCACACCGGACCACAAACAACAATGGCCTCACATAGCCAACTACAATAGCCAATAAAAGAATTTGTACTCATACCTTATGATTATGACGTTTCAGTCGGACCTTTCTCTGGAGGAGGGAATAGGTAGGGATATCTAGACTTCATGTTTTCCTCGGCCTCCCAAGTCATTTTTTCCACATTGTTGTTGTTCTTCCATAATCCTTTCACGGAGGCTATCTCCTTATTCCGCAACATGCGGATTTGTCGATCTAGGATGGCAATCGGAACTTTCTTGTATGATAAGTTCTCTGTAATCTGTACATCATCCATGGGAACTACTCGGGTAGGATCGCCAATGCACTTCCGTATAAATTTACTGCCATAACTCTTACTTTAATTTATCGTTGCTGAGGTCTGCTACCAAATCTCAGCTTACTCTCGTTGCTTATTCATATGTATAATTTAAGTCCTTTAATACTTCCTCATTACTGCTCATCTTTAGAAAGATGGCCTAATCTCATCTCATACTTTGTGACTTTTGTCCATCCATTGTTGATTCACCTCAATATTGATCTATAATATACCACTGATAACTTTAAACTTCTTACGTAATACTTTGCCCCTAGGGCTTACGTTACCTCAAGGAATATTCGAAGTGATTCCCATAATCGTATTTCATAGTGTCTCAATGTGATTCACCTTATGGGGGTATACTAATTTCGTGCCGCCAGTGAAATCTTTTCTCCTTCTCTTTTTTTTTCCAAATCATTATTCAAACGAAAAACGTCATCCTTTATCTGTCACAATTATACCCTCATTTTATTACTAGATCAGCATTTCATTCCTTCTAAATGCTATTAATCATAGACTCCTTTGAGTTCATTAATGCTATAGTGAGCTTTATATAACATAGAGAAACTGTCTGCTCTTCTTGTTCTCATGGGCTTAATCTTAAAGACTTATCTATTCTCGTCACCTTTTCACTTGCCTTTCCTCATCCTTACTCACTTTTCCTTAAAACTTTGTCGCTCTACCATACTTTAGCTTGCGACCTATACATATCCATTTATAAACTTTCCTTCAACTTGCTTGCACCATAAATTTCCTTATGTTATTCTGGAACGTCAAGAGAGACAACACATCGTCTCCAACTTTTCTCTATTCTCTTAACTAGATCTCTCAGTACTTAGAAACCATAGGCTGGAAGACATGCCACCGACGATGCTGCTATCATTCCCGGTTATTAGATCCCTATGCTTATAGACTTCTATCCGAAGTATGGATTATTCACGATCTTCTGCCTTTGAATATGTCGTATGTTGTTCATCTTTACCTTACTTACCTTAAAATCTCGCATCGTATCTTCTATCTCTTTCCTTACCTCCCTTCCACCTAGGTGTAATTCACGTCCATAACTTGAGGCTCTATTATAATACTCACACCTCTGGTACATACACAATCCTGTGGGAGCTTCGTACTGAGTTCTTATGAGGCTGGTAGTTTTTCTAACTGGCTTCCTTGTAGAGCCATTATAGATTATGGTTGTTGTGTTATTTCTCTTGAACATCTGATATTAAGAGTGATTCTGTTATGTTCTCAAGCACAACTTCTATAATTTTTCAGCTCCAATAATCAAACTCCTAATTTATTTGGGTGATGTAATTCTTTAGTTTCCTCTTCCTTCTAATTAGCCTTTATGTAGGCTTAAGCTATCTTCCGATCTGTGGCTCATGGTATCAGTTATTACCTTAGCCTTTCATGGGCGTTATGGAATATCCATGACATAATCTTCTAACAATTCAATCCTTTGTCTATGCCCTGGGCTCAGTTCATTCTTTTAACTTATACCAAAGTCTTCTATGGCTGTATGATTGTCAATAAATATGATGTCTGGATAATGCTCCAAAACCTTGAGTGTATCCATAACGTACTAACTCTGGATCATTGATCGAATAATTCTTTCGTTCCATCTTAGATTTCTTTCAACGTAAGCTATTACCTTTCCTTGTCTTTCTTCCCCCTTGTTTCTTCCATACATAACTTATCTTAGTGACCACACATGCCAGAGTTTTCGTGCAACTCATACGATCTCGAATATTACTTTTTATTTTACTTCCTGTTCGTTAGCCGCGGTAGGTTCCACTTTCCTTTGGAGTGCTTATAATGTTGTTGTGAGAATCTTGTTACACGGCCATTTCCTCTTTAGGTCATTGTGCTTAAGTTGAAGGCTTCTTCCTTATTTACTCAGCTAGTCTTTCGTCGTAGTACTTAGGGAGAACCCTTGACCCTCGTAAAACTGTGAACTTATTACAGACCTTTTGATGTCCTTCCTTGCCTATAATTATCCGTAGTTGCTTACCTCTGTGCCCTTGTGCTTGTAGGGTTGCTTCTGAACTGATATTTTGATTGCCTTCCCAGTGGCACTTTCTTTTATCCCCGTAACACTCATACAGTACCTTTAACTACCCTGACTCCAATTTGCATATATCTCAAGTATTATAATGATATTACTGTGAGGCTGAATTCTCCATGTTGGGGTTTACTATATTTATCTTGCATGATTTGCTGATTTGTCTGTAGCCTTTTGTCTAGTCATGACTAGGCTCTTCCTGAATCAACTGTTAACTACTCGTCGGCCCATTCTCATTTCCATTTTCTACATAATCTTTCTTGGGTTATTTCCTTTGTTTTAACTTACTACTTGTACCGGCTCCTTATCTATTACTAACATTTTGGGCAGGAACCTTTACTTCATCTCCTTGACATCGTATTTCCATAATGTTTTGGAATCCTAATATATACGTAGGCTTCAGACAATTTCAATCTCATCCCTTTTCATTCATTTTTTTTGCATTCTTCCTTTATTATTCCATATTTCCCCCTTTTGGGGAGTACTAAAAAGTGGAGCTACGATGACCTACCTATAGATATTTCAACTCTTCATCTTTGGCATCCTTTCACATCATCGATGGTCGTTACTCACCTTGCGGTAATCTTTATGTACCAAGGATGACAAATTCCCTTACTCGCGAGGGTGACACTAATGTAACTGGTACATACATCCCCTTAAGCTTATCTTTGCTAACATTGCTTGCTTTAGGGAAGCGTCTTTCTGAATGACCATTCTCTGAATTTCTCATGAATCTACTTATGTTGTCTATCCTATTATTGCCGGAACGCGACCTGAAATTCTCATGATGATGACTATTATCAAATTGCTCAGTCCCTAATTCATATTTAGCTTATCTTGTTCACTAGTCCATATTAATTTCTATTACTCCAGGGTCTAAATTTTCCTCTTAGTAATTGCGCTAGAGTTGCGTACTTATTTCTCTAAATGAGGATATGACTTTATGGCCTATATTCTTTTATTGTCTCAAGGCATGTCATCTTTTGTCTTTTCCTTCACTTGACTATAAATTCTATAATAGTGTCATCATTTTTTTTGACCTACCGTTATCATCCGTGTATCACATCTTACTCATAATGCTTCATTAACTCTCTTCTTATCTCCCGCTAATTATCTATGTCTACTACTTTACTCTGAAAACTCGAACAAAACATTCTTTTGCTTTCAGCTCCCCTTTGCTCCATTCACTGGCTCTTCGGGTTGCCTAGCATTATCTCTCTACTAGGGACAGGAGTCATACTAAGATCATATTTATCCTTTCCAGGCTTCCAGCGCCTATCTTTGTAGCACTCATATCTAGTGGTACTATTTTAAAATGCACTATCTAGGTGTTTCACAAGGAGATCTATTAGCACTTTTGCAATGTCCTTCGAAATTGTCAACTAACGCAAACCATCCATTTATCATTTTGGTTTACTCTAACCCCAGCCAGGTCCTGATGTTCCATCCTTTTCTTAAACTACACCTGTTAGCTCCCATAGCGCATAACTGAGATGGGTACGACCAATTGTACACACCTCTGTTACTGTTGAGGGTAACTCTTAATGCTTATATTTTTCTGCCGGAACTGTAATACTAATAATCTTCATTAACTGGGTGTCTTGTACCCTTCTTCACCTTGCTTCTTTTACTTCTTGAAAGCATTGTCTTTCACCATAAAGGTAGATAAATATTCTTGCCTTAAGGCTTATTATCAGGAACCTTACACCTTTCAGTACACCCATGATCTGCCAAAGACCTCACATTTACTTATCGTACGCATCATGAAAAAATCCAATTCCTCTGACTCAGCTCTTCCACAATTACCTCTCTTTCCAACCTTCTTTCCGGATGTAGGTATCGTCTTATTACGAATAATATAGAATTTCGAAATTTGAATTCTTATAAGTGAGCTCTCCCACACGATCTAGAGTAAGAAGAAAGAGTAACAATCCTAAATACCCTGTAGCCTCATGCTTATAAGTGTGGTGCACGGCACACCCATAAACAAGACTCTACTAGACACAACTTGTAGACTCCCTAAGACATAACTGCTCTGATACCACTTTTGTCATGACCCAAACCGATGGGCCGCTATGGGCACCCGATACCTTACTCAACTGAGTACCAACATAACGTATCTTTCTTATTAAATTATCATATACACGTGACATACGGGCCTAATAGGCCAACATAATCATTTATAAACTCAAAACATAGACCGACAAGGCCGTACAATCTTTCACGTACACGACATATGTCTACAAGCCTCTAAGAGTACATAACTATCACAAAGGTAGAGACAGAGTCCTTCCATACCAAACAATACACGTCTAAATCATACTAACCAAACAAGCAACTCCGAAGCAAATGGAGCGCACCAACATCTTTCGTTGAGTTGATAGCCTACTTGGAGGGCTCTCGACCTGTCTATTGGGACCTGCGGGCATGAAACATAGCGTCCCCAGGCAAAAAGAACGTCAGTACGAATAATGTACCGAGTATGTAAAACACATAAATAAATACATAAGAGACATGGAAGAAATATATAGTACATGACTCAACCTGTCAGCCTGAATAACTTTGTAAATCATAAATTACTTTTACCGTTATGCATATACGATGAATGTCATGTCGTGCATAGGTACATGTTTCATAACATCATCAGCCTCTGAGGGCATCCCATTATATCAAATCGGCCACTGTGGGTAAAATCATCATCGGATACCAGTTGATCAGGTGGTGGTACGTATATAACGTCATAACCTCTTCCCATATCCCATATACATATACATATATATATATATATATATATATATATATATATATATATATATATATATGCGTATATAACGCCGTTTGAATCATATTTCAGCCATTGTGGGCAACATCATCATCGTATACCATCTGATCAGGTGGTGGTGCGTATATAACGTCGTAACCTTTTCCCATATCCCATATACATATATTTACATATATATGCATATATAACACCATCTAGTCATGGGTCAATGCACATGAATGCAATGCATGAAAAGTATGTTAATAAAATCTTTCGAAGCTTCATAAGGCCATTTTGCCTTTGAGTACTATCATAAAGTAAACTCTTTCCAACTTTCGTATTTTTTTTCCTGAGACCCATGAACAGATGATACAATATTATGACACAAGGAAATTCAAGAACATAGATATCTCTAATACTTCTATGAATAAAGTCATTCATGGAATTTGTGCATTTGGACGTTTCGTTCGTATCGTATGGATCATGCCAAAAGAAAGAAGGGATAACCTTAACATACTTGGCATAGGGAAAACTCTGTATAATATTTTTGGCGAAGATTGCACCGTACTCTTTTAGAACCACAAAATTTTACGTTGCTATTATTCCAAAAAAAAAATCTCGTTGGAAGCTTTTCAAAATCGAATTTTTTCTTTAAATTTTGAAACGAAATGATGCTGTTTTCTCCCATTTTTGGTTTCAAAGCAGAAAGCAATTGTAAAATGTTGTTGCTATTGAAATTTCAATTAATGTTCTTTGGGCTAGGGGTGTTGACGACAAAGATTCTTTGCCCCACGTTCTTGGTTTTCAAAACCAAAACAATGAAAATCAATTTTAAAGATGACTAAGGCAGATTGGATAACTTTAAGTCTTTCTAAGACTTTAGCTTTCTAACACCTAGATATATGACTACTTTGTCATTTTCTAGGTGTGTGGCTTCTTACCACATGGTGTGGGGGTGGGATGTTAATTTTTATCCACTTATTAGTTAACCGAGTAATGTTTCGTTAGCCGGTAATTAATCCATTACCCGCATAATTTAAAAATTACCACAAATTACTTAAAATTCTATTTATTTTTAAAATACTTCATATATACTTTATATGTTATACTACCATGGTCATATGGTACCTTTCATGGTACTAGTTCATAATTACTAAGTATTATTGCTCGATCCGTACTTTATTCCAAATTGACCACTTTGAACGAAACTCGTTTCCTTTAATCCATGTACCCTCTTATTCTTCATAACACTTATTTATTGCTTGCTATAAATAGTGTAAGTATGTTAACGTCAAGATGATCTCATTCCCGAGCCTACATCAGTTAATTGAAAACAAAATTTTAACGTACGAAAACGCGAGATGTAACATTATTAGTCCAGCATTCAGATGGCACCGTATGAGGCTTTGTATGGTAGGCGGTGTAGATCCCAGGTGGGTTGGTTCGAGCCGGGAAAGGCTAGATTATTGGGCGCAGACTTGGTTCAGGACGCTTTGGAGAAGGTTAAGGTAATTCAAGATAGACTTCGCATAGTCTAGTCCATACAAAAGAGTTATGCGGACCAGAAGGTTTGCGATGTTTCATTTTTGGATAGAGAGCGGGTCTTGCTTCGAACTTCGCCTATGAAGAGCATTATGCGATTTTCAAAGAAGGGAAAGTTGAGCCCAAGGTTTATTGGTCCCTTTAAGGTATTGCGATGTGTTGGGGAGGTTGCTTATGAGCTTGCCTTACCTCCTAGCTTGGCAGGAGTTCATCTGGTATTTCATGTTTTGATGCTCTAGAGGTATCACGGTAATCCGTCTCACGTATTAGATTTCAGTTCAGTTTAGTTGGACAAGGATCTATCTTATGTTGAGGAGCTAATGGCTATATTGGACAAGTAGATTCGAAAGCTAAGGTCAAAGAGCATTGCATTAGTAAAGGTTTAGTGGCGGGGTCAGATGGTCAAGGAGGCGACTTGGGAAACCGATCAGGATATGCACAACCATTACCCTCATCTTTTCACCACTTCAGGTATGTCTCTATGCTCGTTCGAGGAAGAACGAATGTTTTAAGAGGGGGAGGATGTAACGACCTGGCCGATCGTTCTGAAAATTTATGCCCTGATCCCCTATTAACTATTTCCCCCGTGTCTTTTTCTGCTATTGTGATTTGTCGGGATGGTTCATTTTGAGTTACGGAGTGTTTTGGGACACTTATCCCTAAATGAGAGTTTAAGTCTTATAATTTGGACCATAGTCGGAGCAGTGTGAAGATGGCTTCGGAATAAAATTCTGTTAATTCCATTAGTTCTGTTGGATGATTTTGGGCTAATGGGCGTGATTGGATTGTGTTTTGGAGGTTGATAGCTCATTTAGGTTTGAAATGGCAAAAGTTGAATTTTTGAAGTTTCGGGCCGATAGGGAAATTTTAATATTGGGGTCGGAATCCGATTTCAGAAGTTGGAATAGGACTGTAGTGGTGAATGTGGCTTGTGTGTAAAATTTGGGGTCAATCGGACATGGTTTAGTTGGTTTCGACATCGGTTGTAGAATTTTGGAATTTCAAGTTTATTAAGTTTGGATTGGAGGGTGATTCATTGTTTTAGCATTGTTTGAAGCGATTTAAGGGCTCGACTAAGTTTGTATGATGTTTTAGGATTGGTTGGTATTTTTGGTTGAGGTCCCGGGGGCCTCGAATGAGTTTCGGGTGCTTAACGGATTGGTTTTGGACTTAAGCTTTTTGCTGAAGATTTGCTACACCTGTTGTTTTCGCACCTACGAATTTTGGACCACAGGTGCGGTGCCGCAGAAGCGTAGTTGGACTTGTCAGTAGAAATTACAGGTGTGGTTAAGGACCACATAAACGGCTCGCATATGCGGCCCCATGCTCGCAGATGCGACCCCAACAGTTAAGTGACTTTTTGCACCTGCGATGAGAATTCCGCAGGTGTGGGACTGCAGATGCGGTCTAAGGATCACAGAAGCGGTTATTGCGAAGCAGAAAAAGAGATTTCGAGGGTTTGAGTTTCATAACACAAAATTTTGATTTTGAGCTCGGGAGAAGGCGATTTTGTGAGGTTTTTGAAGAGGAAATTAGTGGGTAATGATTCCTAATACTTTTTCATTTATATTTCATAAATCCATTATTGTTTTACTCATCTAATCAAGGATTTTGAGTGGAAAAGTGGGGATTTTGGGGAAAAGTCCCCAACCGAATTTTTGGGTTTTGATAAAGTTTTAAGTGTCAGAATTGAATAGTTTTTGGACGAGTGATCTCGTAAGTGAATGGGTGTTCATAATTTGTGACTTTTACCCAATTCCGAGACATGGGCCCGGGGAAAGATTTTTGGGAGTTTTTCTATTTTCTTGCCTTTTAGCTTCGATTTCATTAGTTAAATTATTTGTTTGTAGTTATATTTACATTATGTAATTGATTTGATTAGATTTGGGCCACTCGGAGTTGGATACTCGTGGCAAGAGCATGATTTCGGATTGATTTTGAGCTTGGTTTGAGGTAAGTGGCTTTCCTAACGATGTGTGGGGGACTTCCCTTTAGGATTTTGGTATTGTTGATATATGAGCATCGTGTACGTGAGGTGACGAGTGCGCACACGGGCTACTTGTTGTAAAACTCCATTTTCCACTAAATTTTAACTAGTTTTTCCTTGTTAAACTACGTTAGCATATGTTATTACCTTGATCAGGATAGAAAAGCATGTTTACATGTTAAATTGCCTATTTGAACTCTGTGCAGCATGTTCTAATGAAATATTCCGGTTTTCCTTAAGTGCAAACTTAGTTTAAACTGCAAATTCCTTGATATACCTGTTATTTCTATCATTCGCGCTGCATATTTACTTTGGGACTATGGAACGGTATTCCGGGAGATCCCCTGTACTACATATTTACTTTGGGACTACGGAACGGTATTCCGGGAGATCCCCCTGTATTGCATATTTACTTTGGGACTACGGAACGGTATTTCGGGAGATCCCCCAGCACTGCACATTTACTTTGGTAATACGGATCGGTACTCTGGGAGATCCCCCTACATGTTTATGTTTGGGACTATGGGACAGTATCCCGAGAGATCCCCTGTTGCGAGTACTATGTTTTGAGCTGTTGATCTTCTGTGCTGAATTCCTGTTTTAAACTTCAGTATTTACTTCTTTATTGCGATATTTTTTTTCTATTAAATTTTATCATATTAAAACTAGTAGGGCCCTGACCTGGTCTCGTCACTACTCGACCAAGGTTAGGCTTGACACTTATTGGGTACCGTTGTGGTGTACTCATGCCCTTTCCTGCACATGTTTTTCGTGTGCAGATCTAGGTTCTTCTTCTCAGATATGCTTCCAGTGAGACAAGTTGATCCAAAGACTTCGAGGTTTATCTGCCACGTCCGTAGACCTAGAAGTCCCTCTTTATTCCTCCTTCAGTTATAGACTTCCTGTATTTTTCTTAATTGTCAGATTTCTGGAGTTAGAGACACTATGTATTTCTGCAGCTTGTGATTCACGAGATTTCAGGTTTTGGGAGTGCCTGTGTTCATTTCAAGAGTGTTTTATTGAATATACCGAACGACATTTTAAACTTCTTTATTTTATTTATCGGTTAAATTGTTAGTTTTTCGTATCTTGTTTTTTTTCCGCAAATTGTTAGGCTTACCTAGTCGTTGAGACTAGGTGCTATCACGACAGTTCACAGAGGGAGAACTCGGGTCGTGACAAGTTGGTATTAGAGCTCTAGGCTCATAGGAATCATGAGTCACAAGCCGATTTATTAGAGTCTCACGGATCAGTACGGAGACGTCTGTACTTATCTTTTAGAGGACTATGTAACTGTTAGGAAAACTTCACTTCATTTGATTCTTATCATGCGAGGTTTTGACTTCGAAATTCTAACCTTTTATCTTCTATTCTCTTACAGATGGTAAGGACACATGCTACCGGAGATGACTAGGCACCCGCGCCCCCTACTAGAGTCGCTAGAGGCTGGGTCCGGGGTAGAGGCCGTGGATGTGCACGTGGTGCAGCAAGAGCACCTCCACGAGCAACTGCAGAGGAGCCGCCAGTAGCTTCAGCAAGAGCCCAGGAACCTAATATGCCTACTACTAATACTCCAGCTTTTCTGGAGACCCTTGCTCAGTTCATGACCATGTACAACACTTTAGCTTAGGCAAGGTTGCTTCCCCTTACTGCAACCACATCTCAGGCCAGGGGAGGAGCACAGACTGATACCGCCCGCACTCTAGAGCAGTGGGTTCAGGTAGATCATATCCCGAAGGTTGTACCGGTACCGCCTGTATCCCCAGTTTAGCCCGAGGATAGGGCAGCAGCTTCAAAGGATGAGTAGTGGAAGCTTGAGAGGTTCAAGAAGTACAAGCCTCCTACATTCAGTGGTCTAGCCTCAGAGGATGCTCAGGGATTTCTAGAGGAGTGCCACCATATCCTCCACACTATGGGCATAGCAGATTCGAGTGGGGTTTCTTTCACTTCCTTTCAGCTTCGAGGAGCAGCCTATCATTGGTGGCATACTTTGAGTTGGACAGTCTGACTGAGGCAGCTTCTCTTACATGGACTCAATTCTCAGATATGTTTTTGAGGGAGTATGTCCCTTAGAGACTCAGGGACGCATGGCGCGCGGAGTTTGAGCATTTGCGTCAGGGTACTATGACTGTTTCATAGTATGATGTCCGATTCAGTGACATGGCTAGACATGCACCGACCTTGGTTTCCACAGTGCGAGAGAGGGTTCGCCGGTTTATTGAGGGGCTTATTCCCAGCATCAGGTCTAGCATAGCTCGGGAGCTAGATATGGATGTCGCCTATCGGCAGGTGGTGAGTATTGCTAGACTAGTTGAGGGCATGCTTGCTTGGGACAGGGAGGAGAGAGAGGCCAAGAGGTCTCAAGAGTCGGGCCATTATTTTGGTGCCCGTGCCCTAGCTGTAGTTCTTCATGGTAGGCGTTATGTGAGTCGCCCCGTTCATTCTGCTCTTCTAGTAGCTAGTGGTATTCCAACTCCGCCTAGACCTCATGAGCCTTATTATGCACCTCCAATATCTAGTGTTTCTCCTACACGAGGTGCCATCAGTGGTCAGTCCAGCCGACCTGGCCCAAGTCTGTCACAGTCGCCATGTCCTCCCAAAGCTTGTTTTGAGTGTGTTGACACTTGCCACATGGTGAGGGATTGTCCCGGATTTAGGAGGGGCACACCTCCACAGGCTTCTCAGCCACAACATGCCCCACCAGGTCCTCAGGCTATGATTAGTGCACCAGATGCCACCACACCTGCTCATCCAGCTCGAGGTGGAGGCCAGGGTGGTAGGGGTCACCCTAGAGGCGGAGGTCAGGCCAGATACTATGCCCTTCGTGCTCGTACCGAGGCTGCTACATAAGATTTTATCATTACAGGTATTGTTCTGGTCTACCATAGAGATGCATCGATTCTATTCGATCCAGGCTCCACGTATTCATATGTGTCCTATTATTTTGCCCCGTGTTTGGACGTATCTCAGGATTCTTTGAGTTCCCTTGTTTATGTTTCTACTTCGGTGGGAGATTCTCTTGTTGTGGACCACATTTATCGGTCGTGTTTGATTTCTATTAGTGGTTTTGAGACCAGAGCTGATTTATTATTGCTCAGCATGGTAGATTTTGATATTATATTGTGCATGGACTGGTTGTCTCCCCACTACGCTATTCTTGATGGTCACGCCAAGACCGTGACGCTGGCTATGCTAGGTATACCACAATTAGAGTGGAGGGGTACTGTAAACTACACTCTCAACAAGGTTATTTCTTTCCTTAAAGCTCAGCGAATGGTTGAGAATGGGTGTGACACGTATTTGGCATATGTGAGAGATGTCAGTATTGATACACCTACAGTTGAGTCAGTTCCAGTAGTGAGGAACTTTCCAGATGTGTTCCCAGCTGATCTTCCAGGCATGCCGCCCGACAGAGATATTGATTTTGGCATTGATTTGTTGCCGGGCACTCAGCCCATTTCTATTCTTCCCTACCTTATGGCCCCTCCTGAGTTGAAGGAGTTAAAGGAGCAGTTATAGGAATTTCTTGGTAGGGGTTTCATTCAACCTAGTGTATCACCTTGGGGTGCTCTTGTCTTATTTTTGAAGAAAAAGCATGGTTCTATGCGCATGTGCATTGATTATCGTTAGTTGAACAAAGTTACAATGAATAACCGGTATCTGTTGCCTCGTATTGATGACCTATTTGATCAGTTACAGGGTGCTCAAGTGTTTTCCAAGATTGATTTGTGTTCATGTTATCATCAGTTGGAGATTCGGGAGCCAGATATCCCGAAGACTGCTTTTAGGACTTGGTATGGTCATTACGAGTTCCTTGTTATGTCATTTGGGCTGTCCAATGCCCTAGCAGCATTTATGCATTTGATTCACAGTGTGTTCCGGCCATATCTTGACTCGTTCGTTATTGTCTTTATTGATGACATTCTGGTGTACTCCCAGAGTCGGGAAGATCATGAGCAGCACTTGAGGACAGTGCTATAGACCTTGAGAGAGAAGAAATTGTATGCAAAGTTCTCAAAATGTGAATTCTGGTTAGATTCCATGGCATTATTGGGTCATGTGGTATCTAGTGAAGGGATCAAGGTGGATCCGAAGAAAGTGGATGTATTGCAGAGTTGTCCTAGACCCTCCTCAGCCACAGAGATCCGCCGCTTTCTTGGTTTGGCGGGCTATTACCGCCGATTTGTTGAGGGATTCTCGTCTATTGCGGCACCTATGAACAGGCTGACCCAAAAGGGTGCTCCGTTCAGACGGACGGAAGAGTGTGAGGAGAGCTTTCAGAAGCTCAAGACAGCTTTGACTACAACCCTAGTATTGATATTGCCTATAGGTTCGGGGTCTTATACAGTTTATTGTGATGCGTCGCGAGTTGGCCTCAGCGTAGTGTTGATGCAGTACTGTAGGGTAATTGCCTATGCGTCTAGACCGTTGAAGGTGCATGAGAAGAATTATCCTGTCCATGATCCCGAGTTAGCTGCTATTATTCATGCCTTGAAGATTTGGAGGCAATATTTGTACGGTGTCCTTTGTGAGATCTACACTGACCACCAGAGTTTACAACATCTGTTCAAGCAGAAGGATCTTAACTTGCATTAGAGGAGGTGGTTGGAGCTGCTTAAGGACTATGACATCGCTATATTGTATCACTCGAGGAAGGCCAATGTGTTAGCCAATGCTTTGGATTACCCTTTATCCTCGGTACTGTGGGATATGTTGTCATGACCCAAAATCCGTTAAAGGTCGTGATGGTGCCGGACACTACTGTCAGGCAAGCCAACACTAAATAGTTAATTAAATTCTCATTTTAATATTTTTGATATCATAAATTTCCTTCAATTTAATGAGTAAAAGATGGACTTTACAGAATAAATAATAATATTTTCCAATTTCAATATTGAATATCCCATAATCATCCTAAAACCCAGTGTCACAGGTGCATGAGCATTTACTAGGAAACAAAATAGAATAAAATACAACATCTATCCGAAATATAAATTTGGGCAGGAAAGAAAACATGAACACTCTGAAGGAGACTCTGCTGGCTACGGATCATAACATGGAATGCAGCTCACCTAAGTCCATGCATCAACCACGCTGTTGCGCCCACAAGGCCACTGAACATACATGTACCTGTACAACAATGTTGTACAACAAGTGTAGTATGAGTACGAAAATAATGCGTACCCAGTAAGTATCCAGTCTAACCTCGAAGAAGTAGTGACGAGAGGTCGATTCCGACACTTACTAGTGGTCCAATAATATTAGGTACAGTAAAGAGGTACATAAATGTGAGGCAGAGTAAATAAATGAAGCAAACAAGTATAAAATACGCGGTACAATTCCCCCCTTTACAATTAACTAAAGCTCTCAACTAGCGAAATTCCCTCCTTATCCGAAGCTGATATATAGATATAGTGGATTCCATCGAAAAGGTTGTCATACTTCAAATTAGGGAAAAACCCACAGATACGCTCGCTGTTTGCCATATACTACGCACGATTCCATGACGATATTTTATTGGAAATGCTGAGGCGTACGACCCAATCCAAGATAAATATAAGTTGTGCATTGCCGAGGGTCGAATGGCACGAACCATAGATGCATCTATTAAACTGTTGTGGCTAACGTTCTGCTCCTATGAGAATGTGGTACATAAATTCTACCGAGGCGAATCGCCCGATCCCATAAGAGTGAAATGCATAATCCTGTCGAGGCGAATGGCGTGATCCCATAAGAGTAGTGGAAATTTACCCCACTCACGGAATATAATTGCGACGCAGTTACACATAGAATTTTTCAAATAATAATTATTATAATATTCTTTCATTCTTTTCAACATATGAATCCAAATGAAAACTTTCAAGTCCTGAAATCCTCAATTTCAACTCTTTTCAAGGCATTTAATAAGCATACTCGATTTACGTTCCTTTCAAGGCAAGTAAACAACAAGATCAAATAACGGTATCAGCAAATTATGGTGTAAGCCTAGAACTACCCGTACATATGCATAATTAGTAGCTACGTACGAACTCTCATCACCTCGTGCATACGTAGCCCCCACAAATAGAAGCTTATATTAATTTAGTTCACCTATGGGGTTAACTCCCTCTTACAAGGTTAGAAAGAGACTTACCTCACTTCGAATCTCCGTAGCCGGCTCCCAAGCCTTTCTAACAACTCAAACTGATGCCCAACGCTCCAAAACTAGTCAATATATGTGCAAATCCATAAAAAATATTCTAATACTCACAACAATTCAATTTAAACAAATTCTCAACTCCGCTTGAAAAGTCGAAATCAACCCTCGAGCCCACGTGCTCGGATTACAAAAATTATTGAAAATAAATATTACCCATAACTCATATGGTCTAAATCCAGAAATTCATCCAATTTCGTCCATAAATCGACCCTCAAATCAAGGATTTACCATTTTTTAACTTTGGGGCTCAAAATCCCAATTTCTACAATCCGAATATAAAAAAAGAAATAATCACGGAGAAACATCAAAATAAAGGTTGGATATTTACCCCCTTGTTGAGACGAGAACAACGCCCCGAAAATCACCTCAAATGGAGCTCTAAACTCAAGATATGCCCAAAATACTAAAATTCTCGGTTTAAAACACTGTCCATGCAATTTTTCGTCATCGCCTTCACGGGAGACCTTCGCATTCGTGAAGAGAAATTTTTCGCGTTGATCGGTCAACCCAAAAATCCTTCTTCGCATTCGCGAAGAACAAATCTTTGCATTAGAAAACAATAATTTTGTCTGACACGGAAATGGGCATAACTCTCTCATTCGACATCGAGATTCGACGATTCTTGTTGCTATGGCTCCGTAATTATGATACGGATCTAATGGATCAATTCAATCACAAATCAAAGGTTATTTTCTCAATATAGTTCCCTTTATGCCCAAAGAAATGACGATAAAACATCAAATAAGAGCGCGACACACCCAAACACCTACGCAACACACCCGAGGCCCCCGGGACCCCGTCCAATTATACAAACATGTCCCAAAACATGGCATGAAATTTCTCAAGGCCTCAAATCAAATCAAACAACATCAAAATCATGAATCGCACCCCAAGTCAAGCTTAATGAACTTTAGAACTTCAAACTTCTACATTCGATGCCGAAACCTATCAAATCTCGTCCGATTGACCCCAAATTTTGCACACAAGTCACATTCGACATTACACACCTACTCCAACTACCGGAATCGAAATATGACCCCTATATAAAAAAGTCCATTTCCGGTCAAATTTCTCAAAAACCTTTAAATTTCTAACTTTCGCCAAATGACCCCAAAATGACCTACGGACCTCCGAATCCACTTCCGGACGCGCTCCCAGTACCAGAATCACCATACGGAGCTATTCCCTGGCTAGAAATCCCAAACGGACATCGATAAAATTGAAATGCACTTCAACCAAAATTTATGAAATTCTTTCCAAAATGCTATCTTCCACAATAGGCGCTGAAATGCTCCCGGGTTATCCAAAACCCAATTCAGAAAAACTCCCAAATCTAAAATCATCATACAAACCTATTTATACCTTCAAATCCCGATTCCGTGTCCGTTTACTTAAAATCAACCCTTAGTCAGATTCTTCCAACTTTAAGCTTCTAAAATGAGAATTCTTCTTCCAAATCAACTCCGAACTCCCCGAATTTCAATTCCGACTACGCGTACAAGTTATAATACATGAAGTGAAGCTGCTTATAACCTCAAACCGTTAAACGACGTGCTAGATCTTAAAATGACCGATCGGGTTGTTACACTTATAGTCAGTGTTGTATATGTTCCAGGATGGATTCTATGGGTTGTATGGGCCATATACAGTACATAGTAGTTGAGTATGATGAGAGGAAGGTGTGAGACAGTGAGGTTGAGTACTCTGAGAGTGTGAGTACATGATTCATATCTGAGATACATGACATTGGTATGCATATATGACATACATGCATAGAGACGTATTTTTCCTCATGTTGTACCATATAACGCCATTCACGACTTTTTACACACCTTGATATGTGGTCATAGAGAGGTATATCACACTTTCTACTTAGAAAGAAAATGAAACATCTTTTTTATTGCAAAAAGGGTTTTTAGAAAATGAAATATAATTTTCAAACTACCTCATATTTTGTGACGATTTTGGTAAAAAATTTGGGTTTTCACTGATATTCTTGAAAGGCGAAACTATTTTCAAAAAAACTGTAAAAAAGCCGAGAATTTTATCTCTTAGTTACTTCCTTATTTATATGCTCTCCGTGGTTATAAATTGTTGTTGGCTTCTTTTGTTGGACCCGATTGTGTTTCAGCTCGTCATTGCTTTCAACCTAAGTTTAGGTTTTTTATTATTGAATACATGGGGTCGGTTGTACTCATACTACACTTCTTGCACATTGTGTTCAGACTTCAGATAGCAATATTGTTGTGTTCGCTGGGAGGTGAATGGGAAGATGTACATGCGTCCCTGCTACAGCTGCCTCTTGTTCATGGTAGCATTTGAATTCTAAAACTCTGTTTATGTATTTGTCAAACAGATGATGTATTTACTTCTATCAGCTTTGTAAACTCTATTCTTAGAAGCTCATAATTTGTACTACCAGTCCTTGGGAAGTGTAATAGATCCAGATAATTTATTCTTTTCCATTAATTGTTTAACATAATTGAAAATTGGATAGCATTAGTTGGATTACCTAACGGGTTGGGCTAGGTTCCATTACGACTAGTGGATTGTGGGTCGTGACAAGAAGTTTATCCAGCCTATTATTAGACCCTTTTCTTTTTCTGTCTCTTGACTGAGAGCAGATGTAAATACCCTACCCCCATACCATTTGAGATAAATTACAATAGAAAATCATAAATTACAATAGAAAATCTAAGACCAGATTATGTGATTTTCTATTTGTATATAACAATATATGGCTTAAGACACCAGATAACCTGAAATTTTGTCACAACTCTAAACACAACAGTGAAGAGATCATTAAGTAAGGATAAGTTGAGATCAATAATTTGTTACATGTTTAGTAGTAAGAGTCAGTACAGATGTTGGTAGTAATAAGAGTCAGTACATATGTTGTCCTAAACATCATTATACAACAGTGGAATTATGATTTTTCATTAAATAGCAAGTGATACTGAAGAAAGAACAGTTAAGTTTAACGAGTAGAAATGATACAACTATTTCACCTTATTTATTTTGGTGTAAATACGTATGGGAGATGGAGGGAAAAAGAAAGAAAAATTCACAATTTGCAAAGTTAACCAGAATGGGTTTAACACAGGGAAGACCAACTTTTTGTATCTAACTGTCAAAGACACTGAGGAAAGCTATAAATTATTGTCATGTTGACCACAAAAATAGTTCATTATTTCACCCTTCAAGCCATTCAAAACCTCTACTTCTTCCATATGATAACTACTACTACTACTAGCTAAAGCTTTATGCTTAACTGCTTGTGCACAAGTATATGTTATGTTGAAAAGTAAGCCGCATATTCTATTCATATGTTACTCCACTTCTCCTCTTTTTCTTTCTGGGTATTTTTTGGTGACTTTAAGTAGTATAAATATGTTATTGTAAATTTAATAATAGAATTCGGGTTTTTGCTTATTAATTTGCTTTATTTGCTAAGTTGTTGATCCTGCATGGGAAGCTACTATTCCAGGTCTTGAAGTGATCAGTTGTTCATTATTTCTCTTGCATTTATATGGTTTTCTTGTATTTGGGGTACTAATGCAAGTTTCTGAAGTTCTATTTTTCTTGACTATTGAAATGCTTTATTGCTATTTTGAGATATTTTTGCTACTTTCTTGATTAAAAATCTGTTCTTTTTAAGTGGAAATTTGCATTATAAGAAAGTGCAGTAAACTATTCTAAATTAGTTGTAGTTAGCTAAGATAACTCAAAGAGCCTCTGTCTTATTATAAAAACTAACCGTTATAAAAATATCCATATAGGTGAAGTATTACATGAAGTAATACGAAATTCACTGAGTTGTTTCCATGATAAATCATTACCCACTTGTTGCGATTAAAAGCGAGACATGGGAAAGTAAAAAAGAAGAAGCTATGAGTAGCACTTTTAGAAAAGATAAAATCCAGCTCAATTGAAAATTTAACCAAACAAACATTATAACTCAACTTAATTTGGTGTATAAATTGTTCTCTGTGTAAACACACATGAAAACTATTCTATAAGCTAAATATAGAGAAACTCTGCTTTCGTAGAATAATGAATAAAATTGTACTCCTCCAAGGGTCATATGATACTCAAGTAATCTGTAAAAATCATTCTATCTAAAAGTGGAAAAGTCGACATCAATTTTTACACAGTATAGACAAAAGGAAGGTGAGATAATCAAACAAAAAAAAAAGAAGATAAACAAGCAACTAAAAAGCTTACCCCTTTTTTAACTAAGAAGTAGAGAACTCCAAGAAACTCAATATAAGTATAAAACAGAGAACTTGAAGAAACACAGACTTCAGTGTTTATAGTAAGGATTGGAGATAAAGGATAGGTGAAGTTTAAATTTTTTAACAGATGAAGAGAACAGAGGGGAAAGTCACTGTAGAAAATAGAGTAGGCGGCGATAAGATGAAGATGACCCCCACAGAGAACATCACGTGCGCGGTAAAATTTGCTAAGCAAGCACGCGGCAAAGCGAGAAGAAAAGCGTGTATCTTGTGTTTTGTAATAGCTGGAGGGCTTAGGGTTTTTTCTAATTTTTCAGTTATTAAGGAATAGGGTCAAAATAGGAATAAAGTGGAGTTTTATGGGATTTTTGTGTAAAATTACATTGACTAGAAGCTCCTCTCGATTCTCCTTTCTATAAAGTAGTAATTTAGAAATTAATCTTGATATAATTTCTGATAAAATGCAGAATGATAGAATAATTTCACCTTAAATTTTCTAACGACATGAGATAGATGATGATGAAAAGGGAATAAAATAATTAACGGTAATTAGGAGCTCGTTTAGCCATGAATTTATTTTTTGCTTTTCGAAAACTTTTTACTTTTTTTCGAAATCAGTGTTTGGCAATAAAAATTTTAATTTTCACTAGAAGATAAATTTTGGAATGTTTTGAAAATTATAAAAACTCCAAAAAACTGTGTTTCAAAATTTTCACTCAGATCACCCACAAAAATTTAAAAATAACCCAAAATAATATTCATATCCAAACACAGGTCTAATTTTCAAATACCATTTTTACTTCGAAAAAAAAAAATCACTTTTTTCAAACTTTTACAATTCTTATGGCGAGATGCCCACTAAGTTGCTCTCCGCAAGTTGAGTTTCACCATTTTGGGAAAATCATACAATTTTTCTGCTTAAAGGCAAAACCTTTTTTCTTTTCTTTTCAGAACCTTACTTTTTTCTTCTTTTTTCTTTTCGGGAGAGAGAAATATGATCATATTTGTTGTTATCAATTTTGCCCAGTCCTACCGTTTTTCAGTCTTCCATTTTGAGATACCTTCTGTTGCGTAACAACCCAGCATGTCATTTTAAAAATTTACGCCTTGATTCCCTATTAACTATTTTATCCGTATTTGTTTCTGCTATTTTGATTTGCTGGGATGATTTGTTTTGAGTTTCGGAGTGTTTTGGAACACTTAGTTCCTAAAAGAGAGTTTAAACTTTAGAATTTGGACCGTAGTCGGAGCAGTATGAAGATGGCCTCGGAATGAAATTCTGTTGATTCCGTTAGCTCTGTTGGATGATTTCGAGCATAGGGCGTGATCAGATTGTGTTTTGGAGGTCTGTAGCTTATTTAGGCTTGAAATGGCGAAAGTTAAATTTTTGAAGTTTTTGGATCAATAGTAAGATTTTGATATCGAGGTCGGAATCCGATTTTGAAAGTTGGAGTAGCTCCGTAGTGTTAAATGTGATTTGTGTCCAAAATTTGGGGTCAATCGGACTTGGTTTGGTTGGTTTTGGCATAGGTTGTAGGATTCTTGAAATTTCAAGTTCTTTAGGTTTGGATTGGAGGGTGACTCGTGGTTTTAGCATTATTTGATGTGATTTGGGGGTTGGACTAAGTTTGTATAATGTTTTAGGATTGGTTGGTGTGTTTGGTTGAGGTCCCCGGAGCCTCAGGTGTGTTTCGGATGCTCAACAGACCATCTTTGGACTTGGAGAAGGATCAGATTTTTCTAGTTTTCTATTGCAAACTTCCCTTCATCGCGATCGCGTGAGGAGGCTCGCGATCGCGAACGCTCAAATAAGGCAGAGGGAACTTTTTTTATGCGATCACGGGAAAAGGAATGCAATCGCATAGTATTGGTGGAAGTTGAATCGCAAACGCGTGGGCTACGCCGCATCCGCGAAGAGGAAGAAGTGAGGCAGCTGTAAAGTGGGAGTTTCTCTTCGCGATCGCATAGAGCTGAGTAGTGTAAGCATTGCGCTCGTGTAGGGAGTATCACGTTCGCGTAGAGTAAATCTGGGAGCCAGCGAAGTTGCTCTTCGCGATCGTGTGGGAGCTTCCGCGATCGCGATTAAGGTTGCGCGTGGGCAGAACATAAGGTTCAAAATTGAGAGTTTTGAGTTCATATCACAAAATTGAATTAGGAGCTCGGTAGGAGACGAATTTCGGAAGGATTTTCAGAGGGAGTTTGCGGGTAATGATTCTTAACTACTTTTTGCTTATAACCCATTAATTTAAACATGAATTCATCATCTAATTTCGGATTTAGGGTGAGAAATTGGGAAAAATTTTGGAAACGTTCTTAGGCCTAATTTTGGGGTTTTGACCAAGATTTTGGTATCGGATAGGAGTAATTTTGGTGCGAGTGAACTCGTGAGTGAATGAAGATCCATAATCCGTAACTTTTACCCGATTTCAAGATGTGGGCTCGAGGGACCTTTTGGGCAATTTTCTTAATTTCGCGTGTTAGCTTCAAATTAATTAGTGGAATTAGTTACTTGAAGTTATATTTACATTATGCAATTGATTTGAATAAATTTGGGCCATTTGGAGTCGGGTACTCGTGGCAAGAACGTGATTTCGAGTTGATTGAGCTGGTTCGAGGTAAGTGGCTTGTCTAACCTTGTGTGGGGGAACTCCCATTAGGATGTGGTATTGTTGATATATGAAATGCCTTGTACATGAGGTGATGAGTGCGTACATGTGCTAATTGTTGACAATCCTATTTTCATTAAGTAACTATAATTGTGTTTTTCTTTCTTGTTGTACATTACTTGCAATTTAAGCCTACTGTTAGTTTAGGGAAGCATGTCTAAGTGACTTAATTGCTTTACTTGTTCAAACTGCTTTATTTAAATTATGTGCACGTGCTAGGTTAGAAATACATGTTTTACCTTAGTATGAAATTGGATTGAATTGAATATTCTTCGTATTGCTGCTGTGTGTTTACTTTGGGACTACAGGACGATATCCCAGGAGATCCCCCTGCTTGTTTACTTTGGGACTACTGATTGGTATTCCGGTAGACCCCCTGCACATTTATGATTGGGACTACGGGATAACACCTGGTAGATTCCCCGTACTGGATATTTTCTTTAGGACTACGGATTTGGTATTCCGGGAGTTTCCCTTGCACATTTACGTTTGGGACTACGGGATGGTATCCCGAGAGATCCCATATTGCTATTTCTGTGTACTGAGTTAGATTCTTTCTGTGTTTTTATTCGTTATAGACTGTTAGCACTTTAATTATATTATCGTATTCTATACTGTTTTACCTTATTTTTCATCTATAATCAGTAAGGCCCTGACTTTCCTCGTCACTACCCGACCGAGGTTAGGCTTGGTACTTACTGAGTACCGTTGTAGTGTACTCATGCCCTTCCTGCGCATGTTTTTCATGTGCAGATCCAGGTTCTTCGTCTCAGCCCTACCATCCTTTAGGTGAGGCGATTCTTCAAAGACTTCAAGGTATATCTGTCGCGTCCGCAGATCGAGGAGTCCCTCTCCATTCTCTCTTATAGTTATAGCCCTTCTGTATTTACTTTGATTTAGACATTTGAGAGTTAGAGAACTATATAGTATCCATAACTTGTGATTTCATGAGATTCCGGGTTTTGGGAGATCTTTTCAGTTGAGAGTGTGTATTTGTATATGCCGAGCGACATCTTAAACGTTTTCATTATGTTTATCCGCCATTTTATTAGTTTTTATCTGTTGTTAACTTTTTCCGCAAATTGTTAGTTTTACCTAGTCGTAGAGACTAGGTGCCGTCACTATAGTTCACAGAGGGCGAACTTGGGTCGTGATAAGTTGGTATCATAACTCTAGGTTCATAGGAGTTATGAATCACAAGCCGGTTTATTAGAGTCTCACGAATCGGTACGGAGACATCTGTACTTATCTACGAGAGGCTATGTAACTGTTAGGAAAATTTCACTTCATTTGATTTCCTTGTCGTGCGAGATTTTTGATATCACAATTCTAAACTTATGTCTTCTATTCTCTCACAGATAGTGAGGACACGTACTACCGGAGATGACCAGTCACCCGTGCCCCCTACTATAGCTGTTAGAGGTCGAGGCCGGGGTAGAGGCGAGGATGCGTCTATGGTGCAGCCCGAGCACCCGTGCGAGCTTCCACAGAGGAGCCACCAGCAGCTCCAGCCAGAGTCTAGGCTCTGGATACACCTACTTCTACTACTATTCCAGCTCTGCAGGAGACTCTTGCACAGTTCGTGAGCATGTACACCACTCTAGCTTAGGCGGGGTTGATTCCCCTTGTTGTGGCCACATCCTAGGCCGGGGGAGGAGCACAGACTCCCACCGCCCGCACTCCTAAGCAGCGAATCCAAGTTGATCAGATCCTAGAGGTTATATCGGTACCGCCTGCAGTTCCAGATCAGCCCGAGGACAGGGCAGCGGCTTCAAAGGATGAGCAGCGGAGGCCTGAGAGGTTCAAGAAGTATAAGCCTCCTGTATTCAGTGGATTAGCATCGGATGATTCCTTAGGATTTCTGGATGAGTGTCACCATATCCTCCGCGCTATGGGTATATCATGATCGAGTGGGGTTTCTTTCACTGCCTTCCAGCTTCGAGGGGCAGCCTACCAGTGGTGGCATACTTTTGAGTTGGACAGTCCAGCTAAGGCAGCATCCCTTACTTGGACTTAGTTTTCATATATGTTCTTGAGAGAGTTTGTCCCTTAGAGCCTCAGAGACGCATGGCGTGCAGAGTTTGAGCATTTGCGCCAGGGCAATATGACTGTTTCGGAGTATACTGTCTGTTTCACTGACTTGGCTAGGCATGCACCAGCCTTGGTTGCTACAGTTCGTGAGAGAGTATTCTGGTTTATTGAGGGGCTCATTCCCAACATCAAGTCTAGCATGGCTCATGAGTTGAAGATGGATTTTTCTTATCAGCAGGTGGTGAGCATTGTTAGAAGAGTGGAGGGTATGCATGCTCGGGATAGAGAGGAGAGGGAGGCCAAGAGGTCTCGAGAGTCGGGCCATTATTCTGGTGCCCGTGCTCCAGCTGCAGTTCGTCATGGTAGGGGTTATATGAGTCGCCCCGTTCATTCAGCTCTTCCAGTAGCTAGTGGTATTTCAGCTCCTCATAAATCTCAGGAGCCTTATTATGCACCTGAATTATCGAGTGCGCCTCCTGCGCAGGGTGCTTTCAGTGGTCAGTCTAGCAGACCTAGCTCGATCCAATCACATCCACCACGTCCTCCCAAAGCTTGTTTTGAGTGTGGTGACAAACGCCATATGGTGAGGGATTACCCCAGACTTAGGACGGGTGCACCTCCACAGACTTCTCAGCCACAGCGTGCCCCGCAGAGTTCTCAGACTATGGTTCCAGCACCAGTTGCTACCCCACCTGCTCAGCCAGCTAGAGGTAGAGGTCAGGATGGTTGAGGTCACCCTAGAGGGGGAGGCTAGGCCAGATATTATGCCCTTCCTGCCCGTATCGAGGTTGTCGCATCCGATTCTGTCATCACAGGTATTGTCCTTGTTTGTCATAGAGATGCATCGGTTCTATTCGATTCAGGCTCCACTAAATGTCACCATCGCGAGTGAGGAATTTTGTTATCTTTAGTACAAAAAGATTACTGCATGTGAGTAAGGGTCATCGATGATGTGGAAGGATGCCAAAGATGAAGAGGAAAAACATATATAGGCAAGTTGTCATAGCTCCAAGTCATAGTATTCCCTTAAAGAGAGAATATGGAATGATAAAGGAAGAATGAGATAAAAATGAGAAAGGGATGAGATTACTCTTATCCAAATGTTACAGATATGCTATGATTCCATGACGTTATGTAAGCACAAAGTCAAAAAAAGGGGGAAGTAAGGTTTCCTGCCTGGGATATTATTGATAGATAAGGAGCCAGTAGGTGAGTTAAGTTAAGACAAGGAAATAACCCAAGAAAGATTACGTAGAATATGGATATGAGTGTGGGGCGACGAGTAATTAGTAGTTGATTTAGGAAGAGCCTATTCATGACTAAACAAGAAGTTACAGACAAATCAGTAGATCATGCAAGATGAATGTAGTAAACCCCAACATAGAGAATTCAGCCTCACAGTAATGTCATTATAATACTTGAGATATATTCAAATAGAAGTCACGGTAGTTAAAGATGTCGTATGAGTGTTATTGTCACGACCCAAACTGAAGGGCCATGACTAGCACCCGACCACACTTGCCGAGCACCAACGTACATTTCATCTAACCTTCATTATTATCTTTTAAGGCTGACGAGATCAATATAAATGGTAGACCTAGATCATGGACAACCAGCAATAAAATATGATGGCATGAATATACATAGCAGGGGATGACCAGACAATCAAGAAACTACATATAAGGTATGAGCTACCACGCTACTATGAAAGACTATACAACAAAAACTAGCCAACAAGGCATACCAAACTATACATGAGCCGACACCTGTCTATGAGCCTCTAAAAGAACATAAGTGTTGCAACATAGCCGGAACAGGGCCCCGACATACCCATAATGTCTATAACAAAAATTGCATACCAAGACCAAGGCAAGTCCGGAGAAGGGATCTCGCCAATCACCGCTGAACTGGACAGTCTACTGTGGTGGGGAGCTGCACCTGTCTGTCTATCAGGACCTGCAGCACGACATGCAGCGTCCACAAATAAAAGGACGTCAGTACGAATAAAGTACTGAGTATGTAAGGCAAGGAACCATAAATACGATCAGTAATGTAAGCAAGGATAAAGAATATACCACCTGTAACATCTTAGTACCTCTGAGGGCTACTTACATGAAATGCATCATACATATGTATAAATACATAAACCTTTAAAGCATTCGCCTCTGTGGGCATCATCATCAGCATATCGTACCCGGCCATAATAGGCTCGGTAGAATCGTACCCGGCCACGTGGAGCTCGGTAAAACCCAACTGATCAGTGGTTGCACAATAGGTGCCGTACCCGGCCAACTATAGCGTGGCTCGGTAGAGTAAAATAGATACATATATATAATGCATGCTCGACTCATGGAATCACATTCTAAACCTTTCGGAGTGACGTAAGGTCGGTATCCTCTATACACGTTATTAGGACTAACTCTTCACTATGAACCTTATAAGATTTAGGAAGTACGAACAACATTGATAACATAAGAATAAGAGAAGTAACATTAACATCAATCGTTCCATAAGAGGGAAAACAATGTAAGTACTGCTAGCTTCTAAGAGTAGAGTATCTTGGAAGCTCGTTCATTACATTATGTACAATCGGAGTCGTGCAAAAGAAGGAAAGGGATAGCCTCACATACCTTGTATATATTGCCCCAATCTCAAGCTATGCAATTGTCAAAACTCCTTAGTCTACAATAAGAGAAACGATACTATCGTTATCATTTAAGCGTCATAACTGTTATGTATCGACCACAACCTATTTTACGATGAAACGGACAGCACCTCCCCTATATATATGACCTCACACTATTCAAAACAGTCACCAAACAGCCCAAACAACATCAATAATAAACATATTGAGCCTCCCAAAATAGTCCACACACAGCCTAATCACTCCATACATACGACGACCACCGTAGTCGTGTCAAACAACCTGGAAATGTTACAAATAACTATCAGCCCATAACCCTACATATATATGGTGTTTCTCTACACCCTTCCTCCTCCAAAACTCCACAAGATAGTAGTAAAATACGCAGCCCAACAACAACGCAAAACAGTCCACAAAACAATAACACTACTACCAAACCTTTCGATATATATCTCACAAGTTCTAGCTTCAATGGCTTAGCCGCAACTTGGATAATCTTAAATACATATAGAGTAAGAGGTTCATTACCTTTATACAGAAAGAACAACTCCAATTTGACCTTAAATTTCCATGAAATATCCCTCCAATGCTGCCACAACAACAAAAGAGCGAAACTAGCGATCAATTAGTGTTTTTCGGCACTAGAATCACTTTAGAAGGCTTGAAATCACCTAGGATTGATATTAAGAACATGAGGGAGTATTTACAGAACATAAACCCTTTAAAACAACCTCCCACACGGGCTGGAACGACACAAAAATGAGCAACAACAAGAAGAACAAGAAACTTACTAGCGCCACGGAATTCCCGACACTTGATTTGTGTTGTTTGCCCTTTTTTTGGGTCTTGAATCTTGAGAGAACCTTGAGAGGATGTTCCTAGAGTTCTAAGGTCTGAAAATAGTGAAAATAAATGACTAAAAACGGGTTGTAGTCATCCTATATAGGTCCAAATATCTTAAACCGACTTAGTGGGCCCCATAGAGAGGTGCTTGGTGCAGTCTCGCGAAAATGCAAATATCTCTCTACTACGAGATCGTATCGATGAACGGTTTAATGCGTTGGAAACTAGACTCATAGATCTTTAATTTGGTGGGTAGATCACCCCGTAATTCCTTGTAAAGTATGAGAAAAGATTAGAAACATTTGACCTAATGTTTAAGTAAAATTATGAACCTAAGTTGCGACAACTTTTGTCGACTTTTGTTTCATAACTCGTTTGACTTCAAGACTTATGATACGGATATTATATGATTAAAATACCTTAATAAATGACCTCTTGAGTGTATTAAGCACCGCTAGATTACCTGAAAATACGAGTTACAACATCCTTGATTCGTTTAACTTCTAATACTGGTTAATCACCCTTATACACTCTTGTATCACTTAAGACCAATAGGATTGACTTCTTATCATCTCAAAGATAATTCCTTCTTGGATTTATGTTAACTAATATATGGCATGAACTAACACATGTGGATATGGGTTGTAACAGTTATGGGGATAAAAGAAAATGCCACTGGGAAGGCAATCAAAATGTTAGTTCAGAAGCTACCCTAGAAGCACAAGGGCACAGAGGTAAGAAACTACGGATAATTATAGGCAAGGAAAACATCAAAAGACCCGTAATAAGCTCACAGCTATACGAGGGTTAAGGGTTCTCCTTAAGTACTACAACGAAATACTTGCTGAGGAAATAAGGAAGAAGGCTTCAACTTAAGCACAACGACCTAAAAAGGAAATGGTCGTGTAACAACAGTCTCACAACAACATTGTAAGCACTCCAAATAAAAGTGGCACCTACCGTGTCTAATGAACGGGAAGCAAAATTAAAAGTAATATTCGAGATCATATGAGTTGTACGGAAACTCTAGCATGTGCGGGCACTATGATAAGCTAAGTATGGACACAATAAGGGGGCAGAAAAATCAGAAAAAGTAATAGCTTACGTTGAAAGAAAGCTAAGATGGAACGAAAGGAATTATTCGATCAATGATCCAGAATTGGTTACGTTATGAACGCACTTAAGGGTTAGGTGTTTTATACATGCACCATATACAGTCGTAGAAGATTTTGGTATACGTTAAAAGAAATAATTGAGCCCATGTAATAAACGAAGGATTGTATCATGCATATTCCTCAGCACCTATGAGAGGCTAAACAGAATAACTAATACCAGGAACCACAGATCGAAAGATAGCTTAAGCCGATTTCTTTTTGGTTGAGGTCCCGGGGGCCTCGGGATATTTTCGGATGTTTGACGGAAGGATTTTTGAAGTTAAGAGATTGCTGGTTCAGCTGGTACCTGTCATAACTGCACCTGCGGTTTGGGTTCCGCAGGTGCAGAGCCGCAGAAGCGGCGTAGAGACCGCAGAAGCGGAATTTGGCTCTCCTTCAGGTTCCATAGATGCGGAAGGTTCACCGCAGAAGCGGGTGCGCATCTGTGAAATTTTGATCGCAGATACGGTCTTTGGCCTTTTAAGTGAGAGTCGCAGATGCGACGTTTTGTCCGCAGAAGCGGGACCGCAGATGGGTCCTAGAGCCGCAAATGAAGAAATCGCTGAGCATAACATATAAATAGTTGCCTTTGCAAAAATTGGCTTTTCTTCTACCATTTTTATCCGAGTTTGAAGCTTCTATGAGGGGGTTTTTGAATAAATCAAAGGGAAATCCCTTGGAGGTAACGTTCTTGACCTTACAACTCATTTCTATGTGATTAAAGACCTAATTAATGGTGAAAAATTTGGGGAAAAGGGGTAGTTAGGGCGTGAGTTTAAGAGACCTTTGATTGAGTGTTTGAGGGGCCATCTGGACTTCGATTTCAGTGTTCTTGTTATGTATAGACTCGTGAGAGTACGAGGTTTCTGAAAATATAAATTTCACCTGATTCCGAGACGTTGGCTTGAGGGGAGTTTTGTTCATTTTACATGATTTCGCGTATTAGGTTAGAATTTAATTGTAGAATCAGTTACTTGAAGTGTTATTTATAATGTGCAATTGAATTGAATAGATTTGGGCCATTTGGAGTCGGATACTCGTGGCAAAAGTGTGGTTTCGAGTTGATTTTGAGCCGGTTCGAGGTAAGTGGCTTGTCTAACCTTGTGTGGGGGATCTTCCCCTTAGGATTTGGCATGTTTGGTAACTGAATTGCCTTGTACGTGAGGTGATGAGCACGTACTTGTGCAAATTGTTGGAAATCCAATTTTTCTTAAAGTATTTATTAGCATGTTTTCTTTCCTGCTTTATTATACTTGCAAAATTTAGCATGTTGTTAGTTAGAAAGCATGTTTAGTTGACTTAAATTGCCTATTTGCTTAAATTGCCTTGATTGCACTATGTAAAGCATGTTAGGATAGACTTACTTGTTTCCTTGATATGAAATTTCATTTCTGAATATCTTCTTGCTGTTGCTGCATATTTACTTTGGGACTACGGGTTAGATTCCCGGTAGATCCCCCTGCATATTTACTTTGGGACTACGGGTTAGATTCCCGGTAGATCCTCCTGCACATTTACTTTGGGCTACGGGTTAGATTCCCGGTAGATCCCCCTGCACAGTTATATGGAACTATGGGAATGCACCTGGTAGATTCCCCCAGTACTGAGTATTTACATTTGGGACTACGGAACGGGATTTCGGTCGATCCCGTGCATTGATAGTTGGACTACTGGATGGGATCCCGGGAGATCCTTCGGACGTATATATGATGGACTATGGGACGGAATCCCGGGAGATCAACTGGACACTTGTAATTGGGACTACAGGACGGTATCCTGGAAGGTGCCCGATTGTTATCTCTGTGTTGAGCTGTATTTCTTTCCATGGCTTGTTTTGTCTCTAATCTAGTTGTTGTTGTTCTGGTAATTCTATGTTATTTCTTACTATTGCACTTATTTATACTGTTTTATTCCGCACTGTTAACCTTTATATTTGTTTAATCTCAGTAGGGCCTTGACCTTCATCGTCACTATCCAACCAAGGTTAGGCTAGACACTTACTGAGTACCGTTGTGGTGTACTCATGCCCCTTCTGCGCATGTTTTTCATGTGCAGATCTAGGTACCACGAATTAGGCCTACTATCGTTGAGGGGGGTGATTGCGTAGAGACTCCGAGGTACATCTGCCGCGTCCGTAGACCAAGGAGTCCCTTTCTATTCCTGCATTTAGTATTTAGCCCTTCTGTACTTTTCTGTTCTTTATTAGAAATTCCAGAGTTAGAGCTATGTAGTATTTCTTTCTTAGTTTGTGATTCATGGGTTTCCAGGTCTTGGATTATATTTGGTATTGAGAGTTAAACATGGTGTATGCCGAGCGGCATATTTAAACACTGTTACTACTTTAATTCTGCTTTACATTGTTTACTTTCGCAAATTTTGGTTTTTCTTCCGTAAATTAGGCTTACCTAGTCGTAGAGACTAGGTGCCGTCACGATGGTTCATGGAGGGCGAACCGGGGTCGTGACAACTTGACATGTATGCATAGAGATATATCTTTCTCATGCTAATTAATAAATGAAATGTCTTATATGTTGTTGTAAGTTTGGGAAAAATCACATTTCTCTGATAAATTCATATTTTGATGAATTTGGTGAAAAATTTGGGCTTTAACTATTACACTTGTAAAGCATGTCTAAATTGCCATATTTGTGATCGAGTTGAATATTTTCTCTTTTAGGGGTTATTTTCTATTACTGACGTTATTATATCATATGCTATTATTGATTACTGGTGCTGGGCACTAACCTTTTCCGAACTCATTTCTACTTTCAACCTGAGGTTAGGTTTGTTACTTATTGAGTACTTAGGATCGGTTTTACTCATACTATACTACTGCACCTTATGTGCAGATCTTGGGGCTAATGCTATTGTGTATGACAAGAGATGGCATTGAAGATGTACATACTTTCCGAATATGGCTGCCACTTGTTCTTGGTAGTTTTAGATTTGTAATCTGTGTATGTACATTTCAAACCAATGTTGTATTTATTTTCATACCAGCTTTGTAATCTAAGTCTTAGTGACTCATGACTTGTACTACCAATCCTTGAGATATTGTATGGGAATTCAGTTACTTTACTTATTGATTTCTTATTAATTTCAGTAACATTGTGTTGACTGTTATTTGTCTTACCTAGTAGGTTAGGTTAGGTGCCATCACGACTAGTCGAATTTTTTTTGGGTCGTGACAAATTGGTATCATAGCACTAGGTTCATAGGTTCTACGAGTCATGAGCAAGTGTCTAGTAAAGTCTTACGGATCGGTATAATGACGTCCATACCTATCTTTAAGAGGCTACAGGAAATCTAGGAAATATCCCATCTTTTTTTCACTATCGTGTGACATTGATTCAGATTGAAGTGTATATCTTTGATTCCCTTCGATCCACTCGTATGTTATGTAAGTACTCAGTATCAACTGTGCATCGACGGCTTGTGATGTCATGAATAAGGTGCGAGATATGTTATCTATGTTGAGAAGATAGGCCAGTGTGGATGACTCGAGACCATGTTTAGATCACAACTTGTGTTTGGTGGTTTTGGTTGTATTAGTATGTACTTTTGGAATTATATGTCCGCTATTGTCCCTAGGAATGGGAGTGATGGCTCACTGAGTGGTTGAATAGCTATATAATGTGTATTATGTGACCGAGGAATGTGCTTAGATAGTTGGATGTGGAGAGAAGAAGTTTTCTTGGGTTGTGAAAGGATGATAGATGATTTATTTCTATCCTGAAATGTTATATAGTCTTCAGATATTAGTGCATTAGGGATCTTTCATGTTGTTCATTTATGGAATGAAGTAGATTTTTATGTCTTGATGACGAGTTCAGACTCAGAAGAATTTAGCAATTGCATAGTAGGTGCGACCAGGATGAGGTCATAGAGAAATGCTAGTTTGAGGTTAAGTAGGTGGGTTATAACCTATGGGGTAGTCTACGGAAGTGTATTTCCTATGATATTTCTGTGGAGAGGCTTTTTTTCTACCCGTAAGGTAGTCTACGGAAGGAGTTCGCGCGATTGTGATGGCTATGTTCGTAGAAAATAATTTGAGATAATTTATGACTAGAGCTACATGAGTGTATAAAGGATTTTATTAAATTACAGTGCGAGATTATGGCAGTTATGAAGTAAGGGTATTGTGGGTTATCAGATTTGGTGTTCTATGGCTTTGAGCCAAGTGGGGTAGTCTTCTATCTATGATCAAATTGCATAGTCATGTGCTATGTTAGTTTTGGTATGAAGTATACTTGTGGATCGTTTATGACTTAAAGGACTTCGTTTCGAGGATGACTCGAGTAAGGAAATTTCTGGATGCGTGATATATTGTACTTTATGGATATATGAAAATTTGGGAGTGATTCAGGTTTGTTATTCATGGTAGAGGTAGTGTGCAGGGAGTAGGGATCTACTCAGTTGCTTCAAGATGTGGGTTACTTCTTGAGGTGTTTTTGCGTTAATAAAGTACAAGTTGTTCAGCTCGTATCGGCAGTACGCTGGGGATTTAAGCAGAATGGATGACTCTCGAGAAGATTCTAATGAGTTCAAGTTTCATATGTGGTCTTTGAGGATTTTCCGGATTTGTAAATAGCTAAGATATGAGATTTGCATTGGAAGGTGTCGAGACTTGTGGTATATCTGTATCATTAGTGGTTCTATATTTCAGTATTAGAGAGGTTAAGGAAACAACTTCAGATTCACATAAGGTCTCTTCAAAATGACTATCTCGGTTGCGGTACTTTTGGGTGCTTAAGAAGGAATACATTGGCTTATGTGTGATGTGGTTTCATGATATGATCTCTTATGGTGAGCATTGGGTTAAGCGTTGAAGTGTACTGGCAAGGAGAAGTATTAATTTGAATGCAATTATGAAAGAAATAATCAGTCCTTTTGGTTCTCTTGATGTGGTGAGGCTTTATCAGTATTTTGTGGCAATACTCTTGGGTTAAGAGATTGAGTTAGAGGGATTCAGTTCTAATGGTTTTATTCTGTGCAAATGGTTTGCGAAGATTTCTCGATGGTTTCAACCACGGCTTGGGATAGATGTTTTCGACAGGTATCTAGAGTATGCTGCATGTTGTGATTTTCTCGCGGATGGGGTCATGTGGAAGGTTTTTCCTGATGGAATGTGTGTTCTTCTTGTGAATTGGGGTTGATGATGGGGTTCTCATGTTTTCATATGATGGCATGATAGATGCGGTATGATGTGTAGGATTGAGGTTAGCATGTACAAAGTTGCAGTCTAGTTTTGACGCAAAGGTCATGAGTTCTAGATAACATGGACAGCTTAAGAGCTTTAGAAGAAACTATCTGGAATCACCTTGAGAATGGTGCATATTTCAAAAGGCGTATTGTATTTTGACTTTAGGATGCTAGACTGGTGTTACGGTAATCGCATGGTTGATCCACTATTGATGTGCAGATTTTGGCTATGTGGCACGAAGGAATTATGGAAGCATTTCTTGTGAGATGTTTATGTATGAGATATGTGTCAATCACTGCAGTGGTCGAGTTGGAATTGGGTATGGTGATTCTTGTATTCTAGGGATTTGAAGACTGGGAGGGTTCTCAGAGGAAAATTGTTCATTGGTTGCGGATAGTGAAGGTATGTTAAGAGGTTAATGGCTGGTTGCATAGCTATAGGCCATGGTGGACTTTTCAAGGGTTGTCTACCTATTTTGGGAGGATCGAAATTTGTTTGGAGGCTACTGGTAGGCCTAAGGATAATGTGTATTCTACGTTGGGTCGGATTTATTACTCAACACAACAATTGTTAAGGAGTGTGTCATTGTTTAGAATTGATCTTATTCGTGTTCTGATATGTTCCATGGGTTGCTCTCTTATGCTACGATGGGTTGTGAGACTATTCACTATTCACATACATGATGCGGTTCTATTTGGACCTTGTAGCGGAATTCAAGCGAAATAGTTCTTAGGGTATTGAATGGTTGGTTGCGCCTTGGTTATGGTCTTCCTGTTTGTGGAATATTGTGCTATCCGTTTCTCCATGGTTATGGTCATGCACTTCGCGTATTTGTTATTGATATGCATATGGATGTTAATTGTGAGCATTATGGCTCGAGATATTCCATGTGGACCGGTGTTGGATTTGGTCATGCATCACGACAGATTTATGTTGGGGTATGGTCCTTTGTGCTTATTCCGTGTGTTTTGTTTCTCCTTTGGGTGATGGATTCATAGCATTACACTTTGCGGTGGTATCTGTTGATCTTGCGGTACAGTTTTCTCATTTGGTTCTTGTTTCATCATTGGTTACATTCGAGTTATTGCTTGTCTAATGTCCGGATTGCACAATATGTGGATCTTGGTGGTATTGGTGTGGTATGTCAGACGAGCAACTTTTACTTGATGAGATGAGGTTATTGGACCTAGAGTGAGTGCTATTGGATTTGATTAAGGTATGTTTGGATGAATAACATCATTAGTCAACTTAGAATTTGGCTATACTTCTTGTTGGGCAAGAGAGCTCCACGACTTGTTGATCAGATGAGTGGTTATGAGTTTATGCGTGCTTCATTCATCATTGGCAGTGTACAAAGGCTTAGAATAAGGTTTTAAATTGCATGAGATTTGTTACAGGTACCGAGTTTGTTATTGGGCAACTATTGTGTTCGGAAGCTAGTGCTATGGGTATTTGAGTTATGTGGTATACCATCTGATTATTTCTTGGGTTATGGTTATGGCTTGATACAACTTGTTCAGACTTATTCAGTGTATAGATGCGAGAATCAGGCCTTATAATGGATTTCGGATGTTGGAGATGGATTTCTAAGGTTTTTGGACTAAGGTTGAAGAAAAAATCTTTGGTTGGGTGGTGTTTACTGTCTTATGTGGATTGAGGTGACGTGGTATCACCCATGGGTAAGTCTATGGTGAGTTTATACAGTGACTTGATGGTTTTGGAACGACTCTTGGCACGTTCAAGGACGAACATATGTTTAAGTAGGGGAGAATGTAATGATCTGACCGGTCATTTTGAGAATTTTCATTTCGTTTGGTGGTTTGAGTTCTTAACTAGCTTCATATGATGTATTACGACTTGTGTGCATAGTTGGTTTTGGTTTTCGAGTGGTTCGGGATTGATTTGGAGGAATAATTTTCAATGTGGAAGTTTTAAGTTGGAAGAGTTGACCAAGTTTGACTTTTGTGTATTTGACCTCAGATCAGAGTTTGATGGTTGCATTAGGTACGGATGGTGATTTTGAATTTGGCGTATGCCCAAATTTGCATTTGGATGTTTCTAGAAGGTTTTGCAACTATTTGGCGAAAGTTGGCAATTTTAAGGTTTGAAAAGTTCATAGGTTTGACAGAGAGTTGACTTCGATATTAACGAGTTCGGATTGTTGTTCTGAGTGTTGGATTAGGTTCGTTATGTCAGTTTGGAATTTGTGTGCAAAATTCGAGGTGATTCCAAGTTGTTTAGATGCGTTCGACATAAGTTTAGAATTTGGAAATTTGAAATAGTTCTTTGAGCTTAATTTGAGGTACGATTCGTTGTTTTGATGTTATTATATGTGATTTGAAGCCTCGAGTAGGTATGTGTTATGTTTTGGGACTTGTTTCCATATTCGGACGGGGTCCCGAGGGGCTCGGGTGAGTTTTGGATGAGTTTCAGATTATTTTAGTCCTGATAGTAGTTCTTGTTCTGGTTTTTTGCAGCTTCACAGGTGGGGTCGCAGGTGAGGATCCGCTTATATGAGGGGAGACTTGCTTTTTTGATGAGGAGGTGCCTAGGGGAGTTCCGCATTTGAAGAGATTTTTGTGTTGCTTCCACGTGGTTTGGAGCGCACTTGCAGAGCCACAAATGCGATTTTCGATCTACAGATGCGAAAATTGCTCAGATCCAGCTGGTTCGCAAATGCGAGAATTGGACCACAGAAGCGGTTGTCGCAAATGTGACTTAGTAACCACAAATGTAGATTTACTAGAAGCTTATATCATATATCGAGGGCTTGATTATTTCATCATATTTGGAGATTTGGAGCTCGATTTTGGGCGATTTTGGAGAGGATTTTCACCACATGGAATGAGGTAAGCACTGTTGACTAGCATTTCATTATTTTACATGATTCCATCTTTGATTTTTGAATTTTGATTATGAATCTAAAAGAGAAATTGGGAGTTTTGTCTAAACATTCCTAAAGTAAATATTTGATATTTGAACATCGATTTGGAGTCGCATTTGAGTGAAATTAGTATGGTTGAACTCGTATTTGAATGGGTTTTCGAAATTTGTAAGTTTTGTCAGGTTCTAGAGTGCAGTCCCGAGGTCGACTTTTTGGTTGACTTTGAGTATTTGATTAAAGATTCGATCTTTATCGTTTGGATTTATTTTCTATGGTATTATGTGATGCTTTTGAGTTGATTTTTGGTAGTTTCGGGTCATTCGAAGGTCGGTTCATGCAGGATGAAATTTCTACAATATTGTTTTGGCGTGTTTGGTATTGATTTGGATTGTTCGAGGTAAGTAACATATGCAAACTTGGATTTGAGGGTAATGATCCCTTAGGATGAAGATATTGGAGATGGGTTGGGGGTTACACACGTGCTAGGTAACGGGCGTGTATGTGTGCACCGAGGCATTCATGATCCGAGTATTTTGTAGACTATGATATGCCTTGTTTTGCTACCATACTTCTTGATATCACGTTTTCTCCACATGTATGACTATGTGAGTTATTATTCATGCTAGAAATCATGTTTAGGCTATCTGTTTAATTATTTGAGACATGATAGGGCTATTTGTTCCATGTTGAGCTATTTGTCATAGTCGTGGTCATACTGTTTACTCATGATAGTTGATCAGCATGTTATATCCCTCTCTCTGTGCACTTTTAATATATTGTCTCACATGTTTTGGTGTTTGATGACTGATGTGGGCCATAGATCCTTGTTGTGAGTAATAGGATCAGGTTGCACGTTGGAACAGGCGTTATTGGATATTGAATAATATTTGGATCGGGTTACACGCTGCAACAGGCCGTATTGGCTATATATTGATATTTAGATCGGATTACATGCCGCAACATGCCTTATTGGCTATTGATTGATATTTGGATCGGATTGCACACCGCAATATGTCATATTGGCTTTTGATTAGCATTTGGGCAAGGATCTTCCCCTCCAGACTTTGATATTTATAGTGAGCGTAGGCACATTGATATATATACACATGTTTTGGGGGGAGGAGGCATTTATACCAGGCACCCGTAAAGTGCTGAATGATTGTGTGTATGATGGTAAGGTGCATTTGGGCCAGGCACCTTGAGTGTGCTGAGAGTGAGTGTACTTGATGATTTGACTATGATTCCATTAACTTGACATATATATTTGACATGTCGGCGTAGAGATATATTTTTCTCATGCTAGATGGCAACATGGTGTATCGGCTTGACATGTACGCATAGAGATATATCTTGCTCATGTTAATTGGTAAATAAAGTATCTTATCTATTGTTGAAAGTTTGGGAAAACTCACAGTTCTCAGATAAAGTCATATTTTGATGAATTCGGTGCAAGATTTGGGCTTTAACTATTATACTTGTAAAGTATGTTTAAATCCCGGTATTTGTAATAGAGATGAATATGATCTATTTTGATGGTTATTTACTATTACTGGCACTACTATATCCTGTGCTAATATTGATTACTGGTGATGGGCACTGACCTTCTTCTGAGCTCGTCACTACTTTCAACCTAAGGTTAGATTTGTTACTTATTAAGTATATGGGCTCGGTTATACTCATACTATACTTCTGCACCTTGTGTGTAGATCTTGGAGCTGATGCTGCTGTGTATGGCGGGAGCTGACATTGAATATGTACCTACTTTTCAGATATTGATGCCACTTGTTCTTGCTAGTTTTGAATTTGTAATCTATGTATGTTCATTTCAAACAGATGTTGTATTTATTTTCATACAAGCTTTTTAAATCTAAGTCTTAGTGGCTCATGACTTGTACTACCAATCTATTATATGGGAATTCAGTTACTTCACTTATTAATTTGTTATTAATTTCAGTAACATTGTGTTGCCTATTATTTGGCTTACCTAGCGGGTTGGGTTAGGTGTCATCACGACTAGCCAAATTTTTTTTGGGTCATGACACTTCTAGAAGGTGTTCATACACCATATTTAAGTCTTGCTAGAAAGTGAAATATATCCATCTATATTTAATTTCCTCGTACCTTCCTAATGTTCTCTTACTAGATACTTTAAGTATTTGTTCATACTTAGTGTAGTTTAGTAATTGTGTGCCTATTTATTTTCTTTCGTGCCAATTTATTTTGTGTTGTCTATTTATTTTTGTTGTGTATTTCTTTATTTCTAGTCCGCTATAGTTAATTATCCTTTTTTCTTTATTTGAAATAAACTCCATTCTTGAACCAAATATTGAAACTTGCTTTGAAGCATTTGAGTTGTTAGTTCATGGAAGAGCTTTGAGGAGCAACCCTTGAGTGGTAAAAGGCAAAAATAGTGAGATTTTTTTTAGGATAAAAAAGACTACTTATGTGATACACGAAATTTGAGAGGCACTACTTGAGTGATATATTAAGGAAGTTAGTGTGAGGTTCTTTTACTGCTAATCACTTTGTATTGTTCTAAGCATGTCTTCTACGGATTATCAAAGTACTAGTTAATTTACACGTGCTTCGCGTGATCGTAAAAGATATTATTGAATTTTTAAAATGGTCTTTCTGCAAATATAGCCGAAATTGTAAAGATAAAATTCTTCAGAAGTCAGAACTAAGCTAATGTAATTGTTTTCATGGAAAACATGGTATCAACTCTGGAACAACTTTTCATTGTTTTAGTTAGTTATTTCTTTCTAATAATATCGTCTGAAAATGAAATGGGATGGTAACTAAATAAATATTCAATAGCAAAGCGACGATGTTGAAGTAGCAATAAAATTTGATTAGCCTATGATACATTAATACGTAATTTGATTCATCAAAACTCAACACAAAAGACTGATTACATTAGTTCTTCTCTCGAATTAAGTGACGCTAAATCTTTGAATGAGAAAGATGTTTGTTTTGTGAGTATCTCACCATTGTTTTGTGAATAACTCACCTTTAATTCATGTTATTATATGGAGGAAAAAGAGCAGCCAAGCAACAGAGAACTGATTTTTCTTCCATCTCCAACGTTAGGGATAGATTTCTATCCCGACTCTCCTAATGTTTTTCGTATTCCCACACCATAATACATTTTTTATACACCAAACTTTTTCATGTAGGCCATACTTCTCTTTAGACACCCATGAATCAATAATCTCAAGAAGGGCAGGCCTTTAGAAGCAAATACAAATTAGCTTGCTAAATTAAAATAAATGGTGATAATTTAAGCTCAAAGTTAGTAATAGGTCAGTAACACCAAATTACTTATCATAATCAACTAATTAAGGAAGCAGACATTGAATCATCATGTACAACCATAGATGATATCTTAGTACTTTAGATGGGTTTGTAAGATGACATGATCTCTCATCTTCTTTTATATGAGTCACCGACTGGAAGTAATACATTTGCAACTAATACAAGAGCAACATAACAATTCACCTTTTGCCCCAATGAAATAAATATTTATTGTAAACAGAAATCGTAAAATTTGCATGCATATTATTTTGGGAGTGTTAGTTAAAGAATGATATACATTAATTCACTGATAAAAAAAGAATGATATACATTTGTTTGGACTACATGATGCTTATGAGCTTTTCTGATAGCGATAGAATGATATACATTTGTTCGGACTGCATGATAATTATAAGCTTTTCCGGTTGCAATATAATAGCTATCATTTTGTCACAGTACCTTTCACTTTAGTAGATTGAGTTTGTCTCAATAGTAAACATGGATTTTTCTTTCAACAAAATCCGCAGATCTTTCACTTATGCATGTTAATATTTTGACAGGCTGTTGTAGAAGCAGAGGCTACTTTTGGTGCACGAACCCAAAAGTGAAAGCAGTTTGCAGGAGCAACAGTCCTTGTATGTCTCTTGAGCATGTTGCTAATGACTCAAGATGAACTAAAAGCATCTCACCTCGTGTTTTTGGCTAAACAAATTAGTTTTTTTCAATTTGACTATGTTTGTTGAAGTGAAATTCAGATATTCTGCGATAGTACTGAAAATCGATGTACTCCTTGTCTCCATCCATTCCAGTTAGGGGAAGAATTTTATTGATTACAGAATATGACATAGCCACCTACATCACATATCTTCAACAATCTCCTTCTTCGTAGGACATGTTCAGTCGACAGGGAAAACCAAGGTTCTCTATCTGATTCCTTCCTCCAACAGTTTCAACACAGCTATAAAGCTGAGCATTCAATGCTTCTTTGAAAAATCTGCACTCCAGCTTTCTCTAGTCCATAGAGAGGTCCTTCTCTCTAGACATATTTTCTTCTCTTCATTAATAGAGATATAATTTGCACTATAAAATGAGAAGTCAAAAGTTTTAATCTATTAATTGTAATAAGTTATTGACTATAGTTACGTCTCTTTGGAAAAAGTAAATACAATTTTTCATATCCATTTAGAAAATGACAGCAATTATAATTTTTCATTACCCATGTCTAATTGCACAACAAATAAACAATAACTGGGAAAGATCAAAAACCAAATAATTGATAGGAAAAGGCAAAAGTAGGAGGTTAAAGATAAATAGTTTTCCTAGTCTAATAGAAGTGCGGCAATATCTCTTCTTAGACCTCACAGGAAGAAGAGATAAGCATTTTAGTTTGTAAACTGACTTATAATATCATGCTCTGAAAGTGTACCTGCAAAATTGGAACACCAAAAGCTCTCTTCACACGCTCCAATCCTTTCCCTTTTTCATTTAAAAAGAGTCAGTAGAATTATAGGGAAAAAAATATAGTGTACGAAATGATATAATTTTAAAAATGTTGATTTAATTTTCAATGCACAAAATGATTTTCCGCATAATTAAGAAGACACCTAAATATAGTCCTCAATAAATATCACAAAAAGAGGACCTCCAAACATTTGACTGAAATAATTTATGCCACGATACTTTATTCTGGAATTCACATCTGGTATATCTAATCTTTGTTATAGTAAAAAGGTAATTGCTGATTGAAAACTTCATTTTCTTCCAACTTCAAACCAAGTAGAAGCACCTTCTACCTACTACAAATTTATCCCTACGATGACGAAAAACATCTTAATGCTTATCTCAAGTATCGCGAACATTCAGATTTGGCATCGAGCAAAAAGTTTTTGCTACTAATTGTTGTGCCATCAAAGTGGTGCAAATGCTTCTCTGTGCATTGAGCAATTATTTTAAGCACAAATGTAAGATAAATAATTCAAAGCAACTTTATATGTGGACCACAAGCTTCTGGCATAAATATTCTTAGCAAGAAAGAAACAGCCCATGATATCATGGTATTTAAATGGATCCGACTACAAAGAATGAAAACTTAACAGTAAATTTTATTTATGTTAGAAGCTGTCAACCAAAATAAAGGAGAAAAGAATTTTACGTAATTATATTACAAATCTAAAATAATTTGTTAAGTTGACGATTCGCACATATCCTTTTTCATATATCTGCTTGTTGGGATTAAGATCAAAGAAAATCTTCAAGGAACTTTTGCGATGCATCTGCCAGAAAGATGGCAATAGTTCGCAACCTACTTCAAGTAAATCTGAGACCATCTATGTTAAACTGAAAATGTCCAACACTTAAGTAGACTAAATAAACTATGAGAAGTCGAATAACAAAAGCAAATCATTCTACCACCAAAAATAGACTGAAATTTCCATTTAAACCTCAAAAGTTTGACCAACACTTCAATCAACTGTTATCTATTTGGTTACCTGTCATATGTTAGATTTTCAATGTTTAGAGAATTAATGACATCATCTCAATTTTTTCCGAAAGTAAACAACAACAAAATTGAAAAAAAAAATTCGGAAGAAAAGGGACATGCAAAGTCGTGAACTCTCCGCGGATTTTCTCAGGAGCCGAAAACCTGTTGTCGTTGGGTTGGTGACTGAGACTACTTGCGGTTGGCAGCGGTAATTACGGCTCCAAAAGCTAAACTAAAATTCTGCAACCAATGCGTGTGAATTGACCTTCTATTTGGGGAATAGTTGAGTTATGCTGCACTGGGCGAACAAAAGAGAGATATTGAGGAAGGGTTGGCTCTTTACTCCGGGGGCTTTGATTTGAAGCGACGTTTGAACTCTCTAAGTAAAAGACATAACGATTGTGTTTTAATACTGTTAGTTACTCCCTCCGGTCTAAAATAAGTGATAATTTTGTCTTTTTTTGTGGTCCAAAAAGTGATTTTTTCAGATTTCAAGAATGAATTAATGATTTTTTTCTACATTGCTCTTGAAATAAATAGTGTTGGAGTAATTGTTAGGAGTATTTATATAAAGAGTAGTAAAGGTTAATATGGTCAATTTCATTGCTAATTAATGTTAAAAGGTAGATTTCTTAATCCGTGTGAAAACAGCTAAAAAATCACTTATTTTGGACCGGGGGAGTAATTAATGAGTTAAATAAAGAAAAAAGGAGAAAACTCCAAAAATTTGAGAAAAAAGATAAAGCAATCCCTCGCCTATAAGCTTGCCACATCATCAGGCTATATATATATATATATATATATATATATATATATATATATATATATATATATATATATATATATATATATATATATATATATATATATATATATATATATATATATATATATATATATATATATATATATAATGGCTGGTTGTAGTGAAGATGATTAGGGATCCTATGTGGAGGATGAAGATGGCCTTTGCTAAGATTTTTATGAAAAGTATGATGTCTATAATGAATCAAATGCTAGCCAAGCCTATGAAGAATCACATTAGATTTATGAAGATCTTGAAGATGAATCCCAAAGATCTTGTGATGATTATTGTAGTGATAGATTTTCTAATTAAGATGAGACAAATTATGGCGATAAATTTGTTGATTATGTTAGAATCGGGAGTCCTATTAAACATAATCCAATGATATTTAGTTTCGAAAAGAGTCGTAGAAGAGGATATGAGCTTGGTACATTTAACGATATCTTTTAAACTAGAGTGAAAATACTGTCCAATGTGCATGCTACTGAAATTGACAAATACATTCGTCATAACTTAGTTAATACTTGCATTATTGGAAATTAGGCTTATCTTGTGTTTCGCATGCTTCGCCCTGCTTTTTAAAAAGAGTAAAGGTAGATAAGAGAGTGTTAGTAAATTTACAAAAGACAGTATATATTAAGTGCTTCATCATTCAGAGTTATAAAATTACGCATACAACCCAAGAATTAAGATACATCTACTTATAAAGACAGTAAGACACATGAAGCTATTAGTGCCATAAATATTGAGAATATTGAGCTTAGTGTAGAATATAGTGGCTTAACAACAACAACTCAGTAATAATCTTACTAGAGAATATAGAGGCTTAAGTGTGGAGAAAATAAATGTTCACAAGTTGCTAACTTGATAATATCTTTATCTTATTTTGAAAATCTTTTTTGCAGATTCATTCCAAGGCACTTCTCAAGGAAATTACTTTTGATTTGTACCTTGACTATGGTATACCCAATGGTGAGGTTGAGTTGTTTAGAAAGAGCAAATGCGGTATCTTTTCTTGGTATTCACATGCTTTTGGTGTGGCTAATGGCCCTCTACTATTCAAAGAGCTTATGAATTGTATTTTAGTGCTTGTGTTGGTAATTATATTTTTCTAATGGATGATGCTATGATCGAATATTTAAAAGGGGTGTTTACGCATAAAAGAACTAAATGGATTAAGTGGTTATATGGTTACTATCTTGTATTATTTTTACTAGGTGCTTGTTATATTTCTTTCGTATTCCTATTTATTGTGGTTATCATATTGATTGGTTGTAGGTCTTTGAGATTCGAAGATGAATATTCCTTAAGAGGGGGATGGGGGAATTGTCACGACCCGAATTTTCCATCCTCAGGAGTCGTGATGGCGCCTACTAATGAGAGCTAGGCAAGTCAACTCTTAACTACTTTTATCTTTTATAAATTATTTCTTTTATCAAATATTAGTAATAGCATAAAAAAAATGACTGAATTAAATAAAAATGCGGAAGACTTAATTTAAAGTGACTGAATGTAAATGCGGAATCCAACATAAATCTCTACCCAAGAACTGGTGTCACATTACTCACGAACTTCTAAGAATACTGAATACAATCGTCTGAAAGAAAATAATAAATTGTTTGTCTCGAATACAATGAGGTAACAGACTAAAATAATAGATAGAGGAGACGCCGGGCCTACGGACGCCTGCAAGGCTACCTCGGTGTCTCATTAGTCTGACTGCTCATACCCGCGCTACTGCTGCTGCTGTCCGAAACCTGTATCTGTGCAAAAGAGCACAGAGTGTAGTATCAGTACAACTGACCCCATGTGCTGATAAGTGCCTAGCCTAACCCCGGCAAAGTAGTGACGAGGCTAGGACCAGACAATCAAATAAACCTGTGCAGTTCAAGTATATATATATAGACAACAAAGGAAGTACTGGAAGCCACCAATCAAATTGGGAGGGGAAATATGTTGTGGGGAGGTAATAGTTTCAAATAGAAATATTCAATAAAAGAAGGAGACAACAAAGTCATAATATCAACAAGTATCAAAAGGAATCAACAATTTGCACGGCATCACCCTTCGTGCTTTTACTCTCTTCCTCACCCAAGCAATATATAAAATAAAATTGTACACGACATCAGTCTTCGTGCTTTTACTATCTTTCCTCACAATATAATCAATAGATATCAGTACGGAATGACACATCGTACGGCACGACATCACCCTTCGTGCTTTACACTCTTTCCTCACCATATCAAACAATACACGAGATCACCCTTCGTGCTTTATCACTCTTCCTCACCCAAACAACAATCACAGATAAGGGGCAAGGAAGTAAACTGGATAATAATCGGGATTCCAATAAGGGTACAACAATTAGCAATAAAATTCCCGGCAAGGAATATATCAAAAATTTCACAATTATCTCGGCAAGGGAATAATTCAATAATTCTTTCTCTTTCTTTCATTTCTTACTTAGTAATTCATTTTATAACTTGAGTCAACACTCCTCAAATATTAAATATCACCATTTCTTTCACATGCACTTCACTACATATAGAAGTCATCATTTAATCATGGAAGATATAACAAAATTCGAACATTCGCGATATAAGGACTTACGGTCATGCTAGACACCAACGTATAGATACTCGTCACCATGCCTATACGTCGTACACAACAAATAGCAAGTAGCAATTAAGACTCAGCTCATATTCCCTCAAGCTAAGGTTAGACCAAACACTTACCTCGCTTTGCAACCAATTCAAAATTCCAACAAGCCTTTGTCTCACGAATTCGTGCTCGAAATTCTCAAATCTAATCATAAACAATTCGATTAAGTCAATAAAAATTATAGGAATTAATTCCATATGAAATTCTACATTTTCCATTTAAAATCCGAAATTGCACTAAAAATTCACCCATGGGGCCCACATCTCGGAACCCGACAAAAATTACGGAATATGAAACCTCATCCAACCACGAGTCCAACCATACAAATTTTACCAAAATCCGACATCAACTCGACCCTCAAATCTTCAAATTAAACCAAGAGGGATTTCAAGATTTTCCCAACTAAAATCACCAATTAAATGCCAAAACTAGTAATAGATTCGGGTAATCTAACCAAAATTAAGTTAAAAACACTTTCCCCATTGTTTTCTCTGAAAATATCCCGAAAATCGCCTCTCCCCGAGCTCCAATTTGCTAAAAATGAAAAATGGGACGAAGTCCCATTTTCAGAAGTTACATTCTGCCCAGAATGTTTTCGGGGTTACTGTTCACGGGTACTATTTCTGCAATTTTTTTCAATTTTTCCTAAGTCCGAAATCACTCCAAGACACCTCCGGAACACTCCCGAGCCCATGGGGATCCTAACCAAACACATACACTAAATCAACAACATCCTACGAACTTAACCGTGTGATCAAATCGCCAAAATAACGTCATATACCACGAATTAAGCTTTAAAATCCAAGAATTCTTTCAAATTTCATAAAACATCAAATTTTCCATTTTGAGTCTGAAACACGTCAAACGACCTCTGTTTTCAACCAAACTTTACAGAAAGTGCTTAAACCATATATAAGACCTGTAACGGGCACCAGAACCAAAATACGGGCCCGATGCTATCACTTTCTAATAAAATTTCATCTCCATTTTCCTTAAATATTTTCAGAAAACAATTTTACTCAAAAATTCATTTCTCGGGCCTGGGACCTCGAAATTCGATTCCGGGCATACGCCCAAGTCCCATATTTTCCTACAGACCTCCCGGAACCGTTAAATCATGGGTCCGGGTCCCTTTACCCAAAATGTTGACCGAAGTCAAATTTATTCATTTTAATATCAAAACTTAGCAAATTTCACAGAATTTCTATTTGAGCTGCCAGCTACACGCTCGGACTGCGCACGCAAATCGAGGCGACTGTAAATAAGGTTTTCAAGGCCTCGGAAGCTCGGAATGGATAAGAAAATAGGTGATGACCCTTTGGGTCGTCACATTCTCCACCTCTAATACAATCGTTCGTCCTCGAACGGACAGAAGAAGGAAGTACCTGAGTCGGGGAATAGATGAGGATAACGGCTCCACATGTCGGACTCGGACTCCCAGGTCGAAGCCTCAGGAGGCTGACCTCTCCACTGAACATGAACAGAGGGGAAACTCTTGGATATTAACTGACGGACCTGCCGGTCTAGAATAGCCACCTGCTCCTCCCCATAAGACAAGTCCTTGTCCAACTGGACAGTGCTGAAATCTAACACGTGAGATGGATTGTCGTGATACTTCCGAAGCATGGACACATGAAACACTGGGTGCACGGCTGATAAACTCGGCAGCAATGCAAGTCTATAAGCCACCTCTCCCACTCGATCAAGAATCTCAAATGGACCAATGAACCTAGGGCTAAGCTTTCCCTTCCCAAATCTCATCACGCCCTTCATAGGCGACACTCGGAGCAATACCCGCTCACCAACCATGAAAACTACATCTCGAACCTTACGATCTGCATAGCTCTTTTGCCTGGACTGAGTTGTACGAAGCCTATCCTGAATGATCCTGACCTTGTCTAAGGCCTCATGAACCAAATCTATACCCAACAACCGAGCCTCTCCCGGCTCAAACCATCCAACCGGAGATCGACACCGCCTACCATATAAAGCCTCATAAGGAGCCATCTGGATACTCGACTGTTAGCTGTTATTGTAGGCAAACTTTGCTAAAGGCAAGAACTGATCCCATGAACCTCTAAAGTCAATAACACAAGCTCGGAGCATGTCCTCCAATATCTGAATAGTCCGCTCGGACTGTCCATCCGTCTGAGGATAAAATGTTGTGCTCAACTACACCTGGGTGCCTAACTCTCGCTAAACTGCTCTCCAGAAATGCAAGGTAAATTGCGTGCCTCGATCCAAAATGATAGATACCGGCATACTATGAAGGCGAACAATCTCCCGGATATAAATCTCAGCTAACCTCTCGGATGAATAGGAGACTGCCATAGGAATGAAATGCGCTGACTTGGTCAGCCTATCAACAATGACCCAAAATTCATCAAGCTTCTTCCGAGTCAACGGAAGTCCAGTAACGAAGTTCATAGTGATTCGCTCCCACTTCCACTCGGAAAGCTCAATCCTCTAAAACAAACCACCAGGTCTCTGATGCTCATACTTAACCTGCTGACAATTCAAACACCGAGCCACGTATGCAACAATATCCTTCTTCATTCTATGCCACCAATAATGCTTCCGCAAATCCTGATACATCTTCGCGGCGCCCGGATGAATATAGTACCGGGAGCTATGGGCCTCCTCTAAAATCAACTCCGGAAGCCCATCCACATTAGGCACACAAACTCGCCCCTACAATCTCAAAACTCCATCATCATCTAAGGTCACCTGCTTGGCACCTCAACGTTGCACCGTGTCTCTAAGGACACACAAATGGGGATCATCAAGCTGTCGATCACAGATACGCCCCTATAATGAAGAACGAGCGACCGTGCAAGCTAATACTCGACTAGGCTTAGAAATATCCAACCTCACGAATCGATTGGCCAAGGCCTGAACATCCAAAGCAAGCGGCCTCTGACCGACCGGAATATAAACAAGACTGCCCATACTGACCGACTTCCTGCTCAAAGCATCGACCACCACATTGGCCTTTCCCGGATGATATGAGATAGTGAGATCATAATCTTTCAACAGCTCCAACCACCTCATCTGTCTCAAATTCAACTCCTTTTTCTTGAACAAATACTGAAGACTCTTGTGATCCGTGAACACCTCACATGCCACACCGTACAGGTAATGCCTCCAAATCTTCAATGCGTGAACAATGGCTGCCAACTCTAAATCATGAACCAGATAGTTCTTCTCATGAATCTTCAACTATCGCAAGGCATAGGCAATGACCTTGCTACCCTGCATCAACAGTGCACCAAGCCCAATACGAGAAGCATCACAATAAACTGTATAAGGCCCTGAACCTATGGGCAAAACCAATACCGGTGTTGTAGTCAGAGTTGTCTTGAGCTTCTGAAAGCTCGCCTCACACGCGTCCGACCATCTGAACTGGGCACCCTTCTGGGTCAACCTGGTCATTTAGGTCAACAGGGTCAGCAGCCGAGAGCTTGTTACACTTGTGGTGAACCAGGTCACATTGCCAGATTTTGCCCTCGAGCACCAGGTAGTTCTCAGCATCGAGTTCTCGTGCCATGGTACCAGCACCAGGTGTTCCATAGCTCCCCCAGCTAACTAGAGGTGGGGGTAGAGGTTCTAGAGGTGGAGGTAGAGGTCATAGAGGTGGAGCTCAGACTGCCAGAGATGGAGGCCAGCCAGCAGCAGGCCATCCCAGAGATATGGTTCAGGGTGGTGGGGCCCAGCCCCGATGCTATGCTCTTCCATCCAGGCCAGAGGCCGAGTCTTCAGATGCAGTCATTACAGGTACTATTCTATTTTGTGATAGAGAGGCTTTAGTGCTATTTGATCCAGGGTCTACGTATTCGTATGTGTCCTCTTATTTTGCACCATACTTGGTTCTGCCTAGTGATCCACTGAGTATTCCTATTTATGTGTCTACAACCGGTGGGTGATTCTATTGTGGTCGATCGAGTTCATTGTTCCTATATTATGGTGATTGGGGGTCTTGAGACCCGTGTTGATTTGTTGCTTTTAGATATGGTCGACTTCGATGTTATATTGGGGATGGACTGGTTATCACCTTACCACGCTATCTTGGACTGTCATGCCAAAACTGTGACCTTAGCCTTACCGGAACTGCCCCGTTTAGAGTGGAGAGGGACTCCTGGTCATTTTACCCGCAGTTTTATTTCGTATGTGAAGGCTCGGCGTATGGTCGAGAAGGGGTGTTTGGCTTATTTGACTTATGTTCGTGATTCCAATACTGAGGTCCCCTCCATTGATTTTGTGCCCATGGTTCGCGAGTTTCCTAAGGTATTCCCTTCACACCTACCGGGTATGCCACCCGACAGGGATATTGATTTCCGCATTGATTTGGCTCCGGGCACCCAGCCCATTTCTATTCTGCCATATCGCATGGGCAAGCCAACTCTTAACTACTTTTACCTTTTATAAATTATTTCTTTTATCAAATATTAGTAATAGCATAACAAAATGACTGAATTAAATAAATATGCGGAAGACTTAATTTAAAGTGACTGAATGTAAATGCGAAATCCAACATAAATCTCTACCCAAGAACTGGTGCCACATTACTCACGAACTTCTAAGAATACTGAATACAATCGTATGAAAGAAAATAATAAATTGTTTGTCTCTAATACAGTGAGATAACAGACTAAAATAATAAATAGAGGAGACGTCGGGCCTGTGGTCGCCTGCAAGGCTACCTCGGTGTCTCACTAGTCTGATTGCTCACACCCGCGCTACTGTTGCTGCTATCCGAAACCTGTAACTATGCAAAAAAGCACAGAGTGTAGTATCAGCACAACCGACCCCATGTGCTGGTAAGTGTCTAGCCTAACCCCGGCGAAGTAGTGACGAGGCTAGGACCAGACAATCAAATAAACCTGTGCAGTTCAAGTGTGTGTATATATATATATATAGACAACAAAGGAAGTACTGGAAGCAACCAATCAATATGGGAGGGGAAACATGCTGTGGGGAGGTAACAGTTTCAAATAGAAATATTCAATAAAAGAAGGAGACAACAAAGTCATAATATCAACAAGTATCAAAAGGAATCAACAATTTGCACGGCATCACCCTTCGTTCTTTTACTCTCTTCCTCACCCAAGCAATATATAAAATAAAACTGTACACGGCATCACTCTTCGTGCTTTTACTCTCTTTCCTCACAATATAATCGATAGATATCAGTACGGAATGGCACATCGTACGGCACGACATCACCCTTCGTGCTTTATCACTCTTCCTCACCCAAACAACAATCACAGATAAGGGGCAAGGAAGTAAACTGGATAATAATTGGGATTTCAATAAGGGCACAACAATTAACAATAAAATTCCCGGCAAGGAATATATCAACAATTCCACAATTATCTCGGCAAGGGAATAATTCAATAATTCTTTCTCTTTCTTTCATTTCTTACTTAGTAATTCATTTTATATCTTGAGACAACGCTCCTCAAATATTAAATATCACCATTTCTTTCACATGCACTTCACTACATATAGAAGTCATCATTTAATCATGGAAGATATAACCAAATTCGAACATTCGCGATATAAGGACTTACGGTCATGCTAGACATCAATGTATAGATACTCGTCACCATGCCTATACGTCGTACTCGACAAATAGCAAGTAGCAATTAAGACTCAGCTCCTATTCCCTCAAGTTAAGGTTAGACCAAACATTTACCTCGCTTTGCAACCACTTCAAAATTCCAACAAGCCTTTGCCTCGCGAATTCGTGCCCGAAATTCTCAAATCTAGTCATAAACAATTCGATTAAGTCAATAAAAATTATAGGAATTAATTCCATATGAAATTCTACATTTTCCATTTAAAATCCGAAATTGCACTAAAAATTCGCCCACGGGGCCCACGTCTCGGAACCCGACAAAAATTACGGAATATGAAACCTCATCCAACCACGAGTCCAACCATACTAATTTTACCAAAATCCGACATCAACTCGACCTTAAATCTTCAAATTAAACCAAGAGGGTTTTCAAGATTTTCCCAACTAAAATCATCAATTAAATGCCAAAACTAGTAATAGATTCGGGTAATCTAACCAAAATTAAGTTAAGTAACACTTACCCTGTTGTTTTCTTTGAAAATATCCTGAAAATCGCCTCTCCCCGAGCTCCAATTTGCTAAAAATGGAAAATGGGACGAAGTCCCATTTTCAGAAGTTACATTCTGCCTAGAATGTTTTCGGGGTTACTGTTCACGGGGTACTATTCATGGGTACTGTTCACGGGTACTATTTTTGCAATTTTTCCTAAGTCCGAAATCACTCTGAAACACTCCCGAGCCCTTGGGGCTCCTAACCAAAAACATACACTAAATCAACAACATCCTATGAACTTAACCGTGCGATCAAATCGCCAAAATAACGTCATATACCACGAATTAAGCTTTAAAATCCAAGAATTCTTTCAAATTTCATAAAACATCAAATTTTCAATTTTAAGTCCGAAACACGTCAAACGACGTCTGTTTTCAACCAAACTTTACAGAAAGTGCTTAAACCATATATAAAACCTGTACTGGGCGCCAGAACCAAAATACGGGCCCGATACTATCACTTTCTAATCAAATTTCATCTCCATTTTCCTTAAATATTTTCAGAAAATAATTTTACTCAAAAATTCATTTCTCGGGCCTGGGACCTCGGAATTCGATTCCGGGCATATGCCCAAGTCCCATATTTTCCTACAGACCTCCCGGGACCGTCAAATCACGGGTCCGGGTCCGTTTACCCAAAATGTTGACCGAAGTCAAATTTATTCATTTTAATATCAAAACTTAGCAAATTTTCACAGAATTTCATATTTGAGCTTCTGGCTACGCGTCCGAACTGCGCACACAAATTGAGGCGACTGTAAATGAGGTTTTCTAGGCCTCGGAAGCTCAGAATGGATAAGAAAATAGGTGATGACCTTTTGGGTCGTCACAGGAATAATAACAGCCATGAAGGCTAAACTCTATTAAAGAAGAAAATATAATCAACATCAAGATTTGAGGACGAATATTCTTTAATAGAGAGAGAATGATAACATCCAAGAAAGCTTGATTGCATTGAAGATCATGGGATATGAAGACAATCTTAATAGGCTAATATATGTCTTATGATGGAGGAAGAGCTCTAGCCAAAGAAGATCTTTTGGGCATATACTATAACTATTTGTAGGCCCAAGTTGAAGACCAAGAGGAGGTAGATTGTGGTCCAAAATCTATCCCATAATGAAACAAGTCTAGAAACCCAAGCTAATATTTCTAAAAGCTTATTTAATGCAATGTTGACTACCTTTAAAGCTTTATTGAACAAAGTGTTGGTAGTATTCTATGCACCTAGGAAGTTTCAGCTTATTTAATTTAGTTTGACTACCTTTGAAGACTAGAATGTTCTTTTAGGATTTTTTCTTTATGGTGGAAGCCACCATTTACTATCACGAACCAAAATTCAGCTAGTCATGATGGCACCTAATCCACCCTCTAGGTAAGACAAATAACACTCAACCCAACTCAAATAAGAAATATAGGAGTCAATGAATAAAACAACTGAACTTCTATACAAAATTTCCAAAGATTGGTAGTACAAATCATGAGCTTCTAAGACTTAAATTTACAAAGCTGGTACAAAGTAAGTACATCATCTTTATGCCTACATGTCAAATATACATGCCAAGTAAATAATCTTCTACTGATATCCTCAAGTACACTCACTCTCAGCATACTCAATGTGCATAACTCACTGCCCACAACACTATACACACATACACATAATCACTCAGCATTGTACGGGTGCCTGGCATCAATGCCCCTATACAAGAAAGTGTATATATATCATAATGCATGCGCCCACTGCTAGCATGTCAGATTTTGGAGGGGATGATCCTGCCCAAGTGCTAATCATAAGCAGTCTATTGCGGCGTGCAACCCGATCCAATATTAATTTGTTGCGGCATGCAATCCAATCCAATATAAATCTGTTGCAGCATATGACCCGATCCAACATAACTCACAACATGGCTCTATAGCCCACATCAGTCATCAATCCGCTCAAGTCTCATTGGCTCACTTGACACATCTCACATAATCCAATTATATAACACAGAATATCACAATATGCTTACAACTCAAACTTCTGTCACGTACAAGGACATCAATAACATATGAAATAGCATATGAAAAGTGCAGTGAGACAAAGATATAACATCCGGATGTAACTATCATGATTGTACAGTATGACTACGGTCAAGGCAAATAGCTCAACATGACAATATAGCCCTAACATGTCTCAAACAACTAAGAAGATAGCTTAGACATGATTTCTAGCATAAATAATAATTCACTTAGTCATATAAATGGGAAAATTATGATATCAAAGAAGCATGATAGCGAAACAAGGCAAATAATAGCCTAAGAACTATCCGGATCATGATTACCTCGGTGCACGCACACACGCCTGTCACCTACCGTATGTGTCACCCCCAAAACGGATAATTACCCTCAAATCCAAGTTTAGATATGTTATTACTTACCTCGAACAAGCCAAATAATACTCTAGAAATGCCATCTCGCGTGAATCAACCTTTGAACGGCTCGAAACAAAATAAAAGCAACTCAAAATTATCAAATAATGCTTTAGGAAACAAACCCAAGCGGTAAAGGTCGAATCTTTAATAAAAACCTCAAAGTCAACCAAAAATTAAACTTGGTCCTGTCACGACCCAATCCCCGATCCGGTCGTGATGGCACCTCTCGTGAAGAAAAGGCCAGCCAACTAAACCCAATACATCCTATTTAAAGCGGTTAAATAGTTCATAAGCAGTTTAATGTGATTAAATGATAATAATTAGTGGAAGTACAACCCGACATAGCCCAAATTGGGGTGTCACAAGTCACGAGCATTTATTAGAGGATAAATACAACTGCAAGGACTGAAACATATAAAATAGGACTGATAAACAAAAAGAAGAGATGCGGTGCTGCGAACGCTGGCAGTCACCTCACTAAACTCCGATAACTTAGCCTCCGACCAGCTCAAAACCCGCTACCGGGTGAACAAATACCTGCATCTGCACACGAGGTGCAGAGAGTAAAGTGAGTACTCCAACTCAGTGAGTAATAAAGGTAAATAATAACTGAGTAGTATGAAATCACGAAAAATGCATCAACCTGTTGTATAGAGCAGTCTAAAACCCTTTGAATAAAAGCAGTGAAACTGTAAAATCCTTGGAAAAACATCTTAGCTCAGTTTAAACCTCTTTTAAAAATGACTTTTTCAACTGTTACGCAAATGAATGCAAACAAATAGTACAGATAAGCACGAAAATCCGCCCCTTGGGCACAACACTCAATTAACAATTAAATGCTAGGCGATCAGATAGATATCACATGAAGTAGCACAAACAATAGATAATGGCAGATAGATGAAGTAAAGTAAACACGTAAAACAGTACCAACACCGCTGCGGCGTGTAGCCCGATCCATATATCATTGCGGCGTGAAGCCAGATCCATATATCTCGTCGATGGCGCTCACTGGGGGTGTGCAGACTCCAAAAAGGGCCCCTTACGGTCCAAGCGCAATATCAAGCCATCTCGTGGCATCAAATCTAGGCCCTCGGCCTCATATCAATATCAGTATAACACTGCTGCAGCGCTCAGCCCGATCCCATAGTATCCTCACATCTGGCCCTCGGCCATACTCAGTCCAAAAATCATATAAGCCCCTCAGGTGTTAGTAAAAATAGTAGTTCTCAGCCTCAAAACATCATTTAATATATCATTTTAGTTTCAAAACCGAGTAAAAGTGGCTGTGTTGTACAACAGTGGAAAACAATACGACTAAGTTCAAGTAGTAGGTCAAAACAGTGAGGAAATAGTGATAAAAATCCCCGGAGGGTTCAAATAGTTGGCTCGAAGCCCGAATATGGCAATCAGTCCAAATAATGATGATAACAAATAAGTTTCAATCAAATACATGGTAAAAGCGTCAATCGGGACGGACCAAGTCACAATCCCCTACAGTAAACGACCCCACGCTCATCATCAAGCGCGTGTCTCACCTTAATATAGCACTACGATGTGCGAATCTGGGGTTTCGAACCCTCAGGATATCATTTACAATCATTACTCACCTCGAACCAGTGAAATCTCTAGCTCGCGACGCCTTTGCCCCTCAAATCGGCCTCCACGTGCGTTGAATCTATCCAAAATCAGAACGAATGCATCACAATATGCTAAGGGAACAAAGTCCAAGTGAAAACAATCAATAACGGGCATAAATCCTGAAATTACCAAAAACTCGAGCCCGGGCCCATTTCTCGAGACTCAGAAATTTTTACATCAACGGGTTCCTTATCCTTCCACGAGTTTATACATATCAACAACATCAAAATCGGAGTTCAAATGACTCCTCAAATCCTCCATTAAAGGCCTCTTAAACTCAAGCCCTAATCCTCTATTTTTAGCCCTTTAAACCCATTAGTTATAGCCCTAAATTCATGAAATTCTACTATATGAATATGTTTTAAGTCCAAAATCCTTACCTCAACGAAGTCTCTTTGATTACTCTCTTCAAAAGCGCCCAAAGCTCCCAATTCCGAGTGCAAAAATGGTTAAACCCTTCAAAAATCGCGAAGGAAGACATATATACATTCTGCCCAGACTTGACCGCATCTGCGGTCCAAAATCCGCTTTTACGGTACCGTATATACGGTCAACACATCCGTTTCTGTGGAGTTCATTAAACCGGCCTAAGCCGTATCTGCGAACCACTTTCGCATCTGCGCTTCTGCAGATGAGATCCCTTTACCCGCTTCTGCGGTCCAGCTCGCCTGATCCATTTTCGCTTCTGCGATGATACACCCGCATCTGCGGTCCACAAACCGCAGATGCGGACATACCAGAAGCAGCAAATCTAAAGCTGCAACACAAATTCCAATTTCCCCGCCAACCATCTGAAATCACCCCGAGGCCCCCGGGGCCTCAACCAAAAGCACGAACATGACTCAATACCTTATTAAAACTTGTTCCAATCATCAAAACACTTCAAACACATCAAATCCATCAATTCACATCGAATTCAAGCCTAAGTTTTCTAAAAACTTCTGAAATACGCTTTCGATCAAAAACCCAACCAAACCACATCCGAATGACCTGAAATTTTGCACACATATCACAAATGACATAATGAAGCTACAGCAACTCTCGGAATTCCATTCCGACCCTCGGATCAAAATCTCATCTATCAACCAGAAATCGCCAAAATACTAACTTCGCCAATTCAAGCCTATTTCTACTCCAGACCTCCAAAACCAATTCCGATCACACTCCTAAGTCATAAATCATCCAACAAAGCTAACCAAATCATAAAAATTTCGATCCGAGCTCATATACCAATAAGTCAACTCTTGGTCAAACCTTTCAAATTTAAAGCTTTCAACTGAGACTGTTCTTTCGAATTCATACCGATTTCCGTGAAAACCAAAATCAATGATTTACATCAGTCATAATACACCATACGGGGCAAGTCATGCCTGAGAACTAGCGATCAAAGTGCAAAAGCTCGAAACGACCGGTCAGGTCGTTACAGGTCCTGCACCTTGAAACCCGACAATACTCACAAATTCCGATAAATCATTCGATTACGAGTCCAACCATATAAATCTCACTCAAATATGACTCCGAATCGATGTTCAAATCGCAAATATTCACTTTAGAAAAGTTTAGACAAAAATCTCCAATTTCTCTTTCAAATTCATCAATCAAATGACAAAATCAAAGATGAAATCATGAAATATAATCATATAATAGAAAATACATACCCCAGTTCATGTGGTGAAACTCCTCTCCAAAATCTCCCAAAATCGAGCTCCAAATCTCAAGTTGTGACAAAATAAAATAAAACCTCGATATATAGTGAGTCTGCCTAGGGAAGTCGCACTTGCGACCAATTTCACGCTTTTGTGAAACTGCATGTACGGCCCAGACCTCGCTACTGCGAAAACCCCCAACTCAGAACCTATCGCTTCTGCGATCATAACTCTGTTTTTGCGTGTCGGGCTTCTGCGCCCAAGGAACCGCACCTGCGGTCACGCAGATGCACTCTGGCCCTCCACACCTGCAGCCTTCATGCCCACTAGGCCACTCTCGCTTCCACTATAACATGTCCGCATCTGCAGACTCTCACCTGCGTCCAAACTTCTGCGGATGTGGAAACACCAAAACCTTTCCAACGATGCAACATGAGAAAAAATGATCTGAATCACATCTGAAACTCACATGAGCCCTTCAGTACCCCATCTGAACATACGAACAAGTTTTAAAATACACATACCTACTTGTGGCCTTAAATTACACATAAAATATCAAAACCACGAATCAAACCTTAAATCAAACTTAATAAACTTTTGAACTTTCAACTTCCAAAACACGCGCTAAAAACGTTGAATGAATTAGTATAAGGGGCTAGTGGCATAGCATGATATTACATAAAGATTAATAAATTATGGGATGAACTAAGCTGTTTTGTCACTCCCTAACTTGGGGAGGCATGGCTGGCACCCAGTGTGGTACTAACCCGAGCAAACAACTTTGTAACTTATTTGTTTTTCTTCTATAACCATCATGGGCCAACATGGCCACAACTTATAATGTATAACTATAAGTGGGAAAGCATTATATCAATGAACCATCTTTATTAAAACATGAATACATATAGGCCGTCAAGGCCTTTTCCATATTGTACAAAATAAACCTCAGGATACAAATCCTCAAGGATTATTTGATATCAAATGGGACAGGGTACCGGTCTACCCATAAGTCTGTAGCAAAACACTAACACGATGACTTATAGACTCAGCTGCACTCCGAATGAGGTGGAGTCTTATTGATCCTTCGCTAAATGTTAACCTTGTCTACTATGAGGGCTCGTCAATCTGATTATCTATACCTTCAGGCATGAATGCAATGTCCCCAACAGAAAGACGTCAGTACGAATAATGTACCGAGTATGTAAGACGGAATTGAAACATAACAATAAGTCAACATTTATTTAAAGACATATAAGAATTAACTTGAATCTCAGAAGTGCCACCGTATATGCGTACTTATTATGTTTATATATATAATACTTCTCTTTGAGACTATTATCCATATTGTATGATGCATAATTGCCCAATTGATCAATGGTAACTGCCCTATCGGTGGTAGCGCGGTGGTAAATGCATGATTTCCTATTCGTCTGTAGCTTACTGGTAAATGTGTTACTACCCAACCGGTCATAGCTCGGTGGTAATGAATGACTATCCGATCGGCCGTAGCTCGATGGTAAATGTGAAACTACCCAACCGGCTGTAGCATGATGGTAAATGCATCAAGATGCACGTATCACTATATTATAAATATTAACATCTTTATCAAATACCTCAATAGATACTTAGGAACATACTTAGACATGCTTGACTACCACTTTACAGGAGTGAGTAACATAGACATCCTTAATTAATAAGAGTAGAACCACTTATGGAATAGCATTACGTTTACGTATCGTTACTTGGATCATGCCAAAAGAAGGCAACATTAGCCTTGACATACCTGAACTGGTTCTCTTGACAATCCCTCTAACACACGAAAAAATACGTGATAGCAAGATCTAAGTAGGAAAAAATTACGTATGATATTCTTGAGAAGATTGCACCGTACTCCCTTAAAATCGAAATTCTCACGTTGCTAAGTATTCTTGTATGACCTTTGTAGCAAATCACCTTGATATCATTTTGTATGAGTTGGCTAAAGCTTTCCATTATATTGTAGATATAAGCATCTCCATTCCATTTTGTGAATTAAAGAGAGGTCTTTTAATACAATTCTTTAACAAGAATGAGATAAGGTGCCATATCTTTTAATTTTTGCCACCACCTCCTTAAGCACCTAATTAGATGGAAATTTTCTACCACAATTCTACAATCCCACGTGGATGTGTTGTCCCCTAATGATTATCCCAAATTGTCAAACTTCGATGAAACTCATTTTCTTCGATTCACTTACTCTCTCACCTTCACGACTTTACTTATCACTTGTTATAAATATCATAAGCACTTATAAACTCAAAAATAGTCTTGTCATTGAACTTATGTCAACTATTTTATGACAAATCCAACGTAGAAAAGTACGGGATATAACATCCCCCCCCCCCTAGAAACATTCGTCCTCGAATGTTAACTCTTAGAGATTTACAAAAAACGTTCTAGGGTCTCCTTTGTAAACTAAACTAAAATCCAAACTCTATCTGATATCTGGACTATTCACAAACTTTTGTACTTGAGTATCGCGTATCTTCTTCACCTTTACCTTACTTACCTTTCAATATCACATTGTATCTTCTGTCGTTTTCATAACCTCCCTTCCACATAAGTAGAAATTACATCTACGCCTTAAAGCTCTATTGTGATACACCTCTGGTGCATAAAAAATTTGGTGGAAGCTTTATACTAACTTCTTACGACTTAGATCTATGGCACAATCTTGAAACAAAAGAAGGGTAACATTCCTAAATAACCTATAGTCTCTTAATTATAAATGTGGCACAACACACCCATAAGTGAGACTCTAACAGGCACGACTTCGTAGACTCCCTAGGACACGACCTGCTCTGATACCACTTTGTCACGCCCCAACCTAGGGAGGCGTGGCTAGCACCCAGTGTCGTACTAGACCGAGCGAATGACTCTGTAACTTATTTATTTTTCTTCTGTGACTATCATGGGCCAACATGGCCATAACTCATAATGTATAACTATAAGTAGGCAAATGTTGTATCAATGAACTATCGTTCTTAAAACATGAATACATATGGGTCGTCAAGGCATTTCCATATTGTACAAAAAAGACCTCAATCTATAGAGCCTCTAAGATTATTTGACATCAAATGGGATAGTGTACCGGCCTACCCATAAGTCTGTAGCAAAACTCTAACACGATGACTTATAGACTCGATTGCACTCCGAATGAGGTAGAGTCTTACCGATCATTCGCTGAATGCTAACCTCTTCTACTATAAGGGCTCATCAATCTGATTATCTATACCAGAAGGCATGAATGCAGCGTACCCAATAAAAGGACACTAGTACGAATAATGTACCGAGTATCTAAGGCGGGACTGAAACATAACAATAACTCAACATTTATTTAAAGACATATAAGAATCAACCTTAATCTTTGAAGTGCCATCGTATATGCGTACTTTTTATACTTATATATAATTATTCTCTTTGAGACTATTATCAATATCGTATGATGCTTGACTGCCCAACTGATTAGTGGTAACTGCCTGACCGACCGTAGCAGGGTGGTAAATGCATGACTGCCCGACCAGCCGTAGCTTAGTGATAAATGTGTAACTGCCTAACCGGTCGTAGCTCAGTAATAAATGCATGACTGCCCGACCGACCGTAGCTTGGTGGTAAATATGTAACTACCCAACCGACCGTAGCACGGTGGTAAATGCATAAAGATGCATGTATCAATACATTATAAACATTAATATCTTTATCAAATACCTCAATAGAAACTTAGGAACATACTTAGACATGCTTGAATGTCACTTTATAGGAATGAATAACATAGACATCCTTAACTGCTAAGAGTAGAACCATTTATGAAATAGCATTACGTTTAAGTATCGTTACTTGGATCATGTCAAAAGAAGGAAGGATTAGCCTTAACATACCTAAGCCGGTTTTCTTGACAATCCCTCTAACACATGACAAAACATGTGATGTCAAGATAGAAGTAGGAAAAATCCGTATGATATTCTTGAGAAAGATTGCACAGTACTCTGAATCAAAATTCTCACGTTGCTAAGTATTCTTGTATGAATTTTGTAGCAAATCACCTTGCTATCATTTGTATGAGTTGGCTGAAGTTTTCCATTATATTGTAGAGATAAGCATCTCCATTCCATTTTGTGAATTAAAGAGAGGTCTTTTAATAGAATTCTTCAACAAGAATGAGATAAGGGGCACATATCTTTAAATTTTTGCTACCACCTCCTTAAGCACCTAATTAGATGGCAATTTGCTGCCACAATTCTATAATCCCACGTGGATGTCTTGTCCCCTATTGATTATCCAAATTTTACTTAAATAATTATCCACAAGCTTCTAATAATTTGTTAACTTCCCACTCAAATCAATAATTAACCAATTATCCACATAATCATGAATTATCTCAAATTACTTAAAATACTAATCACTTTTAACACATTTTATACACCTTACTATCATGGTCATGTGGTACCTTGTATGGCACCAGTCCATAAATATGGGGTACTATAGCTTGGACTGTATTTTATCCCAAATTGTTAATCTTCGACGAAACTCATTTTCTTCGATTCGCTTACCCTATCACCTTCACGACAACACTTATCACTTGTTATAAATATCATAAGCACTTATAACCTTAAAAATAGTCTTGTCATTAAACTTATATCAATTATCTTATAACAAATCCAACGTAGAAAAGTACGGGATATAACATCTTTGAATACTAATGCAAATGTAGTTGTGCTTTTGTGTGTGGAGGTAAGAATAAGTTAGCCAAATATTTGGAGGATGAATGTCATGACCCAAAATCCAACTAGCCGTGATGGCACCTAACCTCATCCGCTAGGTAAGCCAAATAACAATAATCCGATTCAATTAATATTTAACTGACTCTAATACACTCCCCAAAGGACTGGTAGCACAAATCATGAGCTTCTTAGATTTATAGTTTACAAAGTTGGTATGAAAAAAATATGTCATCTGTTAGAAATATACATGAACAAATTAAAAATTCTAAAGCTACCAAGGACAAGAGGCAGTTGTAACAGGAACACAGGTACATCTTCAAATCCAGTTCCTGCAATACACAGCAACGTCAGTATCCAACATCTGTACGCAAGGTGCAAAAGTATAGTATGAGTATAACTAGCCCCATGTAATCAATAAGTAACAAACTTAACCTTAGGTTGAAATTAGTGACAAGTTGGGACAAGGGTAAGAGTCCAACTCCAATAACCAACAATAGTTCATAACGATATAAATAAGATGGTACAAGAAATAACGCAGAGATATGATGCTCATCTCGTTCACAGTTACAGAAAATAGGCATGATTTTCAAGAATAATAGTAAATCCCTAATCTTTCACCGAAAACACCAACAATATGAGTAAGTTTGAAAAGTGTGATTTTTTCCAAAAACTTCCAACAAGGGTAAGATGTTTCATTAACAATTGGCATGAGAAAAGTACATCTCATGCCTAGATGTCATTGTATGCATGCCAGTTGTAATACAATGCAGTGATGAAACCATATGCATACTCTGAGTGAATCAATGCACTCAGTCCTCCCAATAAGTCATATTCTCACAGTCACTCGGTCTTTATAGTCACTCAATCCTCCTAGCCACTTGACACTTGTACTCAATAGGTACCTTCACTCACTGGGGTGTGTACAAACTCCAGAGGGGCTCCTTCAGCCCAAGCGCTATAATAAGTCAATCATAGCATAAATCAACAACATTTGTTGCCGCGTGCAGCCCGCTCCCATCATAAATCAATAATACTTGCAGTGGCGTACAGCCCAATCCTATCAATTTCCTCACAATTAAGACTTCGGCCTCACATAGTCATCAATCTCTCTAGTCTCCCGGGCTCACAATGTCATGAAAATCAGCCCAAAAATAATGATATGATGTATTAATAAATGGTAATAGACACTAAGATATGATATGCATATGAATGCGTATGACTGAGTATGTAATTACAATGTAAGCAAATAATTCAACAGCAAAAATGACCTCAGTGGGTCCCAACAGAATAAGCATATAGCGTAGGCATGGTTTTTAATGTGGATCACAGCTCAATGGTTGTAGTACGTAGAGATTTCATGGTTACAGATAAGATCTGGTAACTGCACTGTACCACAAAAATAACGGATTCACAATTGACACGGTGCATGCCCACCCGCCCGTCACCTAGCATGCGTCACCTTAACACCAAACACATAACACATATATTCAGGGTTCAACCCTCAACACCAAGTTTAGAAGTGTTACTTACCTCAATCAAGCAAAATCTAATACCGAGCGAGCCAAACGATGCTCCAAAATGCCATTCCGTGCGTACCGACCTCCGAACGGCTTGAAACTAGCCACAAGCAACTCAAATACATCAAATAATGCCAAAGGAAACAAACACAATTGATAAAGGTCAAATCTTTAATCAAAATCCCAAAATCTACCAAAAAGTCAAATTTTGGCTCGTATCTCGAAACCCGACAAAACTCATAAAATCCGACAATCCATTAAATTACGAGTCCAACCATACTAGTTTTACCCAAATCCAACTCCGAATCAATGTTAAAAACTCAAAAATTCACTCTATAAAACTTTGAATAAAAACTCCCAATTTTCTATTTAGAATTCACAATCCAATTACCAAAAACAAAGATAGATGCACGAAAGATATCTAAAATCGAGTAGAGAACATTTAACCCAATTCATATGGTGAAAATCGCCTCAACAATTGCCCAAATCCGAGCTCCCCAACTCAAAATATGACCAAATGGATAAACCCTCGATATAAAGTATTTTTACCCAGCTATTATGCCTTGTTTCGTGTGCTAAACGATCCTAAAATTCACTTTTGATGCTTCCAATGAATTTTTGTAAAATTTCAGTCATGTTAGGCTTTTGAATTACTCCATTTGACCTTATAATGAAGGAAATATGTTGGATTCAATATTTAGAAATAGTGCAGATTTTTAAATACGAAGTCAGTGGCAATTTCATAATTAATCTGAAAACTCTAGCAACCCAATTCTTAGTAAAATGACCATAAACTCCTCATACGATGTCCAAATTCGATGATTCTTTTTGATATGGCTCCGTAATTATGATACAAATCTAATGTTTCAATAAAAATATAATTTGGAACTCAGTTTCTTAATGTGGTACCATTTATGCTTGAAGAAACGATGTCGAAACATCAAAAACGAGCATAACACAATCCAAACCTATCCAAAACTCACCCGAGCCCATCGGGACCCCATTTGAAAATACCGACAAGTCCCATAACATAACACAGACCTACTCGAGGCCTCAAATCACACAAAACTACATCGAAACGACGAATCGCACCTCAAATCAAACTTAATGAACTTTCGATTTCCAAAAACTCGCGCCAAAACATATCAAATCAACTCGGAATGAACTCAAATTTTTCACATAAGTCCCAAATGAAATAAGGAAGCTATTTCAATCCCCAAAACCACAATTTTAACTTGATATCAACAAAGTCAAATCCCGATCTAACTTATGAACATTCCAAACCTTCAAATTTTCAACTTTCGCCAATTAGCATCGAAACCTTCTGAAATATTCAAATACAAATCCGGGCATACACCCGAGTCTAAAATCACCATCCGAACCTAAAGAAACCATCAAATCTCCAATATGAAGTCAAACACTAAAAAGTCAAACGTGGTCAACTCTTCCAACTTTAAACCTTCAATCATGAAATTCATTCTTCCAAATAAATTCTGAATTACCTGAAAAACCAAAACTGCTGATACACACAAGTCGTAATACATCATACGAAGCTACTCATGCCCTCAAACAACCGAGGGAAGTGCAAATGCTCGAAACGACCGGTCGGGTCGTTACATTCTCTCCCACTTAAACATACATTCGTCCTCGTACGTGCCAAGAGTTGTTCCCAAAGCCATAAAACTCTCATGTAACCTTACCATGCACATACTCGGGGTGATCCCACGACACTTTATTCCATATAGGCCCCACAACACAACATAACTGAAGATCATTACTTTGACCTTAGTCCGTAACCCTTGGAATCCAATTACCAATATTCGGAATTTCCTACAAGACCCGGACCTCGCATCTACACATTGTATAAGTCTGAACAGGCTGTGTCAAGACATAACCATAACCCAAGATATACTTACATAGCATACGGCATGACTCGCATACTCGTAGCAAAATTTTCGATCATAGTAGTTTCTCAAAATAAGCCAATACCGGTAATAAACCTCATATCAAATAGAACCTCATTCTAAATATTCATACACTGCCCATTATGAAAAAAACACGTAGAAACTCATAGCCATTCATCATATCAATAAGTCATGGAGCTCCCTCTCCTTCGACAAGAACTATTTCTAAGTAGATCAGCAATATTACCCTTTCAAATATACTGCAATCAAATCTGATAGCACCCATTCTAGGTTCAACGACCTCATCTTATCAAATACAGGCTACTCTACTGACATTCCATACCAACACTACCCAGAGCCACAAACCAAGCAATCCGTGCACCAATACGCAACGATTCAATATATTCAAATATGGAAAATGACTCAAACTAGAGAACCATCCTGCAAATTCAACAAGTACCAACACAACGTAATGTTAAGAACCTATCACACATCGTAGAACCAAAACACACGAATCTAACACAAAGGATCATATCCCCAACATAACTTCGCTGCAATGCGTGACCCTATCCAAACACTGGTCCTCATGAAATACCTCAAGTCACATGCTCAAATTCAACAACTACTCGCAATTTGGCGTCTAGTACCAAAAGTGGATGACCATAACCACTGAGAAGTAAATAACACCATATATCATAACCGGACAAAGGCCATAACCAAGGCGCAATCAACCATTTCGCACCCCGATAACCATTCTGCTCAAATTCCGCTACAAGACCTAAACAGAAATGCACCATGTGTGCATATAACCAACAAATCATAACGCCTCGCAACATAGAAGAGTAACTCATAGAAAATACCATAACATGAACAAGCTCAACTCTAACCGACTGACTCACCCCCAATGTTAACTGTATTGAGTCAATAAATCCGACCCGGTGTAGGATACACATCCTCATTAGGCCTACCAATGGGCCCCTAGATCAACTCTAGTCATCCACCAATAGATAACTAATCCCTCCAAAAGTTTGCAATGATTTAACCATAACACACATACTATCATCTGGCTAGATTTAGCCATATTTTCACAGTCCACAACCACGAAACAATGTGCTTCTAAGAACTTCAAATCCATAGAACACACGAGTCATTATATTTGATCCCAGCTCTACCGCCCGAATGTCTAACACATCTCTCATACACGATCATCCCACGAGGAATAATTCTATAATTCTTCAGTGCCATATAGCAAAATCTGAATATCAGTAGTCGATCAACCTGGCGTGCACCGTAATACCAATGAAGCATCCGTAAATCAAAACACAATGTGTCTTCTAAAATGTGCACCCTTCTCAGGCAATACCAAGTAGTAATAACATTCATCTAGACATATGAAACTGTCCATATTGTCTAAGAATTCATGACCTTCCCTTCATAACTAAACTGTGACCTTCCACATAAAAATCTCAATCCTACACAACACACCGCATCTATCATACCATCATATGAAAAGCACGAGAATCTCATGATCAACTCTACGTCACCAGTAGAATACATACCCTATCGTCAGAAATCTTCCATTTGATCTCATCCAAGATAAATCCCAATACGAAACATGTTCCTCACACGAGTAGGAAATATACACATCGACCCGTGGTAGAAACCATTAAGAACACTTTGAAATCCAACTATTAGAACCGAATCCTTCTAACTCAACCAAGCCACGCAGGTCGCCAAAACCCAAGAGCATTTCCACAAAACACCTATAGAGATTCATCACATCATGATTACCCAAAGAACCGATCATATCCATGACCTTGCTGATCCAACTTACTACTATGTTGTCCTATTTCTCTGAGTTCCTTCCGAATTACCCCCAAGTTGACACTTCTCCTTGCCATAACACCACTATCCTTACCCCAAGCTCACCACAAGAGATCCTAGCATAAAACCACACCTCCCTAAGGCCCATAAGCCGATGTATTCCCTCTTAAGAACCCCAAAAGTACCACAACCAATACACCCACTCTGAAGAGACCTTCTGTGAATCAAAAGATGTTTCCTTTACCTTCCTGATACTGAAATGTAGAATATATAATGATATAGAAATATCACGAGTCTCGACACCATCTAATGTAAATCTCATATCCTAGCCATATACAAATTCGGAAAAGAAAATTCTCAATTGCTACATATAAATTGTGAACCCATTAGAACCTTCTCAAGAGTCCTTCGCTCTACTCAACTCTCAATTGCACTGTCCCAAATGGGCCGAATGACTTGTGCCCTATTAGCACGACAACACCCAAAGAAGTAATCCATACCTCTAAGCAACCAAGTGGATCCTACTCCATGCGTACTACATCATTTACGAATAAAAACTCAATCATTCAATGTTTCCCATATACCCATAAAGTATAATACATCATGCATCCAAAAATTCTCTTATTTAAGTCATCCTCAAAACCAACATCTGCAAGTCATAACCGATCCACAAGTATGCCTCAGACTGAAACCGATACAACACATAACCATGTAATCAAATCATCGATAGCAGATCCCCCACTTGGCCCAAAGCCATAGATCAAAACACGCAATAACTCACAATTCCCATACTCTATTACTGCCATAATACCGCCATGAGGTTCAACTAAATCCTTCATAAACCCATGTAACACAAACCATTTATATTTCAAATTATCTGCAAAACTCGCATTCATTCTCATGACGGTCAGGTCAACTTGCTCAACCAATCCAAACTCAAATCGTAACACATATAACCCACTAGTAGAAAGAAACTCTCCACACAACATCATAAGGATCACACATCCATAGATTACCCCATAGCTCAGCCTCCAACTAGTATATTTCTATACCATTTTCACAACCACAACTACTACGTCATCACTTAATATTCCTAAGTCTGAACTCATAAATAATACATGATAATTTAATTTATTCCACAATTAAACAACATGTAAAATCTTTCAACATACTCATAACTCGAGACTATACATCACATTAAGACATAAATAAAACACCTATTAGTCCTTTTTACATCTCAAGAAGACTCTTCTCGTCATATTCAAATCATTTGAACACAGCTCGCATGTTACAACCCATATCCACACGCGTTAGTTCATGACATATATTAGTTAACATAAATTCAAGAAGGAATTACCTTTGAGATGATAAGAAGTTAATCCTATTGGTCTTAAGTGATACAAGGGTATATAAGGGTGATTAACAAGTATTAGAAGTTAAACGAATCAAGGATGTGGTAACTCGTATTTTCAGGTAAAACTAGAGGTTCTTAATACACTCAAGGTCATGTATTAAGGTGTTTGAATCATATAATATCCGTATCATAAGTCTTGAAGTCAAACGAGTTATGAAACAAAAGTCGACAAACGTTGTCGCAACTTAGGTTCATAATTTTACTTAAACATTAGGTTAAATGTTTCTAAGCTTTTCTCCTAATTTACAAGGAATTACGGGGTGATCTACCCACCAAATTAAAGATCTATGAGTCTAGTTTCTAACGCATTAAACCATTTTTCAATACGATCTCGGAGTATAGAGATATTCATATTTTTGCAAGCCTGCGTAGATTTGTAGATGACAAGTAGGTGCATCACCTACTTGCCAAAATGATAGGACAAAATTAAAAGACCTAAGTCGGCCAAGAGAGGACTTTTAAGGGGTTATGAACACAGTTATTTCATCCATATTTCAGACCCTCAAAACCAAAGTTATCCCCTGCAACTCCTCCCCAAAAATCCCACACAACCCCTAATCGATTTTCCCTCTCTTTCAAGTTTTATTTGAAGGTAAAACCTAGAGTTTGAAGAACCAAGGGAAGGGCTGAGTTATCCAACAAGTAAGGTAAGTTACTGCCATCTTTCATACATTTTTTTCTGCTGTTAATTCATGGTAATTCGTTCTATACATGTAAGAACTCACGGGACGGTGATCGGAAGCCGTGAGTTCGAGTTATTCACTTGTAGCAGACTGTTTTGTGGACTGTTTTGTGTTTCTATTGGGCTGCGTATTTTAATACTATTTTGTGGAGTTTTGGAGGTGGAAGGGTGTGGAGGAACACCATATATATGTAGGGTTGTGGGCTGATAGTGATTCGTAACATTTCCGGGTCGTTTGACATGACTACGGTGGTCGTCGTATGTATGATGTAATAATGTTGTGCATGGACTATTTTGGGAGGCTCAATATGTTTATTATTGATGTTGTTTGGGCTGTTTGGTGATTGTTTGGAATGGTTTGAAGTCATATATATAGGGGAGGTGCTGTCCGTTTCAACGTAAAATAGGTTGTGGTCGATACATAATAGTTATGACGCTTAAATGATAACGATAGTATCGTTTCTCTTATTGTAGACTAAGGAGTTGTGACAATTGCATATCTTGTGATTGGGGCAGTAAATACAAGGTATGTGAGGCTATCCCCCTGCATTCTTTAGGTTGAACGACATCATCTTGTAACAGTACATTCCCCACGACGTAATGAAAGCCGTTTTCTCAGCATCTTCTTCATCCATCCAGATTTGATGATAACCAGCGAAGCAATCTACAAAGGACTACAGCTCATGCTTGGCACAATTGTCAATCTGGATATGTATGTTTGGTAAAGGGAAGTCATCTTTCGGACTGGCCCGGTTGAGATCCCGGTAGTCGACACAGACTCTGACCTTCCCGTCCTTCTTTGGCACTAACGCGATGTTGGCTAACCATGTCGGGTATCCTGAGAACCTTAGCTTTGACCTGCTTGGTGACTTCTTCCTTGATTTTAAAACTCATATCAGGCTTGAACTTTCTGAGCTTTTGCTTTACCGGCGGACATGTCGGATCGGTTGGAATTTTATGAGCCCCAATAGACGTACTCAGACCAGTCATGTCATCATATAATTAGGCGAATATATCCTCATATTCCTTTAGAAATTTTGTATATTCTTTTCTTTTCTGATGGTGATAGGTGAACGTTGATTCGTGTTTCCTTGACGTTTTCTGCATCTCCCAGGTTAACAATTTTGGTCTTGTCCAGGTTAAACTTAGGTCTATTCTCAAAATTCTCAACTTCTTTGACAATCTCGTCAGGTATGCCATCCTCCTCTGAATCAATGTCCATTTGTTGCATTTTCTCATTGCATATCACAGTCATTGCTTCATCAAGACAAGTAATAGTAATGCTGTATAGGTAAAGTAATGAGAGAAAACGACAGTAGTAAGTATTGATTCATAAGAAAAATCAAAAATGCTTTTGATGAATTGAATAATTGTTTTGAACATCAAAGATCTTATTGCGGGAATTAAAAAAAATGCAAAAACAAAATCATTTAGTAAATAAAACAGTAAATAATGCTTGTTTTAGCCTTGTCACCCCGAGGCTCGTCGGGCTCTGGTTGTCCTGATGGTCCAGTTATTGAGGCGTGCCCCTCTGCTCACAGCCTGTATGGAATGGCCTTCCTCCCCCTCCTACTCAAGGACAACACAACAGTCCATGTCATTATCTTTTAGGAACAAATTCTTCACCGCTGCAAGTGCTTCTTCTTCGTCGGACCCATAAACAATGTCGGCCTATTGGAAAGTCTGCTCCAGATGCGGTATTGGCTGCTCCAGGGGATAGTAAGGATCGTGCCATAGTGGCGATCAGTTGTTGAATTCTTCCCAGGTGTAGTCATATCCCAAACTGATGGTAGTGCCATGCTTCTTGAGTTTTATAGGCTTAGCGATTCCTTGGAGGTTCTTGCTGAGCCCCTTGCCAGGTTCGTACCCACTCCAATTCAGTATACTCTCGATTTTGTTATCCCATCATTTGTCTTTGTCACCAGCATTTACCCGTTTAATGTGGTGGTAAGTCTCTCCACCCAGCTTCCTTCTTCCTTTGATCGCTGGAATGGTCTGACGACTGTATATACGGTTGCTACCATCGCCGTGAATGATCACTTCCTGGTGATTCCATTCGAATTTTACTGCCTGATGCAGTGTTGATGCTACGGCCCCAGCAGCATGAATCCATGGTCGTCCCAACAGCAGGTTGTAAGATGTTGGCACGTCTATCACCTGGAAATCGACATCGAACCATGTTGGCCCCATCTGCAGGCATAGACTAATCTCACCAATGGTGGACCTTTGAGAACCATCGAAAGCTTTCACATTGATTGCTCCATCTTTTATCTCGTGTAGTCCCTTACCCAACTTTTTGAGTGTTACCAGTGGACAAATGTTGAGACTAGAACCTCTATCGATCAGGATCCTAGTGATAAAATAGTCTTCGCATTGCACGATGATGTGCAATGCCTTGTTGTGCCCCAGCCCTTCAGGTGGTAGCTCGTCCTCATGAACCTCAAGCAAACTTCAAACCGAGCCATTTTTTAAAAAAACCAAGAAAACACCAAACTCAATCCATTTCAACCTCAAGTGATTCAGAAATTGTTTCAGAGATTGAAGACCTTCAGAATCATAGAAAAATTCAATAGAACAGGGTTTATATTGAAATTCCAGCCGTTTTTTAATTTTTCAAACTTTTATCGCTTTTAAGTCCCTTGGGTCTGCCTTGAAAGGCAAGTTTAGGATGCCTTTATAGGCAAGGGACTAGAGCAGACCTTAGATTTTAATATTCACTCCCTTAATCCCTTTCCAATTCTCATTTTTACTGCTTGATCCCTAAACTTCTGACTTGCTGGCCAAGTAAGGCCTTTTTTTAGCTTCTAGGAAGCTTCCTAGACAATTATCAAAAGATTTCCTACCCATATTCCCCAACTTAACAACCCTAGCATTTACCCTTTAAACCCAATGGGTATGGGTCAATGCTGACCCAAAGTCCAAACCCCCAAGTGAACAGGCCAGAATTTGAACTTATGGGCCGGATGTCATTTAGAATCTCATTTAGCTAAATCAATGAGAAGCAGAAAGGAGAAACAAATGAACCACTCCAAAAGCCCAAAATCTAAACAAACAATTGATCTTCTTTTTAAGCTAAAATACCAAATTCAAACTAAATTAACAAAGGTCTAACTTAAGCTAATCATCAAAAGGACGGTGTTATAATTAACCGAAAGAAAACAGATAACATCGTTCAAAAATTTGAAAGGGGGAAACTGAGAATTCACATAAACAAATACGACCACTGCTTTAACCAATAATGAAAACTAGACTTGAGACTTTATCACTTTTCCATCAGAGAAACAGGCATTAGAAGAAACGAAAGCAAAAGAAAGAAGTATGAAGGTGAAACAACACGAAAATGAAAAGACAATAAAAAAAATAAAGAAGACTTACCAACTAAAACTACGAACCCGAACTGATTCAACAAAACTAATGTTATTCATTTGTTCTTTGTCAAGAAAAAATGAACAACCTCAATTTGTGATGAACCAGAGATCCAAACTTGGGATAAACGAAGTCCCATGGTCATGCATGCCATTGGAGTCAAAGATAAGGTGACTTGATATTCTAGGGTTCTGAACTCAGATTTGGGATTCGAAGAGATCGAGAGGGATTCGAGAGGAACTAGATTGAGATTGGGAGGGAGGAGGATGAGAGGGTTCAGGGGTGTGATTTTGGTGTCGAACGGAGGTGGTGCCGCCGGGCTAAGGCGGTGGGAATTAGGGCGGCGGATTAGGGTTTCGCTTGGGTTGTCTCCGAAGAGAAGAAATGAGAGAGGTGAGATGGGGGGTGCGAGATTCAGACAACTATATACTATCAAACCCATAGTTCCCAACAGTCCGATTAAACAAAATCAATGGCCCAAATCGAAGGCTTCAAAACGGGGTCGTTTGGATAAGCGGTGGGGCTGGACCGAATATTGGGGCGGGTTTGGGCCAAAAATTAAGCGGGTTCTAGGGCAAAACGTCTGGTCTTGGATATAGTTCAATTAATTTTGGCCCAAATTCCTTTTCTTCATTTCCATTCCTTTTCTTTTATTTAATTGTTTTTCTTTTCCCCTTTTTAATTAATTAAAACTTAAATTAAAAACTCCTAAAAATAATTAATTTACCAAATTAAACTAAAAACCTAATGTAATATTTACAAGAATTAATTACTTCTAAATTAAAAGGGAAATTATTGATTTAAAATTTAAAATGCTAGAAATGCAAAATTAAACCAATTTTGTGATTTTTATTTTTTTAATAAAACACCTAATTTAATAATTAACCTTAAAATGTGAAAATAAATCCTAAACGCAAATGTAGTGTATTTTTGTATTTTCATGAATTAAATAAAATGAATGTGCAGAGACAAATGCAAACAATAACAAAAAATGCTGCGAAAATCTACGAAATTGCAAATAATAAAGAAAAATTATTTTTTTGAATTTATGGGAGTAATTCATATAGGGCAAAAATCACGTGCTCACAGCTGCCCTTCTTTGCCCGGAAACACGAAGAGTTTTCGTGCAAATATAAAGTGAGCGGATACGAGCAATTTTTGCCCGTTTGAATACTCCGTGGGAAGCATTTTTGAAAGATTTGATTGTACCCTGCTTCCGAGGTTGCCTACATATCCTTGGCTAAAAAGGAACTAGGACAGACCTTAGATTTTAATATTCACTCTCTTAATCCCTTTCCAATTCTCATTTTTGTTGCTTGATCCCTAAACTTCTGACTTGCTGGCCAAGTAAGGCCTTTTTTCAGCTTCTAGGAAGCTTCCTAGACAATTATCAAAAGATTTCCTATCCATATTTCCCAATTTACCCTTAACAACCCTAGCATTTACCCTTTAAACCCAATGGGTATGGCTCAATGCTGACCCAAAGTCCAAACCCCCAAGTGAACAGGCCAGAATTTGAACTTATGGGCCGGATGTCATTTAGAATCCCATTTAGCTAAATCAATGAGAAGCAGAAAGGAGAAACAAATGAACCACTCCAAAAGCCCAAAATCTAAACTAACAATTGATCTTCTTTTTAAGCTAAAATACCAAATCCGAACTAAATTAACAAATAACTTAAGCTAATCATCAAAAGGACAGTGTTATAATTAACTGAAAGAAAAAAGATAACATCGTTCAAAAATTTGAAAGGGGGAAACTAAGAATTCACATGAACAAATACGACCACTGCTTTAACCAAGAGGGAAAACTAGACTTGAGACTTCTATCACTTTTCCATCAGAGAAACAGGCATTAGAAGAAACGAAAGCAAAAGAAAGAAGTATGAAGGTGAAACAACACGAAAATGAAAAGACAATAAAAAAAATAAAGAAGACTTACCAACTAAAACTACGAACCCGAACTGATTCAACAAAACTAATGTTATTCATTTGTTCTTTGTCAAGAAAAAATGAACAACCTCAATTTGTGATGAACCAGAGATCCAAACTTGGGATAAACGAAGTCCCATGGTCATGCATTCCATTGGAGTCAAAGATAAGGTGACTTGATATTCTAGGGTTCTGAACCCAGATTTGGGATTCGAAGAGATCGAGAGGGATTCGAGAGGAACTGGGTTGAGATTGGGAGGGAGGAGGATGAGAGGGTTCAGGGGTGTGATTTTGGTGTCGAACGGAGGTGGCGCCGCCGGGCTAAGGCGGTGGGAATTAGGGCGGAGGATTAGGGTTTCGCTTGGGTTGTCTCCGAAGAGAAGAAATGAGAGAGGTGAGATGGGGGGTGCGAGATTCAGACAACTATATACTATCAAACCCATAGTTCCCAACAATCCGATTAAACAAAATCAATGGCCCAAATCGAAGGCTTCAAAACGGGGTCGTTTGGATAGGCGGTGGGGCTGGACCGGATATTGGGGCGGGTTTGGGCCAAAAATTGGGCGGGTTCCAGGGCAAAACGTCTGGTCTTGGATATAGTTCAATTAATTTTGGCCCAAATTCCTTTTCTTTATTTCCATTCCTTTTCTTTTATTTAATTGTTTTTCTTTTCCCCTTTTTAATTAATTAAAACTTAAATTAAAAACTCCTAAAAATAATTAATTTACCAAATTAAACTAAAAACTTAATGTAATATTTACAAGAATTAATTACTTCTAAATTAAAAGGGAAATTATTGATTTATAATTAAAATGATAGAAATGTAGAATTAAACCAATTTTGTGATTTTTATTTTTTTAATAAAACAACTAATTTAATAATTAACCTTAAAATGTGAAAATAAATGCTAAACACAAATGCAGTGTATTTTTGTATTTTCATGAATTAAATAAAATGAACGTGCAGAGACAAATGCAAACAATAACAAAAAATGCTACGAAAATCTACGAAATTGCAAATAATGAAGAAAAATTATTTTGTTGAATCTATGGGAATAATTCATATAGGGCAAAAATCACGTGCTCACAAATGTCCCTCTTTGCCCGGAAACACGAAGAGTTTTTGTGCAAAGATAAAGTGAGCGGATACGAGCAATTTTTGCCCGTTTGAATACTCCGTGGGAAGCATTTTTCAAAGATTTGATTGTACCCTGATTCCGAGGTTGCCTACATATCCTTGGCTATAAAGGAATCAGGTTAGTGTAGTTCGGGAAGTTTGGTAGCTGGGACTACCATGAAACTGTGACTTCACTATTGCTGTTGTTGCTGCTACTGCTTACTGAACCTCCTTATTACACCATGATAAAAATAAAAAACAGCTAGACTAGACTATGATCTACGCATTACAAAATCCTATCTATATCTTCAAACTTGCTCTTGTGGTTCTTGTTGCTTTGTTGACTGGTATTCTCCTGGTGGAATCCCCTTGTTGCCGCCTTGAATTGTAATCGGAGATGTTTTCCCTTTCTCCAGGAGGACGCCTGATTGCTGAAAACTTGAAATGTGTTCCCTTATTTTTCAGGTAGGAGCCTGATTGCTGAACTTAAAAATGTATTCCCTTGTTCTCCAGGTGGGCGCCTGATTGCTGAATTTGAAAAATGTGTTCCCTTGTTCTCCAGGTGGGCGCCTGATTGCTGAAACTTCAAATGTGTTCCCATGTTCTCCAGGTGGGTGCCTGATTGCTAAAAACTTGAACTATATTCCCTTGTTCTCTGCTGAATTTAAAAAATGTATTCCCTTGTTCTCCAGGTGGGCGCCTGATTGCAAATATCACTAAGAACTTGAAACTCGAAACTTAGACTATACTCCCATGTTCTCTAAGTGGGTGCCTGATTATCGGATTTGAAATGTATTCCCTTGTTCTTCAGTGGGCGCCTGATTACCGAAACTTGACAATGTATTCCCTTGTTCTCTAAGTGGGCGCCTGATTACTGGATTTGAAATACCCTTGTTCTTCAGGTGGGCGCCTGATTACCGAAACTTGACAATGTATTCCCTTGTTCTCTAGGTGGGCGCCTGATTACTGGATTTGAAATGTATTCCCTTGTTCTCCAGGTGGGTGCTTGATTATTGGACTTGAAAATGTATTCCCTTGTTCTCTAGGTGGGCGCCTGATTGCTGAACTTGAAATGTATTCCCTTGTTCTCCAGGTGGGCGCCTGATTGCTGAACTTGAAAATGTATTCCCTTGTTATCCAGGTGGGCTCCTGATTGCCAAAACTTGAAATGTATTCCCTTGTTATCCAGGTGGGCGCCTGATTGCTATATTTGAAATGTATTTCCTTGCTCTCCAGGTGGGTGCCTAATTTTCAAAACTTGAAATGTATTTCCTTGTTCACCAGGTGGGCGCCTGATTTCAACAAAAATAGACAAAAACAAAGAAAATTTTCTGCCCCAGTTTGATGCTGAACTTGAAAATGTATTCCCTTGTTATCCATGTGGGCTCTTGATTGCCAAAACTTGAAATGTATTCCCTTGTTATCCAGGTGGCCGCCTGATTGCTAGATTTGAAATGTATTCCCTTGTTCTCCAGGTAGGCACCTGAGAATTTTTAAGATTAAACCCCATTATCCAGGAAGGCCCTGAAATTTTGAAATTAAATCCCATTATCCAGGAGGGTCCTGAAAATTTAAAACTAAATCCCATTATCCAGGAGGGTCTTGAAAATTTAAAAACTAAATCTCATTATCCAGGAGGGTCCTATAAACTCCTACTAAATCCCATTATCCAGGAGGGTCCTAAAAACTCCTACTTGAATACTATCTCAAACATGCAAACTTGAAACCATTTTGCATTCCTTGGGGTACATTTATGCTAGATTTTACTACTCATGATTGTTTTGATTTTTAAGCTAGGTCCTATTTTTCAGGAGGGTCCTGAGAATTTCAAATTAAATCCCATTATTCAGGCGGGACCTAAGAGTTTACCGTCAAACCTGTTTGGTGCTCGCCTTTCTTTGCGGAGGATTTCCTCGAAACAAACCGAAATTTCTGCCCCTGTTTCAATCAAAGAAAAATCTTATCATTTTAAAATGTGGTGGTTAGTTGATGACATTCTTTGTTGAAGACCTCTCCGCTGCCATGCTTTATTTTGATTGGCTTCCTCTGCACTGGCTAAGAACCGCTTGACTTTCCGACTAACTTTCAAACCCCTATGACTTTGGATGACCCGAGTGTTCTAAACCTGAACCGTTGTTTCACACCTCTGACCCATTTAACTTAACCTCTGCATCTCCCATGAAATTACTAAATTATTTTGCCGATGAAACTTTTGCTGGCACTTTATCCCACTTTACATCATGCTATATTTGGTATGCTCTTGCCGCACTGTGCCTTGCAATTTTGAAGATGGTAGTGAGCTTTGAAATTCCTTCTTATTGCTTAAACAGAACTGACATTGGGGATATCTTCGAGAAATAAACCCAAAAGAAATGAAATGCAATGACTTTCAAAGTTAAGGATAAGAAAATCCAAAACTGGAAGACTATCTGAAGGGGTAAAAGAAAAGAGACTTATCTGAGTGGAGCAGCTGGCAGCAATGATCATGATATGCATTTCGGATTAATCGGCCCAATCTGTCCGACCAATCAACTTTCAGTTGCTATACTTTGCTGTCCCGGAGTTTCCATAATCTAATTTCTTCACCAAAACTTTGACCTTGTTCGGCCTGCGGTGACCTGAAGGGTTTTCTCCAATAAGCCTTTCTCATTTATTCATCTCTCAACTCACTTTCTCCTTACGGTGCCCGTGAGGGTTTTCACCAATAAGACTCTCTCATTTTTAATTTCTCTCAGCTCCCATCGCCTTATGGTGCCCGTGAGGGTTTTCACCAATAAGACTCTCTCATTTTCAATATTTTCTGCTTAGACCAGAGTGTTGCCCATGATATGAATCACCTCCACTTGCTTGACTTGGCATCTCTCGAAGACTGATCGGAAGGTCTTTCTTTGGACCGTAACGCGGGCTTTTGGATAGGGTTAGAAAGAAAGGATATCAAAGGCTCAAAACAATTTGAATGGGTTCAAAATTACAACTTTCGGAATCAGATTTCTGACAACAACCACAACTTCTGCCCCAGTTTCTTATTTGGGGACTTTTGGATTTTTATTTTGATGGGACCGAACCGTGGGGCTGCCTACGTATCCTTAAAAGGAATCAGGTCGAACGTAGTTCATGTCATAGAAATTACTTTGTTGTTGTGATTTTCTCTTTTCTCTTTTCTCTTTCTTTTCTTTCTTTTTTTTTCTTTCTTTTCTCTTTTTGTTGTTTTTCTTCTTCTTCTTTTTTCTTTCTCTTTTCATTCTTTTCTTTCTTTTTTCATTCTTTTCTTTCTCTTTTCTTTTTTTCTTTCTCTTTTCTCTTCTTCCTTTACTTATCTCTCACGCTTGTGTTTCTGATATTTGCTACTGATTCCGAAAGAGGGGTATGAAAGAAAATAAATAAGGCTCAAAGGGGGTAACAAAGGATAAAGTGTTTAGATAGCATAACAAAATGCCTTCGTCATTTCAAATCTTAAAAAATATGCCAAGTACAAACAAATATAAATTAACCAGAGAAAATCGTACATAGTATGTCTTGACCGCATCGGAATTGATGTCCATTTCTACACACTTGCCTTATATATCTGTTAAATACAAAGCGCCATTTGACAACACTCTAGTTATGATGAATGGCCCCTGCCAGTTTGGAGCGAACTTGCCTTTGGCCTCAGCCTGATGTGGAAGGATACGTCTCAATACTATCTGACCCACTTCAAACTTCCGTGGACGCACCTTCTTATTATATGCTCTTGCCATTCTATATTGATGCAACTGGCCATGACACACTGCTGCTAATATTTTCTCATCAATCAGACCTAATTGTTCCAAGCGGGTTTTGACCCACTCATCATCATCGATCTCAACCTCCGCGATAATTCGAAGGGATGGAATTTCCACTTCTACGGGTATCACTAGTTCGGTGCCATACACCAACAAATAAGGAGTCACCACTACTAAAGTACGGACAGTAGTGCGATAACCCAGCAATGCAAACGGCAACTTTTTATGCCACTGCCTAGAACCCTCCACCATTTTTCGAAGTATCTTCTTTATATTCTTGTTGGCTGCCTCGACTGCTCCATTCGCCTTGGGGAGATATGGGGTGGAATTATGATGTGTAATCTTAAACTGTTGACACACTTGTTTCATCAGATGACTATTGAGATTAGCCTCATTGTCTGTAATGATCACCTTTGGTATCCCAAACCGGCAAATGATATTCGAGTGCACAAAATCAACCACTGCCTTCTTGGTTACAGACTTGAATGTTTTAGCCTCTACCCACTTGGTGAAGTAGTCTATGGCCACCAGAATGAACCTATGCCCATTCGATGCTGATGGCTCAATTGGTCCAATGACATCCATGCCCCATGCAACAAAAGGCCACGGTGCAGACATCGTGTGTAATTCAGATGGTGGAGAATGAATCAAATCTCCATGCACTTGGCACTGATGACATTTACGCAAGAAACTGATACAATCTCGCTCCATAGTGAGCCACTAATAACCTACTCGGAGAATCTTCTTTGCCAACACGTACCCACTCATGTGCGGTCCACAGACTCCAGAATGTACTTCGGTCATAATACATGTAGCCTGCCTAGCATCTATGCATCTCAGCAGCCCAAGGTTTGGAGTCCTTTTGTACAGAACCCCTCCGCTGAAGAAAAAACCGCTTGCCAACCGCCTAATTGTTCTCTTTTGATCACCTGTGGCTTGTACTGGATACACCCACATCCTGATGTATTCCTTGATATCGTGAAACCAAGGTTCCCCATCGAGCTCTTCTTCCACCACATTACAGTAAGCATGCTGCTCGTGGATCTGAATCTGCAAAGGATCCATATAAGCCTTATCGGGATGGTGCAACATTGACGCCAGAGTAGCCAAAGCATCGGTGACCTCATTGTGAATCCTTGGAATATGCCTGAACTCTATTGATTGGAACCGTTAACAAAGATCCTGCAAGTATTGTCGGTACGGTATGAGTTTTAAATCTCGTGTTTCCTATTCTCCCTAAATCTGGTACACCAGAAGGTCCGAGTCACCCAAGACCAAGACTTTCTGGACACCCATATCCACAGCCATCCTCAAACCCAAGATGCATACCTCGTACTCAGCCATGTTGTTAGTACAGTAAAACCAAAGCTGAGTCGTAACAGGGTAGTGATGCCCTATTTCAGAAGCAAGTACCGCTCCTATCCCAATGCCTTTCATGTTAACAGCTCCATCAAAGAAAATCTTCCATCCTGGCTTTGCAATTTGTTCCAATTCATCAATATGCATTACCTCTTCATTAGGGAAATAGGTCTTCAAAGGTTTGTATTCTTCATCCATAGGATTCTCAGCTAAATGGTCGGCCAATGCTTGTGCTTTCATCGCAGTCTTAGTCACATAGACGATGTCAAATTCTGTTATAAAGATTTTTCCACTTTGCGAGCCTCCCTGTGGGCATAGGCTTCTGAAAGATATACTTCAACGGATCCAAGCGAGAGATGAGGTAAGTAGTATAAGATGACAAATAATGTTTCAACTTCTGGGCTACCCAAGTTAGGGCGCAACACGTCCTCTCAAGATGAGTGTACTTAACCTCGTAAGATGTGAACTTCTTGCTGAGATAATATATGGCCTGCTCCTTCCTGCCAGTGATGTCATGCTATCCCAACACACATCCAAATGAATTGTCCAAGACCGTCAAATACACAATCAAAGGTCTCCGTGGTTCTGGCGGGACCAACATAGGTGGGTTTAATAAGTACCCCTTTATCTTATCAAATGCTTCCTGACATTCATTTGTCCACTTGACCGCAGCATCTTTCTTTAACAATTTGAAGATAGGCTCACAAGTTGTCGTGAGCTGAGCAATAAACCTGCTAATGTAATTCAATCTCCCCAACAGACTCATCACCTCATTCTTGTTCTTTGGGGGTGGCAACTCCTGGATAGCTTTGATCTTTGACGGGTCTAATTCAATACCTCGGCGGCTGACTATGAATCCCAACAATTTTCCAGACGGAACACCGAACGCGCATTTTGTAGGATTGAGCTTGAGATTGTACCTGTGAAGCCTTTGGAAGAACTTTCTTAGATCTCTGACATGGTCAGACTGCTTTCTAGACTTTACAATCACATCATCCACATAAACCTCGATCTCCTTGTGTATCATGTCATGGAATATGGTCATCATTGCCCTCATGTAGGCTGCCCCAGAATTTTTCAAACCAAATGGCATGACCCAATAGCAGTACGTTCCCCATGGTGTGATGAATGCCATCTTTTCTACGTCCTCCTCATCCATTAAGATTTGGTGGTAGCCCGCATAACAATCCACAAAAGAACCAATCTCATATTTGGCACAATTATCGATATATATATGGATGTTCGGCAATGGGAAGTTATCCTTGGGACTTGACTTGTTGAGATCTCGATAATCAACACACACCCTGGTCTTGCCATACTTCTTCGGCACAGGCACAACATTGGCTAACCAGGTGGGATACCGGGTGACCCAAATGACCTTGGCCTCAAACTGTTTGGTGACCTCTTCCTTAATCTTTACACTCATATCAGTTTTAATTTTCCTCAACTTCTGCTTGACAAGGGGGAATGCCGGGTCAGTGGGCAATTTGTGAACCACCAAGTCAGTGCTTAGACCCGGCATGTCGTCATAGGACCATGCAAAAACATCTTTATACTTGAACAGTGCTTTAATTATCTCCTCTCTGAGTTGTGGTTCAAGATGGACATTTATTTTAGTTTCCCGAACGTTATCCTGGTCCCTTAAATTGATTGCTTCTGTATCACTAAAGTTAGGCCTAGGTTTTCCTTCAAAATGGCTTAGTTCTTTACTAATCTCTTCAAAGGCCTCATCCTCATCATATTCTGATTCATCATCACACTCTATTTCCTGAATTACTATTTCAGAGTTAGATTGGCTTTTAAGACTGGGCCGGAGATTCCTCATGCATGTCATATCATTGAAGTCAGCATAAAAAGAACTGTACAAGGAAGAAAAGAAAAACAAAAATAAAACTATCAGGAAGGGGAAAAAAAGAAATTGCATTTCATTGAATCTAAAGATAACAAGGTTTATACATCCAAACGGACGGAACATAGAATCTGAATTACAACCGTGGAGTAATCCAGATAAACTGAAAGAAAATCAAAGCAAACTACCAAAACTCCTTCCTGGTGGGGAGAGGAGTAGCTTCCCAATTGTTAATCTTTGCACTGGGCCCAACAAATTGCACATCTGCCTTACTCGAACCCTCCCCAGACTCTAACACGTTCACATCGGTGAACAACCTCTCGAACTTTTCAATCAAATCTCTATATACATCAACCACTGAACTGGGAACTGTTGCAACTGGGCGTTTCTTGGTGTCAGGCCTAACAAATGATCTGGAAAGCCGGGGGATGGGCTTTGGGAGGACCCAGGCCCTCTATTTCAACTTTCTAGCTCTTTTCACGTCCGCAGCTGTGGGCTTGAACCCCAAACCAAACGTATCCAAGTTTTTGGGGAGAGACACCGGCTGCACGATACCTTGCAGAGATGAACCCAAACCCTTGCCTGGTACAAAACCATTTTTCAACATTTCGGTAGCTCCATGACTGATGCGGCAGCTACCCTCAGGGTTGGAACGCACTTCCCTTCTGGAATTTTCTCTACCGATACCGTGTCAAAAACCTGATAAACCCATGGCCCCTTGTCGTCCTCGAACTCTATGAACGGAACAATGGCATCGCTGGGAACACATCAATTATCTTCGGCGTGCACAACGATTTCCTATCTATCCCATTCAAACTTGACCAATTGATGCAGAGTAGACGGGACCGTTTTGGCAGCATGAATCCAGGGTTGACCTAACAGCAGATTGTAAGAAACAGCCACATCGAGCACCTGAAACTCCATGGTAAATTCAATTGGCCCTATTTTAAGCTCAAGCACTATGTCCCCGACTGAATCTTTCCCTCCACCGTCGAATCCCCGAACGCAGATACTATTCTTGTGAATTCTTTCATCATCCACCTTCAACTTGTTTAGAGTAGAGAGAGGGCAAATGTTTACGCTAGAACCATTGTCAACCAGCACCCGAGTAACCACAAAGTCTTCGCATTTCACTGTCAGATAGAGGGCTCTATTGTGCTCGGTACCCTCCATGGGCAACTCATCATCAGAAAAGGTGACTTTATTCACCTCAAATATCTTGTTAGCTATCTTTTCCAAGTGGTTTACTGAGATTTTGTCAGGAACGTGGTCCTCATTCAGGATCTTCATCAAAGCCCGACGGTGCTCGTCTGAATGGATCAATAATGACAATAATGAAATCTCAGTCGGTGTCTTCCTCAACTGCTCCACAATGGAATAATCCTGCACTTTTATTTTTCTCAAGAACTCCTCTGATTCTTCCTCAGTCACATCTTTCTTTGCCAATACTAGGTTGTCTTTGGAGCTTTTAGCTTTTCTCAACTCTTCGGGGGCAAAGCATCTCCCCGATCGAGTTAAACCATGGGTCTCACATACTTCTTCTTTAACTTCTTTCCCCTTGTAAGTTATTATCACTCGTTCATAATTCCAAGGGACCACCCTGCTGTTGACTATTGGTAATTGAGTTACCGGTTTGAAAATGACAGGGTCTATGCGGGCGCCTTCCATAATTACAACAGGTTTGTTCGCCACTCCCGGCACAACCACTTTCGCTCTTTCATGTTTTCCTGCGACGTCACTTGAGGACCTCTTCTTGACCACCACAGATGGTTCACTATTTGCCCCATTCAACTTGATCGCAGACTTCTCACTTGTTGACTTTTCGAACGGCCTAGCATCACTGGACCGAATAATCATGACAGTTTGTGAAGGCTTCTTAGGCTCCCTTTCGTTGTCTCTTGATGAGCTTGCAATGGGTTCTGGTTGATATTAGGAGCCTCCGGAGCTTGGACCTCAATCCAATTAGTATCAATGAGCTCTTGAATAGCTGTTTTCAATTGCTAACACTTCTCTGTGTCGTGTCCCGGGGCACCAGAACAATATTCGCAACTCACGGAATGATCAAGATTCCTCGGGGGAGGATTTGGCAATTTTGGTTCAATCGGACTCAGCATACCCAATTGTCTCAACCTGCGGAACAAACTGGTATAGGATTCTCCCAATGGAGTAAAAGTCTTCTTCTTCTGCAACCTCTCATTCTTGGTGGCCTGATTGGGCCGGAAACCTATTCCAGGGGGTTTCAGTAGGCTCTCGGGGTGGATAAGTATTTTGCGGGGCTGTATAGGGATTATGTGGAGTTAGCGCACGCCATTGCGCGTGGGCAAGAGGTTGAGGGTATGTTTGGGCATGATGGACGGAAAAATGAGGATCTGGTGGTGGGTAATGGTGGGCTATATGGAGTGTGGGGGTAAGTTTGGTGATAGGGTCGAGGCTGGTTGAAGTAACGTAAAGGGCCCCTGGGTCCGACCCAAGCTCCTGACTCAACTGTCGCAACATCCTCTTTCTTATTTTTCCCAAGTACACCCCCAGTACCATTTTGAATGGCATGGGTGGTCTCTTTGATTGCTAAATAACTCATGATCTTGTTGGACTTGAGTCCCTCATCAACCATACCTCCCATTTTTACAACCTCGCTAAAGGACTTGCCCATTGCTGACACTAAATGACCAAAATAAGTGGGCTCCAAGGCCTGCAAGAAATAATCAACCATCTCGCTTTCTTTCATTGGAGGGTCAACCTTCGCGGCTTGCTCCCTCCAACGGAATCCATATTCCCGAAAACTCTCACCAGGCTTTTTCTCAATCATCGTCAATGACAGACGGTCTGGGATAATTTCGAGATTGTACTGAAAATGGCAGGAGAAGGCTTGGGCCAAATCGTCCCATATGTACCACCTATTGTGATCTTGTCTAGTATACCATTCCAATGTTGATCCGCTCAGACTTTGGCTGAAATATGCCATCAATAGTTCATCTCTTCCACCTGCCCCTCTCATCTTGCTACAAAATCCTCTTAAGTGTGCTACTGGGTCACCATGCCCGTCATACAGGTCAAACTTAGCCATCTTGAACCCTGCTGGTAACTGAACATCTGGGAACAGATATAAATCCTTATAGGCCACACTTACTTGACCTCCCAACCCCCTCAAATATCAAAACGATTGTTCCAAGCTTTTGACCTTTCTGTTCATCTCCTCATGTTCGGGATTTTTAGGTGGCTTCTCGGTCTCTGCCGGGAGATCGAGATCAGGGGTGTAAGAATATGGTTCCGGAACTTTGAAGGTGGGTTCAGGGGGATAATACTGGTTGTCGTGAGTCTGGAATAGAGGTTCACTGGAATATCGGTGTAATGTAGTAGGTGGAGGTGCCACAAAAACGGGAGTGACTGGTGGACGAGGGTATGGAACTTGTTTGGGCGGTAGAGCTTGAGAAGTATGAGAATTGGCCCCATAGCATTGTTGGTAGAGGGGAAAGGCTGGAGATGAGTTCACAGTGGGAGGCTCTTGAGGTTGGGCCGATTGTGGGATATAAGCAGGGTTGGCAGGATAAACCGGTGGTGGATGACCCTTGCCCAGGCCTGGTACATTTTAGCCATTTGTTGCTTTAACTTATACATCTCTTCCTTCATCGTATTAATATCCAATTCTTCCACCTCTTTTGATGGATCAACAATACTTGTCTTCGGTTCTTGGTTGGCCATGTTCAGCTTGTTTATTGATCGGGTGTTGTAGGAGTGAGTTACCAGAATGCCAATCAACTAACCACCTGCCTGGACTCAGTATATCAATAACAACCTTGTTAGTGATTAGGGCTTTAACAAATTGGTAACCGCACATTTTGGGAAATAAATGCACCTAAGCAGTTAACCGTTTCTATTATGCATTTGATCGGCTGCTTGCGTCATTCCGACTTTTCCTTATTTCCATTTGCAATTTCTCTTTTCCCCCTTTTTCTCTCTTTTTCATTCTGGCCTTTGCTTTTTCTTTGTTTTTATCCTCTCACTTCCCTCTTGTTTTGCCATTGTTTCTTTCTCTTGGTTTTCTTATTTTTCTCTCTTTTCTTTTCTTTTCTTTTCTCTCTTGTTTTTCCTCTCTCTTTTTCTTTTTCTTATCTTTTTCTTTTGGTTATGGTCGAATCCTATGGAGATTGCCTAAGTATCATGACCCCGCATGAATCAGAACGAGTGTAGTTCTAGGAGATAAGTGTGAAAGTAAATAATAAAACATTTTGGGATTTTTAATTTTCATAAAAAGCAAATGCTTTGATTACAAAGACTCAAAACCAACAGACTCTAAAAGAAACTAACAGACTCTGATGCAAAGACGAAATACAGACTCCGAATATAAACTATCATACTCCAACAAAGAAAATACAGACTCGAAAACAACTGACAGACTCCAGCAGAAAGAAAAATACAGACTCAAAACAACTGACAGACTCTAACGGAAAAGGAAATACAGACTCAAATGAAAAATCATGAATACATTAATGCTCCTGGTGCCCGCGGGACATCATTCGGTCTCGCCGCGGGCCTATATGCAAGATCCCTTTGAAGTCGATCCAAGTCACTCATTATCTGTTTAACAAATGTCATCACTGTCGCGAAGAAGATGGTGTGAGTCATATCCTCACAGGCTTGGCACTTAACAACAATGTAATCGGCGATGTTTCTAATTCTCTCTCTTATGACACCTTTTTCTTGTAACAAACACCCGATCTGCTAGGCCCTGGCTTCCAAAGTTTGCTCGGCCATATGATTCTGCTCCTGAAGTTGTTGCAAATCTATTTCTAATTGTGCCAATGTATAACAATGTCTCTTTCAACCTTGAAGTTTTTCGCATGTTTGATCATTTTGTTTTCCGTGGCGATGACCCTTTTCTTTAATCCCACGACCTCATTGTCGTACTTTTCTTTCAACTGCTTAACCAGGTGTGCTCGTTCATCTGCGTTTTTAGCCAATTGCTTTCGAGCCCTAGCTAGTTCACTTTCTGCTTTATTCAAATCAAACTATGGTCACTCACTTTCTGCCTCAGGTTATCTATGAGTTTTTCATCTTTGGCACTTCGGGCGGGGTTTTCTGCCGCTATTTTCATTTTCTGAATTTGGGCTCGAAGGGCCTCATTTTCTTTAGCTAGTTTTTATTTTCTCCTTCGTCCGTCGCGGCTTGCAAACTATTCTCGAATTGAAGTTCTCTGACTCGTTTTTCCAATTTGCTTATGGTAACCCTGTACTCGTTTTCTTTGGTCAACCAGTCCCATTGCACTTGTGCTCCGTCGGTGAACTGTTGGACATGGGGTCTCTTTGCGGGACTTTCGGGATCATGATGAATTCGGGCACTTTTACCATACCAAGCACTGTAACTAGGCTCTACCTCGCCTCTGGATAGATCTCGTACTTGCGTATTAGGCCCTAAGAATTTGCACTGATGCCAAATCTGACGCACCTTTTCTTCTGGGAAGGCAGCTTTTGGTTCTAACTCAATGACCTACCGACTCAAATCTTCATCATGTGGGATGGTCTGGTATCGGCCTAACTGACGTAGGACTCTGTGCGGAGCATAAGGCTGGATACTCCGAAGACCCATCAACAGCAAAAAACACACCTCAGCCGACATATAGATTACTTCACTGACCGAGAGCCACCCGATCATCCATTCAATCTTGTTTGCAGTCAAAGATCTCAAATGAGCATGCCATGATTCCGTACCATCCGGGAAATCATAACCCTCTACCCGCTTTTCATGTTTTTCGATGCATTCAAGGCCAGTCATGCCACAATTCAAGTATCCGGGATGGTGGCAAAGGTGTTCCTCCATCCATAGTTGTAATAGCATATTGCACCCTTCAAAGAACCTCCCTCCTTCTCGATAAAGGGTCAGAGCTCGTTAAATTTCCGCCAAGATCAACAGCACTATAGTCCTATTTGCCTTTTTCATCATGAGTCAGCTATCCCTACAAGCCCCAACTCTATATTCCCGTCTTTTCTGGGGAAAACCAAAATACCCAGGAATGCCACTATGAAAACTAATCCTCTCCGAGCCTCCCACTTGTCTTGGTTTCCCGCGTGAGTAAGACCGGTATCTAGCGTTTCGAAGCCACGGGGATTCCCGTAACGTCGATACAAAAAGTAGAAGGTACAGAATCCTTTGGCCAAATTTCTGTCTCGGATGTCCCGACTGATGCTTAACAAGTCCAGAATTTTGTGAGGGGTTACTGTTCTTGGTGCTACCGGGTATTGACTTCTAAGATTCCCCTCGAAACCGGCATAGCCCGCTATCTCTTCCAGTGTAGGAGTTAACTCGAAATCAGCAAAGTGGAATACATTATGTGCTGGGTCCCAAAATGGTATCAAGGCCTCAATAACGTCTTTTCTTGGCTTAACCTTCAAGAGCCCGATAAGACCGCCCAATGCTCTTGTCACAACATTCCTGCTGTCGTCCCCCAAATCATGCCACCACATATGCAGCTCCAAAGGGATCTCTTCACGGACTGAGAAAGGTTCATTTTGAATTGTGCTCATCCTACACATTTATTAAGGTGATTTTAATTAAAAGAAAACTATGACTCATTTTGACTCAAGAAAAATGACCATTTTTTCAAAATTTTCACAAAAATATCCGTCCTTGCCAATACGGCCTTTCAACACTTCGAAACGAAGATTTTAAGGTTGTGTCGGCTAACCTAGCCAAAACTTTTTAAAAGTGACTAAAGGTGGTTGTTCTTGCAAAAACAGTCTTCCGGCGCCCTTTTGAGGAAAATTCAACTATTTTTGACAAGAATGGCATCACCTTACTTATTTGCAATAATCATAAAAAATTTTGTTCTTATTGGGCTATTTTTGCAAAAGGAAGTTGGACCCTATGGGGGTTGCCTACGTATCTCACACCCTGTGAGAATCAAACTGGCATAGTTCGGGCAAATAAAACAAACTATTTTTGAAAACAAAACTCATTTTTTTCATTTTTCATTTTGTTTTTTTTTTTCAAAAATTCGGCAGAGTTTCAGCGCTATCTGGACATTGGTTTTTCTCAAAACAGGTAATTAACTCTCTTAACTCTCTACACTGCTATTTCTCTTTTCTCGCCTTTTTCCAATATTCATAAGCCGGTCAGCATGCAAGTCCAAATCAAATAAATGTACAAGTAGCAAGTAAAATGCATCAGGATGGTCTTTTTCATTTTTGGTATACCTGTCCTAGACAAACCCAACCCCTGTGTTGAGTTTCCAAAGTTAAATGCACATGATGCAAACAAACATTCCTACTGGGGATCCGGCATGAGGTCTTGTTATACTAGGTTCAAAACCTGGGTTTATTGTTCTAGACCTGGCTTACCCGAGCGGACAGCTCGAGCCGAGGGGGGCAGCGTACCGGGAATACAGAAGCTTTACCGGCTTTGCAACTTGTCTGAACCTCGTTCTAAAATTTGGGATATGACTCTAACAGAAGAGAAGTCACACAAAGTGCACACTCCTCCATGATTTAGAAGACTCAGAGAGAAGAAGGGTTTCGTAGAAGTTTATATACAGTTCACAGAATATCAAAGCGATAAAAGCAACACTTAGCACATTAGGCCCAAACATGTAACAAAATCAGATAATGGATAAAGCCAACTATAACAATTATTCTAAGCTCGAATTCTTGAACCCTGAACCAGAGATTCTAGGTTCGATCCCCAACAGAGTCGCCAAAGCTGTCACACCTCCTTTTTACCTACACCCCATGAAGGGTGTATAAAGGGAGTTTTTCCAATTAAAGGACAATCGAAATGGGATTTATTTATTTGAAGATTCAGAGTCACCACTTGGGATGATTTGTGGTGTCCCAAGTCACCGGTTCAAATCCCGAGTCGAGGAAAAGATTGACTCTGTATTATAGTTCGCGAACCAGAAATCCAGGTAAGGAATTCTGTTAACCCAGGAGAAGGTGTTAGGCATTCCCGAGTTTCGTGGTCCTAGCACGGTCTCTCAACCGTTATATTCGGCTTAATTATCCGATTTTAAACAATTATGAACCTATGTGCAGATTTTAGTTTTTAACCGCTCTTATTCAATTTTAAAGAAGATTGAACGTCGTTTAAAACACGTCTTTGGATCGTGCCACATAAAATGCATCCACAATCCTAAACATATTTTATTCAACGTTTTGAGATTTAATTTGGGTCACATGAAATGCACACCCGAGTTTAAGAAGGTAATATTATTAGAATACGTGCCTAAAGAAACTAACGCATTTGCAGCTTTGCGAGGGCCATGGAAAATTCGCTAAATGGAACGCCTTGAATTCTAAGGATGAACGAGATTAATTAAGTGAGGGCCATGCAATTTGAGGTTTTGTTCAGCATGGCACACCTCGAGTTTCTATTTTAAAAGGAAATTCAAACTAAATCTCGGAGGTCCATAAGCTATTTGCCTCATCTAATATGGCTCACCTCCCAACTTTACTAATTAAAAAAAAACAATTGATTGATATAATTAATTGCAGAGATTGAAAATCGTGCTAAACTAAAGCTCAAAATCGACCCGCCAAACTAGCAATTTCGATATCCAAGCACTCATCTGAGGCTTATGTCTAATGAGTAGCCCAATGGCCCAATACGGCTACAAGACAATGGAATTACAAGCTTCATGTTAAATTCTACTCGGGCCCAAAAGGAGGGCCAAGCCTTGATGAAACGCACACCAGATGGAAGCCAAAGGTGTGCATTTGGAACCCAAACAAGAACAAAAATGGCACTTAAAAATTTTTTAAAAGAAGACACTCACAATGGCCAGATTTTGTACATGACAAATTACTAATTCAAAATAACCGCAAATAGCTTCAATCAACAGGAATTGTACTGAGCTATCTAAACCTCCATCAATCTCGGCATATGTACATAAACATTTTATTAATGATCGAATGGGTTCTCAAGAACACATATTTCAACTTTTACTAAGTGGATTCAGAAGCCAACTTGGCGTGATTACTATTCTTAATTCTAACTTCAGATCCCAATTGACCTTTTAACATCAAATCCAATCATACTACAATCAAATGACAATGAAAAAATCACAACACACTCAATTGTCATGGTCAAAGGCAGACTATGGCTTTTCTTTTAAATACAACTAATTATTCATGATGCTGATAATCAGACGAAGGAATCAACCCATTTAAAATTCCCAATCTATACCATAACGAAAGCAAAAGAAAGAAGTATGAAGGTGAAACAACACGAAAATGAAAAGACAAGAAAAAAAAATGAAGAAGACTTACCAACTAAAACTACGAACCTAAACTGATTCAACAAAACTAATGTTATTCATTTGCTCTTTGTCAAGAACAAATGAACAACCTCAATTTGTGATGAACCAAAGCTCCAAACTTGAGATAAACGAAGTCACATGGTCATGCATGCCAATGGAGTCAAAGATAAGGTGACTTGATATTCTAGGGTTCTGAAATCATATTTGGGATTCGAAGAGATCGAGAGGGATTCGAGAGGAACTGGGTTGAGATTGGGAGGGAAGAGGATGAGAGGGTTCAGGGGTGTGATTTTGGTGTCGAACGAAGGTGGCGCTGCCGGGCTAAGGCGGTGGGAATTAGGGCGGCGGATTAGGGTTTCGCTTGGGTCGTCTCTGAAGAGAAGAAATGAGAGAGGTGAGACGGGGGTGCGAGATTCAGACAACTATATACTATCAAACCCATAGTTCCCAACCATCCGATTAAACAAAATCAATGGCCCAAATCGAAGGTTTCAAAACGGGGTCGTTTGGATAGGCGGTGGGGCTGGACCAGATATTGGGGCGGGTTTGGGCCAAATATTGGGCGTGTTCCAGGGCAAAACGTTTGGGCTTCGATATGGTTCAATTAATTTTGGCCCAAATTCCTTTTCTTCATTTCTATTCCTTTTCTTTTATTTAATTGTTTTTCTTTTCCCTTTTTTAATTAATTAAAACTTAAATTAAAAACTCCTAAAAATAATTAATTTACCAAATTAAACTAAAAACCTAATGTAATATTTACAAGAATTAATTACTTCTAAATTAAAAGGGAAATTATTGATTTATAATTAAAATGCAAGAAATGCATAATTAAACCAATTTTATGATTTTCATTTTTTAAATAAAACACCTAATTTAATAATTAACCTTAAAATGTGAAAATAAATCCTAAACGCAAATGCAGTGTATTTTTGTATTTTCATGAATTAAATAAAATGAACGTGCAGAGACAAATGCAAACTATAACAAAAAATGCTACGAAAATCTACGAAATTGCAAATAATAAAGAAAAATTATTTTGTTGAATCTATGGAATAATTCATATAGGGCAAAAATCACGTGCTCACAACAGCCTTTGTATGGAATGGTGTCATAGTCGACATTGCCACTGGGATCGGCTTGGCTATCCTTACTCCGAACGGAGCATGTGCCTTGGGTGGCAAAACTGCAACCTCGAATGGTGCGGGTGCATTTGCCGGAGACATGAATTCGACCTCAATTGGTGCTGGTGTCTTTGCAGATGACGTTGTTTCAAATTCAAGTGGCATAGACATATTTACCTCAGTGTCCTCAGATGGTTGAATCTGGACTATGATTGGATTGAGAGTAACTATTGGCTTCTTTGGGTCATCGCCTTCTGTGATCAACCCGATTGATCCCTCGGGATCCTAGTCATCTTCTATTTTAATCATGTGGATACCTCCACCCTTATGGTCTGGCAGAGGGTTGTTGCGGACATTCGGCGCAGGTTCCTTTGCCATAATGATCTTGTTATCAATTAAGGACTGGATTTTGTCTTTCAAAGAACGGCATTCATCGATGGTGTGCCCTTTCATGCCGGATTGGTATGCACGGGATTTGTTTGGGTTAACCCATTGAGAAGGGTTCTCAGGGGTTGTAGCAGGGATGGGGGTAATATAACCAGTAGCTTTGAGTCTTTCATGCAACTGGTTAATGGGTTCGGCAATGGTTGTATATTGTTTTGGGGGTTTGTGATCAAAATTAGATTGAGGTCTAGGGAAGTTTTGGTGTGCAGGAGTGATTAATAGTGGGATGGTTGAGCATTATAGGTTTGGTAGACGTGAGCGGGTTGGGAGTATGTGGGTGAAGTAGGTTGATATGTAGGAGGTGGAGGTGATTTATAAGTTGGTGGTGGAGCTTGGTATGAGGGTGAGGGTGCTTGGTAGTTCGGAGTCGGCTGATATGTGAGTGGAAGTGTTGGATAAGTTTGGTATTGGATGGGAGATTTGGTCCTCTATGCAACCATTATGGCTCCCACATCCTTTTTCTTAGATACACCACCGGATTATATATCCTTATTGGTAGCCTGCAAGGCCTCGAAGTTTGTAACCATACCGCTTTTGATACCCTCTTTAATTCTTTCACCCAGTTTGATAATGTCGGAAGATTTGTGGCTTTCAATCATCGTTAATCGCTCATAGTATTGTGGGTCTTGGGTCCGGACAAAGAATTTGTTCATATGTTCCTCCTCTAAGGCAGGTCTGACCTTGGCAGCTTCGGACCTTCAGCGAGTAGCGTACTCGCAAAACGTTTCTGCAGGCTTCTTCTTTAGATTTTGAATATAGAACACATCTGGCGCATTCTCTATGTTAAACTTGAACCTGTCCATAAAGTCGGACGCCATGCTTACCCAGCTTGACCACTTTTTTGGATCTTAGTTGATGTACCAGGACAACACATCTCCTTTCAGACTCCTTATGAATAGCTTCATGCGGATTCTCTCGTCTTTCCCTACTCCAACCAGCTTGTCACAGTACGTCCTCAAATGGACCCTTGGATCACCCGTACCATAAAACATCTTGAACTTAGGAGGTTGGTACCCCTCTGGCAGCTCAACATCAGGTTGTATATAGAGATCCTCGTAGTTCAGCCCCTCAATTCCTTAACTTCCTTCAACGCCCTGAATCTGGCTAGTCAATTTCTTATGTTCCTCAGCCAGGTTTCTGATAAGCAGATCCTTTTCATCCGACTCAAGTATGCTTGATATAGGTTGGGTGGAGTGTGGCATGGTCTTCACATAGATAGGGGTGTTATGGTGGGTGTGAAAGTGGTCGTTTGTGGAGTTTTGGGGTTTCGGGATGAGTAGCGGAGTATTGTTTGGGGTATGGCAGGTGTTGCATTGGGTCTTTGGTAGAATAGTGTGATGGTGAGGAGCGGGATGATTTTGTTGCTTTGGGATATTTTGAGGCGGTGTAGGATTTTGAGTATTGGGGAAATTGATATCTGGGGTGCTGAGGAAAAATGACAGGCTTGCCTGATTCCGAACCTGCTCGAGCTCTTCTTGGAATTTTGACAGCTTTTGTTCAAGCTGGGATACATTCTCCCGATAAACCTGAGTACCATGGCCATTAGTGGCCGCAACCTGTTCAGTTGGATTCTCCTTTCTGACATTGTTCAAATCTTCAATCTTGCCGTTGTTCTTGTTTTTAATAGGACTAAGAGGAGGAGTGGGTGGAGGGCCCCTGGATTTCGTGGAATAGGATGATGTTGCCAGAGTGCACGAACTAACCTTCGGGGAAGGGAATAATAAAAACAAAAAATAAAAACAAAGGTAATCAAGTTAGTGAGGATCATAAAATGTATTGCAATATTTAAACACATAATGCGGGAATGTAAAGCGCGTCCTAATTTGGGGACCTCTTTGTGCCCGAGGTAGGCCTAGCGACAAATTGATTTGGAGAACTTAGGATGCTAAATGCCTCATTTTGTTGATAAAAATAGACGAATCCCAAATTGACACTAAATAAACAGGAAATAATAAGTCACTAATGGCCATTGACCTTATTACAATTTATAAAGCGAAAAGATAAACTCCTATCTACTTGGTCCCAGAAGGACCTTCCCCAGATTCGGCATCCTTGGCTCCGTTGAACAGCTTCCCCAACTCGCAAAGTCTCAGCAACAGGTATGCTCTGGCTAGGAGTCCGCCTTCTGTCCCTTCAGCATTTTGGCAATCTTCGACCCTTTTGAGAAACTTTCTTTCCAATTCCACTATGCCTCGCTCCAAGTATCCTAGTCGCTTGTTGGCACTGACAGCCATGTCCTTCCATTCCTCAATCAGCTTTTGGTTGGACTCCTGTATCTCGCGGTGTTCACTTTCATACTCTCGGATCCTTTTGCGCATTTGGTTGTATTTGACCTATGCCTCGGCCCTTTCATCTATAATCCTGTGACCTCGAGCAAACCCTGGCTGGCCCAGACCATCATGATTGTCTTCCAACCAACCGGAGTAGAAAGGAGCGCAACCAGCATGATACCTGTCTAGCTTGATGGTATCTCTCCCCATTATGATCTTGCAGTGCCACATATCCTGAGCTTGCACTTGTAAGGACTATCATCATTCTAGAAGTCAGCCCAAAAATGACTCATCTTGTCGACCCTGGGTATAACCTGCTTCCTACCAGCTTGTCTCACAACTCAGAGAGGGACGTAAGGATATGTTCCCCTCAGACCAATCAGTATCAGAAAAGGTGCATCTCTAGATTGGGCGATGAATTCCTCGGTCCGGAACTACTCAAACATCCATTGAACCTGTTCTTCTGCCAGATTATCAAATAGCTCGAACCATCCTTTAGCATGCTCCGATTGAGCAAACATATCGGGGACGTAATTCATTCGCTTTGGATGATGGAAAGCAATGTGATCATCCTGGTCCCTTCACTGAATTTCTTGTCGGTATTCGCCTTTTTGGAGATGCTCCATGAGCCAGAGTTGAAGTAATAAATTGCAGCCTTCGAAGTGCTTTACTCCTCATTGACACTTCTCCAAGGCTCGGTATATGTCCGCAATGATCATGGGCACGATCCTGAATGGCTACCCACCAATCCCTTCCATTAGGGTCTTAGTTACCATAGTCAGCCTGGTATGGATTCTTGCTTTCTTCATCGGAAATACGATCAACCCCAAGAAACAAAACATGAAGACGAAAATCCTACGATGAATGTGCCCCAAGGATGTGATGGGGAATTCGTCAGGGTAGGTACGGTAGGATTTGCTGTGACCATACCTTTCATACAAGTAGTCAAAAGGGATGTATGATTCCTTCAGACATGTCAATTCTGGGTTCTTCTTCAAACCCATCATTTTGAGGAAACCCTTGCCCTTGCGGTTCTTAGGCATTAACAAACTCGGAGTTTCCCACACTAGACTGGCCAATCCTCCTATATCCTCTAGCAAGGGTGTCATTTCAATGTCCCCAAAGCGGAATACAACCCTTTCACAATCCCAAAACAGTGTGCCAGCTTCTATGATCTTGTTGTTAGGTTGGATCTCCAGAAGGGATGGTAGATTTCCCAGATATTACGAGAGTTTGATCACTATAGTGAAGATCTTTCCACCAGCTTAGCAGTCTTGGGTGGATGTTGGTGACCATGTCGAATCTAGGGACTTTGTGCCTCATATTTCTGCAAAACAAATAAGGTTAGGCCCTTACCCCTGCCAGACTCTACTATTTAATACCAACAATTAGCATGAAGCATTTAGTTCTCCAAATAAATACACAGAACGTGGTGATGTCCGCTTGGGTTTAGGGAAAAACAGTGGACTTTGGACAAGGATATCTTAAAGGATCATTATATGGACAACATAACTGACCCGGCTAGGTTTGACCATGATGCATGCACAATTTGAACAGAGTAAGGTTTCTATGGGGTTTTAGACTGGTACCCTTGAGCGGACAACGCAAGGGGGAAGGCACGGAACTGTCGACTGCACCACTGATCGACTAGTTTTACCGCAAATATGCCTTTTCGAATTTAGGGGTAATGATATAGGAAGCGCGCAACCACTCATTATAAGCGTTGCTATAGTATTTGTTTGGCACGAATGGAGTATGATGTTGAGCAGGATTATGCAATAAGTAAAACATGTTGGCACGTATTTGCACGTTAAGAAAGCGATAAATACAGCAGTTTCATAATTTAAAGCAGCAATAAAGGAAAGAAACAAGAAGACATGTTAGTTTTACTTTTGAAAAGAAATTAAACGCTTAAAGGAATTAAAAAGGTAATTGCACATAACGGAGGGTACAAATTCACAAGAACAATCTGAAGTGCTAAAAGCCTAAGTATCCCCAGCAGAGTCGCCATGCTGTCGTGCCCCTTTTTCCCTCTTTGCATCGAAAGATCGGGTTTATGACATTTTGGGTATGTGACAACTCATTCCTTTTGGGAACTGGGTTTGCATTTGAAGAGTCGCCACCTAATGATTTAAGGTGCATTAGGACACCTATAGGGTTCATTTCTAAGTTTGTTTGATAACCAGAGATAGGGTAAGGGCTTGAAATTATCCTAAGAGGAAGGTGTTAGGCACCCCTCAGGATCCACTAGTGTGGTTCCCGGCCAAACAAATCTTGTGAATTTTGCACAATTAGCAGATAGACAAATATAGGCTCAAATAGTAGGGATTTACGTTTAAACACACAAGAGTTTTAAAACAATTAAAAGGCAAATTTTGAAAATGAGTTATAGTTCTACAAATACTTGAGAATATAAAAGGAGGGGGGTCCTAGGTTTATTTATAATATGGATCACATCAATGCGATACCCGACATGATACTCCTCAGAAGAGGGGATACACGTGGTATTAGCGCACCGATCATCATATCCATATCTACCCTTCCTACCCCGTTAAGGTATTAAAGCGCGGATTGGTCTCAACCTCTATCGCATGCTATTACTTGTCCTATTCCTATCAGTCCCGGAAGAATTTAGGACTACTATTCCTATAAAAGGGAGAATTTTAGGCTGACTCTTGGGTTATAAAGGTAAAAAGGCTAAGCCAACATACAAAGCACGTAGGACTGCATATTAGGGGAAAACATATAAACAAATAAGAGGCTCATGTATACCTCCACAGACAATGCACATAAATAGCATGACTTAAACACAGTTAGGGTCAGAATTTAAAGTACTAATTCAGGGGGTATTTTAATTGTTGGAGCAGACCCAAATTTATTACATAGCTCAGATAAGAAGTCTGAATCAGGTCTGCCTGCTGGTTGTAGTAGTTGCTAATTAACAAAGGCGGATTCAGTTTTATCATTACTACCTAAGGCTTGCCTAAGTGTGTATTGGTGATGTCCTATAAGCATGATGTCTATTACTGATTAGGAATGCAGTAAAGCAGTAGTTAATTTTAAAAAGGCGATTTGGATCCTATAGGCATGCTTTCTAAATCGTATTAATTAACACGAAGAGAGTGAACTATTTAATCTGATTCAGACATGCATGAGTCAAACTGATTTTAACTAGACTGATTTAGATCCTATAGGCATGATCTCTATTATAGCTAATTTTAATTCCTATAGACATGGTATCTACGTATTAAAAGCTGATTTTGGTCCTATAGGCATGGTATCTAATTGTGTGAAAGTAAAGCATGCAGAACTTGAGTTAAAACAGAGTAGATCCTATAGGCATGTTCTCTATTTTGCGTGAAAGTAAAGCATGCAAAACTTGAATTAAAACAGAACATATTCTATAGGCATGTTCTCTACCCTTCTAATAGCTAAAACATGCATAATTACCCCATCCCTTTTCACTAGCCAACTCCAATATTTGTTACAAATTACTATATACCAAATACTGAATTTATCATAAAAGTGTAAAATAAGAAGTTACAACCATAGGAAGCCTGATTCTGACTTCCTCTCTGAGTTATGGAATAAACCACCTCAAATGCCACTTGTTTCAAAGCCTTTCTCAGACCTAGGTGTGTCAAAGTTCCCTAAGGGTCTCAAGGGACCCCGGGCAGTGCTTACACCCAGGTTTGCATAACCAGATAGAGATGAGTGCAGTGTGGAAGGGCCAGCCCTTATGTATCCAAGTTCAGAGAGAGCTCAAGGGTCCCAAGGCAAGGCTCGCACAAGAGGGGCAGAACCTAGATTTTAAGAATATAGTGGAAGTGCAGAAACAGAGATTTATTTAAAACTGGGTTGAGAATAGTAAGTGGTAAGGGTGATTTGAAAACAGTTGTAATAAAACTCAAACTACACAGAATCAGCAGTTACACAAAGGGGCCAGGGGTTTTCGGATTATATTGCATGAAGCATTGGGGTCAGGTTTGGTCATGTACAGCAATAAATAATGCTGGCATGCCCACAAACCAGCCAAAGAACACAAACACATAGGGGGATATGGGGGTTTGGGATTCATAAGTTAGCAAATCACATAACAAGTGACTGACAGAGTACATACATAAGGGAAAACATTAATTTAGAAGGGGAAGGAGCAGATTACAGCATGCTTAGTAATGCAACTTGATTGCATAAACATAAGGCAGGCAAGAGTGAGGGAAAACTGAAACTGCTAAAGAAACATGTTGTTGTTGATTCTTGAAGATTAACTAGGTCATACCAGTAGAGAAGCAAAGTGCCGAAAGAAAGAAATAAGCAAGATTCCACAGTCTAGCTTTGGCTTTCAACCGGCTAGACAAAGCAGTAGCAAAAGTAGTAGAAGAGAAAAGAGAGAAATTTTTGAGTGTAAGTGTGTGTTCTTGAACTCAATTGTTCGTGTGTTTGAAAGAAAAAGGTTGCAGGATATTTATAGCTTTTGAAAACGAGTGAAAAGTAAGGTAATAAGTAAAGTCTTAACATGGAAACAATCACAAGTCAGAATCAATTAACACAAGTGATTCCCTTTAATTAAGGAATCACTGCTTAATGGATACTAACAGTGATTACTTAAGGAAAGAAATCAGCTTGATACAGATTGATTATTGCCATATAAGGGGTAGTAAAAGCATGAAGTAAACAATCAAGTCTAAGTACAAAATATGCTTATTTTGGGAAAAGATTCAGCAAGGTAAAACATCACAGTAAAGGGAAAGGAATCAATTAATTTTAAACAGGCGAGTGAAATTAGGTTTCATAAAAGAAAAGCTTTTGTAATCAGTCACAAGGTCAAGATCAAACAAGAAATATACTTTAGTATATAAATAGAGTGAACAGAAGCATCAGACATGCAAGACCAAATACATTGGCAAAAGAGATAACACAAACATACAGTAGTGGAAGAAATAAGCTAGGATTCAGTAGTAAGGAAAATATTCGAAGCACAGCAGTCAAGTAGGTCAAGTAGTCACATAAAATCAACAATGAAGAAGAACATAGTAGCAGGTAAAGAGAGTCAAAAAAAGGTAAAGGTCTCACAGTAGAAATAGGTGAGAAAACCCCCTTTAAGAAATTAGGGCTTCGACAGTTGTCGAGTTTGAGAGATGAAAAGAACTCAAATCAGATAAGTCAAACAAGGAGAAGAGAGTCAGAAACAAAGAACTTAAAATAAGCATACAATTTCAGAACTCGGATAGGACAAAGAGGGAACTAGGGTTTTCAGCTTGCTGAAATAGATAGAAGAACAACATGAGCAAGTCGTTTTAAACATAGAAAAATCACAAACAACATTAAAATCTGAGAAGAGATCTTTTGAAAAACTTAAAGGAAAACCTTAATCGTCGGAAAATGAAGAGTCGTTTTGAAAGAAAAGTTGAAGAACCTTCAAGAAAACACTTAAGAAATTCATAGCAAGCACATATCTATGGTAGATCTAAAAAATGAAAGATCTTAAAGATTAGGGTTTCGGAAAACCCAGAAAAGGTGAGAAAGACCTTGAAAGTCACTGATCTAACCAGGAGAGTCAAGGATCTGCCTTGAAAGGCCATGAATGACCGGAGAAAGGTCATGGATGGCCTGAGAAAGGCCATGAACAGAAGTCGAGCAAGGACTGGACCAAATCCCTTCGAGGTCTAGCCATGAAACCACAGAAACAAACACCCAAGAGCCATAGGAGGCTGATACACACCTCCAATAGCCATGAGAGGCCATGGATTAGGGGGTTAAGGCGAATTATGGTGAAATTAGATGGCGGTGGCTAAGGTTCCTGAGGGGTTTCAGAGAGAGTTGAGAGAATAGGGATTCAAGGGCGGAGTTTGGTGAAGAATGAGGTAGGTTTAGGGGTCTTTTGAGTTTAATTATGGAAGGGCGAATGGTGGGCGTTGATCTAAATGATCAACGGCCTGTATTCAAAAGGGTAGGTAGGGGAATCCAGGTTGGGTCGTTTAATTGGGTTAGGGGTCGGGTTTAAATGAAATTGGGCCGGGGAAATTGGGTTTAATTTGGGGTCGCATTTAGGCTAAAATTGAAATGTAATTGGGCTATTATTTAAATAGACAATTTTCCCCTTTTAAAATTATAAAAAATAGTAAATTAATTTCTAGAAATAAATTGAAAGCACTAAAATAATTTATAACATATAATTAACTATTTAAAAATACTGGACTTAATTTTATGAATATAAAATACAATTGAATCTTAAAAGGGCTAATATTGCAATTATATGCAATTTAGCTTTAAAATACTAAATAAATTTGTAAAAATATGCAAAAAAAATTACCTTAGCTATATTTTAGTATAAATATAAAATTCCAACAAATGAATTACCAAAATAATAATTTTAAAAATAATTATTGGGTTTTTTATGGATAAAAGAGGGAAATAAATTGATTTGAAAACCTTTAAAAATTATGAAAAAATAATAAAACACTTGGACATATGCATATATATGCTATTTTGAAGGTATTTTGCATATTGAAAATATATAGGAAAAAATTGGGTATCAACAACGGGCTCACAATGTCATGAAACTAGCCCGAATATGATGATATGATGTATCAATAAATAACAACAGAGACTAAGATATGATATGAAATGAATGAATATGACTGAGTATGAAATATCAATGAAACTAGTAAGTCAACAACAATAAACGACCACTATGCATCCCAACAGTACCAACATATAGCCTAAACATGATCTCTAGCATGATTAACAGCTCAATTATTTTATCACATGGTGAAAACACAGATATCAACAAGATAGGACCGCTATACAGTGCCATGGAATCGACCAAGTCACAATTCTCACGGTGCATGCCCGCACGCTCGTCACTTGGCATGTGTGTCACCTCAACACCAATCACATAACACATAATTTGCGGTTTCGAACCCTCAGAACCAAGTTTAGAAGTGTTACTTACCTCAATCTGAGCAAAACTCTACTCCAACATGCCTTTGCCTTGTAAATCGGCCTCCAAATTACCCAAATCTAGCCACAAGGAGTACAATACAATCAATACGAGCTAAAGGAATCAATTCTACAAGAAATTGTGAAGCTATAATTCAAAAATCTGAAATTGTGTCAATGCCTCCCCCCTCCAGGACCACATCTCCAAATCTAACAAAAGTCACAAAACCCGAAAGCCTATTTAACCACGAGTATAACCATACCAAATTTATAAAAATTCGGCCTTAAATCTCCACTCAAATTCCAAAAATTAACTCTCCAAATCCCTAGCATCAAACCCCCAATTTTCACCTCAAAATCTCACAAACTAGGTAGGAATCAATAGGGAACAATATTATTAAATAAAAATGAACACAAGGAATTTACCTCAAGAATCCCTTTCGAAAATCCTCTCAAAAAATCTCCAAAATCTGAGTTCAAAATGTTAGAAATGGTGAAAAAGCTCGGAACCCTCGCTTAAATAGGTTCTGCCCAGGCATTCCTGCACCTGTGGAGCCTGGGTTCGCACCTGCGCGTATGCTTTTACGGAAAAACCAGCGCTTCTGCGAAGCCACTAACCCAGTTGCCTCCCATTCTGCAACACCTAGCCCGCATCTGCACAATCCCAGGTGCGAAAACCCATCACACCTGCGACCTCTGCTGACTCCCTTCTACTCCGCACCTGCGGTCCACTTGCCGCACCTGCGGCATCGCACCTACTGCCAAAACCCTCGTAGGTGCGATCACACTAGCAGACACCAAACTTCAGCAGTTCCTCAAATTCAATTCCAAGTCCGTTAACCATCCAAAATTAATCCGAGGCCTCCAGGACCTCAACCAAATATACCAACAAGACCTAAAACACGATACGAACTTAGTCGAGTGTTCAAATCACCTCAAATAACATCAAAACACGAATCGCACCCCAATTCAAGCCTAATGAAGTTTGAAATTTCCAAATTCTTCAAACGACGTCGAAACCTATGAAATCACGTCCGATTGACCTCAAATTTTGCACACAAGTCACAAATGATACCACGAACCTACTTCAACTTCCGAAAATCCAATCCGACCCCTATATTAAAAAGTCCACTCCCGGTCAGACTTTTCAAAATTTCAACTTTCGTCATTTCAAGCCTAATTCTGATATGGACCTCCAAATCATAATCCGGACACGCTCCTAAGTCCAAAATCAATCAACGGAGCTAACGGAATCGTCAAAACTCAAATTCGGGGTCATTTACATATAAGTCAATATTCTGTCAACTTTTTCAACTTAAGCTTTTAATTATGAGACTAAGTTTCTTATTTCATTTCGAAATCTCTCCGGACCCGAATCAACTAACTCGGTAAGTCATATAACAATTATAAAGCACAAAAGGAGCAGTAAATGGGGGAATGGGCTACAACACTCCAAACGATCGATCGGGTCGTTACACTGCCTACTTCTGATTATTCTTGTGATATATGTCTTTTGGGAAGACAAACTAGATTACTTTTCAGAGTGAGTCAAATTTAAATAAAAAGGATATTTTTCCTATTCATTTAGATACTTAGGAAACCTACAAGGTTTCCACTTATAATGGATATAAGTATTTTTTTCATTATTGTAGATGATTTTAGTAGCGCAACATGGACATACTTGTTGGCTATTAAAAGTAATGTTTTTAGTGTCAACAATATTTTTTAAGAATGATTGAGAGACAATTTAATATGAAAGGTATAATAATTAGATCAGATGATGCATTGGAATTGGGGAAAGGATTTGCCAGTTCAGAATTTTTATCATCTCAAGGAATTTTATATCAAAATAGGGTGTTGTCACCGCTCAACATAATGGGGTGGTTGAAAGGAAAAATGGGCATTTATTAAATATAATAAGGGGATGTTCCAATCTAAAGTTCCTACCAGTTATTAGGGTGAATGTGTGCTGACAACTACATACCTAATTAACAGAATTCCTTCTAGGGCTTTTAAAGGAAAGTCGCCATATCAAGTGATTTTTAGAGAACTTCCTAAGTATGCACACTTGAGAAGTTTTGGGTACCTAGGCTACGCATTCACTTTGGCACAAAACAAGAAAAGGTTTGAGCTAAGGGCTAAGGAATGCGTAGTTCTAGGGTATCCTCAAGGAGGGAAGAAGTATAAACTCTTGGAACTAGACACTACAAAGATCATAGTGTCTAGAAATGTGCATTTTCATGAAGCTACTTTTCCTTTTGCCAACCATGTGGAGAAACCTCAATCTCTCTTTCCTAGTTCACTTGATACAATTCAACCTAATGATCAGAATCTCACTCTACCATCCTCGCCCAATCACACCACTAGCCCTTAGAACAGTCCTATCCCTAGTCCAGCAAAGCAGTCTTTCACCCATTCAGAACTGCCCAATTATCTCTCATCATAATTAGAACAATCCAGTTCCTTTTTCATATCCTACTAGTTAGAAAATCAGAAGGAGTAAGTAAGATGCCTGAATATCTAAAAGATTATGTTTTTAACATCTATCTCACAGATGTTTATTCAACTAGTCTTGGGCAACCTATACGACTTTTCATTTTGTCTTTTGATGCACTCTCACTTCACAACCAACAATGGTTAAATTTCATTATAAATGCAACTGAACCTATTAGTTTCACCCCAAGCTTCACTTCATCTAGGCTGGAAGAAAGCCATGGAATCAGAGATGAAAGCTTTACAAGCAAACCAAACCTAGAAAGTGATAGATTTACCACCAAGTAAAAAAGCTTTACGTGGTAAGTGTGTTTACAAGGTAAAGCATAATACAGATGAATCAGTTGATAGACTAAAGGCAAGATTAATAATAAGGAGTGATATTCATAGAGAAGGCATTGAGTACAATGAGACCTTCTCCTAGTGGTCAAAATAACTGCAATTAGATGCTTACTAGCTATTGCAGTCAAGAAGGATTGGCTTATCTCTCAGTTAGATGTTAACGATGCCTTTTTGTATTGGGATCTACAGAAAAAGTTCCATATGAAGTTCTATGCAGTCTTGCGCCCTCATAATCCTAATCTTTTGTACATATCAAAGAGGAATTTGTATGGTTTGAAGCAAGCCTCCGAGAAATAGTATGTCAGGCTTGTTGGTTCTTTAAGTTACGAAGGTTATTGTTCTTCACTAAATGATTACTCTTTATTCCTCAAAAAAATATGTGACCTTATAACTATTATGGCAGTATATGTGGATCATATTTTTATAACAGAAAATCATCCTAAAGAACTCACAGAGTTGAAGGGCTTTCTATATGCAAAATTTTGCATTAAGGATCTTAGAGGATTACACTATTTTTTTAGGAATGTAAATATTGAGATAAAAACATGTGATTATTCTGAGTTAAAGAAAATTTACCTTAGACTTACTTATAGAGTTCGATTGCAGTCATCTGACTTCAGCTTCCTCAACTCTTGATCCTTGTTCGAAATTGTCTATTAATTTAGGTACACTGCTTGTTGATCCCATCATATGGAGACGACTTATTGGAAAACTCAATTACCTCACACATACAGGGCCTGACCTTTCTTTTGTTGTCCTGATTTTGAACTGATACATGCAGAGTCGTTGTGTGAGTCATTTTTCTGTTGGTCTTTGAGTATTGAGTTATTTACGAACAGTTCCAGAATATGAATTATTCTTAAATGCAGCCCCTTCGTTTTTACTGGTTGCTTATTGCGATTATGACAGGACATAATGTCTATATTCTCGATGATCAGTGAGTGTATTTTCATCAGTTTGGGGGGGGGGTCACCCATCTTGTGAAAGTTCAAAAAATGACCCTATATTTCTCTTTCGTCGGCAGAAGCTGAGTATAGATCTATGCGGAAGGTTACTACTGAGCTGACTTGGTTGGCTAGCCAGGTGGCTATTAATATCTCTTGTAACCCTATTTTTCATGAATGCACAAAATATGTCAAATTAGACTGCAACTTTGTGCGACAACAATTGCTATCAGGGCTAATTTCACTTCCCTGCGGCCCTTCAGTATTACAATTTGCGAATATTTTAACCAAACCTTTGGCTGGGCCATCTCACATATCCATCATTTGCAAGTTGTGTGTCACTTCTTTCCCCTCCAACTTGAGGTGTGTTTGGGGGGAGGTGTATAGAATCACAATGTTTTTTCGATTCTCATTGTGGATTTGACAAAGGAGACAAAGTTGTGGAGGCTATGGATTCCCACAGAGAAGGGTTGAAGAAGAAAGCTTCATGTGCATCGGATCAGAAGGGTAAAGTAATGTCCAAATATTTGGACCCTATATCTCTCGGTCAAACTCAGTCTTCTCAGATAAAGACTGAAATACGTAGAGCAATCGTGATGATAAATGATTTTTACGATGGTTGAATTATGACCGTCCAGATATAACATAGGCCAGCTGTGTTGAAGGAATATTCTAGAAGTTGCCTGCATGTGTGAATTTCTTGCCACGTAGGAAGAATATTACTCCCTCTGTTTTAACTTTTGTAAACCTATTTGATTGGGTACGAAATTTAAGAAAAGAGATAAGACTTTTAAACTTATGGTGTAAAAGAAGGCACATAAATTTTGTGTGGATATAAATTATTGCATAAAGGTAAATTGTTCCCAAATAAGAAAAAGGGTCATTTTTTTGGCACCAAGTAAAAAAGAAATAGGTTCACATAAATCGAAACGGAGGGAGTAGTTAGTTATATTTGTTATATTGTAGTGAATAGAAATAGGACAAGTGTAACTATAGTAGTTTCTTTTCTTATTTCTTTTACAACATATACTTGTATAAAGCCAACGGCACGGTATAGAATCAATACAACGAGAAAGAAAACTTTCTGAAATTCCATTCTCTAAATTCAATAGGGCCCCTTTCTCTACGTGCATTTTTTTAAGCAAATATACCGCTAAGTTGGTTGGTTAGTGGTGTTTTTTATTAATAATAATCAAATGAAAAATACAAAATGTCTCTAGGGGTCTTACAAAATGAAGAAAATTAACGAAGGAGTGTATATCAAACCGATTACCATCTCTGTGCATTTGCTTTACACAACACGTCTTTTTTTTTTTTTTTTGCTTTACACAATTTGCTACATGGGTTTTCTCTTTGTTTTAATGTCGTCCAATTTAAAAATACGGTGAAAATCATTTTCTGAGTTTGACCCCAAATTTGTTTAAAAATTTGTATATTTTTTCTACATATTTGAATTAAAATCATGATCCAAATTTCTAATTCTCACTTTGAAAAATAAAGTTATTATTAGATCGGAAAAGTAATAAAAGAAAAGGGGTTGTGGTGAGGCTGAATCTAATGAGCTTAAAGTATTTTAATTAAAATATTAGTTTTCCTAGTTTCTTTGTCCTTTCCATAAGTCATCTTAACCAAATGTTAAATATTTTGGCCAGAGAGATAGGATTGATTGTACAAGTGTTATGCTAAATGTATCATATCCCACTAACTATACAATATTAAAATATATCTAATCACCATTTACTATGTGTTAGACTAGTGTTCGTTCATATCCAGCGATTATACGTTTAATTAATTTAAGTTACACACATCGTGTAATTCAACCTATGTTAGTAACCGGCTATTTGTATAGTTTTATTAGAGCACTTCGGTACATGAAAATTGCGGAATGAATCTCCTTATATAGTTGAAATAATCTAAACAAAGCTTGCTTTAATTGACTCTCTTACAATCTGATCTAATTTCTCCATTGGTCCCTGTTAATGGACTAATATTTCCCATATTAATCATTGACTGCACAAAGCTCTGAAAGAAGGCATTTTGGCTACTGCTAAATGTGTTAACAATGGAAACTGTTGCTGCACCAGCTGTTGAAAATAACTCTTGATCTGACTGCAGAAGACCTTGTTTATTCTGCAAATTAGCAAAATAATTATTGTCAAAACTATCGGAGGTTGTAGGATCAAGGTTAGCCAAGGCTGTGGCACTTCCATTTTGAGGACATATTTGCCTTAGGTTGGCCAAATAAGTTGTGTTTAAGGTAGGGTCAGGATTTCCTGTGCCATTGAAATTGTTAAGGCGGGCACTGAATACGCGACATTGTGCACGTCCAAACGTGTGTGCACCTAAAACAATAGAAAACAAAAACGATATCTTTAGTCGATAAAATTGTGACCAGCGCCGGCTGGAGCCTAATGCCACTACTAAGACAATGGCCTTAGGCCCCGGAATACTTAGGGCCCCAAAAATTATAAACAATATGTATAATATAACAACAACAACAACAACAATAACATACTCAGTATTATTTCACACTGTGAGGTCTGAGAAGGGTAATGTGTACGCAGACCTTGATAAGTAACTACTAAAATTTGTTCTTAGCATTGAATGACTCTTGAAGCATAGTAGTTATTACAGTATTATTTATTTCAACTTATATTTAGAATTAAAAGTGTTAAGAGAAACAGTATAAGTAGAAGAATACTCTAATTGACAAATTCAATCAGATAAAAAGTATTAATTCAATTACCGTTAACAATTTTTATATCAATTGTCTCGGTTGAAAAAATATTCAAAACTAAATCAATAAAGTTCAGCATGATAACACAAGAGATTAAACAAATTGAACATTACCAATAATTAAAACTGACTATAATTTCTTTATATGTTGATAAATTATAAGAGTAAAAAAAATAAGTAAAAAAATTTAAGGCCTCATTTTTTTTGTTTTCGCCTTAGACCCCATATTATTTCGAGCCCCCCTCTATATGACTAGTGAGAGAATCAGGAATTAATTCAAGCAAGAGGATTTTAGAAAGGGATATTGATACAAAACGAGAAATTTGAACCTATGCCTAGAGTATTTTTGAACTCCTTTGCCGCTATATATAAGGGGGAAAAGTTCATTGTTGGCCTATTTATCGCAGTATGATTTGTCAATGAACGGGATTTAATTGAAGTCCTTGTATCCACACGTAGCTTTGCCCATGTCTATTTCATAGAGCGGATGATTTATATAGTCAACCTAAATTGCTTATGATTAATTAGTTGATAGTAGTATATACTATATACTATAGGATTTAACTTATGTAGAATAATAATGTACATAATGTTTACACTATTAGTATTTTAGCCTATTGTAATAGGTAATATGTCTTACTTTCTCGTTTTAGGTAACCTTAGTTTAAATTTTTTAGTATATACATATATGGTATGTATTTCATTGACGCATTTATAGGTAGTAGCAAGGTAGAACAGTATTTACCGGATAAGGCGAGTAGATCAGTAGGGTTAAGGCCAACAATAGAAAACTTTGCAGTAATGTTGTTTATGCCTTCAAAAGGAGAAGGAATAGAAGTATTAGCTAATGCTTAATTTGCTGTTCTGCTGTCTATTCTCCCTAACAATACATTCCATGAAGGCCCGCCTGCCTGCGCGCGCCCCGGCCATAAAAAAGAATTATCAGAAAAAGCTTGATTCATAATTTGGAAATATATCGCGTTTAATTTGGAAAATATTTGGTTGAAGTTGAAAACAGAGTTTTTGAAGTTAAAAATTAAAAAGAGTAGGATAAGTGAATAATCTGAGACCAGAGAAACTGAGGCTTCAGCAGCAAGAGTTAGCACAGGAGACAACACCAGGGCAAGACTTCTCACTAGCAATCTTAATATTATCAACAACATTGAAACCCCTTATGGAATTACCATTTGGAGCTGCATCTTTCTCACTTTTTATATTGGCTGTTGCATTATTATCCAACAATATTGAAGCATCACAGCCCTGATCATTCACATGCAAAAGGAAAAAACGATTAGTCGCGTCAAAACCATAAAACTAGTTCAAGATAGTACCAATAAGTAGTGAGAGATTCAGAATTTAAACATTGAGAGAATGAGTTCTAAGATGTATATACTAATACTGTATATGAGTTCACGTATTTATTCTAACTCGCAAACTCATGATTGGATCCATCACTGTCAGTAAGAAAGAACTAAAAATGGACACGAAATATTGGCAACATTACATTAACAAAACAATCATGGAAATGGAGTCGAATGAGGCTAGCGCCAATACGTGCATCAGATTGCAAAGCTAGCTGAATAACATTTCGGACAATGTTGGAAACATTTGGACATGTATATGAATAAAAATTGGCATTCAACGTCTGAGCATTTTATTTGGAGAAGCTGAAAACTACAAGCAAAATGCATACTGCTAAGGAATTTAAAGAAGACCAAGAAGAAAAAGAAGCCATTTATGTTTTATTTTCTTGTATAGCAGAGAAAGATATGAAGCTAGATAATGTTTTGCTTCTTTTCAACTGGCTCAATAGCTAGAGACCTGCGCACTCAATATATATATATAGAAAAATTATTTAACTTGGATACATTAACGGTGTTGACAACAACAACAACAATTGTACCTCAATTCCAAACAAGTTGGGGTCGACCTATTATATGAATCCTTACTGACCATGTTTTTCCCACTAAAATTCATTTCACGCCAGCATTATATATATTGACATTGTGTTTTAACATGTTTTTCACTAGTGGATTATATTGGGTTGTTGTTGTGTTTTAATATTGTAACATGCCTTATTTTTTAGGTTACTAAAATTTCATTTTTAAGGACGAATACCTATAGTTATTTTTAGGCAACTAAATCAGAGACGGAACATAATTTGAAATTTATAGGTTATGAACTTGCCAACGTACTCATATCACGTCTTAGTTATTAAGTTCGGAATTAAAATATTTATACATATGAAATAATTTTCTAATGCAAATATAAGGTATATGCAAAAGATATTGCTTCGTCTGAACCCATAAGTAAAACTATAACTCAATAATGTATAAGTTGTTTTACGCTGTCAAAACATCGGAAAAAAGTTTCTTGCTTTAGTTTCATCCTTTTATCTTGACAATTTCAGACGTTATACTCAAAAAAAAAAAAAAAGAAATTGGTGATCTTAGGATGTTATTGCTTTCTCTATAAGTACTATATCTCTCGTGATACTAATGCAACTACTGTTCCTACGATATTTGTTGTGTTGTTAACCAATATTGGCAAGAAAACAAATGTACTATACTAATTATTAGAAAAATGAGACTTATTCAACATTAAGTAACATCTTAACAGCCTCTTCAAATTTTAAATTTTATGAACAAGTAACCATCAATTTGAAAGTCTCAACTTTTTAGCATAAAGTATTGAAAGATTTTCCTTATAGGAAAATCAAAATGTGAACTTTCTTGGTTCCTTCCGACCTTAAACCTTTTCCCTGATGATTCTAACGCGGGAAAGATTATCACCTTTACATGGTTGGATTGGACATTACTGAAAGTAAGATTAAGTTAAAAGGATAGATTTGTAATTCACAGTTTTAATTACCCTATTTGGGTAATGAATGATTACCCTACAAGCTCACGTGTACGCTCTGTGTATACTTTTATAGTTTAAAAGTAAATTTGTTTCTAATTGCTTAGTTTTGTCTGATCCCAAACACTTTAATGATCGGTTAAAAAGGAGAAAAGAAAAAAGAGGGAAAAAACTTTTTCTGCCTAGAATTGAATTGTTTCTAGTTTTGGAGGTCTTAAGCTTAACCATGATTAAATAATGAGCTACATATGAAGGACCTTCTCATGCACTCAATAAACAAACAATGTTGTAATTAAATGGAATATTAGACAATGAAGTGTTAAACCTCAGAGCTTAAGTCGCACCAACATTTTGGAGATTAGGGTTTGGACGCTTTGTTGAAGCTTAACCATGCAAGTTTGAAACTTAACTATTCCATATAATTTCCCAATGAAAACATTGACGTTAAGATGTGTCGTATTATGAAGCAAAAAAAAGTTCATTACAGTTTACGCGCTAAAAGATGATTAGTACCATTAAGTGATTTAACTTTAACGGAAGCTAGCTTAGCTTCTTCGTTCCCAAGTCATGACTTAGAATCTTAATCTATACAACACAATAGGTAGAAGAAATTAATCCTCCAATTCCAACATTCAACTATACCCAATTTATTATTCCTGGCAAGCCCTAGTTCATAAGACCCATTCAAGAACTATATGGTTTCTTTCTCATACAAATGATATTTCTCAACTCAAACTGACCCCAAAGATCCATCTAATACTTATATTTGAACATTGGTAGAGATATTTACCTTTTGAGGCCAAAACCCTAGCTCTAGATCTGGGTAAGGATTCTTGGATCTTGGAATAGAATCCTATGGATTTGATCTATAAATATTGTTAGAATATCATCAAATGATGTTTGATGCCCAAAATTTCACCATAAATGCTTAGTGTATTGATGAGAGATGCTCTTCCTTTTCTCTAAAAATTGAAGACCAAGTCAAAATAAAAAATTTACTCCCTTTGAACACCCCTTTAAAGACCCAAAAAGAAAAAATGGAGGCTTGCGAAGCCTCCCGCATAGGCTACGCATGATGCTTATGTAGGGAGAGAACCTTTCCCCCATCTTGCTGATAATTTTGTTTTTGCCTACGCAAGGTTGCGTAGCATATGCAGACCTATGCAAAGCTGCGTAACTTACGCAAGATGAGAAATATTCCTCCCCTCAACCGGCAGCTTCTATTTTTGCCTACGCAAGGCTTCATAGACTACCCATGGGTAAATCATTGAAGATTGAACTCTCTCTCTCTCTAAGCTCCAATCTACTTTCTTAGCTTAAACTAATCCATATTAATTATGATAGTAAAGTTATGGGACTTTACATTCTTCCCTACTTAGATTAGCCTTTATTACACATGAAATGGAGTTGTACATGTTAAGCACATGCCAAACTCCATAAGGCCCTCAAATTTAACCAACTCCTTTTTTTTCAGAAACTTTTGCCAGAGTTACTTTATACTAAGGCCTATCCACCTGCCAGCGAACAAAAGAGACCACACCAAGAACGATATGTACAAGTCATATAAAGCAGCATAGTAATGTACACCACTAAACATCTCATCCTTTCCTTCTCCACATCATCAACTTGCATAAATTCTCCAAGCCTTAGAGACACTAATACATGAACTCATCATACATAATGTAAAAAAATAAAAATAAAAATAAAAATAAAAATAAAAATAAAAATAATAATAATATATAAGAGAAGAAAACTCTAATTATCTTTATATACTTCCATCTTGTTCATGAAACAACTAAGGATATCTTTTTTCATGTCTTCTTCCGCTTCCTAAGTTGCATCTTTGACATGTTTATTTCTCCATAATACCTTAATGGAGGCAATTTTCTTAGTTCACCGAACTTGCCTATCAAGAATGGCAATAGGAACTTCTTCGTAAGTCGGGCCTTTATTAATTTTACTAGTCTCTGTAGGTAATGTCACGACCTCAATCTCCCATCGTAGGATGTTGTGATGGCACCTAGTCTCAAAGAATAGGTAAGCCTAATATACATGAAGAAATAACGGAAATAAAAATTGAACTTCAAATTTAAAACCAACCAGCTATCAAAACAGAATCTCCACAATACATCTGACAATAACTCCCCAAAATTTTGTGAGATTAAGTCATAAGCTCTACACGTGTATATAGAATATCCCGAATACATCACTATCTAAATAAAGAGTATGCAACAGAATACAAGGACAGAGGGTGATTCCGAGGCCTGCGAACGCCAGCAGGTATATCTTGAAGTCTCCGATCTGAAAGTTCAACTCACTGGTGCCTAGACTAGTATGAGGTACCTGGATCTGCACAAAAAGATGTGCAGAAGCGTAGTATGAGTACATCACAATGGTACCCAGTAAGTATCAAGCCTAACCTCGGTAGAGTAGTGACAAGGTCAGGTCAAGACACCTACTGGAATAAATAAAGAAGCTGAACAGGTATGGTACAGTATAAAGATAGAAACAAGGAAATGATATAATGAAGAAATACAACAAGATAAGCTATACTGAAATTAAGGCAATAAAGGCATCAAGGGTGGAACACATAATACGAACACCAAGGAAACGATGCAGATAAACACAATTGATGTAAATGAAGGACAACAACAAGAATTGTGTCCGAGGTACTGCCTCATATCTCATTTCACAATCACAAGCACAATCTTTCTTTATATCATCGCGGGAGCCTTATATTTAGTTTTGAAAATTATTTTTCTGAAATAGCTACCCGCGTTTTAGCGCGTGGCTTCAAGTAGTTCTCCTACTAGCAACATGCGTATCAAGCCCACCTTACCTCACTGCATGTGTATCAACCCATATCCTTATATCACCACATGTGTATCAATATCACAACTCGCACCAAATACCACAACTTGCCAAAAGAATCAGCAATAATAATGTTTCCACAACAAATAGCCCATGCTCAACCACAATGTGTACAAGAATCTCGGCAATGTCAACTAAAAGTGAATAACTCAACAAGAATTGTATTTCAACAATTTACAACTTTGCCTCAATGTGATCACGGCTTTTATAACTTCAACACCAAAACTCAATAATAAGATATTCCCCGAAATAATAACTTCAAGTAAAGTAACTCAACAGTCAAATAATTAACAAGGCAATAAGGAAATAGTAACTTCAACTAAGCAAGTAAGGGCAAATAAAAAGTAAGAGATGGGACAAGTATTACCAATGTCAAATAAAGCATACAATGATGGATTAACGATGATGGATATAACATATTATGACAATTCGATTAAAGGCATGAAAAGAATCTATAAAGCTTAAATCGGTGAATTAACAGATATAACTCGTTTATCCACTCGCCACCTTGCTTACCCGATTTTCACATACCATAAATGACACAAAATAACTCTAATTCTAAAGGTAATACCCTCACACAAAGTTAGGCAAGATACTTACTTCAAACAAGCTAACTCAATCCACTAGTAAGCCTTTTATTCGAATATCCAACTCTGAACGGCTTGAATCTAGCCAAAATAACTTTATACCATAAATAGAAATCATATGAAACTATTCCGGATAATAAAGTTGTAATCTTTAAAGAAAATCAAAAATTCAACTCAAAAAGTCAACCTTGGGCTCGCATCTCGGAACTCGACCAAACTTACAAAATTCGAACACACATTCAATAACGAGTCCAACTATACTAAAATTATTCAATTCCAACCTAAATTGACCTTCAAATCCTCAAAATATAGCTTATGAATTTTTCACTAATTTTTCCAATTTTTTCAACTCAAAACACGTGTTAAATGGTAAAAATAATGATGGATACCTATATAATAATCAAATTCGAGTTAAAATCATTTACCCTGATAAACTCTTTGAAAATCTCTCTCTAAATTGCCCAAAACTGAGGTCCCTAACTCAAAAGATGAAAAATGGGAACTAACCCTCGATCGACCCCTTTTATGCCTAGTAGATCCGCTTCTGCGGACCAATAGCCACATCTGCGACTCCGCACCTACGAAAATTCCACTGTAGGTGCAACTTTCACTTAAGCCCAGGAAAATCTGCTTATGCGAACATAAACGTGCATCTGCACGGACATAGGAGTGCTTCTATGCACACGCTCCTGCGGATAGTGTCTGCTTCTACGACTTTAGGAAATACTTGCCCTAACCACATCTACTACCAGTTCCACCGCACATGCGGGCTCGTAGATGCGGAAATCTCCTCTTTGCGGTCACAGCCAAGCCCTTAGAACTTTGCTTCTACGATAAGCCAACCGCACCAGCAGTTAAGCCCACCGCAGGTGTGATGACACCAGATTTTAGCAGCCTTCAACAATCAACAAGTCCAAAAATGATCCTGATTTTAATACGATTTACACCCGGAGGCCCTGGACCCCATCCGAACATATCAACAAGTTCCAAAACACATAGCTAACATGCTCGAGGCCTAAAATCACATCAAACAACATCGATTCCATAATTCGAAACCCAATTTAAACCTATTGAAACCATGAACATCCAACTTCCAAAACTAATGTCAATTCATACCAAACCAACTCCGATTGACATCAAATTTTTCACACAAGTCATAAATGATACAACAGACCTATTTTAACTTTCAAAATCGGAATCCAAACCCGATATCAGTAAAGTCAAATTTTGATCAAATTTCTCTGCCTTCCAAACCTTCAACTTTCTAACTTTCGCCAATTCAAGCCAAAAACGACCTACGAACCTTCCAATAAATATCCAAACACGCTCCTAAGTTCATAATCACCATACAAAGCTATTAGAACAATAAAAAACCCATTTCGGAGTTGTTTGCACAAAAGACAAACTCCGATTAACTCTTTTAATTTAAGCTTCCAACTTTGGGACTAAGTGTCCCATTTCACTCCGAAACTCACCTAAAATGAATAACCATAGTATAACATAGAGGAAACAACAAATAGGGGAATGGGACTAGAATACTCAAAACGACCGGCCGGGTCATTACAGGTAAAGCCCAGTTGGGTCACCTATCAATTTTTCAACATAGACACATGGAAATGAGATGTATGGAGGACACCTCTTTGATGTAAAGTGTATCGGCTACTTGGCCAAATAAATTTGATATTCTATAAGGCCCAATGTACCTTGGACTTAATTTTTCCTTCTTCCCAAATTGCACTACACTTTTCATGGGAAAGCCTTTCTAGAACACTCAATCATCTTCTTTAAACTCTAAATCTCTTTGTTGAACATCCTAATAGGACTTTTGGCGATTTTGAGCGGCCTTTAATCGATATTTGATTATTTTAACTTTTTCCATAGCTTGGTGAACAAGGTTGGGACCTATCATTTCCGTTTCACCAACTTCAAACCACCCAACAAGAGATCTGCACCTCCTCCCAAACAAAGCTTTGAAGGGACCCATCTGAATAGTCGCGTGATAGTTATTATTATAAGCAAACTCAATATGTGAAAAGTGATTATCCCAACTACCTTTGAAGTCAAGAACACATGCTCGCAACATATCTTTGAGCGCCTGAATTGTCTGCTCGACCTGCATGTCAGTCTGTGGATGGAAAGCTTGCTAAGGTTGACTTGAGTACACAAACTCTTTTGAAACTTTTGCCAGAAGTTAGCTGTAAATTACGCACCTTTATCAGAGATAATAGAAATTGGAGCACCGTGCAACTTGAATATTTTTTTTGATGTATAACTAAGCATACTACTCTGTAATGTCAGTAGTCTTCACGAGTAAAAAGTGTGTTGACTTCGTAGGTTGATCAATAATCATCTAAATTGAGTCAAACTTACGAAACAAGCGAGGTTGACCTACTAAAAAGTCCATTCTATCATTTCCCACTTCCAAGTCGAGATCTCTATGTTCTGAACTAAGCCTCTAGGCCTTTGGTGATCAGCTTTTACAAAATCATCTATATTCTTCTTCATATCATTCCACCAATAAATCTCCTTGAGATCATGATACATTTTTGTGGAACCAAATGTATAGAGCTCCTCGAGTTGTGTGCCTCAATCCTGATTCTCTCTCTAAGCCCATTAACATTAGGAACACACAATCGACCTTGGTGCCTCACCATACCATCATTCACCCCAAGTTCAAAAGTCGTAGTTTTGTTATCATGAATTATTTCCTTCAATACACCAAGTAAAGAGCATCATATAGCTTTTCCTTTACCTATATCACTAGAGAAGAATCAACCCTGTTTTGCACAACCACATTACCTTCAACAGAGTCTATGAGTCAAACTCCCAAACTTGCTAATCAGTGAACCTCTTTCACCATTGGTCTTTTGGATTCATCCAAGTAAGCCAAACTCCTCATGGACCTCCGGCTGAGAGCATCGACTATAATGTTAGCCTTTCCCAGATGATAGAGAATGTTGATATCGTAATATTTGAGTAGCTCAAGCCATCTTTTTTGACTCAAGTTCAACTCTCTTTTCTTAAAGATGTATTAGAAACTTTTATGGCCCGTGAATATATCAACATGAACACTAGATAAATGATAACGCGAAATCTTCAATGCAAAAACCACCACTGCAAGCTCCAAATCGTGAGTCGGGTAATTCTTTTCATGGGATCTTAAGTTTCCTGGAAGTATAAGCAACAACCTTATCATGTTGCATTAGGACACATCCTAGACCTATTCCTGACGCATCACAATATACCACAAATCCATCCGAACCAACTAGGTCAACACTAGTGATGTGGTAAAAAAACTCTTCTCACAAGCATCTGACCATTGGAACTTAGCCGCCTTTTGGGTCAACTTGGTCAATGGAGAAGCAAGAAAAGAAAACCCTTCCACAAACCTTTTATAGTTACCATCCAAACCCAAAAAACTACAAATCTCCATTGGCGTTGTAGGTCTTGGCCAATTCTTTAGGCTTTTATCTTTTGGGGATCAATTTTAATCCCTCCACTAGAGACCGCATGGCCCAAGAAATCCACAAACTCAGGACAAAACTCACACTTTGAAAATTTTGCATATAACTCATTATCCTTAAGTATTTGCAAGGTCTCTCTAAGATGGTTAGTATGATCCTCTAGACTCCGTGAGTACATAAGAATATCAGCAATGAACACCATCACAGATGTGTCAAAGAAAGGCTTGAAAGCTCAATTCATAAGATCCATGAAAGCTGATGGAGCATTCGTTAACCCGGCGGACATCACCATAAATTCAAAGTGTCCGTATCGAGTTCTAAATTCATCTTCAGAATATCTTTTTCTCTTATCTTCAACTAGTGATATATCGATCTCAAGTCAATTTTAGAGAATTACTTAGCACCTTGTAAGTAATCAAACTAGTCATCAATTCTCGGCAATGGGTACTTGTTCTTGATTGTGACTTTATTGAGTTATTGATAGTTGATACACATTCTCAATGAACTATCTTTCTTCCTCACAAAGAGAACTGGTGCACCCCAAGGTGAAACACTCGGTCGTCTGAAGCCGTTCTCTAGAAGATCCTTCAATTGTTCCTTCAATTCTTTCAACTCAGTTGGGGCCATTCTATAAGACGGGATCGATATAGGTTGAGTGTCTGGAAAGACATCGATCCCAAAATCAATCACTCGATCAGGTAGTGCAATCTTTTTAGATAGAAATTTTTTCCAATTTTTAACATCCGGACTTGGTCCTCCACCCCCAAACGTGATCCCCATTTTCTTTCTTGGGGTTCTACTCAAATTTCAAAGCTCCAAATCATCCATTTTAGCTTTAAATTTGCTTTCTAACATGGAATCACCTCCTACGGAGCATAATACACGTAATAAGTGTATTTCATCATTATTTAAGCTCAAACACGAAAAAAAATGCAGTAATTAGAGTGCAAAACATAGATAAAATATGGTTTTCTAGCCTACCATTAGGTATAAACAAAATTTAAAGGAAAAGAGAGCAAGATCAAAGTGATATTATTTTTGTCAAAATAAACATAAACCTTTAAAAGAGAAAATTAAGAGACCACTATTATTTTTCTTAATGAAGTTTATTTGTACTTTCATGTTAATTAAACTATTTTTAAAGAGAGATAGAATTAAATAATTTTAATTATAGACAGAACGAACAATCAAAATTGTATATTAATCTTTATAGAAGAGTAAATCATTGCTAATATTGTATACTTTGTGTATACTAATTATTTGAATCTTTTCTCATAATCGACTAAACCTTAACGTTGTAATATTGAAAGAAACATACAGACTCGCACAAAAAGGCAAGAGTACTCTTTTCTCTCCTGGACAATGATGAAAATGAAGGAGAGGGCAAGAGGAGTTTCAGGTTCTCGTGGCTTGTTGAGTTGTTGACGGAGATACTGTTGCGGAAGTCAAATGTATATAGTGTGAATACGTCACAACTACTATACCAAAAATTATGACAGCCACCAAATAATAAATAAGACAATAAAACAATAATAAAGGGAACACCAGAATTTACGAGGTTCGGCTAATTTTGCCTACTCCTCGGACACAACCAATATTTTATTTCACTCCAAAAATACAAGTGAAATAATACTAAAGAGAGAAGATACAAATGCCTTAAACAGATGAGAAGGCAAATGAGAGGTGTGTTTCAATCCTAAACATTAGGCCTTCTTTTATAGGGGAAAAATCCCCCCAAACTTAACTCCCAACCAATGTGGGACTTTGGCATTTTGCCAAACTTCAACAAATCTCCACCTTGGCAAAATTCCACATTTTCAATTCTCTCTCAATAACAAATTTTGGTTGTGTCTTCATCTTCAATCTTCAGTGTTCAACAATGTTGATCAAATCCAAACAATGTTGAAACTTGACCGCAGTCACCACCTTTGTCAGCATATCAGCAGGATTCTCTGTAGTATGAATTTTCTTCACCGTGACTCCACCTTCTTCTATGATTTCGCGTACGAAATGATACCGAACATCAATGTGCTTCGTCCTTGCATGATAAACTTGGTTCTTCGCTAATTGAATAGCACTTTGACTATCACAAAAAATTGTGATACCTTTTTGTTCAACACCAAGCTCCTTTAGCAATCCTTGAAGCCAAATTGCCTCTTTCACAGCATCTGTAATAGCCATGTATTCTGCCTCTGTTGTAGACAAAGCAACTGTTGACTGCAAAGTAGACTTCCAACTAACTGGTGCCTTTGCAAAAGTAAACACATAACCAGTAGTTGATCTTCGTTTGTCCATATCACCCGCAAAATCTGAGTCACAATATCCAACTACAGACTGATTGTCTTCCTGCTCAAAAACTAACCCGACATCTACAGTATTATGTATATACCGTAGAATCCACTTCACAGCTTGCCAATGCTCCTTCCCTGGATTGTGCATATATCTGCTAATAACTCCAACAGCTTGTGAAATGTCAGGCCTTGTGCAAACCATTGCATACATCAAGCTACCAACAACATTTGCGTATGGTACCTTTGACATATACTCTCGTTCAGCTTCATCCATTGGCGACATAGTAGTACTTAGCTTAAAATGGGAAGCAAGTGGAGTACTAACCGGCTTAGTCTTGTCATCTATGCCAAAACGTTGAAGTACTCTCTTCAAATATTCCTTTTGAGATAAACAGAGTTTCTTTGAACGTCTATCTCTAATTATCTCCATGCCAAGAATTTTCTTTGTCTCACCCAAATCCTTCATCTCGAACTCCTTCTTCAGTTGAATCTTCAACTTATCAATTTCTTCCAAATTCTTGGAAGCTATCAACATATCATCAACATATAGGAGAAGATATACAAAGGAACCATCTTTAAGCTTGTGTAAATACACACAATGATCGTATTTGCTTCTCTTGTACCCTTGCCGCAACATAAACTCGTCAAATCGCTTGTACCATTGTCTAGAAGATTGTTTCAATCCGTACAACGATTTTTCAAGTTTGCACACCATATTTTCTTTTCCAGCAACTTTGAATCCTTCTGGCTGAGTCATGTAGATTTCCTCCTCCAAGTTTCCATGTAAAAACGCAGTTTTTACATCCATCTGAACTAGTTCCAAATCCAATTGTGCTACCAAAGCCAACATAATTCTAATGGAGGAATGTTTTACAACTGGAGAAAACACTTCATTGTAATCAATTCCCTCCTTTTGAGCATATCCTTTGGCCACCAATCTTGCTTTGTAGCGAACATCTACTTGGTTAGGAAATCCTTCCTTCTTTGCAAATACCCATTTGCACCCAATTGCTTTCTTTCCCTTCGGGAGATTGGCCAATCTCCATGTATGATTCTGATGAAGGGACTGTATTTCATCATTCATGGCAATCCTCCACTTATCTTCTTCTGAACTTTGGACAGCGTCTTTATAAGTAGTAGGAACATCATCAGCTACAATTGAGGTTGCACAAGCAACCGTCTCTATGAGACGAACAGGTTTCGTTATTGTTCTTTTTGGCCTGCTGGTTGCTATTGATTCAAGTTGTTGTTGAGATTCCTGAGTTGGAATCTCCTCTACTGGCTCTCCTTCGAGAGGGTAATCTTCATTTGTTTCCTCCTCTGCTTCTTGTGTAGGAAAAATAAATTTTCCCTCAAACTCCACCTGCTTAGAAGCACCTTCATTTTGTTTGGTATCTTCTGTTACCTTATTTACCATAGCAAATTCATCAAAGGTAACATCTCTGCTGAATATTACTTTCTTTGTCATAGGACACCATAAGCGATATCCTTTGACTCCAGAAGTAATTCCCATAAAAATAGCCTTCTTTGCCCTTGGATCCAATTTTGACTCTGTCACATGATAATATGCAGTTGAGCCAAACACGTGCAAAGAGTTATAATCTACAGCAGGTTTTCCGTACCATTTTTCAAATGGTGTTTTGCCATCAATAGCAGCAGATGGTAGACGATTAATGAGGTGGCATGCATATGTAATTGCCTCAGCCCAAAATTCTTTGCCCAAGCCAGCATTGGACAACATACACCGTACCTTCTCCAGCAAGGTCCGGTTCATACGTTCTGCCACTCCATTCTGTTGTGGTGTATGTCTAACAGTGAAGTGTCGGACGATGCCATCATTTTCACAGACCTTATTGAAATGATCATTTTTGTATTCACCTCCATTGTCTGTGCGAATACACTTGATCCTCCTGCCTGTTTGATTCTCCACCATCGTCTTCCATTTGAGAAAAATTTCCAGCACTTCATCTTTGTTTTTCATTGTATACACTCACATTCTTCGAGAAAAATCATCAACAAAGGTTACAAAATAGTGCTTCCCACCCAATGAAGGTGTTTTGGAAGGACCCCAAACATCAGAGTGTACATAATCCAAAATGCCTTTAGTATTATGGATCGCTGTACCAAATTTAACCCTTGTCTGTTTCCCTTTAACACAATGCTCACAAAACTCCAAGTTGCAAGCCTTTACTCCTTTTAACAATCCTTGATCTGATAGAGTTTTCAAGGATTTTCCTCCAGCATGTCCCAAGCGCATGTGCCATAGCTTGGTTGCTTCTGCCTCTTTGTCGTCACTGGATGTTACTGTCGCTGTCCCAATAACTGTACTGCCACGATAGCGGTACATATTATTATTCTTCCGATTAGCCTTCATTACCACTAGTGCACCGGAGCATACTCTCATCACTCCATTTTCTGCAATGATTTTGAACCCTTTTGATTCTAGGGCTCCCACAGAGATGAGATTCTTCTTCAAATCCGGTACATATCGAACATCTATCAATGTTCTGATCATTCCATCATGGTTCCTTAATCGTATTGAACCAATGCCATATGAGGTAAGAGGGCTGTTATCCGCTGTGTGGATGACTCCATATTCTCCTTCTTGAAATTCCATGAACCAGTCCCTGTTGGGACACATATGATAGCTACAAGCCGAGTCCATCAACCATATGTCTGATGATGTTGATGACTCTGTTGTAACTAATGAGAAGTCTGAATCATCACAATCAGCTACATTTGAATCCATAATAGCCTTTCCATTGTTATGTTTGGCCTTATTCTTCAACTTCGGACAGTCTTTCTTCCAGTGCCCTTTTTCTCGACAAAAGGCACATTCATCTTTACTGGGTCTGGATCTTGACTTGGATCTTCCCTTCTTTGTCCTCGTTTGATTTTGAGGACGACCCCTCACAAACAGTGCTTCTCCTTCTCCGCCCTTCTGTTTTTCTCGCTTTCTTTGTTCATAGCTGTACAAAGCTGAACAAACTTCTCTGAGAGAAATTTCGTCATTTCCATGGAGTAGAGTAGTTTCAAGGTGCTCGTACTCATCAGGAAGTGACGCCAACAACATTAAGGCCAAGTCACCATCATCATAAGTTGTATCCATATTTTGCAAATCTGTGACCAACTTATTGAAACTGGTGATATGTTCATTCATCGTGGTACCAGGAACATAGGTGAAGTGAAACAGTCTCTTCTTCATGTACAATTTATTTTGACTGTTTTTCTTCAAAAATTTATCCTCCAGTGCTTTTCATAATTTACTTGCAGAAGTTTCCTTTGTGTATGGATATTTCTGCTCTCTAGCAAGGTAGGATCGAATGGTACCGCAAGCAACACGGTTGATAATTCTCCAATCTTCTTCTCCAATAACATCTGGTTTCTTTTCTTCAATGGCCAGATCTAGCCCTTGTTGAAAAAGAACATCTAGAACTTCGCCTTGCCACATCCCAAAATGTCCGGACCCGTCAAAAATTTCTACCGCAAATTTCGCATTTGACACAATTCTTGTCATAAGCGAAGATGTCAATGATGACGTATTGTTGACACTTGATGTAGATTCTTCTTGTTTATTGTCCCCCATATTTGACACAAATATTATTTAATAGCTGACGACACAAATCAAGATTATTTCCTTTCTGATGTAGAAGATCAGACTAAGCTGCAACTACAGAGCATACTCAGACAGAACCTTGACTCAGTTACCAAGATAAATCTTTTCTGATGTGGAAGATATGCTGCAACCACAGAGCATACTTAGACAGTACCTTGGCTCTGATACCAATTGTTGCGGAAGTCAAATGTATATAGTGTGAATACGTCACAACTACTATACCAAAAATTATGACAGCCACCAAATAATAAATAAGACAATAAAATAATAATAAAGGGAACACCAGAATTTACGAGGTTCGGCTAATTTTGCCTACTCCTCGGACACAACCAATATTTTATTTCACTCCAAAAATACAAGTGAAATAATACTAAAGAGAGAAGATACAAATGCCTTAAACAGATGAGAAGGCAAATGAGAGGTGTGTTTCAATCCTAAACATTAGGCCTTCTTTTATAGGGGAAAAATCCCCCCCAAACTTAACTCCCAACCAATGTGGGACTTTGGCATTTTGCCAAACTTCAACAGATACATTAATCCTCATGCATTTTTGAAGGGTCCATATATATTGATAGTGCTTTTATTCCTGTGAGTATTATTTCACTTACGCCACTTCCGGTGATGACAAGCTTCTCCATTTTCTGGCATGGATCCCATCTTAAATTAAATTTTAATACGCATGATTTGAACGGCCAGAAGAAAATTAAAAAGATGTGGGAAGAAGAAGGCTATTGATGAAGAGTATCGTTTTACCAGTAGAACACACAGTATAAATATAAATTAGGAGAAGAGGAAGAGACTTAATGGCATAATTATTACGTACATACTTTTATTTATTACAATATACGACTTTACAAATATTATTGAGTATAGTTTAAGAATTATACAAATATTAAACACTATGTTTGAATTATAAAAATCAAATTTTAAAAATATAAGCTCTTACAAATGACGAATATTGAATCTATTTAGTCAATAAAGTAGTGAATGACCTAGCTAAGAGTGAAAACAACCTAGAAAATTTTGCAACTTCAATGATCTATCATGTATTTCTTTCAAAATTATTATCTAGGTACTATATATTCTAGACAGGTCAATTACATAAAAAAAAGTTAGCGAAAAACAAATTCTGTATCTAAACAACAAAAATTCATCGCTAATTATATTTATCAATGGATTAGCAAAAATTATAAAAAAAATTATTAGCTTATGAGATAAATTTCATAGCTAATTCCTATTTTTAATAAAATTGTGCAATGTAATAATATTAGTTTATTTTTTACCAAAAAACAGAAATCCTTTTCCGTCTAGTTGACGGGATTATGCATTACAGTAATTTAGGTATTGCCTAACTGCTTGTTTGGATGATTGTTACGCATCATTTCATAATGTATCGTATCGTACTGTATTGTATTTTACTTTATTGTTTAATAAATATAATATTTGAATAGATTGTATCGTTTGCCATCGTTTCATGATATCACACACCAGTAATATGAAGAATAAACTTGTAATATTATAAAAGAAAAATTATGATACAAGGTAAAATTGCTAGATAAAAAGATAGGGTAAATGATAAAATAAAATAATTTAATAATAATAAAGGGTGAGATTGAGAGAAAAAGACAAGGTAACGACGCGACCACACCAAATCGATCGTTACATAAAGTGGCACATCTCGTCGTTATGTAACAACGGATATAACGATACGATACAATAAAATTTAAGTAACAATCAAAACAAACATTGTATTTAAAGTAATAATACGATACGATACAATGGGTAACAACTAGGGGTGTACATAGGTCGGGTTGGTTCGAATTTTACAATTATCAAACCAAACCAATTGTGTCGGGTTATTAAACCTAAAAACCAAACCAAACCAATAAAACTCCGGTTTTTCACTCTCGGTTTTTTTCGGGTTTTCTCGGGTTTTCGGGTTATTCGGATTTTTTTTCCCGGTAAAACCTTCGTAGAACAAAACAAATAAATTGTGCTCAAAATATTTCTTTAGTCCTGGTAAGATACAACTATATAAAGTATTTTCCAAGAAAATAATACAAAATATGAGATATGTCATGGCATTATCCTAAAATATTTAACAATAAAGACAATAAAGTTATGTAATATAAGTATTGCTAATTAAAAAGATAATAAAAATAAACATAATCTAAAAGTATGTATACTAAGTCATGCTAAAATAAGTAGACTAATAAGGGAGTATTAATTACATGACTAAACGCTAAAGGAAAAATAAAAATAGGTTATGCATTTTTATCTAAATTATTGCAAAACAAAAAATAGATATCCAATACATTCCCGTTCGTAGTATTGAATTGAATATCTTTTGTTAGCATTAGTATTTATTTGATTTTGGTTTGGGCTTTTGCTAGCACTACTTAATTTACTAATGTTAATGGCTATAAAACTTATTGCAACATTCAAAAGTTCTAAGTCCAGCCTTGAAATAATACCTCAAAAGATAAAATTATGAAATCTTTTAAGAAATATTTATAAATTAAATCACAATAATTATATTTATATATAAAATATATCTAAAATTTATATATATGTAATGTCGGGTTGGTTTGGTTTCGGTTTGACTTTCTTTAGTTAAAACCAAACCAAAACCAATTATGGTCGGACTTTTTTTCCAACACCAAACCAAATCAAACCAAACCATAGTCGGATTTTTTTTCTCGGTTTGACTCGGATTATCGGGTTGGTGCGATTTGTCGGTTTCCTTTGTACACCCCTAGGTGTGATTGAGGAATGTGGTGGTGGGTGGTGTTTAATACAATATTCTTAGAATAATATGTTCTTTCTTACTATATTCTTAACAAGGTGAATTAGCTCCAATTAATATCTTTCTAGAATAAAATAAAAGTTCGATTGTTTAAGGTAAAAAAAAATTTGAAACTCAAAGTGAAAATTACATTAAACTTCAAGCTTTTAAATATTTGTTTATCTAAAATTTATATATTAAATTCTTTGTCGATGTCAAGGTCTTTAATATTAGTTATAATATATCCGTAATATTATTTATTAAATATCAACAAAAATATAGATTTTAGTTTGATCAACTTGGAAAGATCTTGCTAAATTTAGTTATTATTGCAATCTTCTAATAAACACGACCATTAAAAAGTTACATTAAAATTGCCAACATCAATTTGTGAAATAAAATAAGAATAAGAGAAAGTGGTTAAAAATTGATTAGTTTTAAAAAGAAATAAAAAGTAAAAATGTTATGAAAGATATTATTTTGTAGACTTTTTTTGGTTTCAACGCCATGTTAGTTATTGATGCTTGAAGGAATTCATTTCACGTAGGAATTGAAAAAAGAAGTAGTCCTAAATATTTGACATATTTTAAATTACACATATTGTAAATACTAAGAGTTTTTAACATAAAGATATAATAATCAACATTTTAATTTATTTTAAAATTCTACAAAAAAGAAATTAAATGACAATTCCCTAGAACGAAATTCACATCCCACCACTTGTAATATGACTTTCAGCACTTAAAAGTACTTTTCAGCAGCTAATGATTATCAGCTACTCTAAATCAGCTAAGCCAAACGGGCTCTGTGAATGTAAGCGAATCTTAAAATTGATCCTCGCTGCATTAAATTTTTGTATAAATTTGGGTTAGTCAATTAAAAGGTTAACGATTCTTCATTAATTTCCTTATTTATATTAGAACTAACGTAATATAAATATTTAAAACAAATTAACATGAACATAGTTCGAGTAAGAAAATAATTTACATAAGGTACAATTTTAATAGACTTTAAAGTCCTAAATATTAGGATTTTCTACATAAATCAAATAAGGAAATATTTATTAACTATAAGTTTAGTTAATTTTAAAATCCTAAATATTAGAAAATTAGTTGAATGACTATTTTATCCCTTGCGAACTCTATTTTTAAAGGGTAAAAAAGATGAACGACATTTTGCTAAGAGACTTCGTGTTACTAGATATGTTAATGAAAGACAAAGATATGTTAAGAGACTTCGACGTTTTTATATATACTAGATATGTTGTTATTTGGTTAGTATGTTAATGAAAGACAAAGATAAAAATTGTCAATGCAATGCTCATAAAGTAGGATTTATGAAATTCATCTCCTTGTTATTCATAAATTAATTTTTGGGTAGAATGAAACCTAATAGACTTGCTCATTCGGGCTTGCTCGATTGAGCGTCGGTCGCACCCCTCGGTTTTGGGGCGTGACAATATCTTATGAACATCCTTGTTATTTTTGTTACATAATACAAAAAACAAATAACAAGTTAAACTATAACATAATCAATTTTGCTCTATTTTTTATTTGTTTACCTTCAATGCTCTTCTGTAAAAATAAATTTATGTACCTTAAGAGTTTTATCAACTTAAATAATAATTTTATTTATATGATGATTTTAAAAAAGAAATAAAATGATTATTTTGCTAATTACTCCCTCCTTTTTAGTTTACGTGAATCTATTCGCTTTTCAAGAGATAATTTGACTAATCTTTGAATCTAAAATGGATTAGATTAATTTGATATTTTAAATTTTAAATTTAGATATTCAAAAACTATACAAGAAATATTACTAAATTGCAATATTTTTGTGTCAATATGATAAAAAAAATATTTAAAAATTTTGGTCAAAGTTTATATAGTTTCAATCTCGAAAAACTAAAAGGTTTTATATAAACCGAAACTGAAGGAGTAATTAATTCAAAGACTTAATTATTTGTACTCAATATTAAAAAAATAATTTTACTTTTTTCGCATTGGGGTTTAGTACTTTTACAATAATATAAAAATATAATAATTTTGAACTCTTTTCTTATTCGAATAATATTTTCTATTTATTAATTTTTTGTATAATATTTGAAATCTACATTGGCGCGTTGCGCGTGTATCCTATCTTGGTGAATAAAATATTACATTAAAAATTATATTTGAGTTATAAAATAAAAATTCAAACTCTTGAAATTGAAGAATATTGATTATGCTTCCTTTTTAGTTTCAACAAAAACACATAGCCTTTAAAATTTTAAGAACTTTTCTAGAAAAAAACTCCAGTGGTTAAGTTTTATCTATAGTGTAATTTTTTTTTCATTTACCTTTTTTTGGAGTATCAATTTGTTACTCTGTTTGCTCTAAGTTTTTCTGTCTAGCTTCATTCTCATCTTTATCTATTCATATTATTTTATGGATAAGATGATTGAAACAATAATCTTTTTTTATTGAAAACCAAACCTGCACGATTGGTATATACTTCGAACAGTTGAAATTGCATTCTCTGCAATATTAGTTTCTTGCTTTTGAGTAAGTTGTGATGCTAAAATTAATCGTTATATTTCTTTAACAAAGACCAAAGACTTCTAACCCTAAAAGGAGTCTTTAGTGGTTAAAAAAAATCTTAAGTGTCAAAAGTTTTTTAACTTAAAATTTTTCCAAATGTTGGTTTTTTATTAATAAATTTGTTTTGTTACATCATTTAATTAAGGAAGGTTTTAGGCAAGATATTTAATATTAGGATTTTGTGTGTATGCTACAAATAAGGAAGGATTTAATGTATTAATTTAGTTCATTTAAAACTCTTAAATATTAGGGAGGAAACTTAAAATGACGATTTTATCTAATATAAAATTTATTTTTAAGGGGTAAAAAAGACGAACGATATTTCGCTAAGGGCCTTTGTACTTTATATATATATATATATAACTTTTCTACCATCAATACATGAATCATGTAAACTTTTCAAATTCGTTTTTTGTCTTTTCATTTGTTTTTGCTTCTTTTGCTTGGATAGTATGTAAACTTTTCAAATTGATTTAAATATTTAGTACGTATATTTACTTTATGTTTATATTTTAATTAAATTAAATAAAAATAATAACATTCTCTTATAATAAATATTTAAATTTATTTTTCTTTTCAAAATAATTATAAAATAATTTAATATCCTTTTTGGCAATTTGACACTCAAAAGCACTTTTTATAAAGATTGGCCAAACACAATTTGTTTATCAAATATTGTAAAAATTAAAGTACTTCTTAAATGAATTGGCCAATCACAAATTATTTTTTTCAAAAGTACTTTTCAAAATAAGCAGTTTTTGGCAGCTTGGCCAAACGGCCTCTAAGTGACCAATTTGCTTTGGGCACACTCATTAAGGAAATACTAAATTCGTGACAAAAATAGTTAGTGTGACTAAACTACCCTTCATTAAACGTTGCACCATAGTTATAGTAGCACTTACTTCTTTTCTTAAATGTGAGGAGTAAACGACTTTTTGAGGTACGCACATAAGGGTAATTTTGGAAAAATAAATTGAATTTTTTCTTGATTATATAAATGGACATTTATTTTAGACCAAAATAAAAAAAGTAAATTGGTCACTTATTGTGGACTTGAGGGAGTATAACGAAAGAATTCAAATACATCTCCGTTAATAAGGGGGGAATGGGCCTTTATGGTCATTTATAGTGAAAATAGTACGTGCTAGCAGTTTTCGGACTGGTAATTAAAAAATAGCCAACGTTTGCAAAGTCATTAAAAATAGTCACTGTTTTGCTACAACACGGAAAGTTCCAGCATAATATACTGGACATTGGAGCATATGAGTATGAACTTCCAGCATATTATGTTGGAACTCTAACACATTATGAAATTTCAGCATATTACGCTGGAAATTCATATGTAAAAAAATCGAACTCCAGCATATATGTTGTAAAAAAAATTTGGATGTTGAATAACATTTTTGTTCAGATTTATCTTTACATGAAAAGTGGCTAAAATTCGATTGTTTTTGAAAATGTGGTTATTTTTCAATTACCAGTTGTAAATCTGGCTATTTTTGAATTTCACCCCATTTAGAATGTTAAATTTAAAATTAAAAAAAAAACTTTTTTAGATCTCTTACGCGTAAGATAGATCTCTTATGTGTAAAAGTAAATCTCTCACGTGCAAAAAAAGAGATAGAGTCATAAAATTAAAATAATTTTGTAATGACCCACAAAACCATTTGATCGTTAATAAGTTCTTTCAAAATCTACAAATTTAATTACATACTTATTTACCTTTTTATACACAAATGTTGTTGGAATAGTGTTTGATTGTAAGGGCAAAAATGTCACTCAATTTTTACGAATATTCCCACTTTTAGTATAATACTAGTTTCTATATACATGCGTTGCACGTAATTATCTCGTATTAATCATTAAAGGGTATGCAAAATCCAAAATTATCATGCATATAACATATATAAAAGTAAACTCAAATAATAAGAAAATGAGACATAGTTCCTTCAATTGAAAGATGTTTGAAATCAAACGATGCTTTTGAAGAACTGGAATCAACAATTAGGAAGTAAACAACTAAATAAGCATAAAGGATGATTTAGAACAAATTAATGGACTCTCCCGATGATACATACCGATGGTGTGAAAGTATATATGAATTAAACAACATCAAGTATCTGTATCACCATTGAAAAGCAGTTTAATGAGAAAATAAACTAACAAAAAACCAACATTTCAAAGTGAGTATAATAAAATATTCCTTTGCAAATTCATTTTATCAGCTATACAAATAAAAGTTGTCAAAAAGTTCAAAATAAGTTGGTTATTTTTTCTATTCATTCCCTTAAAAACAAATTGTACGGCATTTACCCTACTTCTATTTTTAATAAACATAAGTTTTTGAAATATTCGAAAAAAAGAGTAGAAAATCAGGGTTCACGGTAAACCTAGGAGTCTTCTCTTGTCATGCTACTTCATTCTACTATTCGTCTTTTCTCCAAAATTCTTTTCTAAAAGTATCATCAATTCTTATAAGAACTCAATTTTTACTCATTTATTTTACTATTTAAATCGGTATTTCCTACTGGTTCTACAATTCTACTTGCATAAGAACACTTTAAAGTGCCTCTTACCCTAATTTAACTATAAATTTTATATACTTGATAATTATCATCTAACTTTCACTAATGCGCTATTAAATATCTCTAATTGAATAGCATGACAACTATACTCCAAGAACTCATCAAGCTAACCCCTTTACCAATTTCACTTAGACAAGAATAGTACATCAATATATATTATGGACCTTGAGAATTTTAGTTGTTAGTTATCATTGAAGTTAATGCACTTTTTTCATTTGTCTTCTCTCTTTCTTGCCAAAATTCTGGATACTTAGGTTGGTTTAATAATTTTTTAAAAAGATAATTTCATGTTGATTAACTTATACTCAAAATTAAAGGGAATAGATAGATATAGATTAAGTATACAAATTTATAATGAGGGAAGGGGAAAAGGAATTAGTGTATCCTTCTTTTAAACATCCATCAGATTATTTTTTTATGATTAAAATCTATTAATTTTATGTACATGCAAATTTAATATCTCATTAATAAAGAATTAGGAGAAATCTAAAATATTCGATTACTTTGATGCCCCAAAAAGAACCACAAGAACCATCCGCTACTTGTTTTCTTTTGCGGATATTTGCTAACTTTATGGTTAATTGGTTATAGCTTTTATTCTTTCGGAAAGAAATATGTATATCAATTAAATATGATTTATAACAAAAAAGAAAAAAAAACTTCACCTAATATCTATTTACAAAATCATATATGTGTTTTCTATTGAAATATGAATCACGTCTGGCGATATTAATACTTATATATTAACCATGCAAAGAATATTAGATTGTTTGCATTAACATATATATACTTCTAGGATGACAAAATAAAATAATTTTTTTTAATGCATATACGCTAAAAATCATCTTATCTTGGTAAGAAAAATATCGTTGATGGCTCTGGCTGTTATACAACCAGCAATAGTTGCCATAAGATCTTTCTAATATTTTTGTAGTGCCAATAGTTTCATTTGACTCTACCTTCAGCTTTTCATCATCCATGAAAGAAATATATTTCTTGCGATTATTATTATACTTGAAAATTTAGCTTATGCGTTAAAACGTTCCTTCAGCATGAAATATTCCATACTTCATATTTATAAGAGAAGGAAATTGGAATTGAAAATTTATGCAAAGTCATGATTCTATTGCACAATGTTAAATTGTCCAAGTGGATAATATATTTAATAGTTGACTTCAAAATCCTAAATATTAGATCAACCCCTAAATAGTATAGTTTAATATTCTTGAAATAAAAATAAGCAAATTGAATTCCAATTAGGTATTTATTTATGGGATAGCTTAGTGATTCACCCGTCAAAAAAAAAAAATTGATTTGTGTCAACTTCCTCCAAGAAGAACGTGTATGGAAGATATTTACTTGTTCTAAATGTAATATTTTTAAGATTTTTTTCCTAAAAGTAAATAGGAATCAAATAGGAATTTTTAAGGTGTATTCTAAAAGTAATAGGATTACATGACTAAAGATATTTACTTGTTCAATTTATATGAATTAGACATACGAAAGTAATTATACTAATAGGATTCCTAAATGTGATCATGTAGGATTCCTAACGTGTAGTATTATGTCCTAAAACTAATAAGATTATAAGGTTAATATCTAGAATTCCGGTTATATCCTTTTATTATGAGTTATTATGCTTAATATTATAAGGTTATTTTTGTAAACCGACATTGTATTCATGCTTTTATAATAATATAGAAGATATAGATATAGATGATTAATCAAACACAATTTCTCAACAAAAGTACTTTTGAAAAACACTTCTCAAAATAAGTTAGATTTTCCAAAAAAGCTATAACAAGGTAGCAGACATCTTGGCTAATGTTGCTGCAGATGAGAAGGATACCAGGAACTATATTTCTCCTGAGGAAGTTGCTCGTTATAACACTAAACATGAACAAACTAAAGTGTCTCAAAAAAGACAAAAGCTAATCACCAAGAACAAAAAAGAGACCAACGAAAACTTTAGTACTCCCTCTGTTTCAAAGAATAACACATTTCTATATTTAGAAACAATTTAACTTTAAACTTTTCATTTTACCCACTTTACCCTTAATGAGAAGCTTTTATAGCCACACAAATATCATGGCCTTCAAAGTTTTTGCACCTTAAGCTTTTAACACGCATATTTCAAAAGTCTTTTTTTCGTTAAACTTTGTTCCAAGTCAAACTACATTATCTAAATTGAAATGGAGGATGTATGAAATAGTAAGCATCTATATTCTATAAACCAGCCAAATAAACGTTAACAAGACTTCTTCTATGCTGCACATCAAACAATTTCCCATTAAAGCAGAGAATTGCCTCTTTTCTCCAGTCTCATGTTTCACTGAACGAGCAAGAACCTTTTTGTCTTTCCACACGTGTGTCCTGCAAAAAGGGAGGGAATAGTAATAAGCACAAATAAGTGAAATCAATTACATTTAGTAGCCAAAAAAAAATACAATTACATTGATCTGGCTATGGCAACCATCTGAGCATCATTTTCCAAGTACAAATGACACTACAATCAGGCTTCTGATAGTTTTAATCGCGGGACAATGTTCATTGATTGGAGCTCCTGGATTAGGAGCTTGCAAGCATAAGGCAACTTCATTGTAGATATATTTTCCCCGTTCTTGCACATAGAGCAAATGCCAGTCTTAAGCTTGTAGTTGTAATATCCCAATAAACCACATTTTCGACAAACCTGAACCTCAAAGGGATCACTAGAAATCATCAAGCGCTCGTATATTAACATACTTGCACCATATGCAATCAAGCAATCACGTTCCATTTCTCCCACACGTAAACCTCCATTTCTGCTCCTCCCTTCGGTAGGTTGTCTTGTGATCATAACACGAGGCCCACTCCCGCGAGCATGCATTTTATCTAGGACCATGTGTTTCAGTTTTTGGTAATATATTGGCCCCATGAAGATGTATGCTTGTAGTGGCATACCGGTTATCCCTGAATAAATAAAGTCCTTGCCGTTGTAGCTAAAGCCATGCTTTACCAGAGTCTCACTGATCGTGTCAACTGTGTCTGCATGACCACTGGGTTCTCCGAAAGCACTGCCGTAATGAAACCTACCACATGAAACTCCAGCTTTACTTCCAAGAAGCTCTATCATCTTTCCCACTGTCATTCGGCTTGGAAATCCATGAGGATTCATAATAAGATCAGGGCAAATGCCACGTTCAGAAAATGGAAAATCTTCCTGCTGTACAATGGTGCCACACACTCCTTTCTGCCCATGTCTACTACTGAACTTGTCACCAATCTCAGGCCTGCGGGTATGACGGATCATAAATTTGATGCATAAATTGTTGTTCTTATCAGAGTGAAGAGCTACCCTATCAACAACAGGCGTCTCCCCTTCAGGACCTTTATAAGTTTGTCTACTAGGCTTATATGCGCTATCCGGCAAGCTCATAGGAGACGAGACTGGTGTCCTCGTGACTGTAGGGGACTCCTTGTTGATATAGATATCATGGGGTCTAATAATTTCTCCTGGAGAAGCTAGTCCATCTTCATCCAGAATCTGCATCCTCTCAGCTTCATATCCTTGACGCTGTGGTTTAATTATTCTATCTGATGTGTTGTTCTCATACTTCAAACATGTGGCTGAGTACTTCTTCATCACTATGCAACGCCCAAAACCTCGATCCAAAGAAGACTTGTTCATTACTATTGCATCCTCAATGTCATACCCACTATAACTCATCACAGCAACAGTGGCATTCTGCCCAGCCCCTAGTTTATCATAACCAACCAGCTCTATCGTTCTTGTAGTCAGTAAAGGGCGTTGAGGATACACCAAAAGGTAGATCAATGTGTCCATCCGACTCAACTGATTATAGGCAATGTTTCCCATAGCTTGCTTACCCATCGCACACTGATAGGTATTCCTAGGGGACTGATTGTGATGAGGATAAGGTATCAAACCAGCACAAACACCTAAGATTGTAAAAGGCTCAATCTCAATATGTGTTGTCTCTGGCGTAGCCTCCTTCTCGTATAGAGCAATCTGAAAAACATGCATTTGCGCAGTCAGTACTAGTGTAAATAATACTATAATCAATACACTACCAGAATGCACTCCTCATTTGCTTGACACAAACCAATGAGTTGTTCTCCTCGTTGACATCAAGATATTCTATCAAACCATCCCTTAGAAAGCTGTCGAAGTTGCGCACACCATCCTACAAAGAATAAATTTTTAAATCAGATGCGGAACTGACATGAAAACATACAGCTCAGAAGTAAGATCCAGGTAAGATGAGTACCCTCAACTCTTTCATATGTTGCTCCTTGATTCTGGAAACACCTTTGTCAGCAATGACAAGTGGACGACAAACACGTCCACCATCTGAGGCGATGTAAACAGAGCGCTGCAAGAGATTTCTTCAAACATTATATATGATCATTGAAATCATAATAATTAATCACCAGAAAATTTCAAATGATAAAAGCAAAGAGGGAAAACGTAAATATTTTGCCAACAGCATCACTATGGTGGAGCAATGCTACCCAAAAACTATCAGAGATATAGGAATTATCTATATGGCTCCTGATACAGAAGGAACCATTTTCCCTCAGACCTCAGAATATCTATGTCGAAACTTAACAGAATTTAATTAAATCCAAAGACATGGGATCTCCTATTCTCGAAAACATTTTACCAGCTGCTAAGTTTCAGCCTTTCAAATTTCAACATTCTCATTTTACAGTAAAACAAGCAAATGATACCTTAGTGGACATCTTATTCATCTTTCCCTCCATTAGTATGAAACGTAAGACTTCATCTAAAATATATAGTTGCTATGTTCCCTTAGGTTTAACTTTTAAGTGCCAAAAGACACCAAGGAAGCCGTTGGTCCCCGAACGCAGTCTTCACCCTGATACAGCTTGAACTAAAAGGGATTTCAACACCAATATAGGTAGTTTTAACAAGTGACAAAATCAATACTAGGACGACGATGCAAAAGAACAAACTGTCAAATTACCTGCTTTTCATTCACAAAGATGCTTATAAACTCCCCAATTTTACCAGCCCTCCGTAGCTTCCTCATTGCATTAGCAAATCGCTGATTGAAAGAAGAGATTATTGGTGAAAAGTAAACAACAAGCCTATGTTCAAAGGCAGATACAGGAAAAAACATAGCTGTTCCACTTCTAGCAAAAACATACCTGTGGACTCCTGTGCTTGCCTAGAATAAGTCCATTTAATATGATGAGATAGGAACTTGGCATGTGAAGTTCTTCTGCCGAAAGTTGTTCCAAGTCCTCAACACCCAAGCAGTAGCACAGAGAAATAATAGGCTGCTCATCCTCATCTGTCGTAACATGAGTCATCAATGCCAGGTTTTTCACCAATCCACAAGCTTCACCTTCCGGGGTGTCACAAGGGCAGAGCATCCCCCACTGGCTTGGTTGCAGTGCTCTAGGACCACTAACTTTTCTAGACTTCTCAAACTGTGGCGAGATCTTTGTCATGTGGCCCAATGATCCAATGTATGATAACCGAGCAACAACCTGAGTCATGCCTTTCCTGTGCATCCTAAATCGTTTTACATCCCAGTTGCCTGTAGATAGGGTTCTCTCCATGCCCACAGTAATACTATCTTTTGCTATGTATGGAGAAATGTCCAAACGGCTGGAGCGACTGGGCCTTGCTAAAAGGGCATCAACTGTCTTCCTAGCTTCATCATTCATCGTCTTGAACAAATCCTCAAAAAGGAGAGATAACAGCTGACCGGAGAGCTCCAGTCGTTTATTCCCAACATAGTCCTTGTCATCCATTGCATCCTTGTTTAGGATTGCTTCCATCATGCGCCTCATCATCACTGCAACATATATGCATTTTTTGCGGAAATTATGTTTATGTACAGGAACATTTGCAAGAAATATGTCACGAAGAATACTCAAAGCTCGCGCTCCCTTCTCAACTGGACCAGCAGAATATGAAAACATTTTCAGCATCTTATCACTCTCGAGGAACTCCAATGCCTGTTGTTGCGTATACACCTTGAGATCTGCACACTCCTCGATTGATGGCAAAAGCAGAGCACTAAACCGAGGATCTCTTCCTATCATTTGCACAACCTCTTGATCGCTCTCCATACCCATGGCCTTCATGACAATCATGATGGGGACCTTGGTTTTGAACATATTCAACTCCAAGTACACCTTTTCTTTCTCCATTTTTACAATTGTTTTGCTTTTTGTTTTTTCTGTGCTACTGGTAACAGATGCTTGCACACACCCTTTTTTATCGGTATCAATGATTATTCTGTTCTTCGAGAGCTGCTCCTGAATCAAAATTACCTTCTCAGTCCCTTTGATGACAAAATACCCTCCGGGATCAAGTGGGCATTCTCCAAGTTTTGCTAGTTCTTCTTCATCCTTCCCATATAGCACACAGCAACAGCTTCTAAGCATAACCGGCATCCTTCCAATGGTAACATTCTTCTTTGTTTGCACTGATATCTGCCCATGACTTCCCGTTGTGTATTCGATATCGACATAAATTGGAGCCGCATAGGTAATGTCACATAGCCGACATTTCTGTGGATTTAGTTTCTCCGTTACGCCATCAACCATAATTGATGGTTCACCAATATGAACATCATTGTACTTAAGATAAATGTTAGGGTCCAGTATCGATCTAATCTCCTTATTCGCATGGACGATCTTCTTTATTTCCGTCTTGACAAAGTAATTGAAGGAGTCTAAGTGTTGCTTCACCAATCCTCTCACCTTCAAGAATTCTGGAACAAGCTGATACTTGTCCACCAAATTCTTAATAGGAGATGCAAGGTACTGCTTGTCAATTCCGTGGCTCAAGTCATTCGTCGGATTGGACATGGTGGAATCATCTCCCATACCCATTGCCAATCAATTTTTTCCAGCAAAACAAAACCAGAAACAGAAAGAATCCCAATCGAAACAAAGCAAGATGATCCGTTATCACCCTGCAACAACAAACAATGGAGGACGATTAAACATAAATATACAAATAGAACTATTAACTATCACTAGCAGCTTGTATCCAAGAAAAATAAAGAAAGATGCAGTTATACACAAGAACGAGTGACAAATTTTCTGTATTACAACACACTACTATTTGAAAGGAAAAAAAAAACTCCTTCTTTCATGCTAGTCTTAAAGCAATCAATTTACGACAATGAAGAATCAAAACATCAGCAAAAATTAGTGATTTTTCTGTATGTTTACATAAAAATTCAAAACCCTAAGATTGAAACTTAGAGGGAAAGGAGGCTGACGATTTCGAAATCCCCTACTTCAGAGCTCTGTTAGAAGGGTTTAACGGAGGCCAGCAAAAGTTAAGCTAAAAGAGAGAGGGTTTTGGGGGAAAACTTTTCCCACTTATGTTTTTAGCAGAAAGAAGAATAAGGCAGAATTAAATAAATTATATTAATTCTGTAGGCCGTATGCCAAACAAGTTTTGAGAGAAATTAAGTATATTACCAGAAATAAAAATATATTTTGACAAATATGTAAGCAATTTGTTGCCAATTTATTTATAATTTTATCTTTTTTTCTCAAATCCATTATATTTAATTTATTATTATATTACTCGAACAAAAACTTCAAAATCTAAAAAATTATTAGGATTTCAAACATTTAAGAGCTGGTGCATTGAACTGTAATTGCAAAAAAATTGGAAGATTTTGGCTTTAAAAGTAATAGCCCTGTAAATATGGTAACAGTTTGATAATTAAAAAAACATGGTAAAAATTTTTATTGCCAAAACGTTTTTGATAAATCAAAACTTTCATTAGCAAAGCTGAAATTATGTACAAGAAAAAAAGGTGTTATTAAATGAAGTTGTTACCATTTATTGAAATTAGCAAGCGATATTATGGTTCGCTAAAAGAATTATTACCAATTGTCTACTTTGTTGTAGTGACTAGCTAAACGAAAAAATTTGGGGAAAAAAAAAGTGCCGCGTTGGTCTTTTAATTTGAGCTTGAAACAATTCTAAACTAATTTCAAGTCTGAGGAAGGTATTACGTGTGACTAAATTTTCAAACTAAAAATTGACTAGGAGATAGAAATTGTCTAGCTAGTGTTGCATATTAGCTACGATTCGATAGCTCTAACTAAAATGTGAGCTAACTGCACGTTTTCTTTGTAGTGAAACTTATTCTTTTGCAAATAAATATCAAACTAAATGAATTCGGTTCTTGATTTGACAAAATTCGAGTCACTTAAATTTATTTATTTATTGAAGGGCACTCAAACTTATTATAGCTCCTTAAAAGTATTATCGCTTGCATAATCTAAAGCAAGAGTTTAGGCCATTCACCTACCAATAAAGTTTTCACTTTGACAAAATCTCATTTTATACCCATTAAATCCAAACTATTTTTCCTTTAATGTTCATGCCCAAACTATTTACTATTCCTACTCATAGGCCCAAATTAATTACCCGCTAATTTTTCAACCGCAACCTACAAATAAAAGCTGAGCTAGAAAATCATCAAACTTTTCTTTGGATTTTCTTCTTTTCTCTATTATCTTATCCAGCAACCTCATAATTTTTTTTCTGGCATGCAATTAAATATTTAAGGGCTTTAGTTGTTGAGTACGAACTTTAATGAAATAGTTCCCGCAAACAAGGAATCTTGAAAGAGAACCTCAAGTTGTGAATTAGAGATTCAAACTCCAAAAGAATATCCTTAGTTTTGTGTGGCAGTAATAATATTTGTGGATATGGCATTTACAGAAGTCTCTGGTCATTTACGTCTCTGGTCCCATGCTAATATCATCCTTTGAGAATCTTTCCATTATCCACCATTGTTGGGCTTGAAGCTCAATTTTATTTTTGAAGATTTCTTGTTTGATTCAAAGTGGGTGCTGTTAAATATTGCTTATAGTACCTTCTGGAAGTTCATACTGAAATTGGATAGCATTTGGAGCTGATTTGAGGTGATTGAGATCGAAATTTTCAGTTGAAAATCGAAGAAGAATACGGCTACAGTATACCGCTACGATATACAATATGATGTAGGAGTATATAGTTATACTGCAACAGTACACTATTATAGTTTACAAAACAGTATACTGCTACAGTATACTAATATACTATAGGAGTATATAGTTATACTGCAACGGTATACTATTATAGTATACAATATATTGTTATGGTATACTGTAATAATATGCAAGATACTATAACAATATGTTGTAATAGTATACAATATACTATAATAATATACTTATTACCCGTAAATTCACTTGTCTTTTCCCTTTTAATTTATTTTAAGCTTTTACCCAAGCGTGAGGGGCAGATTGAAAATGCAAAAAAAATAATAATTATAATATGCTATATAACGTAATGGTATACTCTTACAATTAGATCCTTTTAGAATTTTTTAAATTTTTTATTGACAACTGATATTATTTTAGTTTAATAATTGAATTAAAAAAAAATTTAACTCTTTGCGTACAATTGTATACCTTGTTGGTATAGTTATATACTATACTGATATCATATGATAGTTAATATTTATTTGGTTGTATTAGCTACATTTAATTGGTACACAATTTGATTTTTATTTAGTAATAATATAAATAATAATAATAATAATAAATAGTGAAAACAATAAATGAAATTAGATTATGAAGAGAAAAAGAATATAAAAAAGAAGTTAAATGAAATTAGAAAAGGAAAAAAGAAAAAAATAAGAAGAAAACAAGAAAAATAAAAAGGAGAAAAGAAAAAAAAAAGAAAAAAAAAAGAAAAGAAGCATAGAAATAAAAAAGAATTGGAGAAAAAAAGAAAAAATTCCCCACAAAAACCTACTATGGGTAGGAAATGTAATTAGTTTATGGGTAGAAAACAAATGGGTAGACAAGGGTAAATAGTTTTGTTTTTGTGGGTAACTGTGTCAAAACCTAACTTTCAAGAAATTAAGAACTCCGTTAAACTGAATATATATTAAAAAATACAACATAAAACTCTAGAAAAAATAAATGTATCCTCTTGGAATTACATTTTCATGAATCACACAGTAAACAAACAAATATGAATTCACTCCTTTAACATAGCACACAAAATTAATAACAAAGATTCCAAGCTTCCATAGGTCTGTTCATAAATAAACTTTCTGTTTAAAATTTTGATTGCATCAGAGCAACTATGCTTTCATCCACTTGAAAAGCCTTGGCAAGAATATCTGTTGCTATAGCTGGATCCGATCCGAAAACTGCATTAGCAATGGTTATAACACCAGGATTCTGACTACTCAATGCTGCAATTGCAACAGCATTTCCCTTTCCAACATTGCGTTGGTAGTGAACAAGTCCAATAGGAAATACAAACACATCGCCTTTTTTAAGTACCTTAGTAATAAGACGATTTTCGGGGTTTGAGGTTACAAAACCAACTTGAAGAGAACCTTCAAGGACAGTGAGTATCTCAGTAGCTCTAGGGTGAGTGTGAGGAGGGTTGATTCCCCATGGTGCATAGTCGACGCGAACCAATGAAATACCAAGAGTGTTCAGTCCTGGTACTTGAGCTACATTGACAGGAGTGACCTTAGAACCAACAGCATTTGTTGTGTAGCCAGCCAAATGCAGCCCACTGAAGAAAAAGTCCTCTGCTTGAACTGACTTGGGATCTTTGCAAGCTAAGCCGTTTACCCTGTCTGAAACAATACGGTGAGAAAATGCATCAAACCATTTCATTTAAATTAAAAAATAAGAGAAAATTGCAATACACGTCTATTCATTGATTTGAAATACCTAGGCTAGCAGGATCGGCCACACAGAAATCTTGCATTGGACTTGGCTCAAAAGCTAACACATTAACACAGCAGAAACTTACTACGGCTATCAGATTCAGCAGGAGAAACAGGTTAGCCATTTCAAAACACTGAAAGCCAGAAACTAGGAGGAGCAAAACTGCAAAAGGAAGGAAGAAGTAAATGGAAGAGAAGAAAGATATTTAATTGTGGGATGATATGATTGATAAGTTAGCCTGCTTATATAGAAGAGAGGAAAGACTTCATGCATGCAAATTGGAGAGTAATATGTGTCTTTTTTGAAAAGATTGTAAAGGGCCGTCCAAGCACACATAAAGACTTTGACAAAGATTAGCTGTCATTTGATAGAACTCCTGCAGAAAGAAGACAAGAATAAGAGGTTAGCCGGCTAAGACAAAAGGAAATGGTCCAAAACTGTGTTTTAAGGATTAACAGTGTGATTCTTGAATACCAAGGATGGACAAGTGAAGGACTAATTCAACTGAGATCTGATGGACTGCTTGTTTTAGAAATTTATCCCAATCCTTCAAATTAATCAACTGCATATGGAATCCTGCTCTTCACTTGTTCTTATCAACAATAGTGATGTTGTAGAGTTATTTCTATAAAATAAAGTTCCTTTTTTTCCATTCATTGGTTATCTGCAGAGATCAACGGGACCATATTCATCATGATGTAACCTTCCAAATAATATGCTAAAGTTACAAAGTGTAATAATACAGGATCCTAGTTTTATGATTTTGATTTAGTGCATGTCTCTTGATTTACAAGAAACTACCAGTGATACCTCAAAAGGGGCAGCCCGGTGCACTAAGCTCCTGCTATGCAGGGGCGGAGGTACAATAGTGGGTGCGGGTTCGGACGAACCCACTGACTTTTTCCGAAACCTTGTATTTGTATTGAAAAATTTACCACATCTATATAAATATATTATACTGAACTCAATAACAAAAGAGGTTTGGGTTCAATGGTAGGGGTTGTAGGTTCGTGGGAAAAAGATGAGGGTTTAATTCCCCTTTAAAGCAGTATGTTATTTCGTTTTTTTTTTAATATTTTTTTCACAAATCAACTTAACGATAACGTTTTCTTTACTTTCCTTTCAACAGATACTAAATAACATTAAATACAACAGATACTAAATAACATTAAATAAAACATAACGTGCTTTCTTTCTTATAACAAAGAACAGAAGCTTCTCATTTCCCAACTCTAAACACAAACTTTTTCTTCCAAATCCCAAATCAAAAAAAGCTAGGGTTCTGCTGCTTGTGTTGATTGACATCACTGGTACCACAAATCCAGTGATCAGTGTATGCTTCCAACTCTCCATTGACATTGTGTATCAGTGTATGCTCTTTCTCCCTTACAAGTTAGACCCTTCCTTCTTCAATTCTTATTGAGTGACTCCTTGGTCTTGTTCATGTTAAAGGTACAACTGCACATGCATTACAAAAAGAAATATATTCTTTGTTTTTAAAACATTCACTGAGTTCATCTTTAATATGAGGACAAGGGTATGATGGAGCTAGTAACATGCAAGGAAACATCAATGGTCTTAAAACTTTGATTTTGAAAGATAATCCTTCGGCTCATCGCATACATTGTTTTGCTCATCAGTTGCAATTGACTCTTGTAGCTGTTGCAAAGAAACACCATGATGTAAATAATTTTTTTGACATTCTTGCTAATGTTTTGAATTTTGTTGGAGGTTCTTATAAGCGTAGGGGGATGCTTAGAGATGATCAAGCTAAAAAATTAAATGAGTTATTAGTGCTTGGTGAAGTTCATACAGGAAGTGGATTAAATCAAGAACTTGGGCTTCAAAGACCAGATAATACCCGTTGGGAATCTCACTTTAAGACATTACGTAACTTTATTTATTTATTCTCATCGATTGTTCATATACTTGGGAGTTCTTGCAAATGAGGGTTCAAATTATCAGGAGAAAGCATTAGCCAAAAGTCTAGTGGAAGATATAAGATCTTATGAGTTCATTTATATATTACATTTGATGTTAAAACTATTGGCAATTACATATGATTTGAATATGGCCCTTCAAAAAAAAAATCAAGATATTGTTAGTGCAATAAAACTTGTTGATTTCACAAAGAGGCAATTGCAAACAATGAGAGAATCTAAATGGAATTCTTTGATAGAAGATGTCTCTTCGTTTTGTGATAAGAATGGTATTGTAATCCCAAAAATGGATGAGAAGTATGCACTTGGAAAGTCGAAGCGTAAAAGCTTAACTGTTACATATTCTCATCATTTGTACGTAGAGGTTTTTTATTTTCGGAGCTTAACAGTCGTTTTAGTGAAGTGAATACTTGTCTGTTTCTTGGTATGGCTAGTTTGAGTCCTGATGATTCTTTTGTGAATTATGATAAAAACAAGATTATGAAACTTGCTACATATTATCCAAATGAGTTCACTGCTTCTAAGCTTGAAGATCTTAGTTATGAGCTTGACAACTATATTGACTATGTGCGAGAAATGGACAAGGCATTCTCTAACTTGAAAGGGCTTGGTGATCTGTCGAAGACATTGGTTAAAACAAATATTCACAAGACATGGGAACTTGTTTATTTGCTTGTCAAGCTGAGTTTGATATTACCTGTGGCTACTGCAACGGTTGAAAGAGCTTTTTCTTCAATGAAGTTTATTAAAAATGATTTGCGAAACAGGATTGGTGATGACTTTTTGAATGATTGTTTAGTTTGTTTTATAGAGGATGAAATATTTGAAAGTGTATCTAATGATGCGATCATTGATCGTTTTCAAAACATGACAACTCGTCGAGTGCAATTGAAATGGTAATGCTAAATATCGATACTCATTCTTTAGTCGGTTTGATATTGTATATTAGTTTTAGGTCATAGTCTTATTTTAAATTTTAGAACCCACACACTCCAAATCCTAGCTCCGCCTCTGCCGCTATGCGCGGGGTCCGGGAAAGGCCGGACTACAAGGGTATATTGTATCAGCCTTACCCTGCATTTCTGCAAGAGGTTGTTTCCACGGCTCGAATCCGTGACCTACCGATGATATCACAAAATTGTAATAATATGTTGTCAAAAGTTATTGAAATAGCTGCCTCAGGAAGTTGCCGCTACCCGTTACAGGTATGCGCGCTTTTGAGCAAAATCCCCCCCCCGTTAAAAAATAGGTTTAACTCATATCAAATCGAATTTTGTTCCACAACATAGACATGTCTTCCTCGGCAAAACCCTTCTCAGCGTTCAAAGGATTTGAAAGAAGTAATTCTTCAAAAACATCAATAACTTATAGAGCAAAATTCATTTTTTCATTGAGCAAATCTAACCTGAAACCTATAGAGGTTTACCAAGGGAAAACCGAAAATGAAAGAACAGAGGTGTATCAGAAGTATCACTAGAAAGCATACATATTCCATCAAGCTATAAAAGAAGCAAATAAAATTTTCAGGACTAATCGCTAGAAGATCCATCATCGTCTTCATGCGCTGCCACAACCTTCTCGAGAAACCTCTTCCTTACTCCATCCAGCACAGCTTCTCTGGACTGTTCCTGCCTGCTATACCCATCATTTAGAACAGGATCTGACTGGCACAGCGTCAATGCAACACCTGAAATAAAGGAAATGCAGATCAATCATTTCAACCCCAAAAAAGGCCAGCAGGAAGTAGCAAACATATTGTTAATACAATACTTAGCACCTGATCAAAATTCCAAAAGATTAAACTTAACAGCATAAAGAACTAGAGTTGCTATCAAGGTTTGCTGAGAATGGTTAGATGCACCAGGCGATATTTTCCAGAAAGAGGGCTGCGATTCAGGGTTTTCCCAAGGGCATAAATACCATCACATGATTCATTAAAATTACTGGTTAGGTCTCGCATGTACAAGATTAACAGCTACGTCACTTACTACAATTCAAGGACTTCTTCAAATACTAGCAGGCAAATCGAGGTAACAGGAGAAAACTTGCCAAAAGAATGACAAAACCTATGTAAAGGTTATGAAGGTCGATGGGCACAATTCCAACTTCTAGATCAACCCATGGTCACAACTCTGTTGAGATATTATAAATATCATGACAAGACAATGGGCCATGTTGTAGCAGTAAGACTGCAGCTTGCTTAACCTGATCAGCCAAAAGGCAATAATCTCTGACCATCCCATTATATCTTGTTATTTGTGGTTTTTTTTTTTTTTTTTTTTTTTTGGGGGGGGGGGTTGGGTTTATTTTAGGATACAAAGATAACATAGTGTATCAAAAGAAATCAGGAAAATACTTGGAGGGTAATTAAAACAACAGTCAGCCCTTCTCTTACAACAATTAATAAAGAAACATGCAGTCCAACTTGAAAGATATATGCCTAACCCAAAAAATATCAGAACATGCCAAGTCTGAAATAGCTGGACTGTAAAAAGAGTTATAATAGCATTTCTTTTATGAATATTGGAACTAAACAAGTCCAAATAGGGCAACATGTACAGCAACAATTCATGTGCTGACACCAACTAGCTTGGGACTGAGGCATAATTTTTGTTATTATCGTCATCGTCTTGAATTCTAGCATAAAGGAAACTTCTAGTCCTCTTTATCCCCTTGCAATTAACATGATCCAGTACAAAAGATGGTCCGCGTGGTTTTTTCTTTATCTTTTTATTTTTAATAAATGTGGTGTCCAGACCAGCTTGCGCGCACCTTGACTAATTCCATGGGATACCTCCTACCTCCCACCAGCAACAAGTATCAAGTAACTCTATCCACCAAGGCTTGCACAGACAGGAAGAAATCACTTAGTGTTTTTTGCCTCCGCTGGGATTTGAACTTGAGACCTCATGTTTCTCAACCCACTTCATTGACCACTAGGCCACACCCTTGGGTGCATGGTTAGTGTGGTTATATTTTACTATCATGAGAAATACGCTGATAGCTACAAGCCTACAACACACTCTTGAAGTAATTTCAGTTATCATCTAATTTCAGTAGTAGCACCCACCCACAGCCCTTCTTGGTGCCACAGGACCAACTCCCACAAAAGAAGGATTAGGAATAGACCATGTTTGCAGCAACAACAAAATGGGAAAATAAAAGAAAGGCCCTGCTCAAGCTTTACAGCAATTATACAAGATCTTAATAGAAAATTCCCAGAAAAGAAGAAAAATTCTGTTAATTGCACAAGCAATGGTTTATAATATGGCTTTTACCGATATAGCGTCTGCATGAAAAGCCTACACAAAAATATTCATAGAGGAAGGTAGATGGCAGTGGGCACAACACTGTAAATGAATCCAGCAAATTACTACCGCTTGAAAGAGTACTAAAAGGAAGTTGGGCCAGAAAGTCAACGACTTCATTAAATCATGCAAAAAGAGAAAAAAAGAGAAAATGTTGGGGTAGCAACGAGACAACCACTATGACGAGCATACCTTCGGGTGTGCATCTCCGACCAAAACTATGAAGCCCAACATAATTTGATTTCAATGCACTGTTGTTGTACACCAAAACAGTTGGAAGATTACAATCTGGATAGTTCGGAATGCAATCTGTGGAGATAATTTTGACAAATTTTGTTGCAGGGTACTTTGTTGCCAATTCTTCTAAGCACTGCAAAAGTATCTGGCAGCCTGAGTATCTATAAAGAGCATAAAATTCTATCAGAAAGACTGGCATGGAGCTAAAAGAGAGAAAAGAGTACCATCTATGCATAAACATATTTGAAGCTCAAGAGGATGATGTAAGCTGGCTACGGTGATGAAGAGATGAGAGCATTACTTACCCATCCTTATACAGAAGAACAACCACCCAGATATCTTCTGGAGCTTGGGAAACCTCCCGCACAAAATCCGATCCAGAAATTGGGATCACTGATCCAAATCTCACAATCTTAGCAACTTCTCTCATCTCGGCCAACCTCTTCATCCTTTAACGACAACATAGGAAACACATACAAGAAACTCTCAACTTCATATCAGCTCTGAAGCTATATAGCAATATCTCATAATTACCATATCAGTGTAATTGCATGTGCACTTTTGCATTGTGTACGTAATAAGGAGTAAAACTGAATTTGACTAAGTTGAAACAGAGGCAACTAATTCTCAAGAGCACGTCAATCACTAACAAAACTATAATGCCAAAACAGCTTTTATACCATAGTTTCTTAAACAAGACCCAAGAAACTAATCCCAACCAAAAATGAGTGCAAGAAAATAACGCCACTTGGTTTGATAATCATAACACAATTCCATAATTCTCACTTCTTAGCTTTGGAAAAGAGTTTCTTTATTTGACTTGCATTCTGAACTTTTGTTTTATTCAACAAGGGACCAAATCAGCCAGACTTTAAAGGATGGATACAGGTGTAAAGGGTGGGGTATGAATAGATAACACAATATGCATTGAAACATATGGAGATACAAAGGAATGCAAGAATGTAACAACATAGAGTCGAGGGAAAATGAATAATTGGAGAACCTCTAAAGGATGACACTTTTGAAAATGAAAAGACCATTGGATGGAACTGTTAGTCGTCTGAGAGAATAGTGGTGGGTTGATTCGTAGCAGTACGTGTACATATAGAGGCTGAACAACTACTAGGCTTACCTCAAACAGAGTACCATGTTTTAGAGGTCCAACCGACTGCTTTGCAAAGGAAGTGGTACCCCATATATGTTTGTTTTTTCGTAAGTGCCCTATATTATATATGTCCATTAAGGCGGGGAACAAATGATATACAGTCCCATTACAAAAAGCAGCTCAAGAATAGGACATTAATCTATCATGTCTCTTTATTACATTTTGTTGTACAGTGAAGGCTTATATTGTAGTCCATGGACAATCCTCAAGTTAGTAAATTTCGTAACACTTTTTTTGCAGTTTTAGTTTACTTTAAACATGATTTTTACTTGAAAAATGATTAGGAAGAGAGAAGATCCCATACTACATTCCTCTTCAATTATGAAGCTACCATGAAGCCCTTTCACTGATAACAAGAAAAGAGAATGGAAAATAATTCAACTACTGCTGCGTTTTTTGTAAGAAAGCAAAGAAGGCAGCAAATAAAATTCTACTCCATTGTGAGTGCACGAAAGCATTCTAATATAGGCCTATTCTATTGGATCTTATTTGTTCGGCTGGCTTGAAATAGCTCCTTTGTCCTACACCTTGGTGGTACGGCTTGCACTCTGCCCTCTGTTTTTCAAAAAAAATGATCTTGGCAAGCTGTTGCATTGACAGAAACAAGACACCTAGAAGACAACTCTGAAATGCTTATTAGGTGATTTTTTATGGCAGTGACGTTCCAAAGGGGGAAATGTCACTCGAAAGGTTCAAACAATCACTGTATAACCTTAAACTGGTGACGCATGAACGAATATCCTATTTCCCAACTCAATCTATAGCTTAGGATGAGAAACTAGCACAGATGCTTCTTTTATTGATTACATCAGCTGCAAAGCTGCTAAGGCCACAGCTACTCATCCATCTACAGGCACATTTTGGTACTTAGCTTTTGTGATATAACAGACCACAGTTCGAACTAGGTAATAACTTGCGTTTTATAAATGACATTGAAGCTCCTGACATTTCAAAGGCTCTAATAAATCCTAAGGTTTGATTAGCCTGTGTCTGCTAAGAAAATCAGGAAAAGAAATGTAAAGAAACAATTTTTAAACACTAACAAACTCAATAAAAGAAGGATCTTGACTTGATTTAATCTATGTCTCATCCAGGGGTGGGCGTACAATTAAAGCTGTAGCTTTGGGTCAAACCCTATATATAGAAATCTATGTACAAATATTTAATTTTGGGCCCAGTAACTATAATTAGGGAACCCATAAAGTTCAAATCCTGCACAATTGGAGTATATGAAGTGTGTATATTGAAAAAAGGGACCTGTATTCTTGGAGGAAGCGATCGTCATTGAGATCGGGGTCATCTTCGAGATCGTCAAGCTCATCTTGGGTTTTGTCATCGATCCAATCTTTGTTTTTGGATTTGGAATTGGAATTTTGATCCTCAGAAGGAGCAAAAGGGGCGGGCTTGAAAACATGGGGTTTTGGAGGGAGATTTCCGAGCTTCCTCTGTATTCGCTCTCATCAGTTCTTCCGTCGATTGTTCTTCCGAGTACACGAAATGGTAATCCCCCATTTTTTACTTGATTCTCTCTTTCGGAGAGACTATTAAGATTTGATCCTTTTCACTTTTTCTCGTTGCTGGAGTTTCTGTTAGCCTTCGTTTCTTAACCCGGATGGATACCCGTCGCCCGAACCGCATGATTAGCCACTAATAACATATGTGTTTATTTTTAAACCCCTGTTTAAAATATCTTTAATCTTTAGCCACTGTTTTAATAAACTTTACCTGCCCGGACAAAAATATCCTTTTGCTTATAAAGTTCAGGACCAAGTGTCCTTAACTTTTAAACTTGTAACTCTATGTTCAAGACTTCAGGACTACATGTCCTTAACTTTTGAACTTGAAACTCGAAGTTCAAGACCACCTGTCCTTAATTTCTGTGTTTGTAACTCTAAGTTAGACTATTAGTCCTTAACTTTTGAGCTTGTAACTATAAATTCAGGACGTATTGTCCTTAACTTTTGAGCTTGTTAGTCTAAGTTCATGACTTATTGTCCTTAACTTTTGAGCTTGTAACTGTAAGTTCAGGACCTATTGTCCTTAACTTTTAGGCTTCTTAGCCTAAGTTCAGGACGTATTGTCCTTAACTTTTGAGCTTGTTAGTCTAAGTTCAAAAATTGTGTGGAGTAGCCACTTTTTAAAGTGATATTTACTTTTTATCCAGCATTTTTAATGCTTAGCAATAGTAGTCACTAGTCTATTAAAATTAATATGAAAAGACTGTGTTACCCTTTCTTCTATCACTTCCATGTGTTAGGGAGAAGAACTGTGCCGCCGATAACGGTTTTTGATGAGCAAACTCCTCCGTTCTCTACTTTTCAGTTTTCCATTCCGTTTGTTTCTCTACTCTATAATTGTTTAATTCGGGAAATTGATAATTGCAATAGTACCAGTTGTAAAATGATCAGAATTCGAAATGAGAAATTGTGCAACTAGTTACCGTTGAGTCTGGTCTTTTCTTCTTGTTTTCACCATTTATTTGAAGAAGCTGGTTTTATCCAATTCCCTATAATTTTTACCCATTGTCAGCAGGGAATTAGTTAATTCTGCAGGTTGATAAATCAAGAGGACGACAACTTTGTCTCCAATATTAATTGAGATGGTTTCTTGAGTGGAAACAACCTCTCTGTCCCTCGGAGTAGGGGTAAGATCTGCGTACATATTACCCTTCCCAGACCACATTTGTGGGATTATACTGGGCCGTTGTTGTTGTTGTTGTTGTTATTGGTTTCTTGAGATAGAGAAGGCTTATCACTTTGCAGTGTATCACAAAAATTGAAAAGTTTCAATCAGAAATACCGACAAGAGAACATCCTGTCAATTATCCATTTTTGTTTTCATGCAACTCTGAAAATTCCGTTGGTATTTCTATTATACATACTCCATAACATAGCTTAACGCTTTAATTAATAAAGATATAGATAGAAGGAGTTATGAAAGAGACTGAAAGATTTAAGGAAGCTGACGGCGTGGCGGGTACTGCATTTTTACTCAGCGTCAAAAGTTAAGGACACTTGGTCCTGAACTTAGAGTTACAAGTTTAAAAGTTAAGGACACTTGATCCTGAACTTAGACTGACAAGCTCAAAAGTTAAGGACAATAGGTCCTGAACTTACAGTTACAAATTCAAAAGTTAAGAACTATAGGTCCTGAAGTCCTGAACTTAGACTAATAAGCTCAAAAGTTAAGGACAATAGGTCCTGAACTTAGGCTAAGAAGCCCAAAAGTTAAGGACAATCGGTCTCTGAACTTACAGTTCCAAGTTCAAAAGTTAAGGACACTTGGTCATGAACTTCAAGTTCCAAGTTCAAAAGTTAAGGACACTTGGTCCTGAACTTAGACTAACAAGCTCAAAAGTTAAGGACAATAGGTCCTGAACTTAGGCTAAGAAGCCCAAAAGTTAAGGACAATAGGTCCTGAACTTAGACTAACAAACTCAAAAGTTAAGGACAATAGGTCCTGAACTTACAGTTACAAGCTCAAAAGTTAAAGACAATATGTCTTGAACTTGGCTAAGAAGCCCAAAAGTTAAGGACAATAGGTCTTGAACTTAGACTAACAAGCTCAAAAGTTAAGGACAATAGGTCCTAAACTTACAGTTACAAGCTCAAAAGTTAAGGACTAATAGTCTTTAACTTAGAGTTACAAGCACAGAAATTAAGGACAGGTGGTCCTGAACTTCGAGTTTCAAGTTCAAAAGTTAAGGACATGTAGTCATGAAGTCCTGAACTTAGAGTTACAAGTTTAAAAGTTAACGACACTTGGTCCTGAACTTTATGGGGAAAAGGGTGTTTTCGTCCGGGCAGGTAAAGTTTATTAAAGCAACGGCTAAAGACTAAAGACATTTTAAATAGTGACTTAAAAGTAAATACATGTGTTATTAGTGGCTAACCGTGCACTTCCCCCACAATTTTTACCACTCTGAGCCCCAAAAAATCAATTCCCAAAATAGCAGCCGGAGCAACTATAAAAATTACTAATTCGAACTAGTACGTGGATAATTTTAGAAATTACTTTGATAAGAAAAAAGTTCCAACTTATCCCCCATGTTTGCGTAATACACAAGGATAATTTTTCAAGATCTGTAATTGATGTACATTTTTATTCAACCAAATGGAATATAATTAAATCAAAATGGAATAATCACGTATAAATGGGATGTCATTCTTTCGAACATTATAAAGGAAAAAGGCTATTGTTTCTTTTATATTTATAATTATTTTTTTAACTTAATCTAAAGAATGAAATGTGGGATTTTTTTAGCAACAAATAAGTTTCAACGGAAGATGAATCGAATTCAAGCCCTTGATCATTGAATTTCATCAATAGAGTGTGTATATATAAGAGAGCCTTCAAAGTTTTTATGAGATAGTTGCATTGTGTATGAATGATCTCATGTTAAAAATTGAGAAGTGCATGGTAGACATGATATATATTTTGTAGACAATACGAACGGTAAGACGTATATATACTCATATTCTGGAGTATGCATATTTGCTAGCCATTTACTTATTTGAATAAAAACAACGATTAGGTTAGATGTAAACATATAACATGGCAAAGGCCCAAAGCACAGCTGCTTACAGTTAGGTGTTGTTTGGTACAATGGTGGGATATCCATGGGATTAGTTATCCCACCTTCTATATGGGATAACACTAATCTCACCATTTTAGTGTAAAAGTTATCTCCGGAACAAATATGGGATAAAGTTGTTAGTAAACTGTATTTGTAAAATAATTCTGGAAATATAAATGAACATAAACAGAAATGAACATAAACAGAAGTGAACAACGAAATAACAGAAAACCAATCCGAGCCCACTGAATTCACAGTGTTTCCTTAAGGAATTTAATCCCCTCCTAGTACCCAAGATTATGAATTATTTCCTCCCATGATAGAACGAGTTACACACTGGTGTAGTGGTACTTCAAACCCCAGTGTTTCAGCGAACACAAAGTTCGGTAGCAAATCACACTTACTATTGCTTTGTTTGATGCTAAAAGTATGCAGAAGGAGAAGAAACTCATAAAATCGTAGTGAAATTCTAAGCAGAATAGTGTTGTATTTATAGCCAAAGTTGGGCTGAAATCTGAAGAGGTGCAACTCTTCAGAATGGCTGTTTCTGCAAAATGGCCACAACATAAATGACATTACATAAATGGCTATTTACTCAACAATAAAGAGGGAACATAAAGAAGGAAAATTGAGGAGGGTAGTTAATTTTCTGTTACCAAAACAGAAAAACGGATTGGATTTAATATTAATATTTAATATTAATATTCTGTTATTAAAACAAATATTTAATAACATTTCCGTTAATAATTTACTATTAACAAATAAATTTGGTTCAAAAAGTTAATCAATCAATCATTTGACCGAATCTGAATCTGAATCCGAAGCCGAAGCCGAGCGAGCGACGACGACGACGGCGCGAGGCTTGCCTTATTCTCAACTATTTAAGAGCTAGAAGAAGAGCAATTGCTTATATACCCATAAAAAACCCTCTTCCTCTTCCAATATAGGACAATATCCATTTACCAAGGGGAAAACTTAAAATTTCACTCAAAAATTTTATTTTCCTCCATTTCTCATTCACCCTCTTTTAAGTATTTAATTTATTAATTAAATAAATAAATAATCCAATAATCCCCCACATTAATGGAGAATGGCTATATCACGGAAGTATGCATGAAAAACTGTGTGATTCACAAGTAAGGATTAATTGCATTTGGATAAGTAGGTTTCCCTTTGAACTTTCCGTAGTGAACTTATATCGGATATACTCGATCAATCGGTAGATTTGATATCTTTGAACCGTCGAACTTTGGTGTATACCTAGACAACCACAAGTCATACAATCAACCCTTAACCGTCTTTGGTTCTCATTGTTGTGTTTGTTTCAGCCATGAACACCGCCTGGTTTCATAAGTGCGTAGAGAACTGGCCTTACAAAGTTCTCCTTGAAGCGGCTAACACTTCATACTTACATAGGTGATTCCTAAACGTGTCACCCCGTAGATACACTATTTGATATATCCCGTATCAAAATTAGAAATCATTAAAAAGCCTTAATGCTTTATCCTTGGTACTTAACATTGTCTCATCACGAGAATGGACCAAAAGTTTAGTTGACAATGTTGAACCGTCATTGATGACTTTGTTTGATCTCCTTGAACCTAGATCTTGGGATCTCCAGTCTTCTAGGTAGAGTTACCGCCACTATGACTTGTTCTCGGCCACAGTCCCATTTCCCTTGATGACTTCTCAACTACCTCTCTAGTTAGGCCTTTTGTAAGTGGATCCGACACATTATCACTTGACTTTACATAGTCAATCGTGATAATTCCTCTAGAGAGTAATTGTCTAACTGTTTTATGTCTTCATCGTATATGACGATATTTACCGTTATACATAATGCTCCCAGCCCTTCCAATTGCCACTTGACTATCACAATGTATGCATATTGGTGTCAACGGTTTGGGCCAAAATGGAATATCTTTCAAGAAATTCCGGAGCCATTCAGCTTCTTCACCGGCTTTATCCAAGGCTATGAACTCAGCCTCCATTGTAGAGCAGGCAATACAAGTTTGTTTGGATGACTTCTAAGATACCGCTCCTCCACCAATAGTAAATACATATCCACTTGTAGACTTAGAATCAGTTGAACTGGTGATCCAATTTGCCCTGCGTATGTTCTAAATATCCCAAAACTCATTTCATTGCCATCCAATGAGATTGGCCTGGATTGCTCGTATATCGATTCAATTTACTTATAGCACAAGCTATATCTGGTTGTGTACAATTCATGATGTACATTAAGCATCCCAACACATGAGCATAATCCAATTGTGATATGCTTTGGCCTTTGTTCTTTGCTAATGCAAGATTCACGTCAATTGGAGTCTTTGCAACTTTAAAGCCCAAGTGCTTGAATTTTTCAAGTACTGTCTTAATATAATGAGATTGTGACAATGTCAGACCTTGAGAAGTCTTATGGATCTTAATTCCCAGAATTAAATCAGCAACTCCCAAGTCTTTCATATCAAACTTGCTAGTTAGCATACGCTTAGTAGCATTTATGTTGGCAATGTCATTACTCATTATGAGCATATCATCCACATATAAGCAAACAATGACTATGTGATTTGGAACATTTTTAATGTACACACATTTATCCCATTCATTTATCTTAAATTCATTTGACAATATTGTTTGGTCAAATTTCGCATGCCATTGTTTGGGTGCTTGTTTTAATCCGTAAAGGGACTTAACAAGTCTACAGGCCTTCTTTTCTTTACCTGGAACCACAAACCCTTCAGGTTGTTCCATGTAGATTTCTTCCTCCAACTCTCCATTTAAGAAGGTCGTCTTTACATCCATTTGATGAATTTCAAGACCATAAACTGTAGCTAACGCTACTAACGTTCGTATGGACGTAATTCTTGTAACTGGAGAGTATGTATCAAAATAGTCAAGACCTTCTCATTGTCTATACCCTATGAACCCAAGTCTTGCCTTATATTTGTCAATAGTGCCATCATCTTTCATTTTCCTCTTAAAGATCTATTTAGAACCCAACGGTTTATTTCTAGGAGGAAGATCAACCAATTCCCATGTATGATTGTTCAATATGGATTCTATTTCACTATTGACTGCCTCTTTCCATAACAATGATTCCGAAGAAGACATATCTTCTTTAAATGTTTGAGGCTCATTTTCCAATAAGAAAGTCACAAAATCTGGTCCAAATGAAGTAGACGTTCTTTGATGTTTACTACGTCTTGGATCCTCCTGGTTAAGTGTACTTTCTTTTGTTTCTTCCCGAAGTCGTTTAGATCCTTCACCAATCGACTCACATTCCTTTTTATACGGATATATATTTTCAAAGAACTCAGCATTATCTGATTCTATAACCGTATTATTATAAATTTTGAGATTTTCTGATTTATGAACCAGAAACCGATATGCTTTACTATTAGTAGCATATCCTATGAAAACACAATCAACAGTTTTCGGTCCTATTTTTACCCTTTTAGGTTTAGGAACTTGCACTTTTGCCAAACACTCCCACACTTTAAAATAATTCATGTTGTGCTTCCTTCCTTTCCATTTTTCACATGGAACGAATTATATTTTACTATGGGGTACTCGATTTAGTATTCGGCTAGCCGTAAGAATGACTTCCACCGCACAAGTTCTGTGGCAAACCAGAACTTATCAATAATGTGTTCATCATCTCCTTTAATGAACGATTCTTTCTTTCTGCAATCCCATTATATTGGGGAATGTAAGGGGCCATTGTTTGATGAATAATTCCATATTCTAAACATATTTGTTCAAAGGAGATTCATATTCACCACCCCTATCACTTCTTATCATTTTGATTTTCTTGTTAAGTTGCATTTCAACTTCATTTTTGTATTGCTTGAATGCGTCTATTGCTTCATCTTTACTATTAAGTAAGTAAACATAGCAATATCGAGTATTATCGTCAATAAAAGTTATGAAATACTTCTTTCCACCGCGAGATGGTATTGACTTTATGTCACAAATATCTGTGTGAATTAAGTCTAAAGGATTTGAATTCCTTTCAACTGACTTATAAGGATGCTTAACATACTTAGATTCCACACATACTTGATATTTTGATTTGTCACATTGAAACTTAGGCAATACTTCCAAATTAATCATTTTCCGCAAGGTTTTATAATTAACATGACCCAAACGTATATGCCATAATTCATTTGACTCAAGTAAGTAAGACGAAGCTGAAATTTTATTATTATTTTCAACAACCATTACATTCAGCTTGAAAAGGCCTTCGGTGAGGTAACCTTTTCCTACAAACATTTCATTCTTACTTATTACAAACTTATCGGAAACAAAAACACATTTAAACCATTCTTAACAAGAAGTCCAGAGACTAAATTCTTCCTAATCTCGGGAACATGAAGGACGTTGTTCAAAGTCACCACTTTGCCGGAAGTCATTTTGAGAAATATCTTCCCACATCCTTCAATCTTGGCCTTTGCAGCATTCCCCATAGAAATTGTCTCATCGGGTCCAACAGGAGCATAAGTAGCAAAAGCTTCTTTAACAGTACAAACATCGCGAGTGGCTCCAGAATCAATCCACCACTCTTTAGGACTGCCCACCAAGTTGCATTCGGAAAGCATGGCACATAAGTCATCAACATCATCATGCTTTTCAACCATGTTTGCTTGACCCTTCTTCTTGTCTTTTTTCGGAGCACGATACTCCGTAGATTTGTGTCCGGTTTTTCCACAGTTATAGCAGTTTCCACTGAACCGCTTCTTGCTTGGGTTGTATTTCGGTGCAGAAGCCTTCTTCCTCTTTTTGTTCTCTTCAACAATATTTGCTCCCATTATTGTTGAGTTTCCACGGCCTCTCTTTTCAGCAGCTTTGTTGTCCTCTTCGATTCTCAACCGAACAATGAGATCTTCAAGGGACATCTCTTTGCGTTTGTATTTCAAGTAGTTTTTGAAGTCCTTCCACAAAGGAGGCAACTTCTCAATCATCGCTGCTACTTGGAATGCTTCATTGATGACAAGACCTTCAATGAAATTTCTGTTAGTAAAAATACTAAGATTACTACTTTCAACATCAATATTAATTTGATTTATACCTTCAGCAAGGAGATCGTGAATAATCACTTGCAATTCCTGGACTTGGGTAATAATAGACTTGCTATCTACCATTTTGTAGTCCAAAAACTTTGCAGCAACAAACTTTTTCAACCTGGCATCTTCGGTTTGTATTTCTTTTGAAGCGTAATCTACAGTTCTTTTGACGTTTCCACGCCACTGTAGATGTTATACAAAGCATCCTCCAGTCCGCTTAGAATATAATTCTTGCACAAAAAATCTGAATGCTTCTACGTCTCAATCATGAGAAAGCGTTCAGTTTCTGGAGTTTCATCGGACAGTACAAGAACATCTTCCTTGATGAACTTCTGGATACTTAGAGTAGTCAAATAGAAGAACATCTTTTGCTGCCAGAGCCTTAAATTAATCCCGAAAATTTTTTCGGGTTTCTCCGCCGGTGCCAATGCTGCCGGTGTTGTTCAGCTCGTTGAGGCATTGGCAGTCACCATCGGAACAGCTTGGTTTCCGTTATCGTTAGTCATTCTGTAAAAGAATGACAAAAGTTAAAATCACATAGATTTTAATCTCCAATAGAGTACAAAACCACAAAGGTTTTACTCTCCAGAAACAGCGAGTACAAATACAGAAAATAGTTAAATTCCTTAAGCTTGTTAGTAAACTGTATTTGTAAAATAATTCTGGAAATATAAATGAACATAAACAGAGGTGAACAACGAAATAACAAAAACTCAATTCGAGCCCATTGAATTCACAGTGTTTCCTTAAGGAATTTAATCCCCTCCTAGTACCCAAGGTTATGGATTATTTCCTCCCAGGATAGAATGAATTACACACTGATGTAGTGGTACTTCAAACCCCAGTGTTTCAGTGAACACAAAGTTCGGTAGCAAATTACACTTACTATTGCTTTGTTTGATGCTAAAAGTATGCAGAAGAAGGAGGAGAAATTCAGAAAATCGTAGTGAAATTCTGAGCAGAATAATGTTGTATTTATAGCCAAAGTTGGGCTGAAATCTGAAGAGGTGCAACTCTTCAGAATGGTTGTTTCTGCAAAACGGCCACAACATAAATGCTATTACATAAATGTTTTACAAACGGCCACACCCTAAATGCCATTACATAATAGTTGGATTTAATATTAATATTTAATAATATTCTGTTATTAAAACAAATATTTAATAAAATTTCTGTTAATATTTTACTATTAACAAATAAATTTGGTCCAAAAAGTTAATCAATCAATCATTTGACCAAATCCCAATCCAAATCAAGCCGAAGCCAAGCCGAACGACGACGGCGCGAGACTTGCCTTCTTCTCAACTCTTTAAGATCTAGAAGAAGAACAATTGCTTATATACCCATAAAAAACCCCTTCCTCTTCCAATATGGGACAATATCCATTTACCAAGGGGGAACTTAAAATTTCACTCAAAAATTTCATTTCCCTCCATTTCCCATTCACCCTCTTTAAGTATTTAATATATTAATTAAATACATAAAAAACCCAACAAAAGTTAATCCCAAACTTTATTCCGAAATTATTATTTTTATCCATGGACCAAACATTCCCTTAAAAGGACTATTATGCTTCACCTTAGATACTTATTTTATAGGGAAGTAGGGATCAATTTTAGTGATGCTCTAAAATTAAGGGGCGATTTTGGTTTTTTCTCTCATTTTTCCTAGCCATTAATGTTAGATTAAAACATCAGAAGATATTCCAATCGCATGGTAAAAATGAAAAATTAAAATCATAGATTTATTTATATCCCTATGTTTTGAGCATAAAACTCACAGTCAAATTCTTTACCAGCAATCCTAAAACCTCTGACCATTCCAGTCGGCAATAATATTTATAAAGGTAAAATATCTAACAACCATGATCTGTATCCATTTATCAAACTATATACCATCTTCTCCCTGTCCACTTTTTTTGCGAATATTAATATCATTACAAAACTTCAAAAACCAGATTATAGAAAAGAAAAAAAAAGAATTAATGTGCTAGGACGGCATTTAATTAGTTATTCAAAAATGATTAATGGCTACGGCCTACTCGCCAAATAATGGATTATTCATATGCATCAAGTCCTTATATAAAAGGTGACACCAGAAGCACAGTTGATTCATCCCATCAAATACACTTAATTATAAAAAAATTCTACTCCTATTTCAAGCTATTTCGTTTTATTCTTAAGTTTTTGAGTTTGAAATGGCCAAATTATTCTCTTTTCTCAGCTTGTTAACTCTGAGTTTCTGCTGCCTTATCACTGGTTTCGAGCCGAGTCCATTGCAAGATTTCTGCGTCGCAGATTCTGCTAGCTCAGGTATTCAAGATTTGTAATATATATACTACTATATGTTTAGTAGTATACATTAATGAATGACGAGCAGGAATCCTGTTTTTATAAGAGGTTAAGTTATATATACTTACAATATATAAATTTTTCTTAACACTATCAATATGATTTCACCATACATATAGCATGTGTATTACTCTATTTTTCAGTTAATATATCAGACTTGATGTAGAAAGTTACCTGTTGTTGTAGGCAGTGGCGGACGCACGTGGTGGCAAGCTGGTTCAACTGAACCCGCTTCATCAAAAAATAATATTGTGTACATGTATAAATTACTATTAAAGCTTTGTATAAATTATTTTATTTGAACCCAGGGGCGGACCTTCTCGGGAACCCAGTAACTCTTGCGTAGACCCTGTATTTATATTAAGAAATTCACCAAATATTGGTAAATATCTGATTGTGAACCCAATTATTATTGCATATTAATTTGAAATTACGGTAGGAACGCATAAAGCTCAAATCCTGGATCCGCCTCTGTTTGAACCCACTTGACAACTATTATTTTAGTGACTTAAGTTATGACTTGTAGGTTTAACTTGATAAAGTTATAGTATGGAAATTCTTTACTTCGTCATTACAAAAAACAAAAACTTTTTGCTGATCGTACTTTCATAATTGCAGTGAAGGTAAATGGCATGGTTTGCAAGAATTCTTCACTTGTAGAAGCTAATGATTTTTACTTCAGTGGGCTGCATTTGGCTGGCAACACAACAAATCCTGCTGGCTCTAAAGTCACTCCTGTCAATGTAGCGCAAGTACCAGGACTGAACACTCTTGGTATTTCATTGGTTCGCGTCGACTATGCACCATGGGGAATCAACCCTCCTCACACTCACCCTAGAGCTACTGAGATACTCACTGTCCTTGAAGGTTCTCTTCAAGTTGGTTTTGTAACCTCAAGCCCCGAAAATCGCCTTATTACTAAGGTACTTAAAAAAGGCGATGTGTTTGTATTTCCTATTGGACTTGTTCACTACCAACGCAACGTTGGAAATGGAAATGCTGTTGCAATTGCAGCATTGAGTAGCCAGAATCCTGGTGTTATAACCATTGCTAATGCAGTCTTCGGATCGGATCCAGCTATAGCAACTGATGTTCTTGCTAAGGCTTTTCAAGTTGATAACGCCGTTGTTGCTCAGATCCAATCAAAGTTCTAGAGCAGCATGAATATGGAAGCTTCAGATTTGTTATTTGTCATTTGTGTTCATTCTGTTTGTTCAATTGTTTGTTTGATTGAGTGTGGATTGTAATTTTAGTTTTTTCCTAGCAATTGTACTATTGTAAGATCAAGCCTTTGCTTTGATTCTATTTATTTTTCAGCATTGTTCTTACTCTTTCTTATAATCTATAATTAGTTGTTACTTAGTTGGCCACTGGTGCAGCCAAAGGGGGCTTGTCACCTAAACTAATCAAGAAATAATGTGTACTAAAAGGGAGCTTCATAAATTACCAGAAAAGCTTTTATCTAACTAATCAAGCAAATTCAAGAAGAATGATCTTATAACTCTTCTATTTAAAGATTAACCTCTGAATAAACCACATCTCATCATTCAAAACCTTTCTTTGTTTCTAAATTCCTTCCTCTTATTATTCTTGTAAACTTGTATTTTTTGCAACATTTTTTAAAAAATGGCTAAACGCATCATCATTCTGAGCTTGATTCTCACCTTATTCTGTTCTGGCTTGGCATTAGAGATTAATCCTTTGCAAGACTTTTGTGTCGCTGATACTACTAGCGCAGGTACGAACTGAAGTTTCAACACATGTAGCTCTACATTTGAAGGTTTACGAAGGGATTTAATTTACTTATATATATTGACAGTGTATATTAACCGGTAAATAAATTACATTATCAGCGCACAAAAGAAACTTTTTAAAAAGATGCATGCTTTTACTCTAGTGTAACTTATAAAGGTATTGTGGTGAATATATATTCTAAAGTCAATAGGGAGTGATCTGAAATAATTATATGTATACATGTTAAACTTTTTTGTTTTTGTTTTTGTATATAAACACATAATTTCGAGCCAAAAATAATGTGTTTTTTGAACAAACAAAACTCGTCCTAGATTCGTCTCTGATTATTTCTCTCCCTGCATAATTATCAGTTAGGTTAAATGGTCTGACATGCAAGAATCCTGTGCTAGTAGAAGCCAATGATTTCTATTACGGTGGTTTGAATCTACCTGGTAACAAAACCACTCAATCTGGTACTAGGGTTACTTCTGTCAACGTAGCTCAAATTCCTGGACTGAATACTCTTGGCATCTCAATGGCTCGAATCGACTATATACCTGGTGGAGTTAACCCTCCACACATTCATCCTAGAGCCACTGAAATTCTGGTAGTCGTTGAAGGTTCATTACATGTTGGATTTGTCACCTCCAACCCCGAGAATCGATTAATCTCAAGAGTAATACATATGGGGGATGTGTTTGTTTTTCCAGTGGGACTTGTTCACTTTCAGAGAAATGTGGGATATGGAAATGCTGTTGCACTTCTTGCATTGAGCAGCCAGAATCCAGGTTTGATAAGCCTTGAAAATGTAGAGCAAATCCTACCAGAGCAAGTGAAGTTTTTCATACCAAGGCATTCCAAGTAGATGAAGATTTTGTTAACAAGATTCAACCATTGATTAGTATAATAAACTACTAGTGTTATCATTGTGTTACAAGTAATAAAAATTGTTACTGGTATTATTGATATTCAGCTTAAAGTATGTATATTTATACGCATATTGCTTCGCATTTTACTCACGTTTCGTAAAATTTCGGATGTGTAATCTAATAATTTATGTTAATTCGTGGTACTTTTATGTGTAGGAGTCATCTGGGAGGCAATTTTTTGCTCTTCGTAACGTGATCATAAGAACTGGTCCAACAACTGGCCTAATCCACATTACATACTTCAGATTTTAATTCTCTCTAGTCTGAGTTTGTGCTTGTGCTACAAACCTTGGACTTTTTTTTTGTTTTTTAATCAATGATGTGGTTATCTTCATAGAATTATTACTTAAAATAAAGAAAGGATTACTCCGGCCTCTATCCTACATTAAATACTTTTTATCTAGTCTTCGAATGAGTTTCCTTATAAGCTGCCTTGCCTGTTGCCTGCACTAAAAAATTTGAGCAAATAAAATTAAAGTTTGTCAGTGTAGTCCACATTTTCTATTGATGACCGAGATGGATGGGTGGGAACTTATTTAACAACTGGCTCTGATGACTATAATCAACTTAATTAAATAAATCATCTTTTTTCTGATGACTCTAATATATTGAGCCTGCTTCAAGTTCATGAAAAGTCTTCTATCACTGACAGCCAGGGGCGGATTTAGGGGTGGAAATGTGTTCATCCGAACCTCTTTTGTCGAAAAATTACACTGTATATGTAAGGCAAAATCTATTTTTTACCTCTATATATTATGTTTTGAATCCTCTTGACACAATCCAAAAGCATATCTTAGTAGTAAGGGGGTTCAAAACCTTTGAAAGGTCATTGGTTCTATTCCACTAGCTACAATCTTTTCCTTTTTTGGAACCCCTTGGCGGTAATCCTGCCTTTGCGTATTTCACTAAACTCCTGTTATGTGCGGGCTGGATCAGGAATCTTATATATTACCTTGCATTTACGCAAAATACTGTTTCCATAGTTAAACTAGATTACAAAGTAAGAACTTTCTCTTTCACTATATATAGCTTAAAATCCAATTATAAAGAACAAGAGCACGATGCCAATTGCCAGCATACAAGACGACAAATTATTCTGACATCCATATTCCTGTTCAACTAAAAATAAAAACCCACTTTGATGTTGCTTTCATTTTCTTCTTTTCACTTTTGGGATTGAGCTTTTCAAGTAATTAACATCAAAAGTCAACCATCAAAGTTTGTTGAATTTCTTTTATGCGTGTATATGGGGTTAACGCACACCCGATTTCCTAATAGATCAAATGGGGGTAAGAGTATGAATATATGATATCGAAATCGAAGCTGGGAACTCTTTGTATCGAGCTCACCATCGGACCTGATGAGACAACACTCTCCGAACCTAGAATGAATTTCGAGACTTCGGAAAATATGGCAAACGGCGGCACACGACTAATAGAGGACCGTGATATCCACACCCAACCGGATATCACAGCGCAGATCTCGCCATATGTCAGTAACGGATCAGTAATCAACGAGAAAGGAGGATTTTTACCTTTTTTAGAATTGTATCTAGGGATGAAACTCCCCTACTATAATATGACACATTGTAACACGCATACCAAGGCAATACAAACTTATTTCTCTGCTTTCTAGCTATTGAAAAGTTCTTATTTTATTGTTGTTCTTCATATACATTTGGCTTCGAACCAAGGGTCTGGTTGAGGGCAAAATTACTATTCAACACAAATCCGAGTCCGGCCGTAACATCACAATTGATTTGGTTATTCATTCTATATTTAACTCGTTTATCTAACATTCTTGATTATTTGTGTTGACTCAATTCACATATCCTTAAAACCGCGTATAAATTTAATTGTTATCCGTTTTAAGGGTAAACTATGAGTATTTTTTAGTGGGATATCTGTTTATGTCATAGTCGTAGTTTCTAGGCCTGCAGCTCATAGTTGTAGCACAAGCCTTCTTCCCTTTTCCTTTTTTCTTGGATTGGATCAGCTAATGTAGGTGAATTGGAAATTAAAGCACTGTAGATTAAAGTTCTTCACGAGTCACTTGTGGTACCTTATTTGATGGGGAAAACAACATTGCCCTCGATCGCCACTCGAAAGCACTAATCCTCTTGTTACACTTGTTCCTCAACAAAGAAAATCCTTGTTTGAGTTTTAACATAAAGCTCGCCATTAAAATTTCAAGAAAAATAGGTCAAATTTATCCTCGTATTACTCAAACTTTAGCAACTTTGCTTTTCAAAGCATTTGGACACATAGAGTCCACTCAATTTAAGCTGGAGATACAATTTGCTAACAGTAACGATGTGGATGAACCAGTTAAAAGTCTAAAGTATATTGAGCAATTTTAGATAACATATCGACAAATTTGAGCATTTTCCCACGATCCAATTTCTTTTAGTGAAGTCCAATTTTTCTTGTAGTATACACCTAGGGATATTCATGGTTCGGTTTGGATTGATTTTTTCCTAAAAAGAAATGAAACTAAATAAGTCGGTTTTCAAATATTGGAACCAAACCAAACCAATTAAGTCGGGTTTTTATCGATTCGGTTTTTGTCGATTTTTCTATTTTTTCAGTTATTTATCGGTTTTTTCTTAAATATGAGACATACGCTACCAAATACATATTCTGGCGACTACATTTTCAACATAACACTATCAAACCAAATGTTCTTTGAGAAATCTATCATTTACCAAGATATATTGATGATAATTGAATTATTTATTGATGAATAATTTAAGGACTCAATTAAAATTAAAATGGATTACTTTTAACATGAAATAGATTTTTGTAGTTAGCAAAAGAAAAATATCAATCAAAGTAGAATGTAAAGGTAAAGAACTATATTATTATAATAACAAAGCACTAGACTAAAAGTGCAAAATGATTAACATGCACCATAAAATTTTGGAAACTTTATATAAAAATATTCGTATATATAGGTGTAATAATAAATTTAAAATAGCTATTTTTATAGTCGCTTTGGTTCGATTTTTTCGGTTTTTTTTTATTAAAACTAAAATCAAACCAAATTTGATCATTTTTAAATTCAAAACCAAAATCAAACTTAACCAAAACAAAAAAGTATCAGTTTTTTTGATCGGATTGGTTCCACTTTTCAGGTTTTTATGAACACCCCTGTATACACCTAATGAATTGGTAAGAAGGTCCTTTAACATGTCTAGTTAGAACTTAAATATTCGTGTAATTACACAAATCTATATCATACTATATTATAAGTGGGAAGACCTTAAGTGTAAAGTTGAATTACATAAAAGCCCTTTAAAAATTGAATGACATTTTACCCCTCATCTAAACACTATTTTTATTATTTGTAACCTTCCAATTAATTATTATCAACGAATCAATTATACAGAAAATCAACCACTGGATTAACCGATTCATTATGTTGTAAATAAGGAGAATTCGAGGAGTTACAAAAAAAAAAAAGTCCATGTAGACACGATTCATGTGATCCATCTGAATGGTCATTCTTCATTATATATTTAATGATGCATTAAAGAAAGAAATATTAGAAGTCTGAAACGTATAGGATTAATCTAGGTAAATAGGGTGTGAAGTTGGTAACAATTCATTCTCCCTGCTTTTATACATATTCAAAAATATAAAACGCTTTCTATACCCATTTAAGGAGCTAGATGAGTGAAGTTGCTCCTCAGAAATGGATTGAGTAGTGTTTCTCATGTAAGAACATTAAAAAGTAACTAATATTACGTGTCTTTTATTGCAATCTAGAGTTTATTCATGAAATATTAAAGTAATTGTATATTTGTGTTACAGAAATGGATAATGCATAAGCAACTCAATTGACAAGGGTCCATGTTGAGTTCAAGGAGAATGATTTCAAGCCTTTCTTATGCATATATACATTTATAGATGGAATCAAGGTTACTACATTGGTTTATTATGTGTGTCACGCCCCCTTTTTCCCTCTTCCCATCGGGAAATCGGGTTTATGATATTTTGGGTATAGGATAACTCATTCCTTTTGGGAACTGGGTTTTGCATTTGAAGAGTCGCCACCTAATGATTTAAGGTGTATTAGGACACCTATAGGGTTCGTTTCTAAGTTTGTTTGATAACCAGAGATAGGGTAAGGGGTTGAAATTATCCCAAGAGGAAGGTGTTAGGCGCCCCTCAGGATCCACTAGTGTGGTTCCCGACCAGACTTTGTTGTGACTTTAGGAGCAAATGACATGTAATAAAATGAAACTTCAGATAAGTGGGGGATTTGAGTTTGAACACATAAGAGTTTGAAAACAATTAAAGGGCGAATTTTGAAAAAAGAGTTATAGTTCTACAAATACTTGAGAATATAAAAGGAGGGGTGGTCCTAGGTTTATTTATAATATGGATCACATCAATGCGATACCTGGTATGACACTTCTCAGAAGAGGGGATACACGTGGTATTAGCACACCGGTCATCATATCCATATCTACCCTTCCCACTCCGTTAAGGTATTAAAGCGCGGATTGGTCTCGACCTCTATTGCATGCTATTAGCCGTCACATTCCTATCAGTCCCGGAGGAACTTAGAACTATTATTCCTATAAGAGGGAGGATTTTAGGCTGACTCTTGAGTTTTTAAAGGTAAAAGACTAAGGCGACATTCAAAACACATAGGACTGCACATTAGGGGAAACATATAAACAACTAAGAGGCTCATATATACCTCCTCAAGTAAAGCATATAAATAGCATGACTTAAACACATTTAGGGTCAGAATTTAAAGTACTAAGACAGAGGAGTTTTAATTGTTGAAGCAGACCAATTTATTACATAACTCAGATAAGAAGTCCGAATCAGGTCTGTCTGCTGGTTGTAGCAGTTGCTAATTAAACAAAGGTGGATTCAGTTTTGTTGTTATTACCTAAGGCTTGCCTAAGTGTGTATTGGTGATGTCCTATAAGCATGATATCTATTACTGATTCCGAATGGAGCAAAGCAGTGACAGTTTTAAACGAGCGATTTGGATCCTATAGGCATGCTATCTAAACCATATTAATAAAAGAGTAGGTTGTTTAAACTGATTCAGAACAGTACGAGTCAAATTGATTTTTAAACTAGACTGGTTTCAGATCCTATAGACATGATCTCTATTATTGCTAATTTTTAATTCCTATAAATATGATATCTAGTTGAACATGAAGTGGAGCAGGCAGGGCTTACTTGAAATTCCTATAGGCATGATTTCTATGAAAAATACTGATTTTAATCTTATAGACATGACGTCTGATTATAGCCATTTAGATCCTATAGGCATGGTGTCTAAGCGTGGTAATATAACGCGCGAAGTTCATTAAATAAGTTCTATAGGCATGTTCTCTATCTACGTGAAAGTGGAGCATGCAGAACTTGAATTAAAATAGAACATATCCTATAGGCATGGTATCTACCCTTCTAATAACTAAACATGCATAGTTACCCCATCCCTTTCACTAGCCAACCCCAATATTTGTTAAATTATTATAAACCAAATACTGAATTACAATAGAAAAGTGCAAAATAAGAAGTTACAACTATAGGAAGCCTGATTCTGACTTCCTCTCTGAGTTATGGAATAAACCACCTCAAAAGCCACTTGTTTCAAAGCCTTTCTCCGTCCTGGGTTTGTCAAAGCTCCCTAAGGGTCTCAAGGGACCCCGGGCAGTGCTTACACCCAGGTTTGCATAACCAAATAGGGATGAGTGCAGTGCGGAAGGGCCAGCCCTTATGTGTCCAAGTTCAGAGGGAGCTCAAGGGTCCCAAGGCAAGGCTCACACAAGAGGGGTAGAACCTAGGTTCTAACAGTATAGTGGAAATGTAGAAATAGAGATTTATTTAAAACTAGGTGAGAATAGTAAGGGATAAGGATGATTTGAAAATAGTAGTAATAAAACTTGAACTACACAGAATCAGTAATTGCACAAAGGGGTCAGGATTTTAGGAATACAAAGCATGAAACATATGACCCCAGGAAGGGTCAGGTTTGGATATGCACAATAATAGATGATGCTGACATGCCCACAAACCAGCCAAAGAACACAAACACATATGAGGATATAGGGGTTTGGGATTCACGAGTCAACAAATTACATAACAAGTGACTGACAAAGTACATACATAAGGGAAAATATTAATTTAAAAGGGGAGGGAGCAGATTGCAGCATGCTTAGTAATGTAACCTGATTGCATAAACATAAGCAGAAGCAGGCAAGAGTTAAGGAAACTGAAACAGCTAAAGAAACATGTTGTTGCTGATACTTGAAGATTAACTAGGACATACCAGTAGGAAGCAAAGTGCAGAAAGGAAAATGTAAGCAAATTTCCACAGTCTAGCCTTGGCTTTCAGCCGACAAAGCAATAGCACAAGTAATAGTAGAGAAAAGAGAGAGTTTTGAGTAGAGTATGTATTCTAAACTCAGATGGTTCGTGTCTTTGAAAGAGAAGAGGGTGGGTATTTATAGTTTTGAAAACAGGTGAAGAATAAGGTAATAAGTGAAATCTTAATACAAACATGGAAACAATCACAAGTCAGAATCAATTAACCCAAGTGATTCCCTTTAATTAAGGAATCCCTGTTTAACGGGTAGCAACAGGTCTAATTAAGAAAGGAAAATCAACTTGGAAACAAATTGATTATTGCTATAAAAAGGGTAGTAAAAGCATGAAGTAAACAATCAGGTCTAAGTACAAAGACATGCTTATTTTGGAAGAGATTCAGTAAGGTAAAATATCATAGTAAAGGAAAGGGATCAATTAACTTTAAACAGATGAGTAGGAATTAGGGCTCGTAAAAGAAAAGCTTTTGCAATCAGTCACAAGACCAAGATCAATCAAGGAAGAAACATAATTCTGCACTTCAGTATATAAATAGAGTGAACAGAAGCATTAGACATGCGAGGCCAAGCACATTGGCAAAAGAAACAACATACAATAGTAGCAGAAATAAGCATAAGATTCAATAGTGAACAAAGTTAGATAGTCATGGCTCACACGTATAGCCAAAGTGAAGAAGAGAGTCAAAACAAGTAAAGGTCTCACAGTAACAAGTGAGGAAAACCTTTTAAGAAATTAGGGTTTCAACAATAATCGAGTTGAAAAGATAGTGAAACTCAGAATCAGATAGGTCACATAAAAGAAAAGAGAGTCTAAAACAAGGAACTTTTAATCGAGTCAAGTATACTTTCAAACAAGCAGTCTCAGACCAAAAGACCTAGGGTTTTCCACAATAATCAAGTTTAAAAGATGGTAAAACTCAGAATCAAATAAGTCAAACGAGAACGAAGAACTTAATCGAGCAAGTACACATTCAAACATGCAGTTTCAGAACTCGGATGAGACAAAAAGGAACTAGGGTTTTAACATGCTGACTCAAGTAGAAGGAAGGCATAACAAGCAGTTTGAACATAGTAAAACCATAAAACATCATCAAGAATCAGAGAAGAGATTCTTTAAAAGAGAAGTTAAGAGAAACCCTAATCGGAGAAAATGAAGGGTCGTTTTGAAAGAAAAGTTGATGAACTTCCGAGAAAACACTTAAAACATTCATAGCAAGTACAGATCTAAAGTAGATCTGAAAGAAAAATCAAAAGATCTTAAAGATTAGGGTTTCAGAAACCCCTGAAAAGGTGAGAAAGACCTTGAAAGTTTCCGATCTAACCAGGAAAGTCAAGGATCTGCCTTGAAAGACCATGAATGGCCGGAGAAAGGTCATGGCTGGCCGGAGAAAAGCCATGAACAGAAGTCGAGCAAAGATTGGACCAGATTTCCTCGAGGCCTGGCCATGAAACTATAGAAACAAGCACCCAGGAGCCGTAGGAGACTGATACATATCTCAAATGACCATGGAGGCCATGGATTAGGCAGGGGTTGAGGTAGATTAGGGTGGGGTTAGATGGAGGCGGCTAGGGTTCTTGAGAGGTTTCAGAGAGAGTTGAGAGAGAAAGGGGATTCAAAGACGGCGGGTGTAGATAAATGATTTAGGTTTAGGGGTCGTTCAAGGCTAAAGAACGGAATGGAGGAAGGTGGTTGTTGATCTAAATGATCAACGAGTAAGATTATAGGGGTTAGGTGGGGAATCCGGGTTGGGTCGTTTAAATAGGTTAGGGGTCGGGTTTGAGTTGCAATTGGGCTGGGAAATTGGGTCTGATTTGGGCTCAATTTTAGGCTGAAATTGAAAGCCAATCTGGCTAGATTTTAAATAGCCATTTTCCCTATTTATTTTATAAAAAATAGTAAATTAATTTTTGAAAATAAATTAAAGCACTAAAATAATTTATAACATATAATTAACAATTTAAAAATATAGGAATTGATTTTATGAAACGCAATTAAATCTTAAAAGAGGCTAACATTGCAATTACGTGCAATTTAGATTAACAATACTAAATAAATTTGTAAAAATATGCAAAAATTACCTTAGCTATATTTTAGTATAAATATAAAATCCCAACAAATGAATTACAAAAATAATAATTTTTAAAATAATTATTGGATTTTTATGGATAAAAAAGGAAATAAATTGGTTTAAAAACCTTTAAACATTATGAAAAAATAATAAAACACTTGGATATGCTTACATATGCATATATATGCCATTTTGAAGTTATTTTGAATATTGAAAAATATATAGGAAAAAATTGGGTATCAACAATGTGAAAAGAGATTTCATCTCTTGATGCACGCTATTACTTGTTGTTTTTGATTTTCTCCCCTAAAAGTTTAGCCTTTAGGTTTGCGAGACTCACTACAGCGAAATTTAGAAGGTGCAAGCAACAACATTTGTGTTTATATTGATACTCAACATATAAATTTGGGAATGCTATAATCGGAAAATTTCATCATTTGATTTATCTTTGAGGAAATAGGTATAACGAAAGCACTTTTTAAGTTAGTTTTTTTTAATATGCACTCTATACCTATACCTATTAGCGTCGGTGCAACCTACTAATACTTTTTATTACACTGTATACCTATTAATTAAAGTGCAAAGTCTAATCCCACTACAGGTATGTTGGTCCTTGTCTTCTATCTTCTCCTATACACCAATATTACACGTTTAAAATGATAACATTGGTTGTGCAAAGAGGAGAAAGGTCAGATACCCGATTATATATAATTATAGATGTGTATATGTATCATTCATGAACTAGAAATAAAGTCAATAATTCTTCTTTTTTTTTTAACGAATAAAAGAAACAAAAAAATGACAAGGTGAAGGTCCGAAAAGAAAATGCCTAGCAGGGGCAAGGAGAAAATTGGAAGAAGTTAGAATATAAAAGTATACATGTGTATTTGTTAGTGTTGAGCTCGTGTGCCCGCTAATTATCTTGATGCAACCGCCTTTGAAGTAGAAAATTTTGAGAAAATCTTATGCATGATAGATGATAATCACCTCAAAGACAATTATGAGTATGCTACTAACTTCTTGAACCTTTTATGTGTTAAAACATTCATTCAATTATTTAACGGATAATATCTAGAATTAATATTTTGAAAAGATCATTTGAGTTATGTACTCGAGAAATTTACAAAAAGAATGTTTTATTTACGTTATTAACTTTCCTAAAGTCAAAAATATTTTCATGAATGATTTAAAACTAATGCTAAAAAAAGTAAGATAATATTAGTAGAATTATTTGTCCAATCGCCTAAATAAGAAGTCTCACATTTGCCTCGGAGATATCATTTACTTCTGAGAAGGGAAGATGCTAGCTCTTCTATCTTAATTATATATTCCATGCTAAGACATAATAGTTTAGATAGTCAATTTCAGATATCGAATTATTATGCTAAAAGTTGTAGTTCATGCAACTACAGTGAAAAAGTTTACTGCAGAAGACATGTACATAAATCTAAACAAAAGGTAAATACATCTCACATCATTCATCAGTTGTCTTAGAAATAAGCAATATTATGCTAAACTTGTGTGCGTTAATTCAATTTTATAGCTCCTAATGTTTTGAAAGAAATATACATGGAGTGAAGAAATTATTACTTTTAGATAGAAAATTTTATAATATCGTTTGGGGCTACACGTGCAACGCACGTGTCCAGAGACTAGTTATATTAAAAGCATGATGACCCTTAGCGAAATATCGTTCGTCTTTTATATCCCTTTACAATAGAGTTACACTAGACAAATAGTCATTTAATTATTTTTCTATATTTAGAAATAGTCATTTAATTAATTTTCTACTATTTAGGAACAATCATTTAATTATTCCCCATTTTTTTAGATCTAACATTTCAAGCAACTAAAACTAGGAAAGTTTTCGTCATTCAACTAAAACTACAAAAGTTTTATCTTTCAACTAACTTAAGAAAATTTTATTTACTTTCAAGGAAGTATCATAGGAATTCTTTTAGTAAATAAACTTTTGACAGATTAATTCTTCAAAAAAATATTAGGTAAAAAGGAGTAATTTGATTTTCTTTTTGGTTTAAAAGTCTTTATTTTCTAATAAACCATTAAACTATACATAATTTTACTTTGTATAAATCCCTTCCTGTTTCAAATTATATACCCAAAAACTTGTATAAAAAAAGCTACAATTCTACGTTTTCATCATCAAAACTTTGCCGTATTCGGGCAGCAACTGTATTAAGGACTTTCGGGTTCTTCTTAAAATAAAAACTTTTTATAATAGTTGAATTTGCATTGCCGTGTTTATAGTAGTAGTTAAATTTTGCATTCATGTATTTATCTTAATGATTAAATTTTGCATTCACGTATTCAACAAATACATCTTTATTTTGATATTTTTAATTGTAAACATTGAGCGAACATAAGCCTGTTTGGCCAAATTCTCATTTTTTTTTGTTTTATAATTTTTACAGTATTTCTTATTAATTAAAAAAAATATAATTCACATTTTGCTTGGAAGAAGAAAAATAAAAATCTTTTATCAGTTAAATGATCCTGTGTGCGTTTTCTAGAATGAACTTAAGAATATATCCTTCTAAAAAAGATTTTTAAAAAAAACTCTTAAATCTTCAAAAGTTTATGCGCTCTTGATGAAAATAAAAAGAAGCACGACAACTTGTAACATAGAGTAATGAATAAATCTTAAGTTGAAAATATTGACTAGGATGATCGAGGACTTCTATTATCAGTGTCTCTTCATTTATTAAGTTGCTAAATAGAATAAAAAATTATTATTCTTGAGCTTATTTTATAACTCAAATGTAATTAATTAATATAGTATTTATGTTATTTTTTAAAAAATGTACTTATCGAGATGAGATATGTGCATTGGATACACGCACAACGCGCGTATCATATAACTAGTGAATTGATAAAAGTGGTGAGATAGAAAAAAAAAATCAGAGACCTTGAGCTTACACTTTTTGGCTATGAAATTATTCCTTATGGCCCTGAAAACTATTTGTCTCACAATGTTCAAAGTGATTGAGCAGGCGTTTAGATATTTTGTCGAGTATTTTGAAATTGCAGTAAAAAAATGTTTGAGAGACGTTGTAGTTATATTTAAACATAAATCTAATTAAACAAAAGCTGGAGGATTTTAGTAAAAACGACAGTATTATCACTCGGAATATTCCTCAAACAATTTTTCTAAAAGATATTTTACCATTATTTCAAATACTGAATTTATTTGTAAATATTGACGTCCAAACCGATATCTGCAAATATTGGACTATTAGGCCCTGTTCAAACTGTTATAAATATATTATATTATGGATGTTCATTTAGTACTCCGTTGAAAAATAAGCCTTCCTGAAGAAGCTTATCCATATGGGACTCCACCGTAAATATGTTTATCTATTTAGTACTATATTGGAAATAAGCTTCCTGAAGAAGCTTATCACTTCGGTACCCGGTTATGGATAAACATTACCCCCAGTAGAAGTTTATCCATATCGGGTATAATAAGCTTATCTTTTCAGTACCCAGTTATGGATAAACATTACCCCCGGTAGAAGATTATCCATACCGGGTATAATAAGCTTATCCATTCAGTACTCCGTTATGGATAAATATTGCTCTCAGTAGAAGATTATCCATATCTGGTACAGCAGCAGCTTACACAGCAGCTTGTAGCAGCTTACACAGCAGCTTGTAGCAGCTTACACAACAGCTTGTAGTAGCTTACACAACAGCTTATAGTAGCTTACACTGCAGCTTGTAGTAGCAGCTTGTAGTAGCAGCTTACAGAGCAGCTTCCTTTCTTCTATAAATAGAAGAGATTTCAGTTCATTATGTACATCAGTTTGAATTCGAATAATATATCAGTTTCTCTCTATACTTGTCTTTACTTTATAGTCTTTGTTTCATAACACGTTATCAGCACGAAGCTCTACCATCTCGAGCAAATATTTTGAAAGTATCTGAGGTAAGAACTTTCTTTTCCTAAATAATGTCAAATCTTTCTAAACTTGAATTTGTAGCCCTGGATATATCAGGCAAAAGCTACATGTCTTGGGTGCTTGATGCTGAAATTCATCTTGATGCGATGGGTCTGGCAGACACCATCAAGGATAAAAATCAGGCATCAAACCAAGACCGTGCCAAAGCAATGATATTCCTACGCCATCACCTTGATGAGGGCCTGAAAATGGAATATCTCACTATTAAAGATCCAGTCATACTGTGGAATAATTTGAAATATAGATATGACCACCTGAAGATGGTCGTTCTTCCACAAACACGATATGATTGGACTCATCTAAGGCTACAAGATTTTAAATCTATCAGTGAGTATAATTCTGCTATGTTCAGAATTATTTCCTAATTGAAGTTATGTGGTGATAATATTGTTGATAATGATATGTTGGAGAAAACTTTCACCACTTTTCATGCCTCGAATATGCTCCTGCAGCAGCAATATCGAGAGATGGGATTTAAAAAGTATTCTGAACTTATCTCACATCATCTTATAGCAGAGCAACATAATGAGCTATTAATGAAAAATCATGAAAGCCAACCTATTGGTTCTTGTCCATTCCCTGAAGTGAATGAGACGAACTTCCACCAAGCTAAACGTGGAAGAGGTCGTGACCCCAGTCGTGGTCATGGCCGTGGTCGGGGAAGAAACCCCAATCATGGTAATAATAATGCACCAAAGAAGCCTCCTCACCACCAGCAGTGGAAAAGGAAGGAACAAAAGCATGAAGCGGTGCAAGCGCCAAATGTAGAAAATGCATGCTATATATGTGGAGGAAAATGGCACTGGTCACGTACTTGTCGTACGCCAAAGCACCTGGTTGAGCTTTATCAAGCCTCCCTGAAGAAGACAGAGAAAAATGCTGAAGCAAATTTTATTTCTGAAGATAATTTAGACTTCATGCATTTGGATGTAGCTGATTACTTTGCACTCTCAGAAGGAGAAACAAGTCATGTAATCGGTGGTGAATCTGTAGAAATGTAAATATTTTAATTTTTGTTATTTGTAATAGATAGTATGGTTATGTAATTGTTGTACATAAAGAAAAATTATGATTTGATAATGATGTTTACTATAATATATCTTATTTATGTCATTTTAAAGAATATGGATAATATTATTAGATCAACTTAAACTCTAGCAGAGTTTGCAAGAAATATACAACCACCAGAAGTAGTTATATTTCATATATCTCATTGTAATTATATTTTGTTAACCACCAGAAGTGGTATATGTCTATGATCACCATAAGTGATAATTTAGGCTTTCTATAGTTATAATTGAAGATAAGCTACATAAATATTCTCTATATTAAATGCACGCCTCGATTTGCTCCTGAAGTAGTAAATATTTTAAAAGAGGTTGAGGCATCACAATTTGATGTGATTAATGCGCATTCAGATAATTATGTTCGATTTCCTGAAGGATGAGAACTTTTGATAACATTAATCCATTCCCTAAAGTGAATGTGACAATACTAATAAGTCGGGTAAATATGAACGCGCTCTTGATGTGAATACATTACAATTCACCTCCAGAAGAGTTAATATAATTGAGAGAATATATACTCAATATTTCATATTTTAAATTTGCTCCTGAAGAAGTAACACAGTTGAAATTGCCTCATGAAGTGGAAAAATATTATGAAGAAGAGTTTTCGTGTGCTTAAACAATTGTTTTACATTGTTTATTTGATTGTGATTTTCTCTCATGACACCAGCAGTGTCTGAGCAATATTTGATAGTACAAAATGTATCAATAACTCTTGAAAAGCTAAATGTTTGCCTAAAGAATACATGACACCAGTAGTGCCAGATAAATATTAGATTGTGGATAATAAATTAAGGCTCTCGAAGAGCTTATATACAAATATGTCATTCACATTATATGATTATGGTCAAAACATATGTTGTAGTAAACCTGAAGTTTACTAATACAAATGGCTATCATATTGAGACTACAAATGATTGGAAGATTGATAATCTTCATGTTTCCACAATCATAGGGGGTAAAATAATATGTATGTGAGAAGTTACCTGCCTTATTCTTTAATTTGTACTATATCATGTATCACAGTAAACCAGAAGTTTACTAAAGCAAAAGTTTATGCCATAGTAAACCAGAAGTTTACTAAGAGATAGCACATGACATGATAAACTTGAAGTTTTCATTTGCCATTTTTAAATGAGCTATTTGAGAATTCAGATAAGCATATACTAAAGAACTAGAAGATTCTTCAGGAATTCTCATGTGTTGCTTGTTCTCATAATGAATTGATTATACCAGCTAAAGTTGGGACTAAGACCCCTGATTCTGAAATATATAAAAGGTGAATATGGGCCCGTTCACCTATCATGTGAACCACTTATAGGTGCATATATGAGATGGTTACATGTGTAATTATTGTCAACCTGCAGTTTGGCATTTGGAATTGCTTTTCTCGATTAAGAGCATAATTTTCAGATTATGAAATCAAGACAGTTCATCTTGATAATGCTGGTTTATATCCAAGCTGGTTTAGCATTGAATACCTCCTATTAATGTCTAAACCATTGCTTATGAGAACAAAGCTTCATGTGTTGGTCTAAGATTTTCTAAATTGCATATAGCAGCACTTGTATGCATCAGATCAACAATATATGATAAGTCCTCCCTTCACAATTGGTTTAGGATCAGAAATCAAATATTTTTACTATCTTTTGTTGCGTGGTATATGATTAATTTCTCTACCATAATACACAAAGATATGTTTCCCAAAGATGATTGGGGATATATGTTAGTTTTTCTAACATTTGGGGGATGGAATAAGCAGTTGAAAAATATGTTATATGAATCGAATTATCATGATCCTCACTTAGAAGATAATTCAAGTCGAATGTCAGAAGCATTTGCTGATCTAAAATTAAATATCATATTTCAGCTGCAAATGCTCCTATTAAAATTAAAGTCCCTGAAGGATAGAGTTTACTGTACGCATGAAGCGTGGTAGACCAATCGGTTCCAAAGGTAACAATCCTTGAAAAATAGTAGGAGCTAATGATCAAATTGACCCTCCCCGAGAATTTTCACATTTTTAGCGTGAATATGTGAAATTGGGTCTAGTATAGCTATTTTAACTATTTTACTTTATTTCGTTGCAAAAAGAAAATTTCAAAAAATATATATATAAATTTTAGTTTATGTATTTCTCATAAACTTGAAAAATACAAAAAAATTGCACTTTATTTTTGTACTTTATATAATTTCGAAAATTACAAAAAATATAGTTCTATTAAGGTTTTATAGTCATTTTTAACTTTGAAAAATACAAAAATATTACCTCATATTTTATCTTAATATTTAAAAAAACGAAAATTACAAAAAAAATAGTTTCATTAATATTTTGTAGCTATTTTAAATCTTGAAAAAATATTTAAAAAAAGATATAGTTTTGTTTAAATACTAGTCTTATTTTTTGTAGTTATTTTGCTTACGTAGGACTAGTTAAGCAACGTGTTCCTATTTCTCGGGTCCGGGCAAAAGAATAATATTCGGGTTCAAACTACCCGGTTTTAGGCCTAATTTTCGGACCTAGCCCATAATAAACCGTGTCCAGGACACATGGGGAACCCCACCACGCGTGGGGGACATAAGTCTCGAACCCCACCACGCGTGGGGCTCATTTTTTGGGGCAAACCCATACAAATGCACGAGACTTGGACTGGAAAAAGGGGGACTTTTTTTTGAAAATTTTGAAGGAGATACTACTGTTCAATCTTCTTCTTCAACAAGAAGAAGAAGAAGAAAACCCTAGCAGCCCAACCCCGTCAACTCCCTCTCCGCCATAACCGCCCAACCAACTTCTCCAACACTCCCGTCCAAACACCATCGCCCAAACACCTACCAAAACCCACGTCCAAACAGCTTCCCCCCAGCACCGGACCAACACCCCTACTGCCCGTTACCATACTCCATTATCATCCTCGCATCACCATCGCGTCCAAAACACCAAACACACCCAAACCTGTCGCACCCAACAAGCCCGTCACCTTCCCCCAGCTCCCTCTCCGCCTCAACACCACTACCATGCTGCCCGCAACCTCGCCGTTCAAACACCATAACCAACAGACCCTCCCGTCGAACCCCCTCGTAACTGGCCGGAAACGAAACCAGACAAGCCTCACCAGTCGACGACCGAGTGTCCGTTAACCACCAGTCTTCTCCCTCGTCGTCACTGTCACCCCAACCCCGACTCGACTACCCACCACCTTCTCAAACACCATCTTTAACGACAACAACCCATCCATCAAACCACCCGTCAAGCAGTAGCCATCGCTACTGCATCGTCCAAACACCCCCTCCGTCAACCGCCATAACCACCACCAGTTCGTCAGCCCCACGCACAGCCCGAACAAGAACCAACAGGTCCGCTATTTTCAGTCCAACAAGCAGCCATCGGTGAGTACCAAGCAGTCGTTGTGGCGTTTCCGAGTTTTCTGTTTTCCGTAGAGGTCGACTTTGGTTCGTCGAGGTCCGGTACGTCGAGGCGCTGTCCGAGGTTCCGTCGTTGTTCTTCGGTCAGAGAGGTCTGGCTTGAGTTCCGTCGGAATCGTGTTTGTCGTCCTGAGTTTGTCGAGGTTCAAAGGTTAGTAAACTTCAAGCATTAGATAAGGAAATGTTACGTTCAATGTTCGAAGTTGCAATATATCGATTGATATGATAATTTTCTGCCCATGTTTCACCGTATGCATTTTAGTTCATTTCTGGGTTATGTTATTATTGTTTACTTGATGTCGTTTGATTTAGTTGTATTAGTAGTCCTAAGACACAGCTTGACGTTGATTCGCTCGTCCCTTCATTGTCTTAGTTTATTTGGACAAAATTAATATTAGTACCTGTTGTTACTACGCCCGAAACACTCATTCGCCTAACTTCTTTTATTAAATCTTGACAAGTTATGAGATTTTAGTTGTACAGAGGCCGTAAGTTTTAGTATTGTTAAAGGCGTAGAAATGGCATCCTTTAAAAATAAATAAATAATTATAAAAAAAAATGAATGAATAAAAAATAATAATAAAAATAAATAAAATGAGACGAGCCTCGCCGGAAAAAATGTACAGATTGCGGGGCCCTCACAAAATATATGTATTAAATACTTAGATTCCGGGACGGGCCGTTTAGCAAATTTCACGGCCCTACCAAAAAATAATAATGCGCTAGTTGCTTTAGGCGCGCCTTTAATAATGTTAGCTCCCTAAACTCGGGTGCACATTTATGTGACCCAAATCCAAATCTCAACGGAGTCGAAATGTGTCTCTAGTCACGAGCGCATTGATTGTGGCGTGGCCCGAGATACATTTCTATGACGTTGCAAATTCCTTTAAAAAATAAGAATGAGATGAGCCTCGCCGAATAAAAATACAAATTGCGGGGCCCTCAGTAAATACTTGTTTTAAATTACTTAGAATTCAGGAGGGCCGCTTAGTGAATTTCGTGGCCTTCCCAAAATAATAACACGATAGTCTCTTTAGGTGCGTGTTTAATAATCTATTTTCTTAAACTTGGGTGTGCATTTCATGCGACCCAAATCCAAATCTCAAAACATCAAATAAAATGTGTTCCGGATTGTGGGTGCATTTCATGTGACGCAATCCAAAGACGTGTTTTAAGCGATGTTCACATTCTTTTGAAATAACAATAATAAAGCGGCAAAAAGTTAAAATTGGCACATTGGTTCATAATTGTATTTAAAATCAGATAAATAAGCCAAATATAACAGTTGAGCGACCGTGCTAGAACCACGGAACTCGGGAATGCCTAACACCTTCTCCCGGGTTAACAGAATTCCTTATCCGGATTTCTGGTACGCAGACTGTAATATAGAGTCATTATTTTCCTCGATTCGGGATTAAAATTGGTGACTTGGGACACCCTAAATCTCCCAAGTGGCGACTCTGAAATAAATAAACCAATCCCGTTTCGATTGTCCTTTAATTGGAAAAAACTCCCCATGCGCCCCTCAGGTGCGGAAAAAGGAGGTGTGACAGCTCTGGCGACTCTGCTGGGGAATTGAGACCCAGAACCACTGGAGCCCACGACATAACATTTCATGAAACTCCCGGAAAAGTTCAGGTACCTGAAAATAGAGTGATGAGATCTCCACAAGTTATGTCGCTTCGGAACTGACACAAAATGATCGTCGACGATACATTTAATACAATATAGTGCACAATATTGTAAACGATTGTGAGGATCGGACTAGCAGTCCAGACACTTGAAGATGTCGTACCATTTAGATACAAGTCTTAACCTATATGACTTATTTGGCTAAATCTATATGAAGATCCTTGAAGGATTGAAAATGCCCGAAGCATATAATTCAAAGTCTTGAGAAATGTACTCGATCAAATTATAAAGATCTTTGTACGGTTTAAAGCAATCTGGGCGCATGTGGTATAATCGCCTTAGTGAATATTTGCTGAAAGAAGGTTACATAAATGATGTTATTTGTCCATGTATTTTTATAAAGAAAATGGCAGCAGAATTTGTTATACTTGCTGTTTATGTTGATGACATAAATCTTGTTGGAACTCCAGAAGAGCTTCAAAAGGCAATTGAATATCTTAAGAAAGAATTTGAGATGAAAGATCTTGGAAAGACAAAACTTTGTCTTGGTCTGCAAATTGAATATTTAGCATATGCGATCTTTATCCATCAATCTGCCTATACAGAAAGGGTCTTAAAACGCTTTTACATGGACAAAGCGCACCCATTGAGTACACCAATGGTTGTTCGATCACTTGAAGTAAATAAGGATTTGTTCCGACCTCCAGAAGAGGACGAGGAACTCCTTGGTCCTGAAATACTCTATCTCGGTGTAGATGATACACTTATTTATCTTGCTAATTCTAACAAAAGTGGTGCAGATCGTATTGATAATGCAGATGCAGGTTATTTATCCGATACCCATAAAGTTCGATTTCAAACTGGCAAGCAGAGAATGCATATCAGTGATTCATTCGAGAAACATGTGGGTTGGAATGTGATAAAAGACCCACAATATTATATGGAGACAATGTTTCATGCATAGCACTATTAAAAGGAGGATTTATAAAAGGAGATAGAACGAAGCACATTTCACCAAAATTGTTCTACACACACGATCTTCAGAAAAATGGTGACATTGATGTGCAACAAATCCGTTCAAGTAATAATCCAGCAGATTTATTCATAAATCTTTGCCAACTTCAACTTTTGAGAAGATGGTATACAAGATTGGAATGCGGAGACTCAAATATTTGAAACAAGATTTTCATCAGGGGAGTAAAATACGCGATGCACTCTTTTTCCCTTACTAAGGTTTTTCCCATGGGGTTTTCCTTATAAGGTTTTTAATGAGGCACCTAGCAATGCGTCTTACTAAATATGTGTACTCTTTTTCCTTCACTGGGATTTTTTCCCACGTGGTTTTTCCTAGTAAGGTTTTAATGAGGCACATTATCTTTTAATGAACATCCAAGGGGGAGTGTTATAAATATATTATATTATGGATGTCATTTAGTACTCCGTTGTAAATAAGCTTCCTGAAGAAGCTTATCCATATGAGACTCCACCGTAAATATGTTTATCTATTTAATACTATATTGGAAATAAGTTTCCTGAAGAAGCTTATCACTTCGGTACCCGGTTATGGATAAACATTATCCCCAGTAGAAGTTTATCCATATCGGGTATAATAAGCTTATCTTTTCAGTACCCAGTTATGGATAAACATTACCCCGGTAGAAGATTATCCATACCGGGTATAATAAGCTTATCCATTCAGTACTCCGTTATGGATAAATATTGCTCTCAGTAGAAGATTATCCATATCTGGTACAGCAGCAGCTTACACAACAGCTTGTAGCAGCTTACACAGCAGCTTGTAGTAACAGCTTACACAGCAGCTTATAGTAGCTTACACTGCAGCTTGTAGTAGCAGCTTACACAACAGCTTATAATAGCAGCTTACAGAGCAACTTCCTTTCTTCTATAAATAGAAGAGATTTCAGTTCATTATGTACATCAGTTTGAATTCGGATAATATATCAGTTTCTCTCTATACTTGTCTTTACTTTATAGTCTTTGTTTCATAACACAAACATCTTTTTCTCTTTATTTTTGAACTTTCCCTCTCGGACTTTATTCTTTTTGGATGGATACCTCAACTATAAATGGAAAATTAATTTATGTATAGCATTATCTATTTTATTGCTCATTTTCCTGCAATTGAAAATAGAAACAAAAACAAAAAAGAGCTCTACGTTGACTACATGCAACTTGTTGACTTCTTTATGAATACTTGATTTTACGTGTTGCATATGGTCTTAAAGCTGATTTCTGAATAAGTCAGTACTCGCTAAACAATTGAGTTGACTTAACATGCAAATTGAAAAAATAAAAATTAAATAAAAGCCTTAACATGCAAATTCAATTGTTCATTGAATGGCACCAGCGCCGCATCTTGTGATTGTGATATGCGTCTATTTTAGTACGAAACTTCACTATAAGTTTAATTAATTTATTTAATTCTGCTTTATTAATTATAAAATATTGTATTTAAACGATCTAATCCCCGACTTTCTTAATTGGCTGTAATTAAAAATCCAATTTTATATTCGTTCTGAAGCTATAAACACCTTACGTTTTAAGTGCAATAGCACGGGCTAGCCAGTTTTCGGACTAGTCATTCAAAAATAGTCATCGTTTGCAAAGTCATTAAAAAATAGTCATTATTTTGCTGCAACACGAAAAGTTCCAGCATAATATACTGGAGATCGATGCACATGTGTATGAACTTCCAACATATTATGTTGGAACTCCAACACACGAAAAGTTCCAGTATAATATACTGGAGATTGGAGCACCGGTGCTCCAATCTCCAGTATATTATGCTGGATCGGTATGTTATACTAGAACTCCAATATATTATTATACTGGAGTTCTAGTATACTTATGTTGGAACCCTAATATAATATACTGGAGTTCCAATATATATACTGGAATTCCAGTATATTATGCTGGAGTATTTTTTCGGATTTTGAACAGTGTTTTCGTTAAGATTTATCTTTACATGGAAAGTGGCTAAATTTCGATTACTTTTAAAACTGTGGTTATTTTTGAATGACCACTTGTAAATCTGGCTATTTTTTAATTTCTTCCACATTTTAAACTTGCTTTTTATAATACCTAACAACCTTTTTTTTACAATTTAAATTACCTTTTAAATATTGTTTTTATAATATTCACAATTTTTTATTTATTCTTTTAGACAAAAGATTAGTTTGCTCATCTATCACCCAATTTCACTCTGCTGTTGCAGATCTACCAATCAACTAATCCTCATCAAGGTACATTTAATAAGGAGACTTCGCAGAAAATATTAAATGATGACTATGATGTCACAATTTAATTTGTAGTACTTCGAGTTCAAAATTCAGTGACCTCTTTAAAATTGTTGTCTAATAAGATTCCTACTTCCTATGTTATGCTTTGAGTTCGAATTAAGTCTTAAGTGACCTATTTTAACATGGTTGCCCAACTGAATCCCTACTTCCTACGTTAACAATATTTATCTTGGAAAAAGATCCCCTAAATAATAAAAAGATTGTTATAAACCAAACTGAGGGTCCTCACAAGGTAGGGGTAAGGTATGCGTATACACTATTCTTCTCAGATCCCACGATGTTGAATAATACTGGGTATATTGTTGTTGTTGTTGTTGTTGTATTGTCATCGACCAAACTAATGATATTTACGAGGATTCGATTAATTTAAATTTGTGTTGCTTAAGTCCATTAAGTGGAATATTTTTTTCCTTTACTCCTCTCGTTAGAGTAGATGGATCATATCCATCACATCACAATCTTTTATGGTAAACTGCACAATACATTACTTGGCAGGATATAACTTTTGAGGTGCTAGCACCACGGTGTGTGGTATGATGGATGAAATCTTTTCATCTATAATCAAAAAATTTCAATTTGCGCTTGCAAATAAAGAAATATCTCCCAGGATAGCATTTTTTTAATGAGTTATATATGATACAAATTTTGATTAATTGAACCAATGAACTTGACTACCAAATGATTATTAAAAAAACTTTTGAGGTGTTAAATTCCTCGTTTAGTATTGTTCTTTTAAAAAGAATTCATTGTTAATGTTATAAATGCAGTTTTATTTAAGGCGAATGTCTATATTTTAGAGAGATTTTAGGGATTTTTACTTGGTGGTTAAGTCATTCTTTCCCTATAAATAGAGGGGTCCTACTCCATTGTAATTCATCCCAAATCCATAAGAATTCTTTCCTTATTTTGCTCTGCAATCTTCTTCTTCTTTTATTGTTTCATAACATGTTATCAACTCTAACCAATTGAGTAGAAACTTTGGGATTGAGCATAGTGATTGTCAATTGTTCCATGAACTTCCTTCATAATTAAATTCTGGATTTAAGGTATGTATTTTACTGTATTTTTCTCTTTTATTCTATAATTTGATTTTAAATACAAGCAAAGAAAATAAATTTTCATTATAACTCTAATGGAGTTAGTAAGAAATTATAACCACTCGAAGTGGTAAAATTTCTCTGTTTTGCCATGATCAAAGTCATGTATGATCGTGAGCACAAGAAGTAAAATTGAATTTGCTTCATTCTCATTCCCTTAAGAGAATGTGATAGCAATATGTGATAAGTTTGAAAGAAGACAAAATTATTATCGTGAAGGTATCAATGGATGTGGATGTGGCAATATGCGAAATTATAATCGTCATCATTATGGTAATGAGAATAATAAGGATTCTCAAAATAATCCTTCATTTTGTAAAAGCAATATTTGTCATCGATCTGACATGAGATTTTGTAAAGCACATATCAATGATTATGGTCCATTCATGATGTAAATGTGACAACATGTGATTTATGAATACATATTCATTTTTTGGAAGAATATGAGTGTGCTAGTGGTATATACCACACTCACCTCTAGAATGAGGTTTGAGAGGAAATAAGAAAATAATGTCATTATTATGACATAAATGGTCATTGGTCAAGTACTTATTGTACGCCAAAATATTATGGCGATGTGATTATTAAAGGGCAACAGTAATGCAAGGAACATATCTTGTATAGAATTCTAACCATGACCATAATGGTATAACTTTCTCTTTAAAAGAGATACTCATAATATGGATGTTGATGAATATGTGGTAGTACCAAATTAACTGAGAACTCTGGAAGAGCCAGCTATTACTATTTTGGAGGAATACAATTGATTATCATGTCAATTTATTGTGTCGTAGTAAGTCTCAAAGAAACTTATTGAGTTTCTAAAGTATTCGCGAAAGCGGTTGGTCATACTGAGACCATAAATAAAGGAAAGATTTAATATCTTCTATTACTACAACTTGTAGCGGGGTAATATATATGTGAAAAGCTACCCGCTTTATTCTCCAGTACTACATAAATAAAAGAATACCACAATAAAGTAGAAGTTTATTAATATAAATACCCATACCATAATAAACTTGGAGTTTATTGATAATTACACATGTCATGGTGTAAATCTAAAGTTTATCAATATTGATAAATTTATTCAGTTGGCATAATTGGTTTAGCCATATCAACTTAAGTATGATGTGCAAAAATAATAGAGAATTCATATGGGTAACTATTGTATTGCTTGTTCTCATTAATTACTAGACCAACTAAAGTTGGGATTGAATCCTATGAATGCCGGAAATATCAAAGGTAAATATGAGCCCATTCACCTGCTATGTATATCACATAAGATGCATCTATGAGATAGTTATATGTGCAATTATTATTAACCCGCAACCTGGTATTTGCGAGGTAACTTGCTCAATAATTTAATTTAGAGTATAATTTCCAAATTTTCTATTCAAGATAGTTTATCTTGATAAGTTGGTTTACACCACAACTGGTATAGTAAAATGATTTATTGAGTGCCTTCACTAAAAGCTAAACTATATATATATATATATATATATATATATATATATATATATATATATATATATATATATATATATATATATATATATATATATATATATATATATATATATATATATATATATATATATATATATATAAAAGTTATCTATATCAGTTTGATATACGTTATATACGAAAGTATATTATTTTCTCCCCTCACAAGTGGTTCAGGGTCAGGAACCAAATAATTCCATCTTATTATTATTGATGTGCGATGTATATTTTGATTAACACCATAATGCACAAAGATGAGTTCTCAAAGTTAAGGAAACAAGTTACTTTTTCTAACATGAGGGGAAGACATGATAAACATTTGAGAAAAAATTATGTGGAATGAATTATCATGTGTACATCAAGATCCTCAAATAAAATAACATGAGCTTGAAGTTCATAAAAGGATAATTCATTTGCAATATATTGCAAAGCATGCCAGACACATTTGCTGACTCAAAGAAAGTGACTATATTCTCATTGCAAATGCTCATATTAAGTCCTAGAAGGACAAAGTCTATGGTACGCTTAAAGCATATAGACAAATCGGTTTCAAATAAACTTATTAATAAAGAAGATGTGCAAATGATCAAAATGATCATAATAAAGGAGGCAAGTGATCTAGAAGATCACATGCCATAATACTTCATAAAATCTCAAGAGAGGTTTAGGTACCTGAAAATATGAATGAAGAGATTTCTATGTTATGTCTTTATGAAAAAAATATTGAAACTGATATAAAATGTTCGTCGAGGACATCTATAATAGCACTAAGTATAGATGAGGACCTCAAGTCTGTTGAATGCATACACAAAAATATTGGCCAAATGGAAGAGACACAATTCAAATAGAATTGGTTTCATACGAAAGACATGTAGTTTTGAGCATATAGTTCAAACACTTGAAAGTATAAAGTCAATGATATGTGCAATCAGTTTTTGATATCTTATTTGTCTAGCATGACATGAAAACTTGATATGCATTTAATTAAAGTCTATTATATGACTTAACTTATATGACAATCCTTGAAGGATTAAATCGCTTAAAGCATATAAAATTCTTGGTCATGAAGTACTACATCCTAAGTACAATTTATGCACATTTGTATCTTGCTATAATTATAAGCATGATAATGTGATAGCGAGAATTTTCAAGGTGCAACATATTCATTGGAGTTAATATGGGTGATTTATTACCAAATCTCTGCCGACGTCAACCTTCAAGAAGCTAGTGCACAAAATTGGGGAAGACTCAAAGATGTGAATTGATGCTCTCATCAGGGGGAGTTATTACGCGTTGTACTTTTTTTTCTTACAAGGTTTTGTCTTACTGGGTTTTCTTTGTAAGGTTTTTAACGAGACAACCAAAAGACGTATTGTTAGATATGTGTACTCTTTTTCCTTCTCTAGAATTTTTTCCCACTAGGTTTTATTTTAGTTAAGGTTTTAACAATGCACATTATCTGTTGAATAAACATTTAAGGGGGAGTGTTATAAATAGAGTTTTATTTAAGGCGAAAGTCTATATTATAGGAATGCTAAGTCACTCTTTCCCTATAAATAAAGGGGTCTTATTACATTGTAATTTATCCCAAATCCATAAGAATTCTTCTCTTATTTTGCTATGCAATTTTCTTTTCTTTTATTGTTTCATAATAGTTAATTATTTTTTTATGGGAGTATAAAGGTAGGGAGAGAGGGGCCTACAAACAACCATTACCCCCTCATGTCCGGGGAAGTGGAACCTTTCTCTCTACACAATCGCCAAGTCGCCAACCCCACCCCTCCTCTCTCCCGCCCCCCCGCAAAACCCCCAAAAACCTTCTCTTCCCTTCTTTCTGTTGCAATTTCACATAGCTCTCTCTCTCTATATATATTCTTTCTCTCTCTATAAATACCCACTACTCCGAGGAAAAAATAAAACTCCTCTATTTTAATCTGCATTGATCACTTCTACTGTGCTTTCGTTGAACCGTTTATGGCATTGATATAACAACAGAGGTTTTTCTATTGAATTCAATATTCAGTTTTTTCTGAATTTGGGGGTTTCCATTTACTGCTGAAATATTGGGGTTTTGTTTTGTTGAATCTTGATTTTACCCGTTCTTTGTTTGAGAGTGTAAAAAAGGAAATGAAGGATGTTTTCCTGGCTGATAAGGACGGTATCAGCATGTTGGCGACCATTGAGTCGATATGTCCCTATGAGCAAGGATGAAGATGATGTTTTTGTGGGAGGTGAAGATGATGTGCTTTTATGGTGTAGAGACCTTGAGAAACATTCATGTGGGGAGTTTTCTTTTGCTGTAGTCCAAGCTAATTCAGTACTTGAAGATCATAGCCAAGTTGATACTGGTCGTGAAGCTACTTTTGTTGCGATTTATGATGGTCATGGTGGCCCTGAGGCTTCAAGATTTGTCCGTGATCACCTTTTCCTGCATTTAATTAGTGAGATTTGTCTTTTTTCTTTTTCTTTGCTGCAGTCTTTATTTATTAGTCATGTTAATATGCTTAATTTAGGTCCTATGCTTTCAAGGAGTCTTTTAGCCCTACTAGAGATTGTTATGCAAGAAATTTGCGCCATGGGAATCGCAAACATAGTGCGAAATTAACAAACAAGAAACAAACATAAAGGAGAGTTGCAGGAAAACAGAGAAAAAGGTAGTGGAAACAGGGTTTTTGTTCAAGACATAACCTTACAATGCTCAAACTACAGTTTTATAAAGACCAACCGGGGTCAAAGTGGAATAATAGGACTAAGGTTGGTTCAAATAGTAATAGAAACTTGGCCTAATATCTCAATTCGTTAGCAACATCTAGTACTTCTCAATGTTAGCTTGTGATGAATATGAATGGTGAACATGGTCCGTGAGGATTCATATGGTCGACCACAACTTGTTTGAGATTGAGGCGTTGGTGTTGTGGTCTTTGACAATGAAATTCTTTTTTTTTTCTTTTTAAATGTTACTGCCTATAAGAACAATTAATTGTTTCAAGTTTTGGAAGAAATGATATTTATGGTGATTTCTTGAGTATGTGAGAAGTGAAGAGTTGCAGTATTTTCTTTATTCTGTTTATGTCTGCTCTAGTGCATGTTGTAGCAGTATTTAAGTGGTTTTTTTTATAAGTTGGTAGTTAAGTAAAATGTAAAGTAGAAGTTTTCAATTGTCATTAAGTGGAGGTTTTGCCGCTCACTCACTACATAGGCTTTTGTTGCTCCTTCAATGTACTCTTGATGTTTTCAAGCAAACAAGTGTTTAGTCTCGTCTTAAAAGGAATATGAATGTTTAGAGGGAAAACGTTAACACTTTTAATAGAATACACAAGACCTTTTAATCATCGCTGTTATCATGAATAACCAGTTCATCTTAGTCTGCAAACTGATATTTGGGGTATTCTCACTGTTGTCAAACTCTCATTCTTCTACTTCACTAACGAGTCGTATGGTGACAAATATTATCATCCACTTACTTACATTTCCATCTTTTGTTCTGTTGAATAAAACCTCGCTTTTCCTACTTTCTCGTGTTGTTTTCATATATTATTTGAGAGTTTTAAGGCGATCATGGATGCTAAATGCACACATCTTTTCTTACAGGGCTTGCCCGAGAAAATGGAACAATAGATGAAGAAGTGCTTAAAAATGCGTTCGCTGCAACTGAAGTTGGCTTTCTTTCTCTTGTGAGAAGGGCATTTGGTATTACACCATTAATTGCGACAAAGGGTTGCTGCTGTCTGGTTGGTGTTATCTGGAAAAGGACGTTGTATGTTGCTAACCTTGGCGATTCTAGAGCAGTATTAGGTCATATAGGGAGATCAAATAAAATTTTTGCTGAGCAATTGACCAAGGATCATAATGCCAGTATCGAGGAGGTTAGGAAGGAACTGATGTCGTTGCACCCAGACGATTCACGCATTGTGGTTAATGTCAATGGAGCTTGGCGTGTTAAAGGCATCATACAGGTTTGCTTTTATAAGTAATATAGAACACAAGCTTTTGTGTTATGTGCCATTTTGAATTTTATATCCATTCTGAATATCTCATGACAGATGCGCATTCTTTCTGATCAAAATCAATCTAGTTTTCCATCCAACTCCTTAATATTATCAGAAAATTAGTGAGCTAAAACTCAAATTACATAGTAATTTTCTAGCTTCTAATACAAATATCTTATCCTATTCTGGTGGGTTTTTCTAAGAACAAGACATTTTTACCTCATGATATCCTTGGATACCTCTGAAACAGAACCTTTGAAATTGAACAATGGACTTGTTCCATTTTGTCACCTTGGGAAGTGATATCCTGTTGTCCCTTTGAGGACATTCCATAAAATTGGAATGATATGGAGAAGTGATCTCCCATTATATTGAAGATCACTGTTAAGTACACCCAAATATACTGAACTAGTTCTGCCCCGGCCTTTTACACTATATCTGCCTCGGCCTTTTACACCATAGTCCATATCTGCTTCTGCCTTTTACTGCATATATTTGTCTCGACTTTCATGATAGCTGCTGTATCAAAAATCTTTATTGTTCTGATTGTCTTACCTAGGTCTTTTATATTGCATTGATTTACTACATGATATAGTGTGGTTGTACAAAGCAATCACTACTCCATTTCATTATGTGAGATTATATGTATTTTATTTTACTTGTCTAAAGCAAGTATAGGCTGTATTCACATATTAGGAACTGGATTATTTTATTTTCAGGGAAGTTCGAGTGCAATTCATTGAATTTTTGGCTTGGTCTCATTTTTTCTCACCATATCTTTTCCTGTTTGATTTCTTGTGAATTCTCCAAATCTGTGGCACTCTGTTGCATTTGATTAGTTATATTCATTTTCTTTATGTTTGTGCCTGCATCTATTAGGTATCTAGATCAATTGGAGATGCATATCTGAAGAAGCCAGAGTTTGCTGTTGGTCCAGCTTACCCACGATTCCATCTTAAAGAACCACTTATTCGGCCAGTGCTAAGAGCTGATCCATCTGTATGTTCAAGAAACTTACAACCCGGTGATAGATTTCTTATATTTGCTTCTGACGGGCTGTGGGAACTCATAAGCAATCAAAAGGCTGTCGAGATTGTGCATAATAACCCAAGAGAGGTAGGTATCTCCTTTTTTTTTCCCGTTTAATAATTTTCTCTTATTCTGCCGTAGATTTATTGTTATGTTTGTTTGGTTAAACTTATATGTATTTCATCCAATATATCAGGGCATCGCAAGAAGACTTGTTATATCAGCCCTGGATGAGGCAGCAAGGAGAAGGAAGTTGAAGTATGATGACCTTAAGAAGTATGACAAGGGTGCGAGGAGGGCCTTTCATGATGATATAACAGTTGTTGTCATCTTTATAGATCATGAGATGTTGGAAGGAAAACAATCTGTGCCCGAACTGTCAGTTCGAGGATTTATAGATACTCATGGACCATCAGATTTCAATATCCTCCAAGAGGTTGCTATGAAGACAAATTCTCTCAAGTGAAACAAGTTGGCTCTTCTTCTTTTCTTGGGAAGCCTGGGTAGGAGAAGTTTCTGATGCCCTCCTTTTTGCGTTGTTTTACCAATTTACATTTGACATACAGTCCAGATGAATGGCAAGACTATCAAGTTACATGCCCACAACCCCAGGTCATTGGCGACCTACTTTCTCTAAAATTTTGATGTACACAAATTTTCTGTACAAAAACAAGCTGAGGAAACTGCCTTCTGTTGTTTGTTTACCACATTATCTGTCAAAGTAAGGCCATGAAAGTAGGCAATGTAATTGAAAATCGGGTAGTTTCAATACTCAAAATGTAAACAAGTCGAAGCTCTCTAAGGTCAACTATGTTTTGACCTTTGTTTACACTCTGATTCGTTTTTGTTTCTTACTGTGGAAAGGGTGGTTAACTGTCTTGCATGTAATCTTGACTTGCTGCACAGCATAAGCTGCTGCTGCATTCCTCTCTCTGAGCACACGCACGCGCACACCCCAGGAGGCTTTATCAATCTTCTCCCTCTTTCTGATAATACCCATGAACATGTTTGTCTGGACTTGTAATAAGCTATAGCAACTCAGTTGCATACTCTTCTATCGATGTTGCTCTTTCTGAAAATTTTGAGTTCTTTCTTCCACATCCAAAATAACTGCATATGCATAAATTTTAGGCACCACCACTTGGCTAAAGATTGAGCCCAATTACTAGAGTTCCTACAAACAATAAATGCTGTTTCAACTGCAATTTGTTAAGCAAGAGAGTTAATTTATGGCTCTTCTCCCTTTGTCTGTAAGCTTGAAATGAGATGCTGTGGTGAGGCTTGTGTGGCCATCAGTAAAAAGGGGTCCCCTGTGGGTGGGATGCTCGCATCGCAAATTTAAGTGCTAATGTCTGGCCGTTGAGCCTATGGCCGAGTACTAACTCTGGTTCAGTTTAAGGCACGATTAAATTTGGATTTGCTCCGGGAAGTCCCAATTAGGGTAAATCGCTTCTCCAATATGGAACTTCCAATTCGAATTTAGTCAAGTAATAAACACCGAGTGGAAAATAAAATAAAATAAGTAACAAGATTTTGCACAAATATAGCATTAGAAAGAAGCTGAAAGTACAACAGAAGTGGAAGATGTAGTCAAGCACGCCAACGTAAGAGTACATCAGCGATTAATGAAGTCATGAGTTTTGGTGTCTTTTGGTATGGACAGTAGTGCCAAACTAAAGAGGAATTAAACTATCAAAGGATTGAACGAGAAACATCCGATTATCAGAAGATTGATACTACATGGTCGAGGTTCATATTTTATTTTTTAATTTCACATTTGGTATTCGGTATTCATATCAGGATCTTACGCTACGAATTCGAATTCAGTTGGGTCACATGGGTGCCAATACTCGGGTGAAAACCAAAAAAATAAAAATAAAGTAAGATTGGTAACAAGATTTTGCACATATGATTAGACTATGAAAGGATTATTGAAAGAGAAACATCAGACTACTAGAAGATTGATAATATTGCCTCAACTTTTATATTATCGGGGTTCCTATTTTATTTTCTTGGATTTTTCATCTCGTGTTCGACATTAGCATGGGGCTCGGCTAAATCATAAAATGCAAATTTATATTTAATTGAGTCCCAATATGAATATCGGGTGAAAAATCAAAAAAGAAAGTAACATCAGTAACAAGATTTTGCACATATATAGCATTAGAAAGAAGCAGGAACTACAATAAAAATTGAAGGTGTAATCAAGCGCGCCAAGATAAGAGCACACCAACGACTTAATTAAGTCATGAAGTCCAAAACTAAAGCAGCGCAAAATTACCTTAAAAGACCAAAATAACGTAACACAAAAAAGGAACAGAACTACAAATAACGTATGGTACCCATGCGTTATATCACTCTGGGCTAATATCCCAGCCTAACGAAAGTTTTTCAGTCCAAAACAATAAAACAAGAGAGAAACTTTCAGAGGTAAAAATTGCACGGGGCGCTTTATTTGGTCGCCCCATTTAACCTATACTCATTTTTTAAAAAAGTTTTAACTTGTACCCACTTTTTAAACAACTTCAGCCCTCTTTCTCCTCCTCCTTCTCCTCCTTTGTTTTCTTCTTATTTCTTCTGCTACCTGAACACTCCCATGAGAGACTTTGTACTGTAATGTGTATGTATGCCTCCACAAATTGCCACTTTTACCGATACAATATTGATTCTTTTGAGATCAATATTGTGTCCTACTGTATAAAGCATCAGTCAGCCGCTTGTCTTAGATTATTAGATGAAGTTAATAAGGCGTCGTTTCATATTAAGACAAAGACCAGATGAAAAAATAAGAACATAAATTGCTTTTTACTAAACTAGGTACCTATAATTTAAAGGGAAAAGATCATACCTAAGTGACGATGAAGTTTAGGATCCTAATGCCTCCACTTTTAGCCATGCCAAAAGAATGCAAATGTCACTGATTCAGAGGTACTGGGAAAAATGGTAAAGGACATGCTCATTAGTAGTTATCTGAATGAGATCATACATATTACAGGACAAAAAAATTTCAGCTTTTAGTGCTGAAGTTTTTACAAATGAACTAAATAACTTCAGCATCTTCTGCTGAAGTTTTTGAAAAAGCTTATCCCGGACAAAAAAACTTCAGCTTATTTAGTGCTGAATTTTGTATAAATGAACTAAATAAGTTCAGCATCTTCTTCTGAAGTTTGTGAAAAAATTTAATGACAAAACTAATGAATCCAGGACAAAAAAACTTCAGCTTATTTAGTGCAATTACAAACAAAAACTTCAGCAAATAGAGAACAAAACTTTAGCTACTATGCTTAAGTTCAGCAATTACAAACAAAAACTTCAGCACACTTGGTTCCCGTCTACTAGAATGCTGAAGTTTTGCGTGATTGCCTTTGCTACTTCAGCCCCGTTTACGCGAAAAAGTGAGTACGTTTGCAATTTTTTTTGCAAAGCGGGCACAAGTTAAAACGTGACCCAAAAAGCGGGTATAAATATAAATCTCCCATATGTACCCATATTTTAAATCCTTTCTTCCCCGACAAAAAGGGCGCAAAACGGTCCTCCCTCCCTTTTAAATTATGCCATTAACGGCAAGTCCAGGTCTCGCCGCGTGGATTTGTTCAATCTTTTACAAAAAAATATAAAATTCAAGGTATATTCGAGGCATAGAAGCAGATTGTTACTCGAATTTCGGAAAAAGTTGTTTCTCCACCTTGAACATTGAGGAAACCGCTCCTATTTTAGGTATTTTACCTTTTTTTTTTAAAATTATAATAACTAGAGATTTTGTGGCTAATATTATATACGGTCAAAATTGGGCTTACCCTTTTTTATGATTAATCGAGATCGGGGGCGTGATAGGCCAGGGGTCGACCCCATGTCATACCGGACCATGACGCGAAGTTAGAGTTTTTGACCAATATTGTCCCTTATCTTTGAGGGTAGGTCTATTTTAATCCCTCAATATAATCCTAAGCATATTTAGTCTCTTAAGTATGTTAAAGTGGAACACCTTTAGTCTCACTGACACAATGTGTTCAAAAACTAATGGTATTACCCAACTCTGATTCATGAAGCCAATTTTCTGCTCTGAAGCAAAACGTTTCCTCTCCTTTTATTGGTTACCGCAAATTACCACTTTAATTCCTCATTTTTAAATAATGTCTTCTAAAATATTGACCTTGAAAATATCTCCTTCTGTGCCAGTTTTCAGTGGGAATTATACTGTATAGCCACTGTAAAAATAATAGCCGAAAAATGTATAAAAGTTATATTTTTTTTGTATAAAGTTATATATATAGTATACTATACTAGTATACTATATATATATATATATATATATATATATATATATATATATATATATATATATATATATATATAATACATGTTGAACTGCCCTATCGGGGTAGGGGTAAGGTTTGCGTACACACTACCCTCCCAGACCCCATTTAATGAGACTTTACTAGGTTGTTGTTGTTGTTATATATAAAAATTTTATATATTTTTTCGGCTATTATTTTTACAGCGGCCATACAGTGTCATTTTCTCATTGAAAACTAGCACAAAAGGGAATATTTTCAAGGTCAAAATTTTAGAAGACATTATCTAAAAATGAGGAATTAAAGTGATAATTTGTGTTATCCAATAAAAGGAGAGGAACCGTTTTGCTTTAGAGCAGAAGATTTGCTTCATGAATTAGAGTTGGATAACACCGTTAGTTTTTGAACACATTGTGTCAGTGAGACTAAAGCTGCTCCACTTTAGCATACTTAAGGGACAAAATATGCTCAGGGTTATATTTGAGGGACTAAAATAGACCTACCCTCAAAGATAAGAGACAATATTAGCTAAAAACTCCATGAAGTTAGATGGCCAAGCTCGTGACTTAGGGACCGATCGAGACCGAGACCAGCCAAGATCGAGACCGAGCAGGGTAGAGATCAAGCAAGATCGAGGGAAGCCTGCCGAGCCAAATAATGGAAAGCCAAGATATCCGCGATCGGGCAAGGATCACGGCAGAAATCTCGACACCTATCAAGAAGAGGCCGATTAATCAGCTAATCATGAGATTTCTTACCATGTTTAGGATTGTATTAAGGGTAGGATTCCCCTACTATATAAAGGGGGTCTGATCATTTGTAAAAGGGAGGAGATTCATGTTATATAAAGCAATATATTCTCTTTCTCTTAAGCTCTCAATATTTCTGTTACTTTATTCATACTTTCTGGTGAAATATTCATTTGGTTCAAGGGCAACTTAACTCTAGGATCAAAGCTACACATTTTCTTTAGTTTGCTTTATTTCTATTTGCAGTTAATTTTAATATCAATTTGCGCCTTTTCTCAGTTTGTGCCAAGTAAAATCACGTGTCCTTAAAATCACAATATAAATTCAATTGTCATCCGTTTTTAGGGTAAACAATTTGGCACCCACCGTGGGGCTAAGGATAATAATGATTGCCTGGTACAAATTTTCGTAACACATACTATTTTATGCTTGTTCTTTGAAGTGTCTTTGATTATAGGATTAAAAAAATATCAAACTCTCAATCAGCACCTCAACACATTGACAATGATCTCAGCCACCACGGCGAGAATGTGAACATTGCGCCAGGAAACATTATACCCCTACTGGCATCGATGGAGTTCCGGCTGTAGATCCAATCGACGTCAATTCGCATATAGCCATCAATGGAAATTTGGCCGTCGATCCCGAAAGCAACGTTCGTAGAGGTACCCGATTAACTACTCAGAACGCACATGGCGGTGAGGATGGCGGGATCAGCCTGCGGGTGATCTTCGAAATGTTGCAGGCCCAACAGGCAGCAATAGCCCAGCTCCAAAATCAGAACCATACACCAAGCAGGGTCGAACTCGAGCCATCCCAGGAAATTGTACATAGGCTCGAATCAACTTCTAGGAAATTGAATGAGAAGGAATCAGAGACCAATCCTGCTATCATAAAGATGCTCGAAGAACTGACAAAGCGAATCGAGACAAGGGAAAAGAAGATCGAGGAAAACGACAAGAAGGTGGAAACCTATAATTCCAGGGTCGACTAGATCCCTGGGGTTCCACCGATATTGAAAGGACCAGATTCCAAAAAGTTCGTACAAAAACCTTTTCCCCCGAGTGCAGCTCCGAAATCGATCCCCAAGAAGTTTTGCATGCCCGAGATTCCTAAATATAATGGGACGACTGATCCAAAAGAACACATCACCTCCTACATGTGTGCTATCAAAGGAAATGACTTGGAAGATAACGAGATCGAATCCGTCTTGCTGAAGAAATTCGGGGAAACTCTATCGAAGGGTGCTATGACATGGTACCATAATTTACCGCCTAATTCTATTGACTTGTTTGCTATGCTAGCAGATTCTTTTGTAAAGGCACACGCCGGAGCCATCAAGGTCGCAACCAGGAAGTCGGACCTTTTCAAGGTAAGACAGAAGGACAACAAGATGCTAAGATAATTCGTGTCTCGATTTCAAATGGAACGGATGGATTTGCCACCGGTCACCGACGATTGGGCTGTTCAAGCTTTCACTCAAGGTCTTAACGTTCGAAGTTCAGTAGCTTCATAGCTGTTGAAGTAGATTTTGATCGAATATCCAGCTGTCACTTAGGTCGATGTACATAATCGGTATCAATCGAAAATCAGGGCCGAGGATGATCAATTAGGGGCTTTTTCTGGGTCAGTTTATCCTAATAGGCCTGTGGATAGAATCAAAAGGGATATCGATCGAGAACCAATATTGAATAGAGATCCATATCAACCGTATAATGGGGACCGTAGAGGTAGCGGATCTGGGCAAAATTTTGCATGGAATGAGAGGAAAATGATCAGGGTAAAAGTTCACGGGGACTTGCTACTAAGGAAGGTCACATTAAACACCTGAAATCCAAATAAAGAGAAATTGAGTCCGAACTGGGAAGGGCCGTACTAGATTCTCGAGATCACATGGAAAGGGTCTTACAAGCTCGGAACGATAGACGGAGAACAGCTACCGAACAATTAGAACATAACTCATCTCAAACGATATTACTGCTAAGGTACAACCCTATTTCAATTCTTTCTACTTTTTTGCTAACACTTGCAGGTTATCGACAAGGAGTGGCGCGAAGCCTTAGATCTGAAAGCATGTGTTGCACTCTATTTCCCATGAACCATTTTTGTTCCAATTGGGTTTTTTGGCAAGGTTTTTAATGAGGCAACAGTGGATCGTGCTAACTCAGAATCGAAGTCCGATCATGAATTGGTGTCAAAGACAGCATTAACAGTATCCGAGGTTCCTCTATAATCAACATCGAATATTGGGGGGCATTGCCCTTAGATGTCCACTTTGTTGCGAGGAAATTACTTCATAATAACGGGGTGAGATTTGTAAAGGCTAAACGATCGAACGAACCGTGTCCACATAGATTGCTCGAGCCCTCGCACAAAACATGTACGCATGTGTAATCATTTTTTTACAAGAATAAAGAGAAGTAGTTTTCCTTGCAATTATCTCATGCCTTAGAAAAAAGTTTTTCTACTTTACAATTCCATACTCTCAATCTATTATGGAAATGAGCTCAACTGCCGATCATAACCAAAGTTCGGATAATCACCTCCACACTTGGGGACTGCCTTTCGAAAAATAAAACTAGAACATATCGAGCTATTGAGCGCCGTGGGCATAAGACCTTTTAGGCGACCCCCAAATTTTAAAGGCCACGACCACCCTACTCAGGGACTGCTATCTCGGGCAAGCCCAGATAAAAAGGGAAAATAAGCCCAATGGGTAGATCCCAAACTAAAAGGCTATGACCAATATAACACGGCTCAGAGACATCCGAAGCCCGTAAAAAAATAGGCCTTCGAAAAAAAAAATTCTTTCACAACCAGTTCTAAAGGCTATCCTCGGTAGCAATGTTTTAAAAGGCGGGGGCGTGAGGCGAGACATTTTACCTCTGACGAAGCGAGGCGTAAGCCCTAAGACATGGGGCGTAAGCCCTGAGACATGGGGCGTAAGTCCCACAGATCTTTAAATTTTACTAATTTCAAGAATTTTAAGATAGTACAAAATAAAAAATAATTATAAAATTACATTAAAATTACAAAAATATAACAAATAATCTATTTAAAATATTTATATATTATAATTCAACTACGAATAATACGAAAAGTATGACATATATCATAATATGCAAATTTGCTGCAACGTCGTTACAACTCAAACATCAAAAGTAATATATTCGATACGAAATCTTATATGTATCTCGTAAGGAGTAATGAATCTTGAAAGAATTTCAATATTATAATTTGATATTTTTTTAAAATACTCCTTTTATTTAATATACTTTTTATTTGAAAGAGAATTTAAATAAAAACATAATTCACAATTTAAATATGATTCTCAAGCACCATTCATTTGTAAGTTTCAACAAGTTAATAAAGTGACACATAATTCACCATATAATACCATGATAACTAATTATTTATAAATAGTTACTAGCTAATACTGAGCTATTAAATTAATAAGTATTGTATCTCGTAAACGTGAAAAAGATAATATTTAGAAAAATAATCATAAAAAAAATTATGGACTATTATATAGTAAAGACATAACAAAAGTTAATAAATAAATACTTTTTAAATAAAAGATTTACTTAAAATTAACTATCATAGCAGTCTTAGTAGATAACGTGCAATAATTTTTATTTTAATTATGACATAAAATACTCTCAACTTAATAATTTACAATTAGGAAAAAAATAATTTTGAATAGTCAACAATTTATTAAGAAAATTTGAGGATTTACAAGGTTAATTACATACAATTACATAAAGTTCTATTAGGCGAGCCCAGTACGCTGGGCGATGAGCGTGTCCGGAGCGTAAGCCCTGATGACCGAGGCGTAAGTCTCATGAAACTAAGTCCCACACATAAGTCCAGGGGCGTTTTACGAGTGCTCCGCCCTAGGGCGAGCCCCGGGCGAGTCCCAATTCTGCCTTTTAAAACAAAGCTCAGTAGAATCTTAAACTTAAGATATTTTCGGGAGAAAGCTTTAGTAACTTCAAACCCCGATAATGCCTTAACCTAGAAAGGCAATAAAGGCAAGGTTTTGTTCGAACCCTCAAACACAACCTTATTATTTCATGCTAAGACATTCCAACCTTTGTAAATACGAATGATAAATCAATGAAAAATATTCGAGAGCCGAAAAGGGTACACCTTAACCTGAGTTCGAGCAAATTCTCACTCGGGGACTATCTATCAAGCCCAAGGGCTACCTTATTTCGAGTTCGAGCAAGTCCTCACTTGACCATAAAGCCTAAGGGCTATGTTTACTTCGAGTTCGAGCAAGTCCTCACTCGACTACAAAACCCAAGGGCTACCTTAACCCGAGTTCGAGCAAATTTTCACTCGGGGACTATCTGTCAAGCCCAAGGGCTACCTTATTTCGAGTTCGAGCAAGTCCTCACTCGACCATAAAGCCTAAGGGCTACTTTTACTTCGGTTTCAAGTAAGTCCTCACTCGACTACAAAGCCCAAGGGCTACCTTAACCCCAGTTCGAGAAAATTCTCACTTAGGAACTATCTATCAAGCCCAAGGGCTACCTTATTTCGAGTTTGAGTAAGTCCTCACTCAACCATAAAGCCTAAGGACTGCTTTTACTTCGAGTTCGATCAAGTCCTCACTCGAATACAAATCCCAAAGGATGTTCGAGCAAATTATCACTCGGGGACTATCTGTCAACCCCAAGGGCTACTTTATTTCGAGTTCGAGCAAGTCCTCACTCGACCATAAAGCCTAAGCTACTTTTACTTTGAGTTCAAGCAAGTCCTTACTCGACTACAAGCCCAAGGGATACCTTAACCCAAGTTCAAGCAAATTCTCACTCGGGGACTATCAATCAAGCCCGAGGTCTACCTTATTTCGAGTTCGAGCAAATACTCACTCGACTGTCAAGCCTAAGGGCTACCTTATTTCGAGTTTGAGTAGGTCCTCACTCGATCATTAAGCTTAAGGGCTACACAACTCAAATTTGAATAATCATTCGGGGTCCATCGATTAGAAATGGTCGAGGGTAGTGCTTATTATCGGTCCTTACCATCCCAAACCTTGGACCTTCGAATACAACTTCAGAATTTTATGCTAAGGAATTTTAACACTTACGTGAATTAACAACCAGACAACAGATTAGAAGCCATGGAGGGTAAAAAGCTTTCATCAAAATCTTTTTACAAGGGCAACACAGCCCGATGGAAGTTCTTTGCAAAAGGCCAAAGCGGCCTCGACAGAAATATGCGGCCTCGATAGAAATACAAACACTAAAAAAAAAAGCCTAAGTGGCCTGGTCATCTCCAGGAGTGGCATCTCCGCCCTCAGGTCTTCTGCACTTTTGGATTCGCTCAAGATTTCAGATTCGTCATCATCATCGGGATAGGCTAATTTCCCGGCTTCATCTTCAAGCTTCTTAGCATTCTCAATCTCGGTTGAAAGATCAAAGCCCCGAGCATGGATTTCCTCAAGGGTCTCCCTTTGAGATTGACATTTGGCATGCTCGACGATCCTCTTTGCTCGAATCTGAGCGGCTCAGCAACCTCCTTTGCTCGGACCTGAGCAGCTTCAACATCGTCTCAGTAAATAGCCACCACTACATCAGCGTTGGCCTTGGTCGCTTCGACCGGTGATTTGGTCGCTTCGAGCTTTATGACTAGCTTCTCCTGATCGGAAACTGCTCAACCCAACTAAGACTGGAGCTCCTCAATTTTCTTGGCTTGCACCAATGTTTTCTCTTTTATACTTCAGAGCTGGGTTTTAGCTGAGGCCAGCTAAGATCGGGCAGTCTCCTTTTCTGAGGCCAAGCGATCCATGTTCTTTTTCCATTCGTCGGACTCAATTTTTATAGTTTCTACCTCTTCACGGAGCTACCCGATTATATCAATATTTTGTTGGACCTGCGGGTTCAGATCGTTAGTCACTACGCTCGATTCGCCTTCAGTAACTTCAAAGATTCTATTTACCTGCTCGACCAAATTGTTATACTCTTTTTGGGCCATCTCTAAATCAGCTCGAAAGCTCTTAACCTCCACTTCTCTTTGCTCACTAAGAAGTTTGAAGGCATATTTCTTCTCGGTGAGCCCCCGGATCTCTGCCAGCTCAACTCCTCTCGGGATCGAAGGAAGGCTTCATGCTGAAGCACCGAAGCCTACAAAACACGGAAAAGGAAATTATATAAAAAGCATAAGTGCAGAACTTTAAATTTTCAAAGATATCTAAGGCTACTCGATTTATCGCCTGTTTAGCTTCATTGAACAGGCAGTGCATCTCCACTTTGTCCATCTTAGACATGTCCTCTTTGGTTACCAAACATCGAAGGTAGCTAGCCACCCTTACGGGGGCAGAAAGGATTCGAGCATCCTCCGGGACCAAGATGACAATTGATCGCTTAAGCTCAAGGTCGATACTGGGGGTGGAAACTTGATTGGTCAGTGTAAGGCTTGAGGAAGGCTTACTCGAGCTCTTCCTCGGTATCTTCAAGTCACCCAAATCGGTGAAATCTTCCACGCTAACAAAATAGCCACGGAAAGGATCTTCTGCACTATGGACCCCTTCATCATGGAAAGTCTACGCCGCCTGAGCATCCTTAATCATCGACTCAGTGAATAAAAGAAATGAGGGAGAATCTCCAATTTCTATCACCCTAGGTAAATCTTTGAGGCACCGCCTTCCTCTCGGGGTGCCTCGAGCATGGTTTCTACACCAGTGTCAACCGCCTCCTCAATTGCCTTCTTACCTCGAGGCGAAGCGTCTTCAACTCTTTCTAGCTCGGGGACTTCGGCCAAAGCCTTCCCCTTAGTCACATCAAGTCGAGGCAGAGCAATTTCAATTCTCAGTAGCTTCTTGAACCTCGGTTCCAGCTCGCACATGGGCTACCAGCCTGGAGTCTTCTTCTTCTTCCTTAGGCTATTCCCTTAGCCGTTGGGTTGACTCCAAAGTTAAAGGGATGATGTTCCCCTTGGGTTTAGGGGCTATTTTCCTTTTGGGCTTATGCCCCTTAGAGTTCGTGGAAGTCAAATCACCGGCTTCGAGACAGATGATGGGGGAAGGATTTCTTCATCCCCAGACGGGGGCCTCATCATCACTTCCTTCCTGAGACCTATAAAAAAGAGAAATGATTAAGTTCGAAAAAGTATTCGAACAATGGTCAAATCATTAAGTCAGGAAGAAAAATTTACCTTGACTACCAGCCTCCCATCGACCCTTCGCCAAATTGCGCCATGCACGCTCAGCATGCGTCGATGGTGACATTAGGCTCCTGACCCAGTCCTCGAGTTGAGGAACTGCACCCGGCATCCAGACAATGACTACACAAGTAAAACACTGATAAGAAAGGGTGAAAAAACGAAGATAATAAACAGAAATTAAGGACAGAATTGTCCTTACGTTTCATATTCCTTTTCTCAGGAAATGGCATACTCTCGGTCGGTATCAAATCTGAGGTCTTTACTCCAACAAATTGGCCCATCCTACCCCGTTCTTTATCCTCATCTATGCTCGTGAAAGGTGCCCTGGTGGCCCGACATTGTATCTTTATTAGTCTTCCTCGATAGAGTCAGGGGCTATATAGACGTATGAGGTGGTCGAGGGTGAAATGAAGCCCACCGACTTTTCTTGCGAAAAAAATGAAGTAGTATCACTATCCTCCAGAAAGAGGGATGAATCTGACCGAGGGTCACCTCGTATTTCCTGTAGAAATCTATGATAAGCAAATCCAAGGGACCCAATGTGAAGGGGTAAGTGTAAACACTTAAGAACCCTTCCACGTGGGTGGTGATCGATTCTTATGGAGCAGGCACCACCACATGTTTGTTTTTACCCCAGTTGCAATCTTTTTTAACCTGGGAGAGGAGTATTTTGGTTATCAAGCATATATACCTCGATACCGGCTCGCATCGGCCCGATACTGAAGAAGTCTTTTCAACCTTAAAATCAGAATCGAGGACACACTCTTCGGGAAAAAACTCTTAAGGGCATGGCCGGTTCCTCATCGGCCGGCCGTGACAATGAAACAATATTCTTTTGCAGAATAGTTTTTGAAGTCTTGGCCATTTTTCTTTTACAAATGAAGACGAATGGAAACTGAGAGGAAACACTTGGTATTTTGTGATGAAACAGGCAAAGAAACACCAGAGATCTAAAAATACAAAGCTTTGAGGAAGGCAAAGGATTTTGAAGATTAGAGCAAAAAAGATTTGAAAGTAAAAGTTTGGGCACAAGAAGAAATATACATTTATAGGTTTAAGATGACAGTTCAAATCTGGTAGTGGCCGATTGTCGACTGGCACACATTAAATGCCTGGAAAACTGTACCGACGAGATTTTTTAGTTACCTCTGTTGCTTACGTCATGGTGCTTACGTCATAATGTATCGAGGTGAAGATTGAGGGCTCAAATTATTTCTTGTCATTACTCTCCAAATAACGAGGGGACTATATGTTTATGGTCAAAATCGGGCTTGCCCTTTTTTATGATTAATCGAGATCGGGGTGTGACAGGCCAGGGTTCGACCCCATGTCATACCAGACCATGACACGAAGTTAGATGTCCAAGCTCGTAAATCAGGGACCGATCGAGATCGAGACCAGCCAAGATCAAGACCAAGCGGGATAGAGATCGAGCAAGATCGACGGAAGCCTGCCGAGCCAAATAATGGAAAGCTAAGATATCTACGATCGGACAAAGATCACAATGGAAATCTCGGCACGTATCAAGAACAGGCCGATTAATCAGCAAATCATGGGATTTCTTATCATGTTTAGGATTGTATTAAGGGCAGAACTCCCATACTATATAAAGAGGGTCTGATCATTTGTAAAGGGGAGAAGACTCACGTTAAATAAAGAAATATATTCTCCTTTTCTTTTAAGCTCTCAATATTTCTGTTACTTTCTTCATACTTTCTGGTGAAATATTCATTTGGTTCGAGGGCAACCTAACTCTACGATCAAAGCTACACATTTCCTTTAGTTTGTTTTCTTTCTATTTGTAGTTAATTTCAATATCAACTTGCGCTTTTTCTCAGTTTGTACCAAGTAAAATCACGTGTTCTTAAAATCACAATATAAATTCAATTGACTTAATGCAATATTTGGTGGTGAAGACATTCCCGCTGCTACAATTGGAGTTGACGTTATCCGTTTTTAGGGTAAATAAATATTAATATTAACCATATATTCTTGTAGTTTTCCATTTTTATAGTTTTTAGTAATTTTTGAACATTACAATTTTCTGAAATTATGAGATTTGGAATTTCGTTTTTTCTACCAATTATGTTTTTTGAATTTTTGTTGTCACGACTCAAATTCCAACATGAGTTGTGATGACGCCTAACGCCGCTTCTAGGCAAGCAACAACTAAACACCACAATGAATAGACCACAACACGTCTTAAAAATAGTTTGAGAATCAAAATAATCGAAAAATATTCTCAACCATACGTGAGATATCAAGTATTATCGAAAGAAGTTCGTCCAATGACCCAAATACAAGACAAACTGCTAAATCAAGCAATGCAAAATATGACCAAACGGTCCTCAATCCCAAAATTCGGTGTCCCAAGTGCATGAATACCTACTGGAATATGCAATACTATAACAACTATCTAGAATAAAAAGTAGACAAAATACAATAAATAAGTAGGAAAGGGACTGCGTGTGCTGCAGATCGTAGAATGGAAAGTAGCTCACCACAAATTCTCTTCAGCAGCTTTGCCTACGCGCCTATATGACCATCAAATAGATATGTCTCAGTACCTGCATAATTTATGCAGACATATAGTACGAGTACGTAAATCAATACATACCTAGTAAGTATCTAGTCTAACATTGAAGAAGTAGTGGCGAGGAGTCAACATCGACATTTACTAGTGGTCCAATAATCAAATATACATGAGAAAATAGACAAGTATGAGGCATGACACGTAGCAATGAAATAGATAAAAATAAATACGAAACCGTCAAATATCAATTACTGTCTCGAATGGAGTATGTGTGACCAATACCAAGTGCAAATGCCAAATCTGAGTCAAGACGCTCATATATGCACTGACTCCCTATCAAAATATTCCGCACAATTCTGCGGAGATGAATGACCCGATCCCATAAGAGTAATTTTACATAATCCTGCCATGACGAACTACCTGATTCCTTAAGAGTAGTTTTACATAATCCTGCCTACGCGAACAATCTGATCCTATAAGAATATTGATACTTTTGATGGGTAACTAGCCCAACTCGCGAATATACTTACGAGTTGAATAATTATGAAACTTCCGAACAAATGAATATGACACAGAGTAAATCCGGAAGAGAAGTATAATTTTCGCGGGTAATTGAGTAACACACCAAGTCTCTAAAATAACAAAGCTCGATAATCTACGCAAGTCTCGTCTCAAGCTAAAACATGGATTATATTATTTAAACAGGTAAGATTAACTCAAGTAGTATAATTAAAGTATGATATAAGGTCTAAGTCTACCCGAACGTGCAATCTAACATACACAGGGACGCTCGTCAAATTTTATGTACGTAGCTCCCATAACACATATCATATAGAAAATAGAATACCTACGGGGATAAGTTCCCTCTTACAAGATGAGGTAAGAGACCTATCTTACTCCGAAATTCGATAGTAGGCTCCAATACCGCTCTAACACATCAAACCAATGCCTATCATCCCAAAACTAGCCAAAGAACATGCAAACTAGTCAAAACATACTCAAGAACCCATAACTTATCAATTAGAAATAATTTTAAATCCCACGCGAAAAGTTAACGAAATACAACCCAGGACCCACATGATCGGATTTCAAAAATTCTAAAAATAAAATATTACCCATAGCACCACAAACTCAAATATATTATTTATTCTTGAATTCTACTTCTATTTCACGTTAACCCCCCCCCCCCCAAATTTACTCTTAAGACCAAGTAAAAAACCATCTATTTCTTCTCTTTAAATCCTTGATTTAGGTGTAATAATCCATGAGTAAATAAGATATATAATCAAAATAAATATAAAATCACTTACCCTAATGATTTGGATGTTCGTCTCCTCTAAAATCGCCTTACTTGTGCTCCAAAAACTAAAAAGTGAAGAAATAAACTCAAAATCCCGAAATTAAATATTTAATATCCCAGCCAGGCTCCTTCTTCACGATGGAGGTTTCTAGCCACACGATTGTGGTTCACAAATTTTCCAGCATAATCTTCTTCATCACTATCGCGAGGCTTTGTGATTGCAATGTATAAAAATTTGCTTTCATTTGTACAGATACTCTTAGGTATAATGGCCTTAACTCTTTATACCAAATTCCAAATGATGAACGGTTTGATATTATGAAAATTAGGCTCAAACGACTAAAACTTTTACTTATTGGATTATCCCTAAATTTCATAGATTGCAATATATAAGAATTAAACCACCGACAACAAAAATTTCCTTCTACGCGATCGCAACTCTTCCCTCTGTGATCGCGATTCAAAAGCCCCAAAGTGCACTTTGCTCTTCGAGAATGCGGCCCAGACTTTCACGATCGCGATTCACAAACCTGTGGTCATTTATCAACTACTCAAAAAGGCCTAGAAGTGGTCCGAAATCATCCCAAAACTCACTCGAGGTCCGAAGGCCCCGTCTAATCAATCTAACAAGTTCATATGCCCTATGCAAACTTTTCAAAAGGCCCGGAACATGAATTCCAATATCAAAACCTAGATTTGAATATCAAATCCAATTTAATGAACTTTAAAACTTTCAAAATTTTCCGAACGCATCCGAATAACACTTAGACATTTTAGGTTACGACCAAATTTCACACACAAGTTCCGATCAACTAAATGAACATATCCAAGGTCTCGGAACACTAATCAGAGTCTGGTAACATCAAAGTCAACTCCCGGTCAAACGTATGAACTCTCCAAATCTTCAAATTACCAACTTTCGACAAATATAGTCAAAACCTTTTAGGAACATCCAAATTTTAAATATGAACATACGCCTAAGTCCAAAATTACCATATGAACCTATTGGAACCATCAAATCACTAATCCGAGGTCATTTGCTGAAAAGTCAAATCTTTATCAATTCTTCCAACTTAAAGTTGCCAAATTGAGAATCACTATTTCAAATCAATATCGAACCTCTTGGATATTAAAACCAAACCATACACGCAAGCCGCAGTACATATAAAGCTACTCAAAGTCTCAAATTGCTGAAGAATTACTAAAGCTCAAAACGACCAGTCGGATCGTTACTTTCTCCCCCATTAAACATACATTCATTCTCGAACGTGCGAAGAGTCTTTCCAAAGCTTTCAAATAACTGTATAAGATCCTCATACACACACCCATGCCGCCTCGATCTATATAAGTCCATTAACACAATCCCGACTGAAGACTCTTCTTACATATTTTGTCCATAAGCCTTAGAAGCAAATTTTAACATCTGGAACTCCTTCTAAGATCCGATTCTTATATATACACACTATATCAATTTCCTCGAGCTACATTGAGTCATAAACAGACTCCTAATATGCAACCACATAGTGTATCCCGTAACTCATATGCCCATAACCATATCTTCTACCCTTAATAATTGCTCATTATCGAACTCGGTACTGATAACATATCTCATATTGCATAGAACTCTATGCCAAGCCTTCACAACACTGCTAATAATTAAAGAAAAATGTAGAAACTCATAACCACCTATCAGAACCATATGTCATGGAGTTTTCATGCCCAACAAGAAACATTACCAAATTGTGAGCTAACTAATGGTAACCTTATTCTAGATATACCTTATCCAAATCGGATTGCATTAATTCTAGGTAATTATGTCATCTCTCACAGTACAAGCTGCTCGACCAATAAATCACATCAAATAACATCTATAATCTCATATGGCGCGATCCATGTGCCAAACAAGCAACAACTCAAATATGACCAATGGAAAAGGAGCCCAAGTACGAGAACTATCCAACACGTATATCAGATATAACAACAAAACATAATGCTATAAATCCATCCTACAAAGGAGAAGCAAAACACACCACATAAGTACAAGGAATCGTATCCAATATAATACTGTTGTGGTATGCAACATGATCTCATAACATTCTCCGAGGAGCTCATATGAGTTTTGGGATGGTTTCAGACTATTTCAGTCAACATTGCAGCTGTTGATCTGCTGCTGTGCAGCAGTGCTTCATGAACGCGGAGCTAGTCATGCGTTCACGGAGAGAATTTTGGGACAGGATTCCTTCTTCTCGAATGCGAGAAGAAGGCCGGCGATTTTGAAGGTTGTGTGGAGGGGGGCTGGCCTATGCGAACACGAAGCTTTGGAGGGAATTGACCTTTGCGAATGCGACGCCAGTGTTGTGAACGTGATGCTTCCATACACTGGCTTTTGCGAACACAAGAGCTGGACCGTGATCGCGATGAAGGCCCCGACAACAGATATTTAAATGCTGGAAATCGGAAATTTGGCCATTGTTTTTACCATTTTTAAGACCTAGACATCGGGAGGAGCCGGCTTTTGGAGGGTTTTTCACCCCAACTTTTAATGTTAGTATTTTAACTTAGTTTTGGTTATATATCATAATTTCTCATAGATATGTATCTCTAAATCTAGGATTTAAAGTGTAAAAATTATTTTTTTGGGTTTGAACTTAAAGAGCTAATTTTGGGGTGGACCTCAATGTGATGTTGGATCTTGAAACTAATTATATATTTGGACTTGGGGGCTATGAATCATTGAATTTATTCTTGATTTCGGATTTCGACCATGCTAGCCCGAGTTGACTTTTTATTTACTTTTGGGTTTTCATCAAGATTAAACCTTTATTAATTAAAAATATTTTTTAGCATTTTTTGACTTTCTTAGATGACATACGACTAGATTTTGATCGTTTTGAGGAGTATTTTTAAGGAAAGCGATATTGTGTTATTGAACTTGTTACACAATGAGGTAAGTGTCTTGCCCCTAGCTTAGGTGAGAGTTTTTTTCTTAATAAATGATATTTGCTACATGCGGGGGGGGGGGGGTGAGGGAGGGGTGATACATATGCGAGGTGACGAGCATATACGCATGTTCCAGGGTTATTCATGTTTGGGGTAGATTATATATTTTTTGTACCTTGTTGAACTTTGTGATCTTCTTTACTCATGCTTTATTTGCTTCTAAAATTATATGAGTGCAATTATCTATGCTAGAAATCACAATTTAGGCGTATAACATCTTTAGTGAGCATGATTCTTGAAATTGTTGATGTACCTTATTTGATTGCAATGATGCCTTGTCACGACCCGGATTTTCCACCTTCGGGAGTCGTGATGATGCCTACTAAGGTGAGCTAGGCAAGCCAATTACTTAACTACTTATTTCATTACTCAATTATTTCTTTAAAATAAATATAAGACGATAACATAAAAACAGCAGAACTTTAAATAATTAAGCGGAAGATAACAACTAAATATCTGAAATCTGCATCTATTACAACTCTTAAAACCTAAAGCACCCAAAACCTGGTGTCACAGTGTCACAGACGGTCTAAGATTTACTACATACAAAGTCTGAAGAAAATGACAATACACTGTTTCTGAATAAAAGGAAAATAAAACAGGAAATAGGAGTAGAAGAGACGCTAGAGCCTGCGGACGCCTACAGGTCTACCTTGGATCTCCGTGTGGACTGAAGGTTGCCTCCACACTATGGTGCAAAAGCTGCTCCGAGATCTGCACATAGTTCAGAGTGTAGTATTAGCACAACCGACCCCATGTGCTGGTAAGTGTCTAGCCTAACCTCGGCGAAGTAGTGACGAGGCTAGGACTAGACTACCAAATAACCTGTGTAGTTCAAATACATATACAGCGGAAAGAAATACAGAAATAACCAGTCAATATGGGAGGGGAAACATGCTGTGGAGGAGATAACAATTCCGAATAGAAAGACATCAAGTAATGAAAGAAACAATATAACTCGGATATCAACAAAGAATCAGAAATCAACAAATGCATGACATCACCCTTCGTGCTTTTACTCTCCTCCTCACCAAAGCAATTATATAATAAAAATGTGCACGACATCACCCTTCGTTCTTTTACTCTCTTTCCTTACCATAATTAATAAAATTAGCATGGAATGGTACATCGTGTGGCATGGCATCACCCTTCGTGCTTTCCACTCTTTCCTCACAATAATACACGGCATCACCCTTCGTGCTTTACACTCCTTCCTCACAAAACAAACAATGCACGGCATCACCCTTCGTGCTTTAACTATCTTCCTCACCCAAACAATAATCACAAACAATAGGGCAAGGGAATAAATGACATTGTAATAAAGATCCCGGCAAGGGAACAACAACTCAACAAATAAATCCCGGCAAGGGAACAACAATTCAACAAATAAATCCCAGCAAGGAAACATCATCAATAACCTCAACATCCCGACAAGGGAGATAACGAATAAATCAACAATAGCACGGCAAGGGTGACAACATAATGACCTCTTCTCTTTCTCACTTTTACTTCACAATTCACTTCACAACTCGAGCCAATGCTCTAGAGGTTCAATTATCACTTATACCTTCACAATTCATTTCACAACTCGATCCAATGCTCTAAAAGTTCAATTGTTATACAACGTGAGCCAATGCTCCTCAATGTTCGTAGGTCACAATTCTTTCCACAAACTTTATACAACAATTAGAAACCATCACCAAAGCATGAAAGAGACAACAAAGTCGTGATAATCACAATATAAAGACTCATGGGCATGCTATACACCAACGTATAGATACTCGTCACCATGCCTATACGTCGTACTTAACAATTACCACATAGCAAGTAAGACTCAACTCCTAATCCCTCAAGCTAAGGTTAGACCAAACACTTATCTCGATGCCACAGACACAATTCATGATTCAATTATAGCTTTACCCCTTGATTCCACCACCAATTCTCTCGTATCTAGTTATAACTTACTTAATTACATCAATAAACGCTAAATGAATCAACTTTATTGCATGAAAATGAATTTTCCAAAGTTTTACCCAAAACGTCAAAAATCGCCCCCGGGCCCACATGGTGAAAACCCGAGGTTCGAACCAAAAACCGTTTACCCATTCCCCCACGAACTCAAATGTATAATTTGTTTTGAAATCGGACCTCAAATCGAGGTTCAAATCCCTAATATTTGAAAAACCTAAGTTCTACCTAAAACACCCAATTTTCCCCATGAAAATCATTGATTTTGAGTTGAAATCATGTTAAAAGATGTTAAGGAGTGAAGACAATGAGTTAGAAATCACTTACCAACGTTTTGGAGAAGAAAGGTTGTTTGGAAAATCGCCTCCTATGTTTTTGGGGTTTTGAAAAATGAAAAATAACTGAAAATCCCATCTAATTATACCCCTCTCAGACCCCCTGTGCAGACCGCCCAAAATCGACTGCGGCCGCACAACCCTTCCTGTGGATTGCAGTGACATACTTTAGTATTTTGGCCATAACTTTCTCTAGAGATATCCAAATTGTGATTTCTTTACCTTTCTGGACACTAGACACGAAGGGATACAACTTTTGTTTTTGAATCGTCTCGAAATTCCTCGTAGATCAAAAGATTTACGCTTCCAAAGTCGGACCGGTGAAATGTTCTTCACCGGGGACCGCACAGAATCTAGTGCGGCCGCACAGGCCCCTCCGCGGCAGCACTCCATTTTGTGAGGACCGCACTGGTTTGTTCAGAGGCCTTCCACTTCCCTGAGCCTGCAACAGCTATGTTTTAGGCCTAAGACATCCCGGAACCTACCCGAAACTCACCCGAGCCCTCAGAACTCCAAACCAAGTGTGCATACTAACTCAAAAATATCATATGGACCTACTCGTGCGATCACATCATCAAAATAACATGTAAAAAATCATGAAGTAAACCTCAAAACTCAACATTTTCATCAAGAACTCTCAAAGTTCATAACTCTCTAACCGAAAGTCCAACTCACGTCAAATAAACTCCATTTTCACCACACTTTACAGTTATCTTTTAAATACTATAACAAGTTTGTACCGGGCTATGGAACCAAAATACAGGCCCGATAACAATGGTTTCAAACATTAATTATTTTATTTATTTCTTAGATAATTCAGTAAAACAATTTCTTTCAAAAATTGATTTCTAAGGCTTGGGACCTCAGAATTCATTTCCGAGCATACGTCCAAATCTTATATTTTACTGCGGACCTCTCGGGATCGTCATAACATAGATCTGGGTCCGTTTGCTCACAATTCTGACCAAAGTCAACCATAATAAATTTTTTTTGACTCTAGAAATTTCTATTTCTTATATTTTCACATAGAAGGCTTTTCAGATATAGGTCTGGACCACACACCTAAATCAAAGTGAGTAAAGAAGAGGTTTTAGGCCTCGGAACACTGAATTTACTTGCAATACAAGTGATGACCCAACATCACATTCTCCACCTCTAAAATAACCGTTCGTCCTCGAACGGACATAAGAAGGAAGTACCTGAGTCGGGAAAAAGATGGGGATAACGGCTCCGCATATCGGACTCGGACTCCCAGGTCGATGCCTCAGGAGGCTGGCTTCTTCACTGAACACGAACAGAAAGAAAACTCTTCGATCTCAATTGACGAACTTGCTGGTCTAGAATAGCTACCGGCTCCTCCTCATAAGACAAGTCCTTGTCCAACTGGACAGTGCTGAAATCTAACACGTGGAATGGATCGCCGTGATACTTCCGAAGCATGGACACATGAAACACTAGACGCACAGGTGACAAGATCGGCGGCAATGCAAGTCTATAAGCCACCTCTCCCACTCGATCAAGAATCTCAAATGGGCCAATGAACTTAGGGCTAAGCTTGCCCTTCTTCCCAAATCTCATCACGCCCTTCATAGGCGACAGTCGAAGCAATATGCGCTCACCGACCATAAATGCCAAATCACGAACCTTGCGGTCGACATAGCTCTTTTTCCTGGACTGAGCTGTACGAACCCTATCCTGAATAATCCTGACCTAGTCCAAGGCCTCCCGAACCAGATCCGTACCCAACAACCGAGCCTCTCCCGGGTCAAACCATCCAATCGGAGATCGATACCACCTGCCATATAAAGCCTCATAAGGAGCCATTTGGATACTCGACTGGTAGCTATTGTTGTAGGCAAACTCTACTAAAGGCAAAAACTGATCCCACGAGCCTCCAAAGTCAATGACACAAGCTCGGAGCATATCCTCCAAAATCTAAATGGTCTGCTTGGACTGCTCGTTTGTCTGATAATGAAACGTTGTGCTCAACTCAACCCGTGTGCCCAACTCTCGCTGAACCGCTCTCCAGAAATGGAAGGTAAACTGCATACCTCGATCCGAAATGATAGACTCGGGAACACCATGAAGGCAAACAATCTCCCGGATATAGATCTCAGCTAACCTCTCGGAAGAATAAGAGACTGCCATAAGAATTAAATACGCTGACTTGGTCAGCCTATCAACAATAACTCACACCGCATCGAACTTCCTCTGAGTCCGTGGGAGACCAACAATAAAGTCCATAGTGATATGCTCCCATTTCCTATCAGGAATCTCAATCTTTTGAAATGAACCGCTGGGTCTCTGATGCTCGTACTTAACCTGCTGAATTCAAACACTGAGCCATATATGCAACGATATCCTTCTTCATTATCTACCACCACTTATGCTGCTTCAAATCCTGATACATTTTTGCGGCGCCCGGATGAATAGAGTACCGGGAACTATGGGTCTCCTCTAAAATCAACTCTCAAAGCCCATCCACATTAGGCTCACAAACTCGACCCTGCAATCTCAAAACTTCATTATCACCTAAGGTAACCTCCTTGGCACTTTCGTGCTGCACCATGTCTCTGAGGGCACACAAATAGGGATCATTATACTGCCGATCACGGATACGCTCCAATAAAGAAGAACGAGCGACCGTGCAAGCTAACACACGATTGGGCTCAGAAACATCCAACCTCATGAACTTATTGGCCAAAGCCTTAACATCCATAGCAAATGGTCTCTCACCGACCGAAATATAAGAAGACTGCCCATACTGGCTGACTTCCTACTCAAAGCATCGGCCACCACATTGGCCGTCCCCGAATGATATAAGATAGTGATATCATAATCTTTCAACAACTCCAACCACCTCCTCTGCCTCAATTCAACTCCTTTTTCTTGAACAAATACTGAAGACTCTTGTGATCCGTGAACACCTCACATGCCATGCCATACAGATAATGCCTTCAAATCTTCAATGCGTGAACAATGGCTGCCAACTCTAAATCATGAACCGGATAGTTCTTCTCATGAATCTTCAACTACCGCGAAGAATAGGCAATGACCTTGCCACCCTACATCAACACTACACCAAGACCAATACGAGATGCATCGCAATAAACTGTATAAGGCCCTGAGCCTGTGGGCAAAACCAACACCGATGCCATAGTCAGAGTTGTCTTGAGCTTATAAAAGCTCGCCTCACACTTGTTCGACCATCTGAACTGGGCACTCTTCTGGGTCAACCTGGTCATCGGGGCTACGATAGATGAGAACCCCCCACAAACTGACGGTAGTAGCCTGCCAATCCCAAGAAACTCCGAATTTCTGTAGCTGATGCTGGTCTAGGCCAATTCTTGACTGCCTCAATCTTCTTCGGATCAACCTGAATAACCTCTGCTGATACAATATGACCCAGGAATGCAACTGAACTCAACCAGAATTCGCACTTCGAAAACTTAGCATACAACTGACTATCCCTCAAAGTTTGAAGACCCACTCTAAGATGTTGTTCATGCTCCTCCCGGCTGCAGGAGTAGATCAAAATATCATCAATGAAGACTATCACAAACGAATCTAAGTAAGGCCTGAACACTCGGTTCATCAAATCCATAAAAGCTGCTGGGGATTTGTCAACCCGAATGACATCACCAGGAACTCATAATACCCGTACTGAGTGCGGAAAGTTGTCTTAGGGACATTAGATGCCCTAATTCTCAACTGATGGTAGCCAGATCTCAAGTCAATCTTCGAAAATACCTTGGCATCCTGAAGCTGATCAAACAAATCATCAATCCTCAGCAATGGATACTTATTCTTGATTGTAACCTTGTTCAACTGCCGGTAATCAATACACATCCTCATCGATCCATCCTTCTTCTTAACAAACAACACCGGCGCACCCCAAGGCGAAACACTAGGCCTAATGAAATCCTTTTCAAGCAAGTCTTGCAACTGCTCCTTCAACTCTTTCAACTCCGGCGGGGCCATACGATACGGCGGGATAGAAATGGGCTGCGTGCTCGAAGCCAAATCAATGCAAAAGTCAATATCCCTGTCGAGTGGCATACCCGGCAGTTCTGAAGGAAACACCTCAGGAAACTCACGAACAATGGGCACAGAATCAATAGAAGGAACCTCAGCACTAGAATCACAAACATATGCCAAATAGGCCAAACACCCCTTCTCGACCATATGTCGAGCCCTCACATAAGAGATAACACTATGAGTAGAATGACTAGGAGTCCCTCTCCACTCTAAACGAGGTAAACCCAGCAAGGCTAAGGTCACAGTCTTGGCATGACAATCCAAGATAGCGTGGTAAGGTGATAAACAGTCCATCCCCAATATGACATTGAAATCAACCATGTCCAGAAGAAGCCAATCTACACGAGTCTCAAGACCCCCAATCACGACTATACATGAATGATGGACTCGATATACCACAATAGAGTCACCCATCGGTGTAGACACATAAATAGGAGCACTCAAAGAATTACTAGGCATGACTAGATACAGTGCAAAATAAGATGACACATACGAGTATGTAGACCCTGGATCAAATAACACTGAAACATCTCTATCACAAACCAGAACCATACCTGTAATAACTGCATCTGAAGCCTCAACCTCGGGCCTAGATGGAAGAGCATAACATCAGGGCTGGGCACCACCACCCTGAACTACATCTCTGGGACGACCTGCTGCTGGCTGGCCTCCACCTCTAGCGACCTAAGCTCTATCTCTAGTGCCTCTACCTCTACCTTTAGCACCTCTACCCCCACCTCTAGCTGGCTGCGCGGGCTGTGGAACACCTGGTGCCTATACCATGGCACGAGAACACTAATGCTGAGAGCTAATCGGTACTCGAGGGCAAAACCTAGCAATGTGACCCATATCACCACAAGTGTAGCAATACCTCGACTGTTGAGATCCCTGGAGACCTGAATGACCACCCCGAAAACTTTGGAGCGACGGTGCACTTATAGGAGCTAGTGGTGCACTATAGGACTGCTGATCAGAATACTGCATCTGAGGACCACGACTACCTGAAGCACCATGAGAAACCTGAAGTGCTGACTGAAAAGGCCTAGAAGGATGGCCTCTACCATATGAATCCCTACCTCCAGACGAGGTACCACTGAATCGGCCTGAATCCCAGGGACTCTTGTCTGACCCATGACCACCTCCCTATGACAGAACCATCTCCACTCTATGGGCCACATTGGCCGCCTCCTGAAAAGGAATCTCACTCCCAGTCTCCCTAGCCATCTGAAGATGAATCGGCTGAATAAAACCGTCAATAAACCTCCTCACCCTCTCTCTCTCGGTGGGAAGTATGACAAAGGCATGATGAGTCAAGTCGATGAACCTAGTCTCATACTGGGTAACAGTCATAGAACCCTGCTGGAGACGCTCAAACTGCCTCCAATAGGCCTCTCTCTGAGTAATGGGGGAAACTTCTCCAGAAATAGCTGTGCAAACTGCTCCCAAGTCAAGGCTGGCAATCCGACTGGTCTAGTCAAGCAATAATCTCTCCACCAAGTCTTGGCGGATCCAGATAAGCGAAAAGTAGCAAAATCGACCCCATTGGTCTCAACTATCTCCATGTTCCTAAGAACCTCGTGACAACTATCTAGATAATCCTGGGGATCCTCAGAGATGCACCGCTGAAAGTAGTAGTGAAGAGCTTGGTGAACCTATCCAACATCCACAAAGCATCGACATACATAGCTGCTCCATCATCGGTCTGAGCTACCATACCCAGCTAAACTGCTTCAACTGGCTGAACCGCTGGAGTCTGAATCTGGGGAGCTACCTACTCCGGAGTGCGAGTAGTAGGAGTCTGGGCTCCTCCTTCAGCCTGAGAGACAACTGGTTCTACAGGAAGCAAGTCTGCTTGGGTGACACTCTCCATGAGGCCCACTAGATGGACCAGAGTATCCTGAAGAACTGGGGGTAGCAATAAACCCCTCAAGGACCTGAGCTGGGCCCACCGAAACTGCTGGGGCCGAAACCTCATATCAAAGTCAACTTGAGGCTCCGCCCCTGGTGCTGCTGCTCGGGGCTGAGTTCTGACCCTACCTCGGCTTCTAGCATGACCCCAGCCTCGCCCTCTGCCCCTTGTGGGAACTGCTGCTGGGGGCTCGGGCTGCTGGTCAGTGGATGAGGAAGCACGTGTTCTCGCCATCTGGGAAAGAACAAAGTAGAAATTCAATTAGCATTGAGAAACCAAACTGCACGACAGGAGAGAATAAATGTGAAGTTGTTCCTAACTCTGTTGCCTCTGGGGGATAAATACAGACGTCTCCGTACCAATCCCTCAGACTCTACTAAGCTTGTCTGTGAACTGTGAGATTCATGTAACCTAGAGCTCTGATACCAACTTATCCCGACCCGGATTTCCCACCCTCAGGAGTCGTGATGGCGCCTGTCACACCTCCTTTTCATTACTCCCACAAGGGCGTAAAGGAGTTATTCCATTTAAAGGACAATCAGAATGGGATTCAGTTATTAATTATTTCAGAGTAGCCACTTGAGAGATTAATGGTGTCCCAAGTCAACGGTTGTATACCGAACCGAGGAAACATATGACTCTGTTACAGTCTGCAAACCAGAAATCCGAATAAGGAATTCTGTTAACCCGGGAGAAGGTGTTAGGCATTCCCGAGTTCCGTGGTTCTAGCACGGTCGCTTAACTGTTGTATTTAATTCTATCTGATCTTAATACATGCTAGCTTATGTGCCTTTTATTTAATTTGGAACCACTTTTATTATAATTATTTTTAAAAGAATTTCAACGTCGTGAAAATGCGTTTCGAACCGCGTCGCAATCAATGCACCCGTGGTTGTCAACACATTTTGACTTCGTCGAGATTTGGATTTGGATCGCATCAATGCGCACCCGAGTTTAAGAAGGTAATTTAATTGAATCGTGCCTAAAGATTCTAACGTATTATTATTTTAGGGAAGGCTGTGGAATTTACTAAACAACCTTTCCAAATTTAATTATTTTAATAACTATTCGTTGAGGGCCCCGCATACATGATTTTGTTTGGCGAGATTCGTCTCAACATTTTATTAAAAAGGCCCATTTGAGAGTGACTACAATTTTCTATTGATCAATTGTCCCTAAAAGAAGAAAGAAAACTTAATTACGTGAAAACTGAACTGAGATTATGCACTAAAATTCAGTAGTCCAACCTCAACAATGAGCTGGACCACTGATGGGCTTCAAAAATGGCCTAAAAATTCAATCAGGCAGGAGAAAGGGAAGCCCAGGTGACAGATAACAGCACCTGAGATCGAATCCCCCAGGAAGCCCAAACTCATGAAGGTAGTCCATGTGACAGCCTGAGATGGCTTATCGCTGAGCCCAGCGAGGCCTCGATTTAGTTCAGCCAAACGCCTACTGAAATTACCCGTAAATGATTTTAAGTGTTCGATAATTATAGCAAAGGGGAAACAATACGCATCTACTCGAATTAAAGGGATATTAGTCAATTGAATTCCAGTTTTATGCACAGATTAATTTATCTACTGGTATTCCAGTGAATCCTCAGATATCATTAAGGTGAGAACCAGGCTGTAGACACGATTTCAACAACACAAAGCAGACTAATTACTTCTGAATTAATTCACGCCAACATTACTATCAACCTATCATGTAATCAACTAACACTAGTGCTCACTTTATAGTAATCACATGAATCTGAAACATAATAGTTTATATAGTCCATTTAGCACAAAAGCAAGCAAAACTTAAACAATATCCATGAACTAAACACTGAATACGTAGATCTGGAAATTAGCTAAATCAGAACTCAATTCTGCAAGTAAATTCATTCTTCACATAAATCCATTTATGCACGCTTTAGCTCACAGTCATCAGGGGTACAATTGTGTACCTGGATAAGGGAAAATATGAGAAGGAAAGAAGTCAGCTACTTTGAACAGCAACAGCAACAAAACTCAGCAGTATATCATCACAGAACATGCCAGGAAATGCTTTTGAAAAATCAGAAATATAAGAAGACTCAACAGATCAGTCTAACACATACTTGAAATGCACTCCTAGCCCTCACAGCTGAGCCTAGATGCCTCTGAAATCCCGCTGGACCTAAATCTCAACTGAAGTCCAAACTAATATGCCCTAAACTCACTTGAATCAGTCGTTAGTCACTCCCAAACACTTTTTAGAAATAGAACCTCGAGCTGGAATGAAGAATGCCCAAGGAAGGACTGAGAATCACTAACACTAGTGATGAAATAGTAAAACTGTTTTTGATTTTTTTTTCATTTTTTGATGTTTTTTCTCTTAAGTATTGGAATTGAAATGCTAGCTGAAATTGAAAGCAAGGAGGAGAACTTTTGGGCTGAAAATTCAATCCCCTTCCTCAAGGCACTTGATGCCCTTTTATAGGTGATACAAGAGGGTCAATCAGATTTTGGGTTTTCTTTTTAGTCCCTCCCTTATTTTCAGTTTAGTCCCTTTATTTTTGACTTGCTCAACAAGTAAATCCCTCTATTGTGCTAACACCTACACTAAAGTACCCTTCTAGAAGGCCCTAGGATGCTCTTCTACCCCCACAATACCTATACTACCCTTACCCCTACTTTAAAATTACTATTCTTATCAGAATTACCCTTTTCCATACCTAAACTACCCCTGAAAGCTTCTCCAAGTTACTGATTCTACCTATATTCTCAACAACTATAACCAATCCCCTAATTTAATTCAAAACTAACTAAGACTGATTAATTAGAACTCAGAAATTACCCAATTGAACTAACCAATCCCAATTATTCAATCACCCAAACCCAAACAACTTAGAAAAACCAGGAGAACAGGATCAGTCAACATTAAATGAAATTAAACTAACTTTTAACCAATAAGCTCACAACTGACCATTCGAACATTAAATTCAGAACTAAAAAGCAATTGAAATCAACCTAAACATCTAGCTAACATTAATGGATAAAATGTTATTGAATCCAAACTAATTAATTATGCCGATTCTGCAATTAAAATTATGATTAACTAATAAATGACACATGCATCAAACTAAACTAAAATGCGAAGATGCTTTGCTGATTAAAACAGATGGAACAAGGAACAAGGAACAAGGAACAAAGAAGATTTAAACTATACTAATACATAAAAATAAATCGTAAAATTAACAGCACACTTTAATGAAATCAAAACTATAACTAGAATTTCAACTATGCAAGTAAGAGGAAACAAGAAAGCTCACTGAAGCACGAGAAACTCCGGCCAGCTGCTATCATCCGAATCTTTCCAGATTTTTGACACATAACATCCCTAACCATGTGTTTTTACAAGAGAACACATGGTTAAGGATATTATGGTCTAAAATCACAAAGATTTTGGGTTAGGGTTTTGGCCAGAAATTCTTAGATCTGAAATTCGCGCCGCTTCACCGAGATTTGAAGGAAGATGGTCATGGATTTGGGTTGAGGGAAGTCCGGGGATGGTGTGGTATGATTTTGGTCCAGTTTGGATGAATTTGCGACTTCGCTGGAAAACTTCAATCGGAGATTCGACGAGCTCCGGCAATATTCGAGGGAAACCAATGGTAGGAATGGAAAGTGGAGAGTGAGGAGGACGAGGGGTGTAACTTTGGGGGTGATTAGCATCGGCGCCGCCACCGACGATCTAGGAGTTTCAGAACGGCGCGGCTAGGGTTTGTGGGGGAGTGAGGAAGACGATGGGGAATGGGGTGGGGGGGGGACCTTCGGACACTTTTATAGTACGCCTACCCCGCCTCTGAGCCGTTGATCTTGTTAACCTCGACCGTTTGGATAGATCGACGCCAAACAGTGTCGTTTTGATTTTAGCATATTGGACCGGATGGGGAGAGGGTTCTGGGCTTGGGTCGGAACACTGATTTGGGCTGAGGTTTGGGTTAAATTGAAATGAGCCCAATTTTGTTCTTGTTTGTTTTTCTTTTCTTTTATTTCTTTTATCTATTTTGTATTTTGTTTTCCACTTTGTAATTTTGTATTTATTTTTCTAATTTTATAAAATTGCAACAATTAAAATAAAGTCCTAATATATTTCAAAACTAAACTAATTAAATTCTAAAATTATTTAAAACCTATTTTACGCCAAATTTACGATTAAAATAACTTAAATGCGAAAGTGAGCTATTTTGTAATTTTTCATGTTTGGTTCTAAAACAAACTAACCCCTAATTGATCCTAAACATATAAAATTATATCCTAAATGCAAATGCATATTTTTTTGTATTTTATATGAATTAACATGCACAAATAAAATGCAACCATTATCAGAAAATGATACCAAAATGCACAAAAAATTGTAAAAATATTGAAAAATTATTTTGTTGGAATTTTGGGAATTATTCATATATAGGGCAAAAAATCACGTGCTCACAGCTACCCCTCTTTGCTTGAAAACATGAAATATTTTTGGGCAAAGATAAGTGAGCAAATACGAGCGATTTTTGCCCGTTTGGAAATTCCGTGTGAAGCATTTTTTGAAAAGCTTGACCGCACCCTGCTTCAGAGGTTGCCTACATATCCTAGGCTAAACAGGAATCAGGTCAGTGTAGTTTGGGAATGTCTGGTAGCTGGGACTACCAGGAGCTGTGATTTCACTGCGATTGCTGTTGTTGCTGCTTGCTGACTTCCCTTATTACACCACGTCAAAGATAAAAGAAGCTGAACTAACTATGCTCTATGAATTAAAAAAGTCCTATCTAGATTCTTCAAACTTTGCTCTTGTACTTCCTTGTTGCCTTGTTGTCTTGTGTTTTCTTGTTGCCTCATTGTCTTGTGTTTTCTCGATAAAATTCCTTGTTGCTACTTCAACTGGTCAACTGCGATGCTGTTCCCTCTCTCCAAACTGCTGAACTTGAGTAAACTTGAACTCAAATGTATTTCTCTGTTATCCAGGCGGGCTCCTGACTGTTGAACTTGAAATTGAAAATACTCCTCTATTATTCAGGCGGGCTCCTGACTGATAGAAATAGACAAAACGAAGGAAACTTTCTGCCCCAGTTTGGAAACTGGGCACATGTTACCAGATATTAATAGGAATTTGACTAAAGCTAGACTTGAAATACCTCTGCTGTACAGGCGGGCTCCTGCTTTCCGAAACTTGAATTGTATACTTCTGTTCTCCAGGCGGGCTCCTGATTGCGACTACCTAAAAATTTAGCACTTCCATTCTCCCGGCGGGCTCCTGACTTCGCCTACTTAAAAATTTAACACCTCCATTCTCCAGGCGGGCTCCTGACTTCAACTACTTAAAAATTTAACACCTCCATTCTCCATGCGGGCTCCTGACTTTGACTACTTAAAAATTTAATGCCTCCATTCTCCAGGCGGGCTCCTGACTTCGACTACTTAAAAATTTAATACCTCCATTCTCCAGGCGGGCTCCTGACTTCGACTACTTAAAAATTTAATGAATTGTGTCACCTCTGTTCTTCAGGCGGGCTCCTGATTGCTAAAATTGAATTGTATGTCTCTATTCTCCAGGCGGACTCCTGATTGTCGAAATTCGAAATACGTGTCTCTGTTCTCCAGGCGGACTCCTGATTTTTAAAATTTAAACTCGATGTCTCTGTTCTTCAGGAGGACTCCAGACACCGAACTTAAAAAGTATGTCTCTGTTCTCCAGGCGGACTCCTGACTTTTAAAATTTAAATTTTATGTCTCCGTTCTTCAGACGGACTCCTGACACCGAACTTATAAAGTATGTCTCTGTTCTCCAGGCGGACTCCTGACTTTTAAAATTTAAATTTTATGTCTCCGTTCTTCAGGCGGACTCCTGACACCAAACTTAAAAAGTATGTCTTTGTTCTCCAGGTGGACTCCTGACTTCAACAAAATAATCAACCAACGGAAATTTTCTGCCCTAGTTTGGAAGCTGGGTGTATGGGTGAGTGTTAAACTGAATCATATTATCACATATTACTAAGAATTGAAAGCTAAATCCTATTATCCAGGGAGGTTCTGACAACTACATCATGTTATCTACAAGGGTTTAAACTACATCCCTTTATCCAGGAAGATCCTGTCAACTCCAAACAATTATGAACCTAAGGTGTTACTTCTCACTATACCATGTTATCTTATCCGGGTATTTGAATTATGTCCTATTATCCAGGAAGGTCCTGACAACTTGCATTTTATCCTAAACATGCAAACTTTGCAACCAAATTATATTTCCCTACGCTATTCATGGTTATCTTGTATTTAATCAAACCGTACTTTGCGGTCAAACCTGATTACTGCTTGCTTTCCCTTTTATGGAGAATTCCTCCTGAACCACCAACTTTCTGCCCCTGTTCCAATCAAAGAAAATTCCGTTAGTTTAAGATGGTGGTTAGTTGATGGCATTCTTGTTGAAAAATCCCCCCCTGCATTGCTTTGTGTTGATTGACTTCCACGCACTGACCCTGAACCGTTTGATTTTCTGACCAACTTTTAAATTCCCCAACCTATGGCGACCTAAATGTTTTACACCCATGCTGTTATTTCACTTTTCTGCCCCTTTTGTTTGAACCTTTGCATTTCCCACGACATTTCCCAATCATTCCACCGATGAAATTTCCGTTAATTCCCTGTATTCCACTTGACATGAGGTTGTTTTTGACATGCTCTGACCACGTTGTGCTTTACAATTTCGGAAGCTGGTAGCGAGCCTTGAAATCCTTTCCCACTTGCTTTTGAACATCACTCACATTAGAACATTTAGACAAACAAAAACCCCCCAAAAGAGAATGAAATGCAATGGTTTTACGGGTTAGGGATAAGAAGAATCCAAAACTGGATGACTACTAAAAATGAAGTGAAGAAAAGAAACTTATCTGACCGGAACAGCTGGCACCAATGGTCATGACATGCATTTCGGACTAATCGGCCCAACCGATCCAACTAAACAACTCCCAATTGCCATACCTCATTGCCCAGGACTTCCATCAATTGTTTGAATTACCCAGACCCTAACCTTGTTCATCCTGCGGTGCCTCAAAACAGTTTTCCACCCGCAACCCTTTTGCCAAATAACCATTTTCAACTCACTTTCGCCTCAAGGTGCCCGTGAGGGTTTTCACCAATAAGACTCTCTCATTTATTTTTCTCTCAACTCCCGTCGCTTAGGGTGCCTGTGAAGGTTTTCACTGATAAGACTCTCTCATTATTACTTTATTTTTCTTGCTTGAACCAGAGTGTTGCCCCTATCGTGAGTTATTCCTACCTGTTCAACTTGGCATTTCTCAAAACTGATCAGAAGGTCTTTCTTTGGACCGTAATGTAGGCTTTTGGATTGGGTTAGAAAGAAAGGTATAAAAGGCTCAACACAATTCAAATGGGTTCAAATTTCAACTTTCGGAATCCCACTGTTCACAACAATCACAACTTCTGCCCCAGTTTCTTGCTTGGGGATTTTTGGATTTTTATTTTGGTATGACTGAACCTTGGAGTAAGGCTGCCTACGTACCCTTTCGGGATCAAGTCAAACGTAGTTCACTGTATCATAGTTACCTTTGTTGGTGTGTTTTTTTTCTTTTCTTTTCTTTCTTTTCTTCTTCTTTTCCTTCTCTTTCTCTTTTCCTTCACTTTTCATTTTTCTTCTTTTTGTTTTTTCTTCTTCTTTTTCCTTCTTCTTTCTTTTTTTCTTTTCTTTTCTTTTTCCTTTGCTTTTCTTTTTTTTTCTTTTATGTTCGGCACCTGTGTTCCTTGATAATGTCATTGATTCCGAAAGAGGGGTATGAAAAATAAGTAAGGCTCGAAGGGGATGACAAGGGATAAAAATGTTTGGATAGCAGGACAAAACACCTTCGTCATTTCAATCTTTAAGATATGCCAAATACAAACAGATACGTCCAGAAATAAATAAATCATGCATAATATCTCTTGACTGCATCGGAATTAATGGCCATTTCTATACATTTTCCTTCTACATCTGTCAAATACAATGCCCCGTTAGACAATACTCTGATTACTACAAATGGTCCCTGCCAGTTTGGGGCAAATTTTCCTTTTGCTTCAGTCCAATGAGGCAAAATCCGCCTCAACACTAATTGTCCGACTTCGAATTTCCTTGGACGCACTTCTTTGTTGGTACAGTTGACCATGACACACTGATGCCAATCTCTTCTTGTCAATCAAACTCAACTGCTCAAGGCGGCTTTTCACCCATTCATCATCATCGATCTCAGCCTCCGCAACGATTCGCAGAGACGGGATTTCCACCTCTGCAAGTATTACTGCCTCGGTGCCATACACCAATGAATAAGGAGTCGCCCCCACCGAGGTACGAACGGTGGTGCGGTATCCTAACAATGCAAAAGGTAATTTCTCATGCCACTGTCTAGACCCTTTAACCATCTTTCGGAGTATTTTCTTTATATTCTTATTGGCTGCTTCAACCACACCATTTGCCTTGGGACGGTATGGAGTAGAATGCCTATGTGTAATCTTAAACTGCTCACATGTCTCTTTCATCAAATGGCTATTAAGATTAGCTCCATTATCCGTGATGATTACCTTCGGAATCCCAAACCGATAGATGATATTTGAGTGCACGAAGTCGACCACAGCTTTCTTAGTCACAGACTTGAATATCTTAGCTTCCACCCATTTGGTAAAATAGTCTATAGCTACAAGAATAAACCTGTGCCCATTTGACGCTGCTGGATCAATTGGCCCAATAACATCTATGCCCCATGCGACAAAAGGCCATGGTGCGGACATCATATGTAGTTCTGATGGTGGAGAGTGAATCAAATCTCCATGCACTTGGCACTGATGACATTTACGCACAAAACTGATACAATCCCGCTCCATAGTGAGCCAATAATAACCTGCTCGGAGAATCTTTTTTGCTAGAATGTACCCACTCATATGCGGTCCACAAACTCCGGAATGTACCTCAGTCATGATAGATGTAGCCTGTCTCGCGTCCATGCATCTCAACAACCCGAGATCTGGAGTTCTTTTGTACAACACTCCTCCACTAAAGAAAAACCCGCTTGCCAATCGCCGAATCATTCTTTTCTGATCACCGGTGGCCTATACCGGATATACTCCCGTCCTGATGTACTCTTTGATATCATGGAACCACGACTCGCCGTCGATTTCCTCTTCTATCATATTACAATAAACATGCTGATCACGGACTTGAATCTGCAACGAATCAACATAAGCCTCGTCTGGATGATGCAACATCGACGCCAAAGTAGCCAAAGCGTCGGCAACCTCATTATGAATCCTTGGAATGTGCCTGAATTCTATAGCCTAAAACCGCTGACAAAGCTCATGCAGACACTGCCAGTACGGTATAAGCTTTAAATCCCGTGTTTCCCATTCTCCTTGAATTTGGTGTACCAGTAGGTCCGAGTCACCCATGACCAAGACTTCCGTACACCCATATCTACAGCTAATCTCAATCCCAATATACACGCCTCATATTCTGCCATGTTGTTCGTACAGTAGAAACGAAGCCGAGCTGTAACAGGGTAATGCTAACCTATTTCAGAAATAAGTACCGTTCCTATTCCCACGCCTTTCATATTTGCAGCCCCATCAAAGAAAAGTTTCCATCCCGGCTTCTCAGCTTGTTCCAATTCATCAATGTGCATCAACTCTTCATCAGGGAAATAAGTTTTCAAAGATTCGTAATCTTTATCGACGAGATTCTCAGCCAAATGATCGGCTAGTGACTGTGCTTTCATCGCAGTCCATGTCACATAGATAATGTCGAACTCTGTAAGCAGGATCTGCCACTTTGCAAGCCTCCCTGTAGGCATAGGCTTCTGAAAAATATACTTCAACGGGTCCAAGCGAGATATGAGGTAAGTAGTGTAAGATGACAAATAATGTTTCAACTTCTGTGCCACCCAAGTTAGGGCGCAACATGTCCTCTCCAGATGAGTATACTTAACCTCGTAAGATGTGAACTTATTGCTGAGATAGTAGATAGCCTGCTCCTTTCTACCCGTAACATCGTGCTGCCCCAGTACACAGCCGAATGAATTATCCAAAACCGTCAGATATAGAATCAAACGCCTCCCTGGTTCTGGCGGGACCAACACGGGTGGGTTCGACAAATACCCCTTTATCTTATCAAAAGCCTCCTGACATTCATCAGTCCATTTGACCACAGCGTCTTTCTTAAACAATTTGAAAATTGGCTCACAAGTTGTCGTGAGCTGAGCAATGAACCTACTGATATAGTTCAATCTTCCTAACAAACTCATCACCTCAGTTTTGTTTCTTGGAGGTGGAAATTCCTGAATAGCTTTGATCTTTGACGGGTCTAATTCAATACCCCGTCGGCTGACTATAAATCCCAACAACTTCCAAGATGGCACCCCGAAAGCACACTTTGCAGGATTGAGCTTAAGATTGTACCTGCGAAGCCTTTGAAAGAACTTTCTCAAATCTCTGACATGGTCGGATTGCTATCTAGACTTCACGATCACATCATCCACGTACACCTCGATTTCTTTGTGTATCATATCATGGAATATTGTTGTCATGGCCCTCATATAAGTTGCCCCAGCATTTTTCAAACCGAACGGCATGACCCGATAACAATACGTTCCCCACGGCGTGATGAATGCCGTCTTTTCTGCATCTTCCTCGTCCATTAGAATCTGATGATAACCCGCGTAACAATCCACAAAAGAACCAATATCATGTTTGGCACAATTGTCAATCAGTATATGGATGTTGGGCAGTGGGAAATTGTCTTTTGGACTCGCCTTGTTAAGATCTCGATAATCGACACACACCCTGGTCTTGCCATCTTTCTTCGGCACAGGCACAACATTAGCTAACCAAGTGGGATACCGTGTAACCTGAATGACCTTTGCATCAAATTTCTTGGTAATTTCTTCTTTGATCTTCACACTTATGTCCGTTTTGAACTTTATCAACTTCTGCTTGACAGGAGGGAGTGCCGGATCAGTGGGTAATTTATAAACCACTAAATCGGTGCTTAGTCCTGGCATATCATCATACAACCATGCAAAAACATCTTTGTACTCATGCAATACTTTAATTATCTCCTCCTTGAGTTGTGGCCCCAGATGAACACTTACTTTAGTTTCCCGCACATTGTATTGGTCCCCTAGATTAACTGCTTCTGTGTCATTTAGGTTAGGTTTAGGTTTTTCTTCGAAGTGACTTAATTCTTTACTAATTTCCTCATAAGCCTCATCGTCGTTACAATCCACCCCATCATCACACTCGATTTCTTGTATTATTATTTCTGAGCTAGATTGGCTTTTAAAACTGGGCTGAAGATTCCTCATGCATGTCATATCATTGATATCAACATAAAAAGAACTGTACAAAAGAAAAGAAAAAATGGAAGCAAAATTAGGAATGAAGAAAATTGCATTTCATTGAATGTAAAGATAACAGGGTTTTAACTCATCCAAACGGACGAAACATAGCAACTGAATTACAAACCCTGGAATAATCCAGGTGACAAAAGGAAAACAAAACCCACTACCACGACTCCCTCCGAATTGGAAGAGGAGTAGCTTCCCAATTGTTGATGTTAGCATGCGGTCCGATGTACTGTATATCTGCTCTGCTTGACCCTTCCCCGGCCTCAACCATGTTCACTTCAGAAAATACCCTCTCGAACACCCTATCCAAGTTCTCCTCTGCACCAATCAGTGGACCCGACACCTTTGCCAATGACTGCTTCTTGCTACCCGGCCTGACGAAGGACCTGGACAAGCGTGAAATCGGTTTGGGAAGAACCCAAGCTTTCTTTTTCAATTTACAAGCCCTTCTAACATCTGCCGCTGTTGGTTTGAACCCTAGTCCGAAGGTGTCCAGATTTTTGGGCAGAGAAACAGGTTTCACAATGCCCTGAAGCTCAGCCCCCAGACCTTTTCCTAGCACGAACCCATTACTCAGCATTTTTGATACTACCATGATGGTCGCAGCTGCCACCCTGGGACATGGAATGCTTTTACCCTCGGGCACTCTGTTCACTGGGACCGTGTCGAAGACCTGATAAACCCATGGTCCCTTATCATCTTCAGTTTCTATAAAGGGCACAATGGCATCATTCATGGCGCATGTGAGATCTTCCCCATATAACACGATTTCTTGTCTGTCCCACTCGAACTTGACCATTTGGTGCAGTGTGGAAGGCACTGCTTTGGCCGCGTGGATCCATGGTCGACCCAACAAAAGATTGTAGGACACTGCAGCGTCCAACACCTGAAATTCCATAGTGAACTCGACTGGGCCAATAGTCAATTCGAGTACAATATCCCCACTGTGTTTGTTCCCCCTCCGTCAAACCCTCGAACACAAATACAATTTTTGCGGATTCTATCATCATCAATCTTCAACTTGTTCAATGTGGACAACGTACAAATATTATCACTTGACCCGTTATCGATCAACGCTCGAGTAACCATTGAATCTTCACACTGACTGTCAAGTAGAGAGCTTTATTGTGTTATGTGCCTTCCACAGGCAATTCATCATCAGAAAATGCTACCCTGTTTACCTCAAAGATCTTGTTGGCAATTGTCTCTAGATGGTTCACTGAAATTTTGTCGGGCACATGAGCTTCATTCAATATCTTCATCAAAGCTCGGCAATGCTCGTCAGAATGGATCAATAGTGACAACAACGAGATCTGGGCCGGTGTTTTTCTCAATTGTTCAACAATGGAATAATCTTGGACTTTCATCTTTTTAGAAATTCTTCTGCCTCTTCTTCCGTCACAACCTTTTTTACTAGCACTGGATTGTCTTTAGCGCCCCTAGCCTTTCTCAACTCCTCGGGAGCAAAACAACGTCCCGACCGAGTTAGTCCTTGTGCTTCACAACTCTCTTACTCAATTTCTTTTCCTTTGTATGTCACCACTACCTTGTCATATTTCCACGGTACAGCTTTGCTATCAATCATGGGTAATTGGACTACCGGCTTTATGACAACTGGTTCTATGTAGGCCCATTTCACAACAACCACGGGTGCCGATGACGACCCCGGTACCACTAACTTGACTGGCTCTGGCTTTTTTGCAGCAACAAATGGTCCTTTTCCCATTACCAACACTGGCTTATCTTTTATCGCTTTTAGCGGAACCACTGGCCTTGCGCTAACTGTCTTTTCTCTGACATTGGCTTCCATAGAACGGATCACCATGACCGTCTGCGAGGGGTTTTTAGGCTCTGTCCCCTTATGTATCAGTTCGATCATATTGGCTTCATAATGCGCTGGTAACGGGTTTTGATTGATGTTTGGGGCCTCTGGGGCCTGTACTTCAATACGGCGATTATCAATGAGTTCTTGTACCGCATTTTTCAACTTCCAACATTTTTCAGTATCGTGCCTCGGCATCCCTGAGCAATACTCGCAGCTAACAGAATGGTCCAGGTTTCTGGGAAGGGGGTTTGGTGCTTTGGACTCAATTGGGGTCAACATTCCCAACTGTTTCAATCTATGGAAGAGAGTGGTGTAAGATTCTCCCAGCGGAGTAAATGTTTTTCTGTTTGGGGCCTTCTCACTTCTAAAAGCTTGGTTTGGGCGGAAGCCGGTTCCTGGTCTGTTTGCCCTGGGAGGTGGATATGTGTTTTGTGTGGGTGGATGTGTGTTTTGGGGAGTCGGTGCACGCCATTGCGAGTGCACCGGAGGCTGAGTGTATGTCTGGGCGTGGTGGATAGAAAAATGTGGTTCTGGTGGTGGATAGTAGTGTTGTGGTGAGCCATATGGGGTATATTGGTAGTTTGGGTAGTGGGGTCTGGGTTTGTTGTAGTAGGGTGGAGGGTTATTGGGCCTGGATCAAGTACTAGTTTCAACCGCATCAACTTCTTCCTTCTTCTTCTTTCCAAGCACACCACCAGTACCGCTTTGGATGGCCTGGGTGGTTGCTTTCAATGCCGAGTAGCTCAAGATCTTGTTAGACTTCAATCCCTCTTCAATTATGGCTCCCATCTTTACCACTTCATTAAACGACTTTCCAACAGATGTCACTAGATGACCAAAATAGGTAGGCTCCAATATTTGCAAGAAATAATCTACCATCTCACTCTCCCTCATCGGAGGATCAACCCTTGCTGCTTGTTCCCTCCAGCGGAAACCAAACTCTCTAAAACTTTCCCCAGGCTTCTTTTCCAGCTTCAACAATGATAGACGATCGGAGACTATCTCAAGGTTATACTGAAAATGGCCAATGAATGCTTGTGCCAAATCATCCCATGTATACCAGCGGCCGGGGTCCTGTCTAGTGTACCATTCCAGCGCGGACCCACTCAAGCTTTGACCGAAATAGGCTATCAACAATTCGTCCTTCCCCCCAGCACCTCTCATCTTGCTACAAAAGCCACGCAGATGGGCTACTGGGTCACCGTGCCCCTCATACAAGTCAAACTTCGGCATTTTAAACCCTGCAGGCAACTGAACATCAGGGAAAGGGCACAAATCTTTGTATGCAACGCTGACTTGGTTGCCTAAGCCATGCATGTTCCTGAAGGATTGCTACAGGCTTTTGACTTTACGAAGCACTTCCTCCTATTCTGCATTAACCGGTTTCTCAACTTCTCCCGGGATTTCAAAATGGGGAGTATAGGTATATGGCTCAGGCGTTTTAAAAGTGGGTTCGGGAGGGTAATATTGGGTATCGTGAGCTTGGAATAGCGGCTCACTGGACGATCTATGTAATGGGGCTGGGGGAGGTGCCACAAAGACTAGAACCATGGGTGGGGGAGGGTTCTGTTTGGGGGGTAGAGCTGGGGGAGCGTATGAAGTGGTACCATAGCCCTGGGCGTGATAGGGGAAGGCTGAAGATGCGTGGGGAGTGGTAGGCTCCAGAGCATGAGCCAGGGGTGGGATGTAAGATAGATTAGCGGGGTATAGTGGTGCCGGATGTCCCTGAGACCATGCCCGATGCATTTCGGCCATTTGTGCTTTTAGTTTCCTTATCTCTTCTTTCATAGCACCCACATCTGTTACCTCAACTTCATTTGAAGGGTCTACGATGCTGATTTCTGAGTCCTGCCCTGTCATGTTTACTTTATCTTTCGACCGGGTGTTGTACGGGTGAGTTGCCAGAATTGCCAATCAACTAACCACCTGCCTGGACTCACACATTTAGACAACCACTTTGTTAGCGATTAAGTCTTAACATATTTGACAACCGCACGTTGGTATGAGTGCACCTATACAGTTAATCATTTCTATTATGCGTTTGCTCGATTGCATGCGTCATCCCGACACTTCGTTCCTTGTTTTTTTTTTTCATCTTTCTTTCACATTTCTCACCTTATCCTTCTCTGGTGCTCTTTTCTTTCTTCTATTTCTTTCTCTTTTGGGTTTCCGCTCATTTCTTGCTTTCTCTTTCTCCTTTTGTTTTTCCGCTCTCTTCTTTCTTTCTCCCTTTTTTCGCTCCCTTCTTTTTATCTCTTTTTTTTTACGTTTCATTGTTACGATTACGGTCGAATCCTATGGAGATTGCCTACGTATCGTGACCCCGCACGAATCAGACCAAGCGTAGTTCGTGAAAAATAAATGCAAAAATAAAGGGTGGAAATTTTGAAATTTTCAATTTTCATTACTAAAACAAACTATTACAAACTAAACATTTTTCGGAATGAAACTAACAGACGCAAATTAAAAGCAAACACAGACTCTAAGACTGCAAACATACTTGACCTGAAAGGATGACGGACAGACGAAAGACAGACTCAAAAGGTAGAAAACTACAGACATGGCCTATGCATACTCTAGTGCTTCAAACTTAGGTGTCCGCGGGGCGTCGTTCGGCCTCGCCACGGGCCTAGGATCCAAATCCCTTTCAAGCTGCTCTAATTCATTCATGGTTCATTTCACATAGATCATTACTGCGGAGACAAAAGTAGTATGGGTCATGTCTTCACAAACCCGGCATCTCCTGAAAATGGCATGAGCAATGGCTCTAATCCTGTCTTTTGTTTGCTTCTTTTCTATAAGCAAGCGTCTTATCTGATCGCTGCATGTCTTTAAAGCTCGAGAATCCTGCAGGTGTTGATCTTGCAACTGCTGCACTTCTACCTCCATTTGGGCCAACAAGTCGTAACAATGTCCACTTTCAATTCCAAAATCTCTGGCCTGTCTAACCGCTTTACCCTCAAGGGCAAACACTTTTCTCTTTAAATCGGCAACAATTTTCTCATGGTCCCTTTTCAACTGATTCAAGTAATGGCGACGCTCCTCTGTTCTTGTAGCCCACTGTGCTTTAATCTCTGCCATGATATTCTCAGATTTTTCTAATTCATCCCGCCATTCCCTGACTTTATTTTCCAGCCTTCTTATCAGTTGCTCATCCGATCGGCTCCTTGATTGCTTATCGACGGTTATCCTCAATTGCTGGATTTGGGCCCTAAGCGCTTCGTTTTCTCGAGCCAGTCTGTTCTTCTCACCTTGATCCGCGGCAACCTATACACTGTTCTCGAATTTCAGACTCTCAACTTGCTGCTTCAGTTTACCAATCTCAACTCGATAACCTTCTTCCTTTGCTAACCAGTCCCACTGCTCTTGGGACGACTCGGTGAAATGTTCGAGATAAGGTCTTTTAGCCGGTCTCCCGCATGCCACGTCACCTCTGAACCAATCATGATACCCCGGGGCAACTTCCCCTTTAGCCCTATCTGACACACAAGTGTTCGCCATCAAATGTTGACACTTACTCCATATTTGGCGAACTTCTTCTTCGGGAAACCGACCGTCAGGACTAATTTCGACCACTTGGGTACTCAGATCTTCATCTCTCAGTACTACTTGATACCTCCCGAGCAGCCTCAGAACTCGATATGGCGCATAGGGCTGGATGCTTTTGAGTCCCATCAACAGAAAATGCGGCCGGGCTGCTGGCATATATATGACTTCTTCGACAGGCAACCATCCAAGCACCCACTGTATCTGGCTGGCAGTGAGGGTCTGAAATAATGATGTCCAGGCCGTGACTCCTTCAGGTAGACTAGCCCCTTTGATTCTTGTGTAAAATTCTCCTATACAAGTTTTCTCAAACGAACCATAACTCAATAGCTGAGAGCGGGGGCACAAATGCTTAGTCATCCACATTTGTAACAACAAGTTACATCCCTCAAAAAATTTGCCCCCAGCTTTGCAAGCAGTGAGAGCCCGAAAGATGTCAGCCACGATCATAGGTGCTAAATTGCTTTTCCCCATGGTTTGCAAGATACTGACGATCCCCGCTACTTTCAAATCAATATTACCATCTTTCCTTGGGAATACTATGAGGCCCAAAAAGGCTATCATAAAAGCCACCCGTCTGTGTTCCTCCCATTTTTGTCGGTTACTTCTACTGCATAGCTTAAAGTCTGGATTATTGAATCTGCCCACGTGGCCATATCTATCATATATGAAGCGGAAACTGCAGAAACCCTTTGCAAAATCTGGATGATGAACAGTTCGGGGTATTTTCAAGGAATCCAAAAACCGATATACGGTAATTGCCTTGGGAGCAATTAAGTATTTGAACCTCAACGGAGCTTGATCACTTCCGATGTACCCCGCTATTTCCTCCAATGTCGGGGTGAGCTCAAAGTCCGAGAAATGAAATACATTATGTGCCGAATCCCAATAAGCGACCAATGCCCTGATAATATCACCCCGAGGCTGAATGTCTAATAAATCCGGGAGATCTTTCAAATACTTTTTCACTTCGTCTTGCCCTTCTTTGCCTAAATCATTCCACCATAATCGCAACTCAAAAGGGATTTTGGGCATTATTGAAAAGGGTTCATTCAGCATCGTGCTCATCCTGCACATTTATTAAGGCGATTAAGCAAAAGAAAAACTTTTATTCGACTAAAAAAAGAACTATCTATATTTTTGACTCAGAATTACCTATATATTTTCAAATTTTAAAAATGAAGAACTCGATTCTCAAACGAGGCCTTTCAGCACTTCGGGAACAAAGATTTTAAGGCTGCGAAAGTCAACCAGTCAAAAATCAAAAATTGACCAAGATGGCTGTTTTTGCAAAGTCAGCCTTCCAGCGTCCCTTTTGGGGACATTCGACTATTTATGACAAGACGGCCCCACTTGAATTATTTACGACGAAAAATAAAAATTTTGACATTTTTTGGCTATTTTTGCAAAAGAAAGGTTGGACCCGATGAGGGTTGCCTACGTATCCCACACTCTGTGAGAATCAAACCAGCGTAGTTCGGACCAATTAACCGAACTATTTTTAAAACAATACTCTTTTTCATTTTCAATTTTTCTTTTCCAACAAACAATAAACAACCTATTTTCCAAACTAAGAATAAAAGACTTTTTTTTTTCAACAAACACTTTTCAAAAATAAAAGACTCCTTTTTTTTTTCTATTTTTCTTTTATTTTTAGTAAAACAGACTATTAGAAATAAAGCAGTTTCCTTTTTCATTTTCTCAAAATTTCGGTAGAGTTTCGACAGTGTTTGGGCATTGGGTTTTTAACTCCCTAACTGTTATTTCTTTTTTTTTTTTCAATTTTCCAACATTTTGGAGATTCAGAAACCGGTCAACATGCAGGTTCGGAACAAATAAATGCGCAGCTCAAGTGAATGCATCAGGATGGTCTTTTCATTTCAGGTTGCTAGTCCTGGACGGACCCAACCCCTGTGTTGAGTCCCCTAAGTCAAATGCAACGTGATGCAAATAAGCGTTCCTACTAGGGATCCGGCATGAAGTCACGTTATTCTATGTTCAAAACCTGGGTTGGTGTTCTAGACTGTGTACCCCAGCGGACAACTCGAGTCGAGGAGGGGGCAACTTACCGGGAACCAAAAGGCCATCCGGCTTCGTAACTTGTCCGGCCTCTTTCTTATTTCAAGGTATGACACTAACAGAATAGGGAGTCTCAACCAGTAAGCACATCCCCGGAGGTGAAGAGAGAAGGGTGTCGGCACAGTTTATATACAGTTCAGATAATATCAAAGCGGTAACATTTAGCACATTCAGCACAAGACATGTAGGAAAATCAGATACAATTAAATACAACAATATATCTAAGCTCGAATTCTGAACCCTGAACCAGAGATTCTGGGTTCGGTCCCTAGCAGAGTCGCCAGAGCTGTCACACCTCCTTTTCATTACTCCTGCAAGGGCGTAAAGGAGTTTTTCCATTTAAAGGACAATCGAAACGGGATTCAATTATTAATTATTTCAGAGTCGCCACTTGAGAGATTAATGGTGTCCCAAGTCACCGGTTGTATCCCGAACCGAGGAAACATATGACTCTGTTACAGTCTGCAAACCAGAAATCCGAGTAAGGAATTCTGTTAACCCGGGAGAAGGTGTTAGGCATTCCCGAGTTCCGTGGTTCTAGCACGGTCGCTTAACTGTTGTATTTAATTCTATCTGATCTTAATACATGCTAGCTTATGTGCCTTTTATTTAATTTGGAACCACTTTTATTATAATTATTTTTAAAATAATTGCAACATCGTGAAAATGCGTTTCGAACCGCGTCGCAATCAATGCACCCGTGGTTGTCAACACATTTCGACTTCTTCGAGATTTGGATTTGGATCGCATCAATGCGCACCCGAGTTTAAGAAGGTAATTTAATTGAATCGTGCCTAAAGATTCTAACGTATTATTATTTTGGGGAAGGCTGTGGAATTTACTAAACAACCTTTCCAAATTTAATTATTTTAATAACCATTCGTTGAGGGCCCCGCATACATGATTTTGTTTGGCGAGATTCGTCTCAACATTTTATTAAAAAGGCCCATTTGAGAGTGACTACAATTTTCTATTGATCAATTGTCCCTAAAAGAAGAAAGAAAACTTAATTACGTGAAAACTGAACTGAGATTATGCACTAAAATTCAGTAGTCCAACCTCAACAATGAGCTGGACAACTGATGGGCTTCAGAAATGGCCCAAAAATTCGGTCAGGCAGGAGAAAGGGAAGCCCAGGTGACAGATAACAGCACCTGAGATCGAATCCCCCAGGAAGCCCAAACTCATGAAGGCAGTCCGTGTGACAGCCTGAGATGGCTTATCGCTGAGCCCAGCGAGGCCTCGATTTAGTTCAGCCAAACGCCTACTGAAATTACCCCTAAATGATTTTAAGTGTTCGATAATTATAGCAAAGGGGAAACAATATGCATCTACTCGAATTAAAGGGATATTAGTCAATTGAATTCCAGTTTTATGCACAGATTAGTTTATCTACTGGTATTCCAGTGAGTCCTCAGATATCATTAAGGTGAGAACCAGGATGTAGACACGATTTCAACAACACAAAGCAGACTAATTACTTCTAAATTAATTCACGCCAACATTACTATCAACCTATCATGTAATCAACTAACACTAGTGCTCACTTTATAGTAATCACATGAATCCGAAACATAACAGTTTATATAGTCCATTTAGCACAAAAGCAAGCAAAACTTAAACAATATCCATGAACTAAACACTGAATACGTAGATCTGGAAATTAGCTAAATCAGAACTCAATTCTGCAAGTAAATTCATTCTTCACATAAATTCATTTCTGCACACTTTAGCTCACAGTCATCAGGGGTACAATTGTGTACATGGATAAGGGAAAATATGAGAAGGAAAGAAGTCAGCTACTTTGAACAGCAACAACAACAAAACTCAGCAGTATATCATCACAGAACAGGCCAGGAAATGCTTTTGAAAAATCAGAAATATAAGCAGACTCAACAGATCAGTCCAACACACACTTGAAATGCACTCCTAGCCCTCACAACTGAGCCTAGATGCCTCTGAAATCCCGCTGGACCTAAATCTCAACTGAAGTCCAAACTAATAGGCCCTAAACTCACTTGAATCAGTCGTTAGTCACTCCCAAACACTTTTTAGAAATAGAACCTCGAGATGGAATGAAGAATGCCCAAGGAAGGACTGAGAATCACTAACACTAGTGATGAAATAGTAAAACTGTTTTTGATTTTTTTTTCATTTTTTGATGTTTTTTCTCTTAAGTATTGGAATTGAAATGCTAGCTGAAATTGAAAGCAAGGAGGAGAACTTTTGGGCTGAAAATTCAATCCCCTTCCTCAAGGCACTTGATGCCCTTTTATAGGTGATACACGAGGGTCAATCAGATTTTGGGTTTTCTTTTTAGTCCCTCCCTTATTTTCAGTTTAGTCCCTTTATTTTTGACTTGCTCAACAAGTAAATCCCTCTATTGTGCTAACACCTACACTAAAGTACCCTTCTAGAAGGCCCTAGGATGCTCTTCTACCCCCACAATACCTATACTACCCTTACCCCTACTTTAAAATTACTATTCTTATCAGAATTACCCTTTTCCATACCTAAACTACCCCTGAAAGCTTCTCCAAGTTACTGATTCTACCTATATTCTCAACAGCTATAACCAATCCCCTAAATTAATTCAAAACTAACTAAGACTGATTAATTAGAACTCAGAAATTACCCAATTGAACTAACCAATCCCAATTATTCAATCACCCAAACCCAAACAACTTAGAAAAACCAGGAGAACAGGATCAGTCAACATTAAATGAAATTAAACTAACTTTTAACCAATAAGCTCACAACTGACCATTCGAACATTAAATTCAGAACTAAAAAGCAATTGAAATCAACCTAAACATCTAGCTAACATTAATGGACAAAATGGTATTGAATCCAAACTAATTAATTATGCCGATTCTGCAATTAAAATTATGATTAACTAATAAATGACACATGCATCAAACTAAACTAAAATGCGAAGATGCTTTACTGATTAAAATAGATGGAACAAGGAACAAGGAACAAAGAAGATTTAAACTATACTAATACACAAAAATAAATCGTAAAATTAACAGCACACTTTAATGAAATCAAAATTATAACTAGAATTTCAACTATGCAAGTAAGAGGAAACAAGAAAGCTCACTGAAGCACGAGAAACTCCGGCCAACTGCTATCATCCGAATCTTTCCAGATTTTTGACACATAACATCCCTAACCATGTGTTTTTACAAGAGAACACATGGTTAAGGATATTATGGTCTAAAATCACAAAGATTTTGGGTTAGGGTTTTGGCCAGAAATTCTTAGATCTGAAATTCGAGCCGCTTCACCGAGATTTGAAGAAAGATGGTCATGGATTTGGGTTGAGGGAAGTCCGGGGATGGTGTGGTATGATTTTGGTCCAGTTTGGATGAATTTGCGACTTGGCTAGAAAACTTCAATCGGAGATTCGACGAGCTCCGGCAATATTCGAGGGAAACCAATGGTAGGAATGGAAAGAGGAGAGTGAGGAGGACGAGGGGTGTAACTTTGGGGGTGATTAGCATCGGCGCCGCCACCGGCGATCTAGGGGTTTCAGGGCGGCGCGACTAGGGTTTGTGGGGGGGGGGGGGGTGAGGAAGACGATGGGGAATGGGGTGGGGGGACCTTCGGACACTTTTATAGTACGCCTACCCCGCCTCTGAGCCGTTGATCTTGTTAACCTCGACGGTTTGGATTGATCGATGCCAAACGACATCGTTTTGATTTTAGCGTATTGGACCGGATGGGGAGAGGGTTCTGGGTTTGGGTCGGAACACTGATTTGGGCTGAGGTTTGGGTTAAATTGAGATGAGCCCAATTTTGCTCTTGTTTGTTTTTTTTTCTTTTATTTCTTTTATCTATTTTTGTATTTTTTTTCCACTTTGTAATTTTGTATTTATTTTTCTAATTTTATAAAATTGCAACAATTAAAATAAAGTTCTAATATATTTCAAAACTAAACTAATTAAATTCTAAAATTATTTAAAACCTATTTTACGCCAAATTTACGATTAAAACAACTAAAATGCGAAAGTGAGCTATTTTGTAATTTTTCATGTTTGGTTCTAAAACAAACAAACCCCTAATTGATCCTAAACATATAAAATTATATCCAAAATGCAAATGCATATTTTTTTGTATTTTATATGAATTAACATGCACAAATAAAATGCAACCATTATCAGAAAATGATACCAAAATGCACAAAAAATTGTAAAAATAAAGAAAAATTATTTTGTTGGAATTTTGGGAATTATTCATATATAGGGCAAAAAATCACGTGCTCACAACTGCCCCTCTTGTGAGCTAGGCAAACCAATCACTTAACTACTTATTTCATTACTCAATTATTTCTTTAAAACAAATATAAGACGATAACATGAAAACAACAGAACTTTAAATAATTAAGCGGAATAAATATCTGAAATCTGCATCTATTACAACTCTTAAAACCTAAAGCACCCAAAACCTGGTGTCACAGTGTCACAGACGGTCTAAGTTTTACTACATACAAATTGTGAAGAAAATGACAATACATTGTTTCTGAATAAAAGGAAAATGAAACAGGAAATAGGAGCAGAGGAGACGCCAGAGCCTGCGGATGCCGGCAGCTCTACCTTGGATCTCCGCGTAGACTGAAGGTAGCCTCCACACTATAGTGCAAAAGCTGCTCCATAATCTGCACATAGTACAGAGTGTAGTATCAGCATAACCGACCCCATGTGCTGGTATGTGTCTAGCCTAACCTCGGTGAAGTAGTGACGAGGCTAGGACCAGACTACCAAATAAACCTGTGCAGTTCAAATACATATACAGCGGAAAAAATACAGAAATAACCAGTCAATATGGGAGGGGGAGCATGTTGTGGGGGAGATAACAATTCCGAATAGAAAGACATCAAGTAATGAAAGAAACAATATAACTCGGATATCAACAAAGAATCAGAAATCAACAAATGCATGGCATCATCCTTCGTGCTTTTACTCTCGTCCTCACCAAAACAATCATATAATAAAAATGTGCACGACATCACCCTTCGTGGTTTTACTCTCTTTCCTCACCATATAATCAATAAAATCAGCACAGAATGGTGCATCGTGCGGCACGACATCACCCTTCGTGCTTTACACTCTTTCCTCACAATAATACACGGCATCACCCTTCGTGCTTTACACTCCTTCCTCACAAAACAAACAATGCACGGCATCACCCTTCGTGCTTTAACTCTCTTCCTCACCCAAACAACAATCACAAACAATAGGGCAAGGGAATAAATGACATTGTAATAAAGACCCCGACAAGGGAACAACAATTCAACAAATAAATCCCGACAAGGGAACAACAATTCAACAAATAAATCCCGGCAAGGGAACATCATCAATAACCTCAACATCCCGGCAAGGGAGATAATGAATAAATAAACAATAGCCCGGCAAGGGTGACAACATAGTGATCTCTTCTCTTTCTCACTTTTACTTCACAATTCACTTCACAACTCGAGCCAATGCTCTAGAGGTTAAATTATCACTTATACCTTCACAATTCATTTCACAACTCGAGCCAATGCTTTAAAGTTCAATTGTCACTTATACAGTTATACTTTCCACAATTCGTTGTACAACGTGAGCCAATGCTCCTCAATTTTTATAGGTCACAATTCTTTCCACAAACTTTATACAATAATTAGAAACCATCACCAAGGCATGAAAGATACAACAAAGTCGTGATTATCATAATATAAAGACTCACGGGCATGCTATACACTAACGTATAGATACTCGTCACCATGCCTATACGTCTTACTCAACAATTATCACATAGTAAGTAAGACTCAACTCCTAATCCCTCAAGCTAAGGTTAGACCAAACACTTACCTCGATGCCACGAACATAATTCACGATTCAATTATAGCTTTACCCCTTGATTCCACCACCAATTCTCTCGTATCTAGTCACAAGTTACTTAATTACATCAATAAACGCTAAATGAATCAATTTGATTGCATGAAAATGAATTTTCCAAAGTTTTACCCAAAAAGTCAAAAATCTCCCCCGGGCCCACATGGTCAAAACCCGAGGTTCGAACCAAAATCCGTTTACCCATTCCCCCACGAACTCAAATGTATAATTTATTTTGAAATTAGACCTCAAATCGAGGTCCAAATCCCCAATATTTGAAAAACCTAAGTTCTACCCAAACACCCAATTTCCCCTATGAAAATCATTGATTTTGAGATGAAATCATGTTAAAAGATGTTAAGGAGTGAAGAAAATGAGTTAGAAATCACTTACCAACGTTTTGGAGAAGCAAAGTTGTTTGGAAAATCGCCTCTTATGTTTCTGGTGTTTTGAAAAATGAAAAATAACTGAAAATCTCGTCTAAATATACCCTTCTCAGACCCCCTGTGCGGACCGCCCAAAATCGACTGCGACCGCACAGCCCTTCCTGTGGACTGTAGTGACATGCTTTTGTATTTTGGCCATAACTTTCTCTACAGATGTCCAAATTGTGATTTCTTTAGTTTTCTGGAAACTAGACATGAAGGGATACAAATTTTATTTTGAATCATCTCAAAATTCCTTGTAGATCAAAAGTTATAGGCTTCCGAAGTCGGACCAGTGAAATGTTCTTCACCGCGGACCGCACAGAATCTAGTGCGGCCGCACAAGCCCCTCCGCGGCAGCACTCCATTTTGTGCGGACTGCACTGATTTGTTCAGAGGCCTTCCACTTCCCTGAGCCTGCAACAACTATGTTTTATGCCTAAAACATCCCGGAATCTACCCGAAACTCACCCGACCCCTCGGAACTCCAAACCAAGTGTGCATACTAACTCAAAAACATCATATGGACCTACTCGTGCAATCACATCATCAAAATAACATGTAAAAAGTCATGAATTATACCTCAAAACTCCACATTTTTATCAAGAACTCTCAAAGTTCATAACTCTCCAACCGGAAGTCAAACTCACGTCAAATAAACTCCGTTTTTTCACCACACTTTACAGTTATCTTTCAAATACTATAACAAGTTTGTACCAGGCTCCAGAACCAAAATACGGGCCCGATAACATTGGTTTCAAACATTAATTCTTTTCTTTATTTCTTAGATAATTTAGTAACACAATTTTTTTCAAAAATTGATTTCTAAGGCTTGGGACCTCGGAATTCATTTCTGGGCATACGCCCAAGTCCCATATTGTACTGCGGATCTCCTGGGATCATCGAAATACGGATCCGAGTCTGTTTTCTCAAAATGTTGACCAAAGTCAACCATAATTAATTTTTTTTGACTCTAGAAATTTTTATTTCTCATATTTTCACGTAGAAGGCTTTTCGGATATAGGTCCGGACCACGCACCTAAATCAAAGTGAGTAAAGAGGAAATTTTTAGGCCTCGAAATACTGAATTCACTTGCAACACAAGTAATGACCTTTTGGGTCATCACATGCCTTATATCATAAACAAAAATCTATACATGTTACCTTCTGCTATTTGAGCTTATTTATTAATACTAAAGATTATGATTGAGGTCTTAGGGCGATATTTGGTATGATAGGTATTTCCGTGTTATTAATATGAGATTGGCACAATGGATATTTTCATGTGGTTTGATATGAGAATGGCACGTTGATTGTATCCATGAAGAGTGGATGGGAGTTGGACTTTACATTATATTAATGTGTTTCTTAGATACATATATGCATTCTACCTTGGTTGCTCCTACATGCTTTTTCTATCTTGTTTGTTAATATCACATCTATGCTACTTGGTTTATTACCGTTGCATCTATATTTTCTATTTTGTTTATTACTATCATATCTATGTTTCCTACTTGATTCGTTACCGTTACATCTATATTTCCTACTTGGTTTGTTACCTTTACATCTATACTTTTTACTTAGTTTATTACTATCACATATTTATCTTCTAATTAATTTTTTCTGTCATACTTGTGCATGCAACCTGGTTTATTACTGTTACATATATGCCTTCTACCTATTTTGTTGTTGCTACATATATAACTTCCGCCTTGATTTTTATGGTTACCTTGATGAGTTATTGATTTGGTTGTTACTATTTTCGTGCTGATTGATACAATAGGATCGGCTGCGCGCCGTACAGTATTATAATTGGACCAGGTGTATGTCTGCACAATATAGCCATAAGAACGAGTTACCCACCGTAATAATACTATGATCGAATGAGGTAACAATAATGTAATTTGTTGAATTAAGTTGTTGATATGTAATACATATAATTGTGCATTCATACTTGCAACTTATATGCGCATTCCTCTATATGTTTTCAAATATCTTCTTACGTTCGTATGGTACTAGTTAATGAACTGTTAAACACTTGTAAGGCGTCAGGTTGATGTAAAGTAAGAGTATCTTTCATACCCTGACACAAGGCTCATGCGAGTGTATTCGTATATGGTTATTGGTAATTGATAGAACTTGACTTTATTCATGTAAAGACTCTCCACATCATGTAGAAGTAGCTGAGTTAGTGTTATTGAGTGTATATCTTCTTCAGTATATGGATTTGTTATATTAGTAAATGTCTTCGACCTGGAAGGTTAGAAAAGCATGTTGTCATCTTTTTCCTTTAAAGTGTACCTTATCGTCGATGTTTATTGTTTCATGACTTTTTTTCTAGTTATTTCTTTCCTATTATTTTTTATGCTTATAAACTGTATAGGTATATTAAATAAGTATATTTTGACTTAAAACCTCACCACTACTTACCGTGATTAATCAAGATACTTATTGAATACATGGGATCGATTATACACATACTACACATCTGCACTCTGCATCCAGATATTTGGAGCTAAGCAGCTGCGGAGTTTGAGGATGAGCATTGAAGACAACATCGTTCCATCCATCTACTATCATCTTCTTCATGGTGGTATACGACTAATATTTCTGTTTATGTAACTTCCAAATAGATGATGTATTTCTTCTTGCCAACGTTGTAAATTTCAAATCTTAGTTATTCATGACTTGTACTTCTGGATCTTATGGTAGTTGTATCTAAATTTTGTATTCTTATTTTTGTATTTGTTGATGATCTTTAGGTTAGATAATATTTTATGTTAGTTGGCTTACCTAGCGGATTTGGGTTAGGTGCCATCATAACTTGATAGTATTTTGGATTGTGACACCGGCATATATAGTCTCACTCATGGCTCTTGATGTTTTATACTTCAATGCCACACAAGAGGGGGTGATTTATATGGTGTCCAATTTTTACGTGCACAGATTATTGAAGGATCTGGTTCTTCTATGTGTTCCTTATACTACTATTACGAAAATAATAAATGCGAAAAGTAAATAATACAAATATTTTTACGTGAAAAACACCCGGCTCAAAAGGTAAAAAAACCACGACCTACTACTCAGTAGGATTTTTCCCAACACTTCACTAAATCACTGAGCCAAAACAACATTTACAAAAACTCTTTGTAAACCTAAGAATTACCTCTATTCCTGTTGTGGCAACCAGCCTCTAACTGTTGCGACAACTTCAAGTTAACTCTAACTTGAATACTCAGAGTACATAATATAATTGCTTCCAGATAAAGCTAAAAGGTATAATTTGAAAACCACCTACTACAGTGAAACTAGAATAAAAGACAGACATTTAGAACTGGTTCTTCTATCTGGTTCATGTAGCTTAAGGTTCACACACTTGAATCACATAAGAATTGCTTGCAAAATGCCTTACTATTTTTCTCTCAATTCACGTTTAACTTCAGCTTTTGTGCATCACCTGTAAAGTGAGAACATCCTAAATATATAGAGTCAGTAAAATAGGAAATAACCAGAGTTCCAATGCTATACTCTTCCTTGGTGGAAGAGTTCTAGTTAACTTCAACTTCCAACTCCTTCCTTATCTTGAATAGTATTCTCTTCGAGTAAGGAGTCCTTCTCCTTATCAATTATGCAACCTTTTCGATCAAGAGATATCAGATATAATAGCTTAAGCTGATCTCCCCCACGTGTATCCCTTATGCTTGAATCTGCCGTATCTGTGTATACTGTGGATGAACCTGGTTCATGCTTGAGTTTCTTTGTCAATCATCAAAACAAAATTTACTTGGGACAACAAATTCTTCCTTTTTGATGATGACAAGCTCTGTGCTTTTCATAAGCATATGCCCTGTTTCAACTCAGCTCAACATCAACACAAAGTTAGAACACTTTTCATTTTTAAAGTCACTAATCATCAAGGACGGAGTTCATTAGGTTATAAATATCACAGTCCAAAGGAAAAGCTCATCAAGGACCATGTTCATTAGGTTATAAACATCATAGTCCAAAGTAAAAGCACAACCTAATTCCCCCTTTTGGCATCATCGAAAAGTTGCATAATTATATTAGATAACCAGATTTTAATAGAAATTACTCATGGTCACTAGGACTACTTCAAATGCAATCATGGAATCAAGAATCATCTACCAATCTAATGATATTAGCCATCTAATAAGCATCACAAACAGTTAGATCACAAAAACATTTGATTATCATTGATACTTAGTCATCCACAAAGAATAAAGAGAAATAAAAATACTGGATTATAAGCAAAAGAAACAAAAAAAAAAATTCTATCTGGGTCACTGGTTGGTCTAACTAGGCTAGGAGGCTTAAAGCGGGGAAAAACTAGATTTTTGGTTCTTGGCTTGAAGCAGTTTCAACATACCATGTGTGAGCAACTAATTTTTTCCCTACATGAAATAACTCCTAAAAATAAACCAAAAATAATTATTAAGGGATTTTAGAAGTTTTTCTTTATTTAGTTGCATTTCATGCATTTTTAATATTTTAAAATCATAAAAAAATGATAAAAATGTCACGCTTTAATTTCATGTCATCTTAGGTCCAATTTGCATGTAGGAATTAATTTTATTAAGAAAAATCACAAAATGGTCATTTTTACATATTTAGCTTTTAGTCTTTAGAAAGTAGTGTTTTTATTTAGTTAATTAGTTGTTTTAATAGATAAATAATTTTAATTTTTACATATTAGATTGATTTAGGATTTTATTAGATTTTAAAATCAAAGAAAAAGAAACTGAAAAAAAAAAGATTTTGATTTAGTCTTCCTACCCCAAAGTTAATTAGCCCAAATTCATGACCCAAATCCCTTCAAGCCCAAAACATTGTGCCCATACCCATTCCCCATTTGACCTAACCTAATTCCTACCCCTATAAAATAATTCCTAACTCCTAAAAATGAGAAGAAGAAAAACTCCAAAAAGGGCAGAAAAACTGCTACTTTCTTCTACATTTTCCTTCACTAGATTCATCCCCCAAAAAAAAACCCATTTTGACATTCATTCTACTGACCTGGGAATCCTTCAACTCCACCCCCCAAAATCGGCAGACCTCATTTTCTCAAAAGCTAGAACCTAGACATATAGAAAGCAAAAAGAAAACGGCGGACTTCCCATTCCAAAAGAGCTAAGAGCAGCTAAGAAGGGATTCCTAGACTAAAAAGAGAAAAATCCAAACCAGCCGTAAAAAAAAATACAAAAAAAGGGAAGGCTTGAATTTGATTGAACGTTCCTGTTTTGCAATTGATAAAAAAGGTTTTGTGTTCGTCCATTTTCAAAAACGAGGAAAGACAGAATGGAAAGAGGCTTTATCATTTTTCAAGGATCTGATTTGACCGAGGGTTTTAATTTACCGTTGGATTTGGATGGATTTGGGTTTCGGGTATGCCAGTGTCAATTCGAGGTTCCGGTTCGCGATTTTGGTATTTCAATCCAAGGATTGTTGCTTTGTCTAGCCCGATGGATTTGCAATCTTCGGATTTATTCATCTATAAAAGGTCCATTTCTCAATTTTCATTCTCATTTCATTGTGTTACAATAACTTGGTGCGCGTGTTAGTTGATTTATGATTCTACGTTGTTTGAGTAGCATGTTTTAGTTTTCATTTAAATTGTTTTAAGTAATTTTGTTTCGATCGTGATGTATGTAGTCTTGGTTCTTGAATAAATTCTTTTAATTGGGTAGATGAAAAAATAAGAGTTGTTTCTTTCTTGGCAAGGAATAAGAATGGACCATATGGTAGGTTTTGGACCATAAGGAATCTGGCCAAGTTATAAATCATGTTAGCTAGCCTATTTGCCCCAATAATATTTTGTTCATAAATTTGGCATTGCAATAATCTTAAATTTTAGGAAGAATAATGAACACCTTTGGAGTGCTTTAGGCGCGTTTTGAATTTATTATCGTGATTATGTACACGTTCGCGTGACATAGCCACGATTTCCAAAATTAAAATCAAGGTATGCGTTCGCACAACTTTGACCAAATTTTCTTAAATAATTAATAAAGCGTGATTAATTGTGGACACATACGCGTGACATGATTTGTGACGCGCCAAACGAAATGAGTACACGTACGCATGATGCGTTCGTTTAAAGATAATTCTTTAATTACGAATAATCAAGCAATTAAAAGCAGTAAAAAAAATAAATGCACGTAGGTTCTAAAATGAGTAGTTAAACAATTAAGCCAAGTATAAATTGCTATGCGACCGTGCTAGAACCACGGAACACGGGAATGCCTAACACCTTCTTCCGAGTTAATAGAATTCCTTATCTAGATTTTTTGGTTCGCAGACTTTTAAATAAAGTTAAAAATTTCCTCGATTTGGGATTTAGAAATAAACCGATGACTTGGGACACCAAATAAACTATTCCAAGTGGCGACTCTGAAAAAATAAATAAAATAATCTCATTTCGAATAATGTCACTTTAATTGGAAAAACTCCCTTATATACCCCCCTCAGGTGTAAAAAGGAGGTGTGACAGCTCTGGCGATTCCGCTGGGGAAAATGTCACGACCCCAAATACCCGGTCGTGATGGAGTCTATCACATTACTAGGCAAGCCAACCCAAACTATTAACCACAACAAGTTCCTTTTATAAAACCATTTTCTCACACAGGTTTTATACCAATTTCCATAATAAGTGTTTAAAACAACAAAATATATATGCGGAAGTCGAATAAACATGAAACTACACAGCCCCCAAATATTTGGTGTCACGAGTCAAGAGCCTCTACTACATAACTGACTGTCTGATACAACATAAGTCTAGAAAATGCGGAAAAGAACAAGATAAGAAGGAGAAAATAGGGCTGCGGACGCCATGCAACTACCTTGTAATCTCTGGCAAACTCTGGATCAGCTGAGGACCCTCACTCTGCCACTCAGGTACCTGGATCTGCACACAAAGTGCAGGGAGTAACGTGAGTACGCCAACTCAGTAAGTAACTAAAGTAAATAAGGTATGAGAGCAGTGACAAGCAGTTAAAAATCATATAACTGAATAAACAATAGGATAACAAATCCATTTCATAGTTTAAAACCAGTTTCGTCGTAAAATTATCAACTTCAGTTTAAACACTTGAAATCATATACTTAGCAATTTTTCCAACAAAGGCTATTTTTAAAAGAAGAGTGAAATCAGTGAAAATATCATAATTGGGCCCCTCGGGCAAGGTATCACTCAGAACATGGCCTCTCGAGCAGCCTCTCAGTCACTCATGACTCACCCTCTTCACTCAGTACTCACTCTCAGTACTCAGGCTCATTAATATCTCATAGAAATAGAAATCATAGTAACCGTTGCGGCGTGCAGCCCGATCCATAATTTATAATCGACTACACTCACTGAGGGTATACAGACTCCGGAGGGGTTCCTACAGCCGAAGCGTCATATCGCTGCGGCGCGAAGCCCAATCCAATATATATATCGCAACGGCGTGCAACCCGATTCAATATACATATCGCTGCGGCGTGCAGCCCGATCCATAATATATACATATAATATCCTCACTATTAGGTTCTAAACCTCTCTCAGTCATTAACCTCATAGCCTCTCGAGCAAAACCATAAAAATTAGGGAACTCAGCCCAAACAGTCCTTACAATTAAAAGTGGAGTGATAAAACCAGTTTTAAATATTTAAATAAGTAAAACATGACTAAGGATATGCTTTCAACAAGTAAAGTGAGGAAAAATAGTAAAAATACCCCTAAGGGTCTCAACAGGTCGGCACAAGGCCCCAAACATGGCATACAACCCATAATATAGTATAAATGACTAAAGTACGGAATACCATAAGGTTTCAAATCAAATATGCGACTCAATAGTCGTTATGGGATGGACCAAGTCACATTATCTCTATCGGTGCACGCCCACACGCTCGTCACCTAGCATGTGCATCATCGCATTTATCAAAACAAGTCAAATACCGGGGTTTGTACCCTCAGTTCCAGATTTACAATGGTTACTTACCTCAAACTGGTAAAAATACTACTCTGCGATGCCTTTGCCACCTGAATCGGCCTCCACTCGCATCGAATCTATCCAAAATCAGAATCATGACGTCAAAATATGCTAAGGGAACGAAGCCCAAGCGTAAACAATCAAATAATACCAAAAATCTTGAAATTGGCCAAACCAGACCCTCGGGCCCATGCTTCGAAATTCGATAATTTTTACATCAATAGATTCCTCATCTCCCCACGAGTTCATACATATCAAAAGTTCTGAAATCTGACCTCAAATGGTCCTTCAAATCCTCAAGCAATGGTCTAAGTTTCCAAGCCCTAGTTTTCTTCAATTTTAGCCCTTAAATTCCATTAATCGTCGCTCTAATCCGTGAAATAATAGCATAGGAACGAGGTTTAAGTCCAAATTCCTTACCTCAATGAAGTTCCCTTGATATCCCTTTTTCAAATCGTCCAAAAAGCTCCAAAGCCAAGATAAAATGGTGAAAATAGCTAAAATTCGTGAAGAGCATAATTTATACCTTCTGCCCAGACATTTTCGCATCTGCGGCCCTATTCACCGCTTCTGCGGTACCGCATATGCGGCCAACTAACCGCTTCTGCGTTTCCTCATTTAACGGCCAAAATCGCTCCTGCGATCAACATTCCGCACCTGCGCCTTCGTAGGTGCGGTTCATCAACCGCATCTGCGGTCCCTACTTTCCTAAGCATTTCCGCTTCTGCGACCTCCCTTATCGCACCTGCGGCATCGTACCTGCGATCCCCAATTTGCAGGTGCAAAAATACCAGAAGCAACAAATTTTGCAGCTGCAACAAAGTTTCAAACTCCTCGTCAACCATCCGAAATCACCCCGAGGCCCCCGGGACCTCAACCAAGGCACCAACATATCCCAAAACCTTATTCAAACTTATAACAATCTTCCATACACCTCAAACAATATCAAATCAATCAAAACACATCGGATTCAAGCCTAAGTTTCCAAAATCTTCCAAATTCTACTTTTGATCAGAAACCCAACCTAACCATGTCCGAATGACCTGAAATTTTGCACAAACGTCCCAAATGACACAACATAACTACTGCAACTTTCATAATTCCATTCCGACCCCTATAACAAAATCTCGCCTACCAACCAAAAATCGCCAAAATATCAACTTCGTCAATTCAAGCCTAAATCTACTCCGAACCTCCAAAACTCATTTCGATCGCTCTCCTAAGTCCCAAATCACCTCCCCAAGCTAACCGAACCATCGGAACTCACATCCGAGTCCTCTAACACACAAGTCAATATCCGGTTGACTCTTCCAACTTAAACTCACTCTAAAGAGACTAAGTGTCTCAAACCTTACCAATCCTTTTCAAACTCGATCCGACCAGTCCGATACCACATAACACGGATAAACAAAGCATAAAGAAGCAGAAATGGGTGAAACAGAGCGGTAACTCATGAGACGACTGGTCGGGTCGTCACATTCTCCCCAACTTAAACAAACGTTCGTCCTCGAATGAGTTAAGAAACATACCTGAAGCCTCAAACAGGTAAGGATATCTGCTCCGCATCTCCCGCTCGATCTCCCAAGTAGCCTCCTCCACGGGCCGACCTCTCCACTGCACTTTCACTGAAGCTATATCCTTTGACCTCAACTTTTGAACCTGACGACCCAAAATAGCTACTGGCTCCACATCATAAGTCATATCATCATCCAACTGAACTATGCTGAAATCTGAAACATGAGACAGATCTCCAATATACTTCTGGAGCATAGAAACATGAAATATCAGATGCACACTCGATAAGCTGGGTGGCAAAGCAAGCTCATAAGCCACCTCCCCAATCCTCCAAAGCACCTCAAAAGCCCCAATGAACCGAAGACTCAATTTCCCTTTCTTCCCAAATCTCAGAACACCCTTCATGGGTGAAACCTTCAACAGAACCTTCTCGCCAACCATGTAGGACATATCCCGAACCTTCATATCAGCATAGCTCTTCTGTCTCGACTGTGCTGTACGAAGCCTCTCCCGAATCACCTTCATCTTTTCTAAGGCATCCTACACCAAGTCTGTCCCCAATAACCTAGCCTCACCGGGCTCGAACCAACCAACTGGAGATCTACACCGCCTCACATACAAAGCCTCATATGGAGCCATCTGAATATTCGACTGGTAGCTGTTATTATAAGCAAACTTTGCAAGCGGTAGAAACTGATCCCATGACCCTTTAAAATCAATGACACAAGCATGCAACATGTCCTCCAATATCTGAATAGTGCGCTCGGACTGCCCGTCCGTCTGAGGGTGAAAAGCTGTGCTCAACTCAACCTGAGTACCCAACTCTCGCTGCACAGACCTCTAAAACTACGATGTAAACTGAGTGTCTCTATCTGATATGATGGAAACAGGGACACCATGCAAACGAACAATCTCCCAAATATAGATCTCTGCCAACCGCTCTGAAGAATAGGTAGTACACACTGGAATGAAATGCACAGACTTGGTCAGCCGATCCACAATCACCCAAATAGCATAGAACTTTCTCAAAGTCTATTTAAGTCCAACAACAAAGTCCATAGTAATCCTCTCCCACTTCCACTCGGGAATATCTAACTGTTGTAGCATGTCACCCGGTCTCTGATGCTCAAATTTCACATGCTGACAATTGAGACACCGAGCTGCAAATCCCACAATGTCTTTCTTCATTCTTTTCCACCAATGATACTATCTCAAATCCTGATACATCTTCACGACACCCGAATGAATGGAATACCGCGAGCTATGGGCCTCCTCCAGAATCAACTCCTGAAGCCCATCTACATTGGGCACACATATCCGGCCCTGTATCCTCAACACCCCATCATCGCCAATGGTCATGTATCTAGCATTATCATGCTGATTTCTGTCCTTAAGGACAAGCAAATGCGGATCATCATACTGGCGCTCTCTGATGCAATCATATAAGGAAGACTGAGAAACCACACAAGCCAATACCCGACTGGGATCCGAAATATCTAACCTCACGAACCGATTGGCCAAAGACTAAACATCAACTGCAAGAGGTCTCTCCCCAACTGGAATATATGCCAAACTTCCCATACTCACCACCTTTCGACTCAAAGCATCGACCACCACATTGGCCTTCCCCAGATGGTACAATATAGTGATATCATAATCCTTAAGCAACTCCAACCACCTCCAATGCCTCAAATTGAGATCCTTCTACTTGAACAAGTGCTGGAGGCTACAATGATCAATAAACACCTCACAAGCACACCATACAAGTAATGCCTCCAAATGTTCAGCGCGTGCACTATGGCAGCCAACTCCAAATCATGAATGAGGTAGTTCTTCTCATGAGGCTTCAACTGACGAGAGACATAAGCAATAATTCTACCCTCCTACATCAATACACAACCAATGCCAACTCTCGAAGCATCACAATACATGGTATATGAACCTGAAGCTGATGACAAAACTAACACTAGAGCTGTGGTCAAAGTTGTCTTAATCTTTTGAAAGCTCTTCTCACACTCGTCCGACCATACAAATGAATCACCCTTCTGAGTCAACTTGGTCAAGGGCAATGCGATAGATGAGAATCCCTAAACAAACTGGCGATAATATCCTGCCAAACCAAGAAAGTTGCGAATCTCTGTAGCTGAGGATGGTCTAGGCCAACTTTGAACTGCCTCTATCTTCTTCGGATCAACCTGAATACCCTTACTGGACACCACAGGCCCCAAGAAAGCGACTGAACTGAGCCAAAACTCATACTTGGAGAATTTTGCATAAAGCTTCTCCTCCATCAATCTCTGAAGTACAACTCTCAAATGCTCCGCGTGCTCCTCCTGACTATGTGAATACACCAAAATATCATCAATGAAGACTATGAAAAATGAGTCAAGATCAGGTCGGAACACGCTATTCATCAAATGCATGAACGCTGTTGGGGCATTGGTCAGCCCAAAAGACATCACCAAGTACTCATAATGACCTTATCGGGTCCTGAAAGCTGTCTTAAGAATATTTGAGTCCCTGATCTTCAACTGGTGATAACCTGAACGGAGATCAATCTTTCTCGCTCCCTGAAGCTGGTCGAATAAATCATCAATCCGAGGCAAAGGATACTTGTTCTTAATTGTTACTTTGTTCAATTGCCTATAACCAATGCACATTCTCATAGTGCCATACGATGAACCGGCGCACCCCAAGGTGACACACTAGGCCGAATGAACCCCTTCACGAATAGAACTGGCACACCCCAAGGTGACACACTAGGCCAAATGAACCCCTTATCGAGGAGTTCCTAAAGGTGCTCTTTTAATTCCTTCAGCTTCACTGGTGCCATACGATACGGCGGAATAGAAATGGGCTGAGTGCCCGGCACCAGGTCAATACCAAAATCAATATCCCTGTCCGGTGGCATGCTCGGCAGGTCTGTAGGAAACATATCAGGAAAATCCCTCACAACTGGGACAAAATCAATACTGGGAGTCTCAGCTCCGACATCCCTCACAAAGGCTAGATACGAAAGACATCACTTCCCAACCATACGCTGGGCCTTCAAGAATAAGATCACTCTACTGGGAACATAATCAGTCAAACCTCGCCACTCAATCCGTGGCACACATGGTATAGCCAATGTGACTATCTTGGCATGACAGTCCAGAATAGCACGACACGGAGATAACCAGTCCATGCCCAAAATGATATCGAAATTCATCATACACAATAATAACATATCCACTCGGGTCTCCAGATCCCCATAGTCACCACACACGACCAGTACACACGGTCTACAACAACAGTATCGCCCACTGGAGTAGATACATGAATAGGTGAAACAAGAGACTCACGGGACGTATCCAGATAACGAGCAAAGTATTATGACACATAAGAAAAGGTGGAACCGGGAACAAATAATACAGAGGCATCTCTGTGGCAGACTGAAACAATACCTGATATCACGGCATCTGAAGCAACAACATCTGGTCTACTCGGAAGAGCATAGAAATGGGCCTGACCACCACCTGATCAATGGCTGACCCCTCTGCTGAGACAGACCATCATGAAGACGAGCACACTGCCTCCTTATATGTCCAAACTCTCCACACTCATAACAACTCCCCGGTGCTAGAGATGGGGACTGAAGGGAACCCCTGACACAGGAATGACCAGTAGAAGAACCTGGCATGGAAGAACCCTGCATTGATGGAGCACGGGATGAACTCTGGGCTAGGAGGGCACCGAGTGATGAGTGACCCTGATGAGAACTGTGAGAACCATGACACGATGATGCCCCATAATAACCTGGCCGAGCTGAATGAGCCTGTCTGAATGGGAGGCCTCTACCCTACTAGAACTGGCCCCTCGAAGGAGCACCACTAAAGCTACCAGATCCCCAAGGCCTTTTGGCCTCCCTCTCCTCTCGCTCCTGTTGGAGAACCGACTCAATCTCACGGGTGATGTCAACAACCTCCTCGAAAGTAGCACCTGTCACCCTCTCCCTAGTCATGAGAATTCGAAGCTGATATGTGAGACCATCAACAAATCTCATAATCCTCTCTCGATCTGTGGGAACCAACTAAACTGCACAACGGGCTAATTCGGAGAACCGCATCTCATACTACATCACAGTCATTTCTCCTTGACGCAATTGCTCAAACTGCCTGCGTAGTTCCTCTCGGCAAGACTGTGGCACATACTTCTCCAAAAAGAGAACAAAGAACTGCTGCCAAGTAAGGGGTGCTGCACTAACAGGCCTATGCCTTTCACACGCCTCCCACCAAGTGAAGGTAGCCCTAGAAAATTGAAAGGTGGTAAAATCTACACCACTGGTCTCTAGAATCCCCACTGTACGAAGCATCTTGGCACTTATCCAAGAACCCCTGGGCATCCTCGCCTTCTACACCACCAAAAGTTGGAGGCTTAAGTCTACCAAACCTCTTTAGTCAACGCTACTCATTGTCCGGCATAACTGATACCATAAACTCCTAAGCTGGTGCAACCGGCTGGGCTGGAGGTGCCTGCGGTGTCTGGAGTCCCTCCATGACCTGCTCAGGTGTGCGAGAAATGGGAGTCTGGGTGCCTCCCCCGGCCTGAGAAGTAGCTGCAGTCGTAGTAACTGAAATCGCCTGAGCCAAACTGGTACACACTGATAAGATGTGAACTAAATCTTTTTGAAGGCCTGGAATCACAATGGGCACAGTTGGTACCTAAGCCAGTGCTGCTGTATCATCTACAACTGGAACCTGATCCTGAACTAGGGCATCTGGTGGATCCGCAGGTGCTGACCTAGCTGCTTTGCCCTTACTACGGCCTCGACCGCATCCTCGGCCTATGGTGGCCCCAACTGGTGGAACTAGTGGTCATCCACCCTGCCCGGTAGCACGTGTCCTACCATCTGTAAGAGAATGGAATAACAGAAGTTTATTATTCGGATCATCAAGTTCGCACGACAAGAATTTCAAGAATATAAAGATTTTCCTAAAGGTTCTGTAGCCTTTCGAGGATAAATATAGACGTCTCCGTACCGATCCGCGGGACTCTACTAAACCGGCTCATGACTCGCGAGACCTATGTAACCTAGGCTCTAATACCAATTTGTCACGACCCCAAATACCCGGTCGTGATGCCGTCTATCACATTACTAAGCAAGCCAACCCAAACCATTAACCACAACAAGTTTCTTTTATAAAACTATTTTCTAACACAGGTTTAGATACCAATTTCCATAATAAGTGTTTAAAACAACAAAATATATATGCGGAAGTCGAATAAACATGAAACTACACAGACCCCAAATATCTGGTGTCACGAGTCTAGAGCTTCTACTACATAACTGACTGTATGATACAATATAAGTCTAGAAAATGCGGAAAAGAACAAGATAAGAAGGAGAAAACAGGGCTGCAAATGCCATGCAGCTACCTTGTAATCTCTGGCAAACTTTGGATCATCTGAGGACCCTCATTCTGCCACTCGGGCACCTCGATCTGCACACAAGGTGCAGGGAGTAACGTGAGCACGCTAACTCAGTAAGTAACTAAAGTAAATAAGGTCTGAGAGCAGTGATGAGCAGTTAAAAATCATATAACTGAATAAACAATAGGATAACAAATCCATTTCACAGTTTAAAACCAGTTTCATCGTAAAATTATCAACTTTAGTTTAAACACTTGAAATCATATACTTAGAAATTTTTCCAACAGAGGCTATTTTTAAAAGAAGAGTGAAATCAGTGAAAATATTATAACTGGGCCCCTCGAGCAAGGTATCACTCAGAACATGGCCTCTCGGGCAGCCTCTCAGTCACTCATGACTCACTCTCGTCGCTCAGTACTCACTCTCAGCACTCAGGCTCATTAATATCTCATAGTAATAGAAATCATAGTAACCGCTGCGGCATGCAGCCCGATCTGTAATTTATAGTCGACTACATTCACTGGGGGTGTACAGACTCCAGAGGGGCTCCTACAACCCAAGCATCATATTGCTGCGGCGTGCAGCCCGATCCAATATATATATCATTGCAACGTGCAGCCCGATCCAAAATACATATCACTGCGACGTGCAGCCCGATCCATAATATATACATATAATATCCTCACTATTAGGTTTTAAACCTCCCTCAGTCATTAACCTCACAGCCTCTTGGGCACAACCATAGAAATTAGGGAACTCAGCCCAAACAGTCCTCACAATTAAAAGTGGAGTGATAAAACTAATTTTAAACATTTAAACAAGTAAAACATGACTGAAGATATGCTTTCAACAAGTAAAGTGAGGAAAAATGGTAAAAATGCCCCTAAGGGTCTCAACAGGTTGGCACAAGGCCCCAAACATGGCATACAACCCATAATACAGTATAAATGACTAAAGTACGGAATATCATAAGGTTTCAAATCAAATACGCGGCTCAATAGTTGCTCTGGGATGGACCAAGTCACAATCCCTATTAGAGCACACCCACACACTCGTCACCTAGCATGTGCATCACCACATTTATCAAAACAAGTCAAATATCGGGGTTTGTACCCTCAATTCCATATTTACAATGGTTACTTACCTCAAACCGGTGAAGATACTACTCCGTGATGCCTTTGCCCCTCGAATCGGCCTCCACTCACGTCGAATCTATCCAAAATCAGAATCACGGCGTCAAAATATGCTAAGGGAACGAAGTCCAAGCGCAAACAATCAAATAATACCAAAAATCCCGAAATTGGCCAAACCCGACCCCCGGGCCCACACCTTGAAATTCGATAATTTTTACACCAATAAATTCCTCATCTCCCCACGAGTTCATACATATCAAAAGTTCTGAAATCCGACCTCAAATGGTCCTTCAAATACTCAAGCAATGGTCTAAGTTTCCAAGCCCTAGTTTTCCCCAATTTTAGCCCTTAAATTCCATTAATCATCGCTCTAATCCATGAAATAATAGCATAGGAATGAGTTTTAGGTCCAAATTCCTTACCTCAATGAAGTTCCTTGAAATGCCTCTTTCAAATCGTTCAAAAAGCTCCAAAGCCGAGATAAAAATTGTGAAAATAGCTAAAATTCGCGATGAGCACAATTTATACCTTCTGCCCAGGCATTTTCGCATCTGTGGCCCTATTCACCGCTTCTGCGGTACCGCATATGCGGCCAACTAACCGTTTCTGCGGTTCCTCACTTAACGGCCAAAACCGCGCCTGCGATCAATATTCTGCACCTGTGCATTCGCAGGTGCGGTCCATCAACCGCATCTATGGTCCCTGCCTTCCCAGGCATTTCCACTTCTGCGACCTGCCTTATCGCACCTGCGGCATCGCACCTGCAGTCCCCAATCCGCAGGTGCAGAAATAACAGAAGCAGCAAGTTCAGCAGCTGCAACAAAGTTTCAAACTCCCTGTCAACCATCCGAAATCACCCTGAGGCCCCGGGGACCTCAACCAAAGGCACCAACATATCCCAAAACCTTATTCAAACTTGTACCAATCTTCCAAATACCTCAAACAATATCAAATCAATCAAAACACATCGGATTCAAGCCTAAGTTTCCAAAATCTTCCGAATTCTGCTTTTGATCAGAAACCCAACCTAACCATGTCCGAATGACCTGAAAGTTTGCACACACATCCCAAATTACACAATGGAACTATTGCAACTCTCGGAATTCCATTCTGACCCCTATAACAAAATCTTTCCTACCAACCGAAAATCGCCAAAATATCAGCTTCGCCAATTCAAGCCTAAATCTACTCCGAACCTCCAAAACTCATTTCAATCGCACTCCTAAGTCCCAAATCACCTCTTAAAGCTAACCAAACCATCAGAACACACATCCGAGTCCTCTAACACACAAGTCAACATCCGGCTGACTCTTCCAACTTAAACTCACTCTAAAGAGACTAAGTGTCTCAAACCTTACCAAATCCTTTTCGAACTCGATCCGACCAACCCGATACCACATAGCACGGATAAACAAATCATATAGAAGCAAAAATGGGGGAAACAGAGCGGTAACTCATGAGAAGACTGACAGGGTCATCACAGAAAAGAACCTAGAACTTCTAGTTCAGAGTTCAAGAATTCGAGCTTGTTAATGTGATTTTTACTTGGCTTTATTTATTGTTGATATTACTGTATTTTGTGAACCTAATATGCTAATTTATATTTATTTACCACTTTGATATTACTTGAACTGTATTAAACTGTCTCCCTATGCCTCCCTTCTGTGTCTTCTAAAAAACGGTGCACACGTTCGCGTGGCCCATTTTTCTATTAGAAATTACACCAAATAGAACGAGGCTGGGCCATCAACAAGATTTGTGATGCGCCAAACGAAATGAGTACACGTACGCATGACGCGTTCGTTTAAAGATAATTCTTTAATTACAAATAATCAAGCAATTAAAAGCAGTAAAAAGATAAATACACATAGGTTCTAAATGAGTAATTAAATAATTTAAGCCAAGTATAAATCGCTAAGCGACCATGCTAGAACCACGAAACCCGAGAATTCCTAACACCTTCTCCCGGGTTAACAAAATTCCTTATCTAGAATTTCTGGTTCGCAGACTTTTAAATAAAGTTGAAAATTTCCTCGATTTGGGATTTAAAAATAAACCGGTGACTTGGGACACCAAATAAACTATTCCAAGTGGCGACTCTGAAAAAATAAATAAAATAATTCCATTTCGAATAATGTTACTTTAATTGAAAAAACTCCCTTATATACCCTCTCGGGTGTAAAATGGAGGTGTGACATCATGAAGAATGCCATCATTCTTCTCCTTATCCTTTGCCAACTCAATTCTGAGAGCATCTCTCTCAGTCTCTGCTTCTACCAACCTCTTTTTCAGCCTTTCAATTTCAGCATCCTTAGCCACGCTTTCTTGCACCAAAGCTTGCACTTTGCAGTTCACAGGTACCTTTTTGGATGAACCATGTTCTTTGGGAGTTGTGAGGACTTCATAGTCGCAAGCAGTTAAAGTGTTTGCCCTAAAGTGATCCTTACTTGTACCAACTTTCCATTTCTTGATAGGTACATCGAAGTGTGCAAGTACAACCGTGAGAATAAAATAATAGGGTATGACATGAGTTTTGGTGCCAGTTGAAACCATATCAAGAAGCTGGATGATAAATCCAGGCCAATTAATTTGCCTCCCACTGTCCAAACATTCCATAAGGACCAAGTCCAGGGATGTAGCAATGTGCCTCCTTTCCTACTTAGAAAGCACAACTTTGTTCACAAATTCAAACAGCACGTTATGGGGTGGCTTCATCTCTCTTTTGTAAATAGCCTTGGGCTCAAGCTCTTCTTCATTGTCACCAAACTTCCTAATAATGACAAGGGCGGTAGGGAGATTCTTTATACTTGGCCATTTGAGCTTCTTATAATCATTTTTCCCTTCAGCAGGTACACCTACGATCTTTCCCAGTTCTTTATTATCAAAACTCACTGTCATCCTCTTTACCACACTGGTGACCCTACCATTTTTGATCTCACAATTTTCCATGAACTCCACAATCTCAGTTCTGGCCAGCTTTTCATCCATCTGAAGGACCATGTCCTTCCAACCTTGCAATTGTAACTTCTCCAGCAGTATTAAAATACCTTCCTCCTCTAAGTCGCCGGGGAGTCTCCCTTTCAAGATGGTTCTCTTCCCAAACTTAACCATCTTGTCCTTTTTAGCATCAGATTCTTCATCTTCTTCTCCTCCTCCTCCTCCTCCTCCTTCTTCTTCTTCTTCATTCCATTCTTCTTCTTCTGCACTCCATTCTTCTTCTTCATTCCATTCTTCTTCTTCTGCACTCCATTCTTCTTCTTCTTCTTCTCCTCCTCCTCCTCCTCCTCCTCCTCCTTATTCTTCTCCTCCTCCTTCTTCTCCTCCTTCTTCTTCTACTCCTTCTCCTCCTTGTCCTTCTCCTTCTCCTTCTTCTTCTTCTTCTTCTTCTTCTTCTTCTTCTTCTTCTTCTTCTTCTTCTTCTTCTTCTTCTTCTTCTTCTTCTTCTTCTTCTTCTTCTTCTTCTTCTTCTTCTCCCTTTTGAAATTTTGTTTTCTCGGCAAAACTGAAGCTTCTGCTTCAACGTAGCAGCAACCAAAGGTTTGCCCTTTCTTTTGTTTTGACAAAATGGGCTTCGGCCCTTTTTGCTTTACTTATTTGTTTTTTTTTTTTTGAGTTATTTTGTTTTAGTAATTTGCTCCCTCTTTTTTTTTTTTAGTTATTATTATTATTATTATTATTATTTGCTAATGACCAATACACCTTTATTAAATATAGGGTATTACATACAATGAAAGCAAAAAATCTAAAAAATTAAACCTATTAAATTTGAATCCTGCATCCTCCCTTACTCCTTCTTCTTCTTCTCCTCCTCCTCCTCCTCCTCCTCCTCCTTCTTCTTCTTCTCCTTCCTCTCCTTCTTCTCCTTCCTCTCCTTCCTCTTCTTCTTCTTCTCCTTCCTCTTCTTCTTCTTCTCCTTCTTCTCCTTCTTCTTCTTCTTCTTCTTCTTCTTCTTCTTCTTCTTCTTCTTCTTCTTCTTCTTCTTCCTCCACTATTTTCACTTTTCTTGATTTTAATGCAAACTTGGTTCTTTTAGCCAAAGTAGATGGCTCTTCAGACTTTGTCTTTGAAACAGACTTCTTTTTGGAAGTCTTGACTTTCTTTGCCTTTGGAGTAACAACCTCCATTTCTTCTGTCTCCTCTTTATCCAAAGGACCAGGTCCATCTCATCAATTTCAACTACCTCAATAGGCTCAACCACCTTCTTCTTTACCTTAGCAACAACTTTCTTCTAAGGCCTTTTTTCTAGTTCAGCCTCACTTCGCTTCTTCTGACTCTTTGTAGCTCTTCCTCTTGTAGAAGGAGTTTCTAGAGGGATAGACGAAACATAATTTCTTTTCTTGTTTGCCCTAGTTGTACAAGGGAATTTGACTCTTGAAGTCCTTTTCTTTTTTGGATTGTAACTGTCAAATACCTTTCTCAGTAGGTCTGTGAGATCCACTTCCCCCTGTTTCTCTCACACTTTCTTCTTCTCCAGCTGATTCCTTACTCCACACTACCATAACACCTGTTTCTTTAGTCAAACTAGCATGAGTGAGTAAAGGTTCAGCCACTCCTTTTCCCATACCCCTCACAACACCTTGAGCACCCTCACTCTCTTTTTCTTTTCTCTTTTTATCTTTATCACCTATTCTACCAGACTTAGTAGTCTCAACCCCAACCACAGTTCCTACCAGAATAAACCTATTCTCCAAATTCGTAACAACCTCAGAGATGATTTTAGTAGTAATATTTGGGCCAGATGTTACCTGCTCTATTTCAGAAGAAATAGTTTCTTCCCCCTCAGTAGCAGATTTGAATGATTCATCAGCTTTTTGGGGTTCTTCTTCTCGATTTGCTTTTAATTTTTCATTAATTTTCCTGATTTGTTCTCCTCCAGCAACAACCTTGCAAGCAGGCATCTTGACTCTATGTTTCTTAGAGGTGGGAATGGTTGAAAACATGATAGATGGTGTGGGTGTGATTTCCTTGGGTGTGATGAGTTTTCAATGTCTTTTCCTTATGCTTCTTATGTTTTGATGATCTATCAAACTTATTGTGAAGAACCAGATAGAGAACCTGAACCACATGGTATACATTTCAAATGAATAATGTCCAGTCTGATCTCCAGCAAATGAATGAACAACCACAGAGAGGAACACAACAGGGACTTGGTGACCTGGTCCTTTAGGGTTCTCCGACAGAAGTATAAGTCAGTGGCTGTCCGCAACTATTACAAAGAGGAACACAACAGGGACCTGGTCCCTTAGAGTTCTCTGACAGAAGTGCAAGTCAGCTGTACAGCTAGAACGTAACAAAAAAAGTGACTATCTTGCAAATGTTACCAAAGAGGAACACAACTGAGACCTGGTCCCTTAGTGTTCTCTAACAGAAGTACAAGTCAACTTAATAGTTGGAATGCAACTACACAAAAGTGACTGTGCAGCAGACAGTGTAGCAGCCACTTCTTATTGGGAAAAAGTGTGTACCAAGAATTGACATCACCATCCATTGTGATGTCTTTTGTAGTATAACAACCTGGTGCAAGGCACAATACTTCTCTGTGCATTCAGTGATATTCTCTCAAACATAACAGTGTTCATCCAACATTGAAGTCACTGGTGTGTCAAGAACAAGAAGATAACTCCACTACGGATCAGTTTCATAATGCGTTTATGTATATCCGTAGTTGAGTTGTAATCTTGTTATTTGTCATTTATTGTATCTCCTATATTGATTTCTTAGAATCTTTGTCTTAAGAAAACCAAAAATCCGTAAACTTCCGAGCTTATGTTGTGACTAGGATTAGTCATAAGTTTAAAGTCTTTGTAACTAGAAGAGTCACAAAGTGGCTTGTGGTGAGAGCATCACAAGCTAGTTAAAGTTTTTGTAATAGGGTTATTACAAAGTGACTTGTAATAGTGAGATTGCAAGTTAGTGAAGTTAAAAGCCTACAAGTGTAGGTCGTGGTTTTTTGATCCCCTTGTGTGGGATTTTTCTACGTAAAAATCCCTTGTCTTCTTTACTTAGAGCTTTATTAGCATTCTCAGCTTAACCTTATAGAGGACCAGGTACTCTACTGTTTGGTGGACTCATACAAACTAACAATTGGTATCAGAGCGGGTTCTTTTCTGAAAGGCTAACACCTAGAAAGGATCTCAATGGCTGCTCCACCCAACTTTGAGGAAGGACAATCAACATACAGACCTCCTAGATTCAATGGTCAATACTACGGCAGGTGGAAGACTCGCTTGCATGATTTTATAATGGCCGAAAATTTAGAACTGTGGGACATCATCTGTGATGGTCCACATGATCCTATGAATAAGCTTGAAGAAACTGGACCAATGGTGCCGAAAGACTAAAAAGAGTACAACGACATTGACAGAAAAGCCGTAGAAAAGAACTATCGTGCCAAGAAAATCTTGGTGTGTGTCATAGGACCCGATGAGTACAACAGAGTCTCAGCTTGTGATACTGCCAAAAAAATATGGGAAGCGTTGCAAACCGCACACGAAGGAACTACTCAAGTTAAACAGTCTAATATTGACATGCTCACCACAGAGTATGAGCTCTTTAGGATGAAGGATGATGAGTCTATACAGGATATGCACACCAAATTCACCTCCATCATAAATGAGCTTCATTCACTTGGAGATGTTATTCCCAGAAACAAGCTTGTAAGGAAAATCCTTAGTGCTCTACGTGGTTCTTGGGAAAGTAAGGTAAATGCCATCACTAAAGCTAAAGATCTACAAACTCTAACTATGGATGAGTTGATTGGTAATCTAAAGACATACGAGATGAAAAGAAAGAAAGACAGTGAAAGGAGAGAGCCGGAGAAGGAAAAGAACCTGATACTCAAAGCTAAAAGCAGGGACTCGAGTGATGAATATAGTGACATGGCCTATCTTACTAAAATATTTCAAAAGATGGTTCGAAGAAATGATGGTATACCAAAGAGGGGTAGTTCAAGTAAAGCAAGGAACAATGATCTCTGTCACAGGTGTGGAAAGCCAGGGCATTTCATCAAAGACTGCCCACTCGTGAAACATGAGCAATACAAACAAAATCCTGACAAAGCAACAAAAGGGAACCTAGTTCCAGACAAACGATTCAATCGAAAAAGTGCAGCTGACAATATTATGAAGCAGACTCTTGCTTCTTGGGGAGACTCCTCCAGTGAATCAGAAAGGGAGCTAGATGCAGAAAACAGTTCTATGATGGCACTGGAAACTGAAGCAACGAAGTATGACTCACTGTTTGCGCTGATGGTTCAGTTTGATGAGGATGAAGAAGATGAGGTAAATTTTAGGGATGTTCAGAGAAATATGAAATCCTACTCTTCTAAGAAGTTAAGTCATTAGCAAATGTTTTAATTGATACTTATTATAGCCTTGATAATGATAAGGAGATCCTGACCTTAGAACTAGGAGAAATTGAACAATCTAGAGATGATCTGGCGGTCTGTGTAGTGGACCTAAATGACACCATAGCTAATCTTGAAAAAGAAAAGGAAGCTCTAAATGAAAAGATAACTAGTGTAGTGGTGGTTGACTTGAAGGAAACAACAGAAGTTCTCAGAAATGAGATACACACTCTAGAATAAAAAATATTTCAGCTACTGAGCAGGAGAGGGATAATTTTTTAGTGATAATCACTGACCTAGAGGAAACCATTGAGGGACTCAATAGAGAGCATATGACTGTGAGTCTTGGGAAAGGGAAGGAAGTAGCTAGTGAGACACACATCAAGCGTGAACATGAATTAAATGATGTGAAAACTAGTCTATGTGGTGAACTTGAGAAAAATCGACAACTTCAAGCTGAATTGGAGAAAGTAAAAATTGATCTTGAGAAATATCTAAAGTGGAACTGGTCCTCAGATGCTGTCACTGCCATGTATTTGAATAATAGTGGAAACAGGAAGGGGATCGAGTTCTAAAGGGAGAAAACTCCTTACAAACCTCACAGTAAGTATGTTACTGTTCCTAATAACTGGCTGTGTACCCACTGTGGGAACAATGTGCACTTCAAAGAAAATTACCAGGCCAGGGTTCAATTTGTTTAGAAAAACAAAGTGTTTACTGACAAAGTGACTACTAACAAGGTACCAGGTACCTATCGCAAGAAACGAATATTGCCTGCATGGACTAGAAAAGCCCTTATCCATCCCTTTTATCATAACAAGGGACCCAACATAGTTTGGGTTCCTAAATCTAACCCATAATTCGCATGTGTAGGGAACAGTGAGAGGAAGCAGACTACAATGAACCAAGGACAGTGGATGCTCAAAGTACGTGACAGGAAGCACCATAGATTTCTTCTCACTGAAAGCCCTACAGGAAAGGAATGTATCTATTGAAAAAGAAAAGGGTACATTCTTAGTGCTGGAAAAGTTGGAAAATCTCTCTGTCACTCAATTGAGAACGTGTACTATGTGGATGGCCTGAAGTACAGTCTCCTGAGTGTCTCTCAAATATGTGATAAAGGGAACAAAGTAGAGTTCTTACCAAAATAGTGCACACTTACCAATTTGGTGAGTAGCAAAGTGGTCTTAGTGGCCAAAAGAAACAAGAACATCTACGTTGCTGACCTTGAATCTTTACAAGCTGGTGATATGAGATGCTTGAGAAGGACCTGGTTCGTGGTCTATTAAATACAAGATTCACCTGGACACTGGTTCTTAGAACAAAGGATGAAACTTTCAAAGTGTTAGGGATTTTGTCAAGAAGATCCAAGTGAAGATAAAATTGAAGGTAGTATGCATCAGATATGACCACGGGACAGAATGTGACAACACCAAATTTGATGAGCTTGTAACAAAAATGGAATCACACACCAACTGGTCAGCACCAAGGACTCCACAGAAAAATGGTATTGCTGAAAGAAAGAACAGAACTCTGGAAGACATGGTATGGACAATGCTAATCGATAATGGAATCGCCAAGAATTTCTGGGAAAAAGTAGTAAACACTTCTTTCTACTTGGTGAACAGGTGTATGATCAGGTCCCTCCTGAATCAAAACCCACTATGAGCTGCCAAATGGAAGAAAACCAAACAACTCATCTAAGAACCTTCTTGACTGAAATGCCATGTTCTCGACAATGGGAAGGACCATCTTGGGAAGTTTAATGTAAAAGGCGATGAAGGAATCCTTCTGGGATACTCTCCACAAAGAAAATACCACAAAATCTACAACAAAGGGCACACTAAGTGGAAGGAAGTGCTCATGGGGTATTCAACAAGACACCTTCCTCTAACCAAGGAAGAAATAGTGATGATCAATATAATGAACCATTTCTGGTCCCTGGGAAATATTTGAGGTTTCAAATAGGGAGGCTGATATGATGAGTAAGATGAAGGAGACAGGTGAAAGACAATGCAACTTCATCTTCCACATCTCACAAAGAACCTGCTACTTCACTTACTACCATTAAAGCTGAAGAAAGAGTGGAGATGCAGTTCATGGCGCTCCACAAGTAAAAGAACAGAGAGTGTAGTGAAATCAAATTAACCTCCCAAGTCCCCCTACCAATCAAACCTTAGTCCCAAACTGGGAACACAAAAGATCTCATCTATCTGATAACTTAATCACTCCCTTTTATTCTAGAGTTAGACAAGTATTAAAAATTCAAAAAGAAAAAAATTTCTCAGTCCCTTCTATATCTACACTCCAGAATAGAATTCAAAGTCAAGTCCTTAGGAATCCTACTTGAAGGCTGCCAAAAGAAGGTTGAGATACCTTAAGGGAACTCAGGACCTGGTTCTGTATTACCCCTCAGGTGACAGTTTTAATCTTGTTGGGTATGATGATGTTAACTGTGCAGGTTTTCTTTTGGACAGGAAAAGCACTTCTGGAATGGTTCACTTGCCATGTTCATGTCTCATCTCTTCGGGTACAAGGAAGCAAAACTCAATGGCCTCGTCAACAATTGAAGAAGAATGTGTAGCGGAAGCATCCTGCTGTGCTCAAACCCTATGAATTGAGCGGCAACTGGAAAATCTTGGGGTACCTTCTTATGGTATATCTTCTCTATCCAGTTGAAAACAAGAGGACCAAGCACATTGAGGGGTAGCATTATCTTCTGAGGGTCAATATGGAGAAGGATTGATCTATGGAAAGTCCTGCAACACAGAAGACCAAATTCTAGATACCTTCACCAAAGCCTTGAGTAGGGAACATTTTGGAAGAAACAAGGTGAAGCTGGGTATTAAGATCTAATGGAGAACCTAATTCCCCATCAGTTGTCTATGTAAAACACCTTCGGTAAAATTAGGTAAAGTGTTTTCTGGCCAAGCCTAACTCACATCAATATCGTTGCAGGTAAACACGCATGACGATCATAGAAGCTAAAGGTACAGTTATAAACTACGAAAGAAGAGCTGCTAAAATCTTTTTCAATTTTTTTCCGGGCATCAGGTTCCTATACCACAAGTTAGTAGTAATGTGCTTGTTCTGCATGCCTTCTCAAAATTATTAACAAAATCAACTCAGCTGCAATATCATCAAACCTTTCAAAGTCTGTATGTCATGTCTTGTCTTTCAAATCCCTTTATCCCCTCTGCACGATAACGTTTTCCCACAAACGTACCGCCATTTTAGAACTATTTAGAACATGTTTCTCTCTCTTCTCATCATTAGTCCTTTTTCAAATAAAACTTTCTTTCTCTCTCACAACAAGTCATGAACCTTCATTTCTTCTGTATAGCTATGATCCTCTCTTCATCTCTCTCTCTCTCTCTCACTCTACTTGTCTTCCAGATACTCCTATAATGGCAATCGAACGATCGATTCCTTCTCCCTTCAGTAACACCACTGCCACATCCCTAACATCCTTAAAATCATCCCCAGAGATTCCCTATTCCACTCCTTCCAATACTACTGTATTCACATCTTGTTCCTCCTCTTTTCCTATAGTCTTTCCTTTTCTGACAAACCCTATTTTCCTCCAATGTATTGAAAACTCTATGTCTCATCATTCCTCTGATATCATCAAAGAACACTCGGGGGGTTTCACCTCAAAAGTGTTAGAGGTCTCTGAGGATGATCCTGATTAGTATCTGAACTCCTCCATTTAGGACTTAGTGACTCTCACAGATTCACCAGAAAAGGATGCATCGCATAACATCATGTCTATCGTTGCTGAGAGCCTGATGAATGATTTCTCTCGTCTGAGTATCAGCGAGAAGAAACTCCATTCCTAGGCGATGTAAGAACCATAGTACTCCTCGAGTCTTTGGCTCATGAGATGTTCCCAGAAAAACCTACTGAAGAACCTGATTCTCTTCTAGGCAAACCCACTTCTGCACCTCCTGATCATCCTAAGCTCTTAGAATCCTCCTCCAGGTCACCCACTATCAAGTCACAACAGAAAGAGTGTTTTGAGTCTACATTGCAGAAAAGTAGGAGGAGTGTCAAGACAAGAAAAAAGAGGTTGATGAATCAAGGGGAATTTGTAACTAACAAAATTGTTCCAGTAAGTGGGATTGACAAAAATGCTCCAACGGAACCTGGTTCTTTAATGAAACAATCTATAAAAGCTCAAAGGTCTGTGGATAAAGCTTCCGATGAAATTATTAAGAAACAAAATGGTGCATCTGTGAAGGGCAATAACAAGTCTAAGAAGTGTCCAGTTGAGCAAGCCATGTCTGAAGATGATACTGTGAGGCCAGTAAGCTAGAAAGGAAAGTCTGTTGAAGGATCTAGAAAATGAAAACAGGAAACTGCTAGAGAACCTGGTCCTCTGAGGACCATGCCCAATGATAGTGGTCTTTGGTAGTAGAGATTAAGAACTCAGAAAGTCTTATGGGGTTGTACATTTGACCCAGCAATTTCAGAGATGGCCGGTATGAGACAAATTCTGGAGATAGTGGAATTTCAACAATGAGAGCACTTGTTTCAAGGGAGCATGCCTCTGGTGTACGAAGATGCAGTACAAACTTTCTACGTATCACTCTTCACCGTTGACGGGGATCACATTTGTGCGCTAGTAAATGGAGTAGACATTGTACTTGATGCTTCAGCATTGGGAAAGGTTCTCAGAATTCCATGTGAAGGAATGTCCTCAGTCAAAGGTGTCTGTGGTGTCAACTTTAGGAGAGCTATCATGAAAGAGCAAGCTATTCAGCAGGGGGAACAGGTGCATAAGAAGGTATTACTTCCTAAGTATCAACTTCTTTTTGAACGGGTCAATAAGGTGCCCTTACCTCGTTCTGAGAGATGGTCCATTGCCATAAAATTGGATATGGTCTTAATAGAAGCGCTTGATGAGTTTGTCCCAATCAATCTGCCAGCAATCATGATAGATCATATGCAAAAGGTGGAAAACTTTAAAGATGGGAATCATGAGCTACCATATGGCTTTCTCCTCACTCAGGTATTCAGATTCTACAAGGTCCCCTTGGGGAATCCCAGAGTGGGCACACGCAAGAAAACCTTCTCTAAAACCACTTTAGAAGAATATGAATATGTAGAAAGAGTTGGTGGAAGTATCTCGACCATTTCTCAGCTGATCAACGCTCAAAAAATGCAGCTTCTGAAGAGATCAGAAGGTTGAGGGCTCAAAATGCGATATTAGAAACTCAGCTCAGTCAAGCAGTTAAAGGACCTAATTCTGTTAATGAAGAATTTGCCCGACTGACAAAGAAAAACGATAAGCTTCGGGAAAAATTGCTTGAAGAACAATTGTTTGCAAATGCTCGACTGGACCTGGTTCTCAAAACCGTTGCTGCCTCTTTTTCCAAGCCTCCTTCTTCTAGTGTCCCGTAGGATCCTCTCAGTGGCCAGCTATTTTTGCTCTAATATTTTGTGGCTGTTGTTTTCTTTTTAGTTTCCTTTTTTTGTGATGGCATGCTAGAATTCACCATTACTGCTCCTGTCTTACTCAGTCCATTGTTAATATTATTGAAACAGCTCACCTTTTTGCCTGTACAATGTTGTGTTCCTCTGGCTTCTCTTTTCTGTCTTGTTGTGTGCACATATGTGGCATGAGCTAGATTTGTTAGACTTATTTATACTAATTACCTGCTTGTGTCTCTTTTTAATGATGCAAAAAAGGGGAAAATGTCATAAGGGAACTGAGATTAAGAGGGAATCAATCAAAAGCTAACGGTCAAGGGGAACTTGTGTAGATTGGGGAACTTCTGTAGTTTCTGATATCTTATCTGATTATTTCTGCTATAAATAAATACTATCAATGCCTCAATTTGTCATCATAAAAAAGGGGATTGATGGGTTTTCAATGTCTTTGCTTTATGATTCTTATGTTTTGATAATCTGACAAATTTATTATGAAGAACCAGATAGAGAACCTGACCCACATTGTATACATTTCAAATGAATAATGTCCAGTCTGGTCTCCAGCAAATGAATGAACAACCACAAGGAGTAACACAATAGGGACCAGGTGACCTGGTCCCTTAGGGTTTTCCGACAAAAGTACAAGCCAGTGACTGTCCGCAACTATTACAAAAAGGAACACAATAGGGACCTGGTCCCTTAGGATTCTCTGACAGAAGTATAAGTCAATTGTACAATTGGAACGTAACAGCAGAAAGTGACTATCTCGCAAATGTTACAAAAGAGGAACACAACTAGGACCTGGTCCCTTAGTGTTCTCTAACAGAAGTACACATCAACTTTATAGCTGGAATGCAACTGCACAAAAGTGACTGTGCAACAATCACTTCTCATTGGGAAAAAACGTGTACCAAGAATTGACATCACCATCCATTATGATGTCTTTTGTAGTATACAACCTGGTGCAAGGCACAACACTTCTTTGTACATTCAGTGATATTCTCTTAAGCATAGCAGTGTTCATCCAACATTGAAGTCATACTTCACTGGTGTGTTAAGAACAAGAAGACAACTCCACTAAGGATCAGTTTCATCATGAGTTTATGTATATCTGTAGTTGAGTTGTAATCTTGTTATTTGTTCTTCATTGTATCTCCTATCTTGCTTTCTTAGAAGCTTTGTCTTAGGAAAACCAAAAATCTGTAAACTTCCGAATTTATGTTGTGACTAGGATTAGTCATAAGTTTAAAGTCTTTGTAACTAGAAGAGTCACAAAGTGGCTTGTGGTGATAACATCACAAATTAGTTGAAGTCTTTGTAATAGGGTTATTACAAAGTGGCTTGTAATAGTGAGATTGCAAGTTAGTGAAGTTAAAAGCCTACAAGTGTAGGTCATGATTTTTTGATCCCCTTATGTGGGATTTTTCCACGTAAAAATCCCTTGTCTTCTCTACTTATAGTTTTATTAGCATTTTCAGCTTAACCTCATAGAGGACCAGGTACTCTACTGTTTGGTGGACTCATACAGACTAACAGGGTGGTAATGAGGGATTCTCAGAAGGATTTGCCATTTCTATGTTTGGGTATGTGAGAAGATAAGTTTGAGTGTGTTTAGAAGATGAAAGAAGATAGAGAGAATTTTGACATTTTGAAAACTAGAAGTGAAGAAACACTAAGGCCTAATCAATTTAAGAAGGAGGTATTTAATTGGGTAACGACAGCCTTTTCAAAAGTCTAATAATTGGGTAACGACAACCTTTTCAGAAGTCTAATCAGACTAGAATTCGGTTTGAAAAGACATTGAAGAGTGTCCCTAGAATCTAGGCACTTAATGCGGTTTTGGACTCTATTTGAATGAAACTAGTTCATTTCATAATGGATAAGTTCAAAAGAGCTTGGGATTAAATGGGACCCTCCTCTTAATCATGATTCAAATATAATTATTCCAAAATATGCAGAGTGGAGAATACGTACCAAGTAATCTTGATGAACTAGGTTCTTCACTGAGTAATCTCTTGTGTAAGTCTGAATTTTTAAAGAAAGTAGAGATAATATCATTAGAGATTAATGAGTCATTTTTGCACATGTCACACTAATAAAAGTATGAGACTGAGCAAAATCTAATCTAATTACAATAACAACAACAAAGGAATACCCCACTAGTGGGCTCAGCGAAGGGTAGTGTGTACGCAGACCTTACCCCTACCCCGAGGGAGTACATAGGCTGTTTCCAAAAGACCCTCGGCTCAAGAAGACGAAAAGAGACAATATTAGTACCCCCAATAGAAACCGTAAGAAATATAACATCATGAAATGAGAAAGAAGATGCAAAGCAAAAGCTTTAGACAATACATAGACTAGGCATTATGGAAAAAGAAAGAGTTGTAAGACGCAACATTGCCACTAACTGACTTTGACAAAAACCCTACTAGACTAGCCTCACAAAGGTACGAAGTAAGAAAAGACTCAACTACCTCCTAAGCTACAACCCTAATATTTGACTTCCATAACTTCCTATCAAAGGCCATGTCCTCGGAAATTTGAATCCTTTAGATGTCCTACCTGATCACCTCTCCCTAATACTTCTTAGACCGTCCTCTACCTATTCTCGTGCCCTCCAAAGCCAGCCGCTCACACCTCCTTACCGGGGCATCTGGGCTTCTCCTTTGTACGTGTCCGAACAATCTAAGCCTCGCTTCCCGCATCTTGTCATCAATGGGAGCCACGTCCACCTTCTCCCGAATATCTTCATTCCTAATCTTATCCATCCTAGTGTGCCCCAACATCCACCTCAACATCCTCATTTCTGCTACTTTCATCTTCTGGATATGTGATTTCTTAATAGGCCAACACTCAGCCCCATACATCATGGTCGGTCTAACCACCGCTTTTTAAAACTTACCTTTGAGTACCAATGGCACTCTCTTGTCACACACGACTCCAAATGCCAACCTCCACTTTATACACCCTACCCCAATACGGTGTGTGACATCCTCGTTGATCTCCCATCCCCTCTGGATAACCGACCCAAGGTACTTGAAATTTCCACTACTTGGGATGACCTGTGATTCAAGCTTTACTTCCACGCCCACTTCCCTCGGCTTAGTGTTGAACATACACACTAGGTATTCCGTTTTCATCTTGCTCAGCTTGAAACCCTTAGACTCGAGAGCCTGTCTCCAGACCTCCAATCTCTCATTAACACGGGTTCTCAACTCATCAATCAAAACTATGTCATCGGCGAATAACATACACCATGGCACCCCCTTGAATATGGTGTGTTAACGCGTCTATCACAAGGGCAAATAAAAATGCGCTGAGTACAGAACCTTGGTGTAACCCCATAACAACTGGAAGCTGCTCAGAGTTACCTCATACTGTCCTAACTCGAGTCTTAGCCTCATCATACATGTCCTTAATTACCCAAATGTAGGAAACTGGCATGCCTTTTGCCTCCAAGCATCTCTAGAGAACTTCTCTAGGAACCTTGTCGTACGTTTTTTCTAAATCGATAAACACCATGTGCAGATCCTTCTTCCCCTTTCCTGTAATGTTCCACCAGCCTTCTAATAAGGTGTATGCTTCTGTAGTAGAACGAACCAGCATGAATCCGAACTTGTTGTCAGATATAGACACCATCCTCCTCACCCTCGCTTCAACCACCCTCTTCCAAATTTTCATGGTATGACTCAGTAATTTGATACCCCTATAATTGTTACAACTCTGAATATCACCTTTGTTTTTATACAACTGAACAACCGTACTACACCTCCACTCATCTGGAATCTTCTTCGTCCTAAAAATAATATGAAATAACCTAGTCAGCCACTCCAGCCTACTCTACCAACATATTTCCGAAATTCAACCAGAATTTTGTCTGGTCCAGTCGCTCTGCCCTTACTCATCTTACACATAACTCCTACGACCTCCTCAACCTCGATGCGCCTGTAGTTCTTAAAGTCATGGTGACTCTCGGAACGCTCCAATTCACATAGCACAATATGTCGATCCCCTTCTTTATTCAGAAGTTCATGAAAGTAATTCTGCCATCTTTATTTAATTTGGGCATCCTCCAAGAATACTCTACCATCGTCGTCCTTGATGCATGCCACTTGGTCCAAATCCCAAGCCTTCCTCTCTCTCGTCTTGGCTAGCCGGAATAACTTTTTCTCTTCGTCTTTTCCCCCTGTTCCTCGTACATACGGTTATATATCACAGTCTTAGCCTCCTTGACCATCAGCTTAGCTTCCTTCCTATCTACCTTATACCACTCCATGTTGGTTCTTCTATCCTCCTCACCTGTGCTCCCTACTAACTTTAGGTATGCCGCCTTCTACGTTTCCACTTTACCTTGGATCACTTCATTCCACCACCAGTTTCTTTTGTGCCCCCAGAGACGCCCGTCGACATCCCTAACACCTCTCTCGTAGCCTCCTTTATACAGTCTGTTGTCGTCGACCACATAATGCTTGCATCACCATTGTTCCTCCAGGCTCCCAGATCCGACAACCGCCCCTCTAACTCTTGGGCTTTATCCTTAATCAAGGAACCCCACCTGATTCTTGGTCGTCCTTGGCCAAACCTTTTCCTTATCTTTAATATAATACCAATATCCATTATAAGTTAGAACTGGTTCCTTTAAGGTTATCTCAATCATCCCTAATTCTAACCCGTTTCTTTCTAAGTGATCTCTACTTAGAGATTTTGTGAAGATGTCAGCTATTGCTTGTCAACCCTTCTCATAGTTGTCCTTCAAAAAATGATGCCTAACATCTATGTGCTTAGTTCTTTTGTGATGAACTAGGTTATTAGTCATACTATTTGCACTAGTGTTATCAAAGAATATGGTAATACAAACTACATCAATTCCAAAATCCACTAATTGTTGTTTAATCCACAAAAATAGAGCATAATATGAGGCAACAACAATATACTCAGCTTCAGTAGTAGATAAGGCCAAATAATTTTGTTTTTTGGTGGCCCAAGACACAAGACATGAGCCAAAAAGTGTGCCATACTTGAGGTGCTCTTTCTATCCACAAGAAAACCTGCATAATCAGCATCAGCATATTCTACTAAGTTGAAATTACTACCTTTTTGATACCATCGATAAACATTAGTGGTGCCTTTTAGGTATCTTAAGATCCTCTTGATATCAGTCAAGTGAGACTTCTTTGGGTTTGCCTAAAATCTAGCACAAAGGCCTAAACTGAAAACAATGTCAGGTCTGTTAGCAGTGAGGTATAACAAAGAACCAATCATTCCCCTATACAACTTCTGATCAACAAATGAACTAGGTTCATCTACATCCAATTTTGTGGCTGTTGCTATAAGAGTGTCAATTTTTTTGGAATCTTCCATTTAAAACCTTTTAAGCAACTCTTTCACATGCTTTTGCTGATAGATCATAGTTCCATTTGAGTTTTATTAATTTTGTAAGCCTAAAAAGAAATTAAGATCACCCATCATACTCATTTGAAATTCGCTCCCTATTAGTTTAGCAAATTCTTTACTTAACTTATCAGTAGTTGCTCCAAAGATTATATCATCAACATATATCTAAACTACCAAGAGATATTTACCTTTTTCTTTCAAGAATAAAGTCTTGTCAATTTTACCTCTCTTGTAGCCATGCTCAAGCAAGAATTTTGATAGTCTTTCATACCATGCTCTTGGAGCCTGCTTGAGCCCATACAGTGCCTTGTCAAGCTTGTACACATGATCAGGACATTACTTGCTTTCAAAGCACGGAGGTTGCTTGACAAACACTTCTTCCTTTAGATAGCCATTGAGGAAGGTAGTCTTGACATCCATCTGATGGAAAGTGATATCCATGTAAGCAACAAAGGCTATAAGTAGTCTAATTGTTTCCAATCTTGCAACTGGAGCAAAGGTCTCATCATTGTCCATGCCTCATCTTTACTATATCCTTGAACCATCAATCTTGCCTTGTTTCTTGTAACTGTTCCATCTTCATCAAGTTTGTTTCTGAAGACCCATTTTGTGCCATTTACTGATTTGTCTTTGGGTCTTGGTACTAGATGCCAAACTTGACTTCTCTCAAATTAGTTGAGATCATCTTGCATTGCATTCACCCAGTCAGCATCCTGCAAAGCCTTAGCAACATTTTTAGGTTCAATAAGAGATAAAAAAGAATCAAAAGAACAAAGATTCTTCAAAGAAGATCTGTATTTGATTCCAGAGGATGGATCAATAATTATGTTCTCAATGGGATGACAGCTTTGGTACTCGTAAGGTTTCACAACCACCTGGTTTCCCCTATATGTTCCTTTAGTGTTTTGTTGTCGAGGAACGGGTTCATGGACAGGTTCCCTTAAAGTTTGAGGATAAGTTTTTCTTTGTTTAGTTCCCCTTGTCAGGTTACCCTAGGTAGAAGAACCTGTTCCATAACTTGTTTCTTCCTCTTGTGTAGCTTCAGTCGGGGCTGTGGTTTCATTTGAGTTTTTTACCAGCCCATTTGTTTCATCTTCATATTCCTTCCTCTTAGAAACAATGTTAGTTTCATCAAAAACCACACGTACACTTTCTTCTGCACACATAGTTCTTTTGTTATAGATCTTATAAGCTTTACTATGTGAAGAATACCCCAAGAATACTCCCTCATCTCTTCTAAAATCAAACTTACCTTGGGAGTCTTTACCATTATTGTGCACAAAGCAGTTGCATCCAAATTCCCTAAGATGGGATATATTTGGTTTTATCCCTTTAAGTAACTCATAGAGATTCTTCTCGATAAGAGATCTATTCATGCACCTATTTATGATGTAACTTGTAGTGTTCACAGCTTCTGCCTAGAAACTAAGGGACAATTTACTAGAAAGAAGCAAAGTCCTAGCCATTTTTTTAAATGTCCTATTCTTTCTTTCAACTAATCCATCTTGTTGTGGAGTTCTAGGAGAAAAAAAATTATGATCTATGCCATGCTCATCACAAAATTCAGCAAATTTAGCATTTTCAAAAATCAGTACCATGATCAGACCTAATTGATGCAAGTTGATTACCTAGTTGTTTTTGAGTTTTTCTAACAAAAGAAGTTAACATGTCAAATGCTTCATCTTTAGATGTTAGAAATAATGTCCAAGTAAACATAGAGTAATCATCAACAAGCACCATAATATATATCTTACCACCTCTGCGCAATGTTCTTATTGGTCCACAAAGATCCATATGGACCAATTCCATCGATCTGGTGGTGCTTACCTTTTTCTTGCTTTTGAAAGGGGATCTTACCTGCTTCCCCGTCGCACAAGCCTCACAAACTCTATCTTACTTGAACTTAATATTAGGCAGTCCTATCACCAAGTCCTTGGGGACTAGTTTGTTAACTTGACTTAGACTGATATGTCCAAGTCCTATCACAAACTTTTCACTCTTTTTCCCTAGCAAAAATATCTTGTCAGGGATAAGATTAATCACAAAGCATTTTGTAGAGGTGAATGCAACTATATTACATCTATCACACAATTGTGATATACTTATTAGACTATAATTCAGTCCATCAATCAGGTAGACATTCTCAATAGAGTGAGAGTCAGTCTTACCTACCTTGCCAACCCCAATGATCTCACCTTTCTTCCCATTTCCGAAGGAGACATTACCTCCTTTAATGTCCTCAAAGGAAAGGAACTAATTCTTGATTCCTGTCATATGCTTTGAGTAGCCACTATCCATGTACCATATTTAGCTGCTCCCCCTCACTTGGACCTGCAAAAGAAAATCATGGGTTAGTCTTAGAAACCCAAGCTAGTTTGGGTCCCTTTCTATAGGCAAAAAGATGAATCAAATTCTTTTTAGCCCAATTTGCAACCTATTTTTCTCTTGAACAAATTCTTTGTTCTTTTGACTTGTCTTTTCTTTTGTAGTGCATTCACTTTTATAGTGACCAGTTTTACCATAATGTGTGTAAATCTTGTTCTTAGAAAGTGTAATGTACTTGCTTTTGGGATCCCACTTAGGTCAAGAATTCCCAAAGCCAAGTCCTCTTCTGTTGCTACTATGATGTTCTTGTAGCCAAGAAAGTGCATCGGAGGACCTGTTCTATTTACAAGTTCTGTCTAGCTCATGCTTGGCTTTGATTAGATCCTCCTTTAGGCTTCTTATCTTCTCATCTCTTTTATACAACTCATCTTTTATTTTTCCTACATTTTCTTCTAAAGTGAGTTGTGTGTGATCAACTATCTTTTTACCTGTTCCTAATTTCAATTGTAGATTTTCAAATCTAAATTCTAAGAAAGCTGTGCGAAGTTCATGAACCTGGTTCTTCGACACAACATTTTCACTTTCAGTTTCACTAGCCCTAAGTTTCAGGTTTTTACACTTAGCTTTTAAAACTACACACTCTTTTGACAGTTGTTCCTTTTCATTATTTACATCCACAAATTCATCAATTAGCTCTAGGAGCAACTCAGATAGCCTTTCCTTAGACAAAAATTTAATCTTGTCTTTAAGATGAGAAACACTTACCTCATCTTCTTCATCAGATTCTCCAATAGCCATAAGTGCACGTTCATCATCATTATCATTATCATTATCATTATCTGAGCTATCTCCCCAAGCAGCTCCTATAGCCTTTGTTGATCCTTTGTTGTTGCTTTTCTTGGGTTGAACCTGTTCCTTCGTTCAGCTTTTTCTTTCTTTCAATTTCCCACAGAGGACAGTTCTTGATGTGGTGATCAGTCTTTCTACACTTGTAGCATCTATCATTTGTTTGTTTCTTAGGAGCTTTTGATTTACTATAGCTTGCACTTTTTGAAGAACCATTTTCTCTCTTTAGGTACTTCTTGAAGTCTTTGGTGATCATGGCCATTTCATCATCTTCCAGATCAGAACCTTCAATGATTCTGAGAGCCAAACTCATTTCCTTCTTAGGTACATCTATTTTCATGGTCTGTCTCCTAAGTTCATAGGCAGTAAGATTTTCAATTAGTTCATCCAGTGGGGGAGTGCCAATATTCTTTGATTCCTGGATTAAAGTGATTTTACTCTCCCAAGTGATAGGCAAAACTCTGGTCAATATCTTTTCTACCCTTTCTTCTTCAGGAATAATCCTTCCAAGAGATTTCAACTCATTTATCAGTGTACTGAACCTTGTGTACGTTTCTTGAATGGTTTCTCCTTCCTTCATAGCAAAACTCTCATAGTGAGAGTATAATAGAGTTCCTCTGGATCTCTTTACTTGAGGTATTCCTTCATGAGCTACTTGCAGTGTGTCCCAAATTTGCTTAGCAGTGGTACAACCTTGAATTCTGCTGTACTTATCTGGACCAAGTCCACAAACAAGCTATTTCTTGGCTTTAGCATTTTTATCCCACTTTCTCAAGTCCTTGGCAGTAGAATAAACTCTTGTCTTTGGCACATCTACTCTTTCAGCATTTTTCTTCAGGGTAGCCAATGGACCATCGATGACAATGTCCCATACCTCATAGTCCTCTCCTATAATGTGGTCTCTCATCCTATTTTTCCACCAAGAGTAGTACTGGCCATTAAAGAGTGGTGGCCTAGCAGTGGATTGTCCTTCCTAGTTTTCAGGTGGTGCACTCATGTTGATCTTCTCCTAAGGTGTTAGCCTCTTCAAGGATAACCTGCTCTGATACCAATTGATATTTTATACTTCAATGCCACACAAGAGGGGGGGGTGATTTTGTGATGTCCAATTTTCGCGTGCACATATTATTAAAAGACCTAGTTCTTATATGTGTTCCTTATACTACTATTGCAGAAATAATAAATGCGAAAAGTAAAGACCACAAGTATTTTTATGTGGAAAACACCAGGCTCAAAAGGTGAAAAAACCACGACCTACTACCCAGTAGGTTTTTCCCCAACACTTCACAAAATCACTGAGCCAAAACAACATGTACAAAAACTCTTTGTAAACCTAAGGATTACCTCTAATCCCGTTGTGCCAACCAGCCTCTAACTGTTGCGACAACTTCAAGTTAACTCTAACTTGAATACTCAAAGTACCTAATACAATTGCTTCTAGATAAAGGTGAAAGGTACAATTTGAAAAGCACATACTACAATGAAACTAGAATAAAAGACAGACACTTGGAACTGGCTCTTCTATCCGGTTCATGTAGCTTCAGGTTCGCACACTTGAATCACACAAGAATATATTGCTTTCAAAATGCCTTGCTATATTGCTCTCAATTCACGTGTAACTTCAGCTTTTGTGCGTCACCTGTAAAGTGAGAACATCCTGAAATATATAAAGTCAGTAGAATAGAAAATAATTAGAGTTCCAATGTTATACTCTTCCTTGGTGGAAGAGTTCTAGTTAACTTCAACTTCCAGCTCCTTCCTTATCTTGGATAGTGTTATCTTCGAGTAAGGAGTCCTTCTCCTTATCAATTATGCAACTTTTTCAATCAAGAGATATCAGATATAACAACTTAAGCTTATCTCCCCCACGTGCGTCCCTTATGCTTGAATCTGCCCATATCTATGTACACTGTGGATGGACCTGGTTCATATTTGAGTTCCTTTGACAATCATCGAAACAAACTTTACTTGGGCAAACAGCTCTCCCTATTGCATAGAACAACAATTCACAAAGAAAAAGGTCCAAAATACACTTAGCAATAATCAAGCCTTTCAATTTAAAAGGAAATTTAGTACATTCTAATATCATAAACATATAAAAACCTAGCAATGGAGCTTCCTTCATGTCTTATCCAGAATGTATTATTCGAGGGGATCTTGACCCGTACTCCTAGCTAGTAGATAGATGTACTTTTATAATGTTTTTGAAGTTTCCTTTTAACATTTTCATTTGTTGTTTATGTAGGAGTAAAATTAAAGAAATTGAGTGTACGAAAGAATTACATGCACTGATGCACCCTATGCTAAAACTTTCGATAAACTGAAAATAATTGCGTTACACAAACATTAAATAAAATTACTTGGATTCTCTTTTGTCGAGCTGGGTTGTAAGTCATGACAAGTAACATCATATCGATTTGAAATGTATTACATATGTTAATATAAAAAAGTTTTCCGCTGTAAATTATCATATGATAATACATTACTGATAATGTAATATTGTTACACAAGATATAGGAGAAGTAATTATCATATAACATTCAAAACCAAAAAGGAGATGTATATGTAACCAAGATCTAGAAATTACGTATTCAATGAACTAATTCTAAACCAAGCAGCGATATCCAAACAAATATGAATATAATTAGTGTTCCTATGAGTGAAGTCTACTGATCAATTAAGTGAATGTAAATTTTAATGGAGACAAAAAAATACTAAATAATTAACACTATGTGAATTTTCAAACTAAGCCAAAGTAAAATCATTTTTAGTTTTTCACATTAGGCTAAATTCTCCTTAAAAAGCCAACCCGCAGTTCTTATCAGCTAGTATATTTTAACAACCAAATTCTCACATATTAATTCCAATCTGCAGAGCGGCAGAGCCGGGATTTAAAACTTCTGCCGCTCTTTAACTTGATGAATTTTGAATTTATTGTTAAATTCATAGTCCATTTAATTATTAAGTTAGTAATTAAATATATATTAATAAATTTTTTAAATATAAATATAATAAAATTTACTACTCCCTCTGTTCCAGTTTATGTGAACCTATTTTTTTTTTTGGACCGTTTCAAAAAAAATGAACCCTTTTTAAATTTGGTAATAAGTCAGCTTAAACTTACAATGCTATCTTTAATGAGAAGCTTTTACCATAAATACTCCAAGGTTTTTCTTAACTTGTTTAAAATCACAAATTTTAAAAAAATTATTTTTTCTTAAACTTCGCGCTCATGGTTCACATAAATTAAAAATCTTTTCGATTTCGTAACTAATACCCTACCTTCCCCGTACAGCTCTTAACTGCTAGCTACATTTTGACAACCTCTACATACGTGTTATAAACTCATGCAGCCAACTCTTATATCAGTCCACGTATCACTTTTATTCCACGTGGCCCCACTCCACGTTCTTCTCTTCATAACTCTTCTTGGAGTATATATCACCCCAGCAATGAACAGTTCTGTTCTCAGCAACGCATAATCAAGTAACTGAAAAGGTATAAAAAAGTAGCAAAAAAAAAAAAAAAATTTAAAAAGGAATTTAAAGATGCAAGCAGCAAAGGAGAAAGCAGCTAATGTTGCCGCTTCGGCTAAGGCTGGCATGGAAAAAACCAAGGCCGTCGTCGGAGAGAAGGTTTTTTTTTTCATCTTTTCAGTATTTTTCTGATTATTCTTTTTTGTTTAAAAATTAATTTAGAATTTTAAGTTGTGTATATTTAACAGTATATTGATTGATTCTTTACTCATCAAGTTAAGCATAACTTGCAACCATGTAACAGTTGATAAATACTTTCTCCGTTTCACCTCAAATGAGGTAGTGTGACTTGATAGAAAGTTTAAAAAAAACTAGACTTTTAAAACTTGTGATCTATGATCTTAAAAGCTTAAAAGGTAAAAATTATGTAGGTCATGATATTTTATGGTTATAAAAGCTTCACATTGGATAAAGAGAGTAAAATGAAGAATTTAAAGTTAGAATTATTTTCAATCGTAGAAATGTGTCATTCCTCCTTAAATAGATTAATAAAAAATGTGTTTCAGTGGGGATCAATTCGCAAGCACAAAGGCGAATTCTTAATTTAAACCTTAAGGCCTATGCTTCAAGGTTTTAGCTTTATATTTTTAAAATTATGAGTCCGTATAACTACCAGCAGCACTATACTCGAACCTATTGAATTTAGTTAAACTTGGTACCGTATTGTTGCATCCGCCCCTGCAAGCATGGTACGAGATGATAAGAATACTATTTTGGGATAGCGGATTAATTAAATTGATGGTGTAAAAACATTTAGCGCTTTAAAATGTTTAAAGTTTAAATTTTTATATTTATGTCTTAACTTTTGTTGAACAGGCGGAGAAATTGACGACAAGTGATCCAGTGCAAAAACAAATGGCGACGGAGAAAAAAGAAGAGAGGATCCATCAAGCGGAGATGGATAAGCTGGCAGCACAGGAGCAGAACGCGGCCTCGAGACAAGTAGCTGCTACCGGAGGAACTACTGCTTATACTGCTAGCGGCGGTGTGGCTCCCGGTCACACCATGACCGGGGCCCATGGGACCACTACGGTGCCTACTGGGACAACAACAGGCGTGGTTGGGACACAGTACCCACCGGGGACCACTACTGGAACCGGAAGTGCTACTGTTCAAGGTCCTAATACTGGTGGACGTCATGGATCTACCACCGGTTCTGCCTTTTAACTAGGATGAGAGGTGCTTTTGGAGCAATTGCAATGAGTACTAGCTAAGAATAGTTACGAGTGTGTGTTTATTTTTCTTTGTTTTGGTAGATAAACGTTCTTTTCCTTCTGTAAGTTGTAAATTTAGTTTGTTGTGATGTCGTGTATCCATATTATCTAATGTAATACAATACACGATAGTAGCTAGAAATAGGAAAATTGTTCATTTTTATCTAATGTAAATTTAGTTTGTTCTGCCATAAGTTTTTGTCTTCTTCAAATTGGGACTTCTAGCTCCACTCGATCAGCTGTGTTTTATGATGTTCGTTCATAAGTGTACGGTCATAATTTCAAAATTTACTCGAAAGAGCTATGCTTACATGTAGTTAAGTAACTTGATCAAACATATTATAGTTGGCAAATCATAGTTCTCAGGGGATATCGCAAAATAAACTAATAGGTTAATTACGGACACATTCAATCTTATATTGAAAAAGGAAAAGCCGAATAGCTTTGTTTTTTGTTTAGCGCTAATATATAAGCATTGGACTTGGAAAAATGTTTCAGGTAATTTCTAACACTGAGAACATAATTATACTTTGCATCTGTATACGGGTAAAACCGAGCCCGTTGAACTTCTCGATTTCCCGTTAAGACAAACGAAACTGTATACGAGTAAAATCGAGCCCGTTAAACTTCTCAATTTCCCGTTAAGACAAACGGAACAGGAACATGATCGTAAGGAATCGGAATTTGGGCGAGGAGCCTCTCGTATCGGGGTTCGGGCAAGACTCCTGCCCTCGGAGTTATCGGAATCACGTCCTCTGGTTCCGGTTTGGGCCTCGAGACATCGGAGAACATTATCAAACAACTGCACACGACTAACAAAGGGTCGTGAAATCCGTACCCAACCGAATATCCCGGCGTGAATCTCGGTCCGTATCAGCAGAAAATCAGTGATTAGTGAAATGGAAGATTTTTACCTCGTTTAGAATTACACTTGGGATAAAATTTCCCTACTATATAAAGGGGAAAACTTATTATTCACGGGGGACATGGTAACACACATATCAAGGTAATATACTCTTATTCTCTCAATTATTCAAAGTTCTTACTTTTATTCATCAGTTCTTCATTAGTGTGAGTTCGGGATCGAAGACAGGCACTTCATTAAGCCGTTACTGAATTCAGGATCACTCTCATTATTGGTTTGACAATTTATTACGTCTTTAATCTGTTTAATCTAATGCTATTAATCATTTGTATTGAATTAATACGCATATCCTTAAAACCACATATAAATTCAGTTGTTATCCGTTTTTGAGGGTAAACAGTTTGGCGTCCACCGTGGGACAAAGGATAATAGTGGCAATTTGATACAAATTTCCATAACGCACTTTTCTTTACTCTTGTTCTTTGAGATTTTAATTTTAGGTAAATTTAAGAATGTCAAGCTCTCAATCTGCTCACTTGAACGTTGATGCTGAGTCTGGCCATCATGGCGAGAACAACAATATAGTGCCCAGCAACAAGGCTCCCCCTGTTGACCCCCAACGGAGCCTCGGTCATAGACCCAATCGATGCCAACTCCCATGTGGCCATGGACGCTAACTTGTCCACTAACCTAGAAAACAACGTTCGTGGAGGAGCCAGGTCAGTAGCTAGGGGTATGCACGATGGTGAAGGCGATGGGATCAATTTACGGGTGATATTCAAAATATTACAAGCTCAACAGGTGGCAGTAGCCCAGTTATAGAACCAAATCCATGCTCCCAGCAGAGTTGAGCCCGAGCCATCCCGGGAGAACACCCGAAGAAATGAACGAAATTCGGAGAGGCTGGGTGAAGCTGAAGCTGGGCCCAACCCTGAAATAATAAAGATGCTCGAGGAACTAACGAAATGGGTGGAATTGGGGGAAAGGAAGATCAAAGCCAACGACAAAAAAGTGGAGACCTATAACTGCAAGGTTAATCAGATCCCAAGAGCACCCCCGAATTGAAAGGCCTGGATTCCATGAAATTTGTCCAAAAGCCTTTCCCTCTGAACGGAGCTCTGAAACCAATCTCGAAGAAGTTTGTATGCCCGAAGTTCCAAAGTTAAATGGAAAAACTGATCTGAATGAACATGTAACCTCCTACACGTGTTCCATCAAGGGGAACGACTTAGAATATGATGAAATCAAATCCGTTCTGTTCAAAAGGTTCGGAGAAACCTTGTCAAAAAGGGGCTATGATATGGTATAACAACTTACCACCTAATTCTATTGATTCGTTTGCTATGCTTGCATATGCCTTTGTAAAGGTGCACGCCGGGGCCATCAAGGTCGAGACTCGGAAGTCAGACCTTTTCAAAGTAAAGCAAAGAGATAACAAGATGTTCAGGGAATTCGTGTCGAGGTTTCAAATGGAATGGATGGAACTGCTTCTGGTCGCGGACGATTGGGCCTTTCAGGCATTCACACAAGTTCTTAACCCCCAAAGCTCATTAGATTTGTAGCAGTTGAAACAAAATTTGGTAGAATACCCGGTGCTAACTTGGGCAGACGTCCATAACAGGTACCAATCAAAAATCAGAGTCGAAGGCTATTAGCTTGGGGCCCCTTCTGGATCCGTGTATCTCTTTATAGCTAGTGACAGATCCAAAAGAGTCGTTGATCATGAAGAAAGATAAAAAAGAGATCAATATCAATCATATAATAGAGATAGAAGGGGTAATAGGTCCGGGCGTAACCCCGCGAGGAGTGAAAAAACAACGATCGAAGCCACAATAGTCGGGGACTCATGAGCAAGAATGGTTCGATAGGCCACTCGTGGCCAGGGAGGCACCGAGATTATCAGAATACAACTTCAATGTCGATGCTTCCAGCATCATATCCCCCATCGGATGCATCAAAGATACCAAATGGCCTCGACTATTTCAGTTCGATCCTGTCCAAAGGTACCCTAACCTAATGTGTAAGTATCATTGCATCACAGCCACAAAATCGAAAATTGTTAACGATTAAGAGAAGAAGTAGCCCGTTTATTCAATAACAGACACCTCCATGAATTTTTGAGTGATCGAGCCAAAAATCACTTCAGGAATAGGGACTCCAACAAGCAGACCGAACAAGTAGAACCCCAGCACGTCATTAACATGATTATTGGTGGAGTCGACGTCCCCCAAGGGCCGATGCTAAAGAGCATTAAGGTGTCCATTACAAGGGAAAAATGGACTCGAGATTGTACACCGTAGGGGACCGTATCATTCAACAATGAAGACGCTGAAGGCATCGTGCAACCATATAATGATGCGCTTGTAATATCTGTACTCATAAAGAAATTTCGAGTTAAGTGTGTGTTAATTGATTCAGGTAGCTCAGCCAATATCATTAGATCGAGGATCGTGGAACAACTGGTCTACAAGACCAAACAGTGCCTGCAGTCCGAGTTTTAAACGAGTTTAACATGGCGTACAAAACTAATAAAGGGGAGATAACCCTGCCAGTAAACACCACGGGGAACATTCAAGAAACAAATTTCTATGTGATTGAAGGTGATATGAGATATAATGCACTATTCGGAGGGCCATGGATTCATGACATGAGGGAAATACCCTCAACATTACTCCAGGCATTAAAGTTCCCCACACTGGGAGGGATCAAGACAATTTACAGATAACAACTAGCCGCATAATAAATGTTCGAGGTCGATGAGGTGACCCCGGTGTCTGCACTCTCGACATCAAAGAACCCGAAGTTGGTTAGGAAGGAAGAAACTAAATAACAATCATTGACATCGGCCCCGATCGAACCGGAGAAGCAACAAATAGACGAGGATGATGATTATGGGGTTCCTAGGTCGTTCATAGCCCTTGGTTATTCCGATGCCACTAAGTCGATGGTCGAGGAGCTGGAACAAGCCATATTGATCAAACACCTGCCCGATTGGAAGGTATACCTGGGCATGGGGTTGACTCTCGAGCTCAGGAAAAAACTCATTAAATTGCTTATAGCTAACGTGGATTGTTTTGCTTGGTCCCATTTAGATATGACAGGGATCCCACTAGAAGTAACCACTCATAAGCTAAGCTTGGACTCAAAGTTCTACGCGGTTAAACAGAAAAGGGGGCCTCAATCCGAAGTCAAGCATGCGTTCATCGAAGGCGAGGTATCCGAACTCCTTAAAATAGGTTCCATTCAGGAAGTTAAGTGCCCGGTTTGGTTGGCTAACGTAGTAGTAGTACCTAAAAAGAGAAATAAGTTAAGATTATGTGTATATTACAAAGACTTGAACGGCATGCCCCAAGGACTTTTTTCCTTTTCCTAACATCGATCGCATGATCGATGCAACGGCCACACATGAATACTCAGTTTTATCGATGCCTATTCCGGGTACAATCAAATTCATATGAACCCGAGCAATCAAGAAAAAACTTCCTTTATCATTAAATTCGGCACCTATTGTTATAACTCAAAGCCGTTCGGACTAAAAAATGCCGGTGCACTTATCAATGCCTAGTAAACCGGGTGTTCAAAGAACAAATAGGAAAATCAATGGAGGTTTATATTGACGACATGTTAGTTAAGTCGCTGCGAGTAGAGAACCATTGAAAACATTTCCAATAAACTTTCACCATACTAAAGAAATACAATATGAAGCAGAACCTGGAGAAATACGCATTCAGGGTCGCATCCGAAAAGTTCCTTGGATTCATGGTGTCCAACCGAGGGATCGAGAACAATCGTGACAAAATCAAAGCTATAGAAGATATCACCGTGGTGGATAATGTTAAGACCGTTCAGAGGCTAATCGGGCGCATAGCCTCCCGGGGACGATTCATATCGAGGTCCTCCGATAAGAGTCATCGGTTCTTCTCGCTATTAAAGAAGAAGAATAACTTTTCATGGACCCCAGAGTGCTAGAAATTTTTAGAAGAACTCAAATGGTACCTTTTGAATCCGCCCTTGCTTCATACTCCAAAGGCAGACGAGTAGTTGTACCTGTACTTAGCGGTATCCGAGATAGCGGCAAATAGAGTCTTAGTTCGGGAAGAGGAAGGTACACAATTTCCTAATTATTATGTTAGTAGAACCCTAGGTGAGGCCGAAACGAGGTACCTCACCTAGAAAAATTGGCACTGCTTTGCTAGGCGCCTCCAGAAAGTTGAAGCCAAACTTTCAGTGCCATCCCATATGCATTGTAACTTCTTACCCATTAAGGAACATAATTCACAAACCCAAGCTCTCGGGCCGACTAGCCAAATGGGCCATAGAAATTAGTGGGTACGATATCGAATATCCCTCACCGACTACCATCAAATCTCAAATTTTCATAGACTTCGTGGCCGACTTCACATTGGCCTTAATACCTGAAGTTGAAAAGAATTATTGTTAACCTTAGGAATCTGGACTCTCTTTATGGACGGTGCCTCGAACGCAAAGCGGTCCGAACTCGACATCGTACTGAAGCCAGCTACGGGTAACGTAGTTAGGAAGTCCATTAGAACTGTGAAATTGACTAATAATGAGGCCGAGTATGAGGCCATGATTGTAGGTCTCGAACTGACTAAAAACCTAGGGGCCGAAGTAGTCGAAGCTAAGTGTGACTCCCTCCTTGTGATAAATCAAGTCAATGGGACATTTGAAGTAAAAGAAGAACGAATATGGAGGTACTTGGACAAATTACAGGTAACACTACGTCAATTTAAGGAATGGACCCTACATCACATACCCTGGGATCAAAATAGCGAAGCCGATGCTCTGGCTATCCTGGGGTCATTGGTCGATGACGATGAATTCAGCTCAGGAACGGTTGTTCAACTCATGAAATTAGTAGTAGAGGAAGGCCAAGCTGAAATAAACTCAACAAGTTTGACTTGGGACTGGAGAGATAAGTATATAGATTACTTCAAGACTGGGAAGTTGCCATCGAATCCTAAAAAATCATGGGCTCTACGCCCGAAGATGGCCAAGTTTATATTGTTAGAGGGCACTTTGTATAGAAGAACATTGGATGGCCCACTCGTCGTATGCTTGGGGCCGGGAGACACCGAATACGTTCTGAGAGAAGTTCATAATGGCACCTGCAGAAACCATTCAGGGACAGAGTCTTTGGTTCCGAAAATAATCAAGACCGTCTATTACTGCACCGACATGGAGAAAGATGCAAGGGACTTTGTACGAAGATGTGATGGCTGTTAAAGACATGCATTGATGATGCATCAGCCCAGAGAGCTACTACACTCGATTTTGTCACCTTGGACATTCATGAAATGAGGAATGGACATTATCGGTCCCTTGCCATGGACACCCGGTAAGGCTCAATTTATTCTATTTATGACTTAGTATTTTTCTAAATGGGTTCAAACTCAGGCGTTCGATAAAGTCTAAGAAAATAAGTTATCGATTTTATTTGGGACCACATAATATGTCGGTTCGGGATACCGGCCGAGATTGTGTGTGATAACAGGAAGAAATTCATCGCCATCAAGGTAAGAAAATTTTTTGAGGACCATAAGATCAAAAGGATATTTTGAACATCCTATCACCCTAGTGGGAACGGGCAGGCAAAATCTACAAATAATACCATACTCCAAAACCTTACCGATGCCAAAGGGAATTAGAAGGAAATTTTGCCCAAAATCTTGTAGGTGTACCGTATGACCTCAAAACCTAGTACTGGAGCCACTCTATTTTCATTGGTCTACGGTGCTGAAGCACTAATACAGGACAAGGTACACCCCAGAACTGAGTCTCAGGTTTCGATATGTGACCGAAGAATCAAATGGTGATGCCATGAGCACGAGATTGGAAGTATTGGATAATAGGCGCTAGGCCGCCCTAGTCCGGTTGGCCGCCCAGAAATAGTGGATAGAAAGATATTACAACCGAAGGGTCAACCTTCGACACTTTAATATCGGTGACTTGGTGTTAAGAAAAGTAACATTGAATATTCGGGACCCGAACAAAGGGAAGCTGGGACCAAATTGGGAAGGTCCATTTCGAGTCATCGGGATTAACGGTAAAGGCTTGTGCAAACTCGAAGCAGGGAACAATGCATAACTACTGAACAACTGGAACATGGCCCACCTAAAATAGTACTGCTGCTAAGGTATGACCCCATTGTATTACAAATTGAACTAACACTTACAGGTAACAACCAAAGAAGAATGTAGATGTTAGGTCTGAAAGCACACGTTACACTCTTTTTCCCTTAAACCGGTTTTGTCCCAAATGGGTTTCTGGTAAGGTTTTTAACGAGGCAATAGTGGATTGTGCTAATGTAGAGTTGAAGACAGGTTTTAAATCAGAGTCGATAGTCACGTAAACAGTATTAGAGCCCTCTCAATGATCGACCTCGAATACTGGGGGCCATCACCCTCGGGTTAAGATTATTAGCAAGGGAGGAAACTTCGTGCTTGAACAAGCTTTGGCTTGGTGGTTAGGATTTGTTGTAATGGCCAAACGGTCAAATGAACCATTCCTGCGTAGACCACCTTAGCCATAATATGAGCTTTTATATGCTTATCTATAACCTTAGCCACCGGACAGGGATATTGATTTTGGTATTGACCTGGTGCCAGGAACTCAGCCCATCTCTATTTTGCCGTATCATATGGCACCAGCAGAGTTAAAGGAGTTAAAGGAGCAGCTTTAGGAACTCCTTGATAAGGGGTTTATTCGGCCTAGTATGTCGCCTTGGAGTGCGCTAGTTCTATTTGTGAAGAAGAAGGATGACACTATGAGGATGTGCAATAATTATAGGCAATTGAACAAAGTAACAGTCAAGAACAAGTATCAGTTTCCTCGCATTGATGATTTATTCGACAAGCTTTAGGGAGCGAAAGTCTCCAAGATTGATCTCCGTTCAGGTTATCACCAATTGAAGATCGGGGACTCGGATATTCTTAAGACAACTTTTAGGACCCGATATGGTCATTATGGGTTCTTGGTGATGTCTTTTGGGCTGACCAATGCCCCATCAACGTTCATGCATTTGATGAACAGCGTGTTCTGGCCTTATCTTGACTCGTTTGTCATAGTTTTCATTGATAATATTCTGGTATATTCGGGAAGTCAGGAGGAGCACGCAGAGCATTTGAGAGTTTTGCTGTAGAGATTGTGGGAGGAGAAGCTTTATGCAAAATTCTCCAAGTGTGAGTTTTGGCTCAGTTCAGTGGCTTTCTTGGGGCACATGGTGTCCATCGAGGGTATTCAGGTTCATCCAAAGAAGATTGAGGCGGTCAGAGTTGTCCCAGACCATCCTCAGCCACAGAGATTCGCAACTTTCTCGGATTGGCAGGCTATTATCGCCGGTTTGTTCAGGGATTCTCATCTATCGCATCACCTTTGACCAAGTTGACTCAGAAGGGTGCTTCATTTGTGTGGTCGGATGAGTATGAAGCAAGCTTTCAGAAGCTCAAGACAGCCTTGACCACAGCTCCAGTGTTAGTTTTGCCATCAGCTTTAGGTTCATATACCGTGTATTGTGATGCTTCGAGAGTTGGTATTGGTTGTATATTGATATAGAAGGGTAGAGTTATTGCATATGCTTCTCATCAGTTGAAGCCCCATGAGAAGAACTACCCCGTTCATGATTTGGAGTTGGCTGCCATAGTTTACCCGTTGAAGATTTGGAGGCATTACTTGTATGGTGTGTCTTGTAAGGTGTTTACTGATCATCGTAGCCTCCAGCACTTGTTCAAGCAGAAGGATCTTAATTTGATGTAGCGGAGGTGGTTGGAGTTGCTAAAGGATTATGATATTATTATATTGTACCATTCGGGGAAGGCCAATGTGGGGACCGATGCTTTGAGCCGAAAGGCGTTAAGTATGGGGAGTTTGGAATATATTCCAGTTGGGGAGAGACCTCATGTATTTGATGTTCAGGCCTTGGCCAATCGGTTTTTGAGGTTGGATATTTCGGAGCCCAGTCGGGTATTGGCTTGTGTGGTTTCTTGGTCTTCCTTATATGATCGCCAATATGATTATCCGTATTTGCTCATCCTTAAGGACAAAGTTGAGCACGATGATGCCATAGATGTGACTATTGGTGATGATTGGGTATTAAGGATGCAGGGCCGGATATGCGTGCCTAGTGTGGATAGGCTTCGGGAGTTGATTTTGGAGGAGGCCCATAGCTCGCAGTATTCCATTTATCCGGGTGCCGCGAAGATGTATCAGGATATGATACAGTATTATTGGTGGATGAGAATGAAGAAAGGCATTGTGGGATTTATGGCTCGGTGTCTCAATTGTCAGCAGGTGAAATATGAGCATCAGAGACCAGGTGGCTTGCTTCAGCGGATGGATATTCCAGAGTGGAAGTGAGAGCGGATCACCATGGACTTTGTAGTTGGACTTCCTCGGACTTTGAAGAAGTTCGATGCTATTTTGGTGATTGTGGATCAGCTGACCAAGTCCGCACACTTCATTCCTGTGTGTACTAGCTATTCTTCAGAGTGGTTGGCAAATATCTATATCCGGGAGATTATTCGTTTGCATGGTGTCCCAGTTTCCATCATTTCAGATAAGGGCACTCAGTTCACTTCACAGTTTTGGAGGTCTATGCAGCAAGAGTTGGGTACTCAGGTTGAGTTGAGCACAACTTTTCACCCTCAAACGGATGGGCAGCCCGAGTGCACTATTCAGATATTGGAGGACATGTTGCGTGCTTGCGTAATTGATTTCTGAGGGTCATAGGATCATTTTCTTGCTTGCAGAGTTTGCTTATAACAACAACTACCAATCGAGTATTCAGATGGCTCCATATGAGGCTTTGTATGGGAGGCAGTGTAGATCTCCAGTTGGTTGGTTTGAGCCAGGTGAGGCTAGGCTATTGGGGACAGACTTGGTGCAGGATGCCTTAGAAAAGGTGAAGGTAATTCAGGAGAGGCTTCGTACAGCGTAGTCGAGAAAAAAGAGTTATGTTGACAGGAAAGTTCGAGATGTGTCCTACATGGTTGATGAGAAGGTTCTGTTGAAGGTTTCACCCATGAAGGGTGTTATGAGATTTTGGAAGAAAGGTAAATTGAGTCCTCGATTCATTGGGCCTTTTGAGGTGCTTTGGAGGATTGGGGAGGTGGCTTATGAGCTTGCTTTGCCACCAGCTTGTCGAGTGTGCATCCGGTATTTCATGTTTCTATGCTCCGAAAGTATATTGGTGATTCGTCTCATGTTCTGGATTTTAGCACGGTTCAATTAGATGATGATTTGACTTATGATGGGGAGACAATAGCTATTTTGAGACGTCAGGTTCGAAAGTTGAGATCAAAGGATATAGCTTTAGTGAAAGTGTAGCGGAGAGGTTGGCCCGTGGAGGAGACTACCTAGGAGACCGAGCGGGAGATGCGAAGTAGATATCCTCTTCTATTTGAGGCTACAGGTATGTTTCTTGACTCGTTCGAGGACGAACATTTGTTTAAGAGGGGGAGGATGTGATGACCCGGCCAGTTATCTCATGAGTTACCATTTCGTTTCCCAATTTCTGCTTCTTATTGCTTTGTCTATCAGTTCTATATGCGATCGGGTCGGTTGGCTTGGGTTCGGAAAGGATTTGGTAAGGTTTGAGACACTTAGTCTCTTTTGAGTAAGCCTAAGTTGGAAAAGTCAACCGAATGTTGACTTATGTGTTAAAGGGCTCGGATGTGAGTTATGATGGTTCGGATAGCTTCAGGAAGTGATTTGGGACTTAGGAGCATGATCAGAATGTGTTTTGGAGGCCCGAAGTAGATTTAGGCTTGAATTGGCGAAACTGGATTTTTGGCGTTTTCCGGTTGATAGGAGAAATTATGATACAGGGGTTGGAATGGAATTCCGAGAGTTGCAGTAATTCCGTTGGGTCGTTTGGGATGTGTGTGCAAAATTTGAGGTTATTCGGACGTGGTTTGGTTGGTTTTTTGATCAAAAGCGTAATTTAGAAGATTTTGGAAACTAAGGCTTGAATCCGATGTGTTTTGGTTGATTCGATGTTGTTTGAGGTGTTTTGAAGATTGGTGTAAGTTTGAATAAGGTTATGGGATATGTTTATGCTTTTGGTTGAGGTCCCGGGGGCCTCGGGTGATTTCGGAGGGTTGACAGAGAGTTTGGGAGTTTGGAGGAGTTGCAGATTTTGTTGTTTCTGTTGTTTCCGCACCTGCGGATTTAGGACCGCAGGTACGACGCCGCAAATGCGGAAGAGTGGTCGCAAAAGAGGATGAGCCTAGGAAAGGCAAGAACCACAGAAGCGGTTGTGGGGCCGCACCTGCGATGGAGCAGGTGCAGAATGTTCATCGCAGATGCGGAAGCTGGGGATTTAAGTGAAAAGCTGTAGAAGTGGCTCATTGACTACAAATGCGGTACCGCAAAAGCGGTGTCTAGGCCACAAGTTTGAAATCCATGGGCCAGAAAGTATATATTGTTTCCTTCGCGAAATTTTGCCATGTTCTCCATTTTTTAAGACGTGAAGCGAGCTAGGGCAGTGATTTCAAGGGAAAATTGAAGGGAATCAGTTGGGTAGGTTCCCTAAGCTTCATTATTCGGGTTTATGATCATTTTTTCATTGTTTAATCATGGTATTAGTGGGAATTAAGGAAGAAAATTGAGGGATTAGGGCTTGGTATTGGTGACCTTTGAGTGAGGATTTGAGGGGCCATTTGTGGTCGGATTTTGGTATTCTTGGTATGTATAAACTCGTGGGAGGATAAGGATTTCGTTGATGTGATTTTTATTGAGTTTTGAGACGTGGGACCGGGGGTCGGGTTTGGCCAATTTAGGGATTTTTGGTATAATTTGATTTATTTCGCATGGGCTTCGTCCTTTTAGCCTATTCTAATTTTATGATTTTGATTTTTGGGTAGATTCGGTGCGAGATAAGGCCGAGGCGAGAGGCAAAGGCAACGCAGAGTAGTGTTTTCACCCGGTTTGAGGTAAGTAACCATTGTAAATCTGGAATTGAGGGTACAAACCCTGGTGTTTCAAATTGTCTTGATAAATAAGGTGGCGCACATGCTAGGTGACGAGCGTGTGGGCGTGCACCGGTAGGAATTGTGACTTGGTCCGTCCCGTAGTGAATATTAAGCCGCATATTTGATTTGAAGTCTTATAATATTTCGTATTTTAGACACTTACACTGTATTATGGGTTGTATGCCATGTTTAGGGCCTTGTGCCGACCTGTTGAGACCCTTAGGGGCATTTTTACTATTTTTCCTCACTCTGTTTGTTTGAAAGCATATCTTCAGTCATGTTTTACCTGTTTATTGTTTAAAACTGGTTTTATCACTGTACTTCTTAAAATGTGAGAACTGTTCGGGCTGAGTTCCCTAATTTCTACTGTCATGCCCGAGCGGCTGTGAGGTTAATGACTGAGAGAGGTTGAGGATCTAATGGTGAGTGTATATATATATATTATGGATCGGGCTGCACGCCACAACAATACTTATATGGATTGGGCTGCACGCCGCAGCGATATATATATATATATATATTGGATCAGGCTGCGCGCTGCAACGATATGATGCTTGGGCTGTAGGAGCCCCTCTAGAGTCTGTACACCCCCAGTGAGCGTAGTCGACTATCAACTATGGATCGGGCTGCACGCCGCAGTGGTTACTATGATTATTACTATTACAAGATATTATTGAGCCTGAGTGTTGAGAGTGAGTACTGAGTGACAAGAGCTGAGTCACGAGTGACTGAGAGGTTGCCCGAGAGGCCGTTTTATGAGTGATACCTTGACCGAGGGGCCCATTATGATATTTTCACTGATTTCACCCATGAAGGGTGTTATGAGATTTTGGAAGAAAGGCAAATTGAGTCCTCGGTTCATTGGGCCTTTTGAGGTGCTTCGGAGGATTGGGGAGGTGGCTTGTGAGCTTGCTTTGCCGCTCAGCTTGTCGAGTGTGCATCAGGTATTTCATGTTTCCATGCTCTGGAAGTATATTGGCAATCCGTCTCATGATTTGGATTTTAGCACGGTTCAATTAGATGATGATTTGACTTATGATGTGGAGCCAGTAGCTATTTTGGGATGTCAGGTTCGAAAATTGCGATCAGAGGATATAGTTTCTGTGAAAGTGCAGTGGAGAGGTCGGCCCGTGGAGGAGGCTACCTAGGAGACCGAGCGGGAGATGCAGAGCAGATATCCTCACCTATATAAGGCTTCAAGTATGTTTCTTGATTCGTTCGAGGACGAACATTTGTTTAAGAGGGGGAGGATGTGACGACCCGGCCAGTTGTCTCATGAGTTACCATTTCGTTTTCCCCATTTCTACTTCTTATTCCTTTTTTTATCGGTTCTATATGTGATCGGGTCGGTTGGCTCGGGTTCGGAAAACATTTGGTAAGTTTGAGACACTTAGTCTCTTTTGAGGAAGCCTAAGTTGGAAAAGTCAACTGGATGTTGACTTATGTGTTACAGGGCTCAGATGTGAGTTCCGATGGTTCGGATAGCTTCAGGAAGTGATTTGGGACTTAGGAGCATGATCAGAATGTGTTTTGGAGGTCCGGAGTAGATTTAGGCTTGAATTGGCGAAATTGAATTTTTAGCGTTTTCCAGTTGATAGGAGAGATTTTTATATAGGGATCAGAATGGAATTCCGAGAGTTGCAGTAATTCCGTTGGGTCATTTAAGATGTGTGTGCAAAATTTCAGGTCATTCGGACGTGGTTTGGTTGGGTTTTTGATCAAAAGCGTAATTTAGAAGATTTTGGAAACTAGGGCTTGAATCCGATGTGTTTTGGTTGATTCGATGTTGTTTGAGGTGTTTTGAAGATTGATATAAGTTTGAATAAGGTTATGGGATATGTTTGTGCTTTTGGTTGAGGTCCCGGGGGCCTCGGGGTGATTTTGGAGGGTTGACGGAGAGTTTGGGAGTTTGGAGGAATTGCAAATTTTGCTGTTTTTGTTGTTTCCGCACCTGCGAATTTAGGACCGCAGGTGCGACACCGCAAATGCGGAAGAGTGGTCGCAAAAGCAGAAGAGCCTAGGAAAGGAAGGAACCACAGAAGCGGTTGTGGGTTCGCACCTGCGATGGCGCATGTGCAGAATGTTCATCGCAAATGCGAAAGTTGGGGATTTAAGTGAAAAGCCGCAGAAGCGGCTCATTGACTACAAATGCGGTACCACAAAAGCAGTATCTAGGCCACAGGTGCAGAATCCACGGTCCAGAAAGTTTATATTGTTTCCTTCTCGAATTTTGCTAAGTTCTCCATTTTTAAAGACGGGAAGCGAGCTAGGGCAGTGATTTCAAGGGAAAATCGAAGGGAATCAGTTGGGTAAGTTCCCTAAGCTTCATTATTCGGGTTTATGATTATTTTTCCATTGTTTAATCATGGTATTAGTGGGAATTAAAGAAGAAAATTGAGGGATTAGGACTTGGTATTTGAGACCTTTGAGTGAGGATTTGAGGGGTCATTTGTGGTCGTATTTTGGTATTCTTGGTATGTATAAACTCGTGGGAGGATAAGGATTCCGTTGATGTGATTTTTATTGAGTTTCGAGACGTGGGCCCAGGGGTCAGGTTTGGCCAATTTTGGATTTTTGGTATAATTTGATTTATTTCGTATGGGCTTCGTCCTTTTAGCCTACTCTAATTTTATAATTCTAAGTTTTGGGTAGATTCGGCGCAAGTTGAGGCCGAGGCGAGAGGCAAAGGCGTCGTGGATTAGTGTTTTCACCCGGTTTGAGGTAAGTAACCATTGTAAATCTGGAACTGAGGGTACAAACCCTGGTGTTTCGAATTGTCTTGATAAATAAGGTGACGCACATGCTAGGTGACGAGCGTGTGGGCGTGCATCTGTAGGGATTGTGACTTGGTCCGTCCCGTAGCGACTATTAAGCCGCGTATTTGATTTGAAATCTTATAATATTCCGTATTTTAGACACTTACACTGTATTATGGGTTGTATGCCATGTTAAGGCCTTGTGCCGACCTGTTGAGACCCTTAGGAGCATTTTTATTGTTTTTCCTCACTCTGTTTGTTTGAAAGCATATCCTCAGTAATGTTTTACCTGTTTATTGTTTAAAACTGGTTTTAGCACTGTACTTCTTAAAATGTGAGAATTGTTCAGGCTGAGTTCCCTGATTTCTACTGTCATGCCCGAGCGGCTGTGAGGGTAATGACTAAGAGAGGTTGAGGAGCTAATGGTGAGGATATATATATATATATTATGGATCGGGCTGCACGCCGCAGCGATACTTATATGGATCGGGATGCACGCCATAACGATATATATATATATATTGGATCGGGATGCACGCCGCAGTGATTACTATGATTATTACTATTACGAGATATTATTGAGCCTGAGTGTTGAGAGTGAGTACTGAGTGACGAGAGCTGAGTCACGACTGACAGAGAGGCTGCCCGAGAGGACGTTTTATGAGTGATACCTTGCCCGAGGGGCCCATTTATGTTATTTACACTGATTTCACTCTTCTTTTAAATAAGTCTCTGTTGAAAATTGCTAAGTAAATGATTTTAAGTATTCTAATTGAAACCGAGGTTTTGTGACGAAACTGATTTTTAAACTGGGGAGTTTGATATGTTATCCTATTGTTTACTCCTTTATATGATTTTAACTGCTCGTCACTGCTTTCAGACCTTATTTACTTTAGTTACTTACTGAGTTGGCATACTCACGTTACTCCCTGCACCTTGTGTGCAGATCCAGGTGCCCGAGTGGCGGAGTGAGGGTCCCAGCATTGTCAGAGTTTTCCGGAGACTGCAAGGTAGCCGCATGGCGTCCGCAGCCCTGCTTTCCTCCTTCCTATCTAGTTCTTTCCTGCATTTTAGACTTATGATGTATTATACAGTCGGTTGTATATTTAGAGGTCTAGACTCATGACACCAGATGTTTGGGCTGTGTTGGTTTACTGTTCTATTGATTTTCACACATTTTTAGTTGTTTTATACATTTCTTATGAAAAATTTAGATTTAACCCTTGTTAGAAAAATGGTTTTATAAAAGAAAAAGGCTGTGATTAAATGTTGGGTTGGCTTGCCTAGTAATGTGATAGGCGCCATCATGACCGGGTATTTGGGGTCGTGACACTCCTCCCCTCTCCTCTTCTGCCCCCACCCACTCTATTTCTTGATTATCTCCTCTAATTTAACCATATAAGGTATGCTTTTCCTCTCTCTCCCTCTCCCTCTCCCTCATCCGCTCCATTTTCCTACCTAGCCCCCCTCCCCCCCACCCCCTCACAAATTTTTTTCCCACATTGTTTAACTCGTTTTTGGTACAGGAATCCGGCGGCTCATCTCCCCTCCGGAGATCCGTTGGTCATTTTTCAGGTTTTATTTTTTTGCATTAATTTAGCAAAATAGTATGTATAAATTAGCTATATAATTTTCAATATAGTATAGATAAATTAGCAATAATTTTGCAATATAACATGTATATAGTTACTTGTTAAAAATTTGCTTTTTTCAACTGTTATTAGTTTTGTCAGATTTAACAAGATGGTCGCCTAATTCCAATACAATAGGGGTCTATTAGTGCAAGTCAACGTTGTTTAGATTAATTAGCTATTTTTTTCTTTTTAGTTAGATGTTCTTGTGAAAATGGCTAGTATACTTGTATGTATCTAATAGTAAATCAAGAAAAAAATTTAGAATAATTTGGGTATGTTCTATAAGTATGAAATTCTTGTTTATATAAAAATAACTAAAGAAACAATTTAAATGCTATTACTTCTTATAATTTAGGTTATAATAGTTAGATTTGAACAATATTTAAAGAGTTAGAATTTTTATACATTCAAGTTATGTTAGTTAAGAAACAACTTAAGTACTAATACTTCTCTGTTTCGGCTTTTCGTTTGGAAATTCTCCATGCCCTATCTATGTGTTAATTAGATTATTTATTATTGGAACGAAATGAAAAAAATTCAATCAACTAAGTATTAGAGAGCTATCATATGCTAATTTGAAATAAATTAGACTAATTTTTATGTTTTAGGACTTTTTTGTCTTACAAGTGTTTAATGGACATACTAATATTGAAACTACCCAAGTATTATAGTAATATATATAATTAAACTATTTAGATAACTTTTTTGGGAGAATATAACTTAGTAAGTAGTATAAATAAAATTAATATGTCAACTTCTAGTTATTTTTTTTGTTTGTATTGATGGAATTTGCGCATCATAGATGGATGTATAATAGGTATCATCCTAATCGTGTGAGGCTAAGGAATGAATTTAATGAATGGGTTGCTGGATTTATTGCTAAGACAAGGACACTTGATGATTTTTGTATTGAAGGAACGATTAGGTGCCCTTTTGTGAAATGCATGCGAGTTAAGCTATTGGGAGAATATGTTGTTCAACTAAGGGTAGAGCATTGCATACTGGAGGTTCAATTAACTTTGCAGCCCATCGTTTGAGAATGGTAATTTAATTATAAAATATTCTTAGTTTTACAAGTATGCAAACTGAACACACACACACACATATATATATATATACACACAGACTTCTTAATTTCAAAAAAGGAATGTGGGGGAGATGTGACTTATGCTGAGGTCTTTGCGGAGACTCACAAGAAGAAGAAGAAGGACGAAATAATATATATATATATATATATATATATATATATATATATGTGTGTGTGTGTGTGTGTGTGTGTGTGTGTGTGTGTGTGTGTGTATATATATATATATATAATTTTCAGAAAAAAAGGTGCGGGAAATATGACTTATGCTGAGGTCTTTGCGGAGACTCACAAAAAGAAGAAGAAGGATAGCACAAGAGAAGGATGAGTCGAATCACGTGCTTCAAAGACATTTGTATGATCCCAACATCAACCCTATGTTATTTTTTCCTCTTGGTTTATTTTATTTACATAACGTGTATTATTTTTATTCCAGGACAAGTATCGTATTGATGTTAATGCTTGGCGACAAACTCAGCCGCCCTTGGAGGATATGACTGCAATTCGGACACAGGCGGCTGATGGCATGAATAAAGGTATAAATATTATGTAATTATCTAGTTTGGTATTAGTTTGAAAGTTGCGTGTTTGTTTTCTTACTTCTTTTACCTTTTTTTCTTTATTTCTCATGAAAATAATAAATAAAGGTCGAGTCTACGGGATTGGAATGCAACCATCCTCCAGTCGTCCACCAGCAGCATTATACACTTGGGCATTAGCCCCAAGAAGACATGGAAGCTATACGTCAAAAAGTGGATCAAATGTCACAAGAATTTTAAGCACCTCAGCTTTGATCCAAAAATTATTAAAAATGAAAAGCAAGAAAGGAGCTGCAATGGATTCTGAGTCTGAGTCTGAGGAGGAGACTGATTCTAAATAGATTATTTGAATGTTGTAGAATTGAAGTTAGAGATATGTGTAATTTATGTTGTTTGATAGTTGGTTGTTTGATTAGTTGGTTGAATTGTTATAAATATTACTGTTAGTTTTGTAGTAAATATTGGATTTGGATTGTTATATTAGGTTTTTGGATTGTTATATTAGGTTTTTGTTTGGTTGTTAGGTGTTTGGTTGGCTGTTTTATTGGCATATAGTGTAGTTAGAAATACAGCAGAATTCTGCTTAGAAATACCCAGATATGAGACCGAATCAGTCCCAAATTTCACTAGAAATTACCCAGATTTGTGACTTATTGAGTCACAAATTGAAGATATCTAACAAAATTTAATTAGGATTTGCGACTAAATCACTCACAAATGGAGAATTTTCGATATTTTTAATTAATTAATAATCAATATTTATGAATATTTTAGTCGAAATAATTATTAAAAATTAATTTTATTTTTTAACTTTCCGACGGAATCAATTAAAATTTTTAATTTATATTTATTTTTTAATTCTAGTCAGCGATTGAATTAGCCGCTGAATTTGCAACTGATTCGGTCGCAAATGGCCAAATTTCAAATGTTCCCGTATTTTTCAGTTTGCAATTGAAACCGTCGCAAATATTCAACTGATTCTATCGCAAATATAGTGCGATCACGTGTTTTCCGACTGACACTTTTCAGTGGGAAATCTGTCGGAAAAATACAATTTCCGACTGATTTGACGGTCGCAGATATGCTATATTTAGTACTGAAACTTATTATTCACAGGGGACATTTTAACACGTATATCAATGCAATATATTCTTATTCTCTCTTTTATTCAAAGTTCTTACTTTTGTTCATCTGTTCTTCATTAGTGTGAGCTCGGGATCGAAGGCAGACACTTCAAAGCCATTACTGAGTTCGGGATCACTCTCATTATTTATTTGACAATTTATTATGTCTTTTATGTGTTTAATCTAATGTCATTAATCATTTGTATTGAATTAATTTGCATATCCTTAAAATCACATATAAATTCAATTGTTATCCATTTTTTAGGGTAAACAATGTCAACATGTCACGACCCCAGTTCTCCCTCCGTGAACTATCGTGACGGAACCTAGTCTCTATGACTAGGTAAGCTTAACAATTTGCAGAAAAAGGAAACAACAGATAAAGACTAATAGAAACTGCGGATAAACATAATGAAAACGTTTAAGATACCGCTCGACATATACAAATACACACTCTCAATTTAAAAAATCTCCCAAAACTCGGAATCTCATGAAATTACAAGTTATGGATACTACATAGTGGTCTAACTCTAGAATGTCTAAATCAAAGTAAATACAGAAGGGCTATAACTACAAGAAAGAATGGAGAGGGACTCCTCAGTCTGCAGACGCAGCAGATATACCTCGAAATCTATGAAGAATCGCCTCGCCTTAAGGATGGTAGGGCTTACCTGAAGAACCTGGATCTGCACATGAAAACATGCACAGGGCATGAGTACACCACAACAGTACTTAGTAGGTCCCAAGCCTAACCTCGGTCGGGTAGTGACTAGGAAAGTCAGAGCCTTACTGATTATAGATGAAAAACAAGGTAAAATAGTATAGAAGACGATAATATAATTAAAGTGCTAACAGCCTATAACGAATAAAAGCACAGAAAGAATCTAACTCAGTAGCATAAATAGCAACAGGGGATCTCCCGGGATACCGCCCCGTAGTCCCAAACGTAAATGTGCAAGGGAAACTCCCGGAATACCAAATCCGTAGTCCCAAAGTAAATATCCAGGAATCTACCGGGTGGTGTTGTTCTATAGTCCCAATCATAAACGTGCAAGGGGATCTACCGGAATACCGATCTGTAGTCCCAAAGTAAACAAGCAGGGGGATCTCCCGGGATAACGTCCCGTAGTCCCAAACTAAACACACAACAGCAACACAAAGAATATTCAATTCAATCCAATTTCATACCAAGGTAAAACAGGTATTTCTAACCTAGCATGCTGCACAAAATTCAAATAAAGCAGTTTGAACAAGTAAAGCAATTAAGTCACTTAGACATGCTTCCCTAAACTAACAGTAGGCTTAAATTGCAAGTAATGTACAAGGAAGAAAAATACAATTATAGTTACTTAATGAAAATAGGATTGTCAACAATTAGCACATGTACACACTCGTCACCTCTCGTACAAGGCATTTCATATATCAACAATACCAAATCCTAAGGGGGTTCTCCCACACAATGTTAGACAAGCCAATTACCTCGAACCAGCTCAATCAACTCGAAATCACGTTCTTGCCACGAGTACCCGACTTTAAATGGCCCAAATGTATTCAAATCAATTGCATAATGTAAATATAACTTCAAGTAACTAATTCCACTAGTTAATTCGAAGCTAACACACAAAATTAAGAAAATTGCCTAAAAAGTCCCCCGGGGCCCATGTCTCGGAATCAGGTAAAAGTTACGGACTATGAACTCCCATTCACTCACGAGTTCACTCGTACCAAAATTACTCCAATCAGATACCAAAATCTTGAGCAAATCCCCAAAATTAGGCCTAAGATCTTTTTCAAATTTTCCCCCAATTTCTCACCCCAAATCCGAAATTATATGAGGAATTCAAGTTTAGATTAATGGGTTATAAGCAAAAAGGAGTTAAGAATCATTACCCGCAAACTCCCTTCGAAAATTCGTTCCAAAATTCGTCTCCTACCGAGCTCCCAATTCACTTTTGTGATATTAACTCAAAACCCCCGATTTTGAACTTTATGTTCTGCCCAGACGCGACCTTAATCGCGATCGCGAAAGCTCCCCTGCGATCGCGAAGAGCAACTTCGCCCCAAATTTACCCTATGTGAACGCGATACTCCCTACGTGAATGCGATGCTTGCACTGCTCAGCTCTACGAGATCGCGGTTGACCTCATGCGATTGCGAAGAGAAACTCCCGCTCCACAACTGCCTCACTTCTTCCTCTTCGCGGACGCGGTATAGCCCATACATTCACGATTCAACTTCCACCAATTGTCACGACCCCGGTTTGCCCTCCATGAACCATCATGACGACACCTAGTCTCTACCACTACGTAAGCCTATCAATGCGGAAAATAAACAAAATTGCAGAAGAAATAATTTAAAAAACCGAAATAGGGAAATAAAACAGTGTTTAAAATGCCGCTAGACATACACAATAACAACTCTCAAAACTAATATCTTTTCCCAAAACCCAAAATCTTATGATCACAAGATTTTAAATGTCTACAAGCATCTAACTCCAGAATATCTAACAAAGAAACGAAAGTACAGAAGGGCTAATACAAAAAGGGAGAGTAGAAAGGGACTCTTCGGTTTGCGGACGCAGCAGATATACCTTGGAGTCTCTACAAGCGCGTCGTCTCACGAGTGATAAGTCTGAGTGGAGGTTCCTGGATCTGCACATGATAAACATGCACAGAAAGGGCATGAGTACACCACAGCGGTACTCAGTAAGTGCCAAGCCTAACCTCGGTCGGGTAGTGACGAGGAAGGTCAGGGCCCTACTGAGGTTGAATAAAATATAAGGTTCAACAGTGTAGAGCAAAACAGTATAAACAAGTACGACAGTAAAAGTAACACAGGATAGAAAGAACATTAACAATTACTACAGACGCCAAATAAACACATAAATGAAATACAGCTCGACATAAAGATAACAATCGGGGATCTCCCAGGATACCGTTATGTAGTCCCAAATATAAATATCAAGTGGATCTCCCGGGATACCGTCCCGTAGTCCAACTCATAATACGAGGGGATCTCCTGGAATACCAATCCGTAGTTCCAAATGTAAATACTCAGTACAGGGGGAATCTACTGGGTGCTGTCCCGTAGTTCCAATGTAAATGTGCAGGGGGATCTCCCAGAATACCGTTCCACAGTCCCAAAGTAAACATACAGGAGGATCTCCCAGGATACCGTCCCGTAGTCCCAAAGTAAACACACAGCAACAACAAGAAGAGCACACAGTTCAATTAAAGTTCCATACCAAGGTAAAACTGGTATTTCTAACCTAGCATGCTGCACGTAATCCAAATAAAGCAGTTTGAGCAAGTAAGGCAATTCAGTCAATTAGACATGCTTCCCTAAGTTAACAACAGGTTTAAATTTGCAAGTAGTATAAACAAGAAAAGAAACATACTTGTAATTACTTAATAAAAACCGGATTTTCAACAATTACACAAGTACGCACTCGTCACCTCACGTACAAGACATTTCAATTAGCAATAATACGAAATCCTAAGGGGAAGGTCCCCCGCACAAGGTTAGGCAAGCCACTTACCTCGAACCAGCTCAAAATCAACTCGAAACCACGTTCTTGACACGAGTACTCGACTCAAATAGCCCAAATCTATTCAATTCAATTGCATAACATAAATAACACTTCAAGTAACTGATTCTACAAACAAATTCTAAGCTAATACGCGAATTTAGGTAAAATAACCAAAATGCCCCTTGGGCCCATGTCTCGGAATCGGGTAACATTTATATTTATAGAATCCTCATACTCTTACGAGTCTATACATATCAAGAAACCTGAAATCAGAGTTCAATTGGCCCCTCAAATACCCATTTTAAGGTCTCTTAATCTCAAGCCCTAATTACCCACTTGCACTAATTTTCCCCTAGTTATTTACCACTAATTAGATCTTTAAGCACATATAAACGAGTTATGAAGTCAATAATATTACCTCCAAGTGATTCCCCTTTGGTTTCCTCAAAAATCTCCCTCAAAAGCTTCAATCCCGTTCAAAAATGGTGGAAAAATGAAGAAGGGTCGCAGATTGGCTATTTAAATACTGCCCAGTTTTTTATAAAAATTCTTCAGTGCGTTCGCGATCCATCACACGCCTTCGCATAAACTAGCTCTCCTCCCTCTACACGACCGCGCACCCAACCACGTTCGCATAGAGTAACCAATCACCCCCTGCCACGCCCACACTGTGCGTTCGCGTACAACCTCATGCGACCGCACTGCTTTGACTCCTCCCACTTCGCGATTGCGGACCAATCCTGGAGATCACATAGCACAAATTTTGCCACCTCACCAACAAACCTATGCGATCGCAGCCCCACTATCGCGATCGCATATAAGGAAACCAGAACCAAGAAATACAGCAGCAACAACAGTTCTTTTAAGCCCAAACACCCTCCGTTAACCACCCGAAACACACCAGAGCGCCCCGAGACCTCAACCAAACATGCCAACCAATCCTAAAACATCGCTCAAACTTATTCCAACCTTTGGAACGCCCAAAACAACATCAAAACACCAATTTTACATCGGATTCAAGCCTAAGAATTCCAAAAACTCTCGAATCACGATTTCGATCAAAACGACTATCAAACCTTGTCCGAATGACCTGAAATTTTGCACACATGTCACATTCAAAACTACAAAGCTACTCCAACTTCAGGAATTCCATTCCGACCCTCGGATCAAAATCTCACTATCGAACCGGAAACTTCAAAAATTCAACTTTCGGCATTTCAAGCCTAAATTAGCTACGAACCTCCAAAACACACTCTGAACACGCTCCTAAACCCGAAATCAGCCAACGGAGCTAAGGAACCATCGGAATTCCATTTCGAGGCCATCTTCACACTGTTCCGACTACGATCAAATTTCCAAAACTTAAGCTCTCGTCTTGGGACTAAGTGTCCCAAAACTCTCCGAAACTCCAAATAATGCCTCCCGACAACTCACAATTATAGGAAAAAACATGGAAAAAGCAGTTAATAGGGGATCGGGGCGTAAATTCTTAAAACAACCAGCCGGGTCGTTACACCAATACTACGTGTTCACATTCCTTTTCCCGCGATCACGAAGAACAAAATTCTCACTGCCTCATTTAAGCCTTCGCGATCACGAGCCTCCTCACGCGATCGCGATGAAGGAAAGTCTGCAACAGAAAACCAGAAAAATCTGATCCTTCTCCAAGTCCAAAAATGGTTTGTTGAGCATCAGAAACACACCTAAGGCCCCCGGGACCTCAACTAAGCACACCAACCAATTCTAAAATATCATACAAACTTAGTCCAACCCCCAAATCACATCAAACAATGCTAAAATCACGAATCACCCTCCAATCCAAACCTGAAGAACTTGAAATTTGAAGAATCATACAAGCGATGCCGAAACCAGCCAAACCAAGTCCGATTGACCCCAAATTTTGCACACAAGTCACATTCTACACTACGAAGCTATTCCAACTTTCAAAGTCGTATTCCGACCCCGATATCAAAATATTACTATTGATCCGAAAACTTCAAAAATTCAACTTTCGGTATTTCAAGCCTAAATAGGCTACGGACCTCCAAAACACAATCAGAACATGCCCCTTAGCCCAAAATAACCCAACAAAGCTAACGGAATTGACGGAATTCCATTCCGAGGTCGTCTTTACATTGCTCCAACTACGGTCCAAATTCTAAAGCTTAAACTCTCTTTTAGGGACTAAGTGTCCCAAAACACTCCGAAACTTAAAACAAATCATCCCAGCAAATCAAAATAGCAGAAACAGACATTGGGAAAGCAGTTAATAGGGGATCGAGGCATAATTTCTTAAAACGATCGGCCGGGTCGTTACATTATCCCCCTCTTAAAATATTTGTTCATCTTTGTACTAGCATAGAGACATACCTGAAGTGGTGAAAAGATGAGGGTAATTGCTGCATATATCCTGCTCGGTCTCCCAAGTCGCCTCCTCGACCAGCTGACCCTGCCACTAAACCTTCACTGATGCAATATTCTTTGACCTCAGCTTCTGAAACTGCCTGTCCAATACTACCACTGGCTCCTCAATATAGGATTCATTTTATCCAACTGGACTGAACTGAAATCCAACACGTGCGACAAATCGCCGTGATACTTCCGGAGCATCAAAACATGAAATACCGGATGAACCCCTACCAAGCTGTGAGGCAAGGAAAGCTCATAAGCAACCTCCCCAACATGTCACAATATCTCAAAAGGACCAATAAACCTCGGACTTAACTTCCCTTTCTTCCCAAATCTAATAACTCCCTTCATAGGTGAAACTCGAAGCAGGACTCACTCTCCAACCATATAGGAAACATCACAAACCTTCCGGTTCGCGTAACTCTTCTGTCTGGACTAGGCTATAAGGAGTCTATCCTGAATCAATTTAACCTTCTCCAAAGCATCCTGAACCAAGTCTGTGCCCAATAATTTAGCCTCACCCGGCTCAAACCAACCCACTAGGGATCTACACTACCTACCATATAAAGCCTCATACTGTGCCATGTGAATGCTAGACTGATAACTGTTGTTGTAGGTAAACTCTGCCAATGGCAAGAACTGATACCAAGAACCTCCAAACTCTATCACACACGCACAGAGCATATCCTTAAGAATTTGAATAGTGCGCTCGGACTGCCCGTCTGTCTGGGGGTGAAATGTTGTGCTCAACTCTACCCGAGTACCTAACTTATGTTGTACGGCCCTCTAGAACCGTGATGTGAACTGAGTACCTCTATTTGAAATGATGGAAACTGGAATACCATATAGGCAAACAATCTCCCGAATATAAATATGTCATGACCCAAACCGATGGATCGCGACAGGCATACCTTACTCAACTGAGTACCAACATAACGTATCTTTTCATGTCATACTATCATAAATAACTAAGTCGGAGAGGCTTCCGTGAAATAAGTAGAATACAACAGGTAATTCCAACTTATACATAAGACATATGGGCCTCTAAGACCAAAATAACCACTTGAACACTGAACATAGGATGACAAGGCCATACGATCTTTTATGTACATGACATCTGTCTACAAGCCTCTAATAATACATAATTTCATAAAAGTCGGGATAGAGTCCCACCATACCAAACAATACGCATCTAACTCATACTAACCAAACAAGCAACTTCGAAGCAAATGGAGCACACCAACATCTTTTGCTGAGCTGATAGCCTACTTGGAGGGCTCTCGACCTGTCTATCGAGACCTGCAGGCATGAAACGCAGCATCCCTAAGCAAAAAGGGACGTCAGTACGAATAATGTACTGAGTATGTAAGGCACATAAATAAGTACATAACAGACATGGAGGAAATATAGAGTAAATGACTCCACCTGTAAGTCTGGATAACTTTGTAAATCATGAAATAATTATAGTGTATGTGTATGCGTATGAATGTCATGTCGTACATAGGTACATGTTTCATAACATCATCAGCCTCTGAGGGCATCCCATCATATCATATCGGCCACTGTGGGCAAAATCATCATCGTATACCAGCTGATCAGGTAGCGGTGCGTATATAACGCCATAACCTTTCCCATATTCTATATGCATATATATACATACATATATACACATATATAATGCCATCTGGTCATGGGTCAATATACATGAATGCAATGCATGAAAAGTACGTTAATAAAATCTCTTGGAGTGTCATAAGACCATTATGCCTTTAAATAATATTATGAAGTAAACTTTTTCAACTTACGTATTTTCTGAGACCCATGAATAGATGATAGAATAATATGAAACATGGAGAATCAAGAATATAAGCATCTCTAGCATTTCTATGAATAGAGTCATTTATGGAAGTTGTGCATTTGCACGTTTTGTTTGCATCGTATGGATCATGACAAAAGAAAGAATTGATAGCCTTAACATACCTGGAGTAGGAAAAAATCCGTATGATATTCCTGGAAAAGGTTGCACCAAACTCCTTTAAAACCGCAAAATTTTTACGTTGCTGAGATTCTAATAATTCTCGATCGATTTTTGTAGGAATTGGTTGCAAGAAGTCTTGTTGAAAACTTATGAAAATTGCTAACATTCTCACTTCTCTTTGTAGTGTGTGTAAGGAATTATAGGAATTTTTGGTTGTAGTGTCTTGTATTCAAGACATTAAAAATGAAGTGTTATGATAAGCAATGCAAGACATTAAAAATGAAGTGTTATGATAAGCAATGGGGTTATGGAGTATAGCAGCATTATTTTTAAGGCCAAAATGAAGTCTAAAGCACCAAACTTCCAATACCTTTTTGTATGTGTCATGTGTATGACCCTTTTAAATAGCCACCTTTCATTATAAGTAATGAGTCACACTGTTGGCATGGGAGGGCTGTCACGTAATCCCTTTGTTGGGGGATTTGAACTTTATCCAATCATCAATTAATTAATTAGGTAATACCGGTAATTAACTAATTACCTGCATAATTAAAAATTATTTCCACTTACTTAAAATACTACTCACTTTTTATATACCTTATACACCTTACTATCATGTCCATGTGGTACCTTGTATGGTACTAGTCTATAAATACTGGGTATTTTAGCTCAGGCCGTATTTTATCCCAAAATGTCAAACTTCGACGAAATGCTTTTTTTTTAAATTTTCCTACCCTTTCACTTTCACAAATTTAATTATTACTTATGAAATAGCATAATCCTTATAATCTCCAAATAATCTTTTACTTGGACTGGGGGCAATTACCTTCGACAAATTCAACGTACAATATTATAGGGTGCAATATCGTCGTAACTTAATACTGCGAAGCGTAACATCACCGTAATATAATATTGCAGGGTGCAACATTGTCGTAACTTAATACTGCGAAGCGTAACATCATCGTAATGTAATACTTCAAGGCATAACATCATCGTAATATAATACTGCAGGAAGTAACATCATCGTAATATTGCTGAGTGTAACATCATTCCCCCCTTTGGAACATTCGTCCTCGAATGTTGACTGATGCTCTTATTATTTTCATAACTTATAGCTCTTGTGAATACCTTAATACTCCCCTTTCCATTTAAGTAGTTGCTCTGTGAATAAATCCAAAGTCTAGGGTATTTTCCCCTTTAGTCTTTTTGCTCATATCATGACTTGTGGTCGAAATCTTTCTAATCTCGCAACTGCTGCTACCTCCTGTCATGGAGCCTGTATGACCCTGGCTTTGTAAGTGCGCTTATGCGATTCATTTTTTCCTTTTCCCTTTTACCTTTTTTCTTTTAGCTTTTGGTCAATCTCTAGGCCTTACTTTGTCAACATATACAAGGCTTAATATGATGCCTCTCTGGGCATCTATAGGTGTACTGGAGTTCTTTGCTCGATACTTTGTAGAACTTGTAAATATGGCCATATCTTATTTCATAGATCTAGCCATCAATTCGTATGGATTTACTGCATCTACATGGGTCATGCTATACCATAATTTTTTACTTCAGTTTATCGTTATTGAGGTATGCTTACCAAACTCCCAGTTACTTTTGTTGCCTATCCTTTAGGTATAAATCTCAGTTCTTTAATGCTCCTTCATTACCGTTCGTCTTAAGAAGGATGGCGTAATCTCATGTTATACTTTGTAACTTGTATTTGTCCATTGTTGATTTACTTCAATGTTGATCTACAATCCTCCACTTGAAGATTTGAAATTTCTTATGTAATACATTGCCTCTAGGGCTTACGTTGCCTTGAGGAATGTTTGAAGTGATTTCCATAATCCTATTTCATAGTGTCTCAATGTAATTCACCTTTTGGGGGGGGGGGGTGTATCCTAATCTAGTGCCATCAGTGAAATCTTTTCTCCTTCTCTTCCTTTTTTTTTACAAAATCATTATTCAAACGAAGGTCCAAATGTCATTCTTTATCTACCACAATTACACCCTCATATATTCAAATGATATTAGTCTTATACTCCTTTGAGTTCATTTAGGCTATACTGAGCTTTCTATGACTTAGAGAAACCATTAGCTCGCTTGTTTCATGGGTTTAATCCTGAGGACTTATCCATTCTCGTCACCTTCTCACTCGCCCTTTCGTATCCTTACTCTTGCCTTCCTAAAACCTTGTCGCTTATTTACCATACTTAAGATCGCGACCTACCCATATTTATTTATATTACTCGCAGCCTTCCTTCAACTTGCTTGTATCATATGTTTCCTTATGTCACTCTGGAACATCAAGCGAGATATCACATCGTCTCTAACTCTTATTTACTGTCTTAATTAGCCTCCTCGATACCTAGAAACCATAGGCCATGAGATATGTCACTGACGATGCCGCTATCATTCCTGGATATTGAATCCCCGCGATTCTAGCCTTCTATCCGAAGTATGGACTATTCACAACTTTCTGCATTTAAGTATCTCGTACGTTGTTCACCTTTACCTTGCTTACTTAAAATCTCGCATCATATCTTCTATCTCCGTCATAACCTCCCTTTCACATAGGTATGATTCATACCACAACTTGAAGCTCTATTATAATACTACAATCCGGTAGGAGGTTCATACTGACTTCTTATGAGACTGTTACTTTTTTTAACTGAATTTATCATAGAGCCATTATAGACTATGGTTATTGTACTATCTCTCTCATACCTATGATTTTAAGGGAGATCCTACAATGTTCTCGAACACGATGTTTCTATTTTTCTAGATCCAATAATCAAACTCCTGATTTACTTGGGTGATGTAACTCTTTAGTTTCCTCCTTCTTCTGATCGACCTTTACACCAATAACACCCAATACCTTATTCAAACTTGTACCAATCCTTAAATCACCTAAAACAACATCGGAAACTCAACTTAATCAAGGATTTAAGCCTAAGAACTCCAAGTTCCCTCAAAATACGCTTTCGATCAAAAACCTAACCAAACCACGTCCGAATGACCTGAAATTTTGCACACACATCCCAAATTACATGACGAAACTATTGCAACTTCTGGAATTCCATTCCGACCCTCTGATCAAAATCTCACTATTGAATCGGAAACTTCCAAAATTCAACTTTTGGCATTTCAAGCCCAAATTAGCTACGGACCTCCAAAACGCATTCCGATCACGCTCCTAACCCCGAAATCACCTAACAGAGCTAACAGAACCATCGAATTTCCATTGCGAGGCCATCTTCACATTGCTCCGACTACAGTTAACTTTCCAATACTTAAGCTTTCATTTAGGGACTAAGTATCCCAAAACTCTCCGAAAACTCACAACCGAATATCCCATCGAATCAAATTAGCAGAATTAAACTTGGGGAAAGCAATTAATAGGGGATCGGGGCATTGATTATTAAGACGACCGGCTAGGTCGTCACATCCTCCTACACTTAAACATTCATTCATCCTCGAACGAGCATAGAGACATACCTGAAGTAATGAAGAAATGAGGGTAACAGTTGCGCATATCCTGCTCGGTCTCCCAGGTCGCCTCCTCGACCGGCTGGCCCCGCAACTGAACCTTTACCGAAGCAATGTTCTTTGACCTCAACTTTCTAATCTGCCTGTCCAAGATTGTCACTGGCTCCTCAACATAAGATAGATCCTTGTCCAACTAGACGGAACTAAAATCCAACACGTATGACGGATCCCCGTGATACATTCGGAGCATCGAAACATGGAATACCGGGTGAACTCCGGCCAAGCTGGGAGGTAAGGCAAGCTCATAAGCAACCTCCCCAACATGCCTCAATATCTCAAAAGGGCCAATAAACCTTGGACTCAACTTCCCTTTCTTCCCGAATCCTCATAACGCCCTTCATAGGCGAAACCCGCAGCAGAAACCGCTCTCCAACCATATAGGAAACATCACGAACCTTCCAGTCCGCTTAACTCTTCTGTCTGAACTGGGCTATGCGGAGTCTATCCTGAATCACCTTAACATTCTCCAAAGCATCTTGAACCAGGTCTGTGCCCAACAATCTGGCCTCACCCGACTCAAATCAACCCACCGGGGATCTATACCGCCTCCCATATAAAGCCTCATACGGTGCCATCTGAATACTGGACTGGTAGCTATTGTTATAAGCAAACTCCGCCAATGGCAAGAACTGATCCCAAGACCCTCTAAACTCAATCACACACGCACGGAGCATATCCTTAAGAATCTGAATAGTGCGTTCGGACTGTCCGTCCATCTGAGGGTGAAATGTCGTACTCAACTCCACCCGATTACCTAACTCATGCTGAACAACTCTCCAGAACCGTGATGTGAACTGAGTACCACTATCTGAAATGATAGAAACCAGAATACCATGTAGACGAACAATCTACCGGATATAGATCTCCGCTAACCGCTCCGAGGGATAAGTGGTACACACAAGAATAAAATAAGCGGACTCGATCAGCCGATACACAACCACCCAAATAGCATCAAACTTCTTCAAAGTCCGTGGGAGCCCAACTACAAAGTCCATGGTGATCCGCTCCCACTTCCACTCCGGAATCTCTATCTGCTGAAGCAACCCACCCGGTCTCGGGTGCTTATACTTCACCTGCTGACAGTTGAGACACCGAGCCACGAATCCAACTATATATTTCTTCATCTGCCTCTACCAATAGTGCTGCCCCAAATCCTGATACATCTTCGGGGCACCCGGATGAATGGAATACCGCGAGCTATGGGCCTCCTCTAGAAATCCGACCCTGCATCCTCAATACCCCATTATCACCAATAGTCACATCCCTAGCATCACCGTGCTGAACCTTGTCCTTGAGGATAAGTAAATGAGGGTCATCATAATGTCGCTCCCTGATGCGATCAAATAAAGACGAATGTGAAACCACGCAAGTTAGAACCCGGCTGGGCTCCGAAAGATCCAATATCACAAACTGGCTGGCTAAGGCCTGAACATCTATCGCCATAGGCTTCTCTGATGCTGGTAAATAAGCCAAACTTCCCAAACTCTCTGCCCGGCGACTCAAAGCACCAGCCACTACATTGGCCTTGCCCGGGTGATACAAAATATTGATATTATAGTCCTTTAGCAATTCCAACCACCTCCTCTGGCGCAAATTTAGATCCTTTTGCTTGAACAAGTGCTGCAAGCTCCGATGGTCAGTATAAATCTCACAGAGAACCCCATATAAATAATGGTGCCAAATCTTTAGGGCGTGAACAATGGCAGCTAACTTAAGGTCGTGAACAGGGTAGTTCTTCTCATGTACCTTCAATTGTCTGGATGCGTAGGCAATCACCCTACCGTCCTGCATCAACACCGCTCCGAGGCCAACCCTCGGGCATCACAATAGACCGTATAAGACCTCGAACTAGTAGGCAATATCAAAATTGTGGCTGTAGTCAAAGTTGTCTTAAGCTTCTGAAAGCTCGCCTCACACTCCTCTGTCCACTGAAACGGAGCACCCTTCTGGGTCAACCTGGTCATAGGTGCTGCAATAGAGGAAAACCCCTCAACAAATCGACGGTAATAACCCGCCAAGCCAAGGAAACTACGAATCTTTATGGCTGAGGATGGCCTGGGCCAACTCTGCACGGCCTATATCTTCTTCGTATCCACTTGAATTCCCTCACTTGATACCACGTGGCCTAAGAATGCCACTGAATTCAACCAAAACTCACACTTCGAGAATTTCACATATAACTTCTTCTCTCTCAAAGTCTGGAGCACGGTCCTCAGGTGCTTCTCATGATCTCCCCGACTTCGGGAATACACCAGTATATCATCAATAAAAACAATGACGAACGAGTCAAGATAGGCCCGGAACACACTATGCATCAAATGCATAAAAGTTGTTGGGCATTGGTCAGCCCAAATGACATAACAATAAACTCGTAATGACCATACCGAGTCTTGAAAGTAGTCTTCGGGATATCTGGCTCCCGAATCTTCAATTGATGGTAACCTAAACGCAAATCAATGTTAGAAAACACCCGTGCACCCTGAAGCTGGTCAAACAGATCATCAATACGAGGTAAAGGATAACGGTTCTTCATTGTAACCTTGTTCAACTGGCGATAATCAATACACATACACATGAAACCATCCTTTTTCTTCACAAACAAGATAGGAGCACCCCAAGGTGATACACTGGGCCGAATAAAACCCTTATCAAGCAATTCCTGTAACTGATCCTTCAACTCCTTCAACTCAGGAGGAGCCATACGATACGAAGGAATAGAAATGGGCTGAGTGCCCGGCAACAGATCAATGCCAAAATTAGTATCTCTATCAGGCGGCATGCCTAGAAGTTCAGTTGGAAACACATCGGAAAAATCCTATACTATTGGAACTGAATCAACTAAAGGGGTGTTAATACTGACGTCTCTCACATAAGCTAAATATGTGTCACACCCCTTCTCAACCATATGCTGAGCTTTAAAAAAGGAAATAACTCTACTGGGAGTGTAATCTAAAGTACCCCTCCACTCAACACGCGGTACACCTGGCATAGCCAGCATCACGATTTTGGCGTGACAATCAAGAATAGCATAATGGGGCGACAACCAGTCCATGCCCAAGATAATATCAAAATAAACCATGCTGAGTAATAATAGATCGGCTCTGGTCTCAAAACCACTAAGAGCAACCAAACACGACTGATAAATGTGGTCCACGATAAGAGAATCTTCCACAGGAGTAGAAATATAAACAGGGGAACTCAAAGAATCCCGAGGCACACCCAAATGCGGAGCAAAATAAGAAGACACATAAGAATAAGTGGAGCCTAGATTGAATAGAACTGATGCATTTCTATGACAAACCAATATATTACCTGTGATGATAAAATTGGAGGTAACAGCCTCGGTACGGGCATAGTATCTGCCCTGGCCTTCCCCCCTAGGGCGACCTCTACCCCCCGACCTCCACCTCTAGCTGACTGAGCAGGTGGGGTAGCAACTGGAGCTGTGATCATAGGCTGACAACTCGGTGGAGCGCAGTGCAGCTGAGAAGTCTGTGAAGGTGCACTCTTTCCAAGTCTGGGGCAATCCGTCACCACATGGTGTGTGTCACCACACTCAAAACAAGTTCTGGGAGGACGTGGCAGTGGGAGCTGTGCGGTACGGGTACCCTAAGACCCCTGAACACCTAAAACGCTGTGTGAAATTTGAGATGCAAACTGAGCTGGCTAACCCACAAAACCTCTACCATGCTATACTCTTCCTCCAAAATAAGGACCAGTGGGTCTCTATGGTCTATGAGGTCTCCTCGCTTCCCTATAATCTCTCTCCTGACCTTGTCTGTCCTTTCTCTCCTAGACCCACCTATCCTCTACTCGGCGAGAGGTCCTCACCACCCGCTGAACTGGGACCACAAGTTGTGTCGCCATGACACCTAAAACTTGAACAATGGGAACTCGCTACTCTAGAGTGGGGGTGGTGGAAGTCTGGGTCCCTTCCCCGATCTGTGAAGTAGTTGGTACAACCTGAATTAACCCCGCCTGACCTAACGTACCAAACATGCTCGGAACTGTGCAAATGTCTCATAAAAGGCTGGAGTAGTAGTAGCAGTAGGCGCATTCGGTGCCTGGGCTCTGGCAGGAACTGCTGGTGGCTCCTCGATGGTAGCTCGCGCGGGTGCTCTTGCTTCATCGTGTGTGCGTGCGCGTCCTCAGCCTCTACCCCGGCCCCGACTTCTGGCGACTCTCGCAGCGGCGGGGGTGCCTGATCATTTCAGGTAGCGTGTGTCCTCACCATCAATGAGTGAATAGAAGATAGAAGTTCAAAATTCGTGATGTCAAAAATCTCACACGACAGGGAAATCAAATGAAGTGGAATTTTCCTAACGGTTACGTAGTCTCCCGTAGTCCATCATATATACGTTCGAAGGATCTCCCAGGCTCCCGTCCCGTAGTCCAACTATCAAAGCGCAGGTATCTACCGGAATCCCATTCCGTAGTCCCAAAAGTAAATACCCAGTACTGGGGAATCTACCAGGTGCATTCCCGTAGTTCGATATAACTGTGCAGGGGGATCTACCGGGAATCTAACCCATAGTCCTAAAGTAAATGTGCAGTGGGATCTACCGGGAATCTAACCCGTAGTCCCAAAGTAAATATGCAGAGGGATCTACCGGGAATCTAACCCGTAGTCCCAAAGTAAATATGCAGCAACAACAAGAAGATATTCAGAAATGAAATTTCATATCAAGGAAACAAGTAATTCTAGCCTAACATGCTTCACGTAGTGCAATCAAGGCAATTTAAGCAAATAGGCAATTTAAGTCAACAAAACATGCTTTCTAACTAACAACATGCTAAATTTTGCAAGTATAATAAAGCAGGAAAGGAATCATGCGAATAAATACTTTAAGAAAAACCGAATTTCCAACAATTTGCACAAGTACGTGCTCATAACCTCACGCACAAGGTAATTCAGTTACCAAACATACCAAATCCTAAGGGGAAGGTCCCCCACACAAGGTTATTCAAGCCACTTACCTCGAACCGGCTCAAAATCAACTCGAAACCATACTTTTGCCATGAGTATCCGGCTCCAAATGTCCAAAATCTATTCAATTCAATTGCATATTATAAATAACACTTCAAGTAACTGATTCTACAATTAAATTTTAAACTAATACGCGAAATCATGTAAAATGACCAAAATGCCCCTCAGTCCAACGTCTCGGAATCAGATGAAATTATATTTTCAGAAACCTCGTACTCTCACGAGTCTATACATAACAAGAACACTGAAATCGGAGTCCAAATGACCCCTCAAACACTCAATCAAAAGTCTCTTAAATTCAAGCCCTAATTACCCTTTTTTCCCAAATTTTTCACCATTAATTAGGTCTTTAATCACATAGAAACGAGTTGTAAGGTCAAGAGCGTTACCTCCAAGTGATTTCCCTTTGATTTCCTCAGAAACCCCCTTTTAGAAGATTCAAACTCGGATAAAAATGGTGAAAGAATAGCTAATTTTCGCAAAGGCAACTATTTATATGTTCTGCTCAGCGATTTCTGCATTTGCGGCTCTGGGACCGCATCTGCGGACAAAACGTCGCATCTGTGACTCTCACTTAAAAGGCCAAAGACCGTATCTGCGATCAAAATTTTGCAGATGTGCTTCTACGGTGAACCTTCCGCATCTGCGGAACCTGAAGGAGAGCCAAATTCCGCTTCTGGGGTCTCTACGCCGCTTTTGTGGCTCCACACTTGCGGAACCCAAACCGCAGGGGCAGTTATGATAGGTACCAGCTGAACCAGCAATCTCTTAACTTCAAAAATCCTTCCGTCAACCATCCAAAATCATCTCGAGGCCCCCGGGACCTCAACCAAAAACACCAATAGCACCCAATACCTTATTCAAACTTGTACCAATCCTTAAATCACCTAAAACAACATCGGAAACTCGAATTAATCAAGGATTTAAGCCTAAGAACTCCAAGTTCCCTCAAAATAACCAAACTACGTCCAAATGACCTGAAATTTTGCACACACATCCCAAATGACATGACAAAACTATTGCAACTTCCGGAATTCCATTCCGACCCTCAGATAAAAATCTCACTATTGAACCGGAAACTTTTAAAATTCAACTTTCAGCATTTCAAGCCTAAATTAGCTACGGACCTCCAAAACGCATTCCGATCATGCTCCTAACTCCAAAATACCTAACTGAGCTAACAGAACCATCAAATTTTCATTCCGATCTTCACACTGCTCCGACTACAATCAACTTTCCAATACTTAAGCTCTCATTTAGGGACTAAGTGTCCCAAAACTCTTTGAAACTCACAACCGAACATCCCGGCGAATCAAATTTGCAGAACTAAACTTGGGGAAAGCAGTTAATAGGGGATCAGGGCGTTAATTTTTAAGACGACTGGTCGGGTCATCACACAAGTCAATAACACCATGTTGCCATCTAGCATGAGGAAAATACATCTCTATGTCTACATGTAAAATATATATGTCAAGTTAATGATATCACAATGAAATCATCAAGTATACTCATTCTCATCACACTCAAGATGCATGGACCAAATTCCCCTTACCATCACTCAGCACTGTACGAGTGCCTGGCATAAATGCCCCTCCCTAAAGCACATGTACATATATCATTGTGCTTGTTCTCACTATAATATCAGACTCCAGAGGGGCGAATCCTGGCCCAAGCTATAATCAAAAGCCAATATGGTTGCAGCATGCAATTCGATCCAAATAGCAATCAATAGCCAATAAGGCATGTTGTGGTGCGCAATCCAATCCAAATAACAATCAATAGTCAATAAGTCCTGCTGCAGCATGCAACCTGATCCAAATATCAATCAAAGGCCAATAATCCCTGTTGCAGTGTGCAACACGATCCGAATATCACTCACAATATGGCTCTATAGTCCACATCAATCATCAATCCGCTCAAGTTACCATATGCCAACATCTCACAGAAACATAAGTAAATTATACATCACGAAATAATGCAATGTGCCACAGATACAGCTCAAACTCGTGTCACGTACAAAGCACCAGTAACATGTGATAAAGCATATTAAAGTTGCACGCGGACAAAGATATAACATGCGGATGAAACTATCATGACTGAATAGTATGACTATAGCTATGGCAAATAGCTCAACATGGCACAAATAGCCCTATCATGTCTTAAATAATTAAACATATAGCCTAGACATGATTTCTATCATGAATAATAACTCACGTAGTCATACAAGTGGAGAAAACATGATATCAAGAAGTATGGTAGCAAAACAAGGCATATAATAGTGTACGAACTGCCAGATCGGAATACCTCAGTGCATGCACGCACGCCCATCACCTAGCATGTGCGTCATCCCCAATGCATCTAAAATATCATAGGTCTCAGGGATAATTACCCTTAAATCCAAGTTTAGATATGTTACTTACCTCGAACAAGCCAAACTAATATCGAGCAAGCCAAAACAATACTTTAGAAATGTCATCCCGCGTGAACCGACCTCCAAACGGCCTAAAACTAGCCAAAAGCAACTCAAAAACATCAAATAATGCCATAAAAAATAAACCCAAACGATAAAGGTCGAATCTTTAATCAAATACTCAAAATCAATCAAAAGGTCAACCCTGGGTCCGCACCTCGGAACCCAAAAAAACTAACAAATTCCAACAACCTATTCAAATACGTGTCCAACCATACTAATTTCATTCAAATTGGACTTCGAATCAATGTTCAAATCTTAAATATTCACTTTAGAAAAGTTTAGACAAAAGCCCCCCAACTTCTCTTTTAGATTTTCAATCAAAATGCCAAAATCAAAGATGAAATCATGTAAAATAATCAAATCCGAGTCAAAAGTGCTTACCCTATTCCATATGGTGAAAATCCTCTCCAATATATCCCAAAATCGAGCTCCAAATCTCAAAATGTGATGAAATAATCAAGACCTCGATATATGATATAAGCTGCCAGGAAATCTGCATTTGCCGTCACTAAGTCGCATCTGCGACAACCACTTGTATGATCCAGTTCTCACAGTTGCGAACCAGCTAAAGCTGAGCAGTACTCGCATCTGCAAATCCAAAACTACATCTGCAGATCCAAAATTGCATTTGCAGTTTCGAAGGTACGCTCTAAACCATGTAGAAGTGTGCCCGCATCTGCGCCAAAATATCTGCAAAAGCGAAACTCTCCTGGGCTCCTCCTCTTTGCAGAATTGTGTATCCCCTTGCATAAGAGGATCCGCATCTCCGACCAACCGACACAGGTCGGAAAAACAAGAACCATAACTGCCATCAAGACCAAAATAATTTGAAACTCATCCGAGCCCCTCAAGACCCCGTCTAAACATGCCAACAGGTCCCAAAACATAACATCAACCTACTCGAGGCCTCAAATCACACATAATAATATCAAACCCACGAATCATACCTAATCAAGCTCAAAGGACTATTTCAAATTTCCAAATTCCAAACTTACGCTGAATGTGTCTAAACAACTCGGAATCACCTCAAAGTTTTACACACAAGTTCTAACTGACAACAACCCTACTCCAACTCCCGTAACAATAAATAGAACCCAATCTAGTTCTCGCATTTGTCAACTAGATAAATCTAAGCATTTCTCACATTTGCGGATCCAAAACCGCATTTGTGGCTCCGCATGTGCGCTCGAAACCATGCAGAAGTGTAGAAGTGCGCCCGCATCTATGCCAAAAACCCACCAAAAGGGGAACTCCCCTGGGCGCCTCCTCTTTGTAGAAGCATTTCTCCCCTTGTATAAGTGGATCCGCACCTACGACCACACGTGCGCAGATGCAAAAAACCAAAACCAGAACTGCCATCAAGACCAAAATAATCTGTAACTCACCCGAGCCCCTTGGGACCCTGTCCGAATATGCCAACAAGTTCCAAAACATGGCGCGGGCCTACTTGAGACTTCAAATCACATATAACAACATCAAAACCATGAATCATACCTCAAATCAAGCACAAAGAACTATTTCAAATTTCAAACTTATGCCGAACGCATCAAAACAACTCGGAATCAACTCAAATTTTGCACACGAGTTCCAACTAACATAACTAACTTGCTACAACTCCCGTAATAACAATCTGAACTCGATAAAATTAACTTCAACTCCCGGTCAAACCTAAGAATTTTCCAAACCTTCAAATTGTCAACTTTCACCAAATAGTGTCAAAACCTTCTAGAAACATCCAAATGCAAATTCGAAAAATTTCTGCTTATTTAATTTTGTTTTACAATATTGGAAGCCTAAGATGTTCTTTTAGAATTTTTTTCTTTATGGTGGAAGCCACTATTTGCTCCTATAAGGGAGTATTTTTTTCTTCTTTATTGTAACTAAGATTGAATATAATTTGATATTAGTAGCCTTTAACTTTGTAAAGGCTTTTCAAGGTTCTATTTATGGTTTGTCCTTTTTTTAAATCTTGAACCATTACCTCAATATCTTGTAATAATATGCCCAGTCGTGTCGATCATTGGCATCTTGTTTGATGGTTTGAGGTCTTGAATAGCTTCATATAATGTATTACTACTTGCATGTATGGTTGGTTTGGTTTCGTGTATTTAATCTCAGATTGGAGTTTTGATGGTTCTGCTAGGTCTAAATGGTGATATACTTGGTCGTATATCCGGATTTGGACTCGGAGGTTCCTAAGTTGATTTGGCTCAAATTGGCGAAAGGTTGAAGTTTGAAGGTTTAGAAGTTCATAAGTTTGACCCATAGTTGAATTTGTGGTTATTGATTAAAGTGCATTAGGACACTAAAGAAGAGTTCGAGTTGGAAAACCAGAGTTCGGGTAAGGGCTAGAAATTATCTCGAGGGGAAGGTGTTAGGCACCCCCCAAGATCCACTAGTGTGGTTCCCGGCCATGTTACAATTGTGACTTTAACTAACAAGTAAGCAAATAAAGGTCTCAAATAGAAGGGGATTTATACATAATGTTGCAAGTGAATTGAAAGTTTAAAGAAAGATAAAGAAAACAGAAATCTTAAGCAAATAGTCAGGACAATTAAAAAAGGGATAACAAGTAAAGGTGAAGGGGTCATAGGTTTACAAACAATATAGATCACATCAATGCAATACCCTGCAATCACTCCTCAGAAGAGGGGTCGCACGTGGTATTAGCGCACCGTTCATCATGTCCATATCTACCCTTTCCTACCCCGTTAAGGTATTAAATGCGAAATAGTGTCGTTACTTATTGCATGCTATTACCCGTCCCGATCCTATTAGTCCCGGAGGCATTTGGGACTACTAGTCCTAAAGGGAGGGAGGTTGGGGCTTTTCAGAGTTTTAAAAGGACAAAATATTAATGCGACAAACAAAACACATAAGCAAGTAGGGGGAAACAAATAGCAGTTTAAGGGCTCAAACAGGCCTCCTCACTTAAAGGAGCAAATTATTTAGCATGACTTCAAATACTGGTTATAGTCTGAATTAAATTTAAAGCATTAGGACATGTTGGTTCATCACATATTTCTCAGATGAGGAGTCTGAATTAGGCCTCCACTGGTTGTAATTATCAAAGACTGATGCAGTTAATTAATTACCTAATGGCTTGCCTAGGTGAACCTATAGGCATGATATCTAACGATACTTACTCTGATTTTAAAGAAGGCTTACTGATTATATATATAAGAAATAAGATCTGCAGATATTAAACGACATTACTACTGATTTTCGACTTGCAAACGATTCAGATTCGATTAATTACTCCTATAGGCATGCTTTCTAAGCATCGTTGGTTTAAAACAATTATGAAAGTGCAGGAGTCCTATTGACATGGTATCTAGGATGCATTTTGTTATTATTAACCTATAACTGTTTGCCTAATGATGGAGGTATATGCGGAAGTGCAGAAAACCTATAATCATGATTTCTATATGCATGAATGCAGAAAAAAACCTACAGACAGGATTTCTATATGATATGCAGAAGTGCAGAAACTTATAGGCAGGATTTCTATATGATATGCAGAAGTGCAGAAAGTTATAGGCAGGATTTCTATATGATATGCAAAAGTGCAGAAACTTATAAGCGGGATTTTTATATGAGATGCAGAAGTGCAAAAACTTATAGCAGGATTTCTATATGAAATGCATAAGTGCAGAAACTATAGGCAGGATGTCTATATGAAATGCATAAGTGCAGAACTATAGGCAGGATTTCTATATGAAATGCATAAGTCCTATAGGCAAGTTTTCTACCCTTTGCATACATTCATCCCCATCCCCTTTCACTAGCCAACCCCAATAGTTATTACAAATTATTACAGACCCGAATGAATCAGAAAAAAGTAAAATTACATTAGAAATTTTAGCTACAACCAAACAGCCTAATTCAGACTCAAAGTCCAACAATATGAGATAAACCAACTTCCAGGATCAGATTTCCAAAAGCCTTTCTCATGTTTGGGATGTGTCAAAGTTCCCAAGAGTCTCAAAGGTCCCCGGGCAGTGCTTACACCCCAAACACATTGCAGAATTGAGATCATAGTGCAGTATGGAAGAGCCAGCCCTCAAATGTCCAAGTTCAGAGGGAACTCAAAGTCCCAAAGCAAGGCTCATAGGAGAGGGGCAGAACATAGAATCTAAGAGAGAGTGCAAGTGCATAGAGAGGATTTAGGGGAAGGCCATGACAGGCTGGTGGTCATGCCCAGCAATTAGGAGTGCTGGTACACCCCTGACCAACCTGTTAGACAAAGTTGGGAGTTAGGATCCATTAAGGATCAGGTTCAGACCTAAGCAGCAACTTGGATGCTGTCAGGCCATGAACCTTAACTCAAACACATAGAAGGGAGTGGGGGTATAGGGAATTCATAACAAACAGCAGATGCAAAGAAACAAAACAGTTTACATAGTTAACATTAATCACTGAACATGAACAGCAAAGTAAACAAGCTTGCAGAAACTGTAAATAAACACATAGGGGAGTGAGGCAGAAAAGTTAAATTAGAACATACCAGTTTCAGGGAAAACAAACAAGTAAAAGCAGTCTTGAGAAAGCCAAGTTGCAAACAAACAGTTCCAAAAGATCTCAGAAAGAGTAGAATGTTGTAAGAGTATTGAACTCAAAGCAGTATTGTAAGTATGTAAGTAAGTGGAAAGTATTGAACTAAAGGCTCGAGGTATTCAACTCGAAGTAGTGGTGTAAAAGTATTGAATTGGAAGTGTGTTAAAAGTGCGGAAGGGTAGTCCCTTTGATAGTGCAGAGAAGCAAGTAAGAAAGGTAAGAAAATAACTTGCAATCAATCACATAGAATTTCCCTTCAGTTAAGGGATTTGATTTCAAATGGGTAAAAGACATTTAAGGAAAGAAATTTTGATTAAAACCTTTTCAAAGTAGCACAAAAGGGGGTAAATACAAAAAAGTTTATTTAAGGAAAAGTTTAGTGGTACACGACTTGGAAAATATAAGGAAAGGGAATCAATCAAAAAGCCAGGGAAATCAAAGTTACAGGTTTAATCTCAAATGAACCAAGTCAGGAAAGGTAAAGAAGGTTCAATTAGGGAGAATCAGTAATAATCAGTCAGGACTCATTAAAAGGAATTCTAAATCAATCAATTAGTTGGTAAAGACATTTTGAAAGAAGAGTTCCCATATATAAAGCACACAAACATATGAATCAAGAAGTTATATAGAAGAGAGTTTACTTAAAGAGAGGTTTAGAATCATGAGCAAGAAAGGGTACAAGTCCAGTTTGCAGACTCACAATGAGTCTGAGAATTCAGGGTCCCAAAGCGGAACCCTAACTCGCACAAATTCAAAATTCCCAAGAAACCCCCAAATCCTAGGGTTTCATAGAGATGAGAAAGCAAGTCATTGAAACAGGCTCAGAAGCCCCTTTCAAAGACTTATGAGAAACAAACAGACATGATACAAAGAAAGAAAGCTAATTTGAGGTCATAGAGAACATATTTGAGAAAATCAGAACTTAAACAAGTTCAGAAAAGAAGAAGTGATACAGACTTAAATTAAAACAGAGGAAACGTGTTCAGCAAGAATGCAAACAGAGTCTAATAGAGCAAACAAAAATAAAAAAAAACTCAATAGTAAGCACATATAGTAGAAGAGTAAGGGAAACATAACAAGGATTAACAGGAGTAACAGGTATAGTAGAAGAGTAGGAGAACAGTACACGCATAGTAAAAGAAGCCATACGAGCATAGCATAGACAAACACACATAAAGAAAGAATCAGAAAGATCTTTTTGAAAACTTTTTCAGAAACGATTTTTGAAAAGAAAATTTGGGGTAAACACTTTAGAAGCCCAGTAGAACACGAACATACCATAGATCTAAGAAAATAAATAGAGAAGAGCCTCGAACAACTTAGGGTTTCGGAGAAACCCTAGAAATGAGAAAGGCTTGGAAGAAAAATCAGATCCTGAGTCGAAGAGGGGAGGAATCAGGCTCCTGAGGCCTGAATGTGTCGGAGCATGGCCGGAGAAGCTATAGAAATGAAGATCTGAGAAGATCTGGAAGAACCATCGAAGTCAGCCTTCAAAACCTCAAACACCCAAGGTATAATGATGGAGAGGGGTGAGTACAGACCGTCCATGGCCTAAGAAGCCATGGATTCCAGTGAAAACATGGTGAAATAAGGTAGGAGGAGGCTAGGGTTTCGAAGAGCTAATGAGAGGATTTGAGAGCATTTGGGATTCAAAGGCGGCGAGTAAGGTGAGAATGAGGGAAATTAGGGTAGGTCGTTTGGTTTAATTATGGAAGGGTGGGTTATGGCTGTTGATCTTGTGTGATCAACGACCCAGATTTAGGAGGGTAGGTGGGAACCGGGTAAGGGTCATTTGGATCGGGTTGTGGGTTTGATCAAATTAAAAATTGGGCCAGTCCAAATGGGTTAAGATTGAGTCAAATAATGGTTAAAATTGAAAGGTAAAAAGGATGTATTTGAAATGACATGAGGCTAGATGTTAAATAGCTAGTTTTCCCTTTTATTTTATAAAAATAGTAAAAAAAATAATTTTAAAAGCAAACTAAAAGTACTGAGCCAATTAATAATATATAAATATTAATTTAAAAATACTGGAAATAATTTTACAATTGTAAAATGCTATTAATCTTAAAGTAGGCTAGAATTGCAATTATATGCAATTTAGCTTTAAAAATACCAAATAAAATTTGTAAAAATATACAAAAATCACCTTAACTATATTTTGGTATAAATATGAGAATAAGATAAGTTATTCACCAAAATGATAATCTTGGAAATAATTATTGGTTTTTGTACTGCTAAAGTGGACAATAAATTGATTTTAAATTTTTTTTAAAATAAATTAGAAAAAATACCAAAACACTTGGGCATGCTTATATAGGCATATATATACGCTATTTTGAAAGTATTTTGTATATAAAAATACATAGGGAAAAATTGGGTATTAACAACTACCCTTGGACTTCAGGAGACCTTAGCACACTTTTTGAACATGTTTGGTACTTTGGCTCAGGTGGAGTTGATTCCGATTGCACCAGGTACTTCTCAAGCTGGGGGAGGAGCTCAAACTTCTGCCACCCGCACTCTGGAGCAGCGGTCTCATGTTGATTAGGCTTTAGGTGTTATATCAATACAAACCATGATTACAGTTCAACCCGAGGTCAGACCAGTTGCGTCATAGGAGGAGTAGAAAAGGCTAGAGAGGTTCCAAAAGTATCACCCTCCTAATTTCAATGGCGGAGTTTCTGAGGATGCGTAGTGTTTCATTGACCAATGTCATCGTATTCTGCATACTTTGGGCATAGTGGAGTTGAGCAGGGTCGACCTTACTACTTTCTAGTTGACAGGGCCGGCATATAGATAGTGTCAGACTTATGAGAAGAGTATTCCAATTGGCACAGCGCTACTTATTTGGACTCAGTTCCCTGATCTCTTCTAGACGAAGTTTATTCCATAGACCTTCGGAGATACATTGCGATCTGAATTTGAGCAGTTATTCCAGGGGACTATGATGGTGTCCGTGTATGCTATGAGTTTTACTGAGTTGTCTCATCATGCACCTACTTTGGTTTCCATTGTTAGAGAGAGGGAGTCCTCATATTTATTGAGGAACTCGGTTATAGTCTCTAACTTGTGATGGAAAGGGAGTTGGAGACTAAGACTCCATTCCATCAGGTTGTGGAGATCGCTAGGAGGTTAGAGCGTATCCGCGGCTTGGAGAGAGGTGATAGGGAGGCTAAGAGGCCTCGAGGTTCTGTAGAATTTAGTAGTTTCTACTATTCGGCTTTAACCTATCATGGTGGAGGCTCTGTCAGTCAGCCAGTTCAATCCACACTTTAGGTTATTCATAGTGCTCCAGCTAGCCAGGGACCCTAGGGTACTCATATCGGACAACCATCTTTCAGTGCACCTTCTGCACGGGTTACTACAAAGATTATTATCGTCATCTGGCACAGACTTAGGACCAGCAGCCATGCCTGTAGAAGGGTTATTTTGAGTGTGGTGATACTAGGCACATCATGAGGTGTTGTACTAGACATCGAAGAGTTGTACTTTAGTAGAGTACTCAGGCTATGGGTTCCGCTCTAATTGCTACTCCACCTACACAGCCAGTTGAGGTGGAGGACAGGCGGGAAGAGGATGTCCTAGAAGGGAGGCCATGCTCGTTGTTATGCTTTCCCTAGAAGGTCCAAGGGTGTTGTATTGGATGTTGTCGCCACATGTACTGTTCTGGTCTGTCATAGAGATGTATTAGTTTTATTGATCTAGGTTCTACTTATTCGTATGTGTAATCTTATTTTATTTCATATTTGATTAAGTCTTGCAATTCTCTGGATACTCCTATCTATGTGTCTATACCTGTTGGGGATTCTATTATGGGGGACCGTGTTTATCACTTTTGTTTGGTTGCTAGGGGAGGGGGCTACGGATGCTTGATCATTGTTTCGATGTGTTTTTGAATCTTGGATATGGATTTGTTGGTAGATCCTTGAGTTGTTCATTATGGGGCAAAATAGATTCTTATATCTGGTTGATGAGTACGAACTCAGGAGGATTGATTGCATAGCGGTTGTGACTTTAGTAGGGCCATGGAGAGATATCAGTCAAAACCTAAGCAGGTGGGTTGTCTCCTATGAGAAGATTTGCGGTTGTGTGGTTCGTATAAGGCTTCTATTCAGTAGAATGCATATACTACCTTTTCTGAGGGCTTGAGGAAGTTCAGCGACTGTCACAAGGGTAAATATGCACTTGGCAGAGTCCTTAGAGTGTTTTATGACTAGTGTTACATAAGTTTATGAAGTATTCAGTTGATTAACAGTACAGGATCGGGACTGCTATGAAGGAAGAGTACAATAGGTTTCAGACGATGTGTTTTATGGCTTCAAGCCAAGTAGGGGATTCTGCTGTTGACAATTGGATTGCATGTGTTATATTAGTTTCTACACTAAGGGACGCTTGTGGATTAGCTATGACTTGAAAAGGATGATTTCTAGGATTATTTTGAACAATAGATTGTTTGAGTGCATGATGTATTGCACTTTATGGGTATGTAAGGGTCTTGAGATGATTCAGATTTGATACTCGTTGTGGATGTAGTGTGCAAGGAAAGGAAACGTTCGGTTGCTTCTTTTGGACATTCATGTATTGGTGGAGCACGGGTTGTTCGGGGCATATTGGCTACACATTGGATATTGGCGCGAGAGGAGTGACTCTCGAGGAGGGTATAATAAGTTTAAGATGTATATACGGTGTTTAAGGATTTTCGGATTTGCATTTGGATAGAACTTGGGGCCTGCATTGGATGGTGCTAAGACTTGCGGTATGTTTGGATTGAGCTACATGACACATCAGGGTCATGATAGGACATGATTCTTCGTGTGCTTTGCTTCTCCCTTGTGAGACGGGTTCATAGCATTGTGCTTGTGGTGGTATTTGTGGGACTTGTAGGGTGGTTTCTTATTTGGTTCTCCTTCCATTTTTGGTTATATTCGAGTTGCTTCTTGTTGGGTGCACATATTACATCGTTTGTGACTAGGTGTCATTTGGTATGGATTGTGGGTCGAGTAGCTTGTACTGGATAAGATGAGATCATTGAGCTTGGAATTAGTGCAACCGGACTTGGATAAGGTAAGTTTGGATAAGAAAGTCATTAATTAGCATATACATTGGCAATAGTTCTGGTTGGGCGAGAGAATTACACGACTTGTTGATTGGGTGGGTGGTTATGAGTTTCTACACGTCTCTTACATTATTAGCAATATTGTGATTGGAACAAGATTTTATTTGATATGAGATTTTTTATTGTTGACGGTCAATTTTGATCCTCAATTTTTAAATAAATTTATTTGTACTTAATAATTTATAATAAATATTTTTAAAGTGTTTTCTGATAATAAATACTTATTTTTACAAATTAATTAAGTATTAGTTTTTAAAATTAATTGCGTAGTATTAACATTATCTAATTGCAAATGTATTCACTTATTTTATCAAATAATTCTTATATATACATTACATAGGTTCTATAATTAATTTTGATAAATCACTCTTTAATTTCTAGTTAATTAGATTATTATGTGAAATTCGAAATTATTATTGCAATTTAGGAAAAACAAAGTGTTTTACAAATAGTTAATTAAATAATTAGTAGTATATATATTAATTATAATTTTTACCATATTTATTGGAAATTATTAAGTTTATTTAAATTAAATTCAAAAGGGGCTAAAAGACAAAATGGTCACAGTTGCAATTCTCAAACCAAAGACAAAGTGGCCATTTTAAAATTAATATGGCCAAATAACTCAAGCCCGGTCCGAAATATACTTAACCAAAACACCCATCTCTTTCTCTGATGTGATCCAAGCCATCCTATTTGCACCAATCACGCCATGCCACGTCACCCTCACTCTCAAAACACAGAACAAACACACCCACATCTGAGTCGTATATCCGTCTGATCAACGGCTCACATTTATTCTCTGATTTTTTCCATTTGATCTAAATACTCGCCCCAGATATATAATCTTAACCGTCCAAAACCCTATCATCTAATGGCCACCGGTTTTACCACTTAAATCATTTCTACAAAATCTAATTACCAAATAATTGGACCCGGTGATCAACAGATCCCATTCTGTCTCTCATCTTTAACCCTAGAGACCAACCCCCAATTACCCAGAAACCCTAATCATTTCTACCAGGCCCTGCTACCCTCTTTTCTCTTTCCTCTCTCTTTTCTCTCCTCTCAATCAACCATCACTCCTAGAACCTTGCACAAATTCGTGCAAGGTCACTCGAAAATACTGTAAATCATCTCTCTTGTCCCTGCTACACCATGAATCTTGCTGCAAAATTTCCTCTTTCAATCACAAACCCAAGAACCCTTACCCATAATCTCAGCTATTTGCAGACCTATAAGAAACATGACTTAGTAATTAAATAGGTACATAAATATACCTTTAAATATTAGGTGGTGACTCTTTTTTCATCAACAACGGAGAAACAACAAGTTAAATCTTATTTTGACTAGTGCAAAATAGGGTGCAACAATATGGAGACTCTGCTAGGGATAATCAAACTTAGGTTTTGACCTTATTAGACTTAGACTAATTTGGCATCTAGATTTATTTATACATTTCTTTGATTGTAGATAAAATTACAATTCCGTGCTTACCCGATCTATTTGTTCTTTATGCTTATTATCATGCTTATTGCTACCACACCATTGTCTTTTACTTATTTATATACACTATCATCACATTCTTCATATCGATTCTTGGATGAACACTATCGCACACAATGACACGCGAGGGTTATCTTTTATACCCCTCCGAACCTTCTTTTCAAAACTCTCTAGTTTCAGAGAATGGTTTTGTCAGGTCAACTAACATAACTTCTCCCAGCCTTCAGTCCAATTCAAAAGTAGGAAACACTCTACTCTAGTAAAATTTGTCATACTGCATAAACCTTAGGTGAGTCGGTCCATGGCACCGACACACAATTAATAAAGTCACCCTAATGTCAACGGGTCATGCACCCGACATGACTTATGTGGAAAGACAAAAAAACTGACAAAACTCTTAAAGATTCGAAGCAAACACTTACCCAAACATTTTTCTTTTACCCACCTCAGAAAATAGAAATCAACCGAAACATCCATGAGATCAGCATGATAATAGGAGCACCACATAAGTTGAAACAATGGTGGAAGAATATTTGTCGGGAACACGGAGATGAGGTTCGGACGCACCTGGGGGCATTAACCGCATTGTTGAACATCCAAGCAGACAAGGTGCTCACTCGCGTGTTGATAGAACTTTGCGATTCGGCTAAGGTGGTGTTCAAATTTGCCGACTGTGAGTTAGTACCGACATTGGAAGAAGTCAAAAGTTTCACAGAGCTTCCATTCAATATAAAAAATCTAATATTGCCAGTTACTATGCTCGTTTACCGGTTCTTGGATGCCTTAGGCCTTGCCAACATTAGGAGTCTCAGAAGTATCGAGGACAGATGTGTGAGCCTCGACCAGCTGTTCGACAGATTTAGGAACCGTGAAAGCTATGAATGGTATTCAGGAGAGTTTCAATGTGACCAAGTGACGTGGGAGAGTCTTAGGCCTATCACTTTCTCAATGGCATAGTTGGGACTATTGGTCTACCCGCATCGAAGGGGCTGTATCAACATCAACTTGTTACCGGTGGTTCTAGCGACTTCCGATCTTCAAGCCACTTTGGTGCTGATTGTGTTAGATGAGATGCTGAGGGCCTTGTCCACATGTGCACGATTATTTCTTTAAAGGTTGTAACTTGCTGCTTCAGATCTACGCTACTGAACATTTCTTCCAGCGCGAGGCCACCATCGACTACTATTGATACCCAATTTCCCCCCCCCCCCTTCATATTTTAAATATATATATATATATATATATATATATATATATATATATATAAAATAGTGCATATACATCATCATTCGATTTACAAGTATACATAAATATTTTTCATAATTTTTAAAGGCTTTAAACCAATTTATTCTTGCATTTTATTATATATAAATATCCAATAATTATCTTTCAAATTATTTTTAGGATGACTTAATCATATAAATTTATCATTTATACCCACATAATGTTTAAATATTTTTCAGTGCATTTTATAAATACATTTGTATTTTTAAGGCTAAATTGCACATCTTTGCAATAATAGCCCATATTAATGTATAATTATATTATTTATGCAGAAAATGACTTTTTATATTTTTATAATATTGAGTAACTATTTTTAATCATTTTAGTGCACAAATGATATTTTTGTTATTTATTAGTTACTTTAATAAATTATTTATTTTTTAAAACATTGGTTATTTAAAAACTAGCCTAATTCTAAACCTATTTTCGGATGTAAACTACCCAATACACCAGCCCATTACTCTAGCCCAAACCAAATGACCGCTAACCCAATAACCCAATCGGTAACCTGTTTAATTAACCCGCCCCAGACCCTCTTTAAAATCCTGGTCGTTGATCTCAAAGATCAATGGACCACAACTAACCTAACACTTTTAATTATACCCAACCCCCCTAACCCTAAACCACTCTCTACAATCTGTCGCCCCTAAACTCTCTCAAACTCTCTCTTCTGCAAACCCTATCGTTGTAACCTCTAATCATCTCCGATTCCGACTCAAAAAGGGAATCAATCGTTGATTCACTTACCTTATTGATCTCCTTTCACTACTGGTTACTCGTCTATGGCGTTACCTAGTTTCTTGCCTAAATATGGCAAGCGGATCTCTTCAACTTCGAACCAAATCTGGTTCAATTCCTTGACCTTTTCCATCTGTGTTCGTTCTTGTTCTTTTATGGTATGAATTTCTATGAATCTCTGTGTATCTTTGTGATTCTTACTTACCCTAAAAATTAGGGTTTCAGGTCTCTTTTAGATCTAACCAAATATAGTTCGATTCTGTGATTCTAAATATTATCTCGTCTATATTCGCCCTACTATGTGTAAATTTGTTTATTTTTGCCGATTTTTACTTACCCTAAATTAGGATATCAGATCCTTTTAAATCAAATCAAATCTGCTCTGATTCTTTGGTTTTGAATAGTATTTCTATCTAAGTTCATCTTATTCTATGCACCATGTGATTTTTACATTTTATTTCTACTGATTTGTGTACTTTACCTAAAATTAAGGTTTTGAAATTTCCTCTTTTATTACTTATTTCGATTGCTTTCCTTTCTAGTGTATGACTGATGATTTTCCATGTTTATGTGTTAATTTCCACCACATTATAAACCCCTTCCCCCACTCCCTTTGGACGAACTTCAAAATTCAATATAGCTTCACTAAGTCTAAAGCTTTACTCTGATTTGCATTCTATATTCTGATTTTGGCCGGCTGGAAGCCAAGGCCATTTAGTTCTAGGATCTTCCTAAGATTTTATTGATTTCATTTATTTTCCTTTCTAGTGTTAGTGATGATTTTCCATGTTTATGTGTTAATTTCTACCACTATATAAACCCCTTCCCCCACTCCCTTTGGACGGACTTCAGAATTCAATATAGCTTCACTAAATCTAAAGTTTTACTCTGATTTGCATTCTATATTCTGATTTTGGCCGGCTGGAAGCCAAGGCTATTTAGTTCTGGGATCTTGCTACTCAGAATATTGTGGACTTTTATTACTTTGTGCATTTTCACTTAACTAGTGAGACACTTGACTTCTGCAATTTCATTCTTACATGCCTATGATTTGCATGTATTCTTACTTCTGAATCTATGGTTCAATGCACTTCTGAGTTATGTTAGCATTTTTCTATCAACTCTATATGTTTTAGCCTCTTTTATACTTAACTACTCCTAATGCTACCAGTTCTGAAGTTATCTATTCTTAGTCTAGTTAATCTGGACTTTCTTGAGGCTTTTTAAGTTAGTATGTTAAACTATTGAATGCTCATGAACATGTTTACTCACTTGTCCTGAATCCTTGCAGTGGATGCCTCAGATTTGTGTTAGCCTGTGTTAAGACCTTCATTGTTAGTCATAATTTACCTCCCTACTATTATGTCATTCAACAGGATCAGTCGACCCCATACCTCTCCCCTCCAGTGTTTGATTGTGATTTGGAACAGTTGTCTTATCATGTTTGAATCAGTACTTTTAGAGGTTAGGCTAAACCTTTGATACAAACTGGATCATCTTTTGTTAATAAGACCACTATAACAATGCTTGAATGCCTATGCTTGCTACTTGACATGATTTTACCTTCTATTCTAAGTAATAGTTTGTATAAGTGTCTGAATTTGTGATTGTAAATTCACCCCTTTTCTAACTTGATACCCTACTTTTTTTATGATTATTTGACTCATCTCAATGTTGTGTTGTTTCCTTTGTAATAACACTAGGTTGTGTACTTGGCATGATTCAACCATGTTTTAACCTGTCTTGCACCTATATATAACAACCTTAGTCAATCCTTGTCACGACTGAAGTTTCCCACCGTTGGGATCGTGATGGCGTCTAACATTGAACCCGCTAGGCAAGCCAACGTTACTGATTATTCTACCTTTTTACTTTATCTTTTTACAATTTACAAGTTAACATAACATAAACAGCGAAATAAAATGCGGAAGAACGAAATATAACAATTTAACTTAATACCAATACGAATCCATAGTAAAACTCTACCCAGAACTGGTGTCACAATGTCACAGACTGTCTACGAATACTACAAACAGTGGTCTAAACAAGGAAAATATACATCTGTCTCTGAAATAAGTAAAAACAGAATGGAAATATGATAGAAGGGGATACCAAGGCCTGCGGAAGCCTGTAGGACTAGCTCAGTTCTCCACTAGAATGAAGGCAGCAACCTCGAACTATGGTCCACAGGGTCCAGTACCAGGATCTGTACAGAAGAGTGCAGAGTGTAGTATCAGTACAACCGGCCCCATGTACTGAGTAAGTGTCGAGCCTAACCTCGGCGAAGTAGTGACGAGGCTAGGACGCGACAACCACATAAACCTGTGCAATTATATTATATACGAGAAGCAATAATAACAAGAATTAAACAGAATAAGACGGAAAAAAGGGAAACATGCTGAGGGGGCTATCAAGTTATAACAATAATGAAGTAAAGCGACAAAGTAAATATCAAACTTGAAGCAACGGAAGTAATAACACAGAAAGAAACAAGTGCACGGCATCACCCTTTGTGCTTTTACTCTCGTCCTCACCATAGAGATTAACAGAAACGGCACGACATCACCCTTTGTGCTTTTAATTTCATTTATATGGCACGACATCACCCTTCGTGCATTAACACTCACAATATTGGCAGGGCATCACCCTTCATGCATTAACACTCACTCACAATATCATGCACGACATCACCCATCGTGCTTTACACTCTTCCTCACCCAAACAAAAATAAATGATAACATCTCGGCAAGGGAATCAACAATAGAAACATCAATAGAAACAATGTTGTCCCGGCAAGAGAGTCAACAATAGAAATAATATCATCCCGGCAAGGGAATCAGCTATAACCAACCTAGTTTAACAGTTACTTCACAAAATAATCCTCAACTTGAACCAATACTCGACAATGGTCAATTACCAAGAATTTATCATAAGTTTTGTTCCACAGTGCTAATCATCAATTTAAGCATGAACAATACAAAATAAAATCACAACAATCTTAATATAAGACTCACGGGCATGCTTGACACCAACGTATAAATACTCATCACCTCACCTATACGGCGTACTCGACACTAACACATAGCAATTAAGACACAACACCTATTCCCTCAAGCTAAGGTTAGACCAAACACTTACCTCGGATTCCACGGCCAAACTCAAGCCACAAATACTGCTTTCTCTTTTGGTTCCACTTCCAATTCAATTGTATCTAGTCAATATTAACTTATTAACATTAATTGAAGCTCAAGAAACCAATTCAAATGAAAAACTACAGACTTCCCAACATTCTTCCAAAAAGTCAAAACCCGACCCAGGGCCCGCTTGGTCAAAACTCGAGGTTCGAACAAAAATCCGTTCACCCGTTCACCCACGAGCCCACATATGCAATTAGTATTGGAACCAACCCAAATCGAGGTCTAGATCCCCAAATTTGTAAAATCCCCAATTCTCTTAAAATCCCTAATTTCTACCCTTAAAGAACAAGATTTAGGCCTAGAAATCTAATGGGTGTTGATCGAAAATGAACGAAAGGAGCTTAAGAACACATACCTATGATTTGGTGATGAAATCCCTCTTCAAAAATCGCCCAAGGTCTGATTCTAGGGAAGGAGATATGAAATTTTAGCAAAAATCCCGTTTCTGTTCTGTTTTTAATCGCTGGACAGACCTTCTTCGCGTTCGTGAAGGGTCTGTCTTGTTCACAAAGCATTGGCTAAAAGAGCCTTCGTGTTCACGAGATACTGTACGCGTTCACGAAGGTCCCCCCCTGACCTTGGCGTTCGCGAGCTAATCGCCGCGCTCGCGTAGAGTATTTTTCCCCCTCCCCAGGTCCCTGCCATGGTGGCCTTCGCATTCGCGATAGCCAGGTCGCGCTCGCGAATGTTAGCGCCCCCAATGCTACGCGTTCGCAACTTGGGCCTCGCGTTCGCGTAGAAGGAATTTCCTTCAGACAAATTTTACACTACGCGTTCGTGAGTGTTCCTTCGCAAACGCAAAGAAGAAAATACCTGTGCACCTGCAACAACTATGACAGCAGAAATCTCTAAGGCCAAAACATCCTGAAGTCTATCCGAAACTCACTCGAGCCCTCAGGGCTCCAAACCAAACATTCACACAACCCTAAAAACATCATACAGACTCACTCGTAGGATCAAATCGCCAAAATAACACCTAGAAATACGAGTTTAGCATCAAAATCAAAGAAAAAATCTCAAGAACTTTTAAAGTTTCCAATTTCACAATTGAGGATCCGATTCACGTCATGTGAATTCTGTTTCTTACCAAATCTTACAAGCACAAATTAAATACCATAGTAAACCCGTACCAGGCTCCTGAACCAAAATACAGGCCCGATACCATCAAATTCAAACATCTTTAAATTTCCAAAAACTCTTAAAATTTCAAATAAACAATTTCTTTCAAAAATTTAATTCTCGGGCTTGGGACCTCGGAATTCAGTTCCGGGCATGCGCCCAAGTCCCATATTTTTCTACGGATCCTCCAGGATCGTCAAATCATGGGTTCGGGTCCGTTTACCCAAAATATTGACCGAAGTCAACTTAAATTCAATTTTAAAGGCAAAATTAGCATTTTCTCTCAATTTTCACATAAGGGCTTTCCGGATATGCATCCGGACTGTGCACACAAATCGAGGTAAGACAAAAAGGAAGTTTTTAAGGCTTTGAAACACAGAAAATACTTGAGTTGGGGAATAGATAAGGATATCGGCTCCGCATATCGGACTAGGACTCCCAGGTAGCTGCCTCGGCAGGCTGACCTCTCCACTGAACACGAACAGAAGGATAACTCTTCGATCTCAGCTGACGAACCTGCCAGTCTAGAATAGCTACTGGCTCCTCCTCATTGGTCAAGTCCTTGTCCAACTGGACAGTGCTGAAGTCTAACACATGGGATGGATCGCCGTGATACTTCTGAAGCATGGACATATGAAATACTGGATGGACAACTGATAAACTCGGTGGCAACGCAAGTCTGTAAGCCACCTCTCCAACTCTATCAAGGATCTCAAAAGGCTCGATGAATCTAGGGCTTAGCTTTCCCTTCTTCCCAAATCTCATCACACTCTTCATGGGCAACACCCGAAGCAATACCCGCTCTCCGACCATGAATGCCACATCACGAACCTTGCGGTCGGCATAACTCTTCTGCCTGGACTGAGTTGTACGAAGCCTATCCTGAATAATCTTAACTTTATCCAAGGCATCATCCTGTACTAAGTCTGTACCTAACAGCCGAGCCTCTCCCGGCTCAAACCATCCAATCGGCGACCGACACTGCCTACCATATAATGCCTCATAGGGAGCCATCTGAATTCTCGACTGATAACTGTTGTTTTAGGAAAACTCTGCTAATGGCAAGAACTGATCCCAAGAACCTCCAAAGTCAATAACATATGCTCGAAACATATCCTCCAAAACTTGAATAGTACACTCGGACTGTCTGTCCGTCCGAGGATGAAATGTTGTGCTCAACTTGACCCGCATACCCAACTCACGTTGCACTGCCCACCAGAAATGCGAGGTAAATTGCATACAAATGATAGACACGGGCATACCATGAAGGCGAGCAATCTCCCGGATATAAATCTCTGCCAGCCGCTTAGATGAATAGGAAACTTCCATAGGAATGAAATGCACTGACTTGGTCAGCCTATCCATAATAACCCATACTGCATCAAACTTCCTCTGAGTCCGTGGGAGTCCAACAACGAAATCCATAGTGATACACTCTCACTTCCACTCAGGAATCTCAATCTTCAAAAATAAACCACCAGGTCTCTGATGCTCATACTTTACCTACTGACAATTAAAACACCGAGCTACATACGTAGCAATATCCTTCTTCATCCTCCTCCACCAATAATGCTGTCACAAATCCTGATATATCTTAGCGGCGCCCGGATGAATAGAGTACCAGGAACTATGGACCTCCTCTATAATCAACTCACGAAATCCATCCACATTAGGTACACAAATACGACCCTACATCCTCAAAACTCTATTGTCTTCAACTGTAACCTGCTTGGCACCCCCGTGCCGCACTATGTACCTAAGGACAAGCAAATGAGGATCATCATACTGCCAATCTCTGATATGCTCCAATAATGAAGAACGAGCAACTATGCAAGCTAGCACACGGCTGGGCTTAGAAATATCCAACCTTACAAACTGATTGGCTAAAGCCTGAACATCCAAAGCAAACGGTCTCTCACCAACCGAAATATACGCAAGACTTCTCATACTGGTTGACTTCCTACTCAAAGCATCGGCCACTACATTGGCCTTCCCTAGATGATACAAGATGGTGATATCATAGCCTTTAAATAGCTCCAACCACTTCCTGTGCCTCAAATTTAGCTCATTCTGCTTGAATAAGTATTGCAAACTCTTGTGATCTGTGAACACCTCACACGACACACCATATAAATAATGCCTCCAAATCTTGAGCGCGTGAACAATGGCTTCTAGCTCCAAATCATGAATTGAATAATTCTTCTCGTGGATTTTCAATTGCCGCGAAGCATATGCAATAACCCTGCCATTTTGCATCAACACCGCACTATGTCCAATACGAGATGCGTCACAATATACCATTTATAGCTCTAAATCTATAGGCAATACCAACACGGCGCCGTAGTCAAAGCTATCTTAACCTTCTGAAAGCTCGACTCGCACTCGTCCAACCATCTAAACTGGGCACCCTTCTGGGTCAACCTGGTCATCGAGGATGCAATAGACGAAAACCTCTCCACAAACCGACGATAATAGCCTTCCAAACCCAAGAAACTCCGGATCTCTATGGATGATGTAGGTCTAGGCCAGTCCTTGACCGCCGCAATCTTCTTAGGATCCACCTGAATACCCTCTGCTGATACAACATGACCCAAGAATGCAACTGAACTCAACCAAAACTCACATTTCGAAAAACTTAGCATATAACTGACTATCCCTCAAAGTCTGGAGAACGACTCGAAGATGTTTCTCATGCTCCTACCGGCTGCGGAAATAGATTAAAATATCATCAATGAAGACAATCACGAAGGAATCCAAATAAGTCTTGAACACTCGGTTCATCAAATCCATGAAAGTTACTGGGGCCTTTGTCAACCCAAATTACATTACTAAGAACTCATAATGCACGTACCGAGTGCAAAAAGCTTTCTTAGGGACATCAGATTCCCTAATCCTCAACTAATGGTAGCCAGGTCTCAGATCAATCTTCGAAAACACTTTGGCACCCTAAAGATGGTCAAATAAATCATCAATCCTAGGCAATGGATTCTTGTTCGTGATGGTGACTTTGTTCAACTGCCGATAATCTATGCACATCCTCATCGATCCATCCTTCTTCTTAACAAACAACATTGGTGCACCCCAAGGTGAGACACTAGGTCTAATAAAGCCTTTATCTAGAAAGTCTTGCAATTGTTCTTTCAATTCTATCAACTCTGGCGGGGCCATGTGATATGGTAGAATAGAAATGGGCTGAGTGCCCGGAGCCAAATCAATGCAAAAGTCGATATCCCTGTCGGGTGGCATCCCTGCCAGGTTTGCAGGAACTACCTCTGGAAACTCACGAACAACAGGCATAGAATCCATAGAAGGGACCTCAGCACTAGAATCACAAACATATGCCAAATAGGCCAAAAACATCCCTATCAACTATACGTCGAGCCTTCATATATGAGATAACCCCGCTGGTAGAATGACCAGGAGTCCCTTTCCACTCCAAAAGAGGCAACCCCGATAATGCTAAGGTCACGATCTAGGCATGACAGTCCAAGATAGCATGATAAGAGCTAACCAATCTATCCCTAAAATGACATTGAAATCTACCATATCGAAAAGTAGGAGATCTACGCTAGTCTCAATGCCCCCAATAATAACCACACACGAACGATAGACTCGATCTACCACAATAGAATCACCCACTGGTGTAGACACATATACAGGATCACTTAAAGAATCACGGGGCACAACCAGATAAGGGGAAAAATAAGATGACACATAGGAATATGTGGACCCTGGATCAAATAGAACTGAAGCATCCCTACTGCAAACTGAAACTGTAGCTGTGATAACTGCATCGAAGGCCTCAGCCTCAGGTCTAGCTGGAATAACATAACATCGAGGTTGGGCCCCACCACCCTAAACTACATCCTGAGGACGGCTTCCTACTGGCTGGCCTCTACCTCTCGTTGCCTAACCTCCACCTCTAACATCTCGACCCCTACCTCTAGCTAGCTGAGCGGGCGGTGGAACACCTAGTGCTGGAACCATAGCGCGAGAACCCTGGTGCTGAGAACTGCTCAAAGCTCGAGGGCAAAACCTAGCAATGTGCCTCGTATCGCCACAAGTATAACAAGCCCCCAACTATTGGGACTGCTGAACCTTAAACTAACCCTGACAGTCTGCGTAACCACCTTGAAAACTCTGGAGCAGCGGTACACTGATAGGATCCGGTGGTGCACTGTAGGGCAACTGATCAGAATACTGCATATGTGAACCACGACCACCTAGAGCACCGTGAGAAGCCTGAAGTTCTTAATGAAATGGCCTAGGAGGATGGCCCCTACCAAAAGAATCCCTGCCTCCAAATAAGGCACCACTGAACCTACCAGAATGACGGGGCCTCTTGTCAGACCCCTGACTACTCCCTTGTAATAGAACCATCTCAACTCGTCTGGCCACATTGGCTGCATCCTGGAAAGAAATCTCACTCCCTATCTCTTTAGCCATCTGCAATCTGATAGGCTGAGCTAGTCCCTCAATAAGTCTCCTCACCCTATCTCTCTCTATGGGAAGTATAATAAGAACATGATGGGCCAAGGTAATAAATTTGGTCTCGTACTGAGTGACGATCATAGAGCCCTTCTCGAGACACTCAAACTTCCTCGGATAGTCCTCCCTCTAAGTGATAGGAAGAAACTTCTCCAGAAATAACTGAGAGAACTGGGCCCAAGTCAAAGCCGGTGACCCAGCTGGTCTAGCCAAATAATAATCTCTCCACCAAGTCTTAGCAAAACCTGACAGACGAAAAGCAGCAAAATTGACCCCATTGGTCCCCATATCCCCATGTTCCATAGAACCTCATGACAGCTATCTAAATAATCTTGGGGATCCTCTGAAGATGTACCGCCATAGGTAATAGTGAAGAGCTTGGTTAACCTGTCCAACCTCCACAAAGCATCAGCAAACATAGCTGCTCCATCACTGGTCTAAGCCACAACACCCGGCTGAACTACCCCAACTAGCTGAGCTGCTAGAGTCTGAAACTGATGAGCCATCTACTCCGGAGTGCGAGTAGCGGGAGTCTGTGATCCTCCCCTAGCTTGAGAGACGGCTGGTGCTACAAGAAGTAAGCCTGCTTGGGCGACACTCTCCATAAGGCCCACTAGGCAGACCAGAGCATCCTGGAGTACAGGGGTAGCGATGAACTCCTCTAGGACCTGAGCTAGTCATGCTGGAATGGTCTGGGTTGGAGCCTCCTCCTCAAGCTCTACTTAAGGCTCCACCACCGATGTTGTTGCTCTAGGCTGAGCCCTGCCCCTGCCTCGGCCTCTAGAACGACCTCGGCCTCATCCTCTGCCCCTCGAAGAAGCTGCTAGTGGGGGCTCGGGCTGCTGATCAGCGGATAAAGAAGCACGTGTTCTCGCCATCTGCAAAAGGATAGAGTAGAAGTTCAATTAGCATTGAGAAATCAAATCTCACGACAAAGAAGAATAGATGTGAAGTCATTCCTAAACTTTATAGCTTCTGGGATAAGCACAAACGTCTCCGTACCGATCCCTGAGACTCTACTAAGCTTGTCCTTGAATTGTGAGACCTAAGCAACCTAGAGCTCTGATACCAACCTATCACGACCCGAGTTTTCCACCGTCGGGATCGTGATGGCACCTAACATTGAACCTGCTAGGCAAGCCAACGTTATTGATTATTACCTTTTTACTTTATCTTTTTACAATTTACAAGTTCACATAACATAAACAGCGGAATAAAATGTAGAAGAACAAAATATAACAATTTAACTTAATACCAATACGAATCCAAAGTAAAACTCTACCTAGAACTGGTGTTACAATGTCACGGACTGTCTACGAATAATATAAACAGTGGTCTGAACAAGGAAAATATATATCTGTCTCTGAAATAAGTAAAAACAGAATGGAAATATGATAGAAGGGAACACCAAGGCCTACGGACGCCTGTAGGACTACCTTAGGTCTCTACTGGACTGAAGGCAGTAACCTCGAACTACGGTCCGTAGGATCCAGTACCGGGATCTGCACAAAAGAGTGCATAGTGTAGTATCAGTACAACCGACCCCATGTACTGAGTAAGTGTAGAGCCTAACCTCGATGAAGTAGTGACGAGGCTAGGACGCGACAACTATATAAACTTGTGCAATTATATCATATGTGAGAAACAATAATAACAAGAATTAAACATAAGAAGATGGAAAAGGGGAAACATGCTGAGGGGGATATCAGGTTATAACACTAATGAAGTATACGACAAAGTAAATATCAAACTTGAAGCAACGGAAGTAATAACACATAAACAAGTGCACGACATCACCCTTCGTGCTTTTACTCTCGTCCTCGCCATAGAAATCAATAGAAACGGCATGACATCACCCTTCGTGCTTTTACTCTCTCATAATCATGGCACGACATCAGCCTCCGTGCTTTTAATTACATTTATATGGCACAGCATCACCCTTCGTGCATTAACACTCATAATATCAGCACGACATCACCCTTTGTGCATTAACACTCACTCACAATATCATGCACGGTATCACCCTTCGTGCTTTACACTCTTCCTCACCCAAACAAAAACAATGATAACATCCTGGCAAGGGAATTAACAATAGAAACATCAATAGAAATAATACCATCCCGGCAAGGGAGTCAACAATAGAAACAATATCATCCTGGCAAGGGAATAAACTATAACCAACCTAGTTCAACAGTTACTTCACAAAATAATCCTCAACTTGAACCAATACTCGACAATGGTCAATTACCAAGAATTTATTATAAGTTTTGTTCCACAGTGCTAATCATCAATTTAAGCATGAACAATACATAATAGAATCACAACTATCTTAATATAAAACTCACGGGCATGCTTGATACTAACGTGTAGATACTCATCACTTCACCTATACGTCGTACTCGACAATAACACATAGCATTTAAGACACAATACTTATTCCCTAAAGCTAATGTTAGACCAAACACTTACCTCGAATTCCACAGCCAAACTCAAGCCTCAAATACTGCTTTCTCTTTTTATTCCATTTTCAATTCAATTTTATCTAGTCTATATTAACTTATTAACATTAATTGAAGTTCAAGAAACCAATTAAAATGAAAAACTATAGATTTCCCAACATTCTTCCAAAAAGTCAAAACCCGACCCCAAGCCCGCTTGGTCAAAACTCGAGGTTCGAACCAAAATCCGTTCACCCGTTCACCCACGAGCCCAAATATGCAATTAGTTTCGGAATCCGACCCCAAATTGAGGTCTAAATCCCCAAATTTGTAAAATCCCTAATTCTCTTAAAATCTCTAATTTTTACCCTTAAAGAACAAGATTTAATCCTAGAAATCTAATGGGTGTTGATGGAAAATGAAAGAAAGGAGCTTAAGAACACATACCTATGATTTGGTGATGAAATCCATCTTCAAAAATCGCCCAAGGACTGATTCTAGGGAAGGAGATATGCAATTTGGGCAAAAATCCCATTTCTGTTTTGTTTTTAATCGCTAGACAGACCTTCTCTGCGTTCACGAAGGGTCTATCGCGTTTGCGAAGCATTGGCTAGAAGATCCTTCGCATTTGCAAGTTAATCGCTATGTTCGCGTAGAGTATTTTCCCCCCTCCCCCAGGTCCCTGCCATAGTGGCCTTCACGTTCGCGATAGCTAGGTCACATTTGTAAAGGGTAACGCCCCCAACGCTCCGCGTTCGCAACCTGTGCCTCGCGTTTGTGTAGAAGGAATTTCCTTCAGACAAATTTTACACTACGAGTTCGTGAGAGTTCCTTTGCGAACGCGAAGAAGAAAACACATGTGCACATGTAACAGCTATGATAGTAGAAATCTCTAAGTCCAAAATATCCCGAAGCCTATTCGAAACTCACCCGAGCCCTCAGGGCTCCAAACCAAACATGCACACAACCCTAAAAACATCATACGGACTCACTCGTGCGATCAAATCGCCAAAATAACACCTAGAAATAGAATTTAGCATCAAAATCAAAGAAAATCTCAAGAACTCTTAAACTTTCAAATTTCACAACCGAGAGTCCGATTCACGTCATATGAATACGTTTCTTACCAAATTTTACAGGCACAACTTAAATACCATATTAAACTTGTACTGGGCTCCAAAAACATCTTTAAATTTCCATCAAATTCAAACATCTTTTAATTTCCAAAAACACTTAAAATTTCAGTTAAATAGTTTCTTTCAAAAATTCAATTCTAGGGTTTGGGACCTCGAAAATCAATTCCGGGCATACGCCCAAGCCCCATATTTTTCTACGGACCCTTCGGGACCGTCAAATCACGGGTCCGGGTCCTTTTACCTAAAATGATGACCAAAGTCAACTTAAATTTAATTTTAAAGGCAAAATTAGTATTTTTCTCAAATATTTCACATAAAGGCTTTCTGGATGTGCGTTTGGACTGCGCACGCAAATAGATGTGAGACAAAAAGGAGGTTTTAAGACCTCGGAACACAGATTTGACTTTCAAAGCAAGTGATGACCTTTTGGGTCATCACAATCCTGCAAACATGTTCTTTCTCAACTTTTCTTTTAGCATGTGATTGCTTCTATGCTAAGTGCTGAACCTATTTTCTCAATTTACACTAAGCTTGTTTTTTTTAGTTATGTGATTTAATCAACTGTCTGCCTGGTTTGCTCAATTTGGTTGTGTCTGTTTAAACCCTTCAATTCCTGTTTTCTCAACTTTAGTCCTTTCTTTCACCTGTCACCTATGTTTTTAAATCTCATTCTTAGCTGGCTGAAAGCCAAGGCTATTTAGGTTCTGTCATTTGACCTCCCTAGTGTGAGCATTGCTCAGGTTCATCTGAGACCCTCGTGAACTCTGTCACACTAGAGTTTGGTCCCTAGTTTCTCCTCTGAATTATATCTTTTAACCTTCCTAGTGTGAGCACTGCCCTGAGTTCTTGAAGCCCTTGGGAACGCTGACACACTAGGGTCTTGGTTTCTATATGCTCAACTCTGTTTTAAGACCATTGGTGGAATCCCTCAAGTCCTGGCAGCCTTATGCCCATGAACATGTAATGTTGGGGCTGTTGTGAACTATGAGAATGAAGGTCTGGCCTGGCCTGGTATACTTTTGGGCGTGTTGTAGGCTCCCTATAGCTATTCTACTTTGTAATTTATTCTATTCATTCTGGGTCTGTAATAATTCTTGTAATATCATTCTGGGTGTTAGTGAAATTGGGGAAGGGGCTTTTATCTTATACTTGCATTGAAATGGGTAAAAATCCTGCCTATAGGTTCATTACGTAGTTAAAATATGTTATTATGCTCAAACATGTTCAGCTATCAAGTATTAGAAATCATGCCTATAGCTATTTTATCTTTGCTCAAAGCATGTTACTTTCATGTTATTGATATAAATCATGCCTATAGGATCTAAAATCAATTTAATTATAGAAATCGTGCCTATGTGGTCAAAACCAGTTTTAATTATCGAATTCATGCCTATAGGATCTAAATTAGTTTAATTAATTATCCCACTCATTTCTTTAAGAGTCTTCAATGATGTGCTAATTATCATCACTAGAAAGCATGCCTATAGGACTCAATTATCCAATTCTGAAGATAATCATGTGATTAGTGCAGACATGTGATTTTTGACCCTCCCCAAGATTTTTTATTTTTTAAGCACGTAAATATTTAATTTAGGCCTAATATAATTTTGACTCTTTTACTTTATTTCGTCACAAAAAATGAAAATTACAAAAAAATATTTTAGTTTACGTATCTTTCGTAAATTTAAATAAAAAATATAAAAAATAGTACCTTATCTTTATTTTTATATAATCATGAAAACACATAAAATAGTTTTATGTTTTATAGTTTAGTTCAATTAATTAAAATTAGTTTAATATTTTTATATTATAATTATACATAGTTTTAGAAGGAGGAATTAGTTTTAGGTTGGTTTATCCCTTCTTTATAAATTTTGTAGTCCATTTCTCTAGTCTTTGGCCCAATACCCTAGCTCATAATTCCTAGGCACATACCCTTAGCCTAATCCCTACCACTATATAATAGTACCTAACACCTAAATATGGACACACATAAAAACACACAATCAGCCGATAAAGAAGAGAAAAAAAACGGCGCAACAGCGTTTCAGAAAAAATGCGGCAACTGCTGCCTTCTTCTTCCTCCAAAAATTAACTTAAATCACCTAGAAGCAGCCACAAAAATCAGCTCACAAACACCTGAAAATCAACCCGCAAATCAGACAAAATTAATTGGAAAACAGCAGCAAAACAATCCTGAAACCAGTCAATAACAAACCCCAAAACCACCTGCAAACTAGCTTAAAATGAAATCCATCATCGCTGCTAATGAACTATAGCTCAAAACTCTGTTTTGGTGAGAGTTTTTCCTGAAAATGGGCCAAGTCCGAGGACGATGTTGAGGTCGTCATCGAGGTTGCCGGTTCCGAGTTCGGATCTCGATTTTGCCTCTCGAATAAGAAGTTTATTTTACTTTTGATGTCTGTGTTGATTTGTTCGCGAGACTCTTATTTTCAAAGGTGATGAAGAACTCTTTGGCTATAAAGGTCTGTTTCCATTTTAACTACTACTACTACTACATGTCATGTTTTAGCTGAGTGAATGAATGCTTAATTATTTATTTGTTATTTTTCTTTGTTTAAATTTTGTAGGGCTAGTATTTATTAATATATAATATCTCTTAAGTTGTATATATGATGTTTGGTAGTGATGTGGTTACTCTGTTTTGGGCCACTGTGTGTTTTGAACCTTGCAATCACAACGATCTTGAACCATATACACATGTTTCCATGTCTTAGAATTTGAAGGGGTATAAAAAGTGGCTTGATCTAATCCCCATTTCTCTATAATCGTAGTTTTTTTGGTTTAATTTTATTTGATTTAGATACTACCATGTACAAGCTAGTAATAGGCCATGGAGAATAACGTTAGGTTACAAGGATAAAGATTTGGTTTGAGTCAAAATGAGAATTAATTAATTTGGTCCTTGAATAAGAAAATTGGATTTGGAAATATAAAATTTAGGCCATGTTAGAGTTTGATTGAGAACAACGTTTTCTTTTGGCACTAATTGGGTCTTCTCGATATAGCGGGCTTTGTTGAAGTTAGTCTTCAACAGTGGTATAGCATATTTCTTTTTAATATCTTAGTAGTTAAAATCCATATTTCTCACCAAATTCGTTCCCTAAACTCTTGGCCTTACAATAATCTCAAAATTTAGGAAGAATAATGAAAGGAATAATTGCTTTAGGCGCGTAATTTAAATTACTTTCCTAAACTCGGGTGTGCATTTATGTGACCCAAATCCAAATCTCAACAACATTAGATAAAATGTGTCGTGGACTGCGGGTGCATTTAAGTGACGTGGTTCAAGACGCATTTTAGATGACGTTGAATCTTTCCTAAAAAATAATTAAATAAAAGCGGTTATAAAGTTAAAATGCACATAGGTTTAAAAGTATTTTTAAAATCAGATAATTAGGCCAATACTGACAGTTGAGCGACCGTGCTAAAACCACGGAACTCGGGAATGCCTAACACCTTCTCCCGGGTTAACAGAATTCTTTACCCAGATTTCTGTGTTCGCGGACTGAAAAACAGAGTCAATCTTTCCTCGATTCGGGATTCTAAATCGGTGACTTGGGACACCATAAATTATCCTAAGTGGCGACTCTAAATTTTTAAATGAAATAATCCCGTTTCGATTGTCACTTTAATTGGAAAAACTCCCTTATATCATCTTCGGGTGTGTAAAAAAGGAGGTGTGACAGCTCTGGCGACTCTGCTTGGGAAAAGAACCCAGAATTTCTTGTTCAGGGTTCAGAATTCGAGCTTAGAATGACTGTTATACTTGGCTTTTATCTATTATCTGATTTTTTGCGTGTTTGAGCCTAATGTGCTAAATGCCGCTTTTTACCGCTTTAATATTGCTTGAAAAGTATATAAACTATTACGAAAACCCTCTTCTCTCTGAGTCTTCTAAATCATCTAGGAAGTGTGCACTTCGTGTGACTTCTTTTCTGTTAGAGTCATATCCCAATTTTAGAACGAGGTTCGGACAAGTTGCAAAGCCGGTGAAGCTTCTGTATTCCCGGTACGCTGCCCTTCCTCCCCCCCCCCCTCGGCTCGAGTTGTCCGCTCGGGTAAGCCAGGTCTAGAACAATACACCTAGGTTTTAAACCTAGAATAACTCAGCCTCATGCCGGATCCCTAGTAGGAACGTTTGTTTGCATCATGTGCATTTGACTTTGGGGACTCAACACAAGGGTTGGGTCCGTCTAGGACAGGTGTACCCCAAATTAAAAGACCATCTTGATACATCTTACGTGCTACTTGCGTATCTGTCTGTTTCGGCTTGCATGTTGACTGGCTTCTAGAATAGGGAAAGAAAATGAAAAAAAATGAAAAAAAGAAAATCAAAAAGAGGAGAAAGAAGAAAAAGAAACAAAAGTGAGAGGCAAATATTTAGAAAATTCTGAAAATCTGCCAAAATTCTGGGGAAAAAAAGTCATTTCAAAACGAGCTAAAAATTTCAAGTGTCATGTTTTCCTGTTCCGTCAAATTGGGCAAACTACGCGGGTCTGATTCTCACCGGATGTGAGATACGTAGGCAAACCTCATCGGTTCCGGCCCATAATTTACAAAAAATCCAAAAATATTTTCATCCCAATTTTCAAAAAATCCAAAAATATTTTCCATTACTTACTTCTTTAGAAAGCCTTTTTTAGACCCTAATTGTTTTTTTAAAAAAAAATATATAAAAATATTTTCTTTTAATTTCTTCCAAAAATCCAAAAATATTTTCATTCTTCTTTCAAAATTGAAAAGAAAATTCAAAATTCAAAAATATTTTCTTTTTTTTAGAAGCATTTCTTTCATAATTCAAAATAAAATTCCAAAAATATTTTCTTTCTTCTTTAGAAGTTTTTCTTTCGAAATTCCAGAAAAAAAATTCAAAAAACTCTTTCTTCTTTAGAAGTCTTTCTTTGCAAAAATGCTGGAAAAAAATCAAAATCCAAAATGTTCCCTTTCTTCTTTATAAGTCTTTCTTTCGAAAAATAAAGTAAAAAATTCAAAAAAAAAGTTAGTTTATTTACTTTATTCATGATCTTCCCGAACTACGCAAGATCTGATTCATGTTCCCACATGATTGTCAGGACCCCAACCCCGGATGTGATGGCGCCCAACACATTGCTAGGCAAGCCCGACCAACAATCAATCTCAACCCTTTTCTTTATAAAATTTGTTACCAGTTAACAGTGTTTCAACACCAATTTAACATAATATACGTCTGAAAACAGTAAATTAAATGTGCGAAAGTCATAGTAATATCGCCACATAGCCCACCGATCCGGTGTCACAAGTCTGAGCCTCTAATACCAGTTTATCAACCTAATACATATCAATCTAGGGAATGCGGATAAAAACAAAGGATAGAAAGGAGAGATGAGGGCTGCGGACGCCATGCAGCTACCTCGATGCTCCCGGATATGCGTTGCTCAACTGAAAATCCTCACTCAGCCTCAGATGCACCTGGATCTGTACGCAAGGTGCAGGGATTAATGTGAGTACTCCGACCCAGTAAGTAATAAACATAAATAATGGCTGAAAATAAGAAATCATGGAAGAACACAAAGTAATCTATAATCCGGTAGTTTAAAACAAGTAATATGGAAGCGATAGACCAATGTAATCGAAATAAGAAAGATATTACAACAGATAAGTAGATAAGTGATGGTCAAATAAAAATATGCAACACATAGTACGGTAACCTACAGTACCCACTGCGGCGTGCAGCCCGATCCATTTATTTATCGTCGACGGCGCTCACTGGGGGTGTGCAGACTCCGGGAGGGGCCCCTTAAGGCCCAAGCGCAATATCAAGTCATCTTGTGGCATCAAATCTAGGCCCTCGGCCTCATATCAATATCAGTATAACACTGCTGCGGCGTGCAGCCCGATCCCATGGTATCCTCACATCTGGACCTTGGCCGTACTAAGTCCAGAAATCATATAAGCCCCTCGGGCATTAGTAAAACAGTAGTTCTCAGCCCAAAACATCATTTAATATATCATTTTAGTTTCAAAACCGAGTAAAAAGTGGCCGAGTTGAAAAATAGTGGAGAAACGATACGACTGAGTTCAAGTAGTAAGTCAAAACAGTGTGGAAATAATGATAAAACTCCCGGGAGGGTTCAAATAGTTGGCACGAAACCCAAATACGGCAATCAGTCCAAATAATGATGATAACAAATAAGCTTCAATCAAATACGCGGTAAAAGCATCACTCGGAACGGACCAAGTCACAATCCCCAATAGTAAACAACCCCACGCTCATCATTAAGCGTGTATCTCACCTCAATATAGCACTACGATGTGCAAATCCGGGGTTTCAAACCCTCAGGACATTATTTACATTCATTACTCACCTCGAACCGGCTAAAGCTCTAGCTCGCTATGCCCTTGCCTTTCAAATCGTCCTCTTCGCGCGCCGAATCTTACCAAAACCAGAACGAATACGTCACAATTGGCTAAGGGAACAAAACCCAAGCGAAAACAATCGAAAAATATCAAAAATCCCGAAATTAGCAAAACCCGAGCCCCGGGCCCACTTCTCGAAACTCAAAATTTTTTACATCAACGGGTTCCTTATTCTTCCACGAGTTCATACATATCAAAAACTCTCAAATACAACCTCAAATGGACCTTCAAATCCCAATTTAAAATCTCAAAATCTCAAGCCCTAGTTCTTCCATTTTTAGCTAAATTTCCAAGAATTTCTAGGTTAATTTCACAATATAATCACATTTTTAGTTAATAAAACTTACCTCCAATCAATCCTCCTTGAATCCCTCTTCACTTTCTCCGAAAGAGCTCCCAAAATACTCAGCTATGGTGGAAAAATGGCTAAGACTCGCGGATGAAATGTTTAAAAACCTCACTGCCCAGTCCTCTAATTCCTTCATCGCGATCGCGGCCAAGGCCGCGCGATCGTGAAGGGCAAAATTCCAAGCTTCCAAAACTACACTATGCGAACGCGACAGTAGCTCTGCGAATGCGAAGCTTCCACACACAAAGCTATGTGAACGGAAGAGCAATCTCACCTGGACTCCAAAGTCTCATACGCGAACGCGAGCCATACGATGTGATCGCGAAGCACCAGATCACTACCTTCTGTGAAAGCGGACCCTCAACCGCGAACGCGAATGGCAAAACACCCGCCTTCCAAAAACCTTCTACGCGATCGCGAGGGACCTCTCGCGATCACGATGACCAAATTTGTCTGCAACTGTTGCTGCAATTTTCTGCAACATTCCAAGACTCAAAACTTCTCGTTAGCCATCCAAAATCACCCCGAAGCCCCCGGGACCTCAATCAAATGTACCAACACAACCTAAAACCTCATTCAAACTTGTTCCCATCATCAAAACACCTCAAACAACGCCAAATCCATCAATTCACATCGAATTCAAGCCTAACGTTTTTAAAAACTTCCAAAACACGTTTTTGATCAAAAATCCAACCAAACCACGTCCAAGTGACCTGAAATTTTGCACACACATCCCAAATCACATAATGAAGCTACAGTAACTCTCGGAATTCTATTCCGACCCTCGGATCAAAATCTCACCTATCAACCGGAAATCGCCAAAATACTAACTTCGCCAATTCAATCCTAACTCTACACAGGACGTCCAAAACCACTTCCGATCACACTCCTAAGTCACAAATCACCTCCCGAAGCTAACCGAACCATCGGAACTCACATCCGAGCCCTCTAACTAATAAGTCAACATCTGATTGACTTTTCCAACTTAAGCCTTCTTAAAAGAGACTAAGTGTTTCATTTCTCATCCATTCCATTCCAAACGCAAACCAACCAACTCGACCACATACAACACAGCTAACTAAGCATAAAGAATCAGAAATGGGGGAAAACGGAGCGGTAACTCCTCAGACGACTGGTGGGATCGTCACAATGATACGTAGGCAACCCACATCAGGTTCGATCGAATGGTAAAAAAAAGGAAAAAGAAAAAGAAAAACCAAAAAAAAAGAAAGGAAAGAAACAAAAAAAAATAAAAGAAAAAAAGAAAGAGGGTGTTTATTCTAACATGCTTGTTGTTTTGAAATAAAAGCTAATCAAAGGTGGTCGGTTTGTTAGTTTGCAATGGCGAGTCACAAAAACAATCCAAGAACCCTCGGAAATAAAAGCATCTTCTCAACTAATGGAACAAGCACCACTATTGTTGACCCAAAGTCACGAAAAGGCTAGTAGGCAAGTTGGCAGTGAAAATAAAAATGGAGGCAAATGTGGGGTTGACTTTACTAGATTTGAGCAATAGGATATGGCCTGCTTGGGAATGATTTGATGATGGGGGAGACATGAGAATTCTTCCAAGTCCTTTAGTAAATTAGTTGCTTTGAAATTTCCCATGTCGCCAGTCCTGAAATCCGACAGCCAATATTGAGAATAAAATTCAAAATTTGAGCGTTGAATTAGAAAGAATAAAAAGGTTGAATGTCGTAGCAGTGCTGATGTGCAAATATTTGGCTAAGATGTCATGTAATAACTGAAAAGTCACTCCTCTTTTAGCCATGGTAGCTTATTTTGTCATCTTTTCTTCTTCTTTTTGTGTTATAGGACCATGCCTTCCTTTATTCAAAAAAAAACAGTCACTTTGTACCCATTTTGTGCATAGTTCTTTTCACCCTAGCTCTAGTGACATGACATGCATGCGGAATTTTTAGCCAGATCTTAAACAATTGTTTAAGTTTGAATTAGACAACTGAGGAAAAGGCATTTTGAGGATGAATAAAGAGTTGAAATACTTTGGAATTAAGGTCGAGTAAAATTCACCTTCAAATCATTGTGAAGATCAGGCTTGAGGATGTTTAATCAATTGAAGTTTGTTAGAATTTTTGACATTAAGGGACGGAAAGTGTCTTGTGACCACGACACACCAAGAGGACAGACATGTTCCTTAATGCTGTGACCGTGAAAGATACTATGTTTGGCGTTCTCGAGGCTGGGAGGCCCTCTTTCTGCTATCCAAATACTTTATATCCTTCGCTACCCCTTTTGAGCCTGTGTTATTTTCTTTGACTGCCCTCTTTTGGAATCAAGTTTAGAGTCAAGAGTCAAAAAAAAAAGAGAGAAAGAGAGAGAGTCCACATCCCAAGAGTACAAACTGGGGCAATTCTTAGGAAGTTCAAGTGAAAAAAAAAAGAAGAAAAGAATTGTCAAAAGTCCATGCCCTCAAAAATAGAAGCTCGGGCAACTTGTTTTGAAAACAAAAAGAAAAAGAAAGAAAGAAAGAAAAAAGAGAAAAAAAAGAGAGAAAAGAAAAGAAAAAGAAAAGGAAAAAAGATAGAGGAACAGAAAGAAAGATGAAAAAATAGTTAGATTAGATGTTTGAACTACGTTAGACCTGATTCCTTTAAAAAAGGATACGTAGGCAGCCTCACGGTTCGGTTCAACCAAATAAGAATTCAAAAAAGAGAAAAAAAAATCCAAAAAAATCCCCTCTATCTGAAACTGGGGCAAAGATTTTATTTTACTTTTGAAAGAGTCGATTCCAAGAGTTGTAAGTCTACACTCCCTTTTATTTTGAGTCTACGATGAGCCTTCATGCGAACCCTTCTACCCAACCCTATCCAAAAACTTCCAAATAAAGACCTCCCGATATGCCTTCAAGAATGCCAAGAGAAGCATGCAATGAGCAACGGTTGTCACGCGACATAGAACACGGTCAAGTTGCTCGCACAAGAAAGCAAAAGAAAAAGAAAAATAAAAGAAAATGAGAGAGTCTTACTAGTGAAAACCTTCACGGGCACTGTAAGGCGATGGTAAGAAGAGATGAATAAATGAGAGGGACTTGTTCGTGAAAACTCCTCGGGCACCATTAATCGAAAGTGAGTTGTGAAGCTGATGCAAAGGATTGGCACGGATAGGCCCGACTTCAAAGATCATAAGAATGGTAAATGGGAAGATTGGATTAGTTTGATAGATCAGGTCGTTAAGTCCAAAATGCATGTTACGATCATTAAGGCTAGTTATAGAAAAAAAATTCTTCCTTCTGTCCTTCCGACAGGGGCATTTCTTGCTAATACTTGTTTCTTTGCACCATTGTGTCCTTCACTCCGAGTCAGTCCTTGTCAAAACAAGCAAGAAAAGATTTCAAAATCTTCTACCAGCTTTTCAGTTGCATAAAGTAAATTTGGCCAGCACACTCAGTTGTTACTGTCAACATGCCTTGAGGATTCATGCAAAATCCCCCCTAAAGACTCTTGTCAGCCTACTTGGCACAAGCAAAGATAATTGGTGATTCTCTCTGACAGACAAATTGCTCAAAAGCAGGAAGTCATTCAAGATTTCAGTAAAGGTCACCTAAGCAAAGATCTCCAATTGGGTTAAGGCTGTTTGAGCTGCAAATACAAATGGTACTGGTGTGAAACAATCAGAGTTGGTGCAGAACAAAAGTCTTTTGCGACTGACTCAAGTTGATTTAGCAGAAGCCAAGCTGCCCAAGACTCAAGGCCACAAACCGACCACCATGTTCAAAACTGACAAATTTTTCTTTGTGTGAAACAGGAACAAAGTAATGCAAGGAAAGTGATTCAAAACAAAAAGAGAAGAAAAAAAAGAAGAAGAGAAGAGCCGACAAAGGGAAGTTTCTCTAATCTTTGTCTTTATTTTTCTTGATATTGTGCATAAAATCTTGTCATTGATTTTTACATTTTTTGCCTAGGATAGAAATCTTAGTCTGATGAATCTTTCTCCTAAGATAACAAAAAAGGACCTAGTCTGATGAATCTTTCTCCTATGATCAAAATCTTAGTCTGATGAATTTTTCTCCTAAGATAAGAAAACATAGTCTGATGAATTTTCTCCTAGGATCGAAATCTTAGTCTGATAATTTTTTCTCCTAAGATAGATGATCTACTCTGATGAACTTTCTCCTAGGTTCAAAATCTTAGTCTGATGAATTTTTCTCCTAAGATAAGAAAACCTAGTCTGATGAACTTTCTCCTAGGATCAAAATCTTAGTCTGATAAATTTTTCTCCTAAGATATGAAAACCTAGTCTGATGAATTTTCTCCTAGGATCGAAATCTTAGTCTGATGGATTTTTCTCCTAAGATAGATGACCTAGTCTGATGAACTTTCTCCTAGGATAAAAATCTTAGTCTGGTGAATTTTTCTCCTAAGATACCAAAAACAAAGTGACCTAGTCTGATGAATTTTCTCCCAGGATCAAAATCTTAGTCTGACGAATCTTTCTCCTAAGATACCGAGATAGAAGACCTAGTCTGAGGAAATTTCTCCTAGGATAGAAGTCTTAGTCTGATGAATCTTTCTCCTAAGATACCAAAAAAAAGAGTGATCTAGTCTGATGAATTTTCTCCTAGGATAGATGTCTTAGTCTGATGAATTTTTCTCCTAAGATAGAAAACCTAGTATGATGAATTTTCTCCTAGGATCAAAATCTTAGTCTGCTGAATCTTTCTCCTAGGATAGAAAACCTAGTCTGATGAATTTTCTCCTAAGATACTAAAAAAAATAAAAACAAAAGAAGGAGAAAAAAAGGACATAGTCTGATGAATTTTCTCCTAGGATTAACGTCTTAGTCTGATGAATCTTTCTCCTAAGATAGAAAACCTAGTCTGACGAATTTTCTCCTAGGATATTTTGAAAAAAAAAAAGGAAGTTTGAAATCAGGGGGGGGCGCCTGGAGAATAGGGTCAGTTTTTACTTTAGTCAAGCTTAATTTATAGTTTTTCGCATGCTCAATCACTTTTAGGAGACGTACATCCTAGTCTAATCTTTAGTTTACTAATCATTGCATCAATAGCATAAGTGGTTTACAATATTGCTAACAACTCACAAATCTTCCTAGTGCAAACTGGTGTAGAAAAATTTCGTTTGTTTTGTTGGTTTTGATTGCAGGCACGCACATGGAAAATGAGGGAACACAAAAAGTTTCAGCAATCAGGCATCCACCTGGAGAACAAGGGAAAATAGTTCAAGTTTCGAGGAAAAGCAGTTGTAAGTTTCAAAGGAAGACAGTTCAAGTTTCAGCAATCAGGCGCCCACTTGGAGAACAAGGGAAAATAATTTGAGTTTCAAGGGAAAGCAGTTCAAGTCTCAAAGGAAAACAGTTCAAGTTAGAAGCAGCATAAGCTCGCGGCAAGAAGGCGAGTCAACAGACGAGATGATCAATGGAAGTAATCTTAGTCCAGAATTAAGAAAAACAAAAACAAAAAAAATAAATAATAAAAAAAAAAGGAAAAAAGGGAGTGAAGACAAAATGCAGAAGCTGAAACAAGAGGCGGATTGCTCAAGACATGACTGAGGTCACAAGCACTACATGTCCGGTCTTGATCCAAAAAGCTAAAGAAGAACGAGCTAGCACCTGCAGCTAACAAGCGCCGAGGTTCAAATCTAAAGTCTGCATGAAGAACCATTCAAGACTCAAGATCAAGCTTCAGAAGATTTATAGATAGGAATCTTGTAACTCGTAGTTGACAGGCTTAGCTAGTCTTTTTCATGTTTTGATTTTTGATGTAATAACGGGATCGTGGACCGGAACCTCGGCGGAACGGCACCTCGACCGGCTCTCCACCTCGACATACTCCATCATCTCACTCACCTCTGAACTACACGTGGCCTGATTCCTTTATAGCCAAGGATATGTAGGCAGCTCAGATACCAGGGCTCGGTCACATTCCCCTTTTCTCAGTTTTAGTCTCTCCCAAATAAAGGTTGGGTAAAAAAAACCTATCTAATCATTCTTTGTCTGAAAACTCTTCGCGTTTCCAGTCAAAGAGGGGCAGCTGTAGACATGTGATTTTTGACCCTCCCCAAGATTTTTCATTTTTTAAGCACGTAAATATTTAATTTAAGCCTAATATAGCTATTTCAGCTAATTTTGACTCTTTTACTTTATTTCGTCACAAAAAATAAAAATTACAAAAAAAATATTTTAGTTTACGTATCTTCGTAAATTTAAATAAAAAATACACAAAAATAGTACCTTATCTTTATTTTTATATAATCTTGAAAAACAAAAAATAGTTTTATGTTTTATAGTTTAGTTCAATTAATTAAAATTAGTTTTATATTTTTATATTATAATTGTACATAGTTTTAAAAGGAGGAATTAGTTTTAGGTTGGTTTATCCCGTCTTTATAAATCTTGTAGTCCATTTCTCTAGTCTTTGGCCCAATTCCCTAGCTCATAATTCCTAGGCCCATACCCTAACCTAATCCTTACCCCTATATAATAGTATCTAACACCTAAATATGGACACACCTTAAAACACACAATCCGCCGATAAAGAAGAGAAAAAAACGGCGCAGCAGTGTTTGAGAAAATATGCGGCAGCTGCTGCCTTCTTCTTCCTCCCAAAATTATCTTAAATCACCTAGAAGCAGCAACAAAAATCAACTCACAAACACCTGAAAATAAACCCGCAAATCAGGCAAAATTAACTGGAAAAATAGCAGCAAAACAGTCCTGAAATCAGTCAATAACAAACCCCAGAACCATCTGCAAACTAGCTTAAAATGAAATCCATCATCGCTGCTAACGAACTATAGCCCAAAACTCTATTTTGGTGAGAGTTTTTCCTGAAAATGGGCCAAGTCTGAGAACGATGTTGAGGTCGTCATCGAGGTTGCCGGTTCCGAGTTCGGATCTCGATTTTGCCTCTCGAATAAGAAGTTTCTTTTACTTTTGATGTCTGTGTTGATTTGTTCGTGAGACTCTTATTTTCAAAGGTGATGAAGAACTCTTTGGATATAAAGGTTTGTTTCCATTTTAACTACTACTACTACATGCCATGTTTTAGCTGAGTGAATGAATGCTTAATTATTTATTTGTTATTTTTCTTTGTTTAACTTTTGTAGGGCTAGTATTTTATTAATATATAATATCTCTTAAGTTGTATATATGATGTTTGGTAGTGATGTGGTTACTCTGTTTTGGGCCACTATGTATTTTGAACCTTGCAATCCATTGCAATCACAACGATCTTGAACCATATACACATGTTTCCATGTCTTAGAATTTGAAGGGGTATAAAAAGTGGCTTGATCTAATCCCCATTGCTCTATAACTGTAGTTTTTTTTGGTTTAATTTTATTTGATTTAGATACCACCTTTTACAAGCTAGTAATAGGCCATGGAGAATAATGTTAGGTTACAGGGATAAAGATTTGGTTTGAGTCAAAATGAAAATTAATTAATTTGGTCCTTGAATAAGAAAAGTGGGTTTGTAAATATAAAATTTAGGTCACGTTAGAATTTGATTGAGAACAACGTTTTCTTTTGGCACTAATTGGGTCTTCTCGATATAGTGGGCTTTGTTGAAGTTAGTCTTCAACAGTGGTATACCATATTTATTTTTAATATCTTAGTAGTTAAAATCCATATTTCTCACCAAATTCGTTCCCTAAACTCTTGGCCTTACAATAATCTCAAAATTTAGGAAGAATAATGAAAGGCGTAATTGCTTTAGGCGCGTAATTTAAATTACCTTCCTAAACTCGGGTGTGCATTTATGTGACCCAAATCCAAATCTCAACAACGTTAGATAAAATGTGTTGTGGACCGCGGGTGCATTTATGTGACGTGGTTCAAGACGCGTTTTAGATGACGTTGAATCTTTCCTAAAAAAATAATTAAATAAAAGCGGTTATAAAGTTAAAATGCACATATGTTTAAAAGTGTTTTTAAAATCAGATAATTAGGCCAATACTAACAGTTGAGCGACCGTGCTAAAACTACGGAACTCGGGAATGCCTAACACCTTCTCCCGGGTTAACAAAATTCCTTACCCGAACTTTTGTGTTCACGGACTGAAAAACAGAGTCAATTTTTCCTCGATTCGGGATTCTAAATTGGTGACTTGGGATACCATAAATTATCCCAAGTGGCGACTCTGAATTTTTAAATGAAATAATCTCGTTTCGATTGTCACTTAATTGGAAAAACTCCCTTATATCACCTTCGTGTGTGTAAAAAAGGAGGTGTGACAATTAGCATTATTAGTCACTGCATAAGATGCCTAGATATCATCGCTATACGTTTAGTCTCTTATACCTGTAATCAGTAGGCAACCATGTAGGTTTAAGAGATTGTAAACTGCCCGCTCATTAAATTCAGAATCACATAGAGATCCTGCCTATAGGTTTCTGTCACTTCAACTCGTTAAAATCTGCAACTGTCTTTGTTAATCAGGTTTTGCGTGCATTTGTTGTCTAATTGCAGAGGCTAACTTGAGCCCTTATTTGCTTATAAGTGAAAGTTCAAAATGTTTTGTATGTCGCTTAGTATTTTTTATTTTTGAGCAGCCTAAGTTAAAGTCTAGAACCACCCTGAGATAGAGGTCCAAATGCTTCCTGGACCATAGGAATGGGACGGGGTAGTGCACGCGTAGGGAACGACTTAGAATTGACTAGTGTGCTTTAGGTAACAACTTAAAGATAATAATTGGGTAGTAGCAGATGATAGTTTGTGCCCGCTGAATAATATGAGTATCACCCTACCTTGAAGGAGTTAAAAAGAAGTATTATTTATATTGCACGGGGTGATCCTTTAGGCTAAAAAACGTAGGAATCCCCCCCCTTCCCCCAATCTTGTCTTTCATCAATTATTTGTGTTTAATATTAAACTTCCCAAATTCCTTGTTTTTCCTGTACTTGATCTACTAGACTAATTCATATAATTGAGTTCGCCGGGACCCACAGTTGTGGACCTCGAAGAGTGTCTAACACCTTCTCTTCAAAGTAATTTCGAGTTCTTACCCGATCTTTGGTGATGCAAACTAGTTAAATAGAGTTATTTAAAAATATGTGGTCTAACGCACCTTAATCCGTTAGGTGACGACTCTCTCTTTTAAAACCCTTCCTTAAAAGAGTTTTCATACGTCGAAGCCCGCTTTCGCGAGAAAACGGGTCGCGATAGCATGGCGACTCTGCTGGAAATTTTTAGGCTCTTACCATAAGTGAACTTGGTCCATATGAATTAGTTTTCTCTGATAAGTGTTTTATTACCTTTGTTGTTACATGAATATCCCACTCTCATTTCCCTTTTATTTTCTACCTGTATACCCTTTTCCCCGTTTTCCCTTATTTGAACTCGCATGCAAATCCCTGCTTAATTTGGTCATAACATGCACTTTCCTTTAGATAATTTTAAGAATTGTTACATCATGTATCTCCCCATCCTCACTCCCTTATCTACTTTATTACAATTTTCATATTGCGTGAACTAATTTCTTCCTTGTTTTTTCTTTCTTTGTATTTATATTTCATTCAATACTGCATTTACTGCTTTCAACATGCAATAATATTTGACAACGTATTGTTTTATCTTTGCATAAAGCATGCTCCACATCATATTCCACTCGTGCGTAATTAGTATCATAGCGGCACTTGATGAGTGTCAGCGCTCTTCCTAAATCACCCTTTAAATTTGGAAAGGCTTATTTGCGGTAAAACTAGTCGATCAGCGGTACAGTCGACGGTTCTGTGCCTTTCCCTCTCAAGTTTTCTGCTTGAGGGTACCGGTATAGACTCTTCTAGAAACCCCACTTTAATATCAATTGTGCATGCATCATGTCTAAACCTAGTATGAGTTAGAACATTTTCTGCGTAATAACTCGCTAAGACAAGCCTTGTCCAAAGTCCGTCGGGACAATATTTGGGGAAAACATGCATTATTGGTTCGGGTTCGGTATGGTTCGGAATATCCCACCTTGCTTAAGGTTACCGCCACGATTTGTGCATTATTTGGAGAAAATATGCCAATATGTTGATCATTAACGTGTAAATAGCCAAATTTGGAGGGGCAGAGGGCTAACTCTATTTGTTTTGGAGAAATGAGCCATGAAGTCTCCAGGTTCGGTATGGTTCGGAATATCCCACCTTTGCTGATGGATTGGTGGGAAAACCTTGCACCAAGTAACAAAAACCATGGGAAAAGAGTCCTAGGGAATTTACCCTCTTGTTAGACATTCAGCCAAACAATGCACTAATTAAGGCTGCCACCATGTTTTGGGATGAGAAGAGAGCCGTTTTCCGCTTTGGTGACATAAAAATGACTCCCCTTCTAGAGGAAATAGGGGTCTTTGCTGGACTTCCCTGGGATAGCCCTGGTCTATTGGTACCGAAAAACCGCACTTCTCGAGGGTTTTTGAAAATGATGGGTTTTAGAAGGAATAATGAGTTAGTCTGCTTGAAGAAGTCTTATATACACTTCGATTTCCTTTACGAATGTTATGGGAATAGCAAATCCTACTGCCTTTACAATGATGAGTTTGCCATTACTTCTTTGGGTTGGACCCACCGTCGGGTTTTTATATTTATTGTTTGTTTTCTGGGGATGCTGGTATTCCCAATGCAAGGAGAAAGGATTCACACTCGCTTAGCTATGGTTACCAAGACCCTAATGGAAGGAATTGACGGACAGACCTACACTATTGTCCCAATGATCATTGCAGAGATATACGGTGCTTTGGACCGCTGCAAGAAAGGATATAGGCATTTTGAGGTTGTAATTTGCTACTACAAATATGGTTGTTGGAACATCTTCAAAGGGGACAATACCGCAAGAAGTTTCACGGCGACCATGGAATGACCACATAGCTTTTCACCACCCGAAAAGAATGACTTGTATCCCGTATAGGTTTGCACAACCAGGAAACGTTGTGGGTTGGGTACATTTCTTTAGCAATTTGACTGATGACAAGGTCCACTGGATGTTCGAATTGTTCCCTATTAGCGAATTCATCATCAGGTCAAGAGATGTTCCTCATCTAGTGCTAATAGGATTAAGGTGTATCTATCCCTATGCTCCTATCAGAGTCATGAGGCAAGCTGGGAGGAAACAAGTCATACCCCGAGTTACCAAGATAGTTCACTACAAAGCAGATTTCCAAGGTGATGCTATTCCATTCAAGTACGATGCACGACACATGTGGCATCTAAAGGTCATTGTGGAAAAGGATATCATCGAGCTAGATCGGTACCATGCTGGCCATTTGTGTTTCTACACATCATGGTTGGTTGATGACATAGCAGGAGAAGTCAAGCTGGGGATTGATTTGGGAAATAGGGTCATAGACGATGCTGCCAAGGCACAAGTCAAATATAGGAGGTTACGCAAAAGGATTTTTTAATCTGAGGCCAGACATTTGGAACAACACAAAGTGGACATGGAAACAATCAATGAATGGACTCTACTACATTAACAGAGAGGTTGGAGTATTTAGCGCAAAGGTTGATGGAGCTTGAAGGGAAAATGAGAAACAGGGTTGCAGGCTGTCAAAACATGGATGACAATGAAGGAGATCTCCTAGCAAGGGCGTATCTGCTGCTGGACATGCACGACCCGGGGAACTTGATCGATGGAACAAAGAAGGCCAAGCATGGAGTCCCTCTAGGACCAAATAGATTAGGGATTATGTTTTACTTACTTTCTAGACTCATTTTAGGCTTTGGTTGTAATAAGGCACATTCCATTAGTGACTCTTTATCATTATTGTTGTTTTAGTAAGAGATTTGGTTTATTTATCATATTAATGAAATGACGCAGTTATTGGCATCGATTTTCTCCAAATCTATATGTCGCTTAGGTCTACCTTGGGCATAATGAGGTCCCCGAATTAGGACGCGAATATATAATTCCGCAATATGTGTTTAAATACCACAAACATCCTTTTAATACTCTTTGCTAACTTGTTTACCTTTTGTTTCCTCTTTTCTTTATTTACTTATTCCCATCCCCCTAAGGGTTGTTCGTGCATACTAGCATCATCAACATATCATACCAAATCTAGAGACCCTCCACATCCTCCTCCTTCAAGTGATCCTTAAAGAAAAGGAAAAGCCAGAATAGATGATACAAGTAATATCAAGAAAGACAATGCTACGCATAAAGAGAATGTCAAAACTTCAGATGGTCGAAGCACTCTAGCACAGAATGACTTGATTTTACGGTTGGAATAGAAGATATTGGAGTTACATGGAGAATTTGAGCAGGTCCAAAACTTGGGAAACCTTTCTCTTACCCTTAACCTCCCCGATGTCAACCAACAAAACATCAAAAACCCAGCACCTCCCTAGAATACACAAAACCAATAAAATCCTCCCGCACCTCACCCATATGCCACACCGCCTCAAAATCTCAATCCTCCACCAATACCAACTCCTCCACAACATCATCATCAGACAACACAGTATCCACATACCACTACCTATCACACTCCTCAGAATACACCAGAACCTACCCTCGATCCTCAAAACTCAACCAATAACCACCATTATAACCAAATTCCTAGAGTCCATCAAAGCAACCCCATATACATAGAAACCTTACCCCACACTCCACAACAGACCTTATATATACCTGAATTCGCCGAGAAGGACCTGCTCATCAAGAACATGGCTGAAGAGCTCAAGAAGCTTACTAGTCGAATCCAGGGTGTTGAAGATGGTAAAGGCATCGAAGGTCTGAATTATGAAGATTTGTGTATTCAGCCAGACGTAGAACTACCAAAGGGTTACAAACCTCCTAAGTTCGAGATGTTCGACGGGACAGGTGATCCGAAGGTACATTTGAGAACATACTGTGACAGGCTCGTAGGGGTCGATAAAGATGAAAGAATCCGCATGAAGTTGTTCATGAGGAACCTCACTGGAGACGCCCTGTCTTGGTATATCAGTCAAAACCTGAAGAAATGGGTTAACTGGGTGAGCATGGCATCATATTTTATGGATCAGTTCAGGTTCAATACAGAAAATGCACCAGACGTCTTCTACATTCAGAATCTTAAGAAGAAGCCAATAGAGACTTTCCGCAAATATGCTACTGGATGGAGGTCGAAAGCTGCAAAGGTAAGACCAGCATTGAAAGAAGAACAAATGAATAAGTTCTTTGTCAGAGCTCAAGATCCATAATACTATGAGAGGTTGATTGTTATTGAAAACCATAAATTTTTTGGCATCATCAAATTAGGAGAAAGAATAGAAGAGGGAATTAAAAGCAAAATGGTGAAAAACTTTGAGGTACTCCAAGCTACAAACAAAGCCTTGCAGTCAGGAAGTATATCTAAAAAGAAAGAAGTTGGTGCAGTAGTGGTAGCCCAAGGCCCAAAATCTCCTCTCACATACCAAACACCTCCACCCACATATTAGCCTTCACCTCCCAGATACCAACAACCCGTCGCCACCTACCATACTTATAACACACAACCTGCATATTACACTCACCAGCACCAGCCCGCCAAAAATACCAGAAATCTATACCAAATTTCGACCACAGACCACCCCAGACAATACACTCCTATTGCTGAACTCATTGATCAGTTGTATGAAAGACTGAAGGCTGCCAGATATGTCACCCTTATTCCCGTTGTTACTATGGAAAACTCTTCCCAGTGGGTTAATCCGAACAAGACATGGTCCTATCACTCGGGCATGAAGGGACATACTATCGATGAATGTCGCACTTTGAAGGATAATATCCAGACATTGATTGATACCAAAGTTATACAAACAAAAGAGGCTGCACCAAATGTCCGCAACAACTCCCTCCCGGATCACAGGGGCGAGCGAGTAAATGTGATTGAAACCGATGAAAAATAGGATCCAAAAGGATCAATTGGACTCATTCGTGAAGGGGATGAAACCACAATACCTCCAAGTACTCTCACATCTATTATAGTGCAGATTCATTCGCCAATGGAGGTTAAAATAGCCACGCCAACTCTGTTTGAGGTTAAAGCAACAACATCCTTAGCCGCACCAGCTTTGTTTGAGGTGGAAGTGACCACACTCTTCATTGTGATGGTAGCACCCACACCGTCCTTTAATTCCAATGCTATACCATAGGACTATGTTGCAGAGGTGAGAAGGAAAGGAAAAGGAAAAATGGAAGAAATAGGTACCGCACAGGGCATGACTAGGACTAGCAGGGTTTACATGCCTGAGCATTTGGGAGGAACAAGTAAAGAAGCCGCTCCCAAGCAATCTATCATTGAAACAGGCCCGGATGATATTTGTAGAAAGGTGCAAGCAAGAGAATATTTTGTGGTTGATCATCTAAACAAAATCCCTACTCAGATATCTATTCTATCACTACTACAGAATTCTAAGACGCATAGGAATGCATTAATGAAAGTGTTGAACGAAGCTTACGTACCCAACAATATCACCAGTGGAGAGATGGACAATATGGTAGGGAAAGTATTGGAAATCCACAAGATCACTTTTCATGAAGATGAACTGCCACCTAAAGGACTGAGTCACAATAGGGCACTGCACATCACAGTACAATTTGAGGATAAATTCATAGCCAGAGTCCTAATAGACAGGGGTTCAAGCCTTAACATTTGTCCGTTGACTACTTTGAAGAGGTTGGGTAAAGGCTTGCATGAGATACGAGCTGGAACTATGAATGTGAAAGCATTCTATGGGTCCCAAAGGGCCACGATTGGGGAAATAAACATGTGTCAAGTATTGAATATATCCACGATTGGTTTGATGTTGAGTTTCAAGTATTGGATATATCCGCCACATATAACCTGTTGTTAGGACGACCTTGGATCTGCTGGGGTCGTGGCCTCCAGTCTACATCAGGCTATGAAGTTTGAATGGAACCATCAGGAAGTAATCATCCACGGGGATGGGAATCACCCCATTTACACCAATCAAACTGTTCTGATTGTTGAGAATAGAAGGAAGTTAGGTAGAGAAACGTACCATCGCATCGAGCGCGTAAATGCAATTGAGAAATACAAATGGTGGAGTAATAAAATTGAAAGTATATTTTTATGGATGGGGTATGAACCCGGTAAAGGTATCAGTAAGAATCTCCAGGGTATCACTAAGCCAATACAACCAAAACGTCACGGTACAACCTTTGGACTTGGATATCAGTACACCTGGCATGAGTACAATGATTGGTCGCCACCATGGCGTGGTCCCTATTACCCTCTTAAATAGCCGATACCGCATTTACACCAGACGTTTCAACAAGCTGACGTGATATGGGGATCTGAAGAAGATGAGACTTTAGCTAGCCTAAGGAATCTATTTCTGGACGATGAAGACATGGATTGCAATGCAATAGTTGAGGAGGAGGAGGAAGACCTTACAATTCAGACTGTGGGAGAGGGAGTTGTTCTCAAGAACTGGACTACTGCACCATCCCGGGCCCGTCGAGTTCCTAGGTAGCCTGGCAATTAGCATGATCTATTTTTAAAAAAACAATTTTAAGCATTTAAGATATTTCAGTATTTTGTTTAGACGCATTTTCTTTTGAAATAATTGCTCGAATCATCGAGCCGTACTTATTTTAAGGTTTCTAGATTTATCTAACGCATTGCTATTTTAGTGTTTATTATTATCCTTTACATTTTTTTCTCTACGACATTATTATTACATATCTTGATGAGCCGTGACTGCAACATGTAATGAGACAACGCAACATAAGGATAGTGATTTAGAAGAAATAGAAGAAGAATTAATCTCTAAGGAAATTGTCAGAGAGGCAAAATATTTTAAGAACAAGCCTAAGTCAAATTTGGACAAAATCGAGATAGTCAATCTCGGAGATTCTGAAACGGTCAAAGAAACTCGCATAAGCATCCACCTGTCACCATTAGAGAAAGAAGAGTACACCCGTTTCCTAAAAGAATATGAAGATATCTTTGCATGGTCTTATGATGATATGACCGGTTTGAGCACATCTATAGTGGCTCATAAACTACCTACCGATCCGATGTGTCTACCTGTAAAGCAGAAACTCAGAAAATTCAAGCCTGATATGAGTCTAAAAATCAATGAGGAAGTCACCAAGAAGATCAAAGCTAAGGTTCTCAGAGTGGTCAAGTACCCTACTTGGTTGGCTAACATCGTGCCAGTTTCAAAGAAAGATGGGAAAGTCAGAGTATGTGTCAACTATCGAGATTTAAAGAAAGCAAGTCCCAAAGATGATTTCCTGTTACCCAATATACACATATTGATTGACAACTATGCCAAGCATGAACTCCAATCCTTTGTGGATTGCTTCGCGGGATACCATTAGATCTGGATGGATGAGGGAGATGGCGAGAAAACAACCTTTATCACTCTGTGGGGGATGCATTGTTATAAAATGATGTTGTTTGGCCTGAAGAATGATGGAGCCACTTATATGAGAGCCATGACGACTATTTTCCATGACATGATTCACAAAGAAATAGAGATGTATGTGGATGACATCATAATCAAATCCAGAAGAAGCACGGATCATATAGCAGACTTAAGGAAATTGTTTAATCGGCTTCAAAGGTACAATCTAAAACTGAATCCTGCAAAGTGTGCCTTTGGAGTCCCTGCTAGAAAATTGCTAGGTTTCATCATTAGTCACCGAGGGATTGAACTAGACCCTTCAAAGGTCAAAGCTTTTTCAAAATTTGCCATTTCCAAAGAACAAGAAAGATAGCCTCTTGGGGTGTCTCAATTACATCAGCCGATTCATAGCACAATTGACCGTAATTTGTGAGCCAATTTTCAAAATGCTGAAGAAAGATTTTGCAACAAGATGGACTGAGGAATATCAAAAAGATTTCAACAAAATCAAGGAATACCTGTCCACACCGCCAGTTCTGGTCCCGCCGGAACCCGGTAGACCTCTGCTACTCTATCTGTCCGTACTAGATGGAGCTTTCGGTTGTGTCTTGGGACAACAAGATGAGACAGGGAGAAAAGAGCAGGCCATATACTATCTGAGAAAGAAGTTCACACCTATGAAGTATGGTATTCTTTGCTGGAACGCGCCTACTGTGCCCTGACGTGGATAGCTCAAAAATAGAGGCACTACTTCTTTACCTACACTACATATCTCATATCAAGGATGGACCCCCTGAAATACATTTTCAGAAACCAATGCCTACAGGGAAACTAGCAAAATGACAGATATTGTTGAGTGAATTTGACATCGTCTATGTGACTCAGAAGGCGGTCAAGGGACAGGCTTTAGCAGATCATCTCATAGAAAATCTTGTAGAAGGAGAATACGAACCACTGAAAACATATTTCCCGTTGAAGAAGTATCATTTGTAGGAGAAGATATTACCGAAACGTACAATGGTTGGAGAATGTTCTTCGACGGGGCTGCAAATTCCAAAGGAGTAGGTATTGGAGCAGTTTTGGTGTGAGAAACAGGTCAACATTATCCAATATCCACGAAGCTTAGGTTTCCGTGCACCAATAATATGGCAGAATACGAGGATTGCATCATGGGGCTCAATTTGGCCATCGATATGAATATTCAGGAATTACTGGTAATTGGTTATTCAGACCTTCTGGTACATCAGGTTCCACGAGAGTGGGCTACCAAGAATACCAAAATATTGCCATATCTGTATCACGTACAAGAGTTGATGAAGAAGTTCACAATGATAGAATTCAAACATGTTCCGAGAATCCAGAATAAGTTCGCAGATGCACTGGCTACTTTATCTTCCATAATACAACATCCGGATAAGAATTTCATCGACCATAAAGAACCCATAATCAACCAGCTTATTATGCTCATGTTGAAGAAGAAACGGATGGGAATCCGTGGTTCCATGATATCAAGGAATACTTGGCAAAAGGAGAATACCCGGAGCATGCAAATCATAGCAAGAAACGCATACTCCGAAGATTATCCAACCATTTCTTCCAAAGTAGAGGAATTCTGTACATAAGGACTCTAGACCTAGGATTATTATGGGGTGTTGACACTAAAGAAGCCTCCAAACTCCTCGAAGAGATACATGCCGGAACTTGCGTACCACACATGAATGGTTTCATTTTAGCCAAGAAGATACTAAGAACAGGATACTTTTGGATGACTATGGAAATGAACTATATGAACTCAATGAACTCAATGCCACAAGTGCACCTTGGCCTTTTGCCGCTTGGGGAATGGATGTAATCAGTCCGATTAAGCCTGCCACTTCAAACGGGCACAAGTTCAGATTCATTCTAGTGGCCATAGACTACTTCACAAAATGGGTTGAAGCTACATCTTACAAGGCTGTAACTAAGAAAGTCATCACAGAATTTGTCAGAGATCATATTGTTTACCGATTCGGGGTGCCAGAATCCATCATCACCGACAACATCGCCAACCTCAACAGCGACTTAACTAAAGCTATGTGTGAAACCTTCAAGATCAAGCATGAGAATTCCACGGCATACAGACCTCAAATGAATGGAGCCGCGAAAGCTGCCAACAAGAACATCAAGAAAATTCTAAGAAAAATGGGTAGACAACCACAAGCAATGGCACGAGAAATTACCATTTGCCTTATTGGGATATTGTACCATAGTCCACACATAAACCGGAGCAACTCCCTACATGTTGGTTTATGGTACTGAAGTTGTCATTCCGCTAAAGTCAAAATTCCTTCTCTGAGAATTATACAAGAAGCAGAACTTAGTGACGCAGAATGGATACGAAGTCGTTACGAACAATTAGCCCTTATTGACGGAAAAAGAATGAATGCAAGATGCCATGGTCAACTTTATCAGAACAGAATGTCTAGAGCTTTCAACAAAAAGGTCAAACCCAGATAGTTCACACCGGGGTAGCTGGTGCTGAAGCGGATCTTCCTACATAAAGATGAGGCCAAAGGGAAATTTTTACCCAATTAGCAAGGGCCCTACATGGTTCATCGAGTACTAACAGGAGGAGCCCTCATACTCGCAGAAATGGACGAAGAAGTTTGGCCAAAGCCTATCAATTCGGACGCAGTCAAGAGGTACTATGTTTAGATTGTTTACATTTCTTCATCTGATGTAAATAAACTATGCTTGACCAGATTCCCGTTTAATAGAGGATATGTAGACAGCCTTGTGGGTTCGTTCACATCTTAATAAAATCTTTATTTTCCCCATGATCAAAAACTGGGGCAGAATTTTGAGGAGGACCCTCAAAATTCCGGAACAAGTTCAACCAACTTCGTCATATGCAGAATGGTCAAAGCATCACTTATTAAACTGGGGCAGAATTTTGAAGAGGACCCTCAAAATTCTAGTGCAAAGAGGTCGCAATGTCTCTAAATTGTCACAGTCATTGGTTCATCTAACTTACATAATATCGCATATTACTGTGTTTTAAATAACTATACACGCATATTTTTCGAAAATTTTACTTTATAAACAGCCAGATGCTACCCATGGTAACTTAAGCAGGATCTCGATACAGAACAAAGCAAAGGAAAGCAAGCAGACGAAGGCACGAACCAACCTTCCCCACAAAACTTATGATTTTTCTTTGGATGCAGGCACAATGAACATAACAGGAGTATTTGCAAGTATATGCATACCAAAATCACTATCTTCATAACGACAAGGCTGCCAAACACAAACATTCTCCAACAAAGAAATACTCTGCTATCACTCATTACCTTTTCTTTGCATGATACTAAGCACTATCTCCTCTTTGTATGAGGCTAAGCCAGCCTCCTCAATAGCATAAGGCTAAGCATTACCTTCCATTGCATGAGACTAAGCCATGTCTTCTCTTCTTGCATGATGCTAGCATTGCCTCCCCAATCGCATATGTCTAAGTACTGCCTTTCCTTGTATGAGACTAAGCCTTGTCTCCTTCCCCTGCATAAGACTAAGCCATGTCTCCTCTTTGCATGAGGCTAAGCCCTGCCTCCTCAATTCCATAAGGCTAAGCACTGCCTTCCCCCGTATGAGACTAAGACTTGTCTACTCTTCTTGCATGAGGCTAAGCCCAGCCTCCCCAATTGCATAAGGCTAAGCACTGCTTTCCATTGCATGAGACTAAGACTTGTCTCCTCTTCTTGCATGAGGCTAAGCATTTCCTCCCTAATCACATAAGACTAAGCACTACCTTTCCTTGCATGAGACTAAGCCATGTCTTCTTCCCTTGCAAGAGACTAAGCATTGTCTCCCATTGTGCATGAGGCTAAACTCTGCCTCCTCAGTTGCATAAGGCTAAGAACTGCCTTTCATCGAGACTAATCATTGTCTCCCTTTCTTGCATGAGGCTAAGCATTGCCTCCCTAAACTGCATAAGGCTAAGCTCTACCTTTCCTTGTCTAATACTGAATGCTACGCTACTTGAAAACTAGCACTATTTTGCTTTCCCGGGGCTAAGCTTTGTCCCAATCTTATGCAAGACTAAGCCCTGTCTTGTTTCGCTTATATGATACATCATCATGTCTTTGCATTTCATGGGTTGAAACATTGCAATATTATCCAAAGGCGTCATACTCCGAAGGCATCATCCTCATAGCCTGAAGACACCATGTCATGACCTGAGGATCTTTCAATACTGCACATCATTATTCAAAGTCGTCATGGTTTAGAGGCACCATTTTCATGGCCCGAGAACATCATTTCATGGCCTGTAAATCCCTTATCACATAATTCATGGCCTAGGACGTCATGGTCTAAGGACATCATCCTCACCGTCCAAAGGGAATTTGCATCATGTTTAAATTCTCGCAATAACCCATATATGTTTTGCATGCATCGTATTTTAAGTTTTGCAGGTAATTCAGGTGGTAACCGTTCTTCAAATGGGAGCAATCTTTGCTCCAGTTTCCGTCACAACTTTCACATGTTCTAAACGTAACTGACTCCCATCAATTACTCATTTTTCTCTATGGCTATTCAGATACTTTCTCTATAACACATCCGTTACGTTTCAGATTCATATTCAAAACTCTGCACCCGATAATATCCTTCCCAAAAGAACCCTTTCCGAAACACATGACCATTCCTATAGCAATTCCATCAGTTTCATTCACCGTTGGGTCCAGAACTACACATGGTCTGATTCGTGTAAAACCAGGGATATGTAGGCAACTCAAAAATCAGAGTTCGGCCTCTATTTTTAAAATCACCCCATTCGGTCAAAATCGGACATCATTGTTTTACCCGATAGTTCTTTCAGCATTCCCAAGTAAAGAGGGGCAATTGTTGATACCCAATTTTCCCTCATATTTTAATATACATATACTTTCAAAATAGTGCATATGCATCATCATTTGATTTATAAGCATACATAAATATTTTTCATATTTTTTAAAGTCTTTAAACCAATTTATTCTTGCATTTTATTATATATAAATATCCACTAATTATCCTTCAAATTATTTTATGATGATTTAATCATCTAAATTTATCAGTTATACCCACATAATATTTAAATATTTTTCAGTGCATTTTATAATTATATTTTCATTTTAAGGCTAAATTGCACATCTTTGGAATAATAGCCCATATTAATGTATAATTACATTATTTAAGCAGAAAATAACTTTTTATATTTTATAATGTTGAGTAATTATTTTTAATCATTTTAGTGCATAAATGATATTTTTGTTATTTATTAATTACTTTTATAAATTATTTATTTATTAAAACAATGGGTATTTAAAAACTAGCCTAATTCTAAACCTATTTTCGGACCTAAACTACCCAATACACCAGCCCAATACTCCAGCCCAAACCAAATGACCCCTAACCCAATAACCCAATTGGTAACCCGTTTAATTAACCTGCCACATCCCCTCTTTAAAATCTTGGTCGTTGATCTCAAAGATCAACGGCCCACAACTAACCTAACCATTTTAATTATGCCCAAACCCCTTAACCCTAAACCACTCTCTACAATCTGCCACCTTTAAACTCTCTCAAACACTCTCTTCGTCTCTGTAAACCGTAGCGTCGTAACCTCTATTCCTCTCCGATTCCGACTCAAAAATGGAATCAATCGTTGATTCACTTACCTTATTGATCTCCTTTCACTACTGATTACTCGTCTATGGTGTTACCTTGTTGCTTGCCTAAACATGTCAAGCGGATCTCTTCAACTTCGAACCAAATCTGGTTCAATTCATTGACCTTTTCCGTCTATGTTCGTTCTTATTCTTTTATGGTATGAATCTCTGTGTATCTTTGTGATTCTTAGTTACCCTAAAAATTAGGGTTTCAGATCTCTTTTAGATCTAACCAAATATAGTTTGATTTTGTGATTCTAAATATCTTCTCGCCTATATTCGCCATATTATGTGTAAATCTGTTTATTTTTGTCGATTTTTACTTACCCTAAATTAGGGTTTCAGATCCTTTTAAATCAAACCAAATCTGGTTCGATTCTTTGGTTTTGAATAGTATTTCTATGTATGTTCATCTTATTTTATGCAGCATGTGATTTTTTATTTTTTATTTCTGTCGATTTGTGTACTTTATCTAAAATTAGGGTTTTAAAATTTCCTCTTTTACTTACTGATTTCGATTGCATTCCTTTCTAGTGTTTGACTAATGATTTTCCATATTTTGTGTTAATTTCTACCATTATATAAACACTTTCCCCCACTCCCTTTGGACGGACTTCGGAATTTAATATAGCTTCACTAAATCTAAAGCTTTACTCTGATTTGCATTCTATATTCTGATTTTGGCTGACTGGAAGCCAAGGCCATTTAGTTCTGGGATTTTGCTACTCGGAATATTGTGGACTTTTATTACTTTGTGCATTTTTGCTTAACTGGTGAGACACTTGACTTCTGCAATTTCATTCTTACATGCCTATGATTTGCATGAGTTGTTACTTCTGAATCTATGGTTCAATACACTTTTGAGTTATGTTAGGCATTGTTCTATCAACTCTACTTGTTTTAGCCTCTTTTATACTTAATTGCTCTAAATGCTACCAGTTCTGAAGTTATCTATTCTTAGCCTAGTTAATCTGAACTTTCTTGAGATTTATTCAGTTAGTATGTTAAACTCTTCAATGCTCATGAACATGTTTACTCACTTGTCCTGAATCCCTGTAGTGGATTCCTTACATTTGTTTTAGCCTATGTTAAGACCTTCATTGTTAGTCATAATTTACCTTCATGCTATTGTGTCATTCAACATGATCACACAACCCCATACCCCTCCCCTCCAGTTTTTGCTTGTGTTTTGGAATAGTTGTCTCATCAGGTTTGAATTAGTACTTTGAGAGGTTAGGCTAAACCTTTGATACAAACGGGGTCATCTTTTGTTAATTAGACCACTATAACAATGTTTGAATGCCTATGCTTGCTACTTGACATGATTTTACCTTCTATTCTGAGTAATAGTTTGTATATATGTCTTAATTTGTTATTGTAATTTCACCCCTTTGCTAACATGATAGCCTACTCTTTCTATGATTATTTGACTCATCACAATGATGTCTTGTTTCCTTGGTAATAACACCAGATTGTGTACTTGGCATGATTCAACCATGTTTTAACTTGTCTTGCACTTGTGTATAACAACCTTAGTCAATCCTGCAAACATATTCTTTCTCAACTTTTCTTTTAGCATGTGACTGCTTCTGTGCTAAGTGTTGAACCTGTTTTCTCAATTTATATTAAGCTTGTTTTTTTTAGTTCTGTGATTTAATCAACTGTCTGCTTGGTTTAATCAATTTGGTTGTGTCTATTTAAACCCTTCAATTCATGTTTTCTCAACTTTGGTTCTTTCTTTCACATTTCACCTAAGTTCTTCAAATCCCATTCTTAGCTGGCTGAAAGCCAAGGCTACTTAGGTTCTGTCTTTTGACCTCCCTAGTGTGAGCACTGCTCAGGGTTCATCTGAGACCCTCGTGAACTCTGACACACTAGAGTTTGATCCCTAGTTTCTCCTCTGAATTATCTCTGTTTACTTCCCTAGTGTGAGCACTGCCCTAGGTTCTTGATGCCCTTGGAAACTCTGACATACTAGGGTCTTGGTTCTATATGCTCAACTATGTTTTAAGACCACTGGGGGAATCCCTCAAGTCCTGGATGCCTTATTCCCACGAACATGTAATTTTGGGGCTGTTGTGAACTATGAGAATGAAGGCCTGGCCTGGCCAGGTGTACTTTGGGGCCTGCTGAAGACTCCCTATAGCTATTCTACTTTGTAATTTATTCTATTCATTCTGGGTCTGTAATAATTCTTGTAATAACATTCTGGGTATTAGTGAAATTGGCGAAGGGGCTTTTATCTTATACTTGCATTGAAATGGGTAGAAATCCTGCCTATAGGTTCATTACTTAGTTAAAATATGCTATTATGCTCAAACATGTTCAGTTATCATGTATTAGAAATCATGCCTATAGGTATTTTATCTTATCTCAAAACGTGTTACTTTCCTATTATTGTTAGAAATCATGCCTATAGGATCTAAAATCAGTTTTAATTATAGAAATCATAACTATAGGATCTAAAACCAGTTTTAATTATAGAATTCGTGCCTATAGGATCTGAATCAGTTTAGTTAATTGTCCCACTCGTTTCTTTAAGAGTCTTCAACGATGTGCTAATTATCATCACTAGAAACCATGCCTATAGGACTCAAAAACCAATTCTGAACATAATCATGTGATTATCGCTATTAGTCACTGCATAAAATGCCTAGATATCATGCCTGTAGGTTTAATCTCTTATACCTGTAATCAGTAGACAACCATGTAGGTTTCAGAGATCGTATAGGTAAACTGCATGTATTAGATCTAGAATCACATAGAGATCCTGCCTATAGGTTTTTGCAACTTCAACTCATTAAAATCTACAACTGTCTTTGTTAATCAGGTTTTGCGTGCATTTGTTGTCTAAATGCAGAGGACAACTTGAGCCCTTATTTGCTTATAAGTGAAAGTTCAAAATATTTTGTATGTTGCCTAGTATTTTTCATTTTTGAGCAGCCTAAGTTAAAGTCTAGAACCACCCTGAGATAGAGGTCCAAATGCCTCCTGGACCATAGGCATGAGACGGGTGGTGCATGCGTAGGGAACGGTTTACAATTGACTAGTGTGCTTTAGGTAACAACTTAAAGATAATAATCGGGTAGCAATAGATGATAGTCTGTGCCTGCTGAATAATATGAGTAACACCCCCACCTTGAGGGAGTTACGAAGTATTATTTATGTTGCACGGGGTGATCCTTTAGGCTAAAAAACTTAGGACCCCCCCCCCCCAATCTTGTCTTTCATCAATTATTTGTGTTTAATAATAAACTTTCCAAATTCCTTGTGTTTCCTGTACTTAATCTCCTAGACTAATTCATATAATTGACTTCGGTCGGGACCCATAGTTGTGGACCTTGAAGAATGTCTAACACCTTCTCTTCGAGGTAATTTTGAGCCCTTACCCGATCTTTGGTGATGCAAACTAGTTAAATAGAGTTATTTGCAAATAGGTGCCGTAAAGCACCTTAATCTGTTAGGTGGTGACTCTCTCTTTTAAAACCCTTCCTTAAAAGAGTTGTCATACGTTGAAGCCTACTTTCACGAGAAAATAGGGCGCGACAACTACTTCATAGGTGTCAGCAGTATGATTCGCAGTGATAACGAAAGAATGAGACATTGGGTCTCCCCACATGGGCATGAAGAATGGAGGGAAACGATGACCAATCTGACTGGAGAATGGATCAAGTAGAAACTCTCATGGTTAGGTGGAAGGGAAATTTTAAGGACTCCTCGGAAATACTTCATTGAGTTGATCGGACTTGAAGGCATTCAACCATAATTACCCCTGTGGGTCTTCAGATAGTTCAGGATGATCCAAAACGTGCCTCTATGGACAAGGACAGTGCTATACAAGGATGAGTACAACGGGAAGATTCTAATTCCCATGATAAGAAGGCTACAAGAAGATTTGAATGGCCTGGTGACAATGACTATGGGTCAAAACTCGTGGTGTACTCCTGTGTATTACATGTAGATCAATAAGGAAAAGGGTTGGCTCGGCCAAGCAGAGAGGGTATCGCCTGGTTAGAGGACGTAGTGGCTGCTTTGCGGATTTATTATGAGATCCTGCCACATTACCTTGTGACCACTTCGATGCACTGTCAGGTGATCGCAGGATCCATTGACCACATGTTTTCACTTGCTGAAGATGATGACCGGGTAGTGGAGTAAATCCAGATAAAGTCTAGCACAGGGCCAGAAGAAGATTCGGAGGAGGAGTCTGAATTCTATGATGATGAGGAGTTTGAGGAAGACCCGAAGAAGACCTGGAGGAGGAGCCAGAAGAAGAGAAGGATATGAGAAACGACTCAGGGGATGGTTATTAGAGTTGGTTGATTTCTCCTCTTTCCCACATTGTACCTTTATCACCAGTTCTCTTTTTACTTTCTAAAAAGGCAAGTTGTCCAAGCACATGCAGTTCTATGAAACATTGATATAATCTTTGTTCCCAATTGTATCATTTCAAATTATAAATGAAAACAAATTACTTCGGATCTTAATGTGTCACGTCTAAATGTTTGTCAAATCCCTCTGAACTAGGCCTACCTCCGGCAATGAGAGGTCCCTGCAAATTCTAGGAAACGCACTAGCTGTAATGCACGAATTATTTGTTCTGTGTGATTTCCTGCTTGTATAAATGAAGAACTGACTCTTGTTCCTTTTCTTTTCTTTCTTCTTATTTTTCTATCACTTAATTATTATCCCAGAAAAGAAAAGAAAGTTGGTTTGTGTCGACAAAACTAGTAGAACCACCATACAATCTAAGGTCAAAAGGAAAGATATCAGTCGTAGAAGACCCAACTGAACATGCTCTAGTCATAGCCTACAGGCCGGGCGATCGCGGGAAAAAGACAACACTAGGAATAATGAACACATGGCCAAGATGGCCAAAGAAATGGAGTCTTTAAGGGAGAAGGTACAACATATCAGGGAACTAGCGCACCTGGCCGTGACAACACTTCCTCAACCACCTCAATTTCCTTCTTTGGATTCACTCCCTACCACTTTCCTTCCACATCACACCAAAATAACAACACTCTAACTTTAGCTCCTACCACTCAAGTCATACCTTTGGTGACCCCGCCAAATCCCCCTATCCATACTCCCTACGTACCACAATACACTCAGACATCACAAAACCTACCTATTAACACTAACGCAACTACCCATCCACGTGATGGGGTCACTTTCACCACTAACCAGCATATACCTATGGCACATGCCACCACTCATGAGTGATACATTCCGCCTGTATATGCCATTTCCAAACCTACCTTTACAGCACTTGTCATAGTAAGGGTTCCTTATGAGATTGACCAATACACTGAGATGGAGAGAGAAACCAGGCGTAAGGAAGAAGAGTCAGTATTTGAGCAGTTACAAATGTTGAGAAGGCAATTGAAAAGCCTCCAAGTTTACCAAGGAAGTGGAAGTTGGGACTACGAGGATTTATATATTCATCCAGATGCGGATTTGCCAGCAGGGTACAAACCTCCAAAGTTCGATATCTTTGATGGGACGGGGGACCATCATGCACATTTGAGGGCATATTGTGATAAGTTAGTTAAAGTGGGGAGGAATGAGAAGCTAAGGATGAAGTTATTTATAAGAAGTTTGATAGGAGAAGCACTCACCTAGTATACTCGACAGGATCCGTGTTATTGAAGAACTTGGCAAGATATGGCAGAGGACTTCATGAATAATTTTTGATTCAATATAGATATCACTCTTGATCGATTTACATTGGTGAACCTGTAGAAAAAACCATCCAAGTCATTCCAAGAATTTGCACATCGGCGGAGGTCAAAGGCCACTAAGGTGCTACCTCCGCTAGACGACAGTGAACTAACCAAGTATTTCATCAGATCCCAAGAGGGGATATACTTTGAAAATATGATGGGAATGATGGGACAAAAGTTCCCCGAGCTGGTGAAGATGGGAGATTTCTTAGAAGAGGACATAAAATTTGGTAAAGTACAATCCATGGAAGCACTACAAGCGGCCAGCAAGGCCATCCAGTTAGGGTCAATCGATAGCGGAAAGAAGAAGAAAGAGGAGGTCTCAGCAGTCATCCCTTACTACCAACCCAACTCACATCATAGAAGCACCTCTTATTCCCCAAGAAACCATTCACCACCACCCGATTACGCTCCAGTCTATAATACCCAGCCATATTACCACCCTCAACCACAATACAACCCTCCTCGAGCCTACAACAACAAAACCTACAATGACCATATGCTCTTGTACAAACCACTACTCATCAAAATCAGCATGTTTATGCACCACGTCCTCATCCCAACTTTGAAGAGAGGAGTCCTAGAACTTATACCCTAATAGCTGAGCCTCTGGCCCAAATTGTTCGAGAGATTGAAAAGAGCAAGATTGATACACTCAGTCGAATGAAGGGTTCCTAAACATCCCTTTAAGTATTTTGATGCCACTAAAAGATGTGTCTACTACTCCAATATACGTGTGCATGATACTGAAGATTATTTTAAGTTGAAAAATGAAATTGAAACCCTAATCAAGAGCGAATCCATTCAGTGCACTCCAGTACTGCCCAATACGAATCGCAATCCACTGCCAAATCACCGAAACCAGGGAGCTTACATGATCACATTGAACGAAGAGTATGACCTAAAGGGAACAATTGCCACTATAGGAAATGCAGAAGCCTCCAGGATTCCTCCTCAAAAGGCTCCAATTATTACAGTACAACTGAGGCCTATAATGACGGTTCAGACTTATCTGCAGCAACATGTCGCTGCTACAGGATACGAAGAATGTTGGGAGTACAAAACTGTCCCATGGACATACCAGCAAAAGGGAAAGGCCAAAATGATAGACTCTGTTGTAGCCCATGGTATGACTAGGTCTAGGTGATGCTACGATTATGAAGATGTCAATCAAGGAAACCCTGGGAGAGAACAAATTCCAAGAAAGAACATAACAGACCCAGAAGCCACCGAGTTTTGGAAAAGAATGTCAAGCAAAGAGTATTCTTTGGAGGAGCAGCTAAAGAAAACTCTAGCACATATATCAATCATGGATCTATTAATGAGCTCTAACAGTCATAAGGATGCCCTGTTGAAAGTACTAAGTGGGGTAAATGTACCGAGTAACCCTACTAGTGAAGAGCTAGCCGCAACAATTGGAAAAATGGTCGAAGTAAACATGATCACTTTCAGAAGAGAGAACTTCCTGTCGAAGGCGTAAGTCAAAACAAGGCTCTTCACATCACAGTCCCGGGTGATGGTTAATGGAGGGTCAGGAGTCAACATTTGTCCGCTCTCCACCCTATGCGAGTTAAGAATTCATTTAAAGGAAGTCAAGGAAAGCCACATAAGGGTGAGAGCCTTTGATGGTTTGCAAAAGGATGTTACTGGAGAAATGTATTTAGCCTTGCACACTGGTCCAGTCGATTTTCCGGTGTTGTTTCAAGTAATGGGTATCTCTTCATCCTAAACTTGCTGCTAGGCAGGCCCTGGATACATATGGTAGGGGTCGTGTCGTCCATATTGCACCAATGCATAAAATTTGAGTAGAGATGTCAGGAGATTGTGGTTCATGGCGAGTGGGGTCAGTCTGCCTATTTGGGGTATGTTGTTCTGTTCATTGAAGGGCTAGACGGAGTTTCTTTCCATGCGGTGGAAATCATGCAGACTACCGAGATGGAGAAGACTGAACAAAACTTAGAAATGCAATCGCCGTATAGATCCAAGATAGATATGAGGGATATGATGAAATATGGATACATGCCAGGAACAGGGTTGGGAGCCAAGTAAGACGGAATCACAGAGCTAATTAAAAATAATGGGAAAAAAGGAAGGGCTGGCATAGGATATCAGCCTCCGAAGGGAAAGCTGGCATCGTTAGCTTTGGAAAAAAGGTTTTTGCGCTAGATCTTATTGCAAACCTGGGACAGAGTGCAGTACCCGAAGATGATATCATCGACAGGATGGAAAAGATGTTCGTGAATATGATTGAAGAATGTTGTGAAGGGACTGACATCAAGACATTGACTATCAGGGATGCCGAACGAGGGGAAGAGCTGCGGAATTGGACCGCTAGTCCATCTTTGGTTCACCGGGAGTCTTGATAGTATACAACAACAACATACCCAGTATAATCCCACAAGTAGGGTTTGGGAAGGGTAATGTGTATGCAGACCTTACCCCTACTTGGGGAGGTAGAGAAGTTATTTCTGATAGACCCTCAGCTCAAGAGAAGGTGGAAAGGAAGAAAAGGGAAGAAAGAGGGGCGAGAAAGACATATGAGGGAGACAAAAGACGATAAGGAAAAAGAGGAGAAAACTAGCATCAGATAGTAACAATCAGGGAGCAACAATTTCTAGTAAAAGGGAGAAAGAGTAGCATCAAATAATAATAATCATGGAGCAACAATTTCCAGTAGCAATTGTCAAAAACACTGGAACTGTAAAAGTTTTCTTTTGAAAAGCGCACGATTAATTGAGGCTTGCACCGTGTCTGTACCTTTTTGTCATTTGACTCTCCTGAATGCTTAAGACGTTCCTCTTTTGATGAAATAAAAGAATTATTTTCTAAAACATTACAACTTCATTTACCACATTATTTATACTTAGCTTTTCTTTTCAGTAATCAAACTGCTAATAACTCGCGTTCCGCGATTATGACATGTAACGAAATCGCTAAGCGCAATGACCCTTATTACGAGGAGTACGATGAGAGCATGATGCTCGAAAATCTCCCGCAGGAGATTGAGTAATTGGATAATCAGAAAAATTCCAACCTCGAAGAAATGGAAGTGGTCAATCTTAGAAGTGAAGAAGATGTAAAAGAAACTAGAATCAACATTCACCTAGAAGCCGAGCAGAAGGAAAACTTAATTGAGCTCCTCCGACAGTACATCAATGTGTTTGCATGGTCCTATGATGACATGCCAGGATTAATGTTATACCCCATGTTTTTGTACATGAAAGTATATCATAAGTAAACTGATATAAGCTCAAAAATGAGATGTTATTAAGGTTGCTCGGTGGGCCGGGCCTGAACCGGACCGGACCGGGCCCACTGTCCTAACGGGCCTAGTGGGCCGGTCATGGGTGGGCCGGTCCTGGTGGTCCTCCGAAGCCCGTCACGGGCCGGTCTTCTAAAATGAGCCCACGAGCCCGGGACCGTTTAGCCCGGGACCGTCAGGCGGGCCTGGGCCGGTCCTGGCGGGCCTAACGGGCCCAACGGCTATTTTAAAAAAAAAAATTTAAAATTCTCCAACGGCCATATTTAAAATCTAGCCATTTGGGCTGAAAATATGACCGTTTTTAAGTTTAAAAAATGGCCATTTGGCCCCCAAACTTTATATAATTACACTTTTCCCCATTTCTCAACTATAAATACCCCCTCATTTTTTCATTTTTATTCACCAATTCATCAATATCTCTCAATCTCTCTCTATCTCTCTACTACAATTACTTAATTTATTGTTGAAATTTCGTGAAAAATTGTGAAGTGGTTGAATTGAAGTTTTCAAGTGTTCAACGATTTTCAATTTTCAAGAAGTTGTTCGGCAATCCGGTAAACTCGTTTCAACTCTTACGTTTTTAGAATATATTTTTGTGTGGTTTAGTTTGCATAATTATAATTAATATGGCATTTACTTTGAAATAAATGTTTGGTAAAGGAAAAGATAAAACCGGTGAAAGTAGTGGCCAACCAACTACCCTTCCCCCGGCTCCCCGACCTAGAAAAGATAAGCAAGTTGAAAGTAGTCGCCAACCTAGACGTCCTCCTCCTTCCGTAATTCTTGATAGTGATCACCCTTGTTTTCAATTTACCGATAGTGAATTTTATCATAATGTTGCACCAGGTGAAAGATTAGATGATGAAATTATGAATGCTCTTTATCCTAATGAAACCATCTTAGAAAATAATGAGGAAAATGAGGATGATGATGAAACCCAAGCACCGGATTTAGATGATACACCTACTAGTCCTCTTAATAACCCAACTGATGCACCGGTCGACCCACCTGTAGAAACTCCTACTTTTAATAGAGAACCTGCTAAACGCCTAGAAACATCATTAGTTTGGAATTTTTTTACTCAAGTAAGAGAACAAAATAAGGCTAAGTGTAAAACTTGTGGGAAATTAATGGTGCATAAATATACTGGAGACCGTAGCGGCACGGGTAGTTTGACTAGGCACATAAAAACACACCCTAGAGATAAGGCTAGATTTTTTCAAATGAAAGCGCAACTAGAGGGGACAAGTGTAGATTCTGCGGTTAACCCTAGTACAGGTTCAAATCTAGTTCAACCAGGAATTAACACTGTCACCGGAGGTATTTTATATTACGATCCAAATAGAGATCGTGAAGAATTAGCAAAGATGATTACTGTTATGTGCTTACCTTATACTTTTGCATCTAATCCTAATTGGGTACATTATATTAGAAGAGTTTTTAATCCTACTTATAAAGGTTAGCCTCGCGCAACAGTTAAGAGTGATATTTATAAATTCAAACATGAATATGAACAATATTTGCGGTATTTATTTACTCATATACCTAATCGGATTTCTATTACTACTGATATTGGTAGAAGTGGTAATGATTGTGATTATCTAACTGTTACAAGTCATTGGATAGATGAGGAATGGATAATGCAAAAACGCATAATTGCATATAGAATAATTAATTCGCATCACACAGGTAAGTTTATAGCTAACACTGTTGCAGATATTTGCAGATATTTTTGCTTTAGCGATAAAATAATGGCAATTTCAATGGATAATGCTTCTAGTAACACCAGTGCTATAGGCATGCTTACAACAACACTAAATCCTGCATTTACTAATATTTTCCATGTTAGATGTATTTGTCATATTTATCATTTAATTGTCGGTGATGGTATGCGAATATTAAACATAGAAATTGAAAAGGTTAGAATGGCTCTTAATTGGCTTTTTTATTCAAACCGTAGAAGTAGACTTAGAGAGTATTTTTAAAATATGATGAATATGGCCTTAGAGAAAGAAAGGTTCCTAAACCTTGCCCGACTAGATGGAATTGTATGTACGAAAGTTTAGTAGTAGCATATGAATATAGAAGCCCAATTAATGCAACGTTTAATTCTCGGGTAGGTGGTGAGGATGATGATGAAATACTTACCACTCAAGATTGGACTAATGTTAAAATTCTTTTAGATTTTTTAGAACATTTTCAAATTGCTACAAATGCATTTTCTGGGCAATATTATCCTATTATTTCAAACTGTTTAGTTTATATTGCAGCACTATCTGATTTGTTTGTTGAATTTAGTGAGGGTGGGGATATTTATGAACTTGCTATAAATGAAATGAAACAAAAGTTTAAAAAATATTTTTTTCCTATCTCTCCTATTTATGGTCTTGCTGCAATGCTAAATCCTACAATGAAATTGGGAGGTCCTCATTTTTGGTATTCAAATATTTATAAGGCTTTAGATCTTTCAAATGAGGAAATTGCGACACTTGCAGATGCAAAAGCTTCAATTAAGATTAATGCTCAAACAGTTTATAATGCTTATCAACTTGCCTTAGAGCATGCTAGGCCAACTATTCCAACCCCTACTTCGTCTAGCTCACAATCGTCTAAAAGAGTTGCGGGCTTAAAAGCTCTTAAATCTTGGACGGAGTTCAGGGGGTCTCAAGGTGAAAATTATGATGAAACTTCACATCTAAATGAGCTTCAAGTTTATTTGTCTCAGGGACTTGAAAAGGAGAATCCAGACGGCTCTTTTGATCTTTTGGAATGGTGGAAGGCAAGGGAAAAATATTTTCCTGTTCTTGCAAGGATGGCTCGGGATATTTTATTAATTCAAGCTTCAACTGTTGCATCAGAGAGCGCTTTCAGTCAAGCAAGACTGCAAATAGGTGATCATAGAGCGTCTATGAGGGATAGCTTGGAAAAATCAGTATTGTTTAGAGATTGGATCCGCTCGGAAAGAAGAAACTTTAGAATTGCAGAAGCACAACCGGCGATAGATGAAGCTTATGAAGAAATGATAGCGGAACTTGCGGAGGATTCGGCTTCGCCCGGAAGTGGTGATGAACAAGCTTCTTTTCCACCACCACCAACGCAACCTCCTCCGAACCTTGAAGGATTTATGAGATTTGTTAGAGATAATACATAGAATAATATGTAACTTGTATTTTGGCACATCTTCCTTAGTTTTTTTCCTTCTAATGGTGGTATTAGTACCTTGTTGTGCTCATTCCATTGGGGGAAGGATGACTAAGAAAGATATGTCATTTTTGGTAATAAAATTTATTGCTTCTACCCATGAGCTTCTTTTCGCAATATTTCTTTGTCTATACTTAGAATTATTTATAAGCTACAATATATACATAATATACAATATATATACTACAAGAAAATATATAAGAGAATATATATACATAAGATACAATATAATATACTACAAGAAAATATATTATGCGAAAATATATACATAATATACAATATATATATATACTACAAGAAAATATATTATGCGAATATATATACATAAGATACAATATATATACTACAAGACAATATATTATGCGAATATATATACATAAGATACAATATATATACTACAAGAAAATATATTATGCGAATATATATACATAAGATACAATATATATACTACAAGAAAATATATAAGAGAATATATATATACATAAGATACAATATAATATACTACAAGAAAATATATTATGCGAAAATATATACATAATATACAATATATATACTACAAGAAAATATATTATGCGAACATATATACATAAGATACAATATATATACATAAGATACAATATATTATGCGAATATATATACATAAGATACAATATATATACTACAAGAAAATATATAAGAGAATATATATACATAAGATACAATATAATATACTACAAGAAAATATATTATGCATGACAATTTAGTGTTTTACTATTGTTTTGTTATTTTCTTTTTCGTCAAGCACTTTAATAATTAGATCTACATATATACTACATATATATTTTTAATATAGCCATGATACTACAAGAAATTGCCTTAAAAAAAAAGCCCGCTAGGCCCGCGAAACCCACGAGCCCGGCCCCTTAAGCACAGGACCATGTGGGCTTAGGCCCGTCACGGGCCGGTTCCACCCATTGAGCCCACGAAGACCGGGACCGCCAGGCCCGGGATCGCCAGAGCCCAGGACCACGAAGCCCGGGACCGCGAGGCCCGGCCCGTTAGGCCCACTAAGGCCCGGGCCAGAATACAGCATTAGATGTTATATCCCGCATTTTCGTACGTTGAAGTTTCGTCGTAAGTTGATCGACGTAAGCTCGGGAATGAGATTATTTTGAGGTTATAAGCATTTATGCTATTTCAAAATAAGCGATAAGTAAATTCGTGAAGGTGAGAGGTAAGCGAATCGAAGAAAATGAGTTTCGTCGAAGTTTGACATTTTGGGATAAAATACGGCCCGAGCTATAATACCCGGTATTTATGCACTGGTGTCATACATGATACCACATGACCATGATAATAAAACGTATAAAGTGTGTTAAAAGTAAGTAGTATTTTAAGTAATTTAAGATAATTCCTAATTATGTGGATAATTGGATAGTTATAAATTTTTAGTGAGAGATTAACTAAGTAATTAAACTAATTAAGTAATTAAGATTATGGATAAAGCTTAAGAGGTCCCAAACGTGGCACCAAGTTAGGTGTGAATTAAAACTCAAATGAGTGACTCTTATACTATGTAGATAGGTGGCACAATTAATGAGATTTGTGGCCAAGTCATCACCCACTTTGATAAAAACAATTAAGGAGGATGTATAAGCTTTCTAAGCTTATGGATGGAATTCACAAAAGCAATAATCTCAACATGATTGCTTCAGCAAATATCATACAAGGTTATGATCAAATTCACAAAGAGATCATAGGGAATTTGCCAAAAATAATTCATACAAGATTACTTAGCAATGTGAGAATTTGTGATTCTAAGAGAGTACAGTGCAATCTTTCTCTAGAATATACGGATTTTTCCCTACTTCGATCCGCAGCTATGTGTTCTTCGTAAAAGACGTGTGTTAGATGGATTCTTAAGAGAATCAGCTCAGGTATGTTAAGGATAAGCCCTTCCTTCATTTTGGCATGATATCGTAACTACATGAGTTTGATAACGAGGCATAAAGAGAAGCTTGTATTCCTGAATTTATATACATTATCCTAGTCTCATAAGTTACAGTATTCTCCCGTATCGGGACTTTATATTATATATATATATATATATATATATATATATATATATATATATATATATATATATATATATATATATATATATATATATATATATATATATATATATATATATATATATATATATATATATATATATATATATATATATATATATATATATATATATACACAGTATTATGGTATTTTTATTACCATCAAGCAATAATCGATGGGCAGGCCCCTATTGGGCAACCTCTAATCAGATGGTAAGTTATATACCAAGCCTACTGTGGCCGAGCGCCTATGAGCAAGCCCAGCATGACCAAGATACAGAGCCTAGTATGGCCGAGCGCCTATGAGCGAGCCTACTACGGCAGAGCAGTTATATATATACCGAGCCTTATAAGGCCGGACAACTATTTTACTTACTATATTGAGAGAGTTGAGTCGGTATCAGCAGGTAAGCATATCTTCAGATTATCTTTGACTTCCAGTTGCTTTCAGTTATTATATTATCAGTTATTTTATTGTCTTACATACTCAGTACATTATTTTGTATTGAAGTCCCTTTTTCTGGGGACGCTGCATTCATGCCTGCATGTATAGACAATCAGTTTAATGATCCCTCATCATAGACGAGGTTAGCATTCAGCGAAGGATCGATAAGACTCAACCTCATTCGCAGTGCAGCCGAGTTTATGAGTTATCATGTTAGAATTTTGTTGCAATATTATGGGTAGGCCGGTGCCTTGTCCCATTTGATGTCCAATAATCTTAGAGGCTTTGTAGACAAAGGTTCATTTTGTACAGTATGTCAGAGGCCTTGACGGCCCATATCTATTCATATTTTAAGAAAGATGGTTCATTGATACAGTGCTTTCCCATTTATAGTTATACATTATGAGTTGTGGCCATGTTGGCCTAATTACCAATGAAAATACGATAAGAAAGATATGTAATACTGGTACTCGGTTGAGTAAGGTACCGGGTGCCCATCGTGACCCTTCGGTTTGGGTCGTGAAAAAAGTGATTTTAGAGCAGTTCTGTCCTAGGGAATCTACAAGCCTTCACTCTTTCTTCTTACTCTAGATTGGGTAGTAGAGCTCAATTGTAAGAACTCAATTTCCTAAACTTTATCTTATAATACGACGATGCCTACATCTAGAAAGGCAGTTAGTAAGGAATTGAATGTGGTTGTGGAAGATTTGAATCAGAGGAACTCGATTTTGCATCATGCTTATAATGAATAAATGTAAGGTCTTCAGCATATCATGTGTATACTAATACGTGTAAGCTTCTTGATAAGGAGACTTAAGGCAAGAATATCTATCCACCAATATGGTGAAAAGCAATGAGCGAATCAAAAGGTACGCATTTCAACAAGTAAAAGAAGCAAGATGGAGAAGGACACGAGGTGCCCAGTTAACGAAGATTATCAATATTTACAATTATGGCAGATGAATATAAGTCTTTTGAGTTACCTTCAATAATAACAGAGGTATGTACAATTGGCCACACCTATCACAGTTATGACCTATGGGGGATAATAAAATAAGTATAAGAGAAGGACGGATATCAGGATCTGGTTGAGGTTAGAGTGACCAAAAATGGTGGATAAATTATTTGCTTTAATTGACATTTCTGAAGGATATTGCAAATGTGCTAATAGATCTTCTTGTGAGACACCCAGATGGTATACTCAAAAATAGTACAGCTAGATATGAGTACTACAAAGATAGGCACTGGAACCCTTGAAGGGATAAATATTGCCTTAGTATGGCTCCCGTCCCTAGTAGGGAGAAAATGTTAGGCAATTCGAAGAGCCAGTGGATGGAGCAAGGGGAGCTAAAAGAAAAAGAATGTCTTGTTGAGGTTTTCAGAATAAAGTGATAGACATAAATGTTAGCGAGATATAAGAAGAGAGTTAATGAAGCATTATGAGTAAGATATGATACATGGATGACAACGGTATATCAAAAAGATGACAGTATTACAGAGTTTATAGTTAACTGAAGGAAAAGACAAGAGGTGACAGGCCTTGAGACAACAAAAGAGTATAGGCCATAAATTCATATCCTCATTTCGAGAAATAAGTTCGTGACTCCAACGCAACTACCAGAAGGAAAAGTTAGACCCAGAATACTAGAAATCAGTATGGGCTAGTGAACAAGATAAGCTAAACATGAATTAGTGACTGAGTGAGTTGATAATGGTCGACCTCATCAGAATTTCAGATTTCGTACCGGCGATAACAAAATGGACAACAGAAGAAGATTCATGAAAAATTTTGAGAATGGTCATTTAGGAAGACGCTTCCCTAATGTACCAGTTATACTAAGAGACGCTTCCCTAAGAGACTACATGTACCAGTTATACTAATTGTCACCCTTGCGAGTAAGGAATTTTGTTATCCTTAGTATAGAAGGATTATCATAAGGCAAGTAAGGGTCATCGATGATGTGAAAAAACACCAAAGATGAAGAGGTAAAACATCTATAGGTAGATTGTCGTAGCTCCAACCCTTAGCACTCCCCTAAAGGAGGGAATATGGAGTGATGGGCATTCAGTCAGAATTAAGTAGTTCTAGTAATTATGGAATGGTAAAGAAGGAATGCAATAAAAATGAGAAAGGAATGAGATTTCACTTATTCAAACCCTACAAGTATGCTACAATTCCAGAACATTATGCAAGCACGGCATCAAAGAGAGGAAGTAAGGGTTCTTGCCCAAGATGTTATTGATAAATAAGTCGTTAGTGCGAAATGTAAGTTAAAACAAAGGAAATAACCCAAGAACGATCACGCAAAATATTGATATGAGAATGGGCCAACGAGTAGTTAGTAGTCGATTCAGGAAAAGACTAGTTTTGGCTAGCTTCACGACCCAAACCGATGGGCCACGGCAGGCACCCGGTACCTTACTCAATCGAGTACCAACGTACCGTATAAGTCTTGTTACATCATCATAGGTAAGTGGACCAAAAGGGACGTCATGAGATAACAGAGTAAATATGAGGGAATACCCAACATAGAACGACCCAACCTGATATAGAAACGCATACATGTGACATACGGGCCTATAAGGCTAATGTGATCCATTATATACTTAACATAAAGGCCAACAAGGCCATACAAGTATCTGTATACATGACATCTGTCTATAAGCCTCTAAGAGTACATACTTATCATAAAGGTCGGGACAGGGCCCCGCTATACCAAACAATACACGTCTAAATCATACTGACCAAACAAGTAACTCCGGAGTAAATGGAGAGTACCAATATCTTCCGTTGAGCTGATAGCCTACTTGGAGGACTCTCGACCTATCTATCAGGACCTCCGGGCATGAAACGTAGCGTCCCCAAGCAAAAAGGGACGTCAGTACAAATAATGTACTGAGTATGTAAGGAATGAAAATCAATAAATAATAGACAATAGACATGAGAGAAACATGGAGTAAAAACTCGACATGTAAGTCTGGATAACTCTGTAAATTATGAAATACTTATAGTGTCATGCATATGCATATGAATTTCATGTCATCCATAGGTACATGTGTTCATAACATCATCAAGCCTCTGAGGTCATCCCATCATATCATCTCGGCCACTGTGGGCAAAATCATCAACGTATACCAGCTAATCAGGTGGTGGTGCGTATATAATGTCGTAACCTTTTCTCATATCCCATATACGTATATATACATATATATGCGTATATAATGCTATCTGGTCGTGGGTCAGTCTACATGTATAATTGAATGCAATGCATGAGAAGTACGTCAATAAAATCTCTCGGAGAGTCATAAGACCATTATGCCTTTGATTAATATCATAATGTAAACTTTATCAACTTACGTATTTTCTGAGACCCATGAACAGATGATAGAATAATAGGACACATGGGGAATCAAGAACATAGACATCTCTAGTATTTCTATGAATAGAGTCATTTATGAAAGTTGTGCATTTGCTTGTTTCGTTTGTATCGTATGGATCATGCCAAAAGGAAAGAAGGGATAGCCTTAACATACCTGGGTCGATTCTCTTGACAATTCCCTCTAACACACGTCAATTGCGATAACATGTAATGGCATATTGAAGTAGGGGAATATTCGTATGATATTCTTGAGAAAGATTGTACCGTACTCCCTTAGAATTTCAAATCACGTTGCTATTACATAATGCAATCCCGTATGGATTCTTGTTGTAGCTTCATCCATACCTTGCTCAAAGTGTATCACCATTTGATATGATACACTATTTGCCTAACCTTGTGGAGTAGAGATGGCATTCTTCAACAAGAATTATAACTTTAAATGTGCACATAACTTAAGGTTATGAATGTTGCCACCACCACCTTAAATGGATTAGAGGTGAACATAACTTTAAATGTTGCCACCACCTACTTGAGGTTATGAATTAGTGGAAATTTGCTGCCATGTTCCCATAAATCCCACGTGGATATTGTCCCCCAACAATTATCCAAATCTCATATGAATAATTATCCACAAAATTTAATTTACAAGTTAATCTCCCACTTAAAAATCCATAATTATCCACATAATTAAGAATTATCTCAAAGTACTTAAAATACTAATCACTTTTAACACACTTTATTCACCTCACTAGCATGGTCATGTGGTACCTTGTATTGCACTAGTCCATAAATATCAGGTATTATAGCTTGGACCATATTTTATCCCAAATTGTCAAACTTCGACGAAACTCATTTTCTATGATTCGCTTACCCTCTTACCTTCACGAATTTACTTATCCCTTGTTTGAAATAGCATAGTACTTATAATCTCAAAATAATCTCATTCTCGGGCTTACGTTGATTAACTTACGGCGAAACTTTAACGGACGAAAACATGGGGTGTAACAACTACAAGAGGATACAGACAAATCAGTAGATCGTGTGAGATAAACATAGTAAAACCCAATATAATTAATTCAGCCTCGCAGTTATGACATTGTAATAATTGAGATATATTCATATAGGAGTTAAGGCAGTTAAAGATACCGTATGAGTATTACAAAAATAAAAGATAATTCCACTAGGAAGACAGTCAAAATATCAGTTCAAAATCAATCGTACGAGCACATGAGTATGGAGCTAAGTAACTACGGATGATTATTGGCGAGGAAGGACATCAAAAATTCCGTCGAGTATGTGACGTAATAAGCTTGCAAATTTACAAGAGTCAGAGGGTCCTCCCAAAGTACTACAATAAAAGACTAGCTGAGAAAATAAGGAAGAAGACTTCAACCTAAACATGGTAACTCGAAGGAGAAATGGTCATATAAAAACAATCTCACTACAAAATTGTATGTACTCCAAAAGAAAGTGGCACCTACTATGGCTAATGAACAGGGAGTAAAACCAAAAGTAATATTCGAGACCATATGATTTGCACAAAAATTTTGGCATGCATGGAAAATAAGATATGCTATGTCTGCACGCAACCAGGGGGAAGAAAAACCAGGAAAAGTAATTGCTTACGTTTGAAAAAAAAAAGCTGAGATGGAACGAAAGGAATTATTTGATCAATGATCCAGAGCTAGTTACATTATGAACGCACTTAAGATTCCGGAGCATTATCTATACAACATATATGTTGACAATCATACAGCCGTAGAGGACTCCGGTATAAGTAAAAGAAAAAAATTGAGTCCTGGTCATAGATAAAGGATGGAATTGTTAGAAGATTGTATCAATAGCTAATACCATGAGCTGCGTATCGGAAGATAGCTTAAGCCTACATAAAGATTTATCAAAGGGGAGGGGAAACTAAAGAGTTACATCAACTAAGTAACCCAAGAGTTTGATTATTGTACCAGAAAATTGTGGTGATTGAGAACATTGCAGAATTACTCTTAATATCAGAGGTACGAGAGAGACAGTAGAGTAGCCATATTTTATAACGGCTCTATGATAAAGCCAGGTAGAAAAGTAATAGCCTCATAAGAAGATAGTATGAAGCTTCTACCGGATTGCGTATGCACCAGAGGTGCAAGAGCTATAATAGAACTTCAAATTGTGGATGTGAAATTATACCTATGTGAAAGGGAGGTTATGAAAGAGATAGAAGATGTGAGGCGATATTTTAAGGTAAGTGAGGTAAAGATGAACATTGTACGAGATACTCAGGTGTAGAAGGTTGTGAATAATCTATACTTCATATAGAAGGCTAGAAGCGCGGGGATTCAATATCCATGAACGATAGCGGCATTGTCAGTGGCATATCTTCCAGCCTATGATTTCTAGGTATCAAGATGTCTAGTTAAGAGAGTAAAGAAAAGTTAGAGACGAAGTGATGCCTCGCTTGATGTTCCAGAATAACACAAGTAAATCTATGGTGCAAACAAGTTGAAGGAAGGTTGCGAGTAATATAAATAGATGTGTGTAGGTCGCAACTAAAGTATGGTAGAAGACAAGGTTTTTAGGAAGTCATGAGTAAGGGTAAGAAAAGGCAAGTGAGAAGGTGACGACAATGGATAAGTCCTCAGGATTAAGCCTGTGAAGAAAAAAAGAGTTGATGGTTCCTCTAAGTTATAGAAAGCTCAGTATAGCCTGATTGAACTCAAGGGAGTTGCTTATTATAAGTAGTATTTAGAAGAGATGCAATGCTTCCTTGATAGTAGAATAAGGGTGTAATTGTGATAAATAAAGGATGATGTTTGGTCCTTGGATTGAGTAATGATTTGAAGAATTGTGTAGGTTTAAAATACTCTCATAAAGAGGATCACATTGGGATGATATGAAATATGTTATTGAAGTATAGTATTGCCCCTAAGTGGATTAGGCAAGCCACTTCAAATATTCCCTGATGAGACGTAACCCCTAGTGGCAATGTATTACATAAGAAATTTTAAGTTACCAGTGGTAGGATGTAAATTAAGAATGGTTGGATAAAAGTTACAAAATATGAGATGAGATTAGGCCGTCATTCTTAAGATGAACAGTAATGAAGAAGCATTAAAGGACTTAGATTTATGCATACAGGATAAGCAATGAGAGTAAGCTGGAGTTTGGTAGCAGACCTCAGTAATGATAGATTAAAGTAAGAGTTGTAACCGTACAGTCATACGGATGGATAAACGGAACTATGAAATAAGGTATAGCAATAATCGTAAGTTCAACAAAGTAGCGAGCAAAGAACTTTAGTATACCCATAGATGCCCAGGACATCTTATCAAGCTCTGTGTATGTCTACAAAGTGAGGCCTAGAGATTGGCAAAAAACTGGAGGAAAAAGGAGAGAAGAGTCGTATAGGCACATTTACAAGGTCAGAGTCGTACAGGCTGCATGATGGAAGGTAGCAACAGTTGTGGCATGAGAAAGAGGCCTAAAGGGGGGATGCCCTGGCTTGTGAATTCATTCACAGAATAGTTGCCTAGATGGTAAGGAGAGTACTAAAGTATTCGGAAGACATAGGTTATGAAAATGATAAGTTTGTATCAGTCAACATTCGAGGACGAATGTTCCAAAAAGGGGAATATGTTACACCCCATGCTTTTGTACGTGAAATTACACCATAAGTAAATTGATACAAGCTCGAAAATGAGATGTTACAACCCGCATTTTCATATGTTGAAGTTTTGTCGTAAGTTAATTGATGTAAGCTCGGGAATGAGATTAGTTTTAGGTTATAAGCATTTATGCTATTTCAAAACAAGCGATAAGTAAATTTGTGAATGTGAGGGGGTAAGCGAATAGAAGAAAATGAGTTTCGTCGAAGTTTGACATTTTGGGATAAAATATGGTCCGAGCTATAATACCTGGTATTTATGGACTAGTGTCATACAAGGTACCACATGACAATGATAGTAAGACATATAAAGTGTGTTAAAAGTGAGTAGTATTTTAAGTAATTTGATATAATTCCTAAATATGTGGATAATCGATAATTATGAATTTATAGTGGGAGATTAACTAAGTAATTAAGCTAATTAAGGAATTAAGATTATGGATAAAGCTAAGGTGTCCCAAACGTGGCATCAAGTTAGGTGTGAATTAAAACGCAAATGAGTGACTTTTACACTATGTAGCTAGGTGGAACAATTAATGAGATTTGTGGTCAAGTCATCACCCACTTTGATAAAACAATTAAGGAAGATGTATAGACTTGCTAAGCTTATGGATGGAATTCACAAAAGCCATAATCTCATTGTCATTGCTTCAGCAAATATCATACAAGGTTATGATCAAATTCACAAAGAGATCATAGGGAATTTGCTACAAAAATTAATACAAGACTACTTAGCAATGTGAGAATTTGTCATTCTAAGAGAGCACAGTGCAATCTTTCTCTAGAATATCATACGGATTTTCCCCTACTTCGATCCGTTGTCATGTGTTCTTCGCATAAGGCGTGTGTTAGAGGGATGATCAAGAGAATCGGCTCAGGTATGTTAAGGCTAAGCCCTTCCTTCATTTTGGCATGATCTCGTAACTCCACGAGTTTGATAACGAGGCATAAAGAGAAGCCCAATTCCTGAATTTATATACATTATCCTAGTCTCATAAGTTACAGTATTCTCCCTTATCGGGACTTTATATTCAATTGAGTATTGTCTTCTTCCAGTCAAGAGAGAAGAGGTTATATATATATATATATATATATATATATATATATATATATATATATATATATATATATATATATATACACACACACACACACACAATTTTCACCACCATCGAGCTATAATAGGTGGGCAGGCCTCTATTGGGCAACCTCCGATCAGATGGAAAGTTATATACCGAGCCAACTATGGTCGAGCGCCTATGAGAAAGCCCAGAATGGTCGAGATACAGAGCCTAGTATGGCCGAGCGCCTATGAACAAGCCTGCTACGGCAGAGTATTTACACATATCGAGCCTTATAAGGTCGGACAGCTATTTTACTTACTATATTGAGAGAGTTGAGTCAGTATCAGCAGGTAAGTATATCTTCAAATTATCTTTGACTCTCAGTTACTTTCAGTTATTATATTATCAATTCAGTTTCAGCTTTCTGTTATTTTATTGCCTTACATACTCGATACATTATTTCATACTAACGTCCCTTTTTCTGGGGACACTGCATTCATGCCTGCAGGTATAGACAATCAGTTTGACGAACCCTCATAATAGACAAGGTTAGCATTCAGTGAAGGATTGGTAAGACTCCACCTCATTCGGAGTGCAGCCGAGTCTATGAGTCATCGTGCCAGAATTTTGCTACAGACTTATGGGTAGGCTGGTGCCCATCCCATTTGATGTCTAATACTCTTAAAGGCTCTGTAAACAAAGGTTCATTTTGTACAGTATGTCAGAGGCCTTGACAACCCATATGTATTCATGTTTTAAGAAAAATGGTTCATTAATACAGTGTTTTCCCATTTATAGTTATACATTAAGAGTTGTGGTCATGTTGGCCAATTACCAATGATAGTACGATAAAAAAGATATGTTACACTAGTACTCAGTTGAGCAAGGCACTGGGTGCCTGTCGTGACCCTTCGATTTGGATCATGACAATTAAGTACTAACATTGTCTCGCATCTACTTCCCATCGATCCTACCAGACCGTCGGTCAAGCAGAAACCTAGAAAGTTCAAACTTGATTTAAGTGACCAAATAGATAAAAGAGAATATGGTAAGGGTCACCAATTATCCAAGTTGGATGACAAACATTGTCCTATTACCCAAGAAAGATGGAAAGATCAGGATATGTGTGGACTACCGAGATCTCAATAAATCTAGTCCAAAAGACAATTTTCCTTTGCCAAATATCCATATCCTCATCGACAATTGTGCGATCCACGAACTGCAGTCGTTTGGGAATTGTTTCGTTGGGCACCATCAAATCTTAATGCATGAGGAAGCTGCAGAGAAGGCGGCTTTAACCATACCATGGGGAGTCTATTGTTATAGAGTTATGCCGTTCGGTCTCAAGAATGATGGATCCACCTACATGAGGGACATGACGACCCTCTTTCATGACATTATTCATGAAGATCTCGAAGTGTATGTGGATGATGTCATCATAAAGTCTCGAAAGAGTTTGGAGCACTTGGACGACTTGAGAAAAAATTTCGAACGCCTGTGCAGGTACAATTTGAATTTGAACCCAGCAAAGTGCACATTCAGAGTCCCCTCTTGAAAACTATTGGGCTTCATTGTAAGCAGGAAGGGGATTGAGCTGGACCCATCAAAAATCAAGACCATTCAGGAATTACTGCCACCGAAGAGCAAGAAAGATGCAATGACTTTCCTGGGCAAATTGAATTGCATCAGTCGTTTCATAGTCCAATCTACGGTAATTTGCGAACCCATTTTCAAGTTGCTAAAGAAAGATTCTGCCACAAAATGGACAAAAGAGTTCCAGAAAGCCTTTGACCAAATAAAGGAGTATCTCTCAAACCCACCAATGTTGGTTCCCCCCGAACCAAGGAAGCATTATTACTCTGTTTGTCTACCTTGGATAACACCTTTGACTGTGTGTTGGGAAGCATGACGAAATTGGGAGAAAGGAGCAAGCCATCTACTACTTGAGTAAGAAGTTCACGCCATGCGAGGCCAAGTATACTTTGATAGAACGCACTTGTTGTGCTCTGACCTAGATTGCTCAAAAACTAAAGCATTACATGTCATCATACATCACGCATCTAATATCTCGGCTCGACCCACTCAAGTACATTTTTAGAAGCCAATGCCTACCGAAAAGCTAGCTAAATGTCAAATTCTCCTTAGCCGACCATCTCGCAGAGAATCCGTAGATGGGGACTACGAGCCGCTTACTACGTATTTTCCCGATGAAGAAGTATTATTTTCCAGAGAAGATATTGCATAATTGTACCTTGGGTGGAGAATGTTTTTCAATGGAGCAGCAAATTTTGAAGGAGTCGGAATTAGGGCAGTCCTAATTTCAGAATCCAGACAGCACTACCCTGCATCGGCAAAGATATATTCCCTTGCACCAATAATATGGCTGAATACAAAGCATGAATCCTTAGGATCAGAATGGAAGTCGACATGAACATCAAAGAACTTTTGGTCATAGGAGATTCCGATCTGTTGATACACCAAGTCCAAGAGGAATGGTCCACCAAGAATGTCAAGATACTTTTGTACCTACACTACATGAAGCAGTTGTGCAAGAAGTTCACAAATATTGAGTTCAAGCACGTCCCCAGGATTCAGAACGAGTTCGCTAACACCCTTGCAACCCTATCATCTATTATTCAGTATCCAGATAAGAACTACATTGATCCTATCGAGGAAGAATCATGGATCAACATGCCTATTGCTTCCATGTAGATGAAGAACTAGATGGTAAACTATGGTATCACGACATCAAGAGATTCCTCGCAACCAGAGGCCCGGAGAATGCTACTAATGGTCAAAAGCTAGCCCTTAGGAGGCTGGAAAACCACTTTTTCCTTAACGGGGAAATCCTACACAGAAGGACCTCAGACTTAGGTTTGTTGAGATGTGTAGATGCCGCCAAAGCAACCAGATTACTAGAAGAAATACATGCAGGAATGTGCGGACCCCACATGAAGGGGTTCACATTAGCTAAGAAAATCTTGAGAGCTGGATACTTTTGGATGACTTTGGAATACAACAGTATTCGCTACGTATAGAAGTGTCACCAGTGCCAGATTCATGAGGATTTCATCCGGGTTCCACCAAATGAGTTAAATGTAATGGGTTCACCTTGGTCATTCAACGCCTAGGGCATAGACGTGATTGGACCTATAGAGTATGCCACATCAAACGAACATCATTTCATCTTGGTAGCTATCGACTATTTCACCAAATGGGTTGAGGCATCTACTTACAAGGCCATCACGAAGAAGGTAGTGGCGGATTTTGTCTGAAACAACATCGTCTACAGATTTGGGATACCAGAATCTATCATCACTAACAATGTCACTAACCTCAACAGCGACCGCATGAGAGAAATCTGCGAGAAGTTCAGAATCGTCCACCACAATTCCACAGCCTAAAGACCACAAATAAACAAGGCAGTCGAGGTAGCCAACAAGAATATTAAGAGAATTTTATGGAGGATAGTGGACAATCATAGGCAATGGCATGAAAAGCTACCTTTTGCTTTACTGGGTTATCGAACTACCATGAGAACATCCACTGGGGCAAAGCCATACATGTTAGTATACAGAACTAAAGTTGTGATACCCACAGCGGTCGAAATACCGTCTTTAAGGGTCATTCAAAAGGCAAAATTGGATGACGCAGAGTGGATACGGGTCAGACAGGAATAACTCATGCTCATTAATGAGAAAAGAATGGATGCAGTATGTCATGGTCAGCTATATCATAACAGGATGTCCAGCGTATTTAACAAGAGAGTGAAGCCTCGCCAGTTCACATTGGGGCAGTTAGTTTTGAAGAAAATATTTCCCCATCAAGAAGAAGTCAAAGGAAAGTTCGCACCAAATAGCAAGGTCCTTACGTGGTTCACCAAGCACTGTTGGGTGGAGCTCTAATCTTGGAAGAGATGGATGAAAGAGTCAAAACGAAGCCTATCAACTCGGACGCAATCAAGAGATACTATGTTTGAAGACAAATAGAGTTAGGTTTTTGATGTAACATAACTACGTTCAACCTGACTTCCCATGGAAGGATACGTAGGAGACCCACATAGGGTTCGGTTTCTCTTCCCCCTTTCTCTTCTAATAGAAAAACCAAATCTCACTTTTGTACATTGCTCAGGAACTACACCAACTTGATTTCCTTAGAAAAGGAATATGTAGGCAATCCTCATCGGATTCAGTCATCTTTTGTAGTTGAACTACGTTCTGGCCTAATTCCACTTGGATACGTAGACTTTCTGAGTCAAACTCGGCCGTTTTCATTCTTAATCACATCATTTCGTATCTGTTGTAATCGAACTATGTCTTGACCTGATTCCATTTGGATACGTAGGTTGCCTGAGTTAGGCTCGATCATTTTCATCATATTTCATCATAATCCACGAACTATGTTCTGACCTGATTCCGTTCTGGATACGTAGGCAACCTAAAAGGGTTCGGTCATAACCTTGGGAAAGCCTTGTAATGCATTAGTTCAAAATTAGGACGTAGTCATGACAACAAGCAGCCGCATTGTCAGAAGCATCACGAGAGGTCGACACCAGCTGGACAAAGTTTTCAAGAGGATACGCTTGCATGTGGAGAACCTTTCATAGCATGTCATAATTCGGAACAATGGTATTTAACTTAAAGAACAAGCTATTTTCAAAATGTTTTCTAAAACTATATATATATATATATATATATATATATATATATATATATATATATATATATATATATATATATATCGTAATTTGTTCCATCTACCGAACTTCATGGCGTAATCATGTCAAAGGCCGGGGTAAACCAACACTATGGCCGACACAAACCAACTCCCCCCCCCCCACTAAGAAGTTTTCTTTGAGTGCAGGGTCGACAAGGAGTAAGGAAGCACTAAAACCACACTGGGGCAAATGAAGGATCCGCCACTTTCCTAAGACTATCTCTTTTCCTTTTTCTCTTAGAATTTTCTAGTACAACTAAATATAACTTTTTAATCCTTTGCATGTACCTCAGAATCAGAGAGCTGATACGGAAAAACCTATACATAGCAAATCATCTACTCAACTAATCGGAGTATATTGTACAAAACGAGTCGTCGGCTTCACCAATTGAAGTCTTGTATATAGAAAACTGTCTGCTCAACTAATCAGAGCATCTTGTGCAAAACGAGTTGTTGGCTTCACCAATTGAAGTCCTATATATAGCAAATCGTCAGCTCAATCAATCGAAGAACCCTGTACAAATCGTACGTCAGCTTCACCAATCGGAGCCTTGTATATAGTAAACTGCAAACAAAGCAATTCGCATCACCGCTCTATCGCAATAGATGCCAGAATAGACAATCAGAAACCTCGTTGCTGATATTCTATCAATCGGCCGCAACTTAGCTTCGTATCAAGAGTATCTCTTGGGAATGCTTTTATTTCATTTGCTATTACTTTGAATGTTTTAACTTTTTGCTCATGTAGCTTCAGGCATGATTACGGTTTTAGTCAATCACTCTCAAGCAGATATTACTTTACATTTCAGTGCAAAGCTCTCCCAACAAGCAGAGACGCACTCTACCAATCAAGCTCTCCCAACAAGCGTAGACAATTTTCAAATGCTCCGACAGCTGCGGACCGGCACACAGCCTGGCTAAAAAATCGAGTCAAGATCAAGTATCCCATCATCCCGATCCCAAATAACAGCTCACCGGTAGCCAGGAATCATCATTCTTGCATCATTTACATCGCATCTTAATATATTCTGCATTACAATATATTGGTATGTGTGTATTTCATTTGTTTTGTAGGAACAAACACCGCAACGTGGAACTTTTTTCTTAGCAACAGACTGAACTACAACGCTATGGGGACAGCCAACCCATTAGCGGGCCTAAGATCTAAGCTCAAGACGATCAGTGAAACTCAAAAATCTCTAATCTTTCAAATCAAGCCGCAAAATTTAATCTATCATGAGTGTCGCCCAATATTTTGTCTCATCGTATCGTCATAATGCTATACTGGGGCAATTCCTGCGAGTGTTGCTTCCCCCAAAGTCTCTACTCCAGAACTACATGAGGCTTGATCCTTGTTAATCTCGATGTATATAAGCAATTCAAAGCTAGAATCCGGTGCCAATATTCCCAAATCTTTCCACATTCTTCCTTAACTCAATCTTGTAGGTCATCATCCATATTTCTTGCAATACGTGCCTAAATCAGGACAAAATTGGCTTTGGTTCAATTTCATTGCTCGAAAACTCTTTCATCGTCTCCGATCAAAGAGGCCATCTGTTGACGGCCAATTTTTACCCTCCCTTTTTAAATTAATTTATTTATACTTAATAATTTACAATAAATATTTTTAAAGTGTTTTCTCGTAACAAATACTTATTTTTACAAATTAATTAAGTATTAGTTTTTAAAATTAATCGTGTAGTATTAACATTAGGTAATTGTAAATGTATTCACTTTTTTATTTAAATAAAATTTTTATAAATACATTACGTAGGTTCTATAATTAACTTGATAAATCACTCTTTAATTTCTAGTTAATTAGATTATTATGTGAAATTCCAAATTAGTGTTGCAATTTTGGAAAAACAAAGTGTTATACAAATAGTTAATTAAAAATTAGTAGTATATATAGTAATTATAATTTTTATCACGTTTATTGAAAATTGTTAAATTTATTTAAATTAACTTCAAAAAGGGTTAAAAGACAAAAGGGCCACACTTGCAATTCTCAAACAAAAGACAAAGTGGCCATTTTTAAAATTATTTTAGCTCAATTAATAAGCCTAGTCCGAAATATACCCAACCCAAACACCCATCTCTTTCCATGTTGGCAATCCAGGCCATCCTATTTGCACCAATCACGGCATGTCACGTCACCCTCACTCTCAACTCACAGAACAAATATACCCACATCTGAGACGTTGATCCGTCTGATCAACGGCTCACGTTTATTCTCTAATTTTCTCCTTTTGATCTAAATACCCGCCTAGAGATCTAATCCCAACCGTCCAAAACCCCATCATCTAACGGCCACCGATTTTCCCACTTAAATCATTTCTACAAAATCTAATTACCAAATAATCGAACCCATTGATTAACAGATCCAATGGCTCCCATTCCGTCTCTCATATTTAACCCTAGAGACCAACCCCCGGTTACCTAGAAACCTTAATCATTTCTACCACTCCCTGCCGCCCTCATTTCCCTTTCCTCTCTCTTTTCTCTCCTCTCAATCAACCATCATTCCCAGAATCTTGCAAAAATTCGTGCAAGTTCACTCGAAAATACTATAAATCATCTCTCTTGTCCCTGCTACACCACGAATCTTGCTGCAAATTCCCTTTTTCAATCACAAACCTAAGAACCATTATCCATAATCTCACCTTTTTGCAGACCTATAAGGAACATGACTTAGTAATTAAATAGGTACCCTAATATACCTTTAAATATTAGGTGCCGACTCTCTTTTCATCAACAACTAAGAAACCACAAGTTGAATCTTGTTTTAACTAGTGCAAAATAAGGTACAACATTCATCTCTACCGGATTCAGTAAGGAGCAGCTATTGTGGTCGGAAGATATTACTATGAGTATATGAGTTATGTGGTACATTGTGTGATAATATCTTGGAATATGGTCATGGCTCGATGCAACTTATTTAGACTTATTTAGTATATAGATGTGAGAATCAGGATTATAATGAGTTTCAGATGTTGGAGATTGGGTTTTAAGGTTTATGGACTAAGGTTGAAGAAAGAATCTTCAGTTAAGTTGTGTTGTCGGGCTTATATAGATTGAGGTGACATGGGATCACCCGTGAGTACGTGAATGGTAACTTTATATAGTGATTTGATGGCTTTGGAACGGCCCTTGGCATGTTCGAGGACGAACGTATGTTTAAGTGGGGAGAATGTAACGACCCAATCGGTCATTTGGGAATTGGGATTTTGTTTGGTGTTTTGAGGTCTTGAATAGCTTCACATTATGTATTACGACTTGCGTGTGTGGTTGGTTTGGTTATGGGAAGATTTTGGAGTGATTTGGAACACGTAGTTCCAAGTTTAGAAGTTTAAGTTGCAAGTGTTGACCAAGTTTGACTTTAGCTTATATAATCTCAGACAGAATTTTGATGGTTCTGTTATGTCTAGATGGTGATTTTGGACTTGGGCGTATGTCCGTATTTGGAATCAGAGGTTCCTAGGTTGATTGGGCTCAAATTTATGAAAGTTGAAAGTTTGATAGTTTGGAAGTTCATAGGTTTGACCAATAGTTGTATTTGTGGTTATCGATGTTCGTTTGGGATTTCAAGCCATGGAATAAGTTTGTATGATGGTTTATGACTTATGTATAAAATTTGGGGTCATTCTGAGTTTTTTAGGCTTGTTTGACGTAACTTTAGAATTTGGAAATTTGGATTAGTTCATTAAGTTTGAATTGAGGTGCGATTCGTGGTTTCGATATTATTTGATGTGATTTGAGGCTTCGAGTAGTTCTGTGTTATGTTTCGGAACTAGTTGGTGTATTTGGACAAGGTCCCGAGGGCCTCGGGTGCGATTTGGGGTGGTTTTAGATTATTTTGGATGGTTTTTGTATTGTTGGTTCCTGGTGCATCTGCTGTGTTTCGCGATCGCAGATGGAGCTACATGATTGCATAGAAGGTTTTGGGGCAGATGGCAGATAGTTCATCACGTTCGTGGAGAGCTATCGTGTTCGCGTAAGGTGGTGGAACAGGCTCTCGCATCACGCATGGAGTCTGCGATCACGGAGTGTCGCTGAAGGCAGCTGGCTCGTTGGCATACCCGTTTGCAGTAGGGGCTCGCATTCGCACTTCTCTGGTTCATTGGCTGTCACGATCACGGGGCACAGACATGATCGCGTAGTTCATTTTTGGGCAGTACCACTTTGTTCTTCGCGATCGCGGCGATTTTTCCTCGATTGCAATATGTATAACTGGGCAAATATTTCATTTCGAGGGTTTTATTTATTTTTGTCATATTTTGAGATTGGGAGCTCAGATTTGGGCAATTGTAGAGGATATTTTCACGATTTGAATTGGGATAAGTATTTGTTTTACTCGAATTTGGTCATTATTCATGATGCTATCCTTATTTTTAGCATTTAATTGATGAATCTAAGTGAGAAAAATTGGAAATTGTAGTAAAAACTTTTCTAAATATAATTTGAGGATTTGAACTCCGATTCGGATCAGATTGGATGAAACTTGTATGGTTGGACTTGTATTCGAATGGGTGTTTGAAATTTGTGACCTTTGTCAGGTTCGGGGAGGCGGGCTCAAGCTCGCTTTTTGGGTTGACCTTTTGATTTTTGTTCAATTTATTGTTTGGGGTTGTTTTTATGATTTTTATTGGCATTATTAAGTTTCTTCGCTAGATTCGAGCTGTATGTAGGCTGATTCACGCGGGAAGGGAATTTTAGAGTACTGATTGGCTTGTTTGAGGTAAGTATCTTGCATAACCTTGTGTGGGGGAATACCCCTAAGGATTTAGTCTTGATTGCTTATCAATGCTATGTGAAACGCAACATGTACATGAGGTGATGAACATGTACATGAGTGCTATGTGTGGCTTTGCGACCGTGTTGGATCGTAGGCTATTAATATGCCTTAATTTGATAAAGTAACTTATATGGAACATGCTTACACCACTTGTGATTTCATGATCATGATCGATATATTTGACTTAGACATAGCTATGCTTTATTTGTGGAGCGCCCCTCTATATTTTTATGTTATTGTCATGTCATTGTGCACTTTATTGATAAGTTATGAGCTTATATTGAGATAAACATTTGGTATTATTATTTTGTGATATTGTGGCACATGTGTACATATTGTGTGGTTTGATTGTTCTAGTGCGGAGTATAAAGGTGGTATTTCACTATTGTTGATTGTGTGGAGCGATACATGTGACTATTACAGGTGGCTATTGTGATATTGTCAGGGCAGAGCGATACAGATGGCTATTGTGATATTGTCATGGCGGAGTGATATGGGTGGCTATATGATATTATCAAGGTGAAGCGATACGGGTGACTATTGTGTTATTGTTAGGGCAGAGTGATACAGGTGGTTATTGTGACTTTTGTCGAGGGGGAGTGATACGGGTGGCTATTGTTGTTGTGATGAATGTGTGGGCACGAGGTGCTATTTATGTGAGTTTCTCTATGATGACTTGTTGAAGATGAACCCTTTACTTGTAATGAATTGTTATCACTTATTCTGATGAGGTTATTGCTATTAGTTTACTGCTATGCTGTTGTTGCCAGTCTTTGATCTATTGCACAGGTTATTTTGACTAGTGAGTATTACATGACTTGAACCTCGTCACTACTCCACCAAGGTTAGTCTTGATACTTACTGGGAACCCACCATGGTATACTCATACTACATCTATATATTTTTGTGCAGATCCAGATGTTGGAGGTAGCAGACCTAGGCTATGAGAGCTTCTTTGATTGATGATTCAAGGTAGAGCTACTTTGATCATCGAGTGCTTTCCTTATGTTTATACTGTCAATTCACTATCCGAACAGTATTGTATTTTGAAATATTTCTTTGTATTCAGTTAGAGCTTGTGACTTTATACTAACTAGTTCTGGAGATATGTTGTGACTATCGTTGTATTGTATCACCTTTATTTTTGCATTTATATTAAACTCTGCTTTATTATGTCATGTTTTATTGGTTTAATTGTTGTAAGTAATCGACTTACCTAATTTTAGGGACTAGGTGCCATCATGACCACTGTGACGGGATTCGGGTCGTGACATGTCTTCAGTTGTAAGATTCCTTGTTTGAGTTTTCACCCTCATATTCTTCTTTTTATTCTTTAACTGCTTCTTTTCTTTCCTTCTTTTTTTTTTTTACTTTGAATAAGGTTTCAAGCCTTATCTACTTGAGTTTCTTATTCATCTCTACCGAGATTCCTTCTTTTTATATTCTTATCTCCTTAATTTAAAGTATTCTGCTATCCATGATATTATCATATGATAACATCTAAGAAAGCTTAAATTCCTTGAAGATCATGGGATGTCAAACAATCTTAATGGGCTAAAATATTTCTTATGATTGAAGAAGAGCTGCAACACAAAGAAATTTTTTCAGGCATGTCTTACAACTATTTGGAGACTCTAATTAAAAATCAAGAGCAGGTGAATTTTAGCCCAAAATATGTCCTAAAAAAGAGCAAGTCTAGTAGCCTAAGATAGTATTTCTAGAAGCTTATTTAATGTTATGTTGGTTGCCTTTAAGCTTTGTTTAATAAAGTGTCAGTAGTCTTCTGTGAACCTAAGAAATTTTAACTTATTTAATTTAATTTAATTTGACCTCCTTGAAAGCCTAGAATGTTCTTTTAAGTTTTTTTATAGTGGTAGCCATCATTTACTCCTATATAAGGGAGTGTTTTCTTCTTCATTGTAACTCAGATCGAAGATTAGTATTGATATTAGTATAAGGTTCTATTTGGAGGTTTGAACTTTTTGTTCTACCTTGAATTATTACTTGGATGTCTTCAATTGTAAGATTCCTTATTTGAGTTCCCTCCCTCATGTTCTTCTTCTTCTTCTTCTATGTGTGATTCACTAGTTCAAGTTTCAAATACTTGAATTTGTGTTATTTTCTTTTGATAATCAATCATTTTCTCATTAAATTGTCTAATTTAAAGTCTTCCATTATCCGTGATCTTACAAAATCTCTACTCAAGATCAGTCAGTATATTAATTGTTGACTGGAATAGATCACAAATTTAACAATCTCTTTTGATAAAGAGTTCAGCAATCAAGAAGTTACCATGTCGCTGCATCGGTTCCATCGTCGAAAATTCCTTTGAAGTAATTGTTGGAACTACACAAGTCCCATTTATGAATCTCAATTTGTTCTTGGATGACAAGGCTGTGAGCATAGATTTGTGACATGCCTGAAAACCTCTGCTATCAAAGTGGGAGTTCATCAGATTCATTCCAAGTGCATCAGATGATGTAAAAAATAGGCATGACTGAATTCATATCGAGCTCCAGTTTTCGGAGTTATCTGGTATGATTCTTTTACGAGATAAAGAAAAAGAGAGTAAAAGAAAGATGAAGATGAGCAAGAAAATTCTCAAAGCTCTGATACCATAATGGATTTAGAGATAGAATTTTCTAAAAAAAATCGTTCTCGTTGTATTGATATTGTACAATGCCTTTGACTTTATATAAGTATATGCTATAAAGAAAATACTATATTTAAACTTGCATTCTTTCTATTCACTATAATGTAACAAATATAACTAACATTCTTTTCATATGGAAAGAAATATTTACATGTAGGCAGCTTCTAGAAATATTTCTTCAATATGGTTGGTCTATGTTATATCTGGACTACCACAATTCAATTCATCATAAAAATCATTTGTCGTCAAGACTGCTCCACGTGTCTCAGTCTTTGTCTGAGAAGATTGAGTTTGAACGAGAGATATAGGGTCCAAATGTTTGGACATTACTTTACGCTTCTGATTCAATATGCACAAAGCGTTCTTCTTCAACCTTTCTCTGTGAGACTCCATAGCTGCCACAATTTTCTTTTCTTTGTAAATTCACACTGAGAATCGAAAATATTGTGATTCTCAACAAGTTCAAGTTTTAAAAATTTAAGAAAATCCTAGTGGGGAGCTTTTTTTTTTATTGGGGAATTACCAGTTATGTCCATTTATTATTAGCTTATTACAAAAGTCAATTCATTAAATATTACTAATATTAGTCAAATATTACCTATATTAGCCAATGAGCTATTTGTAGCCAAATAAAGATCAAATTTTTGCTTTCTTTTGAGTGGATGTTATTATAACAGATTGGGTACATCTTAAGAAGTTTGACTCTCAGTTTTGGGATGATTTGGCGGGAGTTTTGATATTGTTTGAATTAAAAATTAGAAGTAGAAGATGAAACATGAAAAAAAAATATGTGTAACAGATATGTTAATTTCACGTAGGATGGCAATTTAAGCGCAAACTCATCCAACCCGTCCAATTCGCCTAGAGATTAATGGGTTGGGCTACAAACATTTTAGCACATGGGTCAATTTGGGTTGAGCCCAAGTTAACCTATTAGTTTTTATAACCCATTCTGACCCATTAAGCAGCCCGAATACAACCCATGAAACTCATCCAAAACAAAAGGATCTCAACCCAACTTATCTAGAAATTTACTTAGTTGCCCTAGTTTTACTTCTTCTTTTTTATTATCAATTTTATGTTCTTTTGTTTTTCTGCACCACCCACCCACCTTACTCCTACACCCCCCCCCCCCCCCCCCCCCCCCGCCGCGCAAAACCCAAAAAAAGTTTACTTTTTTTTGTATTTTCAATTTTCTACTTTTTTATTTTTTCTGCACCACCCACCCACCCTACCCCCTACCCCTATCCCTTTAGTTGACCCTCTCCCCTCCTCCCTCCCCTCCCCCGTGTAAACCTCCTCAGTTGAACGGGTTGGGTTATGACCCATTGTTTAGCCCATCTTAAGCCAAGTACATTTTGGGTTGGGTTGGGCAATGACTCATTTATTGACCTAACCGATCTTGACCCGTCCAAATTCAACCCAACCCGCCATTTGCCACCCCTAAATTCACAATGTATCATATTGGTATCAAATGTGTATCACATGTATATTCATGTATACCTGTGTGTGATATATGTGTCGTAGAAGAATTTTTTTAATTTGATTTTATCTACGAATTTTGATACCAAATCAGTCAAAATCACCTCCAATCTTCCTCAAAATTTGTATATTGACTCCTCTGTATGTTTTCAATGAATTTCAACCATGCTCATTGAAAAAGGTCTTTTTTTGCTTAGATATTTGGAATATTGTGTGTGTATATCATATTTGTATCAAATGTGTATCACATGTATATTCATGTATACCTATGTGTGATACATGTGTCGTAGAAGAATTTTTTTAAATTCGATTTTATCTACGAATTTTGATACCAAATTAGTCAAAATCATATATATATATATAGGCATCAAATGTATATCACATGTATATTCATGTATACCTATGTGTGATACATGTGTCGTAGAAGAATTTTTTAAATTCGATTTTATCTACGAATTTTGATATCAAATCAGTCAAAATCACCTCCAATCTTCCTCAAAATTTGTATATTGACTCCTCTGTATGTTTTCAATGAATTTCTATCATACCCATTGAAAAATATCCTTTTTGCCTAGATTTTTGGAATATTGTATGTATATTTCATCACCTTGTTTGCTATCTCATCCATGAAATTTACTTTCCGTCTTGCATCTATTGTTGCTGATCACGCTTAAAAATATATGAGATCTTTGCGTGTGATTCTTGGAGAGAAAAAACCTTATTTATTTAGGTTTTAATTTATATATGTGCATGACTAGTTTTGATAAATCTATAATTAATGACTAGAAGTTGGTAAGTTGTAACTTATTTGGAATATTTATGTAAGATTCACTTTTTTATTTTAATGGACCTAAAGTTTGAAGCTAATTTGCGTTAGTCGAGGGCTCAATGCCAGTACCAGGTGAAAAATAAATAAAAAAATGCATTAGCAAAAAGTGGGACCCGCTTGGGTGGTAGATGATAATATGGCAAGAATTGAACCCACAAAGTCAAATAGAGCAGCGTTTGGATACTGAAAATTACCCAAAATTGCTTACATGCAGGGAAAATTTCCCCTTTCTGTATCTAAGCTGGCACTCTCTCCTCTATCGGGCCGGATCTTAACCCATTTAACACAAAAAAATCTCTCCAATCTCTATAGCTAGCTCAGTGAACCAGATCCCTAATTCACTCAAGCTGAAAAATCCACAGAAAACTGCACCAATTTCATAGCAATAACAGCAAATTTATGCTGCTTTTTCTCATCAAAATCTCATCTTGGCTCAAGGTCTCTCTCTCTCTTTCCCGCTTTGTTTACTTTGTTCCTTTGAACAGTTAAACCAAAACCCTAATTTATATTCTCAAAAAATGATTCTAAATTATGGATTTTGAGCTAATTATCAAAATTGATTCTCATCTAGGCTCACAATTTCGTGGCCCTTTTGGTTTTTTCCTTTTCTTTTGATAATTGTTGATTTTTATTCTTAATGCAATTTACCCTAAAAAAGATTGCACCTTTTTTAAAATCCTGCGTCAATTGCTCTTGTTTTTGATTTATTGTTTTATAAATTATTTGGGTTTTCAACTTTTTTGGCTTCTGGCCTGATAAAGTTAGGTTTTCTGCTCAATTTTAGCTGCTTGAATTTGGCGTTGATTTTCTAAGTGGAACAGTAGTATAAGTTATTGGATGAAGGTGAAGATTGAGGGTTTTCATTAAATTGATTAGGAGAAAGAGGAATCTTGATTTTCATTTGGTATAGTGAGAAAGGTCGAATATTTAGCGTGGAAATTGGAGGTTTTTGTGTTTCTTTTTTTGTGTTAGGAGAACTGGTGTATTACCATGGGGGACGGTACGCCTAATGCAATGAATCTTGATCTGAATTTGGGACCTGTTGAAAGTCCTAATGATGATTCAGAGCGTGTTCCTGCATCATTTCCCATTGAGGATATGAATTTGGAGGACTTGCTAGATGGTTATCAATTTAGGGAAGTTGTTAGGCAAAGGAGGAGCAGGTGGCGGTCAGTTTTGAGAAACATTCCGGTCCCTGCAGAAGCTAGAAATATTGCAATGGAATTCATTGGTAGAAGTGAATCACAGACAGGTGATGCTAGTGTTGTTACTGAGGAGAGAGCCTCTGAGGTAACAGAGATTTTGGGGAAAAAGGAAGATAATGAAAAGGGTAATAGCGAGGAGGGAAGCTTCTTTGATTGCAATATATGCCTGGACTTGTCCAAAGAACCTGTTGTGACTTGTTGTGGTCACTTGTTTTGCTGGGCCTGTCTTTATCGATGGTTGCATCTCCATTCGGATGCAAAGGAATGCCCTGTTTGTAAAGGGGAAGTGACTATGAAGAATGTAATCCCAATTTATGGCCGTGGAACTAATGTACGAGAACCTGAAGAGGATTCAACTCTGAAAATCCCTCATAGGCCTCAAGCAAGACGTGTCGAGAGCTGGAGGCAAACTATTCAAAGGACAGCATTCACCATTCCAATGGAAGAAATGATTCGCCGTCTTGGCCATAGATTTGATTTGTCTCAGCTGCAGCAGCAGAATCCTGAAGGTTCTCATGAATTACCTGAGCGAAACAGCTCATTGCTCAACCGTATTCTTACTTCCAGGGGAATGCGCAGAGAACAGAATCCTGTGCTGCCTTCGGATGATGTGGTTGACTTGACACAAACCAGTCCTACTAACTCAGATGTGTGGGAAAACCGTCGTCTTTCCTCTCTGTTACTAAATAGATCAAATTCACATCGAGCTGCTAATTTTGCCGATCTTGATTCTGTCTTTGGTTCTGCTGGAAGGGTGGCTGACCCATACTTCCGTAGTAACAATGTGGAGAGGTTTCAGGAGCTGCCTCTACCAGTGGATGATAGAGATTCTGTTTCGAGCATTGCCGCTGGTATACACTCAGAGAGTCAGACAATGGATACTGCTGCTGAAATAGATTCTAGGGTGTCCCTCTCTACATCATCTTCCAGAAGAAGAAATGATACTTCCAGAGTTTCAGATGTGGATAGTGGAGATTCACGTCCACATAGGAGAAGGAGGCTAAACTGATTTGCATTCTTAGCATTTTCAATCTTCCAAGCATGCTTTACCCCCCCCCCCCCTTCCCCTGTATGGCGTTGATATTTCTGAGCTTTTATTTAGGCATATCAGTAGGAAATGTACTTTCAAAGCTTCATAAGAACCTTTTCATGTTTTCTGCTTAGTGTACCATCATTAGTTCTCTTACCTGGCTGGTTCAAGCTTTCCAGTTGCAAGTCATTTGCAAAAGAAAAAAAAAAGAAAAGAAACTTCTATATATGTCTTTACCTCTGTAAATAACCTTGCAAATGGTAGTTTTATTTGTATACCTGCTCTTTGATGTCCTCAATAAATCAAATATCTTGTCCATATAATTCATTTCAGTGGCTTAATTGGTATATTTGTGAACTCTGAAGCGGTGCATGTACCTATTATCATTGTGGCTGTACACAATGCCAGAATGTACTTACTCATGTAGGCAACAAAAATCATCTTGAGATGAAAGATAGAAGAAACTGCCATTCAAGTTCTTCGGTTAAAGGTACTGATAATTTTTTTGGATGTCACTAGCTTAAGGATAAATCATTAAGTGTATTTGAAGTTATCCTCCCTTCATAAGTATAGAAACTCTATATATTTCCCCATTTCTGAGGAAGTCTTCTATGCAGTTGTGCATCCTATAGAACAGAACAAAAGAGCTTTTGGGCTTTTGAATAAATAAATGTAATCTATATGATCTGAGCAATGTTATGTTACTTCTTTGTTTCAAACGTTGTCTCGGCTATCTTGCATTCTTGATTAAGTTGTTTGCAGAATACCATTTTCTATGCCTTAAATCTTTGTTTTGTTTCAACTTTCATACTCTTTTGTTGATCTCAAATGCTTACATGAAGCTCTGCGTAATTTGTTTCTTAAGCTTTGCTTGAATTGAGAAAAAAACATCTTAGAAGCTTTAATTCATGTGGTTAAGAAGGTGCATTTCTAGACATTTGATCTTTAACAACAACAACAAACCCAATATATTCCCATAAGTGGGGCGGGGGAGGGTAGTGCGTACGTAGATTTTACCCCTACCTAGTGAAGGTAGAGAGGTTGTTTCCAATAGATCCTTGGCTTACATCTGATTTGTGAGTACTAATAAAATTATTCTTGATGTTTCTATCTCTGTGTGATTGTTGTTCATTTACCCAAAAAATTCTTTAGTCCTGAACTAAATGGTATTAGCTTGTGAACTTGATGAGATCTTCCAATATAAGTGGTTCTCATTCCAGATATTTGTTACGTGGGACATTGATCCTCATTTTTAAGTTCCATCAAAGAATGGTGGTGTCTGAAGTGACTTGTATGTATCTCAAATTAGTACATGTTATGTTCAACTAGCACAATATAGGATAATTTTCCCTACTGGATCAAAGCAGATGAGAAGAACTCATCTGGTTGTCTTCACTAAGATCTGAATATTGGTTTCTGGAAATTTTACCTGCCTTCTTTGACCTCTAGGCCACTCCTCTTTTTTTTTTTTTTTTTTTTTAAAGCAAATCCACTAGCCAGTGTGCCTAGAGCTATAGGCTACCCCTTTTGAATGGGCATATCATGTTGTTCTTTTTTCTTTTTCTTTTAAAAAAAAAATAATGAATAGGCTTATATCTAATCTACTCTAAGATAAGATTCAAGAGTTGATTATCCATAAAAGGACGGGTCATTGTTCAATATAACTTCTTTTACAGGAAGTCTCTGTCTTCTGTTTTATTTCGTAGTGTAATTTTGGTCCAGCAAAATATAGAGAGAGGAGATATTTGATAGATACATAATCTAAGTTAGATTCATGACCAATTAACCACATTAAATTGCTAGATCCCTTATTAACTAATCAATTCAAAATGGGCCATTAGACCTCTCTTTCTAAAATTATTGAAGACAACCATAAATGGCTCTATTTCAATTGCAAGGGTCACTCTCTCAAACCCCATTCGTCCATAAACACGAGTAGGGGTGTACATCGGGTTGGTTTGAATTTTACAATTATCAAACCAAACCAATTGTGTCGGGTTATTAAACCTAAAAACCAAACCAATAAAACTCGGATTTTTCACTCTCGATTTTTTTCGGGTTTTCTCGGGTTATTCGGGTTTTTCGGATTTTTTTTCCCGGTAAAACCTTCGTAGAACAAAACAAATAAATTGTGCTCAAAATATTTCTTTAGTCCTAGTAAGATACAACTATATAAAGTATTTTCCAAGAAAATAATACAAAATATGAGATATGTCATGGCATTATCCTAAAATATTTAACAATAAAGACAATAAAATTATGTAATTTAAGTATTGCTAATTAAAAAATAATAAAAATAAACATAATCTGAAAGTACTAAGTCATGCTAAAATAAGTAGACTAATAAGGGAGTATTAATTACATGACTAAACGCTAAAGGAAAAATAAAAATAGGTTATGCATTTTTATCTAAATTATTGCAAAACAAAAAATAGATATCCAATACATTCCCGTTCGTAGTATTGAATTGAATATCTTTTGTTAGCATTAGTATTTATTTGATTTTGGTTTGGGCTTTTGCTAGCACTACTTAATTTACTAATGTTAATGGCTATAAAACTTATTGCAACATTCAAAAGTTCTAAGTCCAGCCTTGAAATAATACCTCAAAAGATAAAATTATGAAATCTTTTAAGAAATATTTATAAATTAAATCACAATAATTATATTTATATATTAAATATATCTAAAATTTATATATATGTAATGTCGGGTTGGTTTGGTTTCGGTTTGACTTTCTTTAGTTAAAACCAAACCAAACCAATTATGGTCGATTTTTTTTCCAACACCAAACCAAATCAAACCAAACCATAATCGGGTTTTTTTTCTCGATTTGACTCGGATTATCGGGTTGGTACGGTTTGTCGGTTTCCTTTGTACACCCCTAAACACGAGCATGAAAAAGTATTTCAGTGTTTCTCCTTAACAACTTCCAAATTTTCAAAAATAGAAAATGTGTCACCGACGGGCTTGGTGGGACGACATCTCTTCGTACTTAATCAAAGATTTTGGTTTTTGGATCCGGGTCCTTAAAATGAGAAGTCCCGCTACCTCTTCAATGAATTCTACGCGGCGCGAAACCCCGAATAATCAGGTAAGTAAATTCTGAAAATGGTTAATTAAAAGAAATTAGAAAAGATAGAAAACAAACTGCAATCAGGGGTGGAGCTAGAACACGATTTACGGATTTGGCCGAATTCAGTAGATTTTGTTCAAACCATGTATTCGTTTTAAGAAATTCATCGAATATGTACGATTTATTAATTTAGAACTCACTAACTTAAACACATAAGATGCGATAACCCATAAACCTCAAATCGTGGCTCCGCCTTTGACTGCAGTACCATCACGGACCACGTTGCTCCTGCGGGCCATTTGCTTTTATACTCAATTTTGGAGTCACCATTGAATGCATTTGCATCTATACCCGCTTTTTGGGTCACGTTTTAACTTGGGCCCGCTTTGCAAAAAAAATTGCAAGCGTAACCACTTTTTCGCGTAACTTCAGCATACGGGGCTGAAGTAGCAAAGGCAATCACGCAAAACTTCAGCATTCTAGTAAATCAATTGTGCTGAAGTTTTTGTTTGTAATTGTTGAACTTAAGCATAGTAGCTGAAGTTTTGTTCTCTATTTGCTTAAGTTTTTGTTTGTAATTACTGAAGTTTTTGTTTTTGTAACTGGCTAACTTCAGCTCTAGAGCTGAAGTTTTTGTTTTGTAACTGACGAACTTCGGCTCTAAAGCTGAAGTTTTTGTTTTTGTAACTGGCGAAGTTTTTATTTTGTAACTACCCACACGAAGTAACTTAAAGTTGTGGCTTTAATTTTATTTGCTACTATTTGCTGAAGTACGACAGGCAGCTTTGAAACTTCTCTTCTTTATATGCTTATCTCAAGCAGTCCAACAACATAGAACCGTTTCACACCAAGTGGCTCAGAATCATCTCCAGTCCTCATTCCAATAGATTCTGCACAACAAGAGTTCATTTTTGTTAGTGCTAACAGTTGATATTCCTATTCTCTTCCTACTCACTTCATTTTCATCCACAAGGTGCATAAGATTCAAGTTACAAAACCAAGATAGAACCTTTACAGCTGAGGGTGTCGGCGAAAAGGAAAAAATGATTGAAAATTTATAAGACTCACCGGAGAAATAAGAAGAAGCAGATAGGGATGAACCTTACTTCTGGAAAAAGAAAAGATAAAACTTTGAGGAGGAGAAGGAGGAGAAAGGGGGCTGAAGTTGTTTAAAAAGTGGGTACAAGTTAAAAAAATGGGTATAGGTTAAATGGAGGCGACCAAATAGGACGCCCCGTGTAATTTTATATCCACTTTGCACAAAAATTTGCAATTCTATCCACTTTAGGATCAACTTTAGTCTGAAGTTGCGGGGAAAAAAAGGTTAGAAGTGCAATGCACTTAAGGTCAATTAAATCTACAGTGCAAAAGTTATACTTAAGATGCACTTAAGGCCAAATAGGTCTGAAGTGCAATCAATATTTTTATTACATAAAGTCAAATAGGTCTAAAGTGCAAGTTGTCGAGAAACGGAAATTTGTTTTTCGAATTTCAGCAATGCAATACACGATTCAACACCTAAATCTATTCAAAAATATCTCAAATTTAAAACATAACCTCCAGATATCATATAAACTCTAAATCATCTTAAGTTATCTATACTTTGGGTACTAATTAATTTTTTTAAAGTAAATACATGTTAAATGGGGGCGAGGTGTCCTGTAAATTTTTATATTTTCACGGATAAATGCCAATTAAGAATTGATAACTAAACATGATTGGTGGAGCTTTCCTGCACCGTCTAGAATCATGTGAAAACAGAAGGGTGGGAAAATGTTTGCTTAAGATCCAAGAACCTAAATAGTACATACTTTAAAATCTTCAGAACTTCAGTCACTTGTCAGTATCATGTTCCCAGCTCAGGTATTTCAAATTCATCATAATACAACTCTTAAACTAAGACACAATGGTCTCAATTTGATGACACGCTCCATGCAAATATTGTTCTTTTAATAACGATGATATTCGGATCAGTTTCCGCACATGTCAACTAATTAAATTGTACGATAATATAAAAATATTGTTAATGTAACTCAAGATGTTGAAATAGCCTCTGGCAGAAATATAGAATAAGACTGTATTACATAGACCCTTGTGGTCCGGCTTTTTTCCGAACCCCGCACATAGCGCAACTGTCTACCCTTTATATTGTTAAGGTAACTCAAATGCACAGGCAATTAGAATACTTAAAACATTGAGAACACCCCATGTGAAGAGGAAAAATAATAGGATTAAAATACCAACAATACTTAATTACTTCTCTATGCAGTCCCCAAGACGACAAGCTCTAATCAAAAGCATCAAACAACTATAATCATAGCCAAGCAGAGATGTCGTGATTAATATATACTTAGATCCCCTAAGTGCGCACAAGAATTAAGAAAATGCTGTGTGCCAAACAACAATTTTGTATAACAATTGAACAAAAAAACCTGGACTACATCTTTGACTAATGATGTATACAAAACCCCTGATCCAACAAACATAATTAAACGTATGATTCATTAATAAATTTAAAATAAATAGTGTAAATAATTATGAAATTTACAGTGTCGAGCCCTCAAGACTCAGTAAAATATAGGAGCAAGTGACAGAGACTTACAACTGTTTGATTATAAGTAAACAGTCAAAATCTCTTTGTCACTTTCCTCTTATAAATACACATAAAATAAATTACTCTAAGTTCACATATCTCTCCTAAAGAAAACTTCTCTAATCTCGCATATATAGTTTACATTATGAACATAATCTTTCTCCAAGTGCTTGTTACCCTTTTTTTTTTGGGTATCATAACCGAGAAATCATCGAGGGTCAATAACGCACAGTTCGAAACTCACTCGATGAATAATGAGCCCGCACAGTTCGAAACTCACTCGATGAATAATGAGCCCACCCCTCTATGTCTTTTTGTCATCTTGTTTTTTCATGTGTTGATTTACTAAAAGTTTGGCATATAGAAGCTCATTCCAAGCATCAGGTACACCAGGGAGGCACCAATGGCTGCAATCTTGGAACAACAATTCAGATTTTTTCTCCTCATTGGTCAATTTTTGTTTCCTATATATTGATGGGTGACCATCTTTTCTATAATCTGTCATTCTTGTGACATTCAGATAGGAGACTTGAGTTTTCATTCCTCTCAAGACTCTCTCCAATACATTCATCTTAGATGGATAAGGAGTAAGATATGTGTTGTTCTTGATTGGTTCTGTTTCATGGTCACAAGCTCCACCAGAATTCCACTGTCCACCACTGTCAAAAAAAATACATGGTTTAAGCAAAAGTTTTGGTGCAATTTTTTCATAGTTCAGTTAGTTACTTTAACGTGACAAAGAATAGTTTTGTAACTTTTTTATTATAGTGGATAGTTAAATGGTAACCAGATATATAAATATAATGATACAGCTACAGAGAAAAGAAGTTGGAACTATTGACAAGTAAATGTAATATGGTGTGTTTCAAGGTTATAATTACCTAAAATGAGATGCAGAATAACCTCTAAAGAGAACAAATGTCTTGTGGGGATTTACATGGGAATCAATCCATCTTCCCCATGTTGTTAAAGCTTTTCGAAATGCCTCAAGGACATCTAATTCGCTGTACACGTGACTTCCTTCTTGATAATAGTCCTTCCTGTAACATGCAACATTGTTTTAATTATTTTAAGCATAACAAACAGACCATATATGTTGAAAACTCAATAAATTTTACCCCAAGGAAGTCTTCTCGTGAGTCCACCAGTGGCCGGTGTTGAAGATTAATATATCTGCATTTTTATATTTATCAGCAGACTGTCCAATTAAATCAAGTCTAAGAGTTTCCTTCTTCACTCCTTTTTTATCTGCAAATTCCCATTCTTGAACCAAGAAAGGAGATACAAAGAACTCCACTCTGCAATTGTACTCCTGAATATTTAAGAAACAATTCATAAGAATAGGAACATATAATGATGGAAGGTAGCCTTGGCGTAACTGGTAAAGTTGCTGCCATGTGATCAGGAGGTCACGGGTTCGAGCCGTGAAAACAGCCTCTTGCAGAAATGCAAGGTAAGGCTGCGTACGATAGAACCTTGTGGTCCGGCTCTTCCCCGGGCCCCGCGCATAGCGGAAGCTTAGTGCACCGGGCTGCTTTTTTATTTTTATTTTTTATGAACATATAATGATGATGTTTAACAGCAGAAATGAATATCTTACTTCGAATAGAAATGAATAGGAAGCTTCTGTCCTAAAATGGTGTCTCCCAAATTCTTCATAAACCTTCTTCTGATCTTTTACAGAGTTTCTAAGTATGCAAACAAGTGATTCCCACATGTTCCTATTGAGTGAATCACCAACAAATACTAATTTTTTTCCTCTCAATAATTCCAGCATATGAGTGCCATTCAATCTGTCAAAAAAATCAACTGTAAGGATACTTAAATATGGAAGTAAATACCAATTTGACTAATCTGAGATCTGTTCAGTACATAATTGAAGAAAAAGAACAACTTTCAGATAAAGAAATCATGGTTTAACTAGTAACCGAAATCAAATCTAACAGATAATAATCGAAAATGGAAAATGCCATATTCCATAAGCATGAAACATCTTTAGAAATGGAAAACTAAAGAAGCATAGGATCCTTGAAGCCTATAATTTGGAGTTCATCAACAGCAACAACAACAACGCTTTAGTTCCAAACTAGTTGGGGTCGATCTAATTTGGAGTTCATAGATCAGATAAAAATATTTAAACAAGAATTAGGTTGAGCATAAACAGTAAAATCTTACCTTGGAAGAGTACAGGCATTGGGCTTCCATTTCATTTTAATGTAATTACTATCAGGTCTACCATTGAGAAAACAGTTGAATTGCTCATCAATAAGAGAACAAGAACCAGGTTTATACAAAGGGTAAGACTCATCTTTCACCCAATTCCCATCAAAGAAATCACAATCCAACAAAGACTTAACCACATCTTCATCCTTCTTCTTCGCCGACACATCTAAGTTAGTCCCATTACTCTGTTTTTTCACAAACGAGGATGTGAAATTACTCTTCACTCCCTCAATTTCTTTCTCTTTACTCCCATTAGCAGATTTTGGTGCTGAATTTGTTGTCTGATTTGCCTTCAAGACTCCAACTTTATCATCAAAATCTTTACTTTGGGGCTGATTCTTTGCGCTTGATGATTCTTTATTAGTTCCAGAAGAAGATTTTGGTGCTGAATTTGAGCTCTGATTTGCCTTCAAGACTCCAACTTTATCATCAAAATCTTTACTTTGGGTCTGCTTCTTTGGGCTTGATGATTCTTTATTAGTTCCAGAAGAAGATTTTGGTGCTGAATTTGAGCTCTGATTTGCCTTCAATACTCCAACTTTATCATCAAAATCTTTACTTTGGGACTGATTCTTTACACTTGATGATTCTTGATTCGACCCAGAAGAAGATTTTTGAGCTGTCACATTCACAGAAGGCTTCAAGGGGTTTTTCAAGACTTCAACTTTATCATGTGAGTCATTATTTGAAGTCACATTTTTCCCAATACCCAATTCTTTTTGCAAATTGGGAGGCTCAAATGTTGAGTTTTGGGATCTGGGAGTAGTAAAGTTTTGAACTTGCTGTGAAGAGTTGGGAAAAAAGTAAGAGTAAACTGAAGAAAAGTGAGATCCATAAGATTGATCAGAGGAAATCGGAGCTGATGTTGTAGAAATAGTTCCACTAGTACTAGTGCTACTGCTTAAAGAGAAAATGTTTGTGAACCAAGGAGAAGAAGAGTTAGGGGAAGGACTAAAAGCCAAGAAAAATGTAACAGCAACGAATACAAACATGAACCCATATGCACAAGTAACAGTTCTTTTGGTTTTCAGAAAAGAGAAGTGAGCTTTCAGGTCTGTAAAGAGAGTTTTTCCACCATTAATGGGTGTATATTTTGCTGTATCCATTTTCCTAGTGGCAATTTTTTTTTCAGAAAGTTTCTGGCGAGAAACACAAGTTATAGAGAGAAGTAGTTCAGCACTTCAGCTCAGAAAAACAAGGGAGATAAATGGCAATGGAGAGAGAAGAAGAAGGAGAGAAAGTTGGGTGAATAAGCGCGTTGTGTAGTGTGGTCTCTTCTGTGTGAAAGAGAGTGTGTAGAGAGAGAATGCCTTGTGGAGAAACACTTGACCTCGGTGTTTTCAAAAGAGATTAAGTTAGTGGGCGTTTGGCCATAAGAATAAATAAATTTTGGAAAATAGTGAAAATGGTATTTGAAAATTAGAATTGTGTTTGGACATGAATATAATTTTGGATTATTTTAAAATTTTTTAAGTGGCTTGAGTGTGAAAATTTTGAAAAATAACTTTTTGAAGTTTTTAAATTTTTGAAAAATTCCAAAATTTATCGTCAAGTGAAAATTAAAAATTTTATGGTCAAACACTATTTTCGAAAAAAAGTGAAAAAAATTTCATGGTCAAACGGGGACAGTACTACCTCCGGTTGATTTTAATTAATTTTTTAAATTATTTTCACACATATTAAGAAATTCACCTTTTAATATTAATTAATAATAAAATTGACCATATTAATCTTAAATTATTTATTAAAAATATAATAAATACTTCTGAGCTCTTTACTTCAAAGACAACTTCGAATATTTTAAAAAAATATTATGAATTATAAAAAAGGACTAAAAATTAATTAAGATAGATCGGAGGGAGTAACTAGTAAGAGCCTGTTTGGCCAATGTTTGGGAGGCTAAAGTACTTTTTGTGTTTAAAATTTGAGATGTTTGAGTTTGACCAAGATGAAACGCTTTTGAGCAATAACAATACAACATAATGAGCTTCTTTGAGCTTTCCGGAGAGAGAAAGACCAACCTCTCTCCAACTAGGTACTAACCTCCAGCCAACTAGGTATGGCCACATCCCCACTAGTGACCCCTGTTAGAAAACCATCGAAAACCCCCGATATACCACTTTTAGATCCAAACTCTGCTATGGACGAAGACAAAGCAGATAGAAATTCCAATCCAGTGTTCACACACAGGCCTTTGAATTAAATTCAGGAAACATTCCAATCCCATTGTCAGATGGGGACAAAATCAGGCTATACAAATCGTGGAAATACTCCTTGATTATTAAACTATTTGGGGGAAAATCCCACACCATTTACTCAAGGCCAAATTCTCCAATCTATGAAAACCAGATGAACCCCTCACCCTAATCAACCTAGGATGGGACTTCTTCATCGCCAAATTTAACAAAGAGGGAAGTATGAGCAAAATCCTAAGTGAGGGGCCATGGTTTGCGGCATAGAATTTCCTATCAATCCGCAGATGGGAACCAAATTTTATTCCGGTAGAATCTAAACTTGCCACAATGGCGGTATGGATAAGACTCCCACAATTGCCAATGGAATTTTATGACACGGCAATTTTAGAACAAGTGGGCAACAGAGTGGGAAAGCTTCTGAAAATTGATACTTGCACCTCTTTTATCCTAAGAGGAAGATACGCAAGAATAAGTGTCTAGGTTCCTCTGGACATTTCGGTAACAACGAACATCACTATTGGCATACACAACCAAGTGCTCGTTTACGAAAGGGAAGGGATTCTTTCTACGGGATGTGAGAGAATTGGCCATACCCTGAGAAGCTGCGAGTTCCTAACACCCGTCACCCAAAGAAAACATATCGGCGACACCAACAGTGAAGGCACCACAAAGGAACAGATCTGTGAATGGCGCACTGTTCCTTTTTCAAAACACAGACGCCATACAAACAAGGCCACTCAAGTCAACACCTAGGTAAGAGGTTCAATGCCTCCTCAGGTACGTTCCTTGACCCCAAACTAAAATCGGACATGGATTCCGGCAATCGAAATCCAAAACAAAAGTAGGCTATATATGTCATGAGGCTTAATGAACAACCTTTACACACTATCAAAAATGGATTACATGGGGAATAAAAATTGGGCCTGGGGCACCTTGGCCCGTCTCCTACCAGCTCTACGGGCAAAGCACACGCTAGCCCAAACAAATGATTCTCTGGGTTAAAAAGGCAATTGGATGCCTTCGACCCATTGACAAAAGATCCCTTTCTTGGGATTACGGAAGCGTGTCAGGAACAGAGGGAAAGGATGGAGCCCAAATCGAGTAGTATCTCAGCATTTGATACTTACCCAAATTTGGGTAATTATACCATGACAAACAAGACACATATTAAATATGCTACAGTGGGCCACCCACCCAACCCAACAACCTAACCATTCCCTATCCCAAACCCACACTCAAACAATGAACATACCCATCCTGACTGCACCCCTCTCAATAGAGGAAATCAAGTGCCTTGGAAAAATCAAACTCACCTTCTCAGCAGTGAAGTGACACTGAGTGTCAATCCCTCAAGATTGAGCAAAGATCTCAATCGACACAGCATGAATTCTAACAGCCTTCAAACGGATTATATCTAGGCAACTGAATATATGCCTCCGATTCTAAGCTTAACCAGTGATCCGTCCCAAAAATCATCTCTCAATGGCGACTCCAAACAATCCCAACTCCCCACCAAGCAAACACCCCTCACAATGTCCACCCTTCTACTACCACCAGACTTGATGCCGGAGTCGTGGATGGAGATGGCCCTACAAGTACACTCCTAAAACTTGCAAATGATGGTGGGACTAGTACCGATCTCCATCACCATCCAAGACCTACGCTACCTGGCACAGCTAGCAACCTACCTTCTCCACTAGGGTTTGTCCAATTATTGGACATCAGCTATGGCTATCCACCCTCCTCCAAGCCCAGTACATGGACACACAACAACCCCTATCAATGGAGGAGCTCAACTCTCTCATGGGGAAACTCTGCCAAATAATGCCCTTATTTCTATTAATGGACCTGAACTTTCCTCTCCTATCACCGGCCTTCGCCATGTGGCCACAAGTGAACCAACCCACTCTCCCACCAACAAATCAGTTTGCAGCCATGGACATGCTAATAAAGGAGACGAACCAAACCCTAGTCTACCTCAAAGAGTCCAACGCAAACCTGGAAAGCACATTGGAAAAGCTAGGAGTCCCAAAGTTAACAGTCCTCCTCATGCAAGAAACCCAGGTGATCGAGTTCAAAGAGTTGTTCGGAGAAATGCTTATTGCTCTCTGCCCCAGAAAGCTAGTAAGCTGCCAACTAAATCTCTAAGATCCCTCATCTCCAAGCTTAGGGAACTCGGCAGTGTCAATAAGAGTGAAAGCGACCCTTGTGGGAACCATATCATAGACCCTAAGCTAATCAAGGAGACTACTAGGGATTTTTTTAAGAACCTCTTTATCACATCCCATACCTCATCCACCTACAAGAGAGGTCACAGTGAGAATAAACCCACTAGTCCTTACTGATAGCATGAGGGTGTCCTTGGACCAACCACTTAGGATCTCTGAGATTAAAATAGCCATGAACTCTTTTAATCCTCTTAAAGCACCTGGGCCTGATGGGCTGTCCCCTTTCTTCTACCAAAAATACTGGTTTATCCTATCCACCCATGTCAACCAGCTCTACCACAAAGTGTTTAATACCTCAACCATGCCCCCTGAAGTTAACAAGACCCTCTTTTGCTTGATCCCTAAATGCCAGAATGCTATCCTTGTAAAGAGCTGTAGACCTATTGGACTGTGCAACAGAGTGTACAAACTTGTAAAAAAATAGTTAACAAGATCAAGCCTATCCTTCTGACTATTATTGGGCCATCTCAGGCTAGTTTCCTCTCAAATAGAAGGGCTACTGATATTGCCATAATTTTTCAGGAATACATCACTCATTTTCAAAAGATGAAAGGAAAAATACCAACATGATTCTCAAGATTGACCTAGAAAAAACCTTTGACAAACTTGAGTGGTCCTTCATTAAGGACTCCCTATTTTTTTTCAACTTCCCCCTTAAGCTAATCAAACTGATCCTCTCTTGCATCTCCACAACTTCCATATCTATCCTGGTCAATGGAAGCCAAACTGAACCTTTCCGCCCTACTAGAGGCATCAGGCAGGGAAACCTCATCTCTCTCTGCCTATTCATTATTTGCATGGAAAGGCTATCAAGGAATATTGACCAGGCAGTCCTAAGAAAAGACTAGTTTTCAATTACTATCAGTAGAAATGACCCAAAAATCTCTCATCTTTTTTTTTGCTGACGATCTTACACGGTTTGGTAGAGCCAACAAAAAGAGCAGTGAAACAATCTTGGCAACTTTAGATGAGTTTAATAATGCGTCATGCCAAAAGGCCAACTTTAAAAATCTAAGGTTATATTGCAGCTCAATGTTAGGAATTAGGAAAAGCAGAGATTTTGGTAAATATCTAGGCTTTTCCATCTTCCATAAAAGGCCTACCAATAAAGTCTTCCAGTTCATTTTTGATGGTATGAACACTAAGCTGGCTGGTTGGAAAACCAAAATGCTAAACATGGATGGTCGTGCAACTCTAGCAAAATCAAGCCTGGGAGCATTCCCAGCCACATCCTTGAGCTATATAAAGTTACCATCGCACATCTCCAACCAGATTGATAAAATCCAAAGGGACTTTACATGGGGAACACCTGCTGAAAAAGAAAGTTTCACATGATTAAATGGGATACCATTATAAAGCCTAAAAGCAATGGGGGTCTGGGCATTCAGCAAGCCCACATAAAAAACAAAGCTAGCCTGACCAGCCTAGCTTGGAGGCTCTACAACAACATTGACACCATGTGGGCTAAAGTTCTGATTAGAAAACACTATAGTGGTAACCAACCTAGAGCTAACCCTAAAATCAGGACCTGGCAGTGCATTCAGGAAGGATGGAAGGTTGTCCATAAAGGGGATAACATATTTACTGTCTTAAGGCCTTTAGATGGGTTGTCCATAAAGGAGACATAGTCAATTTCCTATCTGACAATTGGATTCCCAATATGCATCCCCTCAACATAATCGTCCAGGAGCCTTGGCAAAACCATGACCTGACTATTAAGATAAACACCATCCTCAGCAATGGGGAATGGAACTTTGATGCTATCCACTACCCCTTCCCCAGGGAAATTAAGTATGTTATCCAATCTACATTCATCCATCTTTCTACTAACTCTGAGGATAAGCTCATCTGGAAGTAAAAATTGCACGGGGCGCCCTATTTGGTCGCCCCTATACCTATTTTTTAAAAAGATTTTAACTTGTACCCATTTTTTAAACAACTTCAGCCCCCTTTCTCCTCCTCATTCTCCTCCTCAAAGTTATATCCGCCCTCAATCTGATAGTTCCATTAGAAGAAATTCAAAGCTTTCTTACCAAATGTGTTTTGGTGATGCTGTCAAACTATTTTATAATTCCAAAAAACCTGAGAAAAACAAGGTATTCAAGACCCACAGTAAGTCAATAGGACTGGAAAAGGTTAAACATGAACAAATAAATGAGAAGAAATTAAATGGGCAAGCAGTGGCAGTGGAAAAGTATCCAACAGAGAAACTTCCTAGCTTCTAGGTCTTTGAATATCAAGTTAATACCATTTGAAGGAGGCAATCCAATCAAACCAAATTGACATCGAATCATATGGAAAATCAGTTAAAACTTCAACTCTAAGAAGGCTGAGACCAACCCCAACTCTAGCCATGATGACGCCTTCATCTAGATTTGGAAGCTAAGAGTCCCTAACAAAATTAAGTTCTTCACCTGGATAATGCAACATAACAGACTCCCCACTGCCATACACTTAAACAACATCGGCTTAAATGTTAGCCCATTATGTCACTTCTGCTCCTCTGGCTTGGAAGGCATCAACCGCATCTTCTTTGAATGCTCCAATGCAAGGGCATTTTGGAACTCCTTAACTCTGGAGTGTACCAACAAATCCTCCCACCCACATCTTGTGTTCTCAATAACCCACAGGGAGGATACATGGCACAAGGTCAAGAATATGCAGTTTAACAATGCTATCACCTGGAAATCCCTTCTACCATTCTATTTTTGGGGCCCATGGCTCATTAGAAATAATAACCTTTTTGAGAACAAAAAGAACATTGTCCCAGTTAAACAAACCATTGCTAGAGCCACGGAATGCTATACTATTGCTGTGCAACATAGGGAAAAAAATGAAATAACTGAAATCCACATCAAGTGGAAGCCACCCCTATTGGCGCATATAAGCTCAACATTGATAGGGCAGCATGTCCTCCATCAAGAGTAGGTGGAATTGGGGGTGTCATTAGGAATAGCATGGGCGGCTGGATTCTAGGTTATATGAGAGGTCTACCTCATACCACCGGCCTAGAGGCTGAAATTCAAGCTCTATGGCAGGGGCTCACATTAGCCCTCCAGCACAAGCTCACACCACTTCAAATTTTCACTGATTCTGGATAGGTTGTAAGAATGATAAAGGAGGGAAACATGCATTTTAATTCTATTATTCTTGAATGCAGGTCATTGATGGAACAGCTGGGAAATCCAACATTGGAGCATGATTTCAGAGAGCAAAATCAGGTGGTGGACCTCCTCGCAAAGGAAGGAGCAGAAAAAAAAGACTTTTGATAGGACAAGAATTTTGACAGTCCCTCCGGTATTTGTAAACAAGGCACTATAGGCAGACATCCTAGGAACTGTTTTTGTACGTAAAATTAGGGTGAACTCCCTTATAATGCAAGACAATGTTAACACAACAACAGGTAACTATTTTGGCATTTATATAATTATCTAGTTCACACAAAAAAAAAGTAGTTTTTTTTGTTTTAAGAACAAGTTATAATTTACCAAGTAATATCAGGCTTAAAAGGGTACTATTTGTAGAGAATTTTTCCAAAAAACAAAAGCAAAAATAAAAAATTTCTTTATTTAGGACAAAAACATCACTTACAATAAATTTATATTTTTTGAATTATCTCAATAATTAAACCTTTTTTCCTACGATCTCTTCTTCATTTTTTTTTATTCATCGTATTCTTGTTCCTCTTTGGAATACAAGAAATAGTTATCTTCTTTTATATAGTAATTTATAGAATACATTTTTAATTTATAAATGAATGATGTAGTTTGATATATCTAAATTATCATGTAAACAATAAGTAATATCAGATATTTGATATTATTACTTTGGATAATTATATTTATTAAAATTTTTAATTTTTATTTTTACTTTAAGTATTATATTTTAATTAAATTTTTTAATAATAAATATTTAAATTTATTTCTCTTTTAAAAAAATATTAATTGCAAACTAAATCTTTACTGTTCTTTTTTGTAATTTAATAATCAAAAGTATTTTTTTAGAAAGACTAGTTAATCACAATTTGCTTAATAAGTATGATAAAAAGTATTATTCAAATGAATTGGTCAAACATAAACTACTATTCTCTAAAAGTACTTTTTAAAATAAACATTTTTTTTTGCAATTTGGCCAAACAGGCTCTAAATATCCATCCATTATTCATTAGTAATTTCGGATTTGAGCGATGAAAAGTTAGTCGTATTTGATAGAAAGTAACAAACACGGAAGAAATATCAATAAAAAAATTTAATTTATTATATATTTGCGCAATAAACTTTCTTAAATAATCAAATTATCTAAAAAGTAATTTTAGATAATTTTTTTATAATTGCTAAAATTAGTAACTTAAAAATAAGACAAGTATACGAAACCATAAGTTAAAATGCAATATTAACATAAAAATATATCTATCAATGTATTCAACTTAAATTTATCTACAAATACGAATTTGGCAATCTGGTGTGAATATTGACGAAATAAACAAGCTTACTCACACATCTTTAACTTTCGCCAAAAAATATTTGCAAGTAATAGTTATATCATATACAACTTATCAACTGTCAAATAGTACCTTTTTTTTTTTTTAACTTGGACCAACTTTGTTCAAATGCCTAGTTATTTAACAATGAACCAATTACTTAAATGAAAAACCGTTAATACTAAATAAGTATAGATTAAAATAAGAGCTGCATCAATACTTATTAATAAATCCTTTATTGAAAAGTATTAGTGATTCTGCAAGCGAAGTGGACTCAAAAAGTAAAAGTTAGCTTCACCTTTCGGAAACTTTGTCAATGTGTGTTGACACTTTTGGGCGTTAAAATGACACTCGTTTTGATGTTATTAGCCGGAATGCCACTGTCTCGGTTTCGCCAGAGAGAATTGAGGAGACAGATGAGTTTACGGCGGAAGTGCTTCCACGTGTACACTTCTTAATGTGCCACTTTGCCTGGCAAATGTTGTGTTTTAAATTAGAATGTTTTTTCTAAAGATAGAAAGTGTACTACAAAATGAAATATTTTTTTCTTTTTATAGTAGTCTTCATCAAATGAATTACACAAAACTGAACTATGAAATACTCTTTTTAGATTTAAGAAAACCACAAATTGTTAATGCAACAGGTGGCATATTCTGTTTTCACCAATATAAAGTCTAGCATGAATAATAAGTAGCTAGTTACAAATTTACTGTTTTATGAGTAAATTAGTAACAAAAAAGCAGTTCCATTGTTCAGGAGAAGGAGCTGATATTGTATTTTAACCTGTTTTTTTAGTCGGGTTTCTATCCTTTTTATTTTCATCGTTGTACTTAATCTATATTGTGTACAAGTAAAATCGGAGAAATGGAAGGAAAGCACAACCTGACATGGCCTCAAGTAAAGTCAAGGGATTCCACGTCTCAAAGCCCGAGGAGGACGAATAGTGCACTCGAGACTGGACGCAGCCGAGCATTGGGCCCGAGCAAAGTGAAAAGCAGAGACTAAGGGAAAAAATGGTTAGACAGGATAAGCAAGGAGCCGAAATATCCGCCCTCAACCGTGTATTACGAGACGAACAGGAGGACGAATAGTGCACTCGAGACCGGACACAGCCGAGCATTGGGCTCGAGTAGAGTGAAAAGCCGAGACTAAGGGAAAAAATGGTTAGACAGGATAAGCAATGGGCCGACATATCCGCCCTCAACCGTGTATTACGACACGAATCTTGCTCGATATCAACTGTGTATCAACATTTACGGGAAAGAGAAGATTTTTTTTACCTTATTTAGATTTGTACTAGGAATGAAATTTTTCTACTGTACAAAGGGGAGACCTTTTATATTTTAAGACCATTGTTGGCACACACATCAAAGCAATAAAGTTAAGCTTTGTTCTTTAGCTATTGTTCAAAGTGTTCATGAGCTGCTTGTTTATTAAGTTGCGACCGAGCTCATTCCAAGGTCTAAATCGAAATCGATTTTTGAAGGTTCATTGCAAAGCTAGACTTATTCATCAATTACATTTGGTTTGATCGCTCTAATTTCCTTTAATTCAATTATATTTTTCATAGTTTGTTCGTGTTAGATTGAACCACATATCCTTTAAACCGTGTATAAATTCAGTTGTTCCTCATTTTAAGGGCAAACATTTAGGCGCACACTGTGTGGTAAAGTATAATAGTGGATTTAATACTAATCTCCATAACACACCCTATTTTACACTTATTCTTTGATGTTTGATTTCGGGTTAATCTAAAATGTCAAATTCCCAGTTTGCTCACTTAAATGTTGACATCGAGTTAGGCCACCACGGTGAAAACAATAACACTGTACCAAGCAATGACGTATCCCCTGTTGATCCCAAACATTGACCCGATCGATGCTAACTCACAAGTTGTCATCAACATCAACCTACCAACTGATCCCGAAAATAGCATTTGCGGGGCACCCGACCATCAGTTCGAGAAGCACTCGAAGGGGAAGGTGATAGATTTAGATTACGATTATTTTCGAGATGTTACAAGCTCAGCAAGCGGTGATAGCACAGCTACAGATCCAAAATTACGCCCAGAACATGACCGAACCCAAGCAGGTTAGAGAAAACGCTCAAAGAGATGAACAGGTTACCATGGAACCGGATGAGTTCGGACCCGAAGAAACTTCCGAGGTTATGAAAATGCTCGAAGCACCAACAAAGCGAGTGGAGTCCAGTGAGAAAAAGATAGAGGCAAATTACAAGAAGGTGAAAACTTACAATTCGAGGGTCGATAAGGTCTCGGGAGCGCCTCCAATAATAAAAAGGCCGGCTTCCAAAAAATTCATTTAGAAACCATTCCCCCCAAGTGCGGCACCGAAGCCAATTTCGAAGAGATTCCGAATTCACGACATTCCCAAATATAATGGGACCACAGGTCCAAACGTGCATGTAACCTCCTTTACATGTGCAATAAAAGGCAATGACCTAGAAGATCACGAGATCGAGTCGGTGTTATTGAAGAAAATTGGGAAACCTTGTCCAAAAGAGCAATGATATGGTACCATAACTTGCCTCCAAATCCAATTGATTCATTTGTTATGCTTGCAGTCGCCTTTTGTGATGACCCAAAAGGTCATCTCGTGTTTTAGAATCCACTTCGCAGTTCTGAGGCCTTCAAGATCTCATTTTCTTTCTCCTCGATTTGTGTGCACAGTCCGAGCGTATATACGGAAAGCCTTTATGTGAAAATTTGAGAAAATGCTAATTTTGCCTTTAAAATTGAATTTAAGTTGACTTCTGTCAATATTTTAGGTAAACGGATCCGGACCCGTGATACGACGGTCCCGATATTCCGTAAAAAAATATAGGACTTGGGCGTATGCTCGGAATTGAATTACGAGGTCCCTGCCCGAGAAATGAATTTTTGAAAGAAATTGTTTAACTAAAAATATAAGAGTTTTTGGAAATTTAAGATGCTTGAATTTGATGGTATCGAGCCCGTATTATGGTTCCGGAGTCCGGCACAGGTTTAATATGGTATTTAAGTTGTGCGTGAATATTTGGTAAGTACTGGAATTCATATGACGTGATTCGGACCCTCGGTTGTGAAAATAGAAACTTTAAGAGTTCTTGAGATTTTTCTTTGATTTTGATGCTAAACTCGTAGTTTTAGGTGTTATTTTGGCGATTTGATCGCACGAGTAAGTCTGTATGATTTTTTAGGTTGGTGTGCATGTTTAGTTTGGATCCCCGAGGGCTCGGGTGAGATTCAGATAGGTTTCAGGATGTTCTGGTGTCCTAATATTTTGTTTTTTTGCGTTCGCGATGCAGCTCACGCAAACGCGAAGCACAAGCTGGGCTGGGGAGGGATTTCTTCTAGGCAAATGCGAGGCCTTGGTCGCAAACGCGGAGCACTGGGGGGCTTGCTCTTCGCGAACGCGGCTGGACACACACGAACGCGTAGTGTAATGGAGGTGGGCTGGGAATCGATCCTTTCTTCTACGCGAACGCATACAGCAGTCCGTGAACGCAAAGGCCGGGGGGGCATACCCTTCGCGAATGCATGGAAGATCTCGCGATCGTGTAAGCCTAAGGAAGGCTGCTCTTCGCGAACACGACAGTGCTCACGCAAATGCGATGAACACTGTCGCCCAGCACTTAAAACGGAATCAGAACAGGAATAAGGCCCTAATTTCATATTTTCAAAAATTAAAAGGCATAGAGGCGATTTTCAAGAGACAAGTTCTTCCCCAAAGTGTTGGTATATGATTCTAAGCCACTTTATTTCAATTACCCATTGCATTTCATCAATTTTCATTCAAAAATCTAGGGTTTGCATGGTAGAAATTGGGGATTTGGGTAGAGTTAGGGCTTTTTGTATAATTGGAATTTAGACCTCGATTTGGGGTCGGATTTCGAAACTAATTGCATATTCGGGATTATGGGTGAATGGGTATTCTGGTTTTGGTCCGAACCTCGAGTTTTGACCAAGCGGGGCCGGGGTCGATTTTTGGTTTTTTGGAAAAAATGATAGAAAAACTATAATTAAGCATTGGAGTTGAATTCTTTAGCATTTATTGATGTTGTTAAGTTAATTATGACTATTACAAGTGAATTGGAGGCAAAATTGAGAGGGAACGCGGTATTTGAGGCTTGAGTTGGCTTGGAATCCGAGGTAAGTGTTTGGTCTAATCTTAGCTTGAGGGAATAGGTGTTGTGTCTTATTTTTTATGTGTTAGTGTCGAGTACGACGTATAGGTGAGGTGACGAGTATCTATACGTTGGTGTCAAGCATGCCCATGAGTCTTATATTAAGATTGTTGTGATTTTATTATGTATTGTTCATGCTTAAATTGATGATTAGCACTGTGGAACAAGACTTATGATAAATTCTTGGTAATTGACCATTGTCGAGTATTGGCTCAAGTCGAGTTTTATTTTGTGAAGTAACTATTGAAACTAGATTGGTTATAGCTGATTCCCTTGCCGGGATGATATTGTTTCTATTGTTGACTCCCTTGCCGGGACGGTATTGTTTCTATTGATGTTTCTATTGTTAATTCCCTTGCTGGGATGTTATCATTCATTTGTTTAGGCGAGGAAGAGTGTAAAGCACGAAGGGTGATGCCGTGCATGATATTGAGAGTGAGAGTTAATGCACGAAGGGTGATGTCGTGCCGATATTGTGAGTGTTAATGCATGAAGGGTGATGTCGTGCCATACTAATGAAATTGAAAGCATGAAGGGTGATGTCGTGCCATGATTATGAGAGAGTAAAAGCACGAAGGGTGATGCCGTGCCGTTTCTGTTGATTTCTATGGTGAGGACGAGAGTAAAAGCACGAAGGGTGATGTCATGCACTTGTTACTGTGTTATTATTTCCGTTGCTTCAAGTTTGATATTTGCCTTGTAGCCTTACTTTATTATTGTCATAACCTGATATCCCCCTCAGCATGTTTCCCATTTCCCAACTTATTCTGTTTAATTCTTGTTATTATTGCTTCTTGTATATGATTTAATTGCACAGGTTTATATGGTTATTGCGTCCTAGCCTCGTCACTACTTCGCCGAGGTTAGGCTCGACACTTACCAGTACATGGGGTCAGTTGTACTGATACTACACTCTATACTTTTTGTGCAGATCATGGTACTGGACCCTATGGATCGTAGTTCGAGGTTGCTGGCTTCAGTTCAGTTGAGACCCGAGGTAGTCCTGCAGGCGTCCGCAAGCCTTGGCGTCTCTTTCTATCATATTTCCTTTCTGCTGCATCTATTTCTGAGACAGATTTGTATTTTCTTGTTCAGACCACTGTTTGTAGTATTCGTAGACAGTCCCTGAAATTGTGACACCAGTTCTGGGTGGAGTTTTATTATGGATTTCGTATTAGTATTCATTTAAACTGTTAAATTTTGTACTTCCGCATTTTGTTTTCCACTGATTCTCTCATATCATCTGGTAAATTGTTAAAGATAAAGGAAAAAGGTAAAATAATCAAAAACGTTGGCTTACCTAGCGGGTTCAATGTTAGGCGTCATCACGGTCCCGACAGTGGGAAATTCGGGTCGTGACAAGTTGTTATTAGAGCTCTAGGTTGCTTTGATCTCACAATTCACGGACAAGCTTAGTAGAGTCTGAGGGATCGGTACGAAGACGTCTGTGTTTTCCCCCAGAGGTTACGGAGTTAGAAACAGTTTCATTTCTATTCATCTCTGTCGTGCAGTTTGATTTCTCAATGCTAATTAAATTTCTACTATGTTCTTTCGCAGATGGCGAGAACACGTGCTTTTTTATCCACTAATCAGCAGCCCGAGCCCCAGTGGCAGCTCCTACGAGGGGTAGAGGATGAGGCCAAGGCCGAGGTAGGGGCAGGGCTCAGCCCAAAGCAACAACACCAGCGGCGGAGCCTCAAGTAGAGTTTGAGGAGAGGGCTCCAGCCCAGACCGTTTCGGCAGGACCATCTCAGGTTCCAGAGGGTTCTTCGCTACCCCGGTACTCCAGGATGCTCTAGTCCGTGTAGTAGGCCTTATGGAGAGTGTCGCCTAGGCAGGCTTACTTCCTGTAGCACCAGCTGTCTCTCAGGCTGGGGGAGGAGCACAGACTCCCTCTACCCGCACTCCAGAGCAGATGACTCCTCAGTTTCAGACTCCAGCAGCTCAGCTAGTTGGGGTAGTTCAGCCGGGTGTTGTAGCTCAGACCGGTGATGGAGCAGCTATGTATGTTGATGCTTTGTGGAGGTTGGACATGTTCACCAAGCTTTTCACTACTACCTATGGCGGTACATCTTCAGAGGATCCCCAAGACTATTTGGACAGCTGTCACGAGGTTCTACTGAACATGGGGATAGTGGACACCAATGGGGTCGACTTTACTGCTTTTCGTCTGTCAGGTTCTGCCAAAACTTGGTGGAGAGATTATTGTTTGGCTAGACCAGTTGGATCACCGATTTTGACTTGGGACCAGTTCTCAGCTATTTCTGGAGAAGTTTCTTCCTATCACTAAGAGGGAGGACTATCAGAGGTAGTTTGAGCGTCTCCAGCAGGGTTCTATGACCGTCACTCAGTACGAGACGAGATTTATTACCTTGGCCCGTCATGCTCTTATTATTCTTCCCACCGAGAGAGAGAGGGTGAGGAGGTTTATTGAGGGATTAGCTCAGCCTATTAGATTGTAGATGGCTAAAGAGACAGAGAGTGAGATTTCTTTCCAGGATGCAGCCAATATGACTAGGCGAGTTGAGATGATTCTATTGCAGGGGAGTGGTCAAGGGTCTGACAAGAGGCCCCTTCATTCTTGCAGGTTCAGTGGTGCCTCATCTGGAGGCAGGGATTCTTTTGGTAGGGGCCATCCTCCTAGGCCGTTTCATTTAGCACTTCAAGCTTTTCACAGTGCTCCAGGTGGTCGTGGTTCTCATATGCAGTATTCTGATCCGTTGCCCTATAGTGCACCACCAGCTCCTATCATTCCACTGCCAGTCCAGAGTTTTTAGGTGGTTACTCAGGCCGTTAGGGTTAGTTTTAGGGTCAGCAGTCTCAGTAGCCGAGATCTTATTATACATGTGGTAATCTGAGGCACATTGCTAGATTTTGCCCTCGAGCATCGAGCGGTTCTCAGCATCAGGGTTCTCGTGCCATGGTTCCGGCACCGGGCGTGCCATCGTCTGCTCAGCCAACTAGAGGTAGGGGTCGAGGTGTTAGAGGTGGAGGTCAGGCCGTTAGAGGTGGAGGTCAGGCAGCTAGAGGTGGAGGCAGCCAACAGGAGGCCATCCCAGGGATGTAGTTCAGAGTGGTGGGGCCCAACCCCAATGTTATGCTTTCCCAGCCAGGCCTGGGGCTGAGGCATCCGATACTGATATCACAGGTACGGTTTCAGTTTGCAGCAGAGATGCTTCAGTTCTATTTGATCCAGGATCTATATACTCCTATATGTCTTCTTATTTTTCTTCATATCTGGTTGTGCCTCGTGATTCTTTGAGTGCTCCTATTTATGTGTCTACACTGGTGGGTGATTCTATTGTGGTAGATCGTGTTTATCGTGCTTGCATTGTCGTTATTGGGGGCCTTGAGACCCATGTAGATCTCCTATTTCTCGATATGGTAGACTTTGATGTCATTTTAGGGATGGATTGGTTATCCCCTTATCATGCTATATTAGACTGTCATGTCAAGACTGTGACCTTAGCATTGCCGGGGTTGCCTTGTTTAGAGTAGAGAGGGACTCCTGGCCATTCTACCAGCAAGGTTATCTCATATATGAAGGCTCGGTGTATGGTTGATAAGGAATGTTTGTCCTATTTGGCATATGTTCTTGATTCTAGTGCCGAGGTTCCTTCTATGGATTCTGTGCCCGTTGTTCGTGAGTTTCCAGAGATATTTCCTTCGGACCTGCCGGGGATTCCACCCGATAGGGATATAGACTTTTGCATTGATTTGGCCCTTGGCACTCAGCCCATTTCTATTCCACCATATTGTATGGCCCCGCCAGAGTTGAAAGAATTGAAAGAATAGTTGCAGGACTTGCTAGATAAAGGCTTTATTAGACCTAGTGTCTCACCTTTGGGTGCACCGGTGTTGTTTGTTAAGAAGAAGGATGGGTCGATGAGGATGTGCATAGATTATCACAGTTGAACAAAGTTACCATCAAGAACAAGTATCCATTGTCGAGGATTGATGATTTGTTTGATCAGCTTCAGGGTGCCAAGGTATTTTAGAAGATTGATTTGAGATCTAACTACCATCAGTTGATGATTAAGGCATTCGATGTCCCTAAGACAGCTTTTCGCACTCGGTACAGGCATTATGAGTTCTTAGTGATGTTATTTGGGTTGACAAATGCCCCAACAACTTTCATGGATTTGATGAACCGAGTGTTCAAGCCTTATTTGGATTCCTTCGTGATTGTCTTCATTGATGATATTTTGATCTATTCCCGCAGCCAGGAGGAGCATGAGCAGTATCTATGAGTCGTTCTTTAGACTCTGAGGGATAGTTAGTTGTATGCTAAGTTTTCAAAATGTGAGTTTTGGTTGAGCTCAGTAGCATTTAGGTCACGTTGTATTAGCAGAGGGTATTCAGTTGGATCCTAAGAAGATTGCGACAGTTAAAGACTGGCCTAGACCCACATCAGCTACAGAGATTTGGAGTTTTTTGGGTTTGGCGAATTATTACTGCCGGTTTATGGAGAGGTTTTCATCTATAGAAGCCCCGATAACCAGGTTGACTCAGAAGGGTGCCCATTTCAGGTGGTCGGACAAGTGTGAGGCGAGCTTTTAGAATCTCAAGACAGCTTTGACCACAGTGTCGGTGTTAGTATTGCCCATAGGTTCAGGACCATATATAGTAGATTGTGATGCATCTCTCATATTGGACTTGGTACGGTGTTGATGCATAATGGAAAGGTTATTGCATATGCTTCGCGGCAGTTGAAGATTCATGAGAAGAATTATCCAGTTCATGATTTGGAGCTAGCAGCCATTGTTCACGCGCTGAAAATTTGGAGGCATTATTTATATGGCGTGTCATGTGAGGTGTTCACAGATCATAAGAGTTTGCAGTATTTGTTCAAGCAAAATGAGCTAAATTTGAGGCAGAGGAGGTGGTTGGAGCTATTGAAAGACTATGATATCACCATCTTATATCATCTAGGGAAGGCCAATGTAGTGGCCGATGCTTTGAGTAGGAAGTTAGCCAGCATGGGCAGCCTTGCGTATATTCCGTTCGGTCAGAGACCACTTGGTTTGGATGTTTTGGCTTTAGCCAATCAGTTCATGCGGTTGGATGTTTCTGAGACCAGTCGTGTGCTAGCTTGCACAGTCGCTCGTTCTTCATTATTTGAGGGTATCAGAGATCGACAGTATGATGATCCCCATTTGCTTGTCCTTAGAGACACAGTGCGGCACGGAGGTGCCAAGCAGGTTACAGTTGGATATGATGGAGTTTTGAAGATGCATGATTGTATTTGTATGCCTAATGTGGATGGACTTCGTGAGTTGATTTTAGAGGATGCCCATAGCTCCTAGTACTCTATTCATCCAGGCGCCACTAAGATATATCAGGACTTGCGGCAGCATTATTGGTGGAGGAAAATGAAGAAGGATATTATGGCATATGTAGCTCGGTATTTGAATTGTCAGTAGGTAAAGTACGAGCATCAGAGACCTGGTGGTTTGTTTCAGAAAATTGAGATTCCTGAGTGGAAGTGGGAGTGTATCACTATGGACTTCGTTGTTGGACTTCCACGGACTCAGAGGAAGTTCGATGCAATATGGGTTATTATGGATAGGCTGACTAAGTCAGTGCTTTTCATTCCTGTGGCGGTCTCATATTCTTCTGAGCGGTTAGCGGAGATTTATATTCGTGAGATTGTTCGTCTTTATAGTGTGCCCGTGTCTATCATTTTTGATCGAGGTACGCACTTTACCTCGCATTTCTAGAGGGTAGTGTAGCGTGAGTTGGGTACGCGGGTCAAGTTGAGCAAATCATTTCATCCTCAGACGGACGGACAGACCGAGCGTACTATTCAAATTTTGGAGGATATGCTCCGAGCATGTGTTATTGACTTTGGAGGTTCTTGGGATCAGTTCTTGCCATTAGCAGAGTTTGCCTACAACAAAAGTTACCAGTCGAGCATCTAGATGGCTCCTTATAAGGCATTATATAGTAGGCGGTGTCGGTCACTGGTTGGGTGGTTTGAACCGGGAGAGCCTCAGTTGTTGGGTATAGATTTAGTCCAGGATACCTTTGATAAGGTTAAGATCATTCAGGATAGGCTTCGTACAGCTCAGTCCATGTAGAAGAGTTATACCGACCATAAGGTTCGTGATGTGGCATTCATGGTCGGGGAGCGAGTGTTGCTTTGGGTGTTTCCCATGAAGGGCGTGATGAGATTTGGAATGAAGGGCAAGCTAAGCCCTAGGTTCATCGGTCCTTTTGAGATTCTTGATCGAATGAGAGAGGTGGCTTACAGACTTGCATTGCCGCCGTGTTTGTCAGCTGTGCATCCAGTGTTTCATGTGTCCATGCTTCGAAAGTATCATGATGATCCATCCCACGTGTTAGACTTCAGCACTGTCCAGTTGGACAAGGACTTGACCTATGAGGTGGAGCCGGTAGCTATTCTAGACCGGTAGGTTCGTCAGTTGAAATCGAAGAGTTATCCTTTGGTTCATGTGCATTGGAGAGGTCAGCCTGGTGAGGTAGCGACCTGGGAGTCTGAGTCCGATATACGAAGCCGATATCCCTATTTTTTCCCTGACTCAAGTACTTTTCTATGTCCGTTCGAGGACGAACGGTTGTTTTAGAGGTGGAGAATGTGATGACCCAAAAGGTCATCTAATGTTTTAGAACCCAATCTGGGGTTCTGAGGCCATTAATACCTCATTTTCTTTCTCCTCGATTTGTGTGCACAGTTCAGGCGTATATCCGGAAAGCATTTATGTGAAAATTTCAGAAAAATGCTAATTTTGCCTTTAAAATTGAATTTAAGTTGATTTCGGTCAACATTTTGTGTAAGCGAACCAGACTCATAATATGACGGTCCCGGAGGGTCCGTAGACAATTATGGAACTTAGGCGTATGCCCGGAATTGAATTCTGAGGTTCCTAGCCCGAGAAATGAATTTTTGAAAGAAATTGTTTAACTAAAAATATAAGAGTTTTTGAAAATTTAATGATGTTTGAATTTGATGGTATCGAGCCCGTATTTTGATTTCGGAGCCCGGTACAGATTTAATATGGTATTTAAGTTGTACCTGTAAAATTTGGTAAGAAACGGAATTCATATGACATGATTCAGACACTCGGTTGTGAAAATGGAAACTTTAAGAGTTCTTGAGATTTTTCTCTGATTTTGATGTTAAACTCGTAGTTCTAGGTGTTATTTTGGCGATTTGATCGCACAAGTAAGTCTGTATGATGTTTTTAGGTTGGTGTGCATGTTTGGTTTGGAGCCCCAAGGGCTCGGGTGAGTTTCGGATAGGTTTCGGGATGTTTTGGACTTAAGAACTTCTACTGTATTTGCGCTTCTGGTGTCCTAATATTTTGTTCTTTTGCGTTCGCGATGCAGCTCACGTGAATGCAAAGTACAAGCTGGGTTGGGGAGGGATTTCTTCTACGCGAACACGAGGCCTTGGTCGCGAAGGCGGAGCACTGGGGGGTTTGCTCTTCGCGAATGCAACTGGCCACATGCGAACGCGTAGTGTAATGGAAGTGGGCTGGGAATCGTGTCACGGCCCAAATCGATGGGCCGTGACGGGTGTTTGAGTCCTACCTGTCAAATACCCCTAAGCATGCGTCTAAGATATGAACCTGAATAACATCTGCTGTATTATGAAATTAACATATGTGAAGGAAACCTGCCATCAAGGCATATGTACGTATACATGCAGAATATAGTGGGCGAGCCGGCAAGATTGCCATAGACAACTATACATCCAAAACTGAAAGCCAACAAGGCCACATACAACTCAACTAGACATACTGTCCACAGACCTCTAACAAAAACATAACTATACAAAGACGGGACTGAGCCACGTCATACCCATACACACACACACACACACACACACACATATATATATATATATATATACACACACACAAACGTATCGTACCAAAATCAAAAGCAGCTCCGGATCAAATGGAGCACACCAACTCTCACTATCAGGGATCCTAAGAAGGGGGATCGTCAACTTGGCTACATGTACCTGCGGGCATGAAATCCAGGCCCCGTGAAATAGGGCGTCAGTACGAAAAATGTACTGAGTATGTAAGGCATGAAAATTAGTACGTAAAAGACATAGATGAGACATGGAATATAAAAACACATCTTTAAATCTGAATAACTTTGTAAATTCTGAAATGTTTATAATGTCATGCACGTGCGTATAAATGTTGTGCCATGCATAGGTATGGGTGTACATAATATCATCAAGCCACTGAAAGCATCCCATCATATTGTCTCGGCCACTGTGGGCAACATCATCCACATATACCAGCTGATCAGGTGGTGATGCGTATATAACGCCGTAACATTTTTCCAAATCCCATATACATATATTTACATATATACGCGTATATAACGACATCTGGTCATGGGTCAATGACCATGTATAAATGAGTGAAATGCATGAAAAATATGTAAAAATCTTAATATTTCTTTCGGATAAACTTTTCCAACTACGTATTATTCTGAGACCCGTGAACAGATGACAATAATAATTCTCATGGGGATTCAAGAATATAGACACCCTTACTATTTCTATGAATAGAGTAATTTATAGAAACTGTGTATTTGCTTGTTTCTTTAGTATAATTTGGACCATGCCAAAAGAAAGAAGGGAGGGCTTTAACATACCTGTGCCTAAAATTATTTGAACGAATCTGCTTCTGCGAAATTTACACACGAAATTTGGCTTTGGATTTTTGTTGAAATGTTAAACGAACAGCTTCTGTTCTTGCTTTAGAACTTAAATGTTCTTGGTTGATTTTTGAAATCTATGCAAGAATTTTGGACGAAACTTTCTTCTGTTTTCCAAGTTCTTGATTTCAAACCAAAGAAATGAATTGAGACTTAAGGCATTAACTGAAGCTAAAGGCAGATTGGGATAAGTTTCACATCTCTTTCTAAGACTTGACTTTAAGTCTTGCTATGTAGCCACCTAGCATTATGATTACTTAGTCATTTTTCTAAGTTTGAGACTCCTTGCCACGTGGGGGGGGGGAGATTAATTATTAATTATTTATCCACTTATTTGTTAACTGGGTAATGTTCTGTTACCCGATAATTAATCAATTACCCGCATATTTAAAATTACCATAAATTACTTAAAATTCTATTTATTTTTAAAATACTTCATATATACTTTATATATTATACTACCATGGTCATATGTTACCTTGCATGTACTAGTTCATAATTATCGGGTATTATCGCTCGACCCGTATTTTATTCCAAATTGGCCACTTTCAGCGAAACTTGTTTTATTTATTCCGTGTACCCCTTTATCCTTCATAAAATTTATTTATCGCTTGTTATAAATAGCGTACGTACATTAACGTCAAGATGATCTCATCCCCGAGTCTACGTCTGTTAACTGAAAATGAAATTTTAACGTACGAAAACACGAGATGTAACATCCTTCCCCCCTTAGAAACATTCGTCCTCAAATGTTCGACTCCCCGTGATCTATGTAACTTCTGGAAGGGTTGCCTCTTTAATAACACCACTACCAACTCTTCCTGTAGAAGCTTAATAATCCAATGACACACAGGACCATAATTATGAATAACGACAATGGTCTCACATGAGCAACGACAATAACCGACACAAGAATTTTGTACACATAACTTATGATTATGACGTCTAAGTCGGACCCTTTTCTGGAGGAGGAAATAAATAGGGATATCTAAACTTCATATTTTCCTCGGCCTCCCAATTCATTTCTTCCACATTATTGTTTCTCCAAAGTACTTTCACGGAGGCTACCTCCTTATTCCGTAGCTTGCGGATTTGTCAGTCTAGGATGGCAACCGGAATTTACTTATATGATAAGTCTTTTGTAATTTGTATATCATCCATGGGCACCACTCGGGTAGGATCGCCAATACACTTCCGTAACATAGATACGTGAGAAACCGGATGAACAGAATCTAATTCCAAGGGCAATTCTAACTCATAAGCTATTCGGCCCACTCTCCTAATGATCCTATAAGGCCCAATATACCGTGGGCTAAGTTTACCTTTCTTGCCAAACCTCATCACACCCTTCATAGGTGACACCTTTCCCAGTCATCAATCCTGAATTCTAAATCTCGACGCCGCACGTCAGAATATGACTTCTGACGACTCTGAGCTGTCAATAGTCATTCCCGAATCAACTTTACTTTTTCTATGGCTTGCTGAACCAGGTCTGACCCAGTAATCCAGATTCTCCAACGTTGAACCACCATATAGGCGATCTACATTTCTATCCTTAATGAGCTTCGTATGGAGCCATCCGAATAATGGAATGGTAACTATTATTATATGCGAACTCAATAAGCGGCAGATGATCATCCCAGCTACCTTTGAAGTCTATTACACAAGCTGGTAACATATCCTCCAGTGTTTGAATAGTACGCTCAGCCTGTCCATATGTCTGGGATGAAATGTTGTACTAAGACTTAGTTGTGTCCCCAATCCCTTTTGGAAGGACCTCCAGAAGTTAATTGTAAATTGAGCTCCTCTATCCGAGATAATAGATACAGGGACACCATGCAGTCGTACTATTTCCTTAATATAAAGTCTTGCATAATCCTCTAAGGAATATGTAGTTCTAATGGGCAGAAAAAGGGCTGACTTTGTAAGCCTATCAACAATCACCCATATCGAATCGAACTTACGTTGGGTACGAGGTAAGCCTACGATGAAGTTCATATTGATTACTTCCCATTTCCAAGTCGGAATCTCCATAGCCTGCAATAATCCACCGAGTTTTTGATGCTCAATCTTAACCTGCTGACACATAGGACACTAGGCAACAAATTCTGCTATATCCTTTTTCATTCCGTCCCACCAATACACCTCCCTGATATCATGATACATCTGTCGCTCCTGGATGGATAGAATAACGAGAATAGTGAGTTTCTCCCATAACCTACTGATGTAGCCCTGTAACATTAGGCACACATAATCGCCCTTGATATCTGAGGACACCATCTTCTGTAATTTCAAACAGTGCCTTCTCCTTCTGAAGGGTGGTATCCCTATGATGAACTAACACAAGATCCCCGTACTGGCGTTCTTTTACTTCAGTTACTAAAGAGGATGTTGCAGTATTCTGAAGAGTAATTCCAGCGTCACCTGAGTCTAGTAACCGAACTCCAAGACTAGCTAACTGATAGACCTCATGGGCTATTCCCCTCTTTTCTAGCTGCAAATACGACAGGCTACCTATAGATCTACGGCTGAAGGCATCGGCTACTATGTTCGCCTTCCCCGGATGGTATAAAATATCAACGTCATAGTCTTTAAGTAGCTCCAATCATCTTCTTTGACGTAGATTCAATTCCTTTTGCTTGAAGATGTACTGGAGGCTCTTATGATCCGTATAAATATCAACATGAATGCCATACAAGTAGTGCCTCCACATCTTTAGTACATGAATCACCGCAGCTAACTCTAAATTATGGGTCGGATAGTTCTTCTCGTGTTTTCTTAGTTGTCTAGAAACATAAGCCACAACCTTACCATGCTGCATCAGCACACCACCCAATCCATTGCCTAAAGCGTCGCAATAGATAACATAATCATCGGTCCCTTCTGGGAGCATTAGAACTGGTGTTGAAGTTAATTTGTCCTTTAATGCCTGGAAACTCTGTTCACAAGCATCAGTCCATTGAAACTCCGCTCTCTTCTGAGTCAACTTTGTTAAAGGTGCTGAAAGGGAAGAAAATCCTTCCACAAACCTCCTGTAATAACCTGCCAAACCAAGAAAGCTACGAACCTCCATTGGTGTTGTGGGCCTAGGCCAAGTCTTTACTACCTTAATCTTTTGTGTATCCACCCGGATGCCTTCACCCGAAGTGATATGCCCAAGGAAAGTTACAGAGTTCAACTAGAATTCACATTTAGAAAATTTTGCATACAATTTCCCTTATTGTAGAACTCTAAGCACAGTATACAGATGACCAACATGACCATCCTCTGAACGAGAATACACCAATATATCATTAATAAATACAATTACGAACATATCTAAAAAGGCCTGAACACATGGTTCATCAAATCCATGAATACTACTGGGGCATTGGTCAGACCGAATGACATAACTCAAAACTCAAAGTGCCCATATCTAGTCCTGAATGATATCTTTGGATTATCTTCATTCTTAACCCTTACCTGATGGTACCCGAACCTCAAGTCTATCTTTGAAAAACACTTGGCACCTTGCAACTGATCAAATAAATCATCAATTCTCGGAAGCGGGTACTTATTCTTGATCGTCACCTTATTCAGTTGCCTATAATCAATACACATTTGTAAGGAACCATCTTTCTTCTTTACAAACAAAACAGGTGCTCCCTACGGTGACGTACTAGGTCTGATAAAGCCTTTTTCAAGTAAGTTATTTAATTGTTCTTTCAACTCTTTCAGCTATGCGGGGGCCATTCTATAGGGAGGAATAGATATTGGGTGAGTATCTGGTAGTAAGTCAATAGAAAACTCAATTTTTCGCTCTGGCGGGAGACCCGAAAGCTCATCGGAGAAAACATTTGTAAACTCGTTCATCAGAGGGATGGACTGAATGGTTGGTGACTCCACTTCCACATCCTGAACCCGAACTATGTGATAAATACAGCCCTTTCTGATCATCTTCCTTGCCTTGAGATAGGAAATAAATCTACCTCTCGACGATGCCGTGTTACCTTTCTACTCCAAAACAGGCTCCCCTGGAAATTGAAATCGGACTATCTTTTTTCTACAATCAACGTTGGCATGACAAGAAGCCAATCAATCCATACCCATTATAACATCAAATTCTACATATCTAACTCGATTAAGTCTGCTACGGTAGATCGACTATGAACTACTATTATACAACCCCTATATACTTGCTTAGCTATCACCGAGTCCCCAACAGGTGTAGATACCTCAAAAGGTTTAACCAATTCAGGTCTAATTCCAAACTTACCAGCAACTAGCAGAGTAACATATGATAAGGTGGAACCTGGGTTAATCATTGCATATACATCATAGGAGGAGACTGATAATAGACCTGTAACAACATCAAGCGATGACTCCTGGTCCTATCGTCCTGCCAACGCATAAATGCGGTTCTGAGGGCTGCTCGAGCTAGATGCTCTACCTCTTCCTCTACCATGACTCATTGGTGCTTGGGGACCTTGCCTAGGGGGCGTACTGATAATGACGAACCAGCTGCAGATCCCGATGGCTGAGCTATGCTTTCATCATCTCTCATCGGACAATCCCTCATAACGTGGCCCGAATAACCAAAAGTATAACAAATACCTGATCCCATATGGCACTACCCGGTATGCTACTTACCATATTGAGTACATTGTGGCAGGGATGGCCTCATGTGATTTGACTCACCCCTATATTAAGAACCTGAGGCCCTAAAATTCTGGCCAGACCCTAAATATGTAGAACAATCAAATCTCTTACTGCCAAACTGAGTGGGTGCGCTAGCTGAGGGTTGGAATGGATACCTCGAGTACTGCTGCCTCTGACCATCTCAAAACTCACCAGAAGGACCCGAAGACCTCGCTTTCTTATTCTGGGCCCTATCACGCTCACGATCGGCCCTCTATTTCTGTTTACGCTCCTTTACACCCTGAGCGTATTCTTGAATATGAGAAATATCCATGTCTGGCTGAAGTGAGACCGACATACAATCATTAAGCAAGTAAGGCTCTAATCCCATCACGAACCGGTGAACTCGATCCTCCATCTTAGATACAATAGTGGGAGCATACCTAGCCAACGAATCAAACTAAAGACTGTACTCCCGAACACTCATGTTTCCTTGCCGAAGGGTCAAGAACCTATCAACTCTAGCTCGCCTAAGCTCTGGTGGCAGATAATGACAAAGAAAAGCTTCTATAAACTCCTGCCATGCTGTTGGAGGGGCATCCTTACCTCTGGACAATTCCTAAGACTCATACCAATTAACTGCAATATCTCGAAGTCTATAGGAAGCTTGCTCAACTGACTCAGTCACAATGGCCTTCATTACCCGTAACGTCCTTTGCACTCTATTAATAAATACCCGAGGGTCCTCGTTTGGATCTGCTCCAGTGAATACTGAAGGGTCTAAATTGATAAAGTTACAAACCCTCGCACTCACGGACCTATATGCATGACCAATACCTACTTCCTAACGCCGAGCCTGTGCGACTACTAATCGGGTCAATAACTGAATAACATCTCTAATCTCCTGACCCGGTGCATCCGGCTGAGGTGCTGAATGTACAGGGGCGGGCGCTGGAGCTGGTGTCCCTTGGAGCTCTTCCGAAAAAGGTGGGGTATGTGAAGTTTGAGATGGAACCACACCATGAGACTCTCCCCGAGCCCTGGTAACTCGTGGCGCTTGACTAGTAGTGTCACCAGCCATGGACTTCCCTTCTGGGCGGCCATACTCTTTGGAGGCATCGCTGAAAATATAACGTATCGTTAGGAACATGAATTCTTGTATCGCACGATCTGAGATAAAAAGAGAGGATAACATCCTATATGTCCTGTAGCCTCCTGTTTATAAGTGTGGTGCACGACACACCCATAAATAAGACTCTATTAGATACGGTCTGCAGACAGCCCTAGGACTGAACTGCTCTGATACCACTTTTGTCACGACCCAAACTGATGGGCCGCGACGAGTGTCTGAGTCCTACCTGTCAAACACCCCTAAGCATGTGTCTAAGATATGAACCTGAATAACATCTGCTGCATTACGAAATTAACATATGTGAAGGAAACCTGCCATCAAGGCATATGAACGTATACATGCAGAATATAGTGGGCGAGCAGGCAGGGCTGCCATAGACATATACATCCAAAACTGAAAGTCGACAAGGTCACATACAACCAACCTAGACATATTATCCACAGACCTCTAACAAAAACATAACTGTACAAAGATGGGACTAACCCACGTCATACCCATATATATATATATATATATATATAGAGAGAGAGAGAGAGAGAGAAACACATCGTACCCAAATCAAAAGCAGCTCCGGATCAAATGGAGCATGCCAACTCTCACTGATCAGGGATCCTAAGAAGGGGGACCGTTAGCTTGCCTACCTGCACCTGCAGGTATGAAATGCAGGCCACAAAAATAGGGCGGCAGTAGAAAAATGTACTGAGTATGTAAGGCATGAAAATTAGTACGTAAAAGACATAGATGAGACATGGAATATAGAAACACATCTTTAAATCTGAATAACTTTTGTAAATTCTGAAATGTTTATAATGTCATGCACGTGCATATAAATGTCGTGCCATGCATAGGTATGGTTGTACATAATATCATCAAGCCACTTAGGGCATCCCATCATATCATCTCGGCCACTGTGGCACATCATCAATATATACTAGCTGATCATGTGGTGGTGCGTATGCCATAACCTCTTCCTATATCCCATATACATATACATACACATATACACGTATATAATGCCGTCTGAGTCATATTTCAACCATTGTGGACAACATCATCATCATATACCAATTGATAGGTAGGCAATTGATAGAAGACAATAATAATTCTCATGGGGAATCAAGATTATAGACACCACTATTATTTCTATGAATAGAGTAATTTATAGAAACTGTGTATTTGCTCATTTCTTCAGTATAATTTGGACCATGCCAAAAGAAAGAAGGGAGGGCCTTAACATACCTGTCCCTAAAATTATTTGAACGAATCTGCTTTTGCGTAATTTACACATGAAATTTAGTTTTGGATTTTTGTTGAAATTTTAAACGAACTGCTTCTGTTCTTGCTTTAGAACATAAATGTTCTTGGTTGATTTTTGAAATCTCTCTTGAAATCTATGCAAGAATTTTGGACGAAACATTCTTCTATTTTCCAAGTGCTTGTTTCAAACCAAAGAAATGAATTGAGACTAAGGCATTAACTGAAGCTAAAGGCAGATTGGGATAAGTTACACAAGTCATTCTAAGACTAGACTTTAAGTCTTGCTATGTAGCCACCTAGCATTATGACTACTTAGTCATTTTTCTAAGTTTGTGGCTCCTTTCCACGTGGGGGGAAGGGGTTAATTATTAATTATTTATCCACTTATTAGTTAACTGGGTAATGTTCTGTTACCCGATAATTAATCAATTACCCGCATAATTTAAAAATTACCACAAATTACTTAAAATTCTATTTATTTTTAAAATAATTCATATATACTTTATATATTATCCTACCGTGGTCATATGATACCTTGCATGGTAGTAGTTCATAATTATCGGGTATTATCGCTCGACCCGTATTTTATTCCAAATTGGCCACTTTCAGCGAAACTCGTTTTCTTTAATCCGTGTACCCCTTATCCTTCATAACACTTATTTATCGCTGGTTATAAATAGAATACGTACGTTAACGTCAAGTTGATCTCATCCCCGAGTCTACGTCGGTTAACTGAAAATGAAATTTTAACGTATGAAAATGCTAGATGTAACAAATCGATCCTTTCTTCTACGTGAACGCGTACAGCGGTCCGCGAAGGCTAGGGGGCATACCCTTCGCGAACGCGTGGAAGATATCGTGATCACGTAAGCCTAAGGAAGGCTGCTCTTTGCGAATGCGACAGTTCTCACGTGAACGCGATGAACACTGTCGCCCAACACTTAAAACAGAATCAGAACGGGAATAAGGCCATAATTTCATATTTTCAAAAACTAGAAAGCATAGAGGCGATTTTCAAGAGACAAGTTCTTCCCTAAAGTGTTGGTATATGATTCTAAACCACTTTCTTTCAATTACCCATTGCATTTCATCAATTTTCATCCAAAAATCTAGGGTTTTCATGGTAGAAATTGGGGATTTGGGTAGAGTTAGGGCTTTTTGTATAATTGGAATTTAGCCCTCAATTTGGGGTCAGATTTTGAAACTAATTGCATATTCGGGCTTGTGGGTGAATGGGTATTCTGGTTTTGGTCCGAACCTCGATTTTTGACCAAGCGGATCCGGGGTCAATTTTTGGCTTTTTCGGGAAAATGATAGAAAACCTATAATTAAGCATTGGAGTTGAATTCTTTAGTATTTATTGATGTTGTTAAGTTAATTATGACTAGATACAAGTGAATTGGAGGCAAAATCTAGAGGAAAAGCGGTATTTGAGGCTTGAGTTGGCTATGGAATCCGAGGTAAGTGTTTGGTCTAATTTTAGCTTGAGGGAATAGGTGTTGTGTCTTATTTTCTATGTGTTAGTGTCGAGTACGACATATAGGTGAGGTGACGAGTATCTATACGGTTGTGACAAGCATGCATGTGGGTCTTATATTAAGATTGTTGTGATTTTATTATGTATTGTTCGTGCTTAAATTGATGATTAGCACTGTGGAACAAGACTTATGATAAATTCTTGGTAATTGACCATGTCGTGTATTGGATCAAGTTGAGGTTTATTTTGTGAAGTAACTGTTGAAACTAGATTGGTTATAGTTGATTCCCTTACTGGGATGATATTGTTTCTATTGTTGACTCCCTTGCCGGGACGGTATTGTTTATATTGTTGATTCCTTTGTCGGGATATTATCATTCATTTGTTTGGGTGAGGAAGAGTGTAAATCACGAAGGGTGATGCCGTGCATGATATTGATAGTGAGAGTTAATGCACGAAGGGTGATGCCATGCCATACTAATGAAATTAAAAGCACGAAGGGTGATGTCGTGCCATGATTATGAGAGTGTAAAAGCACGAAGTGTGATGGCGTGCTGTTTCTGTTGATTTCTATGGTGAGGAAGAGAGGAAAAGCATGAAGGGTGATGTCGTGCACTTGTTACTATGTTATTATTTCCGTTGCTTCAAGTTTGATATTTGCCTTGTCGCCTTACTTTATTATTGTCATAACCTGATATCCCTCGCACCATGTTTACCATATCCCGTCTTATTCTGTTTAATTCTTGTTATTGTTGCTTCTCGTATATGATTTAATTACACAGGTTTATATGGTTGTTGCGTCCTAGCCTGGTCACTACTTCGCCGAGGTCAGGCTCAATACTTACCAGTACATGGGTTCGGTTGTACTGATACTACACTTTGTACTTTTTGTACAGATCCCGGTACTGGACCCTACAGATCATCGTTCGAGGTTGCTGCCTTTAATCCAGTGGAGACACGAGGTAGTCCTGCAGGCGTCCGCAGGCCTTGGCGTCTATCATATTTCCTTTCTATTTTATCTATTTCTGAGACAAATTTGTATTTTCTTGTTCAGACCACTGTTTGTAGTATTCGTAGACAGTCCGTGAAATTGTGACACCAGTTATGGGTGAAGTTTTATTATGGATTTCGTATTAGTATTCAGTTAAACTGTTAAATTCTGTACTTCTGCATTTTGTTTTCCACTAATTCTCTCATATCATCTGGTAAATTGGTAAAGATAAAGGAAGAAGGTAAAACAATCAAATATGCTGGCTTGCCTAGCGGGTTCATTGTTAGGCGCTATCACGGTCCAGACGGTAGGAAATTCGAGTCGTGACACCTTTGCTAAAGCCCATGGTGGCACCATCAAGGTCGAGACGAGGAAATTAGACCTCTTCAAAGTCAAGAAGAGAGACAACGAGGTGTTTAGGGAATTCATGTCGAGGTTCTACATGGAGAGAATGGACCTGCCCCCGGTCTCAGATGATTGGGTCGTTCAAGCATTCACTCAAGGGCTTAACTGCCGAAGTTCCATTGCTTCTCAGTAATTGAAGAACTACTTGGTGGAGTCTGGTTACTTGGGCCGATGTCCATAATAGGTATCAGTTGAAAATCAAAGTCGAGGATGACCAGCTGGGGGACCCCCTAGGGGATCTGTTTACCCTAATAGAGCGAACAACAGATCTAAAATAATTGTGGACCAGGAGCCAAGAACGGTCCGAGATCAGTATCAACCATACAGTTCGGACAAAAGGGGAAACAGATCCGGTCTCCACCCAACCATGAACCATATGAGAAGCTACCAAGGAACTAGGAACCAGGGTCAGATGAATAAAAATGCTCTCGACAGATCACTTGGGGGCAGGGAAGCCCCGAGACTATCAGAATATAACTTCACCGTGGATGCTGCAAGTGTAATGTCGGCCATTGGTCGCATCAAGGAGAGCCAATGGCTAGGCCACTTCAGTCGGATCCCTCAAAAAGGGATCCCAGCTTTGTGTGTAAATACATGGTACTCATCGTCACAGGACCAAAGATTTTCCACAACTAAGAGAGGAAGTGGCTCGACTATTCAATAACTAGCATCTTCGAGAGTTCCTAAGTTAGCGGGCCAAAATTCATTTCAAAAATAGGTATGCCAACAAAAAAATTAAGTAGGAGGAGCCTCAACACGTGATCAACATGATCATTGGGGGAGTCAATGTCCCACCAGGACCAATGATAAAACACACCAAGGTTTCTATCACAAGGGAAAAGTGCACCCGGGATTACATTCCAGAGAGGTCCATCTCGTTTAGTGGCAAGGATGCCGAGAGCATCATCCAACCTCAAAATAATGCACTAGTAATATCCGTACTTATCAATAAATCTTGAGTTAAATATGTGTTAATTGATCCAGGTAGCTCGGCCAACATCATCCGATGGAGGGTCATAGAGCAATTGGGATTATTGGACCAAATCATACCGGCAATACGAGTATTGAACGGGTTCAATATGGCATGCGAGACGATGAAGGGTGAAATAACCCTACTAGTAAACACTGTCGGGACCACCTAGGAAACAAAAATTTACGTGATCGAGGGGATATGAGATACACGTCTTGTTCGGATGGCCATGGGTTTACAACATGAGAGTGGTGTCTTCGACCCTACATCAAGCATTGATGTTTCTCACTCTGGGGGAATCAAAATGGTCTACGGGGAACAATCGGCCGCAAATGAGATGTTTGTTGTCGAGGAAGTGACCCTGGTGCTCGTGGTCACGACATCAAAAAGCATGGGACTAGTCGAAGAGAGAAACCAAATAGCAATAGTGATCTCGACCCTGGCCGGGCCGGGGAAATAGGAGGAGCAAACGGAAAATGAGGAGGATGATTATAGTGTCCCAAGATACTTTATAGCACCCGATGATACCGACGCCACCAAATCGACAATCGAGGAATTAGAGCAGGCCATACTGATCGAGCATCTACCAGATAGAAAGGTATACTTGTTCACGAGGTTAACTCCCGAGCAGGAAAAAACTTATTAATTTCCTTAAAGCTAATGTCGATTGTTTTTTCTAGTCCCACTTAGATATGATAGGGATCCCATCGGAGGTGACAACTAACAAATTGAGCTTGGATCCAAAATTCCACCTAGCGAAACAGAAGAGGAGGTCGCAGTCCGAGGTCAAACACACATTCATCAAAGACGAGGTATCTAAACTTTTGAGCATAGGTTCCATTCGGGAAGTCAAATACCCGGATTTTCTAGCTAACATAGTGGTCGTGCCTAAAAAACGAAACAAACTTAGAATGTGTGTAGATTATAAGGACCTAAAAAAGGCATTTCCAAAAGATTCATTTTCTTTGCCCAACATCGACCGAATAATCGATGCAACAGTCGGGCATGAAATACTGAGTTTTCTTAATGCCTATTTCGGGTACAACCAAATTTAGATGGACCCGGGTGATCAAGAAAAGACTTCTTTTATTACTAAATTTGGCACCGACTATTACAACGTACTGTCGTTTGGCTAAAAAAAGCCGGTGCCATATATCAATACCTAGTTAATTGGATGTTCGAAGAAAAAATAGGAAATATAATGGAGGTTTATATTGACGATATGTTAGTTAAGTCCCTACGAGCAGAGGACCATTTGAAGCATTTACAGGAAACCTTCAACATACTGAAGAAATACAACATGAAGTTGAATCAAGAGAAGTGTTATCTTCGGGGTCGGCTCGGGCAGGATCCTCAGTTTCATAACATCCCACCAAGGAATAGAAATAAACTCGGAAAAGATAAAATTCATAGAAGATATCACCATAATTAACAACATCAAGGCGGTACAGAGACTGACTAGGCGGATAGCTGCCTTGGGACGCTTTATTTCAAGGTCATCATACAAAAGCCACCGATTTTTCTCATTACTGAAGAAGAAGAAGAAGAACAACTTCTCTCGGACGAATGTCAACAGGCTTTAGAATAACTCAAACGATATATATCAAGCCCCCTTTACTGCACACCCCGTAAGTGAACGAGCAGCTATACCGCTACTTGGCAGTCTCCGAGGTAGCGGTAAGTGGTGTCCTGGTCCGGGAAGCAGAAGGTATGCAGTTTCCTATTTATTATGTTAGTAAAACCTTAGGCGATACAGAAACAAGGTATCCACACTTAGAAAAACTAGCGCTCGCCTTATTAAGCGAATCCAGGAAACTAAAATTGTATTTTCAATATCACCCCATATATGTCGTGACCTCGTACCCGCTAAGAAATGTTATGCATAAACTCGAGCTCTCAGACCGACTGGCCAAATGGGTTGTAGAGATTAACGGTTATGATAAAGAGTACAAACCCCTAACTAGTATAAAATCCCAAATTTTGGTTGCCTTTGTGGACGACTTTATGCTAGCCTTGATCCTCGAGGTCGAGAAAGAATTACCGCTCGCTTCGGGGACTAGCTTGAGGGTTCAGACCTTATTTGCGGACGGTGCTTCTAACACGAAAGGGTCTAGGTTGGGAATTGTACTAAAACCACCTACGAGTAACGTAATAAGGCAATCTATTAGAACTGTAAAATTGACTAACAACGAAACCGAATATGAGGTTATGATTGCATGTCTAGAACTGGATAAGAGCCTGGGAACCGAGGTGATAAGCCAAGTGTGACTACCTCTTCGTTGTTAACCAAGTTAATGGGAAATTTAAGGTAAAAGAAGACCGAACGCGGAGATACTTGGACAATCTGCAAGTAACCTTATAGTAATTCAAGGAATGGACTCTACAACATATACCCTGAGGTCAAAATAACGAGGCCGATGCGTTGGCTAGTCTAGGGTCACTAGTCGACTCCGATGAATTCAATTCCGGAGCGGTGGTGTAGTTGATGAACTCGGTGATAGAAGAAGGTCATCCAAAGGTAAACTCAACAAGCTTAACTTAGGATTGGAGAAACAAATACATAGACTACCTTCAAAAAGGGAACTTACTGTCAGATCCCAGGGAACGAGGGCCCTAAGTACTAAGGCTACCAGGTTTGGCTTGGTTGGTGGAAAATTATACCGAAGATCATTTTTTGGGCCGTTAGCAAGGTGCTTGGATCTGGGGTAGACCGACTACGTGATGTGGGAAGTACACGAGGGTACTTGTGGAAACTAGAGCAGAGTCCTTGGTTTGGAAATTGATCAGAGCCAGTTATTACTAGAACGAGATGGAAAAAAGATGTGAAAGACTTCGTTCAAAAGTGTAATGAATGCCAGAGGCACGCCCTGATGATTTACCAACTGGGGGAGATGCTTCACCTGGTCCTCTTCTCCTGGCCGTTCATGAAATAGGGTATGGGAATCGTCGGTCCCCCGGCAAAGCCCAATACATATTACTTATGAACGATTATTTTTTCAAGTGGGTCAAAGCACAGGCGTTCAAGAAGGTTCAAGAAAAAGAGGTCATTGACTTCATCTGGGATCTTATAATATATCGGTTCGGGATACCGCCCGAGATCACTTGCGACAAAGGAAGGTAGTTCATTGGTGGCAAGGTTAGTAAGTTTTTTGAAGACCACAAAATAAAAAAAATTGATCGACGCCCTACCACCCAAGTGGGAACGGTCAAGCGGAATCAACAAATAAAACTATACTCCAGAACCTAAAGAAGAGGTTGACCAACGTGAAGGGGAAATGGAAAGAAATTTTTCCCAAGGTATTATGGGCATATCGAGCGACTTCGAAGTCCAGCACCGTTGAAACACCATTCCCTTTAGTATACGGCATAGAAGCCCTAATTTCAGCAGAGGTAGTAGAACTGAGCCTAATGTTCCAATACGCTACAGAAATGTCAAATGACGAGGTTATGGCCACGAGCTTAATTTAGCAGACAAAAGGCAAGAAACTGCCCTAGTCCGATTAGCGGCCCAAAAGCAATGAATGGGGAGATACTACAATCGAAGGGCAAACCTTCAGCACTTCCAAGTCGAGGACTTGGTATTAAGGAAAGTTATACAGCATACCAAGAACCCGAATGATGGAAAACTAGGACAAAACTGGGAAGGACCATACACGAGTCACTGGTATAACCGAAAAAGGCTCATACAAGCTTGAGTCCAAGAACGGTGTGCAACTACCCAACAAATAGAATGTGGCACACTTAAAGCAGTACTACTGCTAAGGTATGAATACAATTTTTTTGTAATTTATTATGCTTTGAACTAACCCGTGAAGGTACTCAATCAAGGTCAAATATGAGGATTAGGTCTGAGAGCACTAGTTGCACTCATTTTCCTTTGGACCAATTTTTTCCCGAAGTGGGTTTTACGGCAAGGTTTTTAACGAGGGAACAGTAAAAATGTGCTATGCTAGTTTTGAAGACTGGACTGAGTCTAGAACTGCAGATCACCCATATTAGACCAATAGTATTTGAGCCTTCATAAGTTCAGTCTCAAATACTAGGGGGCCATCACACCTTAAGTCAAGATCCTGAGTTCGAAAATTTAGAAGGAACTTTTTATTCGGTATTGAAAGCCAAGGCTTGAATATTAGAATTAATTGTAAGGGTCAAACAGGCAAACAAACCATGCCCATATACCTCATTCTCGCCATGGCAGAAAGCTTTTTGTACCTTCGGTTATGTACTCTACATTCAAAGTAATAAAAAGTTTTCCATCTACGTTTCATCAGTTCACATTTGCACCATCGATATTATCGTTAAGTTACTTAGAGTTAATATTGGGTTAAAAAACTTTAAGCCTACGGTCCTCCCCTAACCGGGGATTGCTACCTGATGATAAGATCGGGGAATTTGGGCTACCAAATCCCAAAGGTACCGAGCCTACTAGGCAGGGGTCAAACCACGAAAGGCTACGACCAACTTAAACGGCTTGGAGACATCCAAGTTCGTACATAAAAAGTAAGGTCCTTACATGTTTTTTCATCTATGAAAGCTTACTTCAGACCCGGCCATGAAAAGAGCCACCTTCAGCAAAGAATAATCGTGTCCAATTAAAACGTTTAAATATTTTAATAAAGACTTCATTTTTTATCAGATCTTCTGAATTCAAAGCAACACCCGGAGTTGTTAGTTAACCTTGATCTCATCTGAGTTTTTGGGAACGGATGGTCTAAATTATGCCAAATTCTATGCTAAGGCATAAATGACATATTTTAAAGTCTAAAGCAAAAGTTAGAAGTCTTGAATATAAGCAAATATTTAAAAGTAAAAGAAACGACATATAGCCGAAAAGTGAATTTTTATATGCATGTACCAAAAAGTAGTTATAAAGGCTCCATAAAAAAGCCCCAAAATACAAAAATATGTAGCTACAAAGAAAAAAACAGAAATAAACTAAGGCATTTCCTGCCTAATTCCCGTCGGAACCCGACTCGCTACCCGAACCCTCGTGCTGGTATCTCTCTTTGGCCTCAGTCTCAAGCCTCTTCGCCTCTTCGATCCCAGCCGCTAGATCAAACCCCGTGGCATGAATCTCCTCAAGGGTCTCCCTCCGAGATAGCCACTTCACATATTCGGCGTTTGTTAACACACGGGCCTTGACCACCTCCATATCGTTCTTATATTGGGCTAACATGTCCCAAACTTTGGAGGCCTCATTCGAAGTCACATCCAACTTGGACTTCAGCGCAGTGTATTCCTAACTCAGAGCATCTTGTTCTATGATGGTGAAATCTAGTTGATCTTAGAGCTCGTCATTTAGATGAGACCATTTCTCGGCTTTATCCTTCATCACACGGAGTTGATCCTTGGTCGATGCCAAATCCTCTTTGGTAGCATCCCGCTCTAAGGCTAGGAGATCCATTTTGCTCTTCAACTCCTCGACTAAGGCTTTAACCTCGTTCATTTTGGCCCTATGCTAGTCGATCAAGTCTATCTTCTCTTGGACCTGCGAGGTTGTGGCATTAGAAGTTGTGGTTAACCTCTCGTTATAAATCTCAAATACTCTTACCTTTTTGACCAGAAGGGCATGTTCCCGTTTCATCTTTGAGGCCTCCTTTTGAGATTTTTCCATCTCGGCTTGGAGGACGGAGTAGTCCTTTAGGGCCAGATATTTTTGCTCACTAAGAGCTTTGTACATGTCCTTCTGTTAGGTCTGTTCCTTGAGCTCTAACTCAAGATGAGCCACCTCCATCCGAGACTAGTGGAAGCTCTCATGATGAATCACCGAGGCCTGAGGAATAAAAAGGTCGAAACTATTAAATTATGCTAGGGAAAAATGAACTCTTTAAGGACATAAAGAAAGGAAAACATACCTTGTTTAGTGTATATTGTGCCTCATTGAAAAGGCTCGATGCGTCCACTTCATTCATATTCACTTGGTCCTCTTTGGTTACCAAGCAACGAAGGTATATGGTCATGCCAACCAGCCCGGATAACACCCTGGTATCCATCAGGGTCATAAATATAAACGTTCTCTTATGATCGGGATCCGTGATCACGGCGGGTAACTGCTTCACAAGATTTGGGCTTGGGCTTGGGATCGGGCTTGGCCCATCTGACCCCGACAATATGTCCATTCTTGGGACCTCCAGGTGGCCAAAATTGGAGAAGTCCTCCTACGCACCTACATCCATACCTTCAAAAAATAGGTTGAGGGCCTCATCTACATCCCGGGATGCCTTGGTCGACTTTTCTCTAATGGCCCAGGCCTCATCAAAAAGAGACTCCGTGTGAGACGGTGACTCCAGAACGTCGATCATGTCGGCGACTTCCCTCGGAACCAGAGTAGCCTCTCGAGAGGCGGTAGCTACATGCTTTTTGTCAGGCTCCCGAACTAAAGAGGGTTCGACCTTAAAGTCTCCTCCCTCCGGTATTGCCTGCTCTTTTGAAACAACGGCCAGCTCATGGGCGACAAACTCCATGTCATCATCTTCAGGGTAGTCCTTGAGACAGAAAAGAGAATCAGGGTATGGTACCTTGTCCTGAGTACTCTTCTTGGTACTCTTTCAGACCCTGACCGTGACCCTCTTGTTCTTGGCCTTGGCAGGAGCGTCTGAGGGGTAAAGGGACCTCTTTTTTCTCTTTTTCTCCTCATTCTTTGCAACAGCCTCAGCAGTAGGCTGTTCGAAAGTGGAGGGTTTTGCAGATGGGGATGAGGCCTTATCCTCGTCCACTGCCCGAAGCTCGGTGATCTTGGGCAAACTTGTGGAAGGAAGAAAGGGACTTAGTCAAAATACAATGGAATGAAAGGAAATTCAATCAGGTGAAGAAGAATACTCACCATGGGAACGAGATTCCTATTTGCCTTTTGAAAGTTCACGCCACTCGCGCTCAGAGTATGTTAATTATTTACAGATCCCCTTGACCCACTCCTTGAAAAGGGGGATTACATTTGGGACTCAGGCGACTACTACACAATGGGAAAGTCAGGCGAAGAGGAAAAAGAATGAATTCTTAGAACTATTGTAACAACTTAAAAGAGATGAACGCATGTTTGAGGTTGCACTTCTCAGGGAATGGCAGGAAATTAGAGGGAATGAGGTCTTCAATCTTGACCCGCACAAATCTCTCCTGCCAGCCCCGATCCCTGTCCTCGTTGATGCTTGAGAAAGGAGCCTTCTTTGCCCGTCAGTCAAGCTTGAGTAACCCCCCTTGGAAGATTCGGGGGCGGTAGATGCGGAGAAAATGGTCGATGGTGAATCGAGGCTCCTCTATGTTATTGATAAAATGACGAAGGAGGATCATTATCCTTTAGAAAGATAGGCGGATCTACCCGAGATAGACCTCGTACCTTTTGCAAAAATTAGGGACTATCGTGTCCATCGGGCTAAGTGTGAAGGGGTACGTATAAATGCTTAAGTGCCCATCTAGGTGCGTGGTAATGTCCTTATCGGGGACAGGGATGACTACTTCCTTTCCCTCCCACTTGAAATCATCCCGAATAGTCGGTAGCGTGTCTTCTGTAATGGAGCATATATACCTCCACACCTCCTCACCTCAATCTCCTTGCTTGGAGGCTTTTTCAACCTTAAAGTCGTTGTCTATAATGTAGCCTCCGGGGATAAAATTCTTAAAAGGAGGTTCCGGTGCTACTTCCGGGAGGACCACTTCAACATCTGCGGTCGAGGTAGAAGTTGAAGAAGCAATGTGCTGAGGCATAGATATTGAAGTTTTTGCCATAGTTATCTGGGGATATGAAGATTTGAACTCTGGGTATAAAGGTTTTAAGATGAGTATGAAGATTTGAAGATTTGAAGATTTTTCTTGAAGATTTAAAAGGTGAAATATGAATATTTGAAGATTAAGGATGAAGAAATGAAGATGTGAAGAACAGTTCGTGAAGATTTGAGGAAACAATGAACAAGTAAATGTTTCGAGGGTAACTCAAGGAGATTCAAAATCGGAAAGTAAAAAAAGTGAATAAAAGGAAATAGAAGCTTTTATAGAAGGGGAATGTTTAATGCGTGACACTTAGCATTCGAGGATGGTCAACCAACGACTGACACGTGTTCGAAGTTAGAACGACGCAATTGATGGGACGCTCTGTTGACTCATCAACCTGTTTGTAGCATATAAAGAACCGGGGTATAGTTCATCAAATTTGATTCGAGGTGCGATTCATAGTTTTGATGTTGTTTGATGTGGTTTGAGGCCTTGAGTAGATCCACGTTATGTTTTGGGTTTGGTTTATATGGTTGGACGGGGTACCAAGGGCCCCGAATGTGCTTCGGATGTGTTGTAGATCATTTTGAGCTTTGTAGAACTTGCTGAAGAACCTGTGTGCTGATGTTTTTGCACCTGCAGAAGAGGGACCGCAGAAGCAGCAAAGGAAGTGCATGTTTGGATTTTAGTTTGGAAGGCTGGGACCGTAGATGCGGTCGTATTGTCGCAAAAGTGGAACTGCACCTGCGGTGTGTGGTCGCAGAAGCGTGAGCACAGGAGCGCTTATGGGACTGCAGATGCAGTCTATTATTTTGGCTGGGTTCTCAAAGGTGGGAGATCTTTGCCGCAAAACATGCCATCGCAGAAGCGACCTTATGACCGCAAAAGTGTAATATCTAGCAGAATGTTTATAATTTGAGGGTTTGCCCATTTTTATCATATCTTGAGTTGTAGATCTCAGTTTTAGGCAATTTTGGAGGGGTTCTTCACGATTTGGATTTGGGTAAGTGTTCTTTACTTGGATTTGATTATATTTCATGATTCTATCCTTATTTTTATCATTAAATTGGTGATTTGAATTTGAAAAACTAGGAATTTTTGTAAAAACATTCTAAAAAGTAAAATGAGGATTTGAAAGCCGATTTAATGTCGGAATTGGATAATTTTGGTATGGTTGGACTCGTATCAGAATGTGTGTTCAGATTTTTTGATTTTTGTCTGGTTCCGAGATGCGGTCCCGGGGTTGCCTTTTAGTTTCATTAATTCGAAATTATTTCTTTTCATTTTTATTTATGATATTGAGTTATTTTGGCTAGATTTGAGCCGCTCGGAGGTTTGTTTCACACGAGAAGGTCATTTAGAATACTGATTTGGCTTCTTTGAGGTAAGTATCTAGCTTAACTTTATGTGGGGGAACTCCCCTTAGGATTTATGTACGCGAGGTGATGAGTACGTACTCGGGCCTTTTGTAAAAATTGACCGATTTTGACTCTTAGGCTTCTTTCAAAAATTTGTTTGAACTTGTTAGCATATGTTATATCTTTTATTTATCTTGTTTACTCTCACATGCCTTATTTGAATTTGTTAGGACATGTCATATCCCTTACTTCTCAAGTTTACTCTTATATGTTTTATTCAAAGTTGTTACCTCTTTTATCATTATGTTATTTCCATTATTGTTGAGTTATTCTTAATTTAATTTATATCCTTTTATTGACGGGTTATTCTCATATATTTAGATGTAGTTTCTAGTTCATGCCATCTCTCTCATTGTTAGCTTATTCCATACACTAGAATCCGAAGTTTGTCATTTCAAGGAAAAACCTTCATTAGCGAGTTTATCCTTAAGCAATTAATTGAAGTTGACGTTAGTGAAAGACATTGTTCGATTTTAATTGAAGTTGTGCTTAAAAGGGGTGCTGTTCTCGTTGAATTACTTTGTTGTTCATTAAGTTGTATTGATATTCTATACACACTATGGTTGAGCCATGGGCTATGTGATATGGTGATAATTGCATCATTGTATTGGAAAGGTTGTGGCCTATGGGCACTTGTGGTACGAGTTGATATTTTGTGTTATTGTGATGTTAGCACACGTGAATTATTGATTGGGTTTTTTATCCGTAGCATAAGGGTGGCATCTCATTGTTGTTGTTATATGGGGTATAATGGAAGCATCTCACTGTTTTTAATTGTGCTGAGTAATACATGTGGCTGTTTTGTTATTGTCCGACGGAGCATCAAGGGTGGCTATTATACGGAGTGATACGAGTGGTTGTTGGAGTGATACGAGTGGATAATGATATTGTCAGGGTGGAGCGATACGGTTTGCTATCAGAGAGATAAGGGTGGCAAATGTCAAGGATGATGTGTGACATCCTGGATGCATTTTGTTAGTGATATTCATGTGATGACGTGTTTTTCCAAGTGTATGTCGTACACCTTATGTGATTTGTTGTGTTGCTTCGATGATCTACTCGATGTCTTGATATTACTTGTCGACTTGGCTGTAATAGTACACTTGCACAAGAATACACCATAGCATGCCACTGATATTAGTTCAAAAGTATGAAACTTGACATCTATTGAGCATGCCCATGTATTCTAATATTATCTACTTCATTTTGATATTGAGCCTATGACCATTTCGGGTGGATTGTGATTGTGAGCCTGTGATCATACCGGGTAGATTGAGATATTGGAACGTGAGTTGCATGCGCGGCTTATTAGAAATGTGGTGACAAAGTGCCATGAGTATATGATTTGTGGGTTGAGACCCGTGACTTGAGATTATGAGATGAGGTATCTCGGAGTAATTTCATTGCAAAACCTATGTCAGAACGGCTTGATTAATTGGTTGTTATTGTTTGCCTTATTTGGTTTCAGTGGTACTTTCATGGTGTTCTTATTACTTTACTATTTATATCACATGTTGATTCTTTTTGCCATTTACTGATTCCTTCTTTCATTATTAGTGTTATACTTCTATAATGCACATGTTATTTTGACTAGTAGGTGTTTTGACTTACAACTCGTCACTACCTCACCGAGGATAGTCTTGATACTTACTGGGTACCAACCATGGTGTACTCATACTACACTTCTGCACATTTTTCTGCAGAGCCAGGTATTGGAGATATCAAACTCAGGCAGATTTAATTTATCGATCGCAAGGATTGAAGGTAGAGCTATTTGGTCGCCATAGTCCCTTGGAGTCTTTTCCTTTCATTGTACTGTCATCTTATTATTTGAACAGTATTGTATTTCGATCTTTGAGATCTGAACATGTATTCAGCTAGAGTTCGTGACTTTGTATTACCTAGTCTTGGGCGGTTGTGTGATTATTGCCGCGTAGGCTCATTTCAATTTTGTTTCGTTATCCATATTAAACTCTTTTTTGAATTATCATTGCAAATCTGGATTAATTATTGAAAGTAATCGGCATACCTAGTCTGAGAGACTAGGTGTCATCACGACGCCTGTGGTGGGATTTTGGATTGTGACAAGTTGGTATGAGAGCTCTTGGTTCATAGGTTTTACGAGTCACGAGTAAGTTTAATAAAGTTTTGTAAATCGGTACGGAGACGTCTGTATTTATCTTCGAGAGGCTACAAAACTATTAGGAAAATTCCACTTCTTTCATTCCCGTCGTGCGGATTTGTTGATTTCAAAGTTTTGAGCCTTTGTATCTCTATTCTCTCACAGATGGTGAGGAAACACGCTACCAGATCAGTTGAGCAGACACCCGAACCCCCTGCTATAGCCAGCTAGAGGTTGAGGTCGAGGTAGAGGCAGAGAGGGGGGGGGGGGGGGCGCACTGCAGCTAGAGCACCTTCCAGAGTAGCAGTTGAGGGGCCACCAGTAGCTCCAGGTTACCCTTGGACTTTAGGAGACTTTGCAAAGTTCCTGAGCATGTTTGGTACATTGGCTTAGGCGAGATTGATCTCCATTGCACCAACTACTTCATAGATTGGGAAAGGAGCTCAGATTCCCACCGCTCGTACTCTAAAGCAGTAGGCTCATGTTGGTCATACTTCGAGTGTGGTGACGTTATAGCTTGGTATTCTGGTACAGCTTGAGGACATGCCTGAGGCATCAAAAGAGGAGGGCTACATGGTTCGTGCTAGGATCAGCTGCATTGAGCTTTGGTTTTGGGATCGCTGTGTACTTACAGGGCTTTCTAGAGAAGTGTCACCATATTCTTTGCACCATGGGAATTATGAAGGTGAGCAGAGTTGCTTTTACTACATTTCAGCTGTCGGGGGCAGCATATCAGTGGTGGCAGGTTTATGAGGAGGGTAGATTGGTTGATGCAACACCACCACTTGGCTCAGTTTTCAGAGATGTTTTAAGGAAGTTTATTCCCAGACCCTCCAGTATATGTGGCGCACAGAGTTCGAGCAGTTGCATTAGGGTACCATGAGGGTGTCAGTGTATGCCATCAGGTTCAATGAGTTATCCTGTCACGCACCTACTTTGGTTCCCACAGTCAGAGAGTGAGTTCGCAGATTTATTGAGGAGCTCAGTTATGGTCTTAGATTCAGCATAGCTCGGGAGTTGGAGACTGATACTTTATTTCAGCAGGTTATGGAGATTTCCAGGAGGCTAGAGCGTATTCAGGGTAAGGGGATAGAGGATAAGGATACCAAGAGGTCTTGAGGTTCTGCAGAATTCAGTGGATTTTACTCTTGAGATATGACCTATCATGGTGGAGGCTCAGGCAGTCGGCCAGTCCAGTTCGCACTTCAGACTACTCGTGGTGCTCCAGTTAGTCAAGGTACTCATATGGGGAAGTCATATTTTAGTGCACCACCTGCACAGAGTTCCCACGGTGGTTATTCTAGTTATCCGGCATAGACTCAGTACGAGCAGCCACACCCGTAGAAGGGTTGTTAAGAGTGTGGCGATACTAGGCACATCATGAGAGATTGTCCAGACTCAGGAGAGGAGGATTTCATCAAAGCACTCAGGCTATAAGCTTTATTCCAGTTGCTACTCCACCTTCACAACAAGGTAGGGGTAGAGAACAGGCGGGTAGAGGGCACCGTAGAGGGGAAGGCCCCACCTGTTGATATGATTTTCATGGTAGGGCTGATGTCGCTGCACTAGATTGTGTTGTTATAGGTATAGTTTCAGTTAGTTATAAAGGAGCATCATTCTTATTTTTATTCGGTTCTGCTTATCGGAGTGAGTCCTCCTATCTTGCTTCACATATGGGTGAGTTTCATGATTCTTTTACTCTGCTTATGTATTTATCCCTGTTGGAAGATTTTATAGAGGTAGCCTGTGTTTATCATTTTGTTTTGTTCACCATTGAGAGCTATAAGACCCGATTGAACTTTTATTCACTCATTATGGTAAGTTTTGATGTGATTTCTAGATGGTTTAGTTACGATTTGTGATTTAGGTGCTTTACCGGCATGGGAAGTTCATTACGTGCTATGATTTTGTCTCGAGAATTGAGTTAGTGGAAGATTTCGATCGGTATGATATGTATTATACTTGTGATTCAGAGTCAAGGATGGGATCCTCGTGTTTTATGTGGTTTGATATGTTTGAACCGGGCTACGTGCTGCAGTAGAGTTATATTAGGAAGAGATCCATGTGATTAGTTCATATGTTTTCTCCCTTATGGAATGGATTCGTTGTGTGGTACTGATAGGTAGTTGTGCCTGTCGAACTTGTTTGATAGTTCTTTCATATGTTTCTCTTTCAATATTCAGTCATATTCGCGTTGTGCTTATTGTGTTTAGCTTGTAAGGTATGCGCCCAGGTGGCGTTGGGTGTGACTTGTTGATTTGAGTAAATAGTTATGGGATCTTCATGTTTCTTGCATCATTGTCAGTGTTGTGAAGGTTGGAATAGGGTTCTAGTTGCTATGAGATTATTTACCGGTGCTGGATTTGGTTGTGGGCAGCTATCATGGCCAGAGTTATTGTTATGGGAATCTATGTGATGTGTTACGTCGTGTGGTTATACCTTGTGGGTGTATTCATAAGCCGTTGTAGCTGGTTGAGGTTGATACATTGTGTTAATGCGTGAATCGAGTATTTAGGAAATTATCGGATGGTGAAAATTTTGGTTCTAAGGCTTATCGGTGTGGGTGGAAGGAACAATCTTCAGTTGAGATGGTGATGTCAGGCTTATGAGGATTGGGGTGACATGAGATAACCCGCGAGTATGTGAATGATGAGTACATTCAGTGATTTGATGACTTCGGAACGGTTCTTGGCGCATTCGAGGATGAATGTTTGTTTAAGAGGAGGAGAATGTAATGATCCGATCGGTCATTTTGAGAATTAGCATCTCGTTTGGTGTCTTAATGTCTCGATCAGCTTCGTATTATGTATTATGAATTGTGTGTGTGGTCGAGTTCAGTTTTCTAATGATTCGGGATTGACTTGGAAGAACAATTCTTGTTTTAGAAGCTTAAGTGAAAAGAGTTGACCGAAGTTTGACTTTTGTGTAAACGACTCCAGAATGGTATTTTGATGATTCCAACGGCTTCGGATGGTGATTTTGGACTTGGGCATGTGTCCGGATTTGGATTTGGAGATCCGTAGGTGGATTTGATGCATTTTGGCAAAAGTTGGAAGGTTGAAGGTTTGGAAGAGTGAGAGGTTTGACCGGATGTTGACTTTATTGATATCGAGTTCAAATTTAGACTCCGGGAGTTGGTATAGCTCTGTTGTTTCATTTGGGACTTGCATGCAAAATTTGACGTCATTCCGGGTTGATTTGATATGATTCGACTCGAGTTGTAGAAGTTGAAAGTTCATCACGTTCGATTTGAGGTGCGATTCATAGTTTTAATATTATTTTATGTGATTTGAATTCTCGAGTATGCCGCATTATATTTTGGGATTGGTTGGTATGACTGGACGGGGTCCCGGGTGCCCTAGATGTGTTTCAGATGTGTTGTGGATCATTTTGAGCTTTGTGGAACTTGCTGAAGAACCTGTATGCTGATATTTTTGCACATGCGGATAGGGGACCGCAGAAGCAGCAAAGGAAGCGTAGGTGTGGATTTTGGTTTGGAAGACTAGGACCGTAGATACGGTCGTGTTGTCGCAAAAGCGGAACCGCACCTGCAGTGTATGGTCGCAAAAGCGTGAGGACAAAAATGCTTATGGGACCGCAGATACGGTCAGTGACTTTGGTTGGGTTCTCGCAGGTGCGAGCTCTTTGCTGCAGAAGAGGCCATCGCAGAAGCGACCTTGAATATCTGGCAGAATGTTTATAATTCGAGGGTTTGCCCATTTTTATCATATTTTGAGTTGTAAACCTCTGTTTTGGGTGATTTTGGAGGGGCTCTTCACGATTTGGACTGGGGTAAGTGTCCTTTACTCGGATTTGATTATTCCACCTTTATTTTTATCATTAAATTGGTGATTTGAATTGGAGAAATTAGAAATTTTTGTAAAAACTTTCTAAAGGCCGATTTGACGCCGGAATTGGATAATTTTGGTATGGTTGGACTCGTCGGAATGGGTGTTCGAATTTTGTGAGTTTTATCGGGTTCCGAGATGCGGTCTCGGGGTTGAATTTTCTTTGATTTTTATTTATGATATTGAGTTATTTTGGCTAGATTTGAGCCGTTCGGAGGTTTGTTTCACGCGAGAAGGTCATTTAGAGTATTGATTTGGCTTTTTGACGTAAGTATCTTGCCTAACTTTATGTGGAGGAACTACCCCTTAATATTTGAGTCGTTTGTGCTATTTGTGTCATGTAAAAGCCATGTATGCGAGGTGACGAGTACGTACTCAGGCCTTTTGTGAAAATTGACTGGTTTAGACTCTTAGGCTGCTTTCATAAATTTGTTTGAACTGGTTAGCACATGTTGTATCTTTTATTGTGTATTTTACTCTCACATGCCTTATTTGAAGTTGTTAATACATGTCATATCCCTTACTTATCAAGTTTACTCTTATATGTTTTATTTGATGTTGTTAGCTCTTTTATCATTACGTGATTTTCGTTATTGTTGAGTTATTCTTAATTGAATTTGTTGTTACATGATATGCTTTTGTTGCTGGGTTATCCTCATGCATTTAGACATAGTTGTTAGTTCGTGACATCTCTCTCATTTTTAGCTTATTCCATAAAATAGAATCCGAAGTTTGCAATTTCATGGAAATACCTTCATTAGCGAGTTTATCCTTAAGAAATTAATTGAAGCTGAAGTTATTGAAAGCCATGGTTCTATTTTAATTGAAGTTGTGCTTAAAGGGGGCTTTGTTCTCTGTTGAATTACTTTCCCATTCATTTTGTTATATTGAGATTCTATACACACTGTGATTGAGCCATAGGCTATGTGATATGGTGATAATTGTGTCATTGTTTTGGAAAGGTTGTGGCCTATGGGCACTTGTGGTACGCGTTGATATGTTGTGTTATTGTGATGTTGGCATATGTGAATTGTTGATTGGTTGTTGTTATGCGGAGCATAAAGGTGGCATCTCACTGTTGTTGTTATGTGGGATATAAGGGAGGCATCTCACTGTTCTTAATTGTGCGGAGTGATACGGGTAGCTATTGTGTTATTGTCCGGGCGAAGCGATAAGGGTGGCTATTATACGGAGTAATATATGTAGCTATCAGAGTAATATGGGTGACTAATGATATTGTCAGGGCGGAGTATACGGGTGACTATCGAAGACATAAGGGTGGCAAATGTCAAGGATGATGTGTGATTGCCTGGAGGCATTTTGTTGGTGATATTTGTGTTATAGCGTGTTTTTCCTTGTGTATGTCATACACCTTATGTGACTTGTTGTGTTGCTTCGATGAGCTACTCGATGTCTTGATATTACTTGTCGACTTGGCTGTAATAGTACACTTATACAAGCATACACCATAACATGCCACTTATACTAGTTCAAGTGTATGAAACTTGACATGTATTGACCATGCCCATGTATTCTTGTATTATTTGCTTCATGTTAATATCGAATCTATGACTATGCCGGGCGGATTGTGATTGTGAGCCTGTGATCATGCTGGGCGGATTGAGATATTGGCGTGAGTTGTCCGTTTAGTCGTGATTAAAAATGTGAGCACAAGGTGTCGTGAGTATATGATTCGTGGGTTTAGACTTGTGACTTGAGATTATAAGATGAGGTATCTCGGAGTAATTTCGTTGCGAAACCTGTGTCAGAATGACTTGATTAATTTGTTGTTATTGTCTTCCTTATTTGGTTTCAGTGGTACTTTCACCGTGTTCTTATTACTTTAGTATTTTTTATCACATGTTGATTCTTGTTTCCATTTACTGATTCCTTCTTTCATTATTAGCTTTATACTTCTATACTACACAGGTTATTTTGACTAGTAGGTGTTTTGACTTGCACGTCGTCACTACTCCATCGAGGTTAGTCTTGATACTTATTGGGTACCAACTGTGGTATACTCATGCTACGTTTTTGCGTATTTTTGTGCAGAGCCAGCTATTGGAGATATCGGACTCGGGCAGAGTTAGCTTATCGACCGCGAGGACTCAAGGTAGAGCTGCTTGATCGTCGTAGTCCCTTGGAGTCCTTTCCTTTCATTGTACTTTCATCTTGTTATTTGAACAATATTGTATTTCGATCTTTGAGATCTTTCCATGTGAATAGCCAGAGTTCATGACTTTGTATTACCTAGTCTTAGGAGGTTGTGTGATTATTGCAACAAGGGTCGTTTTGCTTTTGTTTCGGTATTCATATTGAACTCGGTTTTAAATTATCATAGTAAATCTGGCTTAATTGTTGAAAGTAATCATCTTACCTACTTAGAGACTAGGTGCCATCATGACACCTGTGATGGGATTTGGGTCGTGACAGTTGGTTTAGATTAGTTAATTTCTTTGTTTTATTTTTAAAATTATTTTTCTTTTTCTTTTTTGAAATAAAAAGTGTATTTATTTATTAAAATTCAGACAATATTAATGAGAGCAATATATTAAAATTTAAAATAAAACATATTTCCATGAGTACTAAAATATCTTCTATTATATTATTAAAAAAGCAGCAGACAAAAATATTAAATAAGTAATATACTAATAATTCTTATTAACAATATAATTGTATTAAATATTGAATAATATGATAAAGAAAAATACAGAATAAAAAATTTATCTGATGACTATATAAGTCCATTTAATTTAATAAAGATTTTATTCATTAAAATTTAGGCAATATCTATTCTATCTTTATAGAATAGAAGAAGCAACTCAATATGATGATGCCAAGAGTAACAACAAAAATTTAACAAGTATCAAATTTAGGACAAAGCTCCAACAAATTTAGAGATTCAAAAACTATTTAAAAAATGATTTAAAAAAAGGACAAAAAGAAATTAACTACCTAAAATTAACTACTCAAACATGTGTGAGGGTTGTTTTAGGTTAGTTAATTTCTTCGTTTCTTTTTTTTTAAAATTATTTTTGTTTATCTTTTTTAAAATAAAAAGGGTATTTATTCATTAAAATTCACACAATATTATTGAGAAATGAGAATAATAGAATAAAATATAAAATAAAAAATCTATCAAAAGTAATAAAATAAATATATATCTTCTATTATATTACAAAAAGAACGCAACAGACAAAAATATTAAACAAAGTAATATGCTAATAAGTTTTTTATTAAAAATAAAATTATACTAAATATTGGATAATATATTCTATCTATATAGAATAGGAGAAGCAAATCATTGTGATGATGCCTGGTGTAACAACAAATTTTAAAAGTGTTAAATTTTAGGACAAAGCTCTAACGAATTTGGAGATTCAAAAATTATTATTTTTTAAAAAGGAAAAAGAAAATGATAAAAAAAAAAGCCACACAGAAATTAACTATTCAAACATGAGTGAGATTATTTTTTTTGGTAACTAACTTTTTATTAATCACCAGTATTACAAACTATACAAAGTATCATAGTTAGCTAACACAGCTAACTATCATATTTACAGTATACTCTTTCTCTTCTGTCACGATCCGGATTTCCCACCCTCGAGAGTCGTGATGGCGCCTATAAATGAGAGCTGGGCAAGCCAAACCTTAATTACTTGCTACACTTTCATTTTTGCTTCTTTTAACAAACACAAGTCGATAATATGATAAAAGCAGAATTTTAAATAAATAAGCGAAAATCAACAATTATATATCTTAAAGCTACGTCTATTACAACTTTTAAAAACCTCAAATACCCCAAAACCTGGTGTCACAGTGTCACAAACTGTCTAAGAGTTACTACATACAAGGTCTGAAGAAATACAATACACTATTTCTGAACAAAGGAAATGAAATAGGAAATAGAGATAGAGGGAGACGCCAGGGCCTGCGAACGCCTACAGGTCTACCTTGGGTCTCCGAGTGGACTGAAGGAAGCCCTCCAACTACTGTCCGAAAGCTTCTCCTGGATCTGCACACAGTGCAGAGTGTAGTATCAGCACAACCGATCCCATGTGCTGGTAAGTGTCTAGCCTAACCTCGGCGAAGTAGTGACGAGGCTAGGACTAGACTACCAAATAAATCTGTGCAGTTATATAATATGCAGCGAAAAATAAATATATATATATATATATACACAACGGAAAATAAATACAGAAATAACCAGTCAATATGGGAGGGAGAAACATGTTGTGGGGGCGATACTAGTTCCGAATAGATAGGCATCAAGTAAGGAAAGAAACGACATAACTAGAATATCAACAAAGAAGCAGAAATCAACAATTGCACGGCATCACCCTTCGTGCTTTTACTCTCAGCCTCACCAAAGCAGTTATATACTACAAACGTGCACGACATCACCCTTCGTGCTTTTACTCTCGTCCTCACCAAAACAATCATGTAATCAAAATGTGCACGGCATTACCCATCGTGCTTTTACTCTCTTTCCTCAATATATAATCAATAGAATCGACACGGAATGGTACGTCGTGCAGCATGACATCACCCTTTGTGCTTTTACACTCTTTCCTCACAATAACAAATAATGCACGGCATCACCATTCGTGCTTTAACACTCTTCCTCATACAAACAACAATCACAAACAAAGGGGCAAAGGAATAAACAAAATAATAATAGAATCCCGGTAAGGGAACACAATTAAACAATTAAATCCCGGCAAGGGAACAACATCAATAATCTCAACATCCCGGCAAGGGAGATGATTAACAAAGCAATAATATCCCGGCAAGGGAACAATTTAATAACTCTTTGTCAATTTTACTTCACAATTCACTTCACAACTCGAGCCAATGCTCTATAGGTTTGATTATCATTTATTCTTTCACAACTCGAGCCAATGCTCTAGAGGTTCGATTATCACTTATACTTTCACAATGCATTTCACAACTCGTGCCAATGCTCTAAAAGTTAAATTATCACTTATACTTTCACAATTTCACTATACAACTTGAGACAACACTCCTCAATGTTCATAGGTCACAATTCTTTCCACAAGCTTTACACAACAATTAGGAATCTTCACCAAGGCATAAATAATACAACAAAATCATGAAAACCACAATATAAGACTCACGGTCATGCTTGATACCAACGTGTAGATATTCGTCACCATGCCTATACATCGTAGTCGACAAGAAGCAAATAGAAAATAGGACACAACTCCTAATCCCTCAAGCTAAGGTTAGACCAAACACTTATCTCGATGCCTCGAACACAACTCAAGTTTCAATTATAGCTTTACCCTTCGATTCCACCACCAATTCACTCATATCTAGTCACAAGTTCATTAATTACATCAATAAATGTTAAATGAATCAATTCGAATGCATGAAAATGAGTTTTCTAAAGTTTTACCCAAAAAGTCAAAAATCGACCCCAGGCTCGCTTGGTCCAAACCCAAAATTCCAACCAAAACCCGATTACCCATTCCCCCACGAGCTCAAATATGTAATTTGTTTTGAAATCGGACCTCAAATCGAGGTCCAAATCCCCAATTTTTGAAAAACCTAGGTTCTACCCAAAATACTCAATTTCACCCATGAAAATAATTGATTTGAAGTTGAAATCATGTTAAAAGATATTAATGATTGAAGAAAACTAGTTAAAATGACTTACAATTATTTGGAGAAGAAAGGTTGTTTGAAAAGTCGCCTCTTATGTTTTAGGGTTTTGAAAAGTGAAGAATAATTGAAAAGTCCGTTTAAATATACTCCTCTCAGTCCCTCTCCGCGAACCGCATAAAAAGGACTGCGACCGCGGAGCTCCACCGCGGACCACAAGAAATCGAGCGCAGCTGCGAAGGCTTGGCCTTGCTCACCGCGGACCGCACAAATCCCACCGCAATTGCGAAGTCCCCACCGCGGCTGCGAAGCTTCCACCGCGGACCGCGAGACCTGGCTTCAGAGACCTGTAACTTCTCTGAATCTGCAACTTTTTCCTAAGTGTAAAAACAACCCGAAACTCACCCGAGGCCTCGGGGCTCCAAACCAAATGTCATACTAACTCAAAAACATCATATGGACCTATTCGTGCAGTCACATCATCAAAATAACATGTAAAATGATTTTTTAAACCTCAAAACTCAACATTTTCATCACGAACTCTCAAAGTTCATAACTCTTCAACCGAAAGTCCAACTCACGTCAAATAAACTCCGTTTTCACCAAATTTCACAGTTATCTTTCAAATACTATAACAAGTTTGTACCGGGCTCCAGAACCAAAATACGGACCCGATAACAATGGTTTCATACATTAATTCTTTTCTTTATTCCTTAGATAATTCAGCAAAACAATTTCTTTCAAAAATTAATTTCTATGGCTTGGGACCTCGGAATTCATTTTCAGGTATACGCCTAAGTCCCATATTTTACTGCGGACCTCCCGAGATTGTCAGAACACGGATCCGGGTACGTTTGCTAAGAATGTTGACCAAAGTCAACCATAATTAAAGTTTTAACTCTAAAATTTCTATTTCTCATATTTTTACATAGAAGGCTTTCCGAATATAGGTCCGAACCACGCACGTAAATCAAGGTGGGGTAAAAAGGGAGGTTTTTAGGCCTCGGAACACTGAATGCACTTGCAACACAAGTGATGACTTTTTGGGTCATCACATTCTCCACCTCTAAAACAACAGTTCGTCCTCGAAAGGACATAAGAAGGAAGTACCTGAGTCCGGAAAAAGATGGGAATAACGGCTCTGCATATCGGACTCGGACTCCCAGGTCAATGCCTCAGCGGGCGGACCTCTCCACTGAACATGAACAGAAGGAAAACTCTTCGATCTCAATTGACGAACCTGCCAGTCTAGAATAGCTACCGGCTCCTCCTCGTAAGACAAGTCCTTGTCCAACTGGACAGTGCTGAAATCTAACACGTGGGATGGATCACCGTGATATTTCCGAAGCATTGACACATGAAACACTGGATGCACGGATGATAAGCTCGGCGGCAATGCAACTCTATAAGCCACCTCTCACACTCGATCAAGAATCTCAAACGGACCGATGAACCTAGGGCTAAGCTTGCCCTTCTTCCCATATCTCATCACGCCCTTCATAGGCGACACTCGGAGCAATACCCGCTCTCCAACCATAAAAGCCACATCTCGAACCTTGCGGTCTGCATTACTCTTTTGCCAGGACTGAGCTGTACGAAGCCTATCCTGAATAATCCTGACCTTGTCCAAAGCCTCCTGAACCAGATCCGTACCCAACAATCGAGCCTCTCCCGGCTCAAACCATCCAACCGGAGATCGACACCGCCTACCATATAAAGCCTCATAAGGAGCCATCTGGATACTCGACTGGTAGTTGTTGTTGTAGGAAAACTCTGCTAAAGGCAAAAACTGATCCGGCGAGCCTCCAAAGTCAATAACACAAGCTCAGAGCATATCCTCAAGAATCTAAATAGTCCACTCAGATTGCCCGTCCGTCTGAGGATAAAATGCCGTACTCAACTCAACCTAACTCTCGCTGAACTGCTCTCCAAAAATGCGAGGTAAACTGCGTACCTCGGTCCGAAATGATAGATATAGGCACACCATGAAGACGAACAATCTCCCGGATATAGATCTCAGCTAACCTCTCAGATGAATAAGAGACTGCCACAGGAATGAAATGTGCTGACTTGGTCAGCCTATCAACAATGACCCATACTGCGTCGAACTTCCTCCGAATCTGTGGGAGTCCAACAATAAAGTCCATAGTGATCCGCTCCCACTTCCACTCGGGAAGCTCAATCCTCTGAAATAAACCACCAGGCCTCTGATGCTCGTACTTAACCTGTTGACAATTCAAACACCGAGCTACAATTGCAAAGATATCCTTCTTCATTCTCTGCCACCAATAATGCTGCCGCAAATCCTGATACATCTTCGCGGCGCTCGGATGAATAGAGTACCGGGAGCTTTGGGCCTCCTCTAAAATCAACTCTCGAAGTCCATCCACATTAGGCACACAAACTCGACCTTGCAATCTCAAAACTCCATCATCATCTAAGGTAACCTACTTGGCACCTCCACGCTGCACCGTGTCTCTAAGGACACACAAATGGGGATCATCATACTGCCGATCACGGATACGCTCCAATAAAGAAGAACGAGCAACCGTGTATGCCAATACATGACTAGGCTCAGAAATATCCAACCTCACAAACTGATTGGCCAAAGCCTGAACATCCAAAGAAAGCAGTCTCTCACCGACCAGAATATAAGCAAGACTGCCCATACTGACTGACTTCCTACTCAACGCATCGGCCACCACATTGGCCTTTCCCGGGTGATACAAGATAGTGATATCATAATCTTTCAATAACTCCAACCACCTCCTCTACCTCAAATTCAACTCCTTTTTCTTGAACAAATACTGAAGACTCTTGTGATCCGTGAACACCTCACATGCCACGCCATACAGATAATACCTCCAGATCTTGAATGCATGAACAATGTCTGCCAACTCCAAATCATGAACGGGATAGTTCTTCTCATGAATCTTCAACTTCCGTGAAGCATAAGCAATGACCTTGCCATCCTGCATCAACACTGCACCAAGACCAACACGAGATGCATCACAATAAACTGTATAAGGCCCTGAACCTGTGGGCAAAACCAACACCAATGCCATAGTCAGAGATATCTTGAGCTTCTGAAAGCTCGCCTCACACTTGTCCAACCATCTGAGCTGGGCACCCTTCTGGGTCAACCTGGTCATTGGGGCCGCGATAGATGAAAACCCCTCTACGAACCGACGATAGTAGCCTACCAATCCCAAGAAACTCTGAATCTCTGTAGCTGATACTGGTCTAGGCCAGTTCTTGACTTTCTCAATCTTCTTCGGATTAACCTGAATACCCTCTGCTGATACAACATGACTTAGAAATGCAACTGAACTTAACCAGAACTCACACTTCGAGAACTTAGCATATAACTGACTATCCCTCAAGGTCTGAAGAACCACTCTAAGGTGCTGCTCGTGCTCCTCCCGGCTGCGGGAATATATCAAAATATCATCAATGAAGACTATCACGAACGAGTCCAAATAAGGCCTGAACACTCGGTTCATCAAATCCATAAAAGCTGATGGGGCATTGGTCAACCCAAATGACATGACCAGGAACTCATAATGCCCGTACCGAGTGCGGAAAGCTGTCTTAGGGACATTGGATGCCCTAATCCTCAACTGATGATAGCCAGATCTCAAATCAATCTTTGAGAACACCTTGGCACCCTGAAGATGATCAAACAAATCATCGATCCTCGGTAATGGATACTTATTCTTGATTGTAACCTTGTTCAACTGCCTGTAATTCAATACATATTCTTATCGATCCGTCCTTCTTCTTAACAAACAACACCGGCGCACCCCATGGCAAAACACTGGGTCTAATGAAACCCTTCTCAAGCAAGTCTTACAACTGTTCCTTCAACTCTTTCAACTTCAGCGGGGCCATACGATACGGCGGGATAGAAATGGACTAAGTACCCAGAGCCAAATCAATGCAAAAGTCAATATCCCTGTCGGGTGGCATACCCGGCAGGTCTGAAGGGAAAACATCAGGAAACTCTTGAACAACGGGCACATAATCAATAGAAGGGACCTCAGCACTAGAATCACGAACATATGCCATATAGGCCAAACACCCCTTCTCGACCATATGCCGAGCCTTCACATACGAGTTAACACTGCGGGTAAAATGACCAGGAGTTCATCTCCACTCTAAACGGGGCAAATCCGGTAAGGCTAAGGTCACAGTCTTGGCATGACAGTCCAAGATAGCGTGGTAAGGTGATAACTAGTCTATCCCTAATATAACATCGAAATCGACCATGTCTAGAAGCAACAAATCCACACGAGTCTCAAGACCCCCAATCACCACAATACAAGAATGATGGACTCGATTTACCACAATGGAATCACCCACCGTTGTAGACACATAAATAGGAATACTTAATGAATTACTAGGCATGACCAGATACGGTGCAAAATAAGATGACACATACGAGTAGGTAGACCCTGGGTCAAATAACACTGAAGCATCTTTATCACAACCCAAAATAGTACCTGTAATGACTGCATCTGAAGACTCAGCCTCGGGCCTGGCTGGAAGGGTGTAACATCGGGGCTGGGCCCCACCACCCTAAACTACATCTTTGGGACGGCCTGCAGCTGGCTGGCCTCTACCTCTGGTGGCCTGAGCTCCACCTTTAGTACCTCTACCTCCACCTCTAGCACCTCTACCCCTACCCCTAGCTGGCTAGACGGGCTGTGGAACACCTGGTGCCTGTACCATAGCACGAGAACCTTGATGTTGAGAGCTACTCGGTGCTCGAGGGCAAAACCTGGCAATGTGACCCGGATCACCACACGTGTAACAAGCCCTCGGCTGTTGAGACTACTGGCCCTCATAACCTGAATGACCACCCCGAAAACTCTGAAGCGGCGGTGCACTGATAGGAGTAGGTGGTGCACTGTAGGACTGCTGATCGGGATACTACGTCTGGGGACCACGACCACCTGGAGTACCGTGAGAAATCTGGAGCGCTAACTGAAAAGTCCTAGGAGGATGGCCCCTACCATACAAATCTCGACCTCCGGATGAGGTACCATTGAATCGGCCTGAATGACGAGGCCTCTTGTCTGACCCATGATCGCCTCCCTATGACAGAACCATCTCAACTCTACGGGCCACATTGGCCGCCTTCTGAAAAGTAATCTCACTCCCAGCCTCTCTATCCATCTGAAGACGAATCGGCTGAATAAGACCGTCAATAAACCTCCTCACCCTCCCTCTCTCGGTGGGGAGTATGATGAGAGTATGGCGAGCTAAATCGATGAACCTGGTCTCATATTGGGTAACAGTCATGGAACCCTACTGGAGGTGCTCAAACTACCTCCGATAGGCCTATCTCTGAGTAACGGGGAGAAACTTCTCTAGGTATAACACTGTAAACTGCTCCCAAGTCAAGGCTGGTGATCTGGCTGGTCTCGCTAAGCAATAATCCCTCCACCAAGTCTTGGAGGATCCAGACAAGTGAAATGTAGCAAAATCGACCCCATTGGTCTCAACAATGCCCATGTTCTTGAGAACCTCGTGGCAGCTGTCTAGATAATCCTAGGGATCCTCAGTAGATGCACCGCTAAAAGTAGAAGTGAAGAGCTTGGTGAACCTATCCAGTCTCCACAAAGCATCGGTATACATAGCTGCTCTATCACCGGTCTGAGCTACCACACCCGGTTGTACTGCTCTAACTGGCTGAACCGCTAGAGTCTGAATCTAAGGAGCTACCTGCTCCGAAGTGCGAGTACCAGAAGTCTGGGCCCCTCCTCCAGCCTGAGAGACGGTTGGTGCTACAAGAAGCAAGCCTGCCTGGGTGACACTCTCCATGAGGCCCACTAATCGGACCAGAGCATCCTGAAGAACTGGGGTAGCAATAAACCCTTCTGGGACCTGAGCTGGGCCCACCGGAACTGCTGGAGCCGGAACCTCCTCATCAAAATCAACTTGAGGCTCCATCATTGGGGCTGCTGCTCGGGGCTAAGATTTGCCCCTACCTCCGCCTCTAGCACGGCCTCAGCCTCGCCCTCTTCCCCTCGTGGGAGCGGCTGCTGGGGGCTCGGGCTACTGAATGGAGGATAAGGAAGTGCGTGTTCTCGCCATCTGGAAAAGAACAGAGTAGAAGTTCAATTAGCATTGAGGAACAAAACCGCACGACGAGAAAGAACAAATGTGAAGTTTTTCCTAACTTTGTAGCCTCTGGGGGATAAATACAAACGTCTCCGTACCGATCCCTCAGACTCTACTAAGCTTGTCTGTGAACTGTGAGACCTATGTAACCTAGAGCTCTGATACCAACTTGTCACGACCCGGATTTCCCACCCTCAGGAGTCGTGATGGTGCCTACTAATAGGAGCTAGGCAAGCCAAACCTTAACTACTTGCTACACTTTCATTTTTGCTTCTTTTAACAAACACAAGCCGATAATATGATAAAAGCAGAATTTTAAATAAATAAGCGGAAGTAAACAATTATATATCTTAAGGCTACGTCTATTACAACTTATAAAACCTCAAATACCCCAAAACCTGGTGTCACAGTGTCACAGACTATCTAAGAGTTACTACATACAAGGTCTGAAGAAATACAATACACTGTTTCTGAACAAAGAAAATGAAACAGGAAATAGAGATAGAGGGAGACGCCAGGGCCTGCGGACGCCTGCAGGTCTACCTTGGGTCTCCGAGTGTACTGAAGGAAGCCCTCCAACTACTGTCCAAAAGCTGCTCCTGGATCTGCACACAGTGCAGAGTGTAGTATCAGCACAACCAACCCCATGTGCTAGTAAGTGTCTAGCCTAACCTCGGCGAAGTAGTGACGAGGCTAGGACCAGACTACCAAATAAACATGTGCAGTTCATATATATATATATATATATATATACAACGGGAAAGAAATACAAAAATAACCAGTCAATGTGGGAGGGGGAACATGCTGTGGGGGCGATAATAGTTCTAAATAGATAGGCATCAAGTAAGGAAAGAAACGACATAACTAGAATATCAACAAAGAAGCAGAAATCAACAATTGCACGACATCACCCTTCGTGCTTTTACTCTCAGCCTCACCAAAGCAGTTATATACTACAAACGTGCACGACATCACCCTTCATGCTTTTACTCTCGTCCTCAGCAAAATAATCATATAATCAAAATGTGCACGGCATCATCCTTCGTGCTTTTACTCTCTTTCCTTAATATATAATCAATAGAATCGGCACGGAATGGTACGTCGTGTGGCACGACATCACCCTTCGTACTTTTACACTCTTTCCTCACAATAACAAACAATGCACGGCATCACCCTTCGTGCTTTAACACTCTTTCTCACCCAAACAACAATCACAAACAAAGGGGCAAGGGAATAAACAAAATAATAATAGAAATCCCGGCAAGGGAACACAATTAAATAATTAAATCCCGACAAGGGAACAACATCAATAATCTCAACATCCCGGCAAGAGAGATAATTAACAAAACAATAATATCTCGGTAAGGGAACAATTTAATAACTCTTTCTCAATTTTACTTCACAATTCACTTCACAACTCGAGCCAATGCTCTAGAGGTCGATTATCACTTATTCTTTCACAACTCATTTCGCAACTCGAGCCAATGCTCTAGAGGTTCGATTATCACTTATACTTTCACAACTCATTTCACAACTCATGCTAATGCTCTAAAAGTTAAATTGTCACTTATACTTTCACAATTTCACTATACAACTTGAGCCAACACTCCTCAATGTTCATAGGTCACAATTCTTTCCACAAGCTTTATACAACAATTAGGAATCTTCACCAAGGCATGAATAATACAACGAAATCATGAAAACCACAATATAAGACCCGCGGTCATGCTTGATACCAACGTATAGATACTCGTCACCATGCATATACGTCGTACTCGACAAGAAGCATGCAAATAGGACACAACTCCTAATCCATCAAGCTAAGGCTAGACCAAACACTTACCTCGATGGCCTCGAACACAACTAAAGTTTCAATTATAGCTTTACCCCTCGATTCCACCACCAATTCGCTCGTATCTAGTCTCAAGTTACTTAATTACATCAATAAATGTTAAATGAATCAATTTGAATGCATGAAAATGAGTTTTCTAAAGTTTTATCCAAAAAGTCAAAAATCGACCCCGGGCCCGCTTGGTCCAAACCCAAAATTCGGACCAAACCCGATTACCCATTCCTCCACGAGCTCAAATATGTAATTTATTTTGAAATCGGACCTCAAATCGATGTCCAAATTCCCAATTTTTTAAAAACCTAGGTTCTACCCCAAACACTCAATTTTCCCCATGAAAATAATTGATTTGATGTTGAAATCATGTTAAAAGATGTTAATGATTGAAGAAAACTTGTTAAAAATGACTTACAATTGATTTGGAGAAGAAAGGTTGTTTGAAAAGTCGCATTTTATGTTTTAGGGTTTTGAAAAGTGAAGAATAACTGAAAAGTCCGTTTAAATATACTCCTCTCAGATCCTCTCCGCGGACCGCATAAAAAGGACTGCGACCGCGGAGCTCCACCGTGGACCACAAGAAATCGAGCGCGGCCGCGAAGCTTCCACCGCGGAGCGCGAGACCTGGCTTCAGAGACCTGCAACTTCTCTGAATCTACAACTTTGTTCTAAGTGTAAAAACATCCCGAAACTCACCCGAGCCCTCGGGGCTCCAAACCAAATGTCATACTAACTCAAAAATATCATATGGACCTACTCGTGCGATCACATCATCAAAATAACATGTAAAATTATGAATTAAACCTCAAAACTCAACATTTTCATCAAGAACTCTCAAAGTTCATAACTCTTCAACCGGAAGTCCAACTCACGTCAAATAAACTCCATTTTTCACCAAATTTCACAGTTATCTTTCAAATACTATAACAAGTTTGTACCCGACTCCGGAACCAAAATACGGGCCCAATAACAATGGTTTCAAACATTAATTCTTTTCTTTATTCCTTAGATAATTCAGTAAAATAATTTCTTTAAAAAATTGATTTCTAAGGCTTGGGACCTCGGAATTTATTTTCGGGCATACGCCCAAGTCCCATATTTACTGCAGACCTCCCGGGATCGCCGAAACAAGGATCCGGGTCCGTTGGCTAAGAATGTTGACCAAAGTCAACCATAATCAAAGTTTGAACTCTAAAATTTCTATTTCTCATATTTTCACATAGAAGGCTTTCCGAATATAAATCCGGACCATGCACGTAAATCAAGGTAGGGGAAAAAGGGAGGTTTTTAGGCCTCGAAACACTGAATGCACTTGCAACACAAGTGATGACCTTTTGGGTCATCACATCTTCCTAGCTTCCTATTTTAATAACTGTATCTCTGAACTATATATGCTATTTTAGGAAGAGCTCGCACACAACAAACACATGCGATCTCTTTGGCTTTCCTCTCCCATCCTCTACTTGGCTATTCTATTTTAATAATTGTATCTCTGAACTATACGTGAGTGAGGGTTGGTTTAGGTTAGTTAATTTCTTTGTTTATTGTTCATTTTTCAATCTTAAAAATAAAAAGTATATTTATTCATTAAAATTTAAACAATATTATTGAGAATAATAGAATAAAATTTAAAATAAAAAATATTTCAAGAGTAATAAAATATATATCTTATATTATATTACAAAAGAAAGTAGTATAAAAAAATATTAAATAAAGTAATATGCTAATAAAATTTTTTATTAACAATGTAAAAATACTAAACATTGGATAATAGAATAAAGAAAAATATAAAATAAAATTTTATTCAATGACTATATAATAATTTTATTCATTAAAATTCAAATAATATTATCGAGAATAACAGAATAAAATTTAAAATAAAAAATATTTCAAGAGTAATAAAATATATATCTTCTCTTATATTACCAGAAAAGCAAGCAAATAAAAATATTAAACAAAGTAATATGCTAATAAAATTTTCTATTAACAATGTTATAATAGTAAATATTGGATAATATAATAAAGAAAAATATAGACAAAAAAGCTATTCAATGACTATATAAGTCCCTTTAATTCAATAAAGATTTTATTATTGGATATATTGTATTGACAAATAAGATGATAGTTCCATAGTTCAACAGAAGGAAAAGGAGACATTGTTTTCTTACCCTGTTTTTTAGTCGGTTTTCTAACCTTTTTATTGTCATTGTTGTATTTAATAGGGTACTAATAGAAGAACTTTATATAAAGGCTAGCTGGAGAATATTATCATTTGGCTGAATTTATCAACTACTCCATAAGAAGCTTATTTCCAACCTCTTTCCTTCTCCTTCAATGATTTCATGGGTCCACTTTCGTATGGAGTAAAAGAGTGTATTTTGTTCTCTTCTCCTTTCCTCCGATTAATGGAATAAAATATAGAAGTAAATTTAGTGTAATTCAACTTTACCTAGTGATATATATCCATCAAGTTAAGCTCTCTAATATCTTTTTCTATTATCACTAACGATTGTGAAAGGATAGATACTTTCAGGGGTCGTTTGGTAGGGTGTATAAGAATAGTGCGGAATAAGGTGTATTAGTAATGTATGGGTTAGTAATGCAAGCATTAGTTATGCAAATATTATTTCTTATCTATTATTTGGTGTGGTGTATTAAAATTATAATGCATTGCATAATTTTTAAAAAAAAATAGTTGCTTACAAAAATGCCTTCCATATTCTCTAGCTTTAAGGGACTTTAAGGACAATTTTGTCTTTAACCATGCTAATGCATACATTAAAGCCTTGGTATTATTAATGCTATATTTTTCTATGCATTACTTATGCATAGGATAATGCCAAGTATAATGTATAACTGATACAAGTATTAGTTATACACAAATTGAAAAAAGGTACTAAACAAGATATTAGTAATGCATAGAGTTAATGCCTGCATTATTATTTCTAATACCTCCTACCAAACGACTCCCAGTTTGAATTAAATGTTTTAGATTTGAGTCTTAAAATAAAAGAACTTCAATTGGAAGTGCTTTTTCTCATTTGCCACTTTCTATTCATCCTCCTACTCAGTGAGCAACGAGCATCCTATTGAATATAGCACTAAGTCTAGGACGCCATTCAATCACTCGATTGGACAATTTAAAGGCATATATTTAGCCATTGTTTGGGGAATATATGGACCGGATTAGTTTGGTTTTTATCAAAATCAAACCAAATCAATTATATCGGTTTAAATTTGTTCGATTTTATCGGATTTTCGGATTTTTGGTTACTTAAATATTATTTCAATAGTAATAAAACATAAAAACCAATATGATACCTAAATAATAATAATCACTTCACATTCGAAAAAAGATATAAGAATTTAATAGATCTTAACATATGATATGAATATGGAAGAACAAAAAGATTGACGTATTTCAATAACACTTGATGAGAAAGTGATCATATAACTCATTATTTAAGGTTAATAAATATGAAGCACTTCATATTTTATTAAATATTATATCCCGCAAGAGAATCCCAAATATTTCTAGATATTTTTTAAGAAAATTCTATATAAAATCTTAATAGTATTTATAAAAATTATATATTTATATGTTGGTTTGGTTCGAATTTTTTACTCAATAATATACCAAACCAAATCAAATCAAATCTAATCGATTTTTTAATTGGTTTGGTTTGAATTTTCGATTTGATACGACTTTCCGGTTCGGTTTATACACCCTACCCACTAATCATACATTTTGGTTTCCTATAATATTCGTTATTAACACAGAAAGTGTTCAACTCTCCGAACTCCTTGATTAAATGTGGATGATGATTATCATATATAAAGTTGCATCTTGCTTGTTGATTGTCATAATCTCTACATTTAAGACTTCTCATTCTCATCGCATTTGATTGCTTATAAAAATTTATCAGCAGCTGGGGATTTAGTGTAGTGGATACGTCACATGAATTCAGTATCTTTTGTTTAAATCCAAAATTTATATTAAAAAATCATTAAATATATAACCTGAAATCTAATCTGTTAATTTATTTATTATTGTATATTAATTTGTGATCGTTACAGAAATCTATAAGCTTAAAATTCTGAATCCGCCTCTATTTATCAAGGATACATTTTATACTTGTAAAATTGATCGTAAATGAGGAAATATATATGCATGAGCATTAGCAGTGTCAATGGTTCGGTTCAGCCTGCTATTTTATAAAATTTGTATACCAACTTTTTTGGTTATTCTATTATATATAACCAAAATTAAACTTTTTGAAACTGCCTAGTTGGTTTCTCTTCGGTATCGGTACGGTTCGGTTAATTTTCATTATTTTTTTAAAATGTTATGTTAAAGTCACTAGTAGAAGTAGAATGCAATAACATAATTTTTTTTATATGACTTAGCAAAACTCACTAGACATTTTTACTGTTTAAAGGGTGATGAATTAAGAAAATATGAAAGATGGTACATTATATAAATCCATCACATATTCTACAACGACGTAAAAGAAACTAAGCAAATACAAAAAATATAAATCACATGAGTGAAAAGATATTAACCAAGTCAGGACTCGTGAATAAAGTTTATAGAAGTTAAATATGCAAAAAGATAAATCTAAATTATACGAAAGGAAACACATTCAATACATTATATTTTGTTACTCATAATTGCTAGATTACCTTGTGTCTTGCTAGTGAATACGCGGAAAATATTTAGTTTCAATAGGAGTAACGTAATAGGTTTAGGAATTAGGATTTTGAGTTTAATTACTTATTGGCCGTAACTGTTTTCATAATTTCAATACCAAAAAAAATATTAATACTTCATTATTTTTAAACTTATTGGTACGATTCGATATTTTTTTGATTTATTTTAATAAAATAAAAAATCTATCCTAATTATCAGTACAATTATAAATTTATATAAAAACCTACGATTTTATTTTAAAAAAAAATCAAAAAATCAGTTTGGGATGATATGATTTGATTGGTTTAGTCGGTTTTTAAATAACCATTGACACCCCTAATGAGCACAATCAATTATCCTTATTAAACATATTATGAGATGCTTTTTCATGCTTCTGCGTTCACTTTTAACTATACTCATATTCCTTCTAATCGACCTAAGCAATAAAATAATTTTTTTATTATATACATTATACTTGCCAACATAAGGATATCTTTACTTTCTCCCCTTTTAAACTAGGACATTATATCTTTTAATCATTTTTGTGAAAGTACTCTTCATCCAATTTAATTGTCGTTATTCATTTTCTTAAAGAGCCAAATGGATCAATTTTATACGAAAAATAATATTTAAGAGATTGAGAGACTATGTAAAGAAACTATTATTATACTTTTATTATATAAGTATCAAAAAGTTATTTAAACAAATTTTGTCCAAGTTAAAAAATAAAATTTCAATTGTGGGGCCTCATAAGTCGAAAATTGAACGCCGAGTGGACCCATAGTATTGACTCTTTAAGATCTATCTACTGCTAATACACACTTAGGTCCGTACATTTAATAAGTACGTGTTGTCACCAGCTTTCCTTGTTACACTTTTTTTTCCCTTTCAAAATTTGCCTGTGAAGTTATCTTGAGTAGTAGCAGGAGCTAAAGCTAGGATTAAGCTTATCGATTAAGGAATCTAATCATTTAAGTTATTGGATTTTAAATTAATAATTTATTCATATTTATTAAACTTTTTAAAGACAAATACATGGTTGGTTAAACCTGTAATTTCTATTCTCCCTAGGCTCTAGAGTAGTAGAAGGGGGAAAAGAATGAATAATTTTTGCATGATTTTGTTTACCCGTAAAACAGTACAGTTAAATATGTAATGTGATTTATAAACACGTGAATTAATTTGATCTAGAATATGAAGTAAACAAGAAGAAAAATACGATTAAGAAATAAATTTAAAGTAAATTCAAGCCTGAGTATGAACTTAGCCTCTCTGGTGACAGAAGTAAAAACAATATTCAAGAATAAAGACAAATAATAATATTACAAGATGAGAGCTGACTTAAGCTTTTGTGTACATAGTTCGTGTTTCACAATGGATAACAATTCTCCTATTTATAGCTTTATTTAAGGAGACAAGGTCCCTAAATCAAGCTCCTCTTAAATGAGAATAAAACAGTCATTGATGACTGCATAACAGTTGGCTATGAATGCAGATATTTTTTGTAACGGCTGCTCATTGAATGCAACCCAATGACAATTCTTTGAATCTTTGTTATCGGCTACTCTGTTTTCGGTTCATCCAGCACCGATCACATGCTTGCACCGGGTGTCAATTATTTGCTGACTCATATCCTAACTATCTTCAGTTCCACGTATCATTTTATCATTCGTCCAACTATCTCTAACCAATTTTATCCCATGCAAATTTGTCGGTATAAAATTGTAGGAAAAAGATATCAAATCACTACAACCCTTAGCTTAGAACCTAAATATAGTAGTCAGTGCAGATATGTGATTTTTGACCTTCCCCAAGATTTTAGATATAGTAGCATTTAAATACTTAGTTTATGTCTAATATAGTTATTTCAACTAATTTTGACTCTTTTACATTATTTTTATCATAAAATTGAAAAATACAAAAATAGTTTCATTTTTCTCTATTTAATTAATGTATTAGGTATTTTTAGAAGAATATTATTTTTTACCCATTTTTATTATAATTTTAAAAATACCAAAAATAGCTTCATGTCATAATATAGTTTGTTTTGACTAATTAGTAACGATTTTACAATTTTTATCGTATATTGTTTTAGAAAAGAAATCAACATTTTTAGTCTTGGAAAACCAAAGGGGCCATTTTTAAAGACAATTTTAGCCCAAATAGAGGCCCAAATCAGCAGCTCAATCCCATGACCCATCTTCCCTTCTCTTTCACTACAAACCCTAGAAAAGACCTAAATCTAAAGACCCCCAGGAGCTCCCTTCTTCTTCATAACCTAGACTACCAAGACCTAAAACCCTAGACCATAAGAACCTACCGATGTCGCAACTCCACCCCCACCACCAAGCAACAGCCACCGCATCTCCCTTCCCTACCATCTCCTACGCCAAACAACCACCCTCTCCAATACCAGACCCCTCATCTCACCTTCTTCTTCACCAAACACAAACCCTAGGAACACATCTAAGAACACAGCCAACCTCCCATGCAGCAGCGCCATTCCTCTTAATTCATCTCCAACCTCTCCAACACCAACCATCTGCAACTCGACTCGCCGCAAACCAACTCCACCTCCCTTCATGATTTCTTCTCAAAGCCTTTCGATTTTCCGTCATAGAGCTCACACGCACACGCAGTCACATATAGGAAGGAAAATAGCTTTTGTTGCTGATTTCTAAGGCAAAGAAAAAAATGAAAATAGCAGCTTCTTCTCCACTTAGCCAACTCTTCCGCCTCCAACACTGATAGCACTTTTGTACAGCTCCAGTTCCTGAGTCGCTGGAAGATTTCGCATCAGCTAGAGTTTCGATTTGAATAGACTGATATTCGATGGAGTTTTTTGAGGTTTCGTTCAAATTTCTGTTCGTGTTTGAATTCTCGTTGTCGTCGAGGTTTTTTCGATCCGGGTTTCTATTCATACAACATCACTGTAACTGACAAATCTATTTGAGGTCTTTTTCCCACCCCTTTCTTTAATTAATGCATGATATTTTGGTGTTCTGTTTAGTTCTTTTAGTTTGAATGGCTTTGCATTTCCAGTGAGTTTGTCATAGCTCTTAAAACTGATTCTCCATGTTTGCCTTTGAAATGTTCTTATTGGACATTAGTACATTAAAATGAATGATGGATTTGGAATTAAGACACAAGATGCCTAAAATAATTCATGGTTTATGGGCTGATTCAGAAATGGACTAAGGCAAAAACAGTGATTTGGTTTAAAAATGACATTAAAGTGAATATTGGAATGGCGGTATGGGCTTTACATCTGATGTGCTTGCCGTTTAAGTTTTGAATTATTTATTTTTACCATGTCATTTTATTCAACTGAGTCGTATTGAATTATTATTTTGTTTGACACTTTCGCTAGGAGCATGTTTAGGCCGACCACACTTGGGTAGGCAAACCTTAGGATTTTTTGGTTCGGATTGTGAGGCGAGATGTCGTCCCCTTAGTTAAATTTATCCGGGGAATGCCCCGAGGGATTAGTATATATTTTATTTCAGGGGTATGTCTCGAAGTGAATGTAATTGGATGCCTAAAGCGAACTCGTAGTACCTTTACTCTCATTTTATTTTTAGTTTTTATCTTTCTTTTATTAAGTGAGGACGACCTCGAGCCTCTTGTGTGTTTATTTTTCTTTTCTGTGTTTATTTTTACCTTAATTCGAATATTCTAAAAGCCAACTAGATTGAGTACGCAACCATGACTTTCACGAGATTTGGGGAGTGCTTAACACCTTCTCCCCGAGTCAAATGAACCCCCTTACCCGAATCTCTGGTGCAGACTTAGTTTTGGAGTCCAGAGTGTTTAAAAAGGAAAAAATCATTTTTATAAAACGGTGACCTGACACACCGAAACCAATGTCAGGTGGCGACTCTGTGTTAATCCTTTTGAACACGAATTTTTGTCACTTTCTAATTGAAAACCCTTTTGAGCTTTACAAATCCTTTTATTTATTTTAAGAGGGTTAGTGAGGTTTGTAAAAAAAGGGATGTGACATCTCTGACGACTCTGCTGGGGGGTTGCAGGTTCGAGCTGGTACTTGATCTTGTTGGCTTTTAGGATATTCGGTTGATGTGTTTATTTTCTTTATTTGCTTTGTTTATTTGCTTTGTTTGTCATTTTTCCTTGTTTTGTTGGTTATTTGTTTATCGCTTTTCTGAATGTGTTACTACTTTATAAACTATCATCATTTGCATAACCATAGTTCTTCTTTCTACAACAAGTCTTGGAGTACGCGTCGCATGCATGAACTCTTTGTTGAGTCACCCTTAATTTAGGAGGGGGGCCGTCGGACGTATGGAGTGGGTGGAAAGCTTGAGTAGCTACCATCGACCATACGCTCCCCCGAATTGCCTTGTTAGTGAACTCCAAACTCAGGTCATCCTTTAGGTCATTCTTATTTGCATCATGTCATTTGGACCTAGTAAGGCTCGGTCCCTGGCACCGTGTCCCTTTGTAGGAAGCCTATCCAAATTTTGTAAAAAATGGGCCCGTGGCCCAAAAAGACATTCAATCATCCCTATGTGATACATGTTGCATCTTTGAGGGTAAAAAGGTCATTTGGCGGACCGATATTTGGGAAAGAAGGGTGAAAAATGAAGCAAGTAGGGTCCAGTTATATTTTTCTTTCACAACTTTTTCAAGAAAGCCAAAAAAAAAACAAAAAGATTTTATACTTTTCCATCATTTTCCAAAAATCAAAAAAAAAAAAAATCCAAAAAGATTTTACACTTTTCCATAATTTTCCAAAAATTCAAAAAAAAAATATCCAAAAAGATTTTACATTTTCCATCATTTTTCAAAAAGACAAAAAATATATTTTTTTCCAAATTAGTGTCATTTTAAAGCTTTCTCCCATATCCAATCTTTCCGAACTACGCAAACCTGATTCTTGTATTTCGTGACGTGATACGTAGGTAACCCACATAGGGTCCGGTCTTCCTTGTAAGTCTTAGGTTCTCGGCTTTGCAGGGCCTTAGCCAAATTTTGCATGTCTAGCCATTTTTGGCCATATCGTCCTTGTTGCAAAATAGGGCTATTTTGCGAAGTGGTTGTTGAACCGTGTCTGGAGAGTCTAGAATCCACAATTAGCTGTCTCTTCTTTGTTTAAGGTCCATTCCTATTGAATTTGCATGCTTAACCATTTTTGGCCACATAGGCCATTTCTGCAAAATGGGGTCATTTTTGCAAAGTAACTTTAGAGGTTATGATTCCTTGATGTTTAGGGCCATATAAGGTGTTTCCTTATTGAGTTTTGCATTTTCAGTCACTTTTGGCTACCGTAAGCCTTTTTGCAAAAATAGCCTTAATCATGCCTTGCATGTGTCCAATAAAAGGTGTTGTGGCGTTACATATGTCTTGAGTCACTAACTCTATTTGATCTTATTTTTTCCATTCAGGTATGGAGCAATTTGGTAGAGTTTGAGCATGACAAATACCTCAGGACCATTCTAGTTAAGACCATTGCATGTACGAGCTACTTGACGAATTTTTTTATTTTTTAGTCTATCTTATGTTGTCTTTTAATTCTAGTCTTGTACAGTAGTATCGAGTCTGTCAATCTAGTTAAGATTGTTGAGCCTTTTGTTATGGTACTTCCTGTTTTATATTTGAAAAACCAAAAAAACTTATAAATGAAAAATCTAAAAAGATTTTTATTTTTAGTTTATTTGTCCATTACTTTTTTCAGAACTACGCTTGATCTGATTCATGAGGGGCATGCTACGTAGACAACCTACATAGGGTTCGATCGAATCATTATTAAAAAAAAAGAGAAAAAAGGAAAAGTTGTGGGATGTGAGAAATGAGAGGAAAGAAAAGGGTAACAATTAAAAAGAAAAGAGAGGAAGGAAAATGAGCGAACCAAGAAGTATTAGAAAAGAAAGAAAAGAGAAGATTGAAATGAACAAAATTTGGATGATGCCAAATGACCATGTGACCCTCGAAGTCACTCTAGAACTGTTAATTGTTGCTATGTGCATTGCACATAATGTGATATTTATATCTGATAAATGCCCTAACGCTAACATGTTGGATTTGTTTTGCTCCTTTTTGTTACTTTCCTTGTTATCATAACAGAGGGTGGTTAGTTTGTGACACTTTGACGATTCGTTCATACAACACAAGGTCAAAGAGCAAGTAGCCATGGCTAGCAAATAAACAGATACTGGGTTGTAGACCCACCAAGGGAGTTTGTGGAGTCGGAGTCTGAATTGAAAGAGGAGGTCCAAAGGTTGAAACAACAGATGACAAAAATGTATCAGTCTTGGATCAGGGGACATCCTCTACCTTTATTCCCCACTAACTACACTGAAAACCCTACAACTATCCCACCACTATCACAAACCCAGGTTCCCACTGCTGCTGATATCTCCCCACAACATTTTCACATTCAACCCCTCAAAAGCACATCATATCCCGCTCCTTTGACCACTCGTGTTTTTGTAGCTCATCCACCAGCTACTCTTCCTCGATCCTCCAATGAGACTATGTTCCAAGCTCCAGATGTCCAACAGTATGCTCTAGAACCAATTTTCAAGGTCTCAGGTCCATACTCTTATGCTCCTCATTTTGAGCCTCCCGGTGAAACTACAAAGCCTGCTAAGACAATGGAGCAGGATGAGATATCCAAAAAGCTGAAAGGGTCTAAAATGCCAAAGCTTAATTTATATGATGGGCGTGGAGATCTAGTAGCCCATCTGACAGGTTATTGCAGTGAAATAAGAAGTGTTTGCAGGAAAGATAAAGTATTGTTGGCGTATTTCAGTCAGAGTCTGAGTGGGGAAGCTCTAGAATGGTACACCCGCCAAAACGCTAGTAAGTGGCATGCATGGGATGACCTGGCTCAAGATTTTGTTTGGCTCTATTAGTACAATGAAGACATTATCCCAGACCGTTCCTCCCTATCTCAGATGGGAAAGAAACCCAAGGAAGGCTTTAGGTAGTTTTGGTTCAGATGGAACGAACAAGTTGCTGGGATCAGTCCTCCGATTGATAAAAAAGATGTTGTCGAGCCCAGCCAAAGACATGATCTAGTGGGCATTCCTGCTAAACGCTTTCAGCCTCCATACCGACCCCATGAATATCCTCGTAGTCCAAATAATCCTCCCCAATGCTACTTTCCTTCACAAAATCCCCAAAGTCATACCTCACCTCCCAAGTACTCTATCCACAATGCACTGCCATAAGCTACACACCCACGAAACCCGCAACAGCTTGCACCGCCTCCACAAATATCTTACCCACCTCTACAAGCATATCAACCCCCTACCCGAAAGAGGTTCCAACCAAGGCCGGAGTACAAAAATCAGAAGGCAGCAGCAAAGAGAAAAGTCTTTCACTCATATTGGAGAATCATATGACAGTCTATTCCAAATGCTGAGGCAATTGGACATGTTAAAGCCGATTCAGATAAAAATGCCAAAACGCTTTCCAAAGAGTTTTGATTTTTCTCAAAGGTGCGCATATTGCTCTAGTGCCCCGGGGCATGACATAGAAAAGTGTTGGATTCTGAAAAGGGCAGTCCAGAAGCTTATTGATGCAGGTGACATTACCGTGCAAAATCCAAATGCAACAGATATTAGCCAAAGTCCATTGCCTGTTCATAATGAGACGCATATAGTGGACCTGATTTATGTGGAAAAGGAATATGAGAACTCTTCTGAATCCCTTGGAGGGCCACCTACCGCAAAGTTTTCAGCGCTATCAGTTTCGGTTCCAGAGGTTGATCTTAAGGACGAGTTGGCAAAAGGGACCCAAAAGCTATGTGCTAAGGTCAACGTGATGGAAATTGGTGAAGGTCCTAGTAATTTTGATGTGCAACCCAGTGGCTAAGATGTTGAGCTTGGTAATTGGAAAGACACTCCTTTCTTGGCTAGCCAGGGAGGAGTTTTGGTGGTTTATTTTGTTGTCATTTCTGTTTTTGGGTCATTTCAGGGTTGTAATCCGGACATTGTCTTGTGGCTCAAACCCTTCTGCTTCTTATTTTTCCTAGTTTGTTTAGTGGTAGTAAATCGTCTAGCGTTATCGAAGATTGTTCTAGGGTTGTAACCCATGTCTATTTTGCTTATTTTGTTCAAACCCTTTTCACCATCTGTCTAATGCAATCTCCTGTTTTTTGTTAGTTCTAGTCAATTTTTAGGTCACTTTTCCTTTTATAGTTCTTTTCATGCTGACTCTAGTGACATGACATGCACATATAATTCTCAGCCTAGTCTTGAAAGTTAGTTTAATCATGAAGCAATGACACCGTTTTGAACATGATAAAAAAAGGCATTTGAGGAAGCAAATAAAGATTCACGCATTCTGAGATACCTGAAGCTTGAGTGAAACTGAGGTAGTAAGTTTGGTAGGACGAAGACATTTTATTCTGCTACCCAAATACTTTTATCTTTACTACCCCTTTTGAGCCTTACTTTATTTTGTTTTGTACCCCTCTTTGGAATCAGAAGTAGAGTTAGGAACCAGAAAAGAAAAAAGAAACGAGAAAAAGAAGAAAAAAATAGAGAAAGAAAAAAACCAACTTTGTGTTTGAACTACGTTCGACCTGATTCTTATCACCTCAAGATACGTAGGCAGCCTTACGGTTCGGTCACACCAAATAAAATATTTCATAATCCCTGAAGTCAAGAGTGGGACAGTTTTTCTTAGAAATCCCATCAAAGCAAAAATCCAAAAAATTCCCAGACTCCAAGAAACGGGGGCAGAAGTTTAAATTTGGCCAAAAGATCTGATTCCAAAAGTTGTAATTTTGAACCCTTTCATCTTAAATTATTTTGAGCCTTCATGCCACCCTTTCTTTCTAACCCTATCCAAAAGCCTACATTACGGTCCAAAGAAAGACCTTCCGACCAATCTTTGAGGATGTCAAATAAAGTGTGTGGTAAAAGTATGATATTCTTGTATCATGGGTAATACCTTGTTCTCAGCACAAAGAGAGAAAATGATAAAATGATAGAGTCTTATCGATGAAAACCCTCATGGGCACCGTAAGGCGACGGTGAGTTGAGGAAAAGAGCAAAAAAATGAGAGAGGCTTGATGGTGAAAACCCTTCAGGGCACTACAAGTCGACTGAAGATTGTAGACCAGATGGGACAATTGAAGCGCTGAAGCCCAGTTTCACAGCTTAGAGGCGTAACAAGAGTTAAAGATTAGACTTTCTTGATAGATTAGGCCGCTTAATCCAAAATGTATGTCATGGTCAGTGGAGATGACCTTCAAATCATATTAGTTCCTACTTTGTTCTTTTTCTTCAATAAAAATATTTTCTTGTTAGATACTATCTCTTCTTGTTTTTCCCCTTATTTTGTTCCTCTTGTTTTGTTTGAGTCCCTTTGAGTCTGTTTCATCGGAACAAGTGAGAAATGACTTCAAAATCTGCCATCAGCTTTTTAATCACGCAAAGCCGACTCTGGCAAGCACATCAAAATGGCATAAGACAGAGGAGAATAGTGTGTGCACTGAGTTGGTGATAATAGATGTTCTTTGGGATTGATGTAAAATGCAAAGATTGGGTGGATGTTAGAACACGAGTGCAATGCATCTGGCATAAGGTATTGGACTTGAACGAATCAGGAATATTTCTTGTGATAAGGGTTGAAAGAAAATGGGTAGTCGATAACAGTCAAGGTCGTCCAAGTTGAAATCAAAGTTATCTTGGCAAGTGTATAAGCAGCCGCCCTCAAGGTCAAGGCCACAAACTAACCACCACATTTAAACTCACAAGTTTTTATTGTTTGAAACAGTAACAAAGCAGTGCAAACAAGTGGGTTCAAAAACAAGAAAAAAAAGTAAGAAAAAGAAAAATAAAAAGAAGAAGAGAAGAGCCGACAAAGGGAAGTTTCTCAAATCTTTGCCCTTACCTGTCTTGTAAGTGTGCATAAGATGTTGCCATTGCTCTTCAAAGTTTTCCTCCTAGGATAAAAAGTCCTAGTCTGATGGATTTTCCTCTCAATCAAATCTTAGTCTGATGAATTTTTCTCCTAAGATAGAAAACCTAGTTTGATGAATTTTCTCCTAGGATCGAAATCTTAGTTTGATGGATCTTTCTCCTAAGATAGCAAAAAGAGATCTAGTCTGATGAACTTTCTCCTCGGATCAAAACCTTAGCCTGATGAATCTTTCTCCTAAGATATCAAAATCTTAGTCTGATGAATCTTTCTCCTAAGATAAGAAACCTAGTCTGATGAATTTTCTCCTAGGATCGAAATCTTAGTCTGATGAATTTTTCTCCTAAGATAACAAAAAGGGATCTAGTCTAATGAATTTTCTCCTAAGATCGAAATCTTAGTCTGATGAAATTTATCTTAGGATCAAAATCTTAGTCTGATGAATCTTTCTCCTAAGATAAGAAAGACCTAGTCTGATGATTTTTCTCCTAGGATCAAAATCTTAGTCTGTTGAATTTTTCTCCTAAGATAAAAAACCTAGTCTGATGAATTTTCTCCTAGGATAAACGTCTTAGTCTGATGAATCTTTCTCCTAAGATAAGAAATCAAGTCTGATGAATTTCTCCTAGGATCAAAATCTTAGTCTGATGAATCCTTTTCCTAAGATCTAAAAAAAGGGACCTAATCTGATGAATCTTTCTCCTAGGATCGAAATCTTAGTCTGATGAATTTATCTCCTAAGATAGAAGACCTAGTCTGATGAACTTTCTCCTAGGATCAAAATCTTAGTCTGATGAATCTTTCTCCTAAGATAACAAAAAAGGGACCTAGTTTGATGAACTTTCTCCTATCATCAAAATCTTAGTCTGATGAATCTTTTTCCTAAGATAACAAAAAAAAGAAGGACATAGTTTGATGAATTTTGGATCAAAATCTTAGTCTGATGAATTTTTCTTCTAAGATAGAAAACCTAGTCTGATGAATTTTCTCCTAGGATCGAAATCTTAGTCTGATGAATTTTCTCTTAAGATAGAAGACCTAGTCTGATGAATTTTCTCCTGGGATAGATTTTTAGTTTTCTTAAGTTATTAATCTTTAGTTTTCTTTAAATCAGGGGTCCCGCCTGGAGAATATGGTCAGTTTTTTACTTCAGTCAAGCTTAGTTTATAGTTTTCCTCAAGCTCCATCTTAAATGTAGGAGATGCCCTTCCTAGTCTGGGTCATTCAGGTTTTATTCTTAGCAGACGCACTTGCTAGTCAAATATTCTTGGTTTTATTCATAGGGGACGCACATCCCAGTCAAGTCTTTAGTTTTACTCTCATCATTGCATCAATAGCATAGGTGATTTACAATTTTGTTAACAACTCACAAATTTTCCTAGTGCAAACTGGGGCAGAAAATTTTATTTGTTTTGTTGTTTTGATTACAGGTACCCACCTGGAGAATGGGGGAATTCATTTCGGAATTATTTCAAGTTTCAAGTCAGTAGCAGGAGCCCACCTGGAGAACAAGGGAAGTCATTTCAGAATCCAATTCAAGTTAGAAGTAGCAGAAGCTCGCGGCAAGAATGTGAGTCAACAGTCCGAGATGATCAACAGAAGTAATCTCAATCCAGAATAAAAAAGAAAAACAAAAAAAAGAAGAAAAAGAAAAGGTAAGTGAATCCAAAATGCGGAAGCTGGGGCAAGAGGTGGATCGCTTAAGACATGACTAAAGTCACAAGCATGGTGTGTCTGGTTTTGATCCAAAAAGCTGAAAAAGAATGAACTAGCACCTGCAACTAGCAATCATCAAGGTTCAAATCTAAAGTCTGCATGAAGAACCATTCAAGACTAAAGATCAAGCTTCAAAAGACTTATAGATAGGAATCTTGTAATTCATAGTTGACAGGCTTAGTTAGTCTTTTTTATTTTTTGATTTTGATGTAATAACAGGACCGTAGACCGGAACCTCGATAGAACGGCGCCTCGACTGACTCTCCACTTCAGTATACTCTATCACCTCATTCACTTCTGAACTACACATGGCATGATTCCTTTATAGCCAAGGATATTGATAATCGGCTATATAGTTGTTATTTACACCATAATTGCCCATGCTTTGTTGTTGTTTTATAATGTAAGTTGCCAATAAAATGCTATAATTAATGCTATTTGGTTTCGCAGGGAATATAAGATGTGAGGAAGCAACATGAAGTGTTTAGAGGCAATAACGTGAAGAAAACACCCACTCAAGAAGTACCCAAACACAAAAGAGCATAAAGAGAAGGAACGCGGAGACAAAAAGGCCCAGCACACGCACCGCGGTTACCATCGCGGTCCGCGCCGCGGTTGGAGGCAGTGTTCTCCGCGGTCAGCACCGCGGTCGACTCCGCGGCCGCGGCGGCATGTTCACAGCCCAGAAAGTTAAGGGGCCAAAGTGTCAATTCTGGAAATTTTTTGTAAAACCCTTATAAGATGTAGGAAACTCACCCAAGAGAGGGGAGGGATTATTTTGAGATTATTTTGGCAAGAAAAACAAGTGTGAGAGATCACCCAAAACATCATAGTTCTTATTCTCTTCTATTTTTCTTGCAATTTTCCATTATGAATATTTTCATAGTCTATTCTTACGTTGTCATGAGTAGCTAAATACTCTAATCTAAGGTTTTGGTGAAACCCATTGGGGATGACTTGGTTGTTATATTAATATAGTTTGAATTGGTTGTTAATCTCTATTTTTTCATCTACGTTTTGATTGTGGTTAGTTGAAAGGGCCCTCAATTATCCGTTCATATTTATTATGTATCTTCTTGAGAGAGAGTGCATATTTAGGTAATTGTTTGAACAACATCACTCCCGGAGTATAGACGAGAGTCATAAACGAGGGTTTAGATATTAGATTATAGATAACGATACCTCGGATGCAATCTAAAAGAACGGTAATGTGAATCTAGCTAGCGTAGCTTGAGAGAGTGCGTTTAGTAAATTATCATAATTGCTTGAGAGAGATTTATGATAACCGGAGAGTTCTTGATTGATAGAGACAACCAAGGCATCGATATAAGAAACGTACAACCGAGGAAATCACCAACGGGGGAAACCATTACCTTAGACCTTATTCCAACTGTTTACACATCAACATAGTCAATTTTCAGCTGTTAATTATTTTCAGACTTTAGTTGTTAGAAATATCATCAATTGTGAATTACAAAGTTTGGGAAAAATTGATTCTGTGAATTTAGTAAATCAGTCAAAAGTAATTGATAGGTTAATTCTCTGTGGTTCGACTTTGGGCAGAATTACTCAGATTATATTTGTTACGTTCGTGTGTGTCTTTGTATAAGGCATAGTTTGGCGTATCAAATTTTGGCGCCGTTGCCGGGGAATTAATGGTGTTATCAATTACAATTGATAGAATTACAAAAATTCTAAGTGTAGTCAGTTTTCTCTATACCCAATCTTTTCATTGAAATTCTAACGTTTGAACTCTTGTGGAAAGCAGGTGTATGCCTAGAAGTTCTTCGAGGATTGGAGAATTGTTAGAAGGACTCTCAGACCCCGAGAAAACATTCAGGGCATTGAACCGTGCCAACAAAAGACTTCAACAATCTCAACAATCACACCAACTCGAATTTGACATGGGTGACGTAGATAACGTCAACGGAAACGTCAGGAATGAGCCAGCCGACTTAAATGTCAGAAGGGTGGCACCTCTTGTGCCTGAAGCTGCACTTTATGACTGGCCCACAGCTGATAATCTGGCCACTGCCATAGCTGTGCCCACAATTCAAGCGGAGACATTCCAGATCACCAACAACATGCTGCATCTACGGCAAAATAAAGGACTGTTCTCCGGGTCACACATTGAAGACCCGCAACAACACTTGAAGAATTTTCTGTCAATTTGTATGACCCAAAGGCAGCCAAATGCAACTCCGGAAGCTATCAAGCTGCTACTGTTTCCATTCTTGGTAACCGGGGAAGCTCAGACTTGGCTAAATTCGCTCCCAATCAACTCTATTAGAACCTGGGAGGAATTAGTCAAGCAGTTCCTGAACAAGTTCTATCCGCCTAACAAGACTGCAAAACAGATTGATGACATATTGCAGTATAGGCAGCAACCCTCTAAGTCCTTGCAAGAAACTTGGGAAAGATTTAAAGGGATGTTAGTGAAGTGTCCTCACCATGGCATTTCAAACCAGATGCTCGGCCAGAGATTCTACATGGGGCTAGCTGACAATTAGAAAGCAAATGTGGATGCGTCAGCTGAAGGTGCATTTTTAAGTAAAACATTCACTGAGTGCAAAATCCTTCTCGATAAGATGTCACAAAATTTAGGGTAGATGACTAGAGGTACAACAATGGCACCCATAGTGCATTCAGTTCCTCTTGACCCAAATAATTTGCATGCAGAGAACATGGACACACTCATGACGTAGATGAGCATATTGACAAAGAAAATTGATGAGATGGGTACAAAACAGGTGCACATTGTTGATACAACAAATGGGGGACTGTGTACACCTTGTATTAATCAGTCTTATGTGTGTTCATGGAGCAGAGAAGGCGAAAATCAAGGGGAAAGGGAAGATATGAATTATGTCAACAACTATGGGGGTCAGAGGCAAGGAGCACATCAGTGGAGACCGCAGCAAAATCAGCAGTACATGCCTAATATGCAGTAGCCTGGGGGTATGCACCCTCAAAACCAATTGGTGCCAGTACCATATCAGAAACCACAGGGCTATCCACAGCAAAATCAGCAACAATTGACATACCAACCACCCCCTCAGCAGCAAGATAACAACATGGTGGAAATCAGGGGTATGCTTCAGCAACTCATTGGGACAAATAATAAAGTGCAGGAAAAATTGGCAGTGCTTGATTCAGCCATAAAGAATATTGAAACGCAGTTGGATCAGCTGTCCATGGCTTTGAACAACCGTCCTCAGGGAACTTTGCCTGCAGACACAAACATAAACCCCAAGGACCAAAACCCGAATCAGCTGATGGCAGTAAGTCTCCGGAATGGGAGAGATTTAGACACAGAGTAGAAAATTGCACAAGCCAGCAAGGACACTACACCAGCCACTCCAGTTCAATTAGAGGTAGAGGAACCAACAGAACTTACTGAAGTGGTGGTTGAGCAGAGTCAGGAGGAAAAAGGCAAAGAAAAGATGAATGAGCAAGTTGCAGAACAGGTGGCACCTCTTGTGCCAGAAAATTCTAACAGAGAGAAGCCAGCAAGCAATGCACAAAGGGTGATACTTGCACCCTTCCCTCAGAGACTGGTCGAACAAAAGAAGGTAGACCAATATAAAAAGTTCATGGAGATGCTGCGTCAAATTCAGTTGAATATTCCTTTGATGGATGTCTTGAGGGAGATGCCCGGTTACGCTAAGATGATGAAAGATCTAATGTCACGGAAGTTTGATTTTCAGGATCTATCCACTGTAACTTTGACACAGACCTGCAGCGCAGTGGTGGTAAAACCGATGGCTCAAAAGATGTCGGACCCAGGTAGCTTTACTATTGCATGCACAATTGGAAGTTATTCCTTTGCAAAGGCATTGTATGATTTGGGAGCCAACATAAATCTGATGCCGCTAGCTGTGTACACCAAACTGGGCATTTGTAAAGCTAGGCCAACTTCGATGCTACTACAGCTAGCTGTCCGCACAGTGAAGAGGCCCACTGGTATTCTTGATGATGTGTTGGTACAAGTGGGGAAATTCGTGTTCCCTACAGACTTTGTTATCTTGGATTGTCAGGTGGATGAGGAGATACCCCTTATTTTAGGGAGACCATTTTTAGCCACAGGGAAAGCACTGATCGACTGTGAAACTGGGGAATTAAAAATGAGATTGAACGATGAGGAAGTCATATTCAATGTTCAGCAATCTATGAGGAGACCTAGTGAATATGCTAATTGCTCTCTAGTGGAAGCAGTGGGTGTAATCCTGCAAGAAGATGATATGACCCTAACTGTAAAAGATCCATTGGAGACATGTCTGACGAATTTAGAAGAAATGAATGGTGAAGGGTTAGCTGAATGGGTCATGGCACTGGAAGACCAATGATTTTGGTCAAGGGAACCTCAGTTCGAGTCCCTTGAGCTAGAAAAAGGGTCACTCTTCCAGCAAAGCCATCAATAGAGGAACCACCCAAGTTGGAACTGAAGCCACTCCCAGATCACCTCAGGCATGTGTTCTTAGGCCCTGATTCGACTTTGCCTGTTATCATATCATCCGGTTTGTTAGATGTGCAGGTAGAACGACTCGTACAAGTACTGCAGGAAAACAAGACTGCCATAGGCTGGACCATGGCAGACATAAAGGGTATCAACCCAGCCTTCTGTATGCATAAGATTCTTCTAGAAGAAGGGCACAAACCTTCCAGGGAACACCAGTGAAGGCTGAACCCAAACATGAAAGAGGTTGTAAAGAAAGAAGTAATCAAATGGTTAGATGCGGGAATCATCTTCCCCGTCTCTGATAGTAATTGGGTCAGCCCTGTCCAATGTGTGCCGAAAAAAGGGGGAATGACTGTTGTAAAAAATGAGAACAACGAGTTGATCTCAACTCGTATAGTCACATGGTGGCGTATCTGCATGGATTACAGGAAATTGAACACAACCACCCGGAAGGACCATTTCCCCCTACCTTTCATTGACCAAATGTTGGACAGGCTGGCTGGGAGATCGCACTTCTGTTTCTTGGATGGATATTCGGGGTACAATCAGATATCAATATCCCCCGAAGATAGAGAGAAAACGTCCTTCACCTGTCTGTATGGCATCTTTGCCTTTCGGAGAATGCCTTTGGGCTTTGCAATGCACCCGTGACTTTTCAACGGTGCATAATAGCCATCTTCACAGACATGGTGGAGGATATTATGGAGGTCTTTATGGATGATTTCTCCGTGGTGGGAGATTCATTCGAAGATTGTCTTCACAACTTAAGGAGAGTGCTTAAAAGATGTGTGGAGACAAACTTAGTGCTAAACTGGGAGAGCCATTTTATGGTACAAGAAGGTATAGTCCTGGGGCATCGAGTGTCCAGTAAAGGAATTGAGGTCGATCATGCTAAGGTTGACGTGATTGAGAAGTTACCAACGCCCACTTCAGTCAAGGCGGTGAGAAGTTTTCTTGGACACGCTGGATTCTACCGGCGTTTCATAAAAGATTTTTCCAAAATTACTAACCTATTATGCAAACTCCTTGAAAAGGATCAGCCCTTTGTGTTTTCTAATGATTGCAGGTTGGCATTTGAGGAACTGAAGAAGAGATTGATCATTGCACCCATCATTGTTGCACCCCAATTGGGAGCAACCATTTGAGCTCATGTGTGATGCCAACGACTATGCTATAGGAGCAGTCTTGGGGCAGCAAAAAGATAAGTTGATGCACCCGATTTACTACGCAAGCAGAACGCTAAGCGGTGCACAACTCAATTACACAATGACGGAGAAGGAGATGTTAGCGGTGGTGTTTGCGTTTGACAAGTTCCGATCATATCTGATTGGTTCCAAGGTAATTGTATACACTGACCATGCAACACTCAAGTACCTAATTGAAAAAAAGGAGTCTAAGACGCGCCTGATTCGTTGGGTGCTACTGTTGCAAGAATTCGACCTCGAAATTTATGACCATAAGGGCACAGAAAATCAAGTCGCTGATCATCTATCGCGACTTGAAGGAGTTGAAAAATCAGTCAAGGTCAAAGAGATCCTGGAAACCTTTCCAGATGAGTAGCTGCTCGCAGCCAGTCTTGAGGAAGTGCCATGGTATGCAGATTTTGCAAACTTCCTAGCCTGCGGTATTGTTCCCTATGACCTTTCATCTGTCCAAAAGAAAAAGTTTTATCGTGATTGCCGCATGTATTATTGGTACGAGCCTTATTTGTTTAGAATTTGTGTTGATAATATGATCCGGAGGTGTGTCCCCGAGATAGAACAATCTTCTGTTTTGCAGGCTTGTCACGCATCAGTAAATGGAGGACATTTTGGAGGAGCCAGGACAACTGCGAAAGTGCTAGAGGCCGGGTTCTTTTGGCCAACAGTGTTTAGAGATGCACACCTATGGGTTATAGGCTGCGACGAATGTCAGCGAACCGGGAACATTTCCTGTCGCCACGAGATGCCCATGAATCCGATTCAAGAGGTAGAGGTGTTTGATGTTTGGGGGATTGACTTCATGGGCCCCTTCGTCAGCTCATTTGGCAATAAATACATGTTGCTGTGGATTACATGTCTAAATGGGTGGAAGCTGCAGCGTTGCCCACTAATGATGCAAAAGTGGTGATAGGTTTTGTGAAAAAGAATATATTCACCCGATTTGGGATACCAAGAGCGATCATCAGTGATGGAGGCACTCACTTCTGTAACAGAGCCTTCGAGAAATTGCTTGCAAAGTATGATGTACGCGACAAGGTGGCTACCCCTTACCATACACAAACCAGTGGGCAGGTTGAAGTGTCCAACAGGGAGATAAAAAGTGTACTAACCAAGGCGGTGAATGCCACACGAACTGATTGGGCAAAGAAGCTTGATGATGCATTCTAGGCCTATAGAACTGCGTTCAAAACACTAATAGGTATGTCACCATATATGTTGGTATTTGGGAAGGCCTGTCATCTGCCGGTGGAGCTAGAACATCGAGCTTGGTGGGCACTGAAACAATTGAACATGGATCCCGAAGCAGCTGGACAAAATCGACTGACAGAGTTGTATGAGCTGGAAGAATTTAGATATCAAGCCTTTGAAAGCATGAGGCTCTACAAGGAAAGAATGAAAAAGATGCATGATAAGCACATTGTGGACAGAAATTTCAAACCCGGTGATAAGGTATTATTGTATAATTCAAGGCTGAGATTGTTTCCGGGTAAGTCAAAGTCCCGATGGTCAGGACCATTTAGAGTGGTGCAAATGTTCGCAAGTGGAGTTGTCGAGATTGAGTCAGAAGATGGGACAAACAAGTTCTCAGTAAATGGGCAAAGGTTGAAACATTACCTTGGAATAGCTGAAGAAAAAGGGAATACAGTGGTGATCAATTTGAAAGAACCCCAGTACGCGAATGAGGAGTAAAGGCTCAACCACTTGCATCGTGCCACGACGTTAAATTAGGCACTGCGTGGGAGGCAACCCAGGAATGTATTGTAAGTGTAGTATGTAACTTCATGTAAAAAAACAAAAAAACAAAAAAAAAAACAAAAACAAAAACAAATATTTTTGCCAGCCGCGACCGCGGCCAGGACCGCGGATGGACCGCGGACCGTGGCGTCGACCGCCGAAATCACTGAGCGATTCAGTTTTTCACCACAGCCGCGGCTCGGACCGCGGGAGACTCTTTCTCAAACCGCGGCGTCGACGTCCGCCGAAATTTAACTTTTTTAATTTTTTTATTTTTTTTCCCACTCTTCGTTTTAATTTTAAAACCCTTCCCTATATCAAAATAAACAATCCCCACTTCTCTCTCTCTCTCTCTAACCCTCCCCTCCATACTCTCTTCTTCTTCTTCCTCCTTCACAACACCCCTCATCTTCTTCCCCCCAAGGTATGTTTCCGACCCCCCCTTCTCCTTTCCTTCTGTTGTTTTTGTTGCATTATGCTAGTTCATGTTGTTCTAATATAGTGTTAGTGATAGGATTTTGTTTTGTTTAGTTCTTCTTCTTCTTTTTAGTGTAATTTCGTTTTAGCATATATCTGGTAAAAAGGCTGTGTTTTGAATGTTTGGAATGGTGTTGTTGGTGGGTGATGGTTAACAGAAAGTGTGGAATGTGTGGGTGTAGTAGATAGTTGAATTGGGAAAGTTTTCTTGATTCCCTTGGGACCATGAATATGAAGAAAATGCCTTGTCCACAATGTGTTTGAGAAATTGCCTCAATGGTGATATAAGGAGATGTGGTGACATGGTTGTGGTGAAGTCTGAGTAACCACCCATAGTCACACATTTTAGGCTCATCCTAATACGTGCTTCTCTGTTTTGACAGGTATTATGAGTTTAACCCGTAAGAGACGACACACCGGGTCCTCTACTAGTGGCCCAGGAGGCTCCTCCCGAGCTAGGGGCCAAACCAGTGCACCACGGTTTGATAGCACTCGGTTCGTCTCTGCAGAAGCAGAGGCAAGGTACAATCAGAAAATTGCCAGGAAGTTACTCCATGAGGTCCATATCGACAGGAAGGCTTTGGTGAGGGAATGCCCCAATATGTTTGATGAGCTACGGAGGTGTTAGCTGGACATCTTCTTTAAGGCTCCCGAGGAAGCAAATATTCAGCTAGTGAGGGAATTCTATGCAAACCTGCCAGAACACGAGGACAAGGTTGTGACTGTGGGCAACACCCCAGTTATTGCTGCTATAGAGGTCATCCATAAAGTGTATCGCCTCCCCGCATTCACGGGTGATGATCATTACATCATGGCTAGTCGCCCGATGGTTGACTGGGACAGAATTCTGGAGGTCATCTATATACCTGGCAGACAGCCCAAATGGGTAGCACAACCGACGACTCTGCATTCTAAGTCTCTTACTTGGGAGGCCAAATGTTGGCTCACCGTCATCACCACTCGGTTGCTACCATCCAACAATACCACCGATGTAAATGGGCAACGGGCCGCTATGATCTACTACTTCATGACTCACCAAGGGTTTGATGTCGCCTGAGTCCTCTTTGAAGAAATGTTCATCCGATCGCCCGAACTAAGCAAAGGCCACTACTTCCCTTCGCTTGTCACCTGTATATGCCTCCTTGCTAATGTTCCTGAGAACTCCCGAGTTGATGGGAAATTACCTATAAAAACCCCTTTCCGAGCGAGAAAAATTGGGCAAGAGGGACGAGAGCCAGTACGACGCAATGATGACTCGTCTGATGAGTCTGAGTCTGAGGATAATTCTGATGCTGCTGAAGCTATTGAGATCACAGCCCCTCCTAGAGGGGGCAAGGCAGGATCGTCACAGCCACACTGGAGCACTCAGATGGATGCTTTGGAGCGGGAAATGACTGGACTGCGGACCTCCGTCACTGACTTGGGGTCCCACATGGATGTTGTGGCTGACCGACAGGTGAAGTCGGAAAAGAAATTCATGGGTTGGTTGAGAGCACTGGGTCGCGCCTGCAACGTGAACCCAGACACAGTTTTAGATCAAGAGTGACCCTTCAGGGAAGTTTCTTTACCTCACTGCTCTTTATATTTTCAAGCCATGGGGACATGTCTTAATTTTAAGTGTGGGGTGGGGGAAACTTTGTTGTATGTTGTAATTGTGAATATTATCTGTTTGTTTTTGTTTTGTGTTAGTTGCTTTGGAAATAGAGTAACTGTTTTTTTTAGGAAGTTAAAATAGAAGCGACTTGTCCCGACGATGGATCTCTTTCGGCGGGGTTCTTGAGGGACTAAGTCGAGAAAAAAAATTGAAATATAAAGACTCTTCCTAATGACGGATTCTTTAGACAAATTTTCTTGAGGGAAGCTAGTCTATAGAAAACACCAAAAAGATTTTTTATTTCTTAGGTAGTGTAGTAACTCCCCCTTGGTTTTTCTTTGGGCATTGGTTCTTTTCCAAGGGTTTAACTTGAACCGGGTGTAGGTAGATTTTTTTTTGGTTTTAGGATAGGATTAATGGGTGACGAGCTTAAAATTGAAAAAGAAAAACCCTTAGCATTCTTACACCCGAACACGATAGATGCTAGAGTGTAGCGCTTAGCTTCAAGGGTTGAATCTTGTGTAAGTGCCTTAAAAATTGTATGTTTGTACCTAACTTGAACACTCAAAAGAGAATGTTTTGATAAACTAATCCGGAGTGAGTCATGTGCCATGTGAGTGTGAGTATCATTGTATTCCATGCTATACATTTGATGCCTAGAACTTGCCCTGTGTGTTTGCAAAGAGAAATAGTAGCTTCATTCGGTTTTAGAAGTGATATAAGCATTTCTTTGTTGAGCCAGACATATAAAGTGAACCCACCTGAATGCATTACATCTTAGTTAAGCCTGTTTCTTTGGCCATCACAATATGAACCTTAACCACTTGTTTGAATAGCATGCTATTTGAACCAATTTTCCTCCCTCTCACTAAGCACTAGATTGGTATTGAGATGATGTGAAACAAAAGTGTGGGGTGGCGGTTTGGTTTTTGAAGTGGAACCATGGAAATAGAGAAAAGGTGCAGAATGTGAAGCGTAAAAAGAAAAGCACCCCGAAAAAAAAGCGTTCATATATATTTTGTAGTGATTAATAAGTGGTAGCTTGTACAAATTGCACCTAATGTATGGGGATGTTTAAATAAATGTGGGGGAGTGTTGGCTTACAAAATAATCATTTTTAAATTCAACGTAATTGTATTAAAAGTGCTTAGGGAGGTTAGTCACTATATCCAAATGTATCCTACCCGTCCCTTAGCCTACATTACAACCAAATAAAGTCCTATTGATCTTAGACTGAGTGGGGCTCGATTAGTCGAGTACTACACTAGGGGCAAGCCTATGGTGCATCTTTGTGGCATGTGAATGTTCTTTTTGGAGAGTGAGCGAATTATGTCTATTTGAGTTCCTAATTGTTATCACTATCATTATATATATGGAACTACTCTCTTGTGTGATGTGAGGGCATGTGATTCACAAAGGAAAGGTGCATCTTGACTATTGTGTAGAGTGGTTTGAGTAAGTGCAAATGTTACAGGGTACGAAAAACTTGATTCTTGAGGTAAAAGCTGTTCACTACTAGGTGTAACTCTTGCGAAATGTTCATGGCGTGAGTCGTTGAGGGAAAAGCATAAGAAATGAATTTTTATGGAGTGTGGTGAATTGCTCGAGGACTAGCAATAATTTAAGTGTGGGGTGTTGATAATAGGCTATATAGTTGTTATTTACACCATAATTGCCCATGCTTTGTTGTTGTTTTATAATGTAAGTTGCCAATAAAATGCTTTAATTAATGCTATTTGGTTTCGCAGGGAATATAAGATGTGAGGAAGCAACATGGAGTGTTTAGAGGCAATAACGTGAAGAAAACACCCACTCAAGAAGTACCCAAACACAAAAGAGCAAAAAGAGAAGGAACGCGGAGACAAAAAGGCCCAGCACACGCACCACGGTTGCCACCGCGGTCCGCGCCGCGGTTGGAGTCAGTGTTCTCCGCGGTCAGCGCCGCGGTCGACTCCGCGGCCGTGGCGGCATGTTCACAGCCCAGAAAGTTAAGGGCCAAAGTGTCAATTATGGAAATTTTTTGTAAAACTCTTATAAGATGTAGGAAACTCGCCCAAGAGAGGGGAGGGCTTATTTTGAGATTATTTTGGCAAGAAGAACAAGTGTGAGAGATCACCCAAAACATCATAGTTCTTATTCTCTTCTATTTTTCTTGCAATTTTCCATTATGAATATTTTCGTAGTCTATTCTTATGTTGTCATGTGTAGCTAAATACTCTAATCTAAGGTTTTGGTGAAACCCGTTGGGGATGACTTGGTTGTTATATTAATATAGTTTGAATTGGTTGTTAATCTCTATTTGTTCATCTACGTTTTGCTTGTGGTTAGTTGAAAGGGCCCTCAATTATCCGTTCCTATTTATTATGTATTTTCTTGAGAGAGAGTGCATATTTAGGTAGTTGTTTGAACAAAATCACTCCCGGAGTATAGACGAGAGTCATAACCGAGGGTTTAGAGATTGGATTAGAGATAACGATACCTCGGGTGCAATCTAAAAGAACGGATATGTGAATCTAGCTAGCGTAGCTTGAGAGAGTGCGTCTAGTAAATTATCATAATTGCTTGAGAGAGATTTATGATAACCGGAGAGTTCTTGATTGATAGAGACAACTAAGGTATCGCTATAAGAAACGTACAACCAAGGAAATCACCAACGGGGAAAACCATTACCTTAGACCTTATTCCAACTGTTTACACATCAAGCATAGTTAATTTTCAGCTGTTAATTATTTTCAGACTTTAGTTGTTAGAAATATCATCAATTGTGAATTACAAAGTTTGGGGAAAATTGATTTTGTGAATTTAGTAAATCAGTCAAAAGTAATTGATAGGTTAATTCTCTGTGGTTCGACTCTGGGCAGAATTACTCAGATTATATTTGTTATGTCCGTGTGTGTCTTTGTATAAGGCATAGTTTGGCGTTATCAGATATGTAGGCAGCTCAGGTACCAGGGCTCGGTCACATTCCTCTTCCTCTTAGTTTGTGGTCTCCCTAAATAAGGGTCGGGTCAAAAAACCTGTCTAGTCGTTCTTTGTCTGAAAACACTTCGTGTTTCCAGTCAAAGAGGGGCAGCTGTAGACATGTGATTTTTGACCCTCCCCAAGATTTTACATATTTTAGCATTTAAATACTTAGTTTAGGTCTAATATAGTTTTTTCAACTAATTTTGACTCTTTTACATTATTTTTATCATAAAATTAAAAAATACAAAAATAGTTTCATTTTTCTCTATTTAATTAAGGTATTAGGTATTTTTAGAAGAATATTATTTTTTACCAATTTTTATTATAATTTTAAAAATATGAAAAATAGCTTCATGTCATAATACAGTTTGTTTTGACTAATTAGTAACGATTTTAAAATTTTTATAGTATATTGTTTTAGAAAAGAAATCAACATTTTTAGTCTTGTAAAACCAAATTGGCCATTTTTAAAGACAATTTTAGCCCAAATAGAGGCCCAAATCAGCAGCTCAATCCCATGACCCATCTTCCCTTCTCTTTCACTACAAACCCTAGAAAAGACCTAAATCTAGAGACCCCCCAGGAGCTCCCTTCTTCTTCATAACCTAGACTACCAAGACCTAAAACCCTAGACCATAAGAACCTGTCGCCGTCGCAACTCCACCCCCACCACCAAGCAACAGCCGCCGCATCTCCCTTCCCCACCATCTCCTATGCCAAACAACCACCCTCTCCAATACCAGACCCCTCATCTTACCTTCTTCTTCTTCTTCTTCTTCTTCTTCTTCTTCTTCTTCTTCTTCTTCTTCTTCTTCTTCTTCTTCTTCTTCTTCTTCTTCTTCTTCTTCTTCTTCGTCTTCACCAAGCACAAACCCTAGGAACACTTTTAAGAACACAGCCAGCCTCCCACGCAGCAGCGCCATTCCTCTTGCTTCATTTCCAACCTCTCCAACACCAATCATCCGCAACTCGACTCGCCGCAAACCAACCCCGCCTCCCATCATGATTTCTTCTTCTTCTTCTTCTTCTTCTTCTTCTTCTTCTTCTTCTTCTTCTTCTTCGTCTTCACCAAGCACAAACCCTAGGAACACTTTTAAGAACACAGCCAGCCTCCCACGCAGCAGCGCCATTCCTCTTGCTTCATTTCCAACCTCTCCAACACCAATCATCCGCAACTCGACTCGCCGCAAACCAACCCCGCCTCCCATCATGATTTCTTCTCAAAGCCTTCCGATTTTCCGTCATAGAGCTCACACGCACACGCAGTCACATATAGGAAGGAAAATAGCTTTTGTTGCTGATTTCTAAGGCAAAGAAAAAATGAAAATAGCAGCTTCTTCTCCACTTAGCCAACTCTTCTGCCTCCAACACTGATAGCACTTTTGTACAGCTCCAGTTCCTGAGTTGCCGGAAGATTTCACATCAACCAGAGTTTCGATTTGAATAGACTGATATTCGGTGGAGTTTGTTTGAGGTGGTTTCATTTAGATTTCTGTTCGTGTTTGAATTCTCGTTGCCGTCAAGGTTTTTTTGGTCCGGGTTTCTATTCATACAGCATCGATGTAACTTACAAATCTATTTGAGGTCTTTTTCCCACCCCTTTCTTTAATTAATGCATGATGTTTTGGTGTTCTGTTTAGTTCTTTTAGTTTGAATGACTTTTCATTTCCAGTGAGTTTGTCATAGCTCTTAAAACTGATTCTCCATGTTTGCCTTTGAAATGTTCTTACTGGACATTAGTACATTAGAATGAATGATGAATTTGGAATTAGAACACAAGATACCTAAAATAATTCATGGTTCATGGACTGATTTAGAAACGGACTAAGGCAAAAACAGTGATTTGGTTTAAAAATGACATTAAAGTGAATATTGGAATGGCGTTATGGGCTTTATATCTGATGTGCTTGCCGTTTAAGTTTTGAATTATTTATTTTTACCATGTCATTTTATTCAACTAAGTCGTATGAATTACTATTTTGTTTGACGCTTTCGCTAGGGGCATGTTTAGGCCGACCACACTTGGATAGGCAAACCTTAGAATTTTTTGGTTCGAATTTTGAGGCAAGATGTCGTCCCCTTAGTTAAATTTATCCGAGGAATGCCCGAGGGATTTGTATATATTTTATTTTAAGGGTATGCCCCGAAGTGAATGTAATTGGAGGCCTAAAATGAACTCGTAGTACCTTTATTCTCATTTCATTTTTATTTTTATCTTTCTTTTATTAGGTGGGGACGACCTCGAGCATCCTGTGTATTTATTTTTCTTTTCTGTGTTTATTTTTACCTTAATTTGAATATTCTAAAAGCCAACTAGATTGAGTACGCAACCGTGACTTTCATTGGACTTGGGGAATGCCTAAAACCTTCTCCCCGAGTCAAATGAACCCCTTACTCGAATCTCTGGTGCAGACTTAGTTTTGGAGTCCAGAGTGTTTAAAAAAGAAAAAATTATTTTTTTATAAAACGGTGACCTGACATACCGAAATCAATGTCAGGTAGCGACTCTGAGTTAATTCTTTTGAACACGAATTTTTGTCACTTTCTAATTGAAAACCCTTTCGAGTTTTATAAATTTTTTTATTTATTTTAAGAGGGGTTAATAAGTTGTAAAAAAAGGGGTGTGCTAGTTGGCATATCAAACATGATGTCCTAGGTCCATACTAGGAATAATCAATTATATATGCTGTCGGCTTTCTACTGTTACTGGAGTCTGGAATGACATATCATCATGGATTGAAAGCTTTGATAGGTCATTTGATTCACGGAAGTATGAACTTTTCTCTTTCTTTCTTTTTTCTTTTCTTTTTATAAATAAAAAAATACCACTGTTTAATTTTTATGTATAAATGATTTGATTATGTTTGGTGGGGAGAAATTTAATTACTTGAAATTTGGGTCAAAATAACCTGGATCATATTATAGCTTATGGAAGTTTTTCCGTGGAAAATTTGGGTCCATTTTAAGCACGTTTTGTGTGTTCAGTAATTATTAATTAAGCTTAACGTGAACAAGTGCTTTGAAGCTTTACGAAATATTCAAAAGTAGAAAAACGGAGTAGTTTAGTAAGATGAGCAAATTAATAGCAATATGCTTAATATACCAATAACTAAGTATGAAGTACATACCAACTGCTTTTTGTCCACCGACTAAAAAATCTCGGTATATTAAAAATCAGCCCGAATTTTTCTTAAATGAAAAGAAGCAGAAAATTCCTATGGAAAAAGACGAAATGCTGAGATAATTCTTAAATCTGTCACGCACTTATAGATAAGATTGCCTTTAATGGCGTCAACAGCATGGACTTTAATCAGCTACCATGTGATTCCCCTATTTAATTTTATTTCCAATTTTCTCTATGACGAACCTTCTTCCCTTTTCCTTGGAATAATTATGAGTTAGTGACGATTCGGCCGGTCATTTTGAGAGTTAAATCCCCGATTCCCTGTTAACTGCTTTCCCCATATCTATTTATGCTGTTGTGACTTACCGGGAGTGTTCGTTTTGGGTTTTGGAGTGTTTTGGGACACTTAGTCTCTAAATGGAGGCTTAAGTCTTAAGATTTAGACCGTGTCAGAACTATGTGAAGACGACCCAGAATGGAGTTCCGTCGGTTTCATTAGCTCCGTTAGGTGATTTTGGACTTAAGGGCGTATCCGGTTTGTGTTTTGGAGGTATGTAGCTCATTTAGGTTTGAAATGGCGGAAGTCGAATTTTTGGAGATTTGGTCCGGTAGTGGAATTTTTTGATATCGGGGTCGGATTCTGAATCCAGAAGTTGGAGTAGATCCGTAGTGATGATTATGACTTGTGTGCAAAATTTGGAGTCAATCGGACATGGTTTGATAGGTTTCGGCATCGGTTGTCGAATTTGGAGATTCTAAGTTCTTTTAGTTTGAATCGGAGGATGATTTGTATTCTTAGCATTGTTTGATGTGATTTGAAGTCTCGGCTAAGTTCGTATGGTATTTTAGGATTGGTTGGTATGTTTGGGTGAGGTCCCGGGGGCCTCAGATGTGTTTCGAATGCTCAACGGGTTGAAATTTGGACTTATGCAATTGCTGAAGATTTCTGGTGCTGGTGCAATTGCACCTGCAGAGTTGTCACCGCAGGTGCGAGCCCGCAGAAGTGGGACTTGGATCGCAAAAGCAACTTGAGGTGAGCAGAGCAGAGTTCACAGGTGTGAAGATTTTCCCGCACCTGCGATGGTCGCAGAAGCAGAGAGTAGGGCACATGTGCGAGCTTGGGTCCGCAGGTGCAATGTAATTTCCGCACCTGTGACATGCGCAGATGCGGTCAGCAGTCGCAGAAGCGGAGGAAGTTGGAGTAAGTGATTTCCGTAAAAGCGGAGGTTTCACTGCAGATGCGGTACCACAGGTGCGGTTTTGGGCTGGTAGAAACGAGTTCGCTGGCAGAAAAAGGGCAAAAATCGAGGGTTTGAATTCATTCTTCATTTTTTGGACTTAAGAGCTCGGATTTTGGCGATTCCTTGAAGGATTTTCAGAAGAAGTTATTGGGTAATGATTCCTAACTCATTTTTGGTTGTTTTCCCTTAATCCATTGTTGATTTCATCATTTAATTAGGAGTTTGAGTTGGAAAATTGGGGAAAATTTGAGAAAAGTTTTTAGGCCGAATTTTGGGGTTTTGATCAAGATTTTGGTATCGGATTTGAGTAAATTTGGTATGGTTAGACTCGTGAGTGAATGTGTATTCATAATTTGTGACTTTTACCAGATTCTGAGACGTGGGACCAGGGAGGCTTTTTAGGGCGATTTTCTAATTTCTTGATTTAGCCTTGAATTCATTAGCTAGATTAGTTTCTTGTAGTTATATTTATGTTATATAATTTATTTGGCTAGGTTTGGGCCTATATGCGGATATTCATGAAAAGAGCATTGTGACGGATTAATTTGAGCTTGGTTCGAGGTAAGTGGCTTGCCTAACCTTGTGTAGGGGAACTCCCCATAGGATTTGGTATTGTGTTGATATGTGGGCACCATGTACGTAAGCTGATGAGTACGTACAGGGGCTATTTGTTGTAAAACTCCATTTTCACTAAGTCATAACTTGTTTCTCCTTATTTGAAGTACACTAGCATATGTAACTATCCTGTTTAGTTTAGAATAGCATGCCTACATATTTTAACTACCTATCTGAACTCTGTGCAAAATATTTAGTGAAATTACCTGCTTTCTTTGACTTGCACTTAGTTTAAACTATAGGTTTTCTTGTTGTAACGGTTATTTCTATTGGTTGAGCTGCATATTTACTTTGGGACTACTGAACAGTATTTTGGGAGATCCCCTGTACTGCATATTTACTTTGGGACTATGGAACGGTATTCCGAGAGACCCCCATGTTCTGCATATTTACTTTGGGACTACGAAACGGTATTCCAGGAGATCCTCCAGCACATTTACATCTGGGACTACGAGACGATATCTCGGGAGATTCCCTGTTGTTATCTCATATTCTGAGTTGTTGTCTTTCTATGATTCCATTCCTGATAGATTTTCATATTTATTTTTACTGCGATATTTCAATCTGTCTTATTTCATTATATTTATCCCAGTAGGGCCCTGACCTGATCTCGTCACTACTCGACCGAGGTTAGGCTTGGCACATACTAGGTACCATTGTGGTGTACTCATGTCCTTCCCTGCACTTGTTTTTTGTGTGCAGATCCAGGTACCGCTTATCAACCGCATTATCAGTGAGGCGAGCCAGCTGTAGAGATTTCAAGGTATATCTGCCGCATCCGCAGACCTCGGAGTCCCTATGTACTCCTTCCCATGTCAAACATTTCTTGTATTTTCTTCTTTTATTAGACTCGGGAATTTAGAAGTACTGTTTCTTTCTGTAGCTTGTGACTTTTGACATTTATCGTTTTGGGAGAGTTTATGTACTTTTCGAAAGTGATTATTGTATATGCCGAGCAACATCTCATTTATTGTTTAAATTTACTTGTTAGTTGATAGGCTTTTTTATGTTTTCATTCCTTTTTCCGCAAATGTTAGGCTTACCTAGTCGTAGAGACTAGGTTCCGTCATGACGGTTCACAGAGGGAGAACTTGGGTCGTGACATGAGCCCATTTGGATGGGCTTATTTTAAGTGACTTTTAATCCATAAGTTAGGAATTCTAGCTTTTGACTTTTGACTTATTTTTTATCATTTTAGCTTAAAGACAAGTGCTTTAAAACACTTTTTTACTTTATCCAAACACTACAAAATAACTTAAAAGCTATTTTGGTTTAAAACACTTAAAATAAGCCAATCCAAATGGGCTCTATATTTCCTTACAGCTCTTTTTAGAGAGGAGCCTTGAAGCAACAATGAAGTTGTTTCTATGTAATCTATAGGTATCAGATTCAACCGTGGAAGCAATCATTAACGCTTGTATTAGAGTAGGTTGTTACATCACACCTCTTATTGTGTGACTATTCGGGATAGGTTACCTTGAACACCATGCTGCCTTTTACAACTCTTTCTATCCTAACTTTTATTCTTATCATGTGCGTAGTCGAACTTTATTTTATTTTCCTTGATCAAAGTACTGAGTTTGCTATATGGTGCAAGTAACAATTGACCTAGGGTAAATTGATATAATAAATATTATAAACGGAAAGTTTTCTGGCAATGCAGTAGGCTATTTGTTGCTTATATATGGTTTACTATCACGACCCCAAACTCAGCCCATCGTGATGGCACCTATCGTGGAACTAGGCCAGCCTCAACTCAATGAAAAACCAACCACAACACTAAAATTTAGAACATTTGTGGAAGAATACTTTTATCATTTAAGAAAATAAAATGTTCATAACATAAGCAAAATCCATAACACGATTCAACCAGCCCAAAACAAGGGTGTCACGGAGTACATGAGCGTCTAGAGAAATAACATAGTCTACTACAATGTCTACTGAATACAACTGAAACACAACTAGAATAAAGAAGGAGGGTCAAGATCTGCGAACGCCATGCAGATACCTCAACAATCTCCCAAGCCTGCAACCTCGATCAGTGACTGCTACCGGGACCGAAAGCACCTAGATCTGCACATAAGGTGCAGGGGGTAACGTGAGTACACCAACTCAGTAAGTAACAAGTCCAACCTTTGGACTGATAGGTAGTGACGAACGTAACCTCGACAGAAAATAGAAATAAGTTGTGCAGTAAAGTAGGCATGTTATTCTTTCAGGAATACAATTTAACAGTGAAATAAATACAGATCTGAGCAATGTAAAATATAAGGCTCAACTAACTCTTTATACCAATGCACAGAATGTATGAAATGCGCCATGTGCTCTCAATCTCAAGTGCTCAACCACTCGGTACTGCATATGGACATCCGGCCCAAGAAAATCCATCCCGGAACATATACGATACTGATTGCAAGTCATCTGGTACCGAGGAACAAGGGTAATCCAACCCTAAGGAGAAATCCATCTCCAGGTATATATGTATACACACTCAACCACTCAGTTCCGCATATGGCCATCCGGCCTAGGGAAATCCATCCCGGAACATACTCAACAATGACTAGACATCACTCCGTACCGAGGAAAAAGGGAAATCCATCTCCATATATCAATCCTTTGGAAAAATCCATGTCCAGGTAAATCCATCCCTCAATAATATCATTATCGCCCACTGTGGGTGTGTAGACTCCGGAGGGGATCCAACGTCACAACCGCTATAACAAGCCAATGAAGGCATATTTAATAATTTGATGCGGCGTGCAACCCGACCCATAACTGTCACTCATAATCAAGCTCTCGGCCTCTCTCAGTCATCACTCTGCAGTCTCACCCATGGCTCACAATGCCATGAAAACTAGCCCAAAATAATGATATGAGGTGCCAACTTAATGACAACTGAAACTGAGGCATGATATGATATGCAGGAACAAGACTGAGTACATAATATCAATGAACTAGTGAGATCACAGCAAGAAACGATCACTAGGGTCTCAACAGTATCGGTGTGAAGCCCTAACATGATAATTAGCATAATTTACAGCTCACCTATTTAGTCACATAATAAAATACGGATATTGGCAAGAAAGAGCCACTACGCAGTGCCATGGAATGAACCAGGTCACAATTCTCGCGGTGCACGCCCACACGCCCATCACTTGGCATGTGCGTCACCTTAATACAATCATATAACACATAATTCGGGGTTTCGAACCCTCAGAACCAAGTTTGGAAGCGTTACTTACCTCAAACAAGCCAAAATCCTACTCCGCGATGCCTTTGCCCCTCAAATCGACCTCCGGACACTCCGAATCTTGCCATAAATAATTCGATACAATCAACACGAGCTAAAAGAATTAATCACATAAGAAAATGCTAAGCTTAAGGCCAAAAGTCAACAAGTCAATTCAAAAGATGGGCCCCAGGCCCACATCTCGAAATCCGACAAACCACTCGATTACGAGACTAACCATACTAGTTTCACTCAATTCCGATTTCGAATCGGCTTTCAAACTCAAAAGTTCATTTTATGAAGTTCCACAAAAAAAAATTCCCAATTTTCATCCCAGTTTTCAAATCAAATGATGGATTCCATGATATATTCATGTATTTTAACCTAAACCGAGTTAGAATCACTTACCCCGATGAATTTCTTAAAAAACTAATGAAAAAATTGCCAAAGTCCGAGCTCTCTAGGTCAAAATATGAAAATAAAACCCTGAATATCGTATTTATAGTGCACCCCTCAGATTCAAATCTTGCTGACCGCCAAAAACCACCGCCACCGCGCTCGCCGCTCCGCTGCCCGCAAAATTTTCACCGTGACCGCAAATGCCTCCAGTTCATGCGGTGGCGCCCCTTCTTCCGATGTCCGCGTCAGCCTTCACCACTAATCGCGAAAATACTGCCTCCCTCGCAAAGTTCCTCCGGCGATTATGAAATTCCGGCACGGTCCGCACTCCCAACTGCAGAGACCAACATCAGCAACACCAGCAACTGTTTTCAACGGCTATACCCATCCGATAACTACTTGAAACACACCCGAGGCCCTCAGGATCTCAACCAACCCCACCAATACGTCCCATAATATCATTCAAACTTAATCGTATCTACGAATCACTCATAAAAACACCAAACATCGAATCAAATTTTGGATTCAAGCCTAAGAACTACGAACTCCTAAATTCCACAAATGACTCCAAAACCAATCAAACCTTATCCGAATACTCTCAAATTTTACACAAGTCAAAAATGACCCTACGAACCTACTGCAACTTCCGAAATTCCATTCTGACCCCGCTATCTAATTTTCCACTGCCGACCCGAAATCGCCAAATTTTCAATTTCGCCAATTCAAGTCTAATTCTACCACGGACCTCTAAATTATATTCTGAACACGCTCCTAAGTCCAAAATTACCTAACGGGACTATCCGAACCATAAAAATCCCAATTCGAGATCGTTTACTCATAGGTCAACATCCGATTGACTTTTTCCAACTTAAGATTCTAAATAGGAGGCTATGTACCTCATTCCCCTCCAAAACCACTCTCGACCCGAATCAACCAACAAGATATGGTAAAACACAACTGAAGAACACAAGTAGCCTCCTCCACGGACCGACCTCTCCACTGCACTTTCACTGAAGCTATATCCTTTGATCTCAACTTGCGGACCTGCCGCTCCAAGATAGTCACTGGCTCCACATCATAAGTCAAATCATCGTCTAACTAAACCGTACTGAAAACCAAAACATGAGACGGATTGTTGATATACTTCCAGAGCATAGAAACATAAAATACCAGATGCACTCCCGACAAGATAGGCGGCAAAGCAAGCTCATAAGCCACCTCCCCAATCCTACGAAGTACCTCAAAAGGCCCAATGAACCGATGACTCAACTTGCCCCTCTTCCCAAATCTCATAACGCCCTTTATGGGTGAAACTTTCAATAGAACCTTCTCCCCATCCACATAAGACACATCACAAACCTTTCTGTCAGCATAACTCTTTTATCTTGACCGCGTTGTACGAAGCCGCTCCTGAATCACTTTCACCTTGTCCAAAGTATCCTGCACTAAGTTTGTACCCAAAAGCCTAGCCTCACCCGACTCAAAACCATCCCACTAGAGATCTATATTGTCTCCCGTACAAAGCCTCGTATGGAGCCATATGAATACTCGGCTGATAACTGTTGAAGTGGTAAAAACTAATCTCGTGAACCTCCAAAATCAATAACACAAGCGCGTAACATGTCCTCCAAAATATGAATAGTGCGCTCGGACTGCTCATCCATCTGAGGGTGAAAAGTTGTGCTCAACTCAACCTGAGTACCCAACTCTCGCTGCACGACCCTCCAAAATGGCGATGTAAACAAAGTACCTCTGTCTGAAATGATGGACACTGGAACACCATGCAAGTGAACAATCTCTCGGATATAAATCTCAGCCAACCGCTCTGAAGTATAAGTAGTACACACAGGAATGAAGTGCGCGGACTTGGTCTGCCAATCCACAATCACTCAAATAGCATCGAACTTCCTCAAGGTCTGTGGGAGTCCAACTACGAAATCCATGGTGATCCGCTCCCACTTCCACTCTGGAATATCTATCTGTTGAAGCAAGCCACCCGGTCTCTGATGCTCATATTTCACCTATTAACACTTGAGACACCGAGCTACAAACCCTACTATATCTTTCTTCATTCTCCTCCACAAATAGTGTTGTCTCAAATCCTGATACATCTTCGTAGCATCTGGATGGATGGAATATCGTAAGCTGTGGGCCTCCTCTAGAATCAATTCCTGAAGCCCATCTACATTGGGCATATATAACCGGCTCTACATCCTCAATACCCCATCATTACCAATGGTCACATCTCTGGCATCACCATGCAGAACCTTGTCCTTGAGGACTAACAAATGAGGATCATCATATTGCCGCTCTTTAATGCGATCAAACAATGAAGACCGAGAAACCACACACGCTAGGATCCGATTAGGCTCCGAAATATCCAACCTTACCAACCTATTGGCCAAAGCCTGAACATCAACCGCAAGAGGTCTTTCACCAACAGGAATTAATGCAAGATTGCTCATACTCACTACCCTCCTATTCAAGGCATCAGCCACCACATTGGCCTTTCCCGGATGGTATAAAATAGTAATGTCATAGTCCTTTAGCAGCTCCAACCATCTCCGCTACCTCAAATTGAGATCCTTCTGTTTAAATAAGTGCTGGAGGCTACGATAATCAGTAAACACCTCACAAGACACACCATATAGATAATGCCTCCAAATCTTCAATGCATGAACAATGACAGCCAACTCCGAATCATGAACAGGGTAGTTCTTCTCATGGAGCTTCAACTAGCGAGAAGCATAAGCAATCACTCTACCCTCCTATATCAACACACATCTAATACCGACCCGAGAAGCATCACAATATACCGCATAAGAAACTAAAGCTGACTATAGAACTACCATTGGAGCTGTGTTCAAAGCTGTCTTGAGCTTCTGAAAGCTCGTCTCACACTCATCCGACCACCTGAAAGGAGCACCCTTTTGGGTCAACTTAGTCAAGGGTGAGTAATAGATGAAAATCCCTGAATGAACCGACGGTAATAACTTGCCAAACCTAGAAAGTTACGAATCTCTGTGGATGAGGACGGTCCGAGCCAACTCTGGACTGCCTCTATCTTATCGGATCAACCTGAATACCCTCACTGGACACCACGTGCCCAAGACAATTGAGCCAAAACTCACACTTAGAGAACTTTGCATAAAGCTTCTCCTCCCTCAACCGATGCAATACAACTCTCAAATGCTAATCATCCTCCTCCTGACTATGCGAGTATACCAGAATATCATTAATGAAAACTATGACAAACGAGTTGAGATAAGGTCGAAACACGCTGTTCATCAAATGCATGAACCCTGCTGCGACATTGGTCAGCCCAAAAGACATAATAAGGAACTCATAATGACTATATCGGGTCCTGAAAGTTGTCTTAAGAATGTCTGAGTCCCTAATCTTCAACTGGTGATACCCTGATCGGTGATCAATCTTGGAGAACACTCTCCCTCCCTGAAGCTGGTTAAATAAATCATCAATACGAGGCAAAGAATACTTGTTCTTGATTGTGACTTTGTTCAACTGCCTGTAATCAATGCACATCCTCATGGTTCCATCTTTCTTCTTCACAAATAGAACAGGCCCAGCCCAAGGCGACACTATAGGCCGAATAAACCTCTTATCAAGGAGTTCCTGAAGCTGCTCCTTCAATTCTTTTAACTCTGTCGGTGCCATACAATACGGTGGAATAGAAATAGGCTGCGTTCCCGACACCAAATAAATACCAAAGTCAATATCCCTATCAGGCGGCATGCCCGGCAGGTCTATAGGAAATACATTCGGGAACTCTCTCACCACCGGAACCGAATCAATACTGGGAGTCTCTGTACTGACATCCCTCACAAAAGCTAAATAAGAAAGACAACCCTTCTCAACCATCCGTTGGGCCTTCAAGAATGAAATTATCCTGTTGGGAACATAATCCGTCGAACCTCGCCACTGAATTCATGGCACCCCCGACATAGCCAACGTCACCATCTTAGCGTGACAATCCAAAATAGCATGATACGGAGACAACCAATCCATACCCAATATCATATCAAAGTCCACTATACTAATCAACAAAAGGTCTACTCAAGTTTCCAAACCCTATTGCCCACAAGAGTGGATACACGAACAAATGAAACAATAGACTCGCGGGGCATATCCAGATAATGAGCAAAATATGATGAAACATATGAAAAAGTGGAACCAGGATCAAATAATATAGAGGCATCCCTATGGCAAACTGAGATAATACTTGTGATCACAACATCTGAAGCAATAGCATCGGCTCTGGCAGGGAGCACATAGAAACGGGCCTGACCACCACCTGATCGGCCTCCCCTTCTAGGGAAACCCTTAGCTGACTGACCTCTACCCCAAGCTGATTGGGCGGGTGGGGAAGTAACTGGTGCTGAAGCCAAAGGCTGACTCCTCTACTGGGATGAACCTCCCGAAAGGCAGGAACATAACCTCTTGATATGACCCAAGTCTCTACACTCAAAGCAACCTTTACCAGCCACTGGCAATGGGGACTAAAGGGAGCCCCGAGCACCGGGATATCCACTAGAAGAACCAGGCATAGATTAGCCCTGAACTGATGGTGCATAAGTTGAACTCTGAGCTAGAAGGGCACTGATAGATGAGTGGCCCTGATGTGAACTATGAAGACCTTGGCCAGATGATCCACCACGGTGACCTGAACGAGCTAACTGAGCATGTCTGAATGGACGGCCTCTGCCGTGCTGGAACTAACCTCCAGAAGGCACACCACCAAAGATACCAGATCCCCGAGGCCTCTTGGCCTCCCTCTCAACTTGCTTCTCAAAAGAAGCGCCAAATAGCATGACGGGCAAACTCGGAGAATCTTATCTCATACTGCGTCACAGTCATACCCTCCTGACGCAACTGCTCAAACTCCCTACGCAGCTCCTCTCTGCAGGACTGCGGTACATACTTCTCTAGTAAGAGAATAGAGAACTAATGCCAAGTAAGGGGCTCTGCACCAACAAGCCTACGCCTCTCATAAGCCACCCGCCAAGTAAAGGCAGCTCCATAGAACTAAAAGGTAGTGAACGAGACCCCACTGGTCTCCAGAATACCTGCTGTACGAAGAATCTTCTAACACTTGTCCAAGAAACCCTAGACATCCTCGACCTCTTTACCACTGAAAGTCAGAGGCTGAAGTATACCAAACCTCTCCAATCTATGCTGCTCGTCATTAGGCATGACTGGAACCACATAATCCTGAGCAGGTGCGACCGGCTGGGCTGGTGGTGCTCCCGACGTTTGAAGTCCCTGAACAACCTTCTCGGGTGTGCGGGCAGCGGGAGTCTGAGTGCCTTCCCCGGCCTAGGAAGTATCTACTATAGTAGAAACAATGACCGCCTGAGCAAGACTGGTGCACACGGTCAGAATTTGAGCCAAGGTCTCTTTAAAACCTGGAATAGCCATAGGCACAGCTGGTGCCTGAGCTGCTCCCGTTGGGGCATCTACACGCGGAACCTGACCCGGAACTGGGGCAGCTGGTGGATCTACTGATGCTTCCCTAGCTGAGGTGCAAGCTGCACCTCCACCTCTGCCACGACCTCTACCGCGACCTCGGCCTCTCGCAGCCCTAACTTGTGGTACTGGTGGCTATCCATCCTGACCGGTAGTACGTGTCCTCACTATCTGTGAGAGAATAGAATAGCAGAAGTTTAGTTGTAGTATCAACTAATTCGCACAAAAAGAATTCAAGAACGTGAGTTTGTCACGACCCCAAATTCAACCCGTCATGATGGCGCCTATCGTTGAACTAGGCCAGCCTCAACTCAACAAAAAACCAACCATAACACAAAAATTTAGAACATTTGTAGAAGAATACTTTTATCATTTAAGAAAATAAACTGTTCATAACATAAGCAAAATCCATAACAAGATTCAACCAGCCTAAAACCAGGATGTCACGGAGTACATGAGCGTCTAGAGAAATAACATAGTCTACTACAATATTTACTGAATATAACTAAAACACAACTAGAATAAAGAAAGAGGGTCAAGATCTGCGAACGCCATGCAGATACCTCAACAATCTCCCAAGCCTGCAACCTCGATCAGTGACTGCTACCGGGACCGAAAGCACTTGGATCTGCTCACAAGGTGCAGGGGTAATGTGAGTACACCAACTCAGTAAGTAACAAGTCCAACCTTTGGACTGATAGGTAGTGACGAACGTAACCTCAACAGAAAATAAAAATAAGTTGTGCAGTAAAGGCATGCTATTATTTCAGGAATACAATTCAACATTGAAATAAATACAGATCTGAACAATGTAAAATATAAGGCTCAGCTAACTCTTCATACCAATGCATAGAATGTATGAAATGCACCATGTGCTCTCACTCTCAAGTGCTCAACCACTCGGTATTACATATGGCCATCCGGCCCAGGGAAATTCATCCCGGAACATATACGACGCTGACTGCAAGTCATCCGGTACCGAGGAACAAGGGTAATCCAACCTTGAGGAGAAATCCATCTCCATGCATATATGTATACACACTCAACTACTCGGTACCGCATATGGCCATACGTCCTAGGGAAATCCATCCCGAAACATACTCAACAATGACTAGACGTCACTCGGTACCGAGGAAAAAGGGAAATCCATCCCTCTGGAGAAATCCATCTCCATATATCAATACTTCGGACAAATCCATGTCCAGGGAAATCCATCCCTCAATAATATCATCCACACCCACTGTGGGTGTGCAGACTCCGGAGGGGATCCTACGTCCCAAGCACTATAACAAGCCAATGAAGGAATAATTAATAATCTGCTGCGGGGTGCAGCCTGACCCATAACTATCACTCATAATCAGGCTCTCGGTCTCTCTTAGTTATCACTCTCCAGTCTCACCTACGGCTAACAATGCCATGAAAACTAGCCCGAAACAATAATACGAGGGGCCAACATAATGACAACTGAGACTGAGGCATGATATTATTACGACCTAAAATCCACTGAGGGTCGTGATGGCCTCGGACACACTGTCAGGCAAGCCAACACTAAGAAGTTAATTAAATTCCCATTTTAGTATTTGTTAAAATCATTTTCTTTATACATTTAAACAACAATTAATGAAATTCACAGAAATAAACATGAAGTCTTTAACAAACTTAATATTAAATTATCCCATAATCATCTTAGAACCCGGTGTCACAAGTGTATGAGCTATTTCTAGGAAATCGAATGAAGTACAATAACTGTCCAGAATACAAATTGGATAGAAGGTAAATACTATACACTAAAAGAGACTATGTCGGCTGCAGGTCGCCTCGAGAGATGCAACTCACCTAAGTCTCCGTATCATCCATGCTGCTATGCCCATGAGGCCGCTAGAGGTATATGTGCTTGTGCAACAAAAATGCACAGCAAGTGTAGCATGAGTACAAAAACAACGTGTACTAAGTATCCCGCGTAATCTCGAAGAAGTAGAGACGAGAGATCAACCTTGACACTTACTAGTGGTCCAATAATGCTACACCAATAATATAACAAATCAGGGATTTTTTATAAACATGATTGTAACTCAATAGAATGAAGCAATTAAAGAATTCTTTCTTTTATAGGAAATTCCCAAATTTCTTTTTATTATTTATACGTGTATCTTAGGCAAGGGAGAACAAATATTGACATTTATAGTTTCTAAGGCAAACATTACAAGCATGCACAAATCATGCCGAGAACGTACGGCCCGATCCAATAATATTTAAACTGTGCACTGCCATAGGGTCGAATGGATCGAACCATAGATGCATCTATTTAATCTACTGATGCGTTCGGCCCGTTCCAAAATAAATAAACACATTCAAGCAGTCAACCAAGAATTCATCAGGGAGCAATTATTCAGGAAAAGGCAAGTTTCTCTTTTAAAAGTCAAGAAATGATGTCTAGCATTTTAGAAATTTATTTATACATTCAATATGTGTTTAGGAATTTTTAAATTGACAACAAGGTTGCAAATATTACAAGTAAAGCATGATTTTGGGCCCTAGACTACCTGGACTTAAGCATAATAGTATCCATGCACGGACTCTCATCACCTCGTGCGTACGTAGCCCCCATAAATAGGAGCACATAACCAATTAACTCACCTATGGGGACAATTCCCTCTTACAAGGTTAGAAAGGATACTCACCTTGCTCCGAAGCCTATATCCCAATTCAAGAACGAACCAAACCTCCAAATCGGAGCCGAACGATCCAAAACTATTCAAATGGGGTAAGAACTAGTCAATACATGCTAAAAAGTCCATATTCTAATTATTAAACTAATTTTCCATCCCTAAATGCAAGGCTCCTAAAATTCATCCCTAGGCCCACGTGCCCAGATTCCAAAATATTTTGAAGAAAGTTGTTACCCATAACCTAAGGATCACAAATATATGATTTCTACTAAATTCCATAATAAATTTCGTGCTTAAATCGCATTTTTGTCAAAACCCTAGGTTCTTGCCTAAACCCTTGATTTTACCTAATTTTGATATGTTGATCTACCCATAATCTATGTATTTAAACTCACGTTGTGTAGAAATTACTTACCTCAAAGTGCTAGGTGAAAACCCTCTTCCAAAAGCTCCAAAAATCGCCTAAGACCAACTGAGAAATGAAGGAAATGGGCTAAGTCTCGGGATAAAATGACCTGGGTTCTAGTCGCAGATGTCGCATTTGCGACAAATGCATCGCAAATGCTAAGTCAAGGCATCCCTGCCCAGGTCAAATTTGCGACTAGATTCTTCGCAAATGCGAAGGTGACAGCCTCGCAAAAGCAACCCTTAGTTCGCAAATGCAAACTTTTCCCATAGCAGCTCAGGCTGGCAAATGCGAGCTCCATCTCGCAAATGCGATGGTCGCATTTGCGACCAAAACACCGCAAATGCGGTCATACTAGTACCAGCAATCCCACTTCTTAACAAATTACTCCGAAGCTACTCCGAATCTTACTCGAGCCCCCAAGGCTCCAAACCAAACACCCGCACAAGTCTAAAAACATAACACGGACTTGCTCGAGGCCTCAAATCACATGAAACAACACTAAAATCACGAATCACACCCCAATTCAAACTTGATGAACTTGGGAAATTCCAACTTCTACTTTCGATGTTTAAACCTACCAAATCACGTCCGATTAACCTCAACTTTCGCACACAAGTCATATTTGACATTACAAACCTATTCCAATTTTCGGAATTGAATTCTGACCCCATTATCAAAAAGTCCACTTCCGGTCAAATTCCTCAAAAACCTTCAAAATTCTATCTTTAGCCAAATGACTCCAAAATGACCCACGGACCTCCGAATTCACTTCCGATCACGCTACCAACACCATAATCACCATACGGAGTTATTTCTAGACTTAGAGTCCCAAAGGACATTGATAACACTGAAATGCACTTTAACCCAAACTTATGAAATTCTTCCAAAAATGCTAACTTCCACAATAGGCGCCGAAATGCTCCCGGGTCATCCAAAGCCCGATCCGGACATACACCCAAGTCCAAAATCATTATACGAACCTGTTGGAACCTTGAAATCCCGATTCTAAGGTCGGTTACTCAAAAATCAACCCTTAGCCAATTCTTCCAGCTTAAAGTTTCCGAAATGGGAATTATCTTTCCAAATCAACTCTGAACTTCCCAAAATTCAATTCCGACCACGCGTACAAGTCATAATACCTAAAGTGAAGCTGCTCATGGCCTCAAACTGCCTAACAACGTGCTCGAGCTCAAAATGACCGACCGGGTCATTACATTCTCTCCCAATTTAAATATATGTTCGTCCTCGAACGTGCTAAGAACTGCACTGGAGATGCATGCAATCACTGATAAATACCTCGTGCACCTACCCGTGCCACCACAACTCAGCTGAGCACATTAGCTCAATCAATTCTTAAGATATTCCCTTTTATTCAAGCAAATAAGCTTAGAGCCAAATTCTAACATCCGAAATTCTCTACTAGGCGTGCTTCCAATATATGAACACCATATCACTCACTATACGAGTTACCAGAACACGACTGCATACCCTTGATGAATCCTCACCATGCACCACATCATTCACAAGACCATAATAACATTCTTTGATCGTAATAATCGACATTCCTCGAATCTGATGCTCACGATGCACCTCATGATATACGAGTCTTGTTCCCACTCTCGCAATACCACCACGATGGAAGAGATGTGTAGAAATTTATAACCAACTATCGAGTTAACAAATCATTGAGTCTATGCTTCTGACAAGAACCATTACCACATTCTGAACCAAATAATGATCTTTGCTCTTTAATATACTTCATATAATCCGACTGCGCTGATCCTAGATCCAATAATCTCGTCTCACCCAGTACGAACTGCTCAGGCAATAAGCTACCCCGGTCATGATCAATAGTCTCATATGATGCCACAACATGCCAATATGCTACAAGCTCGAACATGATACATAAGGAAAATGAACTCTAGAAGGGACTACTCAACTCACGCAACTAATATGAACTCTCCTCAGAAAATGGGAAACAAAACACACAAAAACAGATATAGGGAAATGTACTCAACATCACACTGTTGCGGCGTGCAACCCGATCCAAACAACATACCCGTGGTAGCGTGCAACCTGATCCACACATAAAATTTCACATAAGAAGATACACACCGAGCTAAATCACTCATTACTACAAAATATCAAAAATCGGCCATAAGCACGCTAAGTGCACAATACCATCCCCGGAGAGACATATAGCGCCATAGGCTACAAAACTCAAGCACAACTGAGGTGTGATATATGATCTGAATCTCAAGAGCCATCCTGCTCACATAACACCGTCGCTACGCAAAACCTCAACACATAAGAAATTTAGCAAGTCGCCTCACAACTCAACAACAACAACAACAACGACCCAGTATAATCCCACAAGTGGGGTATGTGGAGGGTAATATGTACGCAGACCTTACCCCTACCCCGATGGGTAGAGAGGCTGTTTTCAGGAGACCCTCAGCTCAAAAAAGCAACAAGAGCCGATATATTAGTACCATAAAAATGCATAATAAAATAACAACAATATAAGAGATATGAAATATAGAATACGAAATGCGAAATAGATGGCTGGTATAGTAAAAACTAGCAGGTAAAACCCTGCATCAATAGACGACCAATGACATTCTTAGTCTAACTCCTAACTGGCTAGTCTCACCCTATTGTGCTGTAGAAATATTCACAACTTTCCCCTAACCTACAACCTTAATGCTCGACCTCCATAATTCCCTGTCAAGGGCCATGTCCTCAGTAATCCTAAGTCGCGCCATGTCCTGTCTGATCACCTCTCCCCAATACTTCTTAGGTCGCCCTCTACCTCTCCGCGTGCCCACTACAGCCAGTTGCTCACATCTCCTCACCAGTGCATCAGTGCTCCTCCTCTGAATGTGCCCGAACCATCTGAGTCTTACTTCCCGCATCTTGTCCTCCATGGGGGCCACGCCCACCTTCTCTCGAATATCTTCATTCCTAATCTTATCCATCCTTGTATGCCCGCACATCCACCTCAACATCCTCATCTCTGCTACTTTCATCTTCTGGATGTGTGAGTTCTTTACCGGCCAACATTCAGTTCCATATAACATTGCAGGCCTAACCACTGCTCTATAAAACTTACCTTTTAGTAACGGTGGCACTTTCTTGTCACACAAGACTCCCGATGCTAACCTCCACTTCATCCACCCCACCCCTATACGGTGTGTGACATCCTCGTCAATCTCCCCGATCCCCTGAATAACCGATCCAAGGTACTTGAAACTACCCCTCTTGGGAATGACTTGAGAGTCAAGCCTCACTTCAACTCCCGCTTCCGTCGGCTCAACTCCAAATTTGCACTCGAGGTATTCCGTTTTTGTCCTGCTCAACTTGAAACCTTTAGACTCAAGAGCATGTCTCCAAATCTCTAGCCTCTCGTTGACGCCGCCTCGTGTCTCGTCAATTAGAATAATGTCATCAGCGAATAGCATGCACCATGTCACCTCCCCTTGAATATGATGAGTCAGTGCATCCATCACCAGGGCAAATAGGAATGGGCTGAGCGCAGACCCTTGGTGCAACCCCGTAATAACTGGAAAGTGTTCAGAGTCACCTCTTACTGTCCTAACCCGAGTCTTAACTCCATCATACATGTCTTTAATCACCCTAATATAGTCAACCGGGACCCCTTTATCCTCTAAGCAGCTCCATAAGACCTCCCTAGGAACCCTATCGTACGCTTTCTCCAGATCAATAAACACCATGTGGAGATCCTTCTTCCTATCCCTGTACTGTTCCACCATCCTCCTAATAAGGTGGATAGCTTCTGTGGTAGATCGCCCCGGCATGAACCCGAACTGGTTGTCTGAAATAGACACCGTCCTTCGCACTCTCATTTCTACCACTCTCTCCCAAACTTTCATGGTATGACTTAGTAATTTGATGCCCCTATAGTTGTTACAGCTCTGGACATCCCCTTTGTTCTTATACAACGGGACCATTGTACTCCACGTCCACTCTTCAGGCATCCTATTAGTCTTGAATATAACACTAAACAATGCAGTAAGCCATTCCAACCTAATATATCATCACATGGAATAGCCGACGACGAAATAACATCCAACGTTCGAGTGCTCCTCCATAAGGAGTGCTATGCCAAAATGAACACCTCCGACCTAATATAGAGCCCATATTCATATTTAAATCCATTCACAGACCTTAAGCCAATTCTGATCATGAAGAACGAGGCCAAAAATCTTTCTTGGTTCCATAATAACCCTTTTTCCCCATAACACACAAGAACAACCGTCATAATCGGAGTAATCCTCCACAGTCCACAACTCAATAAACCGAGTTTCCTCCAGGCATAAATTCTCAAATTAATGATATCACCACAATCTTCATACTTGGTTTAATTCTTCAATAAATCAAGTGACTATATGCCACACTTATACAACCTTCCCGTGGGGCACGCTCCCACGACCTTCAGTAACAGATAGCAGGTCTGCACATCCATACCAACGGCTGCACTAACGCTGAAAAGCGATCAAGAATCCTTAACCAGCATGCAAAGCCCTTTCACAAAACACTGATCTCAGGTGACGTCGAAGACAATGCCAGCTTACTCTAAACATTCAAACCATTTTCCTGCTTATCCGAGCTCATGACATCTTTGTCAACACCGAACCGCAACCTTTATCCTCACTTTCAAATTCCATACCACTCACTGCACCCAACATGCCAATATGCGATAGCACAAGATTTTCATCATACTCCGGAACCACTAATAGATTGATACTTCATCATATAGAAACTTTTCACTTGAATCACTTCAGGAGAACCATAGCAACACACAAGTGAATTCTCATAACCGTAGAATATGAAAATCTTTAAGTAGTGTTCTAAGCCACCATAGCCCTTCTGGGATCTGCCTACACATAACAGGGCCATAACACTAGAATACTTCCGAATAAAATCAATTGGGCAGCCGTCAAGCCTCGCACGTATCATCACAAATAACCGACATAACTCAATCACGCTGGAGGAACTGACCACTGCCACAAATATGCCAATTCAACCATGGATAACCAATCTAACTTCTTCTAATTTATCCTTAATCGCCTCAGAAACAATAATAACTCCATTTAACACATAACAGCTCAATCTGCACTCCTCCTGAGTGGCCTTGTATCATGAGACTATGCTGTCTCAAATCCCACAAACCGTCTCATGCCCTCCTTGTGCGCATATTTGCATCTTCATCTGATATACCCACTCTGAAAATCCCTTTGCGAATCCAAAGTCATTTTCTCTCATTCCTTCAAATGTTACACTACAAGCCGAAGATATCATAGAAAATTCTAAGCCTCTTTTCATGATCTACTACAAAACTCGATTCTTGACCATACTTATGGGCTCGAAATCATTAGGCACCACACTATAACCTTTGAACCCACTAGGACCGTTGTTGAGAGCCACCCATTCTGACTTGGTCCCGAATATAATCAACTCCATGAATCTTGTAGCACATGAACACCCTCTCGACGAAGCACCCGGCCGAATCACTTTCCTTGAAACCCGCATCTACTCAAGGCATAAATCCTGAATCCTTCCCCAAGTCTGAACGTGAGTCAATAAGGCCAACTATAGCACACCTTTAACAATTCTTTTGCTCACATTAACTCTTATGTTCCTTTCCCTTAGATGAAATAATTCATCCATATGCTAACAACCAGAAATCTCACAAATAGATGACAATGCAATCCAACCGTAGGCGGTGGGACTCTCCCACTTAGCTTGAAGCCACTATCACACAACTCTGGAATCCACCAAGATTCTTTATCTCTCATTGACATAACCTTGCGCGATCTACCGCCAAATTCCTCGAAATCCTTACATTAGCATTTCATGAACACTCTGAATCTCTAGTAACATTCACATATTCAACTTCTTACTGGATAACCAGTAGGATTCTTCGCAGAAGCTTTGCCAACCACGCGACCGCTGATCTGCTCGCAGGAGATAACCCCTTGTAGGAATTACATGTCGTCATCTCCCAACAACGCTGCAATGCACCATTATAAAGAAATCAGTAACCCATCTTGAGCCCATGCTCATTTACTAGCTGTACGGGTCCGTTCATTCCTCATGGACATCCACTAAAATGCACGACAATATCTCCAAATTCAAAGTTATGTTGCTCATCTCCTCATATCAAGCATCTCATTTCAATTGCATCCAATCTCTCGCCGTATAACAACCGATGATTCAAATTAAGCCTGTTGACCCAATCACTGTCCACTAAAATTCCCAAATTGCTCCAAAATTTTCCTCAAGGTGTGCAGTTACCCTGCCACTGAACCCATATGCTATTCTGCTACTCTCCCACTTTGGGCAAACTCACTTCTTTAAGAAACTATTCGATTTCCGCTTCTTACACCCAGCCTTCCAGAATTTTAACAACTGTATGACACTCCGTACGTGTCCTTCCCCATCCTTCGCTGCCTAGGTGTTACCTTAAGTCAAATCTATCTCTAACAACCGCTCCTCCAATACTAGTTCACAATATCCTGCCCCAAAGGCAAATTGTAGAAGACCATGACACCGGCGAACTTAACACATCCAATCGAGGATGACGATACCACGTTGCAGATGAAAATTCCACCACACTTGAAAACACCGAGTCTTGTTACTCCATCAACCCAAACCTGGTCATTCATAGCCCGATTGACCTTCCTTCGCCGGAAATACAACACCGAATCTCTGAATCATGCACTGAGAAAACCTCCTTCCAAGTCATTCACTGCCCCAACACGTAGGCAAGTATCCTATTATCATGTCAATACCGTGCGATAACCAATCATGAACTATCATAGCAATCCGCGCATAGCCTCAAGCTCTCAGAAGTGCAGCTACTGAGCCAAAATGACAGAATATCCTTCCACAAGGTGACGACAATAGCCCAACCACCCATGGCAGTAGAAACATCCCGCACCATATTTGTAGAACCATTACAATTCTTCAATTCTCGATTTATAATAAGCATTTCGCATCGCATAAGATTGAGTAGGAAGGAAACAAGGGCGTAAGCCTTGAAGGAATCAAACTAAACGATAAGGAATCAAACTGAACGATAAGGAATCAAGAAGGGAAGTGCTCCTAACAGCCTTGTAGCCTCTCGAAGATAAGTATAGACATCTCCGTACCGATCCACAACACTCTACTAGAGTCGATCATGACTCGTGAGACCTAAGGGAACCTAGTGCTCTGATACCATGTTGTCACGGCCCAAAATTCACTAAGGGTCTTGATGGCGCCGGACACACGGTCAGGCAAGCCAACACCAAGAAGTTAATTAAATTCCTATTTTAGTATTTGTTAAAATCATTTTCTTTATCATTTAAACAATAATTAATGAAATTCACAGAAATAAACATAAAGTCTTTAACAAACTTAATATTAAATTATCCCATAATCATCCCAGAACCCGGTTTCACAAGTGTATGAGTTATTTCTAGGAAATCGAATGAAGTACAATAACTGCCCGGAATACAAATTGGACAGAAGGTAAATACTATACACTGAAAGAGACTATGCCGGTTGCGGGTTACCTCGAGAGATGCAGCTCACCTAAGCCTCCTTATCATCCATGCTGCTATGCTCATTAGGCCGCTAGAGGTACATGTGCCTGTGCAACAAAAATGCACAGCAAGTGTAACATGAATACAAAAATAATGTGTACTCAGTAAGTATCCCGCCTAATCTCGAAGAAATAGAGACGAGAGGTCGACTTTAACACTTACTATTGGTCCAATAATGATACACCAATAATATAACAAATCAAGGATTTTTTATAAACATGATTGTAACTCAATAGAATGAAGCAATTAAACAATTCTTTCTTTTATAGGAAATTCCCAAATTCCTTTTTATTATTTATACATTTATCTCAGGCCAGGGAGAATAAATGTCAACATTTATAGTTTCTAAGGCAAACGTTACAAGCATGCGCAAATCATGCCGAGGACGTACGACCCGATCCAATAATATTTAAATAGTGAACTGCCAGAGGGTCAAATGACCCGAACCATAGATGCATCTATTTAATCTACTGAGGCATTTGGCCCGTTCCAAAATAAATAAACACATTCAAGCAGTCAACCAAGAATTCATCAGGGAGCAATTATTTAGGAAAAGGCAAGTTTCTCTTTCAAAAGTCAAGAAATGATGTCTAGCCTTTTAGAAATTTATTTATACATTCAATATGTGTTTAGGAATTTTTAAATTGACAATAAGGTTTCAAATATTACAAGTAAAACATGCTTATGGGCCCTAGACTACCCGGACTTAAGCATAATAGTATCCACACACGGACTCTCATCACCTCGTGCGTACGTAGCCCCCATAAATAGGAGCACATAACCAATTAACTCACCTATGGGGACAATTCCCTCTTACAAGGTTAGAAAGGATACTCACCTCGCTCCGAAGCCTATATCCCAATTCAAGAACGAACCAAACCTCCAAATCGGAGCCGAACGATCCAAAACTATTCAAATGGGGTAAGAACTAGTCAATACATGCTAAAAAGTCCATATTCTAATTATTAAACTAATTTCCCATCCCTAAATGCAAGGCTCCTAAAATTTATCCCTAGGACCACGTGCCCAGATTCCAAAATATTTTAAAGAAAGTTGTTACCCATAACCTAAGGATCACAAATATATGATTTCTACTAAATTCCATAATAAATTTCGTGCTTAAATCGCATTTTTGTCAAAACCCTAGGTTCTTGCCTAAACCCTTGATTTTACCTAATTTTGATATGTTGATCTACCCATAATCTATGTATTTAAACTCACGTTGTGTAGAAATTACTTACCTCAAAGTGCTAGGTGAAAACCCTCTTCCAAAAGCTCCAAAAATCGCCTAAGACCAACTGGGAAATGAAGGAAATAGGCTAAGTCTCGGGATAAAAACACCTGGGTTCCAGTCGCAGATGTCGTATTTGCGATATCCGGCTCGCAAATGCAATGGTCACATTTGCGACAAATGCATCGCAAAAGCGAAGCCAAGCCATCCCTGCCCAGGTCGCATTTGCGACCAGATTCTTCGCAAATATGAAGGTGACAACCTTGCAAAAGTGACCCTTAGTTTGCTAATGCAAATTTTTCCCACAGCAGCCCAGGCTCACAAATGCGAGCTCCAACTCGCAAATGCGATGGTCACATTTGCGACCAAAACACCGCAAATGCGTTCATACCAGTGCCAACAATCCAACTTCTTAACAAATCACTCCGAAGTTACTCCGAATCTCACCCGAGCCCCCAGGGCTCCAAACCAAACACCTGCACAAGTCTAAAAACATAACATGGACTTGCTCGAGGCCTCAAATAACATCAAACAATGCTAAAATCACGAATCACACCCCAATTCAAACTTGATGAACTTGAGATATTCCAACTTCTACTTTCGATGTTTAAACCTATCAAATCACGTCCGATTGACCTCAAATTTCGCAAAAAGTCATATTTGACATTACAAACCTACTCCAACTTGCGGAATTGGATTCCGACCCCGATATCAAAAAGTCCACTTCCGGTCAAATTCCTCAAAAACCTTCAAATTTCTATCGTTAGCTAAATGACTCCAAAATGACCCACGGGCCTCCGAATTCACTTTCGATCGCGCTCCCAACACCATAATCACCATACGGAGATTTTCCCAAACTCGGAATCCCAAACGGACATTGATAACACTGAAATGCACTTTAATCCAAACTTATGAAATTCTTCCAAAAATGCTAACTTCCACAATAGGCGCCGAAATGCTCGGGGTCATCCAAAGCCCAATCCGGACATACACCCAAGTCCAAAATCATCATACGAACATGTTGGAACCTTCAAATCCCAATTCTGAGGTCGTTTACTCAAAAATTAACCCTTAGACAATTCTTCCAGCTTAAAGTTTTCGAAATGGGAATTATCTTTCCAAATCAACTCTGAACTTTCCGAAATTCAATTTCACCATATGTACAAGTCATAATACCTGAAGTGAAGCTGTTTATGACCTCAAACTGCTGAACGATGCTCTTGAGCTCAAAACGACAGGTCGGGTCGTTACAGATATGATATGCAGGAATAAGACTGATTACATAATATCAATGAACTAGTGAAATGACAACAAGAAACGATCACTCGGGTCTCAACAATATCGGCGTAAAGGCCTAAAATGATAATTAGCATGATTTACAGGTCACCTATTTAGATACATAATAAAACACGGATATTGGCAAGAAAGAGCCACTATGCAGTGCCATGGAATGAACTAGGTCACAATTCTCGCAGTGCAAGCCCTACACGCCCGTCACTTGGCATGTGCGTCACCTCAATACAATCATATAGCACATAGTTCGGGGTTTCAAACCCTCAGAACCTAGTTTGGAAGCATTACTTACCTCAATCAAGCCAAAATCCTACTCCGCGATGCCTTTGCCTCTCAAATCGATCTTCGGACGCTCCGAATCTAGCCATAAACAATTCGATACAATCAACACGAGCTAAAGGAATTAATCCCATAAGAAAGTGCTAAGCTTAAGGCCAAAGGTCAATAAGTCAACTCAAAAGATGGGCCCCAGGCCCACGTCTCAAAATCCGACCAAAGTCACAAATCTGATAGCCCACTCGATTACGAGACTAACCATATTAGTTTCACTCAATTCCGACTTCGAATTGGTTTTCAAATCTCAAAAGTTTATTTTATGAAGTTCCACAAATTTTTCCCAATTTTCATCCCAATTCTCTAATCAAATGATGGATTCCATGATATATTCATGTATTTTAGCCTAAACCTAGTTAAAATCACTTACCCCGATGAATTTTTTAAAAAACCTTCGAAAAATTGCCAAAGCCCGAGCTCTCTAGGTCAAAAAATAAAAATAAAACTCTGAATCTCGTATTTATAGTGCACCCCTCGGATTCAAATCTCGCTGACATCCAAAAACCGCCGCCACCGCGCTCGCCACTCCTTTGTCCGCGGAATTTTCACCGCGGCTGCGAACGCCTCCAGTTCCTATGGTCGCGTCCTTTCTTCCGCTGTCCGCGCCTGCATTCACCGCTGACCGTGGAATTACTGCCGCCGACCGCGAAATTCTGGCGCGGCCCGCACTCCTAACTGCAGAGACCAACATCAGCAACACCAGCAGCTGTTTTCAACAGCTATACCCATCCGATAACTACTTGAAACATACCCGAGGCCCTAGGGACCTCAAAACAACCCACCAACACGTCTCATAACATCATTCAAACTTAATCGAATATACGAATCAATCAAAACAATACCAAACATCGAATCAAATATCATATTCAAGCCTAAGAACTCCAAACTCCTACATTCCACAAATGACTCCGAAATCAATCAAACCTTGTCCGAATATTCTCAAATTTTGTACACAAGTCACAAATCACACTACGAACCTACTGCAACTCCGAAATTTCATTCCGACCTCGCTATCTAATTTTCCACTACCGGCCCGAAATCGTCAAATTTCCAATTTCGCCAATTCAAGTCTAATTCTATCACATACCTCCAAATTACATTCCGAACATGCTCCTAAGTCCAAAATCACCCAACGGAGCTATCCGAACCATAAAAATCCCAATCCAAGATCGTTTACTCATAGGTCAATATCCGGTTGACTTTTCCCAACTTAAGCTTCTAAATAGGATACTAAGTGCCTCATTCCCCTCCAAAACCACTACGGACCTGAATCAACCAACAAGATATGGTAAAACACAGAAGAAAACAGAAACAGGAAAAGCAGAGTTATAACTCATGAAACAACCGGCCAGGTCATTACATTTACTATCTTTAGAAACAATAAAAATCTGGTTTCGTAAGTTGCACGTTTATACATACACATTTAGGTATTAATATAATATATGGAATTCTGTCAAAGAATGCTTATCCATACACAAAAACATGACTTAGGCCTTATTTGTCTGTGGTGGTCTAAATCTTAATTGTTCATATCTCAGGTATTAAATATGTTTATCTTTAAAGTCTAAATCTTGATCACTCAAATCTTAATTATTATGTGTATTTATTTTTTTTACTTCACAATCACTTGATGAGTCTGAATAGGTCTGAATGATTAAGATATATAACAAAGATAAATTTTATTAAGATGCTATCATCCACATTCATTACTAACTGCTGCCACCGCTAACCATTATCAACTACCAGCATCCCACCCACCACCATTATACTCAACCACCACCATCACCATCTTCCTCAGCCATAGCCGCCAATATTATCGACTACCACCACTCACCATTATCGACTACTATTACATACCACCACCATCATTATCATGTACCACTACAATCATCCTCAACCACAAGTACCCACTCACCCACCTCAACCATTACCACGATCACCAATCACTATCATCAACCATATCCAGCACTGCCTACCATTATAAATTACAACCACCCATGACTACCTTCCTCAACCACCACTACCACTCTCCATTATCAAGAATTGCTACTTACCACCATCATCTTCAATCATAATTGCCATCACTATCGATCCACTAGCTACTACCAAGAATTACCATGAACCAAAACTACCACCAATCATCGTATCTAATCGGCATCCACAAGCACCACTGTTAGCAATCACCACTAGTCCACCACCAACTATCATTATTTTAAAAAAAGATATTTTGTTGATAGAATATCAAATTAGTATCTTATTTAAATTTTATAATTTATTTATTTTTAAATAGAGATAAATTTTATACATTCAGATGTTAAAAAAATAAACAGTATTAAACATTTAGTATTTAGATATTAATACACATCTTAATATTCAGACCTTAATATACATCTTAATATTCAGATGTGCATTCTGATTCAGATGTCTTCATCTTAAAAAACATCTAAGGCCTTAAATAGTTGCTAGGAATACGAAATAAAAATATAAAATACATAACATATGTTCTTTTTATTATGCTTTTGAGCTAAGTAATTAAATTGATGAGATTTTTTCGTTCCTATACAATATTTAAAACTTATTTATCAAAATTGTCTTAATTTTGTATATTACCCGTCCTAAACAAGGATTGCTTGCAATTTATATATAATTTATTATTGGTGTCTTAAATTAGGGGATTCAGTTACACCCTTTTTTTTCCCCTCATCTCCTCTTTTCCTATTCTTTGCCTCCTCTCTCCATATACAATCTATTATTAGTGCCTTAAATAATGGTATTCAGTTACAATTTTTTTTTTCTCCTCCCCTTTTTCCAATAGTGCCTTAACTATAGCATAGTACTTCCAATAAACCACAGTGACGTAAAATAGTTCAAGACTTAATTGAGAATCAAATCTTATAAAATTATTTTAATAGCTTGAATAATAAATTACCACCAAACCAAAACAATAGAGATACTGACGATAGACAACACCAAAAGTATACAAGTTAAATGCCGGAATATTCAAATTTGAAAAAAATTGATACATCTACAATAATATATAAACTAAAAAAATATTATACAGTTAATTATATACTATACAATTTATTTACAATTTTCATACATTATATTTACACAGATAAAAATAACTATAACTTAAATACAATTTTTATATAAATATAGCTTTTGTATATATTTTGTATGTAGTATGTTCTTCTTCTTCACTGAAATTCCAATCAAAACTTCCTCTTTTAATACAATTCTGATACATATAATCAATAACTTTATGTAAAAAGAAAGTATTTATAACTTAAACACAAGTTTCGTACAATGATTCATACATTATATAACTATTTTTAACTTTCATACAACATTCAAATAAAAATATATATAACTACAGCAGAACATAACTTAAATATAATTTACATACTGTTATAATAAAACTTTAATACATCTTCGAGTTTCAATCTGAAAATTCATTCAATATCAACTCTAATATTCACCAAACGCCCTCAAATTGAGCTATAAACTCCAAAGAATATTTCCAATTATTTGCAATAACACCAAATCAAAATAAATAATAATTTAGAGAAAATCAAATTTAAAATCAAAGTTTCGAAGTTTTTGATGGCTTTCAATGGCTAGCAGGGCACAGGAAAATGACTAGTTCGATGGTGATAAGCGACAACATCAAATCTATTATTGAATTTTCTGAAGGAAAAAAAAGGAGATGAGAAAAGAGAAGAGAATCATAGAGATCCAAAGAAGAAGAAGTCGAGGAAACTTTCGCATGCGGATTAGTAGAAGAGACCGGAGCGTGAAAATAGAGAGAGAGGAGATAGATCCGTAGAATTTAATTTCCACATTAAAAGGCTACAATCAAGAATATTCATTTACAACTTATTTATACATAACTGATAAATTATATATCAATTTGTAATTAAGTTAAAACCTTAACAGTGAGGGTAAATAAGTTTCTACTGTAATACATATAGGTAAAAATCTCCAAATTGATCAAGTGGTCTTCCTTCTTTTGGTTGGCTTTGTTAGCCCATCTGATTTATGGACTTTTCAATCCATAATAGGCCCAATAAGAAACCAAAACTGACTAGGTGAAGCGATAGGGCAAGTGAACATATAGCTATTTTTAGGGATGCTATTTAGAGATTAGCCAATATTTATTTTGTCCTGAATTTTAAATTAAAAATCTTAATTTCAAGACAAATCAGAATATTTTTGTTCAAAAAATTTAAACTGAAAAATTGAAATGAAGAAGTGCTCTTATTCAATTATTCAAATGGGAAGGTAGACGTGGTCATAGTAGATGTGGTAAGACGGTTCATTAATTATTATTGAGAATTTTCTTTATTCAAAAACCTTATCGAGCATCAGTCCACTACTAAATTTTACTTCTTTATTTTTACATAATTAATTAATACATCGCAGGAAATATCCAAAAGAACAACAATCTTGAGAATGTCATTGAGATTTGTTATAAATACAGTTAAATTATATGTCATTTTTAGGACAGCTAAAATGCCCGAATAATAAAAGTGGAGTACAATGATCCCCTTATACAAGAACAATGGTGACCTTCAAAATTGCAACAACTATATGTATTTCAAACTACTAAGCCACACTACGAAAGTTTGGGAGAAGGTGGTAGAGATGAGGATGAGGAGGAATGTCTATTTTCGACAGCTAATTCGGATTCGTATCAGGGCAATCAACTACGGAAGGAATTTATCTTTTAAGGAGTTTATTAGAGCAGTATAGGGGGAGGAAAAGAGATTTGCATATGATGTTCGTCGACTTAGAAAATGCATACGTTAAAGTCCCAAGGGAGGTTTTATGGAGATGTTTGGAGTCTAGAGATATATTTGCAGCATACATTAGAACGATTAACAAATGTATGGTGGAGTCAAGGGCCCAGAATAGTGGAAGGAGACTCGAAATACTTCCTAGTTGAGAACCAATTGCATTAGGCATAAGCTCTTAGCCCGTTTATTTGCCTTGGTAATTGATGAACTGCCACGATATTTAAGGGGAGATACTATGTTGTACGTTATTTGTAGATGATATATTATCGATTGATGAGACACGCGGAGTTAACGATAGACTGGAGGTTTGGAGATAAATCCTAGAGTCTAAAGATTTCAGGTCGAGCAAGACTAAAATAGTGTACATGGAGTGCAAATTCAGAGATGCATAGCATAAGGTAGATGAGGAAGTGAGGATTGGTACACAGGTCATCCCAACGAGAGAAAGCTTTAAGTATTTTGGGTCAATAATTTAAGAAAATAGGGAGATCAACGATGATGTCACAAATTATATTGGAGAGGGTGGATGAGCCTTGCATTCCGTGTCCTATGTGATAAGAATATGCCACTGAGAGTTAAAAGAGAAGTTCTCCAGAGTGGGTGTTAGACCAACTAAATTGTATCATGCAAAACATTGGCTAGTCAAGACCTCACACGTTCAAAATATGAAAGTAGCAGAAATGAGGATAGTTAGATAGATGTGTGGGCATATCAGAAGAGATAAGATTAGGAACAAGGACATACGGGGCAAGGTGAGAGTTGCCTCTGTGATGGACAAGATGTTAAAAACGAGGCTGAGATGGTTTGGGCATGTGAAAAGGAGGAGCACAGATGTTCGAGCTAGGAAGTGCGAGAAGTTAGCAGTGTTAGGTCTAAGGAAAGGTAGAGATAGACCGAAGAAGAACTGAGGAGAGATGATTAGATAGGACATGATAAATATCCAGCTCACTAAGGACATGACCCTAGATAAGAGAGCATGGAGATCGGGAACCAGGATAGAAGGTTAGTATGCAGCTAAGTAATTTCGCTCTTCTCCGTGGGAGAGCATGTTTCTAGTTTAGAGCATCTTATCTGCTTCCTCTTCTCCTTATCAGTATTAATATTATTCTATCATTATCTTATTCTTCAATTTTATCACTACTATTTTTGTTTTACTTTGATTATCTTTACTATTTTTGCAGCCAATAGTTTTCTCAAGCATTTTCATCCTTACTTTTTTTACTCTTGTATTTTTAAACCTATTTTAAAAATGCTTTTCTTGAGTCGAGGGTCTATCGAAAACAATCTTTTTACCTTATACGAGAGGGCTAAGGTATGCGTACATCTCATCCTTCCCAGATCTACATCACACTGATATATTATTATTGTTGTTGTAGTTAAAATTATGATCTCTTGCTACAACTTGGGGAAGTAGATATTTCATTTGTCCAGGAAAAAGCATACATTTCATTTGTCAAAAAAGAATAGTTCGTATGACAAAGTTGTGAAAATAGCACGGGCTAGTTAGTTTTTGGACTGGTAATTAAAAAATAGTCACTATTTTGTTGCAATACGAAAAATTCCAGCATAATATACTGGATATTGATGCACATGTGCATGAACTTCCTTCCAGCATATTATGCTGGAACTCCAGCACAAGGAAAGTTCCAGCATAATATATTGGAGATTGGAGCACCTGTGTATGAACTTCCAACATATTATGCTGGAACTCCAGCACACAGAAAGTTCTAGCATCATATACTAGAGATTGCAGCATCTGAGTATGAACTTTCAACATATTATGCTGGAACTCCAGTATATTATGCTGGAAGTTCACATGTAAAAAAATTCGAATTCCAATATGTTATGCTGAAATATTTTTCGAATTTTGAACAGTATTTTCTTTCAGATTTATCTTTACATGAAAAGTGATTAAATTTCGATTATTTTTTAAAGTATGACTATTTTTAATTACCACTTATAAATCTGACTATTTTTGAATTTTGCTCCGACAAAGTTTCCACATGGCCAAAGGTCAAGGAAACGCCACTCTACTTCAAGTGGGTCCAAAGCCCAAATGGTCCATTTCCTTGGAGAAATTTCCAATTCACTGCAAGGATAAGTGGATAAGCTTTTTCTTTAAGAAATGATCATAATAAAAGAAATATCTACATTATATTAAATGAAAAAAGAAAAATAAAAATCTCATTGACTCAAATTTCCTTCATTAGACTGGCTGTTCTTGCTAGTTCAAATAATTGCTAAAAGATGTCAATTTTAGCACCAAATTCCCAAATTATGTATAGAGAAATCCACCCTAGAGAGCAGCAGCATCAGGTTAGGAACAACGGTGGAAGTCTGAATCTGCTAAAATCATATGAATTTTGCTTTGTAGATAAAAGAAGAGGTGATTGGAGGAAAACAATAAAGAAAGAGTGGAGAATGCATGCCTCCTGGCTAGACATGTCAAGACCCGATACAGTGGAGATGCAATCCATTGAGAATAGTGAACAACTTGACCAGATTTTAGCCTCTGCTAATGAGCTTTCACAACCCATCATCATTGATTGGTAAAATCCTTCTCTTTCCTTCTTTGTGATTAGAAAAAAAGAATGTGGTTAAATGGTAAATTTTTCCTTTTCACTGGCGGTCTCGAATTCGAGCCTTGGAGTCTTTTTATAACGTAATTTCGAATTAGTGGAGCAGTGAGTTCCGAACACCTTTGGGTTATAAAATAAATAAATGATTGATATAAAGTGATAATTGTATGGAGTTTCTTTTTTTTTTTTTTTGTAAAGAAAAAAGAAAGAATCAAATTCATAGAAATGTAGGTAGATTGATTTGTTTATAGCAAATGGTTGATAGGATGGCTGCTTGGTGTCGGAAATGCATTTATTTGAAGCCAAAATTGGAGAAACTTGCAGCTGAGTTTGATACCAAGTAAGCCCTTTTCAACTTCTCTTTCATGTCTTCTCCCAAATAATTACAATGTCTCACATTCTTTTGAATAGTTGATAGTTCTTTCTTTTATTTCTTTCTTTATTTTTATGATTAGACTTCAGTCTCAATTGTAAACTCACCGATGTATATACATAGTGAGATTTTAAAAATGGTTAACTTACATTGATCAATGATCTCTGATTGCCATGGTTATGCATTTTTAGGAAGGATTGGTTGACGAAATATGAATTGAAGACTGAACCTTGATATACCCCGAACAATGTATTTTTATGACCACGAGATATATCATTCCAAACGAAGATGGTTAATATATGTAGTTGACATTGAGCATATTTTTAACATTCTAAGTCTCATTTGGTCAAATGAAAACATGTCTATCTTGTTCTCTCCCTTGGCATGGTTTTTAGATATTTGATATCTCCTTCTTCCTCTTTTTCATAGACTCAAATTCTACTACGTGGATGTGAATAAGGTACCACAATCTTTAGTGAAGCGCGGAAACATCTCAGTAAGTATTGTTCTTGGCAAATCTCTAGTATTTTTGCTGTCTATTGCTGTCTCTTTGTTCATGTTCTTGGTTTGCCAGCTAATTTGATTCTTGTTTTATGTTCTTCAGAAAATGCCAACAATTCAGGTGAGCAGAAGTCTGGATTCCCCATCATTTTGAAGTGGAAAAAAAAAAACTCTTGATTGAAAAATAAAGCTATCTACTTGTTTCATTTTGATTGCAGTTGTGGAAAGATGGGGAGATGAGAGCAGAGGTGATTGGAGGGCACAAAGCATGGCTTGTAATTGAAGAAGTGAGAGAAATGATCAAAAACTTCGTATAATATGTTGCCAGGAAAAAAGCTGACTGCTTCTTCTTGTTCATAATCTGCAATTTGCTCTCTGTCAAAAATTAGACATCAATTTGTATTTCAAGGGCATTTCAATATGTACAGTTGTTACACCATTTGTATTATCAAAGAAAGTGAATTGGTGATGTTGGAAACAGTGTTATTAAAGGCGAAAAGCGCAAAAAAGCTGTAAGGCCCGTTGGGGCTTTAAGCACAAAGCACAAATAAAGCGTGTGCTTTAATGAAAAAAGGCGCACCTGAAGGAAAATAAAAAAATATGTATATAGTCTAAGACTAATAATTATAAGCATGAATAACAAATATATGCACAACGAAACTGAAAAAAATTACGATAAAATGAAATATCAATTGTTTAATATCGCATTTTCAGGATTACACTCATTGGCAAGGAAAAGTATACTTTAGAGCCTTGATGCGACACTAAAACGCTCGCAAAGCGACGTGAAGCGCTCAACATGTTTTCAGCCTCGCTTCAGGGCTTAAGCGCGCCTTTGATAACACTGGTTGGAAATTGGAACTTAGCAAAAAACAGATGCATAAGGTGATGTTTCCTAGTGGATCATAGTTGTTGGCTGGTTCCTTGATCTTTACATTATTAAAAATCGTTCGAGAGGAATAAATAGGGCCATAAATAGAAACTAACAAAGCTAAACACAAAATAAATTGCACTTCTATTCTCCATATGGATGTCAAATTGTCTCCAAACCTTCAAATTCTTCGAATGCATATGTGCCTGATTCTAGAAAACGTTAGTGTGATTTGCCTGCCTATAGCTAAAACTACTCCAATGACGAGACCTTGCATTTCCATTTCTAAAAGCTAAAGCAAAGTATGTTGGATACAGTACTAATCATCAAGTTGTCATCTTTGAAATGCCACGTCCAAAACGATGACACCCGCCAGGGTAGCATCTACTCATCCAACCCGCTCGATAACTGCTACCACACATTGCCTGACATAACTAGAGAGCGGGCAAACAGCAACAACCACAAACAACAACATCAGCTAGTCTTAAAGTTCTCAGCTGAACCCGTTTCTGTCATAGAAACAGGATATTTACCCCATCCTCCTAGTGATCCGAAAATGAAATACTCTTCAGAACTTCAACACACAGAGTAACCAGATTCCTAACTTCAGCATGAGCACTTTGCATCCCTTTCAACTATTGATCTTTTTCTTCTGTAGAAGCATAGGAATGGCCCCCGATAACTTTCTGTTTGCATTTCCAACGAGATTCTATCAATTGAATAAAGTACACACATACAGATAGGCATACCATGGACCGTTTAAGCGACTGTAAACCTACCTACTACAATATCCCTTATACACTTTTCAATTTTGAGCACAAGGAGATAAACAAACATATGCAACAGTCAAGCATCCGCAATGCATGAAATAAAATTAGTCAGAGATATCAAAATGAGGCGTATAAAATAATGAAAAGGCACCATATGACAACTGATGTAACCACCCTTTTTTTTCTATTATCTAAGAATGTGAGACACCCTGACACTATCGAGCAGGCAAGATACGAGAAATCAATATAAGGAACATAATAATGAAATGAAACACTATATCCAGCGCTCATCCAGCAAAGAAGAATAAGTTTCATTGAAGAAAAATTGAGTAAGTTCATGGAACACAAATTCTACAAGTTCACCATCAAATTTAGTTATTAAGCTAGAAAAACCTGACAATCAACCTAAGGAAAAGTTCAATTGAAAATACTCTTAGGTCCATGGTGTCCGCAAGAGTTGATCTTGATCAAGCAGTCCCATTCAGTTTTTGCAGTCTATATTTTAGGAGCATCAATTGTAGATTTCACCCCTTTAGAAAATTTAGATTCCAAAACCAAAAACAGCTCGTATCCTATGGAAGATAAAGTCCCGCCATCCTCTCTCAGTATTCTCCACAACAGTTGCATTACCATATCTGCACCATCATAGCAAACATGAGAAGAAAAAATCGCATAATCATATATAAGCAAACTAACATAGGTAAATAGATAAAAGCAACGGACCTGTCTTCCTCTGGTACATCTGTATGCGTCAGCTTGACAACTGTAACTCCAGATCCAGGCTCCTCAAAAGTAATTTGGACCTGCAACAATCATCACCAGAGATGCATCAGGAAAAAACCACCATTCTCCATCAGAAACATTTATGTGGCATTGTGGCTATAGGCTGGCAAGTCGCAACACGCAAACACACAGTCACAGTTCCATTTAAAAGGTCAACCCGGTGTACAAAACATCCCACATTTACACAGGATGCGGGGAAAGGCCGCACCTCAAGGGGTGTGATGTAGACAACCTACCCTAATGCAAGCATTAGTGGCTACTTCCACAGCTCGAACACGTGGCCAATATGTCACAGCCACAGTTCCATCTATTTAAACATATTGACCACACTGTACAAAGAACACAAGCGAGGTAAAGAGAATTTTAAATTCCGACAAATCAATTCAAACTACATCGTTGATAGTTGATCCACAAAATTCTGTCGAAGAAGAACGATTCCGCAACCCTGTTTCATTCAAGCAGGATGGATTGAATGAATCAGGGAGTGGACTAGAGCTAGACTTGGACTTGAATTTTTTGTAAAATCAAGTTCAAAAATCTGTTCTTAGATTCTGTTAAATTGTACTGAATCCATTTTCAATTATAAAGCGAACGGTTACCTTCGCTCATGGTCACTGCTTACATTCTACTTCTAGTAAGAGCCTAAAGTAACGATACATTAAAAAGACATCACAAATAATTCCTCTTTAGTCCATCACCACCCAATCTAAGTATGTAGTCCCTGTGCTTATATTAAAATGTCATATCTACAAAACAATAACACTGGCCAAGATTATAAAGTTCCTTGTCTTACTGTCCTCCAGTCTTCTACTGAGCTAACAAAAGGATTAGTTACACCAGTGAGAACTATTTAGACTATAGAATTTGACCTCACAATCTGGCCACAAACTTGCATCTTTTGTCTATTCAGATGGAACATTTGAACCAAAAAAGATGAATACTAGTCAAGTTACCTAGAACATAACTCATTCTACACACTATACACACATAGAAGATTATATACTTCAATCAATCAGCTAAATCAAATCCATATTAGTTGAGGTCGGCTATACCATTCTTCAGCTTCCATACCCTATCCAGATATATTTCATTCCAATACAAAACAATTTTCCATATTTAACATAAGAAATTACAATTGATATTGAGCTTACCGTGGACTGGACGCCATCAGGCCAGCTACCAAACCGCCATTTCTGAACAATTAATTTGCCTTCCTGCAACTCTACATTAGTTCCTGTAACTGACCCATTAAATATACTAAACTCCCCTCCCACCTCTTTGCTTATCCTTGCATTACTCTGTGTAAAACCCTTCCATCTTTTCTCATCCATCAATATCTCAAACAAATCTTTCGCCCTACAACTAAACTTCTCCGTCATCGTAATCGTCTTAAACCCTTCCTTCTTCTTCTCCTTCTTCACCACACCCTTTGCCTTCTCATCCACAGCAACTGGAGCCGGAGCGGGGGCCAGAGAGACAACATTTCCGGCGCCGGTGGGTTTTTTAGCTAATTTTTTCACCTCAGCTTCATCCTTAGCGGGTCCACCATTTGCCATAGCATTAACATACGCCTTCACTTGCTCTAAAACAAACGGCTTTCCCTTTTCAACAAACGCATCCTTCAATTATTTCCCAATGGGTCCATCTTCTTTTACATTAACCTTAATCTCCGGTTCTTCGTCAGCATTCTCATCGGCTATATAAGGAATTTCAACATTCCCTTCAATTTTCGTCACACTATTATTATCAGCTTCTTTTAATTCCCCTTCCCAGGAGAGAATTAAATTCAATTCGTAGCCCGGAATTATTTTCCCCTTACGGATATTGACGTAGGCTTCTCCTTCGAGTTTCTCGAGGTTTTTTGTGCGTATTTCGAGGTTGTTCTCGCCGTTAATTAGGGTTTTGTTAGATAAGAGGTTAGTGAGGAAGTAGCGAGACCATTCGAGGCAGTCAGTTTCAGCCCAGTGCCAATTATGAACGTTGGTGCCATCGGGTCGGTCTTCTACGATCCATCGTTTGTCTCCTTCTCCAAGACGGGCCATTCTACGGCGGAGTACGGTGGTGATAGGAGCAGCGTGAGAGAGAGGAGATGATTATGTGTTGGGAAGTGCGTAAAGGACCCGTGGAAGAATCTAGAAGACTGAATTTTCTTCTTTTCTTTTTACCCTTTTTACATTAACAATAACAATGTTGAATTGTACCGACATTTAAATCATTGATAATGCAAAGATTTTCTATATTATCAGTGTTTTTCTTTATCCATGCTTGGTATAGGAAGGTAGACATCATCAATTTTTTAAATAATAAAAAACATAAATATGTTTAATATTATTGATGTATAAAAATTAAACTCGAACAAAAAATGCTCTGGCGTCCATGTACTGTAGTACTAGAAATCGTTGCCAACAACAATATAAGGGGTCTGTTTCTAATTCCTTTTTTCAATTCAACTAATGTAGGCAAAATAAAATAAACAAGACGAAATTTTATAATATATAGTCGGATATTTGTGTTTGATCAAAGGTTACATTAAAGGGAAGTTTAATTGGAATTACAATTGTAAACACAGACGCAATGTAATGGGCCAAGGTTACCACCAGTGCAAACTCCATTCCCGTTATGTATTTTTAAGCATTCTCTTTGACAGTTAGCAAGGATGCATTCCTTTCGATCCAACGTTACAGTGCATCTATTTTGGGCTTTTACCTGAGTAATTGTCAATGCAACTGCATACAAATTGAAAGAAGAATTAGCATTACCTTTTTTTTTTAGCACAAACAAAATAATAAACATAGAAAAAGAATTTGAGCCAAACCTGAAAGAATGAGAAAGAAACAAAAAACAGAGTTAAAAAACTTAGTCATCCTTATTGAAGTTGATCTCAAATGTCAATGGTTTGCTTTGGTGCAAGGTGAAAGAGGCTTTTATAGTTCAAATTTGCTAAGACTTGCATTGATTTTATTAGGAAAGTAAAGTAGCCAGATAATTTACTTTCCAGGGAACAAATATGACTATTGTGTAAAGATAATAGTTTATAATATGCTTTCCATAGAGCAAAGATGGATTGTTTGATTTGTTTCCTTCTTGAAAAGTTATTTGAGTAGCAATATTTAGAATCTAGAGTTGTTGCAACAAGAGAAAAGGCAATTTCGATTATGCGGAGGGAATAGATTGGAAAGCTTACGTTTTTTTTAACCTTGTCAACTAGTATTAGTATTCGCGTGATGTTCGGACGTAAATCATGTCAAATTATGATTTGAGTTATTTGAATTATGTGCAAAGAACCTTAAATTATACCTTCTATACAGAAATTATAAATAATCATTTGATATTAATTAAGAAGCAGGACATGAAACAATTTTAACAAATCTCATAGTGGATAATATATTTTCTTTTTCTATATCCGTAATAATCAAACCCTTTGATTTTGACACTTGTATTATATTCTTTATAACCATTTATATTTTTTTTTTTTTTTTTGTGCAATTGATATGCATTACTTATTCTCTTTTCTTTGTATGCATGAATACAACCCGCGTCTGTTATTCGTGTAAAAATTGCACGGGTCTAGGCCGTCACATTCCTGTCGCGTCTGCTATTCGTGTAAAAATTGCACGGGGCACCCAACCGCTTTGTCTTTTTGTTTGTACCCGTACCCGTTTTTTTGTTAAAAGCCATTTGAAAAGACTATTTTTCCTTTCTTTATTAAAAGACTACTTTCTCTCCAAGTATATGCTAGTCCTCTACTGTCTCTGTCTCTCTCTCCCGTTATTCACATTTTTTTGATTTGCTCTTCTCTGAAATCAAAGGGTTTTCGTCATTGTTTCGACGCGTCTGCTATTCGTGTAAAAATTGCACGGGGCGCCCTATTTGGGCGCCCCTTTTTAACTTGTAGCCGCTTTGTCTTTCTGTTTGTACCCGTACCCGTTTTTTTGTTAAAAGCCATTTGAAAAGACTATTTTGCCCTTCTTTATTAAAAGACTACTTTCTCTCCAAGTATATGCTAGTCCTCTACTGTCTCTGTCTCTCTCTCCCGTTATTCACATTTTTTTGATTTGCTCTTCTCTGAAATCAAAGGGTTTTCGTCATTGTTTCGAATTTTCAACTGTTAGTCGTCGTTGTTCCCACATTACGATTTAATCACAGGTACATTGCATTAACTTTCTGGGTTTTATTTTACGATTTAATTTCTGGTTTTGGGTTTGATAGTCATATATTTATGATAGGGTTTAGTTTGATAAGTTCATTAGTTTTACTTTTACGTTTGTATTTTTGGGTTTTTTGAACGAGTGTTTATGTTGTTAATGAAAATTCTATAAATTCTTCTGTGATTAGACGTTCAAGTTTTTAAAAATTTTCAGAGTTAAACAGATGATAATGATACCTTAGATATGAGCTGAAGTTTTTTTGTCATGTTTTGGCGTTATTTTTGATTTTGAATTTGTGTTTTGTTTTTTTGCTGAATGTTTTGTGCTTGTATGGAGAACCATAATTAAGATTTTGTGTTTGTAACTGGTGAATTCCATCTTTAGGAGCTGAAGTTTTTTGTGTTTGTAACTGGTGAAGTCCAGCTTTAGGAGATGAAGTTTTTGTGTTTGTTACTGGTGAACTTCAGCTCTAGAGCTGAAGTTTTTATTTTATACCTGTCGAGTTGAAGTTTTTTTTGTAACTGTCGAACTTCAGCTCTAGAGCTGAAGTTTTTGTTTTATACCTGTCGAACTTCAGCTCTAGAGCTGAAGTTTTTGTTTTATACTTGTCGAACTTAAGCCTTTTTAGGTGTTGAAGTTTTAAATGATCTTTTTGATAATGTCCTGATGTTATTATTTGTATCTTTTACTTTTTTGGACAGATGGCTCCTAAAGTACCTAAAGATCCTAAAGTAGCTAAAGAAGGCAAAACACCTAAAAAAACCTAGACTACAAGTAGTAGCGCCAGGTCCTTATGTCCCTGAGTCTCCACCTACAGTACCAGGACAAAAATATTTTGAGTTTATAGAATGGTTTAACTCTAAGGGTTACTGGAAGGGGAACCATGATTTGAAGAGTTTAATTGTAAATTTCTTGACTCCTGCACAAAGGGATAAGCTTAATAATGGTGCATTTAGATACATTATTGCTATGGAGAATTTCAAATGCAGCATGAAGTTGGTTCATTGTCTGTGTCTTTCTCGAATATTCATGAATGATCGAGACTCCATTAGTTTCAAGATTTTTGGGCATGATGTTTCCTTCACCCTTGAAGACTTTCACATTATGTATGGTTTGCGGATCACAACACATAATATTGAAAAACCATTTAATCGAGAGAGCACTATTCTGAAGCGCTATTTTGGTAAGTCCAAGGGTGTGAGTTTGAAGGATATTCGAGGTTTTATGACTCGCAATGTAATTCCAAAGAATGCTGTGAATCATGCACACGTATGCGAGGGTGATGATAATGCAGTTAAGCTTATGGAAATTCTTATTATAGAGTCTTCTGTTTGGGAAAAATACCGAGTCATGTGTGATTGAGGAGTATGCATCTATCGTTGAAGACGAGAAGCTTTGTGTTGAATATCCTTGGGGTAATGTGGCTTATGAGAAGCTCATTTTTTCACTGAAACATGCATTGGACAAGCAGAACAAACATCATGCAACTGAGTATAAACTTACTGGATTTCCATATCCGTTATGTGTTTGGTTCTATGAGCGCTTCCCAGATGTTCGGGAGAAGTATGTAGCAGAGGATGAGTACCTTGATATGCCTCAGGTCTCCAGGATGTTACGTTATGTATGCGTGGGAGAGCCTAAATATCCCGAACTTTATTATATATTCAAAACTCATGAAGTAAGTTACTTTTTTTTTATTTTTGTATTTGTGTTAATATGCTGATGTATTAGTTTTTTTCTCATCATAATATACTTTTTTGTATTAAACAGAGATATCGCGACTTTAGGGTATTGGATATAATTCCTACAGAAGAGGAATTGAATTCAATGCCTTTAATTGGGAAATTACCGTGCAACCGAATTCGTTCAAATATAGTTAATGCAGTTCCTTCAACTGGTAAATCACCACGTACTCTGAGTCGATCAAAAAAATTGAATCGAACTCCTGTCATTGGTAAATCACCACCTACAAAGAGTCGATCAAAAGAAGCAAATCAAACTCATGACATTGGTGAATCACCACGTAGTCGGAATCAACCAAAAGAACCGAATCGAACTTCTTTTATTGGCGAAGCATCTCGTACCAAGAGTCGTTCTACCTCGTCTACATCTGACTTTGATGATGATGAATTACTTGATACAATATGCTCTGTAAGTTTTGATCTGAAGTTTTTTTGGGTTTGTTTTTGTAAAAGTACAACATGTTTTTTGAGCTGAAGTTTTCTTCTATATCTGAATTTTTGTTGTGTATTTATTGTAGAGGTTAACGATGGAGGTTCAAAGGCATGCAAAAAAAGAAAGAAGCACGATCGTGAATGATGTTTTTGATAAGTTTAAAAAGGAGGAGCGAACTGCTATTGTGGATGCGGTTTTTGTAAAAGTGAAGGTAAGCTAATTTATAGAGAAGTCTTTTTATTACAACATGTTTTTTGGGTTTGTTTTTGTAAAAGTACAACATGTTTTTTGAGCTGAAGTTTTCTTCTATATCTGAATTTTGGTTATGTATTTATTGTAGAGGTTAACGACGGAGGTTCAAAGGCATGCAAAAAAAGAAAGAAGCACGATCGTGAATGATGTTTTTGATAAGTTTAAAAAGGAGGAGCGAACTGCTATTGTGGATGCGGTTTTTGTAAAAGTGAAGGTAAGCTAATTTATAGAGAAGTCTTTTTATTTGTGTTGATTTTATTTCAGATTAATCATTGTTAGTAATTTTTTTTCTAGGAATATTTCGATGAGAAGTTTGAACAGTTGTTTATGATTGTCAACAAATCAAATGGAATGGACGACGGCAATTTTGATTTGAGTAAGCATCGAGAATATGACAAGAGGAACGACTATTACAAAGATCCATCGGCTTTTGAAGGCAATCAACATGTTCAAGAACAAGTTGAAGAGCACAGTTCCAGTGCAGATAGATTGAGCAGAGATGTAAATGATGAAGCACATTTATCAACTGAGAATATTGGAAGCAAGCAAGGTGCACATAATCAAGTTGTTGAGACTGAAGAACATACTGCTCATGATGCATTGCGTAAAGTCGCAGATGATAATGCTACACATAATGAAACGACTGTTGAAGGCATTGAACATGTTCAACAACAAGGTGGAGAGGAACAATCCAATGTCTGTAGACAGAGTAAAGGCGGAGAGAAAGGTGCAGATGATCAAGTTGTTGGCACTGAAACATGCACCGAGTTGTGCTTTGGAAAGTGATATTGGAAATCAAGCACCTGTTGGTACTTTAAATCTGAAAGACGATCGTTATGCAGGAGTAATAGCGATTTGCAATTAACTTCTAGGTGATGATACACAGGAAGTTGTTACTACAGGTACAAAGTGTGAAGTTTATAATATTTCAATTATACCTTAGATAGGAGCTGAAGTTTTGTTTTCATGTGTTTGTATTTTTTGTAAAAACTACAACATGTTTTTTGGTGAATGTTTTGGTTTGTAACTGGTGATCTTTCAGCTATAAAGCTGAAGTTCTTTTTTTATAACTGTCGAACTTCAGCTCTAGAGCAGACGTTTTTTTTATAACTGTCGAACTTCAGCTCTAGAGATGAAGTTTTTTTTGTAACTATCGAACTTCAGCTCTAGAGCTAAAGTTTTTTTTTGTAACTGTCGAAGTTTTTGTTTGTGACTGGCTAACTTCAGTATTCTTAGAGTTGAAGTTTTAATTGTTTTTTTATAATATCCTATAGTGAAAATTTTACTACAGGTATAAATTTTTTCTATGTTTTATATATAGAAAAACTAGTTGATCTATTCCCCCTCTTTTATGAATATGCAGTGGAAGTTGAAACTAGTCATGGTTCAATTTCCACAACTCAAATGTATACACGTACTGAGTTCTTCATCTGAAGTTACAAGCATTCCTTTGCTTGTATTTAGTTTGATATCAAACTATACTTTAATGCATATCTGGTTGAATCAATATTTGCAACTTCACTAATTTTCTTCAGGAAAGTATTGAATGATATGTTCTTATTAAGTAGAACAAGTTTTGTATCATGATCCAAGTATTTGAAATCAGGAGTCCAACTCCCATTGAAAGTTATAACAATGCAAATCGAACTCATCCTGCAGATTCATGTTTAGTGGCAAGTATTAGGAAAGTGAACAGAAGAATTTTTTAGGTTGTTTGTGCTGAAGTTTTTACAAATAAACTAAATCACTTAGGCATCTTCTGCTGAAGTTTTTTTTAGAAAAAGATGTATGACATAATTAATGAATCCTGCAAAGAAAACTTCAACTTATAAGTGCTAAAGTTTTTAGAGATAAGCTTAATAACTTCAGCATATTAGTTGAAGTTTTTTTATGATGGTGATTCATCAATGCAGGGGAAAAAACTTCAGCACCTAGGCCGAAGTTTTTTTGGTGCAATATGATTTTTTAATTTAGCCAGTGTAGGAGGAAAACTTTAGCCCTCCTGCTTAAGTTTTTAAGTAATAACTAAAAAACTTCAGCACCTAGGCCGAAGTTTTTTTGGTGCAATATGATTTTTAAATTTAGCCAGTGTAGGAGGAAAACTTCAGCCCTCCTGCTTAAGTTTTTAAGTAATAACTAAAAAACTTCAGCACCTAGGCCGAAGTTTTTTTGGTGCAATATGATTTTTTAATTTAGCCAGTGTAGGAGGAAAACTTCAGCCCTCCTGCTTAAGTTTTTAAGTAATAACTAAAAAATTTCAGCACCTAGGCAGAAGTTTTTTTGGTGCAATATGAAATTTTAACTTATGTTTTATGGTTTTTTACCCAGTATACGAGGAAAACTTCAGCTTTTAATTATTGACAAAAAAACTTCAGCAACAAAACAATCATATAAAATTTAATATAATTTCTTCTTCGTTGTGTTATTTGCCAGCTTGTTAACTAAATAACTTCAGCTTAGAATGTTAGAATTCATCGTCAAATAGATTTAGAATTGCAAATTCAGCATATCAGTGAAGTTTGTCAAACAACTTCAATCAATCAATCAGAAAACATATAATTCAAAAACTATTTTGAATTCTGGAGATGAATTTGAATACTTACAATGTATTTGAATTTGAATGCGAGACGCGTTCTCAGGAGAAACGGACTGATGGAGGAGATACGGAGGAGATCTGGAATTTGAATCTGGGAATATGGAGGAGAGACGGACTCTTATATGTTTTGGAAGGGGTATAATTGTCATATTATTACGGATTTTTAGTTAGTTGGTTAGGAAATCAATAGTTTTTAAAAACAGGGTATATGTTAAAAGATGTCATAAAAATAGTGTACGACTGCAAATCCCCCGCTATTCGTGCTCATAATGTTGGGCCTGTTTAAGCTCACTAAGCCCAAATCGCCAAGAGTCCAGCCTCTTTTCCCTTTCTTATGTTTAATTATATTCACTGTTGTTTACCTTTCTTGTATATTTGAATAACTAACTCTATTATTGGATCTTTGATATCCCGACTTTCTTTAGGGAAGTCGGCAAACCAAGACCTATAGGTAAAAGAATCGAAAACCAGAAATTCTGTTTGCTTTAAACATTATAAGATTTAATCACTTATTAGTTTCATATTTGTTTTAACAAATGAAGAACCCCATCTTGTTGTTACTAAGAATTTTTAATAAGATTGGACTTTTGATAGATTCTAAACCAAAATGAGCTCTCTTCGAAAGTAACTTGCTAAGCCGTTTTCAAGAAATAAAACACAACTGATGTTTGCGAATTAGTGGACATCAACGAGTTTCAAAATACAAGATCCCGACGAAAATTAATTTTCAGATAAAGTATTCCTACTTAAGGTGTATTTTCAAATAGTCTCTTACTTTACTAATTTTCATATAAATAATTACCTTTCCAAAACACATAACTTTCTTTCGAGCAAAGGGTTCTTTTACAAGATTTTCTAAAGCATATCTAGTTTTTCAACTTCACGAGCATGTATATCTCAAGGGTGAATTCCTATGAAACCACAAGACCTATGATTCCTTTTCAAAGTACCTGCACACCCCTTTTCTCGAATTTTAGACAAGACTTAGAATATTTTTCTAAAGACTTTAAACATTGATTAAGCAGAATATAAATTTATTTTCCCAAAACCTAGCCTAAACCTAAAGAGCCACCCTAGGTAGATTCTGAGGGGTGCCTAATACCTTCTCCTTGAAATAAGTAGAACCCTTACCCAAATATTACCGGTTAGCGAACTATCAAGATAATAATCTTATAAACCCATAGGTACCCTACTATACCTTAAAATATTAGGTGGCGGCTCTCTTATCAACTTCGGATGAATTATTAGTTGTATTATATTTTGACTAGTGCAAAATAGGGTGCAACAGAAAGTATTGCCACAAACATCTATATATCCTTATCATACAGAAGGAACTAATCTTTACGACACACCATGGATCTCAATCAACACTCATCTCGAGTGACCCTGACACGAGATCACGTCGTCTTAATGCCCATAAGCCACTTTATTCCCCTCTCCTACACCCAATACTACCTCAAACTGTTATGCCCGAGTTGACGAGACCTTCTATAAATCTGAAGTTGTTCCTTCCATCTCTCTAACTCTACCTCGCAGAACCAAAAATGATGTAGAAATACTCAAAGTCTCTCCTACAATCCGCTACAAAACCTCAATCCTTAACCACACAACAAACATAAGAATCCTTAGATACCACAATCTTGAACCCACTAGAACCATGAGAGACGCCCACTCTGACCTAGTCCCTAATACATAACCAAACAAGCCAAATGACTAGTGCTTTATTAGCACATGAAAAAAAGAAGCAGTCGAATGAATCATTTCCCTTGCACATCACATCCCCAAAGAAATATCAAATCTGATCCATTCCACAACCTTCATGTATCAATACATTGATATGTAACACATATCCATCAAATTCCTTGCTCGAATTACCCATGAGGCACTCTTTCTCAAGTCATAACTAATCCACAACATACCGAAACCTATAAACTACAAAAACACATGACAATGTGACCCAATCATCGACGTAGGCTCCCCCGCTTGGTTTTAAGCCACAATCACATAACCTAAGAACCCACCGTGATTTCTCCTCCTCAAATACCAAGATCTCGTACTGTTACTCAGCTGCATTTCTCATAAGCTCATGTTGCACTAATCATAACACATCCCATATTATCAACCCCAAATGTACACTAAACCTCATGATAGTCGCGCCATTTTCCTCAAGCGATCAAGACCCACATCATAGTACATACTTCCCGCTGGATAGAAGGTAAAAATCTTCATAGCAACCTCATAAAAAATCATGTAACCCCTAACCTTCTCATAGGAGATATCCCACCTTTGTAACCTCATATCGATATCCTCCAACGACATTTCCCTAGATATGACCATTATGAATCAATTAATCCTCTGGAGTCCATACTTGTTCACCAGCTATAAAAATCCGTTCATTCCATCGACACCAACTGATGCTCCAACAACACGTTCAAAACTCGAGATTATATTGCACCTCAAAATGAAATCAAGTATTCACATTTTCTCTGCATGCCAAGCAAACTCTTTTCGTCACATTCAAAATTTCTATGTATAGAAGCCACAATCCCAAACGAAATAACCAACTTAGTCATTTGTACACAATTCACAAATCACACCAAGCTTTTCTCAAAACACGCAACTACCCTACTACAAAATCCATAACGATATGCTCCCACTTCCACTTCAATTTAGCCGTCTTCCAAAGTAATCTACCCGGTCTCTGCTGCTCATACATGGCCTGATAACAATTCAACCACCATGATACATATCGAACAATGTTCTTTTTCATTCTCTATCACCAATAATACTACATCAAATCATGATACATCTTCGTTGTACCTAGAAAAATGGAATGCCATCAACTCCAAGCCTCCCCAAGGGTCACCTCCCTCGAACCATCCATAGTGGAAACACAGATTCGACCCTGAAGTTGAAACACACTGTTATCACTAAGGACTACTTCTTTAGCACTACCGCGAACCACCGCGCTGTGTCCCTTCGGACACGCAAATGGAGACCATCATACCAAGCTCCATTAAGATTGGAAATACCCCAGCCGAAGCCTGAATGTCCACAACCCAAATGCCTCCCTTATGCTGGAACAAATACCAAACTCCCTTCATGAACTGAATAATCCTATTCTCGAAGCATTCACTACCACGACACACAAGTAAACACCCTACTATTTTGCACCAACATCGCGTGAAATGATAGTTATATACGCATATTATATCTCTGTCTCAGTGCACTTTTCATATGCTGTTTCATATGTATTAATGTCCTTGTACATGACAGAAGTTTGAGCTGTAAGCATATTGTGATATTATGTGTTATATAATTGGATTATGTGAGATGTGAGAAGTGAGTCAATGAGACTTGAACAGATTGATGACTGATGTGGGCCATAGAGCCATGTTATGAGTTATGTTGTATCGGGTTGTACACCGCAATGGATTTATATTGAATCAGATTGCACGCCACAACAGATTGATATTGGATCGGGTTGCATTCCGCAACAGACCATATTGGCTTATGATTAGCGCTTGGGCAGGATCATCCCCTTCGAAATCTGGCATGCCAGCAGTGGGCGCATGCACTATGATATATATATACACATGCTTTGATAGGGGCATTGATGCCAAACACTCGTACAATGCTGAGTGATTGTGTGTATGTGAGTATGATGTTGTAGGCAGTGAGTTAGGCACCTTGAGTATGCTGAGAGTAAATGTACTTGAGGATATCAGTGGGAGATTATTTACTTGGCATGTACGCATAAAGATGCATTTTCCTCATGCTAGATAGTAATATGATATTTGATGATGTGACATGTATATATGATATATAGGCTCAGAGATGTGTATTCCTCATGCTAGGCGGTAAATGATAATTAATGACTTGACATGTATATTTGACACATAGGCATAAATATGTACTTTCGTCATGCTATTTGATAAACAGTCTTATCTGGGATAAGTCATATTAATTTGGACTGATGCGTGCACCAAGCTCACTATTGGGCAATATGATTATGATTAGTGCTTGGCAAGGATCCTTCCCTCCGGAGTCTGACATACCAGTAGTAGGTAAAGGCACAATGTTATATATAGGTGCTTAATGATGGGCAGTTATGGCAGGCACCTGTACAATGCTAAGTGTGATTATTCTTGATGGATCCACTGTGATATTGTTGATTTGACATGTAGGCATAGAGATGTACTTTTCCTCATGCTAGTTGATAAATAAAATGTTTTATCCATGTTGGGCTTTAACTGCTATAAAGAAGCATGCCTAAATTTCTGAAACGTGAACAAACTGAACATAATATCATTGATCTACCTGTTTCTACTATTTTCCTTTATATCTTGAATTGTTACTGGTTATTGATATTAGTATCTAACTATTGTTTCTAAGATCGTCACTACTTTCAATCCACGATTAGTTTTGTTACTTATTGAGTACACAGGTTTGGTTGTACTCATACTATACTCTGCACTTCGTATGCAGATCCAGGTACTCCAGGCAAGGTGATCTCTAGAGTTCTGTTGCTACCAGCCTTTTGGGAGACTACGAGGTAGCTGCTATACAGTCCGCAGATCTTGAAGTTCTCATTTATTATTTCTATTATTACTGTTCTACCATTCAAACAGATGTATTCTTAATTTTGCCTTGTATTTTGATACTCAGTAGTGCTTATGTACTCGTGCACACCAAATTTTAGGGACGGTTGTAGCAGTATTGTTGTTATATTCTCAGATATTTCATGATGTTTCCACTGTTCAGTTTGTTAGACCTTGTTTTATCAAATACATTGTTCTCATGTAACTATTGGCTTGCCTAGCAAGTAGTGTTGGATGTATACATGATTTTTCTACAAATCTTCTCTATATGCTAGCTCTGGAATATATACATTCTTTGATGCATATCTTTCCTATATGTTACCTTTATGAGATGAGATACGGTACATATCTTCTCCATATGTGAATCCGTGTGACTTGACTTGTTTAATCACATATATCTTTTCTATATGCACTTGTTGAAGGATTAATTGTTGTGTCGCGCATATCTTCTCTATATGCAACTTTGGAAGGATTATTTGATACTTTACGCAAATCATCTCTATATGCAAGTTTGATGATCTAATAATATTGGATGCATATCTTCTCTATATGCTGGATTATTAACTGATACAAGACTTAGCATATAATCTATTTGTGCACCGATATGATTTATATATGTTATATAATTAGATGGAACCATTGTTGTGTACTTATAAAATCTAGGAATTGAACATGGTATCAACTTTCCAAACCTCCAAACTTCTAAATTTCTACAAAAAGAGCCAAATCATTCTAGGAATCTGCAAATACGAATCCGGACATATGCCTAAGTCCAAAATCACCATCTGGACCTAATGGAACTATCAATACCGCGATCCAAGGTCAAATACATAAAAGTCAAGCTTGGTCAAAACTTTCAACTTAAGCTTCCTAATTGAGAATCACTCTATTAATCAACCTTGAACTTCCCAAAAATTAATACCAACCATGCACCCAATTCGTAGTACATCATATGAAGCTATTCAAGACTTCATACCACCAAATGGAGTATTAATGCTAAAAATGGATCGATCGGGTCATTACATATCTCCTCTATGTGTTTGCTTTGACTAAAGGATGAAGACACATTATATATCTTCTCTATATGTTAATGTGTGCACATTAACTTGATTATATATGCATATTATCTGTATCTACAAATGTTATTGATTTATTGGTGTTAGACGCATATGTTCTCAACGGGATCACTTTTTACCTTTACAGAGTTTGCCTACAACACAAATACCAGCCTAGTATCCAGATGGCTCCGTGTGAAGCATTATATGAGAGGTGGTGTCATTCTTTGAATAGGTGGTTTGAGCTGGGGAAGGCTAGGCTATTGAGCACAGTTTTGGTTCGGGATACTCTAGATAAGGTTAAGTTGATTCAGGAGTGGCTTCCTACCGTGCAGTCTAGACATAAGAGTTATGCTAACATAAAAGTTTGTGATGTGGCTTTCATGGAGGGTTAGAGGGTTCTTCTTAGAGTTGTTCCTATAAAAGGCGTGATGGGGTTTAGGAAGAAGGTCACATTGAGACCTCGGTATATTAGTCCATTTGAGGTGTTAGAGAAGGTTGGTGAGGTGGCCTACAGACTTGCCTTGCTACCTAGCTTGTTGGGTGTTCATTCGATGTTTCATGTTTCCATGCTTCAAAGGTATAATAAGGATCAGTTGCATGTGTTAGACTTTATTTTGGTACAGTTGGATGAGAACTTGGCTTAAGAAGAAGAACTACTGAAGCTGGTTCGGAAGTTGAGGTCGAAGGAGATTGCATCGATGAAGGTTCAGTGGAGAGGTCAATCAGGCGAGGAAGTGACTTGGGAGACCGAGCATGATATGTAGAATAGATATCCTCAATATTTTGGCACTCTAGGTATGATTATAAACCTATTTGAGAATGAATGTTTGTTTAAGATGGAGAGAATATAACGACCTTGCTAGTCGTTTTGTGTGTTTGTGCCCTATTTCCCTATTTGATTCTTGATGTTTTTTTATTTGTATTTTGTGACTTGCAGGGAGTGTTGGTTTTATTTTGGGATGATTCGGGAGTGATTTGGAATACTTAGTTTAATTGTTGGAAGCTTAAGTTGTAAGAATTGACCAAGATTTATCTTTTATGTAAACGACCTTGGATTAGTATTTTGGTGGTTTCAATAGGTTTGCATGGTGATTTTTGACTTAGGCATATGTTCAAATTTTGATTTGGAGGTTCCTATGTTATTTTGGCTCTATTTGCCAAAATTTGACAATTTGAAGGTTTTGAGTAGGTATAAATGGGGGTTGACTTTGATGATATCGGGCTTTGATTGTTGTTTTGGAAATTGGAATAGGTTTATTATGTCATTTGTATCTTGTGTGCAAATTTTATTTAGAATCTGAATTGGTTAAGCTTGAATTAGATGCTTGGTTTGAAGTTTGGAAGTTCTTAGACTGAAGAAATTGGTTTTGATCGTCAATTATTGTTTTTGATGTTATTCGTGGTGTTTCGAGCCCTTTCAAAAGTTTGAAATAGGTATTGAAACTTGTTGGCATGATAGAACTTGGGCTCGGGTTTTATTCGGGGTAGTTTTGGACCATTTCCCCTTATTTTAGATTGTTGAATTTCAGGTGTAGGTTACTTCTTCGCGATCGCGGAGGGAGGCTCGCCATCGAAGATTAAAGGGTTGGCACGCGAAGATTTACCCTTTGTATTCGCGAGAGTGGGTCGCATTCGTGAAGGGCTGTGGTCTGGTGCTTCGTGTTCGTGTGCACAGTTCGTGTTCGCGAAGGCTATTGCAGGAATGTGGTCTGCCCTCACGTTCGCAGATGAGGGATCGTGTTTGGTTAGGCTTGGCTGGAGTTGCCATCGCATATATGTGAAGTACTGCCGCATTCGCGGAGTAGACTGTTCAGCTGGGCAGGATTTTATCTTCGTGATCGCGAAGGGTGTGTCGCGATTGCGATGAGCATCACTAAGTAGAATATTTAAGTTGTGATTTCGAGACTTTTACCCACTTTATCATATTTTGGGCCCTAGACTTTGAGAGTAGGAGATTTTGAAGAGCAAATTCACAACATCATTGGAGGTAAGGAATTTACACTTGAATTTTACTTTATATCATGTTTTCTCATAGATTTCTAAACCTAACAGCTTGTATCTTTAAATTCTTGGGGGTTTGCGACTACAATTTTGGAATGTGAATAATTGAGACTTAAACCCTAATTTGGAGTCGGTTTTGGATGAAACTTGTATATTTAGACTCGTACTAGAATTGGCCATTGGAATTTGTGAGTTTTGTTGGGTTCTAGAAAGCGAGCCCAGGTTGACTTTTTGGTTGAATTTATAAATTTGATTAAAGATTCGAACTTTATCACCTGGGATCGATTTTTATGGCTTTGTTTGATGATAATTTTACTAGATTCCAGCCGTTTGGAGTTGTATTTTTGACAATTTGGCCTATTTGGTGATTTTTAGCTTACCGAGCAAAGGTAAGTGTCTTGGTTTATCTTGTTAAGAGGAAAACCCCTAGGATTTGACTTGATTGATGCATATTTAAGGTATTGGGTGGTGTTTATACGGGGTGACAAGTGATTGTGCACTTACTAAGTTTATATCATGATCGGGATTGTATTGTGATACTTTATGCCTTGCTTTTTATTGAACCTATTAGCTAGGGTTGTGACCCAACCCTAGTGTGGTTATTTAATTGGTCTTCAATTTTAGATTGTATTGTGATACTTTATGCCTTGATTCTTATTGAACCTATTAGCTAGGGTTGTGACCCAACCCTAGTGTGGTTATTTAATGGGTCTTCAATTTTAGGGCTTAATTGTTTATGGGTTAGTGATATTTAGCTTGATTCATGCTTTAATTGTAGAATTGGTGGTTGCAAACATTGATTCGTGCATTTATAACTTAGACTCTTCTTGAGAAAGAGGGACTAAGTCTAGGAAAATTAGGCTAACAAGGAATTGGGGTGCATTCAAGAGATTGATATCCCCAATTAAAGGGTTAAACCTAGAGATAATAATACCCGACTTGAGCCAATTTTACTTGCATTGTTTGAACACCCAATTAGGCTTGAGAAAGCCAATTAGGGCAAAGTCATTCAAACTACCGATAGGTATAGAGTGAGTAATTATGTTTAAAGGTTATATCACGACCCCAAATATAACAAGCTTGTCCTAAATTTTTAAATCCCATTAGATACTCGCCTAGGTGTAAGTCACTTTCCTAGTACTTTTTATCAATTGAGAAAACTCTTACAAAAACATTGCACTTAGATTATTTTCAGCAATCAATAGCATTAAAAATAGAATAGAAACAAATCCAAGCATGGTTAGAAGTGCAATTAAAAGCAACACGCGTAGCTAGATTAGATAGAAACCCAACTCCAAACCAATATTAATTCCCTATGGAAATCGATCCCGACCTTTCAGGTAAAAGCTGCATCGACCACTCCTCGCCATTATATAGTGGTTCAAGGTTGGAGCTGATCACTTTGCCACGTTGTACAACATGCATTGAATTTGTAGGTGATAAATCACGTGGCTAGAGGCATATTCTATCCTCTTTCCGACCTTGAGTTGTGAAACATCCCAACCAATTATTTTGTATATTTGGACCCGTTTCCCTATTTGATGCTTCCCATATGTTATTTTGTTGCTATTTGACTTGTTGGAATAGTTGATTTGGTTTCACTAAGGTTTGAGAGTGATATGGATCATTTAGTCTCTTTTTGGAAGCTTAAGTTGTAAGAGTTGACTAAGGTTTGAATTTTGAGTAAATGACCTCGGATTGGTGATTCGATGGTTCCAGTAGGTTCGTATAGTGATTTTGACCTAGGCATATGTTCAGATTTGTAGGTTCCTAAAAGAATTTAGCTCTATTTGTCGAAACTTGGCAGCTTGTAAGTTTGGATAGCTCATAGGTTTGACCGAGAGTTGACATTAATGTTATAGGGTTTTGATTGGTGTTCCGGGACTTTTGTTTACTAAACTCTTTTGCAAAGTTTGGTTGTAATCTGAAATGTCTAAGTCTGATGCGGATGTGTTTGGCGAAGTTGGAATGTTTGAAACTTAGGAGAAGGATTATGATCTTTGATTCTTGGTTTTGATTTTATTTGTGATTTTTCGAGTCCTTGAAAAAGTTTTAATTAGGTATAGGGACTTGTTGGCATGATTGGATGGGGTTCGGGGAGACTCGAGTGTGTTTTGGGGGTGGTTTCAGACTATTTCTCTTGCAGCAGCTCCTAGTTTCTTGTGCAGTGTAGTGCTTAGCAATCGTAGCACTGGTATCGTGATTGTGGAGAAGGGAAGCTGGCAGGTGGGATTTGCTCATAGCATTCATGACCAAGGATTCACGTTCACATAGTGTCTTTGGCGGGAGCATCATTTTTGCTTGCAAGCAATCATGTTCGTGATGGTGTGGAGTCAGGCAGGAGGTTTACCTTTACGTTCACGTGGGTATTCCTGCATTCAAGTAGAGGCGGACCCTGGTAGGGTGGTGTTGGCCTTCGTGTTCACAAATGGGAGCTCGTATTCGTGGAGTTTTAGCTAGTTGGATTTCATGTAGGGTGTTTTTGACCAACAAAATATTTATCCTTTGCGATCGCAAAGTTTTGGACCACAATCGTGAAGGGTAGTGCTGGGCAGAATTTTTTAAGTGTTATATTTCGGGATTTTACCCATTCTCTCATATTTTGATCCTTTTCTGGGTTATGTTGTGTTGTGACCTTATGAACTATGTCTGAATAAGTATAAAATAAACCAAAAGTTATCAGCTTCTTTCTTAAGTGCTTAGGTTCGACGTGATCTATCACAAACGCTTTTAAATCAGAGTCTTCCCCTATCCATTTTCTGATGGTGAAGGAAGAAATTATGACAATAATTGCGATAATGGAACGAAACATGCGGCAAGGCCTCCCAATCCAAGAACCCAATCGATACTTCGAGAGGAGGAGATTTTGAAGAGCAATTTTACTATGACATTAGAGGTAAAGAAATTCTCTTGGATTATCTTGATTCCCCATGAAATTCTATACCTAAAACTTGATAAAAGTGGTGTCTCACCTCCCTTTTACTACACCCCATAAAGGTATAAATACAAGGGAGTTTTTCCAATTAAAGAACAACCGAAACGGGATCATATTACTAAAAGATTCAGAGTCGCCACTTGGTATAATTTTATGGTGTCCCAAGTCACCGGTTCAAATCCTGAATCGAGGAAAAGATTGACTCTGTTTAACAGTATGTGAACACAGAAATCCGGGTAAGGAATTCTGTTAACCCGGGAGAAGGTATTAGGCATTTCCGAGTTCCGTGGTTCTAGCACGGTCGCTTAAACTATTATAATTGGCCTATTATCTGATTTTATTATATGTTTTAACCCATGGTACAATTTTAACTTATTAAACCGCTTTTAATCAATTTTAAAGAAGATTGAACGTCGTTTAAAACACGTCTTTGGATCGCACCACATGAAATGCACCTGCAATCCTAAACATATTTTATTCAACGTTTTAAGATTTGATTTGGGTCACATGAAATGCACACCCGGGTTTAGGAAGGTAATATTATTAAAATACGCGCCTAAAGCAACTAATGTATTAGCAACTTTGCGAGGGCCATAGAAAATTCGCTAAATGGCACGCCTCGAATTCTAAGGACTAAAATATTAACTAAGCGAGGATCATGCATTAAGATTTTATTTGGCATGGCACCTCAATTCCAATTCTAAAAGGGAATTCAAACAAAGTTTTAGAGAGCTATATATTGCTAGAATTATATACTATGGCGCGCCTCAATTATTAGGGTTTGGCTAGTTGATCAAAGGGCATAAGAAGTTCTTGAATCAAATTCACGAGGCCAAATTTAACCGCATTGCAAGGGTGGAGAATCGGGCTAGTCATTAGAGTGGATATGGGCCAGCGACGACCATTAACACGGAGGAATCAATTCACTGTAAACAAAAATTGCTTTTATTTCCAAATTGCCTTCAAGGTTCTGGACCCAAGTTGAGCCCAAACTTAACAAAAGAAAACGACAGCAACTTTCAGATCCAATTAACAATAATCATTGACACAAGCAGGAGTAACTTAAACTATTCGAAGTGCAAAAATTCATAAAATTCAGAACATCTCATATTCAAATCCTCATATCTCATTCAAATTATTATACCAAATCATGACTAAACAGGCTGGACTTTTACCTTGAACAACACTTTTCAACAGGCTATCAAATCAATTAATACAAGACCAAACTTAATTATATGTCATTCAAACACTAGTCAACTATTCAAACCAACCAAAGTGTTATTACCATTACCAACTAGGACACTTCTTTCACCCATAGCTATTTTCAACACGACTGATGCTAAACAAGAAAATCAAATCACTCAAAACTTCAGTTTTATGCTGTGACAATCAGCTCATGCTCTATTTACGAGTCAAAACTTTTCTAATGATAAACATTGCAAGCATATATGAAATTGAAGGGAAACGACTAAGACTCATTGTGAACATCTACAGTTCTTGATCAATTTCAGATTCCAAACTTCAAATGCACTTAAGTGATGTCCATAGTGTTTGAGAATACTTGGAAAACAAAATGACAAAAAAGGAATAAGGTCAGCAATAGCAGGATAGTGTCAACAGCAGCAATGGAACAGTAGTCTATCAGTAGTTCAAAATCAGTTTTAGAAACCCAAAATCAGACCATCTTCAACCCAGGTGCAAGATGTGAAACTTTTAGAGATTTAACTAAATGAAGAAGATCAGAAATCCCCAGCTGACACATAATTATATCAATTTTTATCAAAGAAATATGCTGGAAATTAGTGCAGTTTCAGAATTCTCAGCTGTTTTTGGTCTCAGAATTTTTTTATCTCTTTTCAGTCTCTTAGGTCTGCCTTGAAAGGCAAGAAAAACTGCCTTTATAGGCAAGCTATTAGGACATGCTTAAAGAATTCAAATTTTGCAATTAGACCTTTTTTACATTTGCAATATAGCTTAGATATCCCTAGGCAACTATCAGATTTACGGTTAAGTCCTAATGACAACTTCTGGGAAGCTTCCTATTTCAGTTATAGAGAGATTCTTTACCTAGATTCCCAATTTACCCTTTTAAATCCTGTTAATTACCTTGCCAACCAAACAAACTTGGGCTCAAAATAATCGGGCATCTTGAATTGGGTCAGAAATGACTCAAAAGCCCAAGGCTGGTTCCAAATCAGTCCAAATGAACATTCAGAAACTCAAATTCTAATCCAAAAAGCCCCAACAACACGAGTAAACAATTTGACCCTGCGCTAACTATTACCTTGACAATTATGAATTAAAAGTAACAAGATCATTAATAACAAGGTTGACACAGCAAAATCAACCCTAAGCGGGTTTGGAATAATTAAACAAAGATACTAACAAAGTCGTGCTTAATGGATCAAAAGCAGTTAAAGAAATCAATTTGGGAAAACAAAACTTAACGGGGAGCACAAGAACACAACCAACTCTCAAACATCACAATTAACAGAGTTTTAATTGAATCGACCAGAAAAAGGAGGAGAGGTAGACCAAGAAATGAAGGACGGACTCACCAACTGAAACTTGAACCTGGGGCTTGGGACTCCTAAATGACGTCAAATACTTGTTTTTTATCAAGGAACAACTCTGCATGTACGGGTTTGGGTTTGGCTTTAAAAGCTCAGGCTTCAGATCCTCAGATTTTCCGGCCAAATCCGAGGTTAATCGTGTGCTCTTACGAATAACACATGAATAAACTCAGATTCAGCACGAAATTTTTCCAAAACTTGACTTAGGGTTTCTGGGGTTCGTTTCTGATCTAAGATTCGAGGAGCTGGGGCAACATTCGAGGGAAACGCCATGGGGATTCGGAACGAGGGGGTCAGGGTGGTTCGGTGGTGTGATTTTGGTGGCGTTTGGAGGTGGCGCCGCCACCAGACGGTGGTGGGATTTTGGGGCGGCTACTAGGGTTTGAGGGCAGGTTTCTGAGGACGGGGTGTTGGAACGATGAAATGAGGGGGGGTAGGGTAGCGTTTGGACATATATATATTAAACCCCCCAGTTCTGATCCGTTGGATTACACAATATCAACGGCCCAGATCAAGCTTAATGAAACGACGTCGCATGGTACTGGGGTGGTACTGGGGGGAAATCGACCGGGTCAAGGCGTGGGTTTGGGCCGGGTATTGGGTGATTATTATTTGGGCTGGGACAATTAAATTGGGTTTGAACCCAGATTTGGATTTCTTTCATTCTTTCTTTTTCCTTTTTCAATTTCACAATTCTTTTTTTTTCCAAAATTAAAATAAATCCTAACTTAATTAATAATAATTATTAAACTAAATTAACCTACCCAATTAGATTAATCACTCATCATGGTATTTACAATAATTAATTAAATCCTAAATTTAAAGAAAATTACACAATTCAAAATTAAAAAGTAAAAATGCAAAATGAATTACTTTTGTGATTTTCATTTTTTATAAAACAAACTAATTTGTTAATTAATCTAAAAATATAAAATTAAATCCTAAATGCAGATGCAACATATTTTTTGTATTTTTCATGAATTAAATAAAATAACGTGCACAGACAAATGCAGAAAATGCCACGAAATCCAACAAAATTGCAAACACTGAAAGAAATTATTTTTTTTTGAATTTGTTGGAGTAATTCATATAGGGCAAAAATCACGTACTCACAAGTGGAATTTGGGATTTTGGCTACAACTTAAGAGGGTGTATTTAGGGGATTTGAAGGTTGATTTAAACTTGGTTTTATAATCTAATCACATATTTGGATTTGTGAGGCTATGACTAGTCGGGATCTACCTTTTTACTCGGGTTTTAACCATGTGAGCCCGGGTTGACTTTTGTTAACTTTTGGGAATTTTATTAAAGATTGAAGATTTATTATTTGGAAATGATTTCTATGTCTTTATTTGACGTTATTGAGTTGTATTTGACTAGATTCAAGTTGTTTTGAGGTCGATTTGAGAGGGAAGGCTATTGTAAAAGGTTGAAGCTTATCGGGGTAGAGATAAGTCTCTTGTCTATCCTTATAAGAGAGAATTCTCCCCATATGTTACCTATTTGCCACTTGATGCTTGATTTAGGAGCCTTGTATATGCGAGGTGACGAGTGTATATGAGTAGCTAGGTTGTGACGGTAGTTTTGACTTGAGCTATGCTTTGTTTGGATTATGTGATGTTATTATCCATGTTTGAATTGATTCTATAACTACGTCATAATTCTTAATTATGATTTAGGACTATGATTAAAGGTTATGACTTGTCTTATTTACTCCATGATTCTGTAGCTATATGTCTTAATTTACTTATGTTAAATATTATGATTAAACTGTACATACTCAAATAGCTTATTTAGCCGTTGTGATAAATTGATTACAAGATTAGACATTGCAATATTTTAGCCATATAAGCTTTATCCGAATTCTTGTTGTTATGTCCGGTGCTTCTTTATTATATTGTTTCATACACATATACATGAGTGGAGAGTTAGTTATGGTGAAAAGTTGAGAGAGTTTGGAACTACGCACACTATGAGAGGATATTGAATATTGGTTATTGCTCATTTATTGTAAAATGTTAATGCTTGAATATGGAGCCGTCTGTTTGGAGTCAGGTGATTACTCATATTACTTTGGGCCCTGTGAGCATAGATACTCAGGATTTTTGGTGCATTGTTGGACAAGCACATGGATTTATGATGTGAGGTGTTGAGAAAAGATCCTGAGCATGCATATATATACTTTGACTCATGCAATAATTTGATATAAATGTTGTTGACATGTATCATGTCTTTATATGAGAATTGAGATGTTGATATCTTATTTGATCTAATTTATCTGTAAAGCATGCCTAAATTTCGTATTAATTGTGTTTAACCTTTCATACTCATTTGACAAAATCATGATTTAATTCTGTATGTTATTTATGGCTTCACCTGATTTATTAGACTATTAGTGAGTGTCGTTGTTGACCCCTATCCACTACTTCGAGGCTAGACTTGATACATACTGGGTACCATGGTTTTGTACTCATACCAAACTTCTACACATTTTTGTGTAGGTTCTGAGGCTGGTATTGTGATGTTCATCCAGCAGAGTAGGAGATATTTGTGGAGACTTTGTGGGGAGATGATTTACTTGATTAGGTCCACATCACATGGAGTCCTCGTCCTTACTTATCTATTCAGTCTATTTATTTCTTTTAGACAGATATTGTTATTATGTTTATACTCTTTCTCCTTGTTAGATGCTTGTGATAGTTGTGATACCGGGTTTTGGGCTTTATAGACAGTTGTGACACCAGTTTTGGGCTTTGTAGACATTGTTACTCTATGGTCGTGTTTGGACCCTAATATATTTACATTTATGATATTAGGTTTGAGACTATTTCGCTTTCATATTATATCATAATCTTGTTAAAGATTCAGCTAATTTGCTTTAATTATGACTGATTGAGTGCTGGTTTGCCTATATAGCGGGTTAGGTGCCATCATAACCTTTTGTGGATTTTTGGATCGTGGCAAGTTGGTATGAGAGATTTAGGTTCTAAAGGGCTCACAAATCACAAGCAAGCCCAGTAGAGTCTCGTGGATCAGTAAATAGATGTTAGTATCTATCTACGAGAGGCTATTGGGCTTTAGGAAATATTTCCTTTCTTGATTCCTTATCGTTCGTTGATTACTGTTTAACTCTAAATCTTTCTGTGCTATTTTCTCACAGATAGTGAGAAAGTACACTTTAGCAGCAGCAACAGGTGTTGAAGAGCCATCATTAGCGACTATAGCCAGGAAGGGTAAGGCAAGGGCTCCAGTTAGGGAGTGCACAGTCAGAGCTAGAGGTAGAGCATCCACCAGAGCATAGGGCCATGTCAGGGCAGTTGCAACAGACCCACTTACGGATCTGGTGGAGGATCAATTTATAGATGAGCAAATTAAGGCTTAGCACAAACTCAACTCCAATACACATTGCCAAGATGATCAACCTTTTTGATGCATTGATGCATGCTAGAGTGGTATTAGGGGCCCCAACCACATCTGGGGATGGAGGGGGAGCTCAGACCCCAATCACTCATACTCCGAAGAAACTTATTGTAGCAGCTAGACCGGAGATTATGCCTGCCATGTATGTTGAGGAGTAGAAGAGATTAGAGAGGTTTCAGATATTACATCATCCTTACTTTGATGGTGATTGCTTGGGATTTTCTAAACCAATGCCATCAGATGCTTCGCAAATTGGGTTTGGTTGAGTCCTATAACGTGGATTTCACTACATTTAACCTGAGAGAAGTTGCATGGAGATGGTGAAAGACTTATGAGCTAGGCAGGTTAGCTGGATCATCTCTCTTACATGGACTCTATTTTTTCATCTATTTCTTGGGAAGTACATCCCACTCACCAGGAGGGGTGAGTTGAGAGGGCAATTCAAGCATCTTCGCAAGATCGTATGTCAGTGACTGAGTATGAGGCGAGATTCACAGAGTTGTCTCATCATGCAACTTTCTTGATCCCTACCAAGATAGAGAAGTTGAGGCACTTTATTGAGGGTTTAACCTATGACATCAAGGTTTTTATAGCTCGAGAGTCAGAGATAGATTAGATGATCGATCGTATTCGTCGCAAAGGGGAAAGAGGCCATTATGAGAGACAAAAGGCCTTAATATTCTGATTGTTTTAGTGGTACCTCATCTGGAGGTAGAGGATAGTTTATTTTACACAACATAGAGCCCATGGTACAGTGGCTTGACCATCTTTCAGCACTCCAGTTCTATCATCTTTTAGTTCTCTCCCAGCATGTTCATGCCGCGCTTCGTCTATTCAAGGTTCCTCCAATGGGTATTCGGTTACTTAAGGGAAGTATCAGTCTTAGCAGCCTCATTTAGCTAGGGGTTATTATGAGTGTGGAAAGTTCGTCCATGTGAGAAAGTATTGCCCCAAGCTTAGCAGAGGCGTAGCTTATTAGAGTTCTCAGTTAGTGGTTCCCACGTCAATTGCATCACCCCTTACCGAGTTAGCTAAAAGGAGAGGGAATGCAGTGGGAGGTCACCGTAGAGGGGGAGGTCTGGTTGGTGGAGGCTCGACCAGTAGCGGTCAACCCGTTGCTATGATTTTCTGGGTAACCCAAGGTGGTGGCATTAGATGCTGTGATCATATGCATGGTTTTAGTCTATCATAGTTATGTTTCAATGTTGGATAATCCCGGGTCTACTTATTCATATGTGTCATCGTATTTTTCTCCTTATTTGGATATGCCTCGCGGTTCTCTTGATATTCCTGTTCATGTATCTATACCTGTTGGTGATTTTGGTTTGGTGGATTGTGTATATTAGTCTTGTGTGATTACTATTGAGGGTTATGATACTAGGGTTGATCTTCTATTGCTTATATGGTTGACTTTTAGGTGATTTTATGTATGGATTAGTTATCTGTATACCATGTTATTCTTGATTGTCACGCAAAGACCGTGACGTTGGCTATGCCGGGTTTACCGAGGTTGGAATGAAAGGTCCTCTTTTCATACTCCTAGTAGAGTGATTTCATCTTTGAAGGCTCAACTGATGTTTGAGAAGGGGCATTTGACATATCTGGATTTTGTTAGAGATGTTAGTGTTGATACTTCTACTATTGATTCACTTCCAGTAGTGAGGGAGTTTCTAAATGTGTTTCCTGTAGACCTATCGAGCGTGCCACCCGATAGGGTTATTTATTTTGGTATTGATTTAGTGTCGGGCATTCAACCCATATCTATTCCACCATATCGCATGGCCCCAGCTGAGTTGAAGAAGCAGTTATAAGATTCGTTGGATAAGGGATTCATTAGGCCAAGTGTTTCTCCTTAGGGCCCGCCATAGTTGTTTGTGAAGAAGAAGGATGGTTCCATGAGTATGTGCATTGATTATAGGCGGTTGAACAAGGATACTATTCAAAACAAATCCTTTTCCTCATATTGATGATTTGTTTGATCAAATTCTGGGTGCTAGGGTATTCTTGATTATTGACTTAAGATTAGGGTATCACCAGTTGAAGATTAAGGTTTTGGACATCACTAAGATAGCTTTCAGGACTCGTTATGGGAATTATAAATTTTTGGTGATATCTTTTGGTTTGATTAATTCCCCAGCAGCGTTCATGTATTTAATGAACAGTGTTTTCTAGCCTTATTTGTATTCATTTGTCATTGTATTCAATGATATCTTGTTATATTCCTGTATTGTTTAGGAGCACGAGCAACATTTGAGGATTGTGCACTAGCTTCTGAGGGATAAAAAGTTGTATGCTAAGTTCTCCAAGTGTGAGTTTTGGTTGGACTCAGTGGCTTTCTTGGGCAATGTGGTGTCTACTGATGGGATCAAGGTAGACCAGAAGAAGATGAGACAGTTTAGGGTTAGCCCAGAGCTTTTAATTCTATAGAGATCAAGAGCTTCTTGGGTTTGGCTAGTTATTATCGTTGCTTTGTGGAAGGATTCTCATCTATTGCAGCTCCGTTGACTAAGTTGACTCAGAAGGGTGCTTCATTCAGTTGGTTTGACAAGTGTGATGAGAACTTTTAGAAGTTCAAAATTGCTTTGACTATAACTCCAGGTTTGGTATTACCCTCAGGATCGGGGATGTAAATTGTCCATTGTGATGCTTTACGCATTGACCTTTGGTGTGTGTTGATGCAGGATGGTAGGGTGATTACCTATGCTTCGTGTCAGTTGAATCCCCATGAAAAGAACTATCTAGTACATAATTTAATGTTAGCAGCTATTATGAACACACGCTAAAGATTTGGAGGCATCACTTATATGGCATTTCTTGTGAGATTTACACTAACCTTTAGAGTCTTTAACATTTGTTCAAGCAAAAGGATTTGAATTTGAGGCAGCAGAAGTGGTTGGAGTTGTTGGAGGATTGTGATATAACTATTTTGTATTATCCAAGAAAGGCTAATGTGGTAGCGGTTGCCTTGAGTAGGAAGGCGGAAAGTATAGGGAGTTTGGATTTTATTCTAGATTTGGAGAGTCATTTGGATATGGATTTTCAGGCTTTGGAAAATAGATTTGTAAGGTTGGATATATCTGAACCCAGCAAAGTTCTTGCATTTGTTGTTACACAATCGTCCTTGTTTGAGCGCATTAGGGATCGTCAGTATAATGATCCCTATTTTCTTGTCCTTAAGGACACGGTGTTGCGAGGTGGTACTAAGGTAGTAACTATTGGTGAGGATGGCGTATTGTGACTTTAGAATTGGATTTATGTTCCTAATGTAGATGGTTTGACAGATTTGATTCTTGAGGAAGCTCATAGTTTGCGGTTCTATTAATTTAGGTGCTACGAAGATGTATCATAACTTGAAGTATCATTATTTGTAGCAGAGGATGAAGAAGAACATTGTTGGGCAAGTGTCACAGTGTTTGAATTGTCAATATGTCAAGTATGAGCATCAGAAACTAAATGGCTTGACTTAGAGATTGGTGATACCGGAGTGGAAGTAGGAGAGCATTACTATTGACTTTGTGGTAGGATTTCCACAAATGTTGAGGAGATTTGATGATTTTTGGGCCATTTTAGATAGAATAACTAAGTCTAGGCATTTCATTCCAGTCAAGACTTCTTACACTTTGGAGAAGTTGGCTCAGATATACATCTGAGAGACTGTCTGCTTGTATGGTGTGCTTGTTTCTATCATTTAGATTGAGATACTCAGTTTACATCGCACTTTTGGAGAGTTGTTCATGAGTTGGACATGCAGGTGGAGCTAAGTACTGTATTTGAGGATATGTTGAGGGTTTGTGTTATTGATTTCGGAGGTTAGTGGGATAAGTTTCTACCATTAGTGGAGTTTTCTTACAATAATAGCGACCAATCAAGTATCCAAATGGCTATGTTTGAAGCATTATATGGGAGTGATGTCATTCTCTAGTTGGTTAGTTTGAGCCTTGTGAGGCTAGGTTGTTGGGCACATATTTAGTTCGTGATGCTTTGGAGAAGGTGAAGTTGGTTCAAGAGCGGCTTCGTGCAGTGCCGTCCAGGCAGAAGAATTATGATTATAGGAAGGTTCATGATGTGGCTTTCATGGAAGGTGAGAAGGTTCTTAGAATTTTTCTTATGAAGGGCGTGATGAGAATTGGGAAGAGTTGAGCCCCTGGTATATTGGTCCATTTGAGGTTTTAGAGAGAGTTGGTGAGGTGGATTACTGGCTTGCTTTGTCACCTAGCTTGTCGAGAGTTCATCCGATATTTCATGTTTCTATGCTCTGAAAGTATTATGAAGACAAGTCATATATGTTGGGTTTAAGTTAAGTGTAGTTGGGTGAGAATTTGGCTTATGAAGAATAGTCGGTGGCCATTTTGGATAGGTAGGTTTGGAAGTTGAGGTCGAAAGAGATTGCATTAGTGAAAGTTCATTGGAGAATTAAAGTTAATCGGTCGAGAAGACTTGGGAGACCGAGCATGATATGCGGAGCATATATTCTCATGCCTTTGGCATTTCGGGTATGTATGGTTCTAAACCCGTTCAAGGGCAAACATTTATTTAAGAGAGGAATTAATGACACAACTGGTTACTATATATATTTGTGCCCTGTTCCCCTATTTGATGCTTTCTGGATATTTTTTTTGTTGTTATGTGACTTGTGTGGATGGTGGGTTTGATTTCGGGAAGGTTTGAGAGTGATTTGGAACACTTAGTCTCTTTTTTGGAAGCTTAAGTTGTAAGAGTTCACCAATATTTGACTTTTTAGAAAACAACCTCATATTAGTGATTTGATGGTTTCAATAGGTTCATATGGTGATTTTGGACTTACGCATATGTTCATTTTTGTATTGGAGGTTCCTAGAAGGTTTTGGCTCTATTTGCCAAAAGTTGGCAATTTGGAAGTTTGGAGAGTTCATATGTTTGAACGAAAGTTGATTTTGATGTATCGGGGTCCGATTAGTTGTTCCGGGACTTTAGATAGGTTCATTTGGATTTGGTTGTAATTCGGAATATTTAAGTATGATTTGAACGCGTTTGGTGAAGGTGGAATGTTTTAAACTTAAGAGAAGGATTTTGATCTTCCTTCGATTCTTGGTTTTGATGATATTTGTGGTGTTTAGAGTCCTTGGATAAGTTTAAATAAGGTAAAGGGACTTGTTAGCATAATTTGATGGGGTCCGGGGAGCCTCAGATGTGTTTCGGGGTAGTTTAGGAACATTACCCTTTGTGTAGCAGTTGCTGGTTTCCTGGTGTAGTGCTACGTGATTGCGAAGATGAGTCATGCCATTGTGAGAAGGGAGGCTGGCAGGTGAGCTTTTTTCTCACTGCATTTGAGACATGGGATTTGCGTTTAGGTAGTGTCATGGGCAGAGCATCACGTTCGCGTGCATGCGATTACGTTAATGATGGCGTGGAGTCAGGTGGGAGGTTTAACTTCTGTCACGACCCAAAATCCCACCTTAATGATCGTGATGACACCTAGTTTGTAAAACTAGGTAAGCTGATCACTTACAATAGTTAAACCATTAAAACATGATACTATGAATAAAAATTAAATATAAATAGGGAAATAAAGGTAATACAAGCCCACACGATGTTAATCAGAACAAATCCCCAAAACTAGGTAGTACAGAGTCACGAACTCTAACTGAATACATAGAAATATCTCAAAATACAATACTATTCAGATAGAAATTTAACAGTATAAATGTAAAGGGAAGGACTCCAAGGGACTGCGATGATCAAATAGTTCTACCTTGAATCCTCGCGATCAAGAAGTTAAGTCTGCCTGGGACCGCTATCCCCAATACCTAGATCTGCACAAAAATTTGTAGAAGTGTAGTATGAGCATACAACGGTTGGTACCCAATAAGTATCAGGACTAACCTCGGTGGAGCAGTGACGAGGTTCAAGTCAGGACACCCACTAATCAAATAACCTGTGCATAATATCAATATAAATCTAACAACAAAAAACAAAATCAATAAATGGCAACAAGGAGTAATCATGGGATAAAACAACAAAATAATCAATGCACAGATAAAATACAAGTGGAAGTAATTAAGGAAAACAATGACAGTTCTAATCAATAAATCGTTCCATCGCACCACACCTAATAAACAAAAATCTCAGGTCACAAATCACGAATCTTATACACATGGCACCTCGTGCCCACATTATCAATCACCCTAGCACGGCAAAAATATCGTGCCACAATATAAGTCACAATCGCATGGGCAACTCACTTATTGCACGGACAACTCACGTGCCAATATCACAACTGTCCGACATGGTCACAAGATCAATATCACAATCCACCCGACGTGGTCAGAGGCTACCAGTCCCAACCGCCCAACTGTATCACAAAAAAAGCAGATGTGAAAGAATACGCATACATGGTTACTGAACATCAAGCTTCATACTCCTAGACTGGTATAAATGATATGTTATGGTGTATGCATGTGCAAGTGTACTATCACAAATCAACTCATCAAGTAATTTCAGAGAAATTGAGTAGCACATTGGGAACAACACAACGAATCATGTAATATGCATGACACACACACGGAAGTCAATAGCAACAACCAGGATACTTCTGTTCCACCAATAACACGACCTCAGGCCATCACATAACATCCCTATATAGCCCACCTTATTACGCCACATGTGCACATAGATATGATATGCCACCCTTATTTCACCACATGTGCATATAGCCACCCTTATTTCATCATGTGAGCAACCCGAGATAACGCCACCCTCATTTTGTCCCACGTGCACAACAATTGACACAGTCGCATAGCAAAACCTCATGCTGACACCCCATATCCACAAGTGCCATGATACCACAAAACAAAATTACCAAGTATCAAAATATCACGACAATGGTACCAAGTCACATTGAGATATATCACTACTTCCGAAAATAATGCACAAGGACATAGCAGATAATCATAGCAGCGGAGGGATGTTCAATTAAATAAAGCATGATTGTGGCTAAATCAATGTAATGAGTACGATCAAGTAGTCATAAAGTTATTTCAACATGTTTCATATAGATCTCACAATTACATAAATGCATATTAATAGCTTACGGTCTACTCCGGCCGAAGCCACACATAGCCCACCGCTCAACAACAATATGGTCAAGAATTTCAACAACAACGGTGAAACAGAAGGAATAAACTTAACAATGAAAGGCATTCCATGAAATAACAACTTTAATTAAGTGCACTTAAATAACCTAAGAGTTTAAACCAGTCAAATACAACATATAAGCCCATGTTCATGCTCGTCACCTCATTTACACGTCCTTCACATAATTTAAATAGTACAATCCGACTAAAGAAGTTCCCTCACACAAAGTTAGGCAAGATACTTACCTCAATTAGGACAATTCATCACTCAAAATATCCTTTCCTTAAAAATTCACCTCCTTGGTTCAAATCTAGCCAAAAATGACTTAATAATAACAAGCAATGCAAGAGAAACCAACTTCGATTAATAACATTAAGATCTTTAACTAAAATCAAAGTCAACTCAAAAGTCAACTCGGGGCTTGCACCTTGGGCCCGCACACAGAAATCTGACAAAACTCACAAACTTTGGACACCTATTCCGATATGTCCAACAATACCAAAATCATCCAATTTCGGCCTCAAGTCGACCTTGAAATCATCACTTTATATTTTAGATTTTTTTTACTGAAATCCTCATTTTCTCTAATTCAGATAATCAATTAAACGCCAAAATTGAGGTTAGAATTATGAAATATAAATAAATTCGAGTAAAAAAAAATACTTACCCCAATCCTAAATCGTGAAAGTTGCCTCAAAATGGCAAAAATTCGAGCTCTAGATCTCAAAATGTCATGAAATAACTCAACCCTCAAAATATAAAGCTTCTGCCTAGAGATTCCTGCTTCTGCGAAACTCCATATGCAGCTTATTCATCGCAGATGCAAAGAACACTAACTCCAACCACCTTGTTTCTGCGCGCCAAAAATCCGATCACACTAGCTCAAAAATCTCAGCAATGCCAACATGATCCACAATGGTCCGAAATCACACCAAAACACACCCGGGTCTCTCGGGACCCTGTCCGAACATACCAACAAGTCCCAAAACACAACACGGACCTACTCAAAGCCTCAAATGACACATAATAATATCAAAACCATGAATCACATCTCAAATAAAAACTAATGACTTTTCAAATTCCCAAGTTCCAAAACTTACACCGAACACATCTAAAAAACTCGAAATTACCTCAAATTTTGCACACAAGTCCCAAATGATATAATGAACTTATTAGAAATCTTATAACAACAACATGACCCTAATACACAAAAGTCAAACTTGGTCAACCCTTCCGACTTAAAGCTTCTAAAATGACAATCATTTATCTAAATCGATCCCTGAACCATACAAAAACTAAAAACGATGAGACGCACAAGTTATAATATACCATTTGAAGCTACACAAGACCTCAAACCACTGAAGAAAGTGCAAATTCTCAAAACAATTGGTCGGGTCATTACAACTTCGCATTCACATGGGTTTTCCTGTGTTTGCATGGAGGTGGATCCTCGAAGGGGGTGTTGGCATTCGCGTTTATGAAGGGGAGCTCGCATTCGCAAAGGTTTGACAATTGGCTTTCGCGATCACTGGGTCACAGATGCGAGTGCGTGGGGTATTTTTGTAATAACCCGGCCGGTCATTTTGCTTCCTTGAATCCCATTCCCCTATTTTTGACTTTTCGTATGTGCTTTTACTATTTTATGACTTGTGGGGATAGTTGGTTTTGTTTTGGAAAGGTTCGGGATGAATACAAAATACTTAGTTCCATCATAGTAGCCTATGGTGGCCAAGTTTGACTTAAGTCAACACTTTAAGTGAACAACCTCGAAATCGAGATTTGAAGATTCGTATGGGTTTGTACGGTAATTTTGGAATTGGGAGTATATTCATATCGAGTTTCAGGTGGTCGGGGAGCGATTCGACACTTTGTGTTAGAAGTTGGCATTTTGAAGGTTTTAGAGTTTGCTAAGTTTGATTTGGAGTGAAATTTGATGATACGAATCTCATTGGATATTTCGAGCATGAGTATAGGTTCGTATTTTCATATAGGACTTATATGTGATGTTTGGAAAGTTGATTAGTTTTGTTTGGGGTATTATTCCTTGTTAATATGTTATTTTATATGTTTCGAGACCTTGAGTAGGTCCGGATTATATTTATGGACTTGTTGGGACGATTGAACGGGGCCCAGGTGGATCGGGTGAGTTTCGGACCACCCAGAGCATGATCAATGTTGGTAGATGTTTGCTAGTACTGGTGTGCTTTGCTATCACGAATAACGAAATAGGAGGGGCAGGCGTTTCTCTTCGTGAATGCGAAGTAGGCCTCACGAACACGATAGAGGACCTGGCTCCTCTTCGCAAACACGTAAAAGGAAAAAAGGAGTCTAGTAGGACTTAGCCTTCATAACGCAATTGGGCATCCATGAACACGAAGGGTTGGATGGAAGTGGCCTTTGCGAATGCGTCAGTGTGTCCGTGAATGCAAAAAGAAAGGCCTGTGCAGATTATAAGTTTCAATTTTGGTAGATAGCTTATTTCATCTTATTCTCTCTTTGCTTGGGTGATTTGGGAGCTTCTTGAAGAACCATTTTTATTAAGTAACACAAGTCAAGTGATTCCTACTTGTTGCAAGATAAATACTTGAATTTTTACGTGGAAATTACTAGAAAATTGTGGGATTTTATTGGAAACCTAGAATTGGTAAAAAGGGGATTTGACATCAAAATTGGACATGAAATTGAAAATAAATTATATATTTTAGTTCATGATGCTATGGGTAATTTTTATCTTCGAAATGTTTTAGAATCTGTCCATGTGGGTTCGGGGTTGGGTTTATTGACTTTTCGTGTGGGGTTGAAAATTTCTACTAATTATAATTACGGGTTTTTGAGTATGTTTTGATTGGTTTGAACGTTCTTTGGCTATATTCGGATCGGTTGGCAATGGTTTGAGGTGTTCGAGAGGGTTGGACCCGATTATCGGATTTGGAAGCAAGGTGAATCTCTTGCCTAATCTTATTAAAGGGAATTTATCCCCGTCGGTATTCTATTTGCTACATGCTACGTGTTTGGGATCTACATACGTCCAAGGTGAGGAGCACCTATGTGTATGCTATATTCTTGATATGTTCAGGTAGACCTAGATTTATACCATGCTTTAACTGTATTATTTGAGTTATTTTAATCTGTTTATATGCTTCAATTTATGATTTATCTTGAGACTAGACTTGCGTAGTTTACCAAGCCTTGCTATTTAAGAATTTGGTGGGATACATGATTATCTGTAGATTTATGATTTCTCTCACATACGTATCCTTGTATTGTACTTATTTATTCGGTAGTTCTGTGATTACATAACTCACATGTATCTTCGCAAGTTGGGCTAGTGACCTGTTGAAAGTTTCACCACTTATGGGATCGGGCCATTCGCCTAAGTGGTACTATGAAATGCTATTTTTATGGGATCAGGCTATTCGCCTCAACAATACTCTTTTGGGATCGGGTCATTAATGTTGACTATACTATGAAATGCTATTCTTATGGGATCAGGCTGTTCGCCTCAGCAATACTTTTAGAGGATCTGGTTGTTCGCGTTGGTGGTACCATGCAATGCTACTCTTATGGGATCAGGCCATTTTCTTAGGCACTATCATGTAATTCTACTCTTATGGGATCGGGCCGTTCGCCTCGGCGGGATTATGTAACACCATTCTTTTGGGATCTGGCCATATGCCTCGGTAGGTTTATGTGGAATATCTCAATAGCTAATCCGTGCATACCTAAGTGTCATGACGGATTCATACATGCTTCCTTTATTAAATAACACATTCATATTTAGCTATTTGTCGACCCCTCACCCCTACTTCGAGGTTATACTAGATACTTATTTGGTATGCATTGATTTATGTACTCATACAACACTTCTACACTAATTGTGTAGGTACTAAGACACGTACATCTTGTGGCCACACATGCGCGTATGTGTATTGATACCCAATTTTTTTCTATATTTTTTATATGAATAAATACCTTCAAAATAGCATATATATATGCATATATAAGCATGCACAAGGTTGTTATAATATTTCCATAATTTTAAAGATTTTAAATTGATTTATTTCCTTCCCTTTTTATTCATAAAATCCCCCATAATTATCTCTCAAATTATTGTTGTGGTGATTTAGTCATTTAATTTCTATATTTATGCCAAATATGGTTAAAATATTTTTTATGCATTTTATAATTGCATTTTATATTTTTAAAGTTAAATTGAATTGCAATATTAGCCCCGTTAATGTACAATTACATTTATATGCATAAAATCGACCTTCTATATTTTAAAATGTTGAAAATCTATTTTAAATCATTTTAGTACATGAAATTATTTTTTAGAAATTATTTATTTTTTATTATAAAATATATAGGGAAAATTGGCTATTTAAAATATAGCCAAATTACATTTCAATTTTGGCCTTAATTTTAACCCAACCCCAGCCCAATTTCGTATTAAACTACCCGACCCAAATCCTAAACCCGCCTACCCGACCCAGAATCAATTGAGTCATGGCTGTTGATCTATGGTTTTACCTATGGTTTTGCTGTTCAACATGTATTTAATCTCTTTGCTTCAGCATGCTTCCATGAACTAGTGACTTGACTCTACTCTGTTTAATTCCTGTCTACTAGTTCTAGTTGGGCTATTGCCAAATTGTTTAATATGGTCAGCCATGTTTAGTGTAAAATCCTAACCTACTATCTCCCACTCCCATGAATCCCCTAGGCATCTCTGGTTTTGTAACTGAGTTCTAATTAACACTCCTGAACCTATGTCTTGCTACCTGCACTAAGGGCAAAAGACTTTTGCCTATTATGTGTTCATCATACCTGCCTATTTGTCCCCAACCCCCAATTGACCCTGTGTGGAGACTTGTTCCCTGAGTGTTTGCTGATCTTGCTTGACTGACCTGTTGTTTGTTGAGTTACATGAGTATTCTCAAGAGCTATTTTCCTAAACAACCCTCTTATTTACAAAACTATTTCAAGCAAATCTCTTTAACACTGTTTTCCCACTAAAGCCTTTCAGATTGAGTGAAACACTCTCACTCTACTCCTTAATCACTAGGTTCTGCCCCCTCCAGTATGTGTACTGCCTTGGGATCCTCTTGAGAACCCTCTGAACTCTGGCATACTGAGGCTGGCCATTCCACACTGCACTCATTCAATTTGGTTACCAAGTCTAGGTGTAAGCACTGTCCGGGATCCTTGAGATCCTTAGGGAACTTTGATGCACCTAGACAATGATATTGTCTATGAAATTGGCATTTGAGGCTATTGGAGGCTTTAGAAATCTGGGTCTATTTGTAGGCTCCCTATAGAATAACTTCTTATTTTTTCTTATCTACTTATGTAATTCATTCATATGGTCTATAATAATTTGTAAACAAATATTGGGGTAACTAGTGAAAAAAGTGGGTAGTTGCATGTTTGTAGGGTAATACGGGTAGAAACCATGCCTATAGGACTTTACATTCTGGTATGATTGCCTTACCAAGTAGAAACCATGCCTATAGGACTTTACATTCTGATATGATTGCCTTACCAAGTAGAAACCATGCCTATAGGACTTTATCTTTTGCTATGTTAGAAATCATGCCTATAGGTCTCAAGTGATTCCATAATAGAAATCATGTTTATAAGTCTTAAAATCAACTTCACAAGTAGATGCCATGCCTATAGGATATAATCCAATCCAACTTCTGTTATAACAAGTGTTTGCATGTGTTTTTCATTTGTCATCATGCCTGCAAGTTTCTAAAATCCGTTTTAAACAACTTCAGAAATTCTACCTATAGATCTAAACCAGTTTACTTCAAAACTGGTTTAATTAATGGTTTATTTCCCTTGAAACAAGTTCTTTCAAAAACTGACTTAATCTATCATTAGAAAGCATGCCTATAGGGATTAAAGAGTCTGTTTTAAAATCTGCCTTATTTTACTATATAAAACGTAATTATCAATATTCTGCGTATATGCAAGGCTATAGGGTATTTTCAAAATCTTGCAACTCTGAAACTGTTTCTGTTACTTAATGTCATTCTGATATTTTAAACATGCTTTAAAAAATCTGTAGGCAATTGATAGGGTCATTACTTCTGAGTTTATAACTACCCGTCTTTTGTGTCTTGATATTCACTTAGACATCATGTCTTAGGATACTGTTTAACAAAAGACCCTTATTTGTGCTTGAGTCGTGCTGCTTATGTGTATTGTTTGAGGAGGTAAACTTGAGCCTCTAATTGCTCCCTTTTATCTTATGTGCCAAAGTCCTAATTGTTCTTGCTTGTCGCCTTAGTATTTTCACCTTTAAAACCTTAGGGGTCTGTCTAGAACTATCTATAGGTAGAGGTTGTGAGCACGTGATTTTTGCCCTATATAAATTGCTCCTAAAACCAAAGAAAATAGATGTTTTCCAATTATTTGCCATTTTATAGGATTTTTGTTTAATTGTTTGCATTTTTGTGCATGTTTAAGTTTTATTTAATTCATGAAAAATACAAAAGAAATACTTTGCATTTGCATTTAGGATTTATTTCTACATTTTTAGGTTAATTAGTAAATTAGTTGTTTTATAAAAATGAAAAAATTACAAAAATAACTCACTTTGCACTTTAACTTTTTAATTTTGAATTTCATAGTTTTTCTTTTAATTTAGGATTAATTAATTTTTGTAAATGCTATAACGGGTAATTAGCTTAATTTGATAGGTTAATTTTGGTTTAAGAGTTAATTTAGCTTTTAATCTAATTTGAAAAAAAGAAAATTGGAAATTGAAAGGAAAAAAAGAATCAAAAGAAGTCTGATTTTTGGGCTATTCCAATTGAATTTCCCCAGGCCCAATCCATTTTTCCCCAAAAACCCATTCAGTCCAGCCCACAACCCACGCCTTTACCCGGTCCAAACTATCTGGTGTTAAGACAATCCAAACGACGTAGTATAGGGCCAATACTACGCCGTTTGGAGTTTGTTTGTTTTAATTTAATCCTGGCCATCCATTTGACTTCATCCAACGGCCAAGAAACCCCCCCATCTTAAATAAAATTGTCCGAACCCCTTCAGTTTAATCTCGTACCCCTTCACTTCACCTTCTTTATCTCAGACCAAACCCTAGAGCCTCCCCAAATTCCTCACCCTCTCTGGTGGCGGAGCCACCTCAAACCCCCACCAAATTTACACCCCATAACCCCTGACCTATTCTCTTCCCAAAACTTGGAACAGTTTCCCTCGAATCCCTCTCCATCGACTCAAATTTTAAATCTAAGGTTGAACCCTAATTTGTTTCAGAAATTAAAGTGTTTTAAGGTTCGGTTTGAGTTGAAGTTTATACTGATCAATTGTTCTTAATAAGAACAATTTATTAGTATTGAGTTTAGCTCATTTCAAGCCTCATCGAAACCCTAAACCTGGTTGAGATATCTCGCACTGTTTGGTTCATGCATGAGAGGTAGATTTCACCGTTGTTTCTTCCTTTCTTTGGTGAGTCGATTGTTTTCTCATTTTTGATTAATCCGTTAATTTGAGTATGTTCATCTGAGAGTCCTCCCTGTTCTAATCTTTTAATTAAGGTTAATTAGGTTTTGTTTAGATTTGTTAATCTGGTTTAATTCTAGTTTATTTAGTTGTTTGTTCAGTCATGTTTTGATTTCGATATCTTGTAATTCTGGATTTGCTTCTTTCTTCTTTTTCTGAACCACTGAAGTTGACTTCTGATTTGGACAATGTCATTTGATTGGGCTTTGGGGTCATTTCTAACCTGGTTTCAAGGGAAGCCCTTTCATTTTTTGGTTTGGGTCCTGGGTCAGATTTGACCCATGTGATCTGATGAGGATAAATAACAGGGTTTTAAAGGGTAATTTGGGGAGTTTGGACGAAAGAACCTTGTGTAACTGAATAAAAAATTGCTAGGAAGGTGGGGTTTGGGTTTTAGTTTGACAAGCAGGCTGGAAAATCAGGTTTAAAGTGAACAAATTAGAAATCAAAGAAGGGGTAATGGGTAAAAACTGAAACTATTTCTGTTTCCCTAGAGGCTTTCTATAAAAAAAGCTTGTTTCTTTCTTCTCAAGTCAGATTTTAGAGAATACACAAATTCAGAAACGACTGAAAGAACACTTTTAAAAGAGTACTGAACTTTCTGCTTTCTTGGTTCAAAATTGGTTTAGGGTCTGCTTTCATTCTCCTTAACTTGAAACCTTTAAGAATCTCTGGTTCATTCTGGGTTTAAAATGGCTTATAAGGACTGAGTCTCATGGTTGTTTAGCTTGTGTTGGTGCTACTGATACTTTGCTCCTGTTTTCTCCAACTTCAAGCTTATTTTTCCTTGTTGTTTTTGCTGCAACCAGGTACGTTTGGATCCTATGAGTGTATAAAATACATATTTGAAGCTATATGATCAACTTGAACACTTGTGGATGAGTGAGTCTATTATTTGGGTCTTTGATAAAATCAATTAATCTAATATGAATTAAGGCTTGACTAATCTAAGTGTAATGGATGCTGAAAGGCTAGATCGTATCTTTAAACAGCTGGGCCCATTAAATGGCCCAAGACTGCCCAACTAGATCAGGCTTGTCCGTTTCAGGCCTTTTCTCCAAATGCATAGTTCTTTGTCATTCTTTTATAATTTGGGCCGTCTGAGTTTCACAACTCCAGGAACTCGTACTTGGCCCAATTCTGAGTCCCATTATATGCGATGGTTTGTTAACACATATGATTTTCTTTTCCTTAGTTAAATGGAGAAGGTTTTCAATGCTGGGCTTCACGTCGAGCCCATCCGTCCCTTGTATTCCATTCCAGGAGTTTCAAATAACAATTGGGCCTGCTTCCAATGTAGACCCTTTCAAACAACCAAATACCTGAATTTCTTTTAATACCGGTCCTTTAATTATTAGGTTAGCTTGAACAATTTGCTTAAAATAAATTCAATTTCCTTTAAGCCTTTTTTAATTAATTAGACCCTTTTAAGCTAGATTGGGGTGTGCCATGTTACCAAAACCAATAATATTATGGCCCTCAAAGATTAAATTAAGAAATCATTTTCAAAAGAAGTAATTTGAGGCGTGCCATGCCAAATAAAATCCCAAAACTCATGACCCTCATTTTAATTAATTTTAACTCTTTAAAAATCGAGGTGTGCCATCAATTGAATTTTCCATGGCCCTGGCAAACCTTGTTATTAATTTGAAATATCGTAGTTGCTTTAGGTGCACTATTTAAATTGATTTCCTTTTATTTATTAAATTCGGGTGTGCATTTCATGTGATCCAATTTCAATTCTTAACAACGTTAAATAGAACGTGTCGCGAACTGCGGGTGCATTCATATGGCGTGGTTCGAGGTAGGTTTTAAATACCGTTGAATCTTCCTAAAAGCATTCTAAAATATTTAAAAGCGGTTAGTAAGTTAAAAATAGGCTAATTGTAATATTTTAAGCGACCGTGCTAGAACCACGGAACATGGGAATGCCTAACACCTTCTTCCAGTTTAACAGAATTCCTTACTCGGATTTCTATGTTCGCGGACTGTAAAACAGAGTCAATCTTTTTCTCGATTCGGGGTTTAAACCGGTGACTTGGGACACCATAAATTATCCCAAGTGGTGACTCTGAATTTTAAATAAATAATCCCGTTTCGATTATTACTTAAATTGGAAAAAACTCCCTTATACCCATTCCGGATGTAGTAAAAAGGAGGTGTGAAAGCTCTGGCGACTCTGCTGGGGACAAGAACCCAGAACTTCTGGTTCAGGGTTCAGAATTTGAGCTTAGAATATCTGTTATAGTTGGCTTTATTTATTATCTGATTTTTACGTGTTTGAGCCTAATGTGCTAAATGTCACTTTTTACCGCTTTGATATTATTTGAACTATATATAAACTGTTACGAAACCCTCCTCTCTCCGAGTCTTCTAAATCATCTGGGAAGTGTGCACTTCGTATGACTTCTTTTCTGTTAGAGTCATATCCCAATTTTAGAACGGGGTTTGGACAAGTTGCAAAGCCGGTGAAACTTCAGTATTCCCGGTACGCTGCCCCTCCCCGGCTCGAGCTGTCCGCTCGGGTAAGCCAAGTCTAGAACAAATAAACCCAGGTTTTCAAACCTAGTATAACATAGCCTCATGCCGAATCCCTAGTAGGAACACTGGTTTACATCATGTGCATTTTGACTTTGGGGACTCAACACAGGGGTTGGGTCCGTCCAGGACAGGTGCACCTGAAATCAAAAGACCATTCTGATGCATTTTGCTTGCTACTTTCGCATTTATTTGACTCATATTGCATGTTGATCGACTTCTAAAATAAGGGAGAAATTGAGAAAAACCAAATTGAGGTGAGGGAGATGAATTACCCGCCTGTGAAAAACCTGGTGTCCAAAATACCCCGAAACTCTGCCAAAATTTTCCAAAAAAAAGAAAGAAAAAAGGTATTTCAAAAGTTTGCATTTTCTGTTGCGTCAAAATTGGCCGAACTACGCAAGTTTGATTCTTACCGGATGTGAGATACGTAGGCAACCCTCATCGGGTCCAACTCTTTTTTTTTTGCAAAAATAACCCAAAAAATATGAAGTGTCGCTATTTTGTCATAAACAAATTAGGTGGCACCATTCTTGTCCAAAATAGCCAAAATGCCCAAGAGGGCACCAGAAAGCCATTTTTGCAGGAATAGCCACCTAAGGTCCATTTTTTTAAAAATTTTGGTTTATTAACAAACACAGCCCTAATTTTCTTTCTTTAGGTGCTGAGGGGATGTATTCACAAAAGTGTTTTTGTTTTAAATTTTTGTGAAAATTGGCGTTTTTCTCTTGAGTCAAAGTAAATCAAAGTCTTTGAATCAATCACCTTAAATAAATGTACATGAAGAGCACAACTGAAAATGACCCTTTCACAATCCGCGAGGAAATCCCGTTACAACTACATATGTGGTGGCATGATTTGGGAGGAGTCAGTAGAAAAACTGTGATAAAAGCTTTGGGTGGTCTTGTTGGGCTTCTGAAGATTAAGTCGAGGAAGGATATAATTGAGGCTTTGATACCCTTCTGGGACCCAGCACATAATGTGTTCCATTTTGCTGATTTTGAGCTAACTCCTACGCTTGAGGAAATAGCGGGCGATGCTGGTTTCAGTGGAAATCTCAGAAATCAATACCCGGTGGCACCTAGAACAGTGACTCCTCATACGTTTTTGGATCTACTAAGCATCAGTCAGGAAGTTCAAGACGGAAATTTGGCCAAGGGATTCTGCACATTCTATTTCTTATACTGACGTTATAGGAATTCCCCCGTTATTGAGATACCAGATATCGGTCTTACTTACTCGGAGAACAAAGATAAGTGGGAAGCTCAGCAAGGATTGACTTTTATAGTGGCATTCCTAGGTGTTTTGATTTGTCCAAGAAAAGATGGAAACATAGAGTTGGGGCTTGTGGGGATAGCCGACTTCATGACTAAAAAGGCAAATGGCACCATTGTACCGATGATCTTGGCGGAGATTTACCGAGCTCTAACTATTTGCCGAGAAGGAGGAAATTTTTTCAAAGGACGCAATCTGCTTCTACAACTATGGATGAAGGAACACCTGTGTCACCGTCAAGGGTACATGAACTTTGGCATGACCGGTCTTAAATGCATTGAAAAACATGAACAACGGGTGGAGGGCTATGAGTTTCCGGATGGTACAGAAGCATGGTTTGCACACTTGAGCTCCCTAACTGCAAACAAGATTGAATGGACATTCAGATGGCTCTCGGTCAGTTAAGTCATTTATATGCCGGCTGAGGTGAGTTTTCTTCTATTGATGGGTCTCCGGAGCATTCAGTCTTATGCCCCGCACAGAGTTCTATGCTAGTTAGGAAGGTACCAGACCATCCCACATGATGAGGATTTGAGTCGGCAGGTCATCGAATTGGAACCAAATGCTACTTTCCCAGAATAAAGGGTGCATCAAATTTGGCATCAATGTAGGTTCTTAGAGCCAAAGACTTAGGTATGACATCTATCTAGAAGCGAGTTGGAGCCTAGTTACACAGCTTGGTACGGTAAAAGGTCCCAAGTCCATCTAAAGCCCGAACGGCCTGCAAAAAGGCCCCATGTCCAACAATTCACTGATGGAGCGCAGGAGCAATGAGATTGGTTGGCAAAAAGGCAAACTACAGAGCCACCATAAGCAAATTAGAGGGACAAATCTGGGATATTAAATTTGACAAAAGTGTACAGGCCGCGACCGATAAAGGGGAGAAGAAGAAATTGGTTTAAGAAAACAAGGCCCATCGAGCACAAATCCAAAAAATGAGAATAGCTGTTGAAAATCAGGAAAGGAGCTGGAAGGATGAAAGACTCATAAGTAGTCTCAAGAGGAAAATATCTGAGTGTGAGGATAATCTGGAAAAATCGGAGGGTAATCTGGTGAAAGCTCGGGCACAGTTAGTGAAGAACGCAGAGGGGTGAGAAGAGTTTGTCCAGTAGTTGAAGAGGAAATACGAGGGAAACAACCACCAATTTGAAGAAAAGGCTAACTACCCTCGAAAATGAGATGGCCAAGCAAGCTGAGAACTTTAAAGCAGAAAGGGAACATTGCTATGCATTAATGTCCCAGCTGGAGGAAAATATACAACACTTGCAAGGTAAAAACCATCGTGATGCCTAGATGCTAGAAGCTAGGACTCATCAAGTATGGCGTTTGCTCCACGAAAAGGGTATTATTAGGGAGAGGGTTAGAGCCATTGCTGACTACATCGTCATGAAGTTCCATGAATGTGAAGGCATGACTAGAACCACTTTCTTTGTTGTGATAATAACCTTTGTTCGCCAAATAATGAGTGACTTGGAGCGTCTTCAAGGGGATCTTGCGCATAGGCCCGTGGCGAGACCGACTGGTGTCTCGCGGGCCCCTGGAGCAATTGAGGCATTGATGTATTCATGATTCTCCTTCGAGTCTGTATTTTCATTTTTCTTTGTTGGAGTCTGTAAGTCTATTTTCGAGTCCGTATTTTCATCTTCCTATTGGAGTCTGTTAGTCCACCTTTTCAAGTCTGTCTGTTTTTATGATTAAGTTCTGTAGGATCAGTCATTATAATCAAGATGTTTTATTTTATGAAAAATTTGAAATAACCCCAAACTGCTTGTTTTTTATTTTATTTTTACACTTATCCCCCAGAACTACGCTTGGTCTGATTCATGCGGCGTCATAATATATAGGCAATCCCCATAGGATTCGATCATAACCATGAAAAACAAAAAGAAAGAGAAAAAAACAAGAAAATTCGTGGAAAGAAATAATGGCAGAATAAGAGAGAAAAATGAGATAATAAAGAAAAGCAAGAATCTAGCAAAGAAAAGTAGGAGTAAAAAAAAGAGAAGTTGCAAAATGAAAATTAGCGAAAGCCGGGATGACGCAAACAACCGATCAAATGCATAATAGAAATGATTAACTGCTTAGGTGCATTGCATCCCCAACGTGCGGTTTCCTATCTGTTAAGCCCTAATTGCTAACAAATTTGTTGTTGTCTCAAGTTCAGGCAGGTGGTTAGTTTGTTTGGCATTCTGGCAACTCATCCGTACAACACCAGGTCCAAAGACAAGTTGATCATGGCTAACCAAGAACTGGATGCAAGTGTTATTGACCCGTCAAGAGAGGGGGATACGTCTGATGTTAACCTGAAAGAGGAGTTGTATAAGTTGAAATACCAGATGGCAGAGATGTACCAGGCATGGTTCAAAGGGCATCCACCACCATCCCACCCCGCCAACCCTACTTTCGTCCTGCCGCTGGCTCAATCCCAAGAACCTCCCACTATCGATTCATCTCTAGGCTTTCCCATTTACCACCACTACCAAGGCACCACTTCCCAAACCCCACAAGCTCCACCACCCAAACCGATCCATACCCCCTCCACCAGCCACCCCTATTTTCGTGGCACCCCCACCTGGTACACTCCACTGATCCTCCAGTGAGCCCTTATTCCAGACCCAGGATAACCAATACTATCCCCTAGAGCCTACTTTTAAGGCCCTAGAGCATTACTCCTACACTCCTTGTTTTTACCTCACAGGTGAGACTGAGAAACTACCTAAAAACCCAGAACAGGAAGAGATGTTCATGAAGGTTAAAAGCCTGGAACAGTCATTCAAAAACATGTAGGGATTAGGAGGCCAGGTGAGCGTGGCCTACAAAGATTTGTGTCTATTCCCGATATTCAACTGCAGGTGGGATTCAAGATACCTAAATTCGATCTATATGACGGGCACGGAGACCCAGTGGCCCATTTGAGGGGATTCTGCAGTAAAATGAGATGAGCCGGTGGGAAAAAGGAGCTATTGATGGCATACTTTAGCCTAAGTCTGAGCGGCGCATTGTTGGAGTGGTACACTCATCAGGATCACAATAGATGGTATACATGGGATGACTTGGCCCAAGCATTCGCTTGTTATTTCCAATACAACCTCGAGATTGTTCCAGATCGTTTGTCTCTGACTAAGATTGAGAAGAAGCCTAGTGAAAGTTTCAGGGAGTACGGTTTTCGTTGGAGAGAACAAGCGGCAAGAGTTGACCCTCCGATGAAGGAGAGCAAAATGGTGGATTATTGTCTGCAGGCTCTGAGCCTACTTACTTCGGCCATCTGGTATCGCCCATAGGCAAGTCCTTCAACGAGGTAGTGAAGATGGGTGGCATGGTGGAAGAAGTGCTTAAATCAAACAAAATCATGAGTTACTCGGCGATTAAGGCAACTACCCAAGCCATTCAGAATAGCACTGGGGGAGTGATCAGAAAGAAGAAGAAAGAAGATGTGGCAACAATTGATTCAGGATCATGGTTTGGACCCAGGGGCCTGTCACACCATTATACTCAGCCTCGACCCCACCACCAAACCTACGCCCAAACCCCATATAATTCACCCCAACACTACTTCCTATCACCAGACCCTCATATTTCTGTCCACCACGCCCAAACATATATTCAACCTTCTGCATACTCACAATGGCGTGCCCCAGCCCCACAAAACACCTACCCAGCTCCACAAAATGCTTACCCACACCCGTGAGCCTACCGAAACCCTGCCGGCCTAGGTTTCTGACCCAACCAAGCATTCAAAAATGAGAGGTTGTAGCGAAAGAAAATCTTCACCCCATTGGGGGAGTCTTATACCAGCTTATTCCATAGATTGAGGCAGTTAGATATGCTGATGCCAATTGAGTCGAAATTGCCAAACCCTCCTCTAAAGAATCTTGATTACTCCGTAAGCTGTGAATATTGTTCTGGTACCCTGAGGCATGATACTAAGAAGTGCTGGCACCTGAAAAATGCTATCTAGGAGCTCATTGACACAAACCGGATTGAAGTCCAAGCTCCAGAGGCACCCAACATCAACCAGAACCCATTATCAACCCATCAGGAAACAAACATGATTGAGATAGTACATAAGGGAGGAGAGCCCAAGAAGCCTTCACAGACCGTCATGATAATTCGATCCAGTGAGGTCAAGCCAGTTAAAAACCCAACAGTTGAAGGATCAGTGAACAAGTTGAGTAGGGCAAACAATGAATCATATGTGGTAGTCAAGAAAGGATCCCTAAGTGATGTTGCGACAAAGCAAGAAAAGTCAAAAGTGGTTGTGCTAGGAGTGGCAAACAAGCCTATCATAATTGTAGAAGGTGCCCGTGTGGATTCTATCATCATCAAGCCTGTAACCCAGTTGCCTATAATCAACACCAAGGCTATCCCGTGGAAATATGAACGGGTGATAGTGACCTACAAGGGAAAGGAAGTGAAAGAAAAAGTCAATGAGACCCAGGGATTAACTCGTTCGGGGAGATGTTTTGCCCCGAAAGAGTTAAGGAAAGCGAAAACATCCAAAGATAACCCAGTTTAGTGAAGAAAGTAGTAACTGAAGAAGAGGCGGAGAAGTTTCTGAGAAAAATGAAGGTACAAGATTATTCCATCGTAGAGCAGTTGAGAAAGACGTCTGCTCAGATTTCATTGTTGCCATTGTTAATCCACTCAGACAAGCATTGTCGGGCCTTGATAAAAATTTTGAACGAGGCTCATGTTCCCGAAAAAATTTCAGTGAACCATCTGGAAAAGATCGCCAATAAAATATTTGAAGTGAATAGGGTCACCTTCTCTGATGATGAGTTGCCTATGGAAGGTACTGAACACAACAGAGCTCTCTATCTTATGGTAAAATGTGAAGATTCTATGGTTACCAGGGTATTAGTTGACAATGGGTCCAGTGCAAACATCTTCCCACTCTCTACTCTGAACAAGTTGAAAGTGGATGATGAGAGGATTCACAAGAACAACATTTGCGTTAGGTGATTTGACGATGGAGGGAAAGATTCAGTTGGTGATATATTGCTTGAATTAACAATAGGGCCAGTGGAATTCACCATGGAGTTCCAGGTACTGGACGTGGCCATCTCCTATAATTTGCTATTAGGTCGACCTTGGATTCATGCCGCCAAAGCAGTCCCGTCCACCCTGCATCAGATGGTCAAGTTAGAATGGGATAGGTAGGAGATCGTCGTGCATGGCGAAGATAATTTGTGCGCTCACAGTGATGCCTCTCTCCCGTTCATTGAGGTTGAAGATGACAAAGGGCCTTGGGTCTATCAAGTTTTTGAAACAGTGCTGGTCGAGAAGGTTCCAGAGGGAAAATGTGTTCCAACTCCAAAGATAACCTCTGCATCAGTCATGGTGGCCTTTGAAATGCTGAAAAATGATTTTGTGCCCAGTAAAGGTCTGGGTGCATCTCTGCAGGGTATCATACAGCCAGTGTCCCTCCCTGAAAATTTGGGTACGTTCGGTCTTGGATTTAAACCTACAACGGCAGATGTGAAAAGGGCTAAAAGGTTGAAACAGAAGGCGTGGGCACTTCCAAAGCCTGTTTCGCGTCTCTCCTGGTCTTTTGTCAAGCACGGTGCCAGGAAACGCCCAGTGACAACAGTTCCAAGTTCTATGGTTGACGTTGATGAGGAGTTAGTTGAAAGGTTCCAGAGGTTGTTTGATAATGTGAACATGGTGGAAGGTGGACAAGGTTCTAGCAAAGCAGACGTGCAGTTCGTCTGGTCGAATGCAAAGCTTAACAATTGGAAGGCTACTCCTCTCCCTACCCGGAAGGAGTCTTGGTAGTTTGTTTTATTTTCCTTTCTATCTGGGTCATTCCAGTGTTGTGACCCAGACTTTTATTTTTCCGCTTATTTATGTACAAACCCTGTTGTCCTTTATTTTAATGAAATGCAATTTCCCTTTCCATCACTCCTGATAGTTTTATTTTTGTTTTCTTTTCTTCTCTGTACAGTTCTTTTTATGCTGATTTCACTGATATGACATGCATGAGGAATCTTCGACCCAGTCTTAAAAGTCAATCTAATTCTAAAATAATAATCCAAGTAATAGAGTGCGATGATGAATCAGAATATGATTAGGATGAGGCCTTTAAAGAGATTAGTAAGGAACTGAGTCATTTTGAAGAAAAACCCAAGCCTAATCTGAATGATATGGAAGCAATCAATCTAGGGGACCCAAATAATATCAGAGAAACTAAGATAAGTGTCCATCTTGAACCAAAAATCATGGAAGAAATAATTAAAGCATTGTTTGAGTATAAGGATATTTTTGCATGGTCGTATGATGACATGCCAAGCTTAAGTACCGATTTGGTGGTCCATAAATTGCCAATTGATCCAGCATTCCCTCCCGTCAAATAGAAGTTGAGAAAATTCAAAACTAATATAAGTGTGAAGATTAAAGAAGAGGTCACAAAGAAGTTTGATGCAAAGGTCATTCGGGTCACGCGGTATCCCACATGGTTAGCCAATGTTGTGCCTGTACCAAAGAAGGATGGCAAGACCAGAGTGTGTGTTGATTACCATGATCTCAACAAAGCAAGTCCAATGGACAACTTTCCACTGCCAAATATCCACATTTTGATCGATAATTGTGCCAAGCATGAGATTGGGTCTTTCATGGATTGCTATGCGGGCTATTATCAGATTTTAATGGATGAGAAAGATGCGGAAAATATGGCATTCATCACACCATAGGGAACATACTACTACCGGGTCATGCCTTTTGGTTTGAAAAATGTGGGGGCAACTTATATGAGGGCAATGACGACCATATTCCATGATATGATACACAAAGAGATTGAGGTTTACGTGGATGATGTGATCATAAAGTCCAGGAAGCAGTCTGACCACGTTAGAGATTTGAGAAAGTTCTTCTAAAGGCTCCGTAGGTACAATCTTAAACTCAACCCTACAAAGTGTGCATTTGGTGTCCCATCCGGAAAACTGTTGGGATTCATAGTCAACCGGCGGGGCATTGAATTGGATCCGTCAAAGATTAAAACTATTCAGGAATTGCCACCGCCAAAGAGCAAGACCGAGGTGATGAGTCTGTTAGGGAGGTTGAACTACATTAACAGGTTTATTGCTCAGCTCACAATAACTTGTGAGCCCATCTTTAAGCTGCTAAAGAAAGATGCTGCAGTCAAGTAGACTGATGAGTGTTAGGAAGCATTTGATAAGATAAAGGGGTATTTGTCAAAGCCACCTGTGTTGGTCCCACCAGAACCAGGAAGACCTTTGATTCTTTATTTGTCAGTCTTGGATAATTCATTTGGATGTGTATTGGGTCAACATGACATCACTGGAAGGAAAGAGCAAGCCATCTACTATCTCAACAAGAAGTTCACATCTTATGAGGTTAAGTATACTCCCCTTGAGAGGACGTGTTGTGCCCTGACTTGGGTGGTGCAGAAGTTGAAACATTACTTGTCATCCTACACTACTTACCTCATCTCTCATCTTGATCCTTTGAAGTATATCGTTCAGAAGCCCATGCCCACAGGAAGGCTCGCAAAGTGGCAAATCTTGCTCACAGAGTTTGACATCGTATATGTGACTCGGACTGCAATGAAAGCCCAAGCTTTGGCTGATCACTTGGCCGAGAACCCGGTGGATGAAGAATATGAACCTTTGAAGGCTTATTTTCCTGATGAATAGGTAATACACATTGTTGAGGTCGAGAAGTAGGAAAAACTCGGTTGGAAACTCTTCTTTGATGGGGACGGTAACATGAAAGGCGTTGGAATAGGAGATGTACTCATTTCTGAAACAAGGCATCACTACCCTGTCACTGCTCAGCTTCGTTTCTATTGTACCAACAACATGGCTGAGTACAAGGCATGCATTTTGGGTTTAAGGCTAGCTGTAGATATAGGAATCCAGGAGGTTTTGGTATTGGGAGACTCGAACCTTCTGGTGCACCAGATTCAAGGAGAATGGGAGACACGAGATTTAAAGCTTATACTGTATCGACAATGTCTACATGATCTTTGTCAACAGTTTCGATCTATAGAATTCAGGTACATTCCAAGGATCCATAATGAGGTTGCTGATGCCTTGGCTACTCTAGCGTCGATGTTACATAATCCAGATAAGGCTTATGTTGACCTTTTGCGTATTCAGGTCCGTGATCAGCATGCTTACTGCAATATTATTGAAGAGGAACTTGATGGTAAACCATGGTTCCACGATATTAAGGAGTACATCAGAATGGGGGTATATCCGGTACAGGCCACAGGGGATAAAAAAAGAACAATTCGTCGATTGGCAAGTGGATTTTTTTTCAGTGGGGAAGTTTTGTACAAAAGAACTCCAGATCTTGGATTGTTAAGATGCATAGATGCTAAACAAGCCACGACCATCATGACCGAAGTACATTCCGCGGTTTGCGGGACACATATTAGCGGGTATGTTCTGGCAAAGAAAATTCTCCGAGCAGGTTATTATTGGCTCACCATGGAGACAGATTGTATTAGTTTTGTGCGCAAGTGTCATCAATGCCAAGTACACAGAGATTTGATTCATTCTCCGCCATCTGAATTGCACACAATGTCTGCACCCTGGCCCTTTGTTGCTTGGGGTATGGATGTCATCGGACCAATTGAGCCAGTAGCATCGAAAGGACACAGGTTCATTCTGGTGGCCATTGACTATTTCACTAAGTGGGTGGAAGCTAAAACTTTCAAGTCTGTGACCAAGAAAGTAGTGGTTGATTTTGTTCATTCAAATATCATTTGTAGGTTCGGGATCCCAAAGGTGATCATCACAAATAATGGTGTCAATCTTAACAGTCATTTGATGAAAGAAATGTGTCAACAGTTTAAGATTACACATCAAAATTCCACCCCATACCGCCCTGAGGCGAATGGAGCAGTTGAGGCAGACTACAAGAACATAAAGAAGATACTTCAGAAAATGGTACAAGGTTCCAGGCAATGGCATGAGAAGTTGCTTTTTGCATTGTTGGGTTATCGCACTACTGTTCGCACTTCAGTAGGTGCAACTCCTTACTTGTTGGTATATGTCACAGAAGTAGTGATACCCGCGGAAGTTGAAATTCTATACCTTCGGATTGTTGCTGAGGCCGAAATTGATGATGATGAGTGGGTCAAAACTCGTTTGGAGCAGTTAAATTTGACTGATGAAAAAATATTGGTAGCAGTGTGTCATGGCCAGTTGTATCAAAAGAGAATGGCGAGAGCATACAATAAGAAGGTGTGTCCCCAGAAATTTGAAGTGGGTCAGCACGTATTGAAACGCATCCTTCCACATCAGGCTGCAGCAAAAGGCAAGTTCGCCCTAAATTGGTAGGGGCCGTTCATCGTAACGAGAGTGTTGTCCAATGGTGCTTTGTATTTAACAGATATAGAAGGAAAATGTGTAGACATGACTATTAATTCTGATGCAGTCAAAAGAATTTTTGTATGATTTCTGTGGTTTAAATTGTGTTTGTTTGTACTTGGCATGTTTTGAAGATTGGAATGACGAAAGCATTTTATTCTGCTATCTAAACACTTCATCCTTTGTTACCCCATTGAGCCTTATTTATTTCCTTCAGTAGTGAAATTCAGTAAAGAAGAAAAGAGAAAAAAAAGAAGAGAAAAGAGAAAAAAAAGAATGGAAAAGAGAAAGAAAAAGAAAAAGAAAGAAGAAAAGAAAGGAAAAAGAAGAAAGAAAAAGAAGAGAAAGAAAAAGAATCACAACAACAAAGTAATTCCTATGTCATGAACTACGTTCTACCTGATTCCTTTTAAGGATACGTAGGCAGCCTCACGGTTCGGTCCCATCAAAATAAAAATTCGAAAGTCCCTAGGCAAAGAAACTGGGGTAGAGTTGTAATTTTGAACCCATTCAAGTTGTTTTGAGCCTTCGTGATACCCTTTATTTCTAACCCTATCCAAAAGCCCACATTACGGTCCAAAGAAAGACCTTCCGACCAGTCTTCGAGAAATTCCAAGTCAAGCAACTAGAGTTGATTCATATTAGGAGCAACACTCCGTTCTGAACAAGAAAATAAAAAATGATAGAGTCTTATTGGTGAAAACCCTTACGGGCACCGTAAGGTGATGGAAAGCTGAGAGAAATTTAAAAATGAGAGAGTCTTATTGGTGAAAACCCTCATGGTCATAGTAAGGCGACGGTGAGTTGAGAAATGAACAAATGAGAGAGGTTTGTTGGTGAAAACCCTTCAGGGCACCGCAAGCCGAACAAGGTCAGTGATTTGGCGAAGAAATTGGGTTATGGAAATCCTAGGGCATAAAGTATGATAATTGAAAGGCGATTGGTTGAACAGGCTAGGCTGATTAATCCGAAATGCATGTCATGATCATTGGTGCCAGTTGTTCCGCTCAGATAAGTCTATTTTCTTTTTCCCCTCAAACAGTCATCCAGTTTTGGATTTTCTTCTTTATTCCTAACTCTCGAAGTCATTGCATTTTATTTCTTTTGGGTTTATTTCTCTAAGATTTTTCCAATATCAGTTTTGTTTGAGCAAGTGAGAAGGGATTTCAAAGCTTACTACCAATTTCCAAAATTACACAAAGCAAAGTGCGGCCAAAGCATACCAAAGATAGCATGGTGTAAAGTGGGAAATAAGGTGTCAGTGAAAGTTCCATTGGTCGAATGGTTTAGTAATCTTGTGGGAAATACAGAAGTTCAGGAAGAAAGGTCAGAAATGCAAACCAACGGTTTGGGTGTAGAACACTCAGGTCATCCAAGGTTCTGCGATTTAGAGTCAGTCAGAAAGTCAAACGGTTCTTAGCCAGTTCAAGGCAACCAGTTAAAGAAAAACACAGCATGGGAGAGGCCACCTTCATCAAGAATGCCACAAACTAACCACCACATTTTAAATTGACAAGATTTTTCTTTGATTTGAAACAGGGGCAGAAAATTCCATTTGTTTCGGAGAAACCTTCCGTAAAGAAAGCAAGTACCAGACATGTTCGACCGTAAATCCTTAGGACCCTCCTGGACAATGGGACCTAGTTAAAATGAAAAATATTCATGCGTAACAAGATATAGCATAAGTTTTACCTTGAGGAAATATAAGTTGGCCTTAAAGTTTCATGCTTAGGATAGGATTCAATTAGAAATTTTCAGGACCCTCCTGAATAATGGGACTTAGCTTTAAGACCTCCATTAGATAACAAGATTTAGCGTAAGTTCTGCCGTAGGGAAATATAATTTAGCCTTAAAGTTGTCACTCTTAAGATGAGATTTGATTTTAATTTTCAGGATCCTCCTAAACAATGGGACTTAGCTTTAAGACCTCTATTAGATAACAAGATTTAGCATAAGTTCTGCCATAGAAAAAAATAACTTAGCCTTAAAGTTGTCACTCTTAAGATGAGATTTGATTTTAATTTTCAGGACCCTCCTGGATAATGGGATCTAGTTTTTTAATTCTTAGAGATATTAGGTAACATTATTCAATTAACACTCACAGATGTGCCCAGCTACCAAACTGGGGTAGAAAAATTTCTTTGTTTTGCCTATTTTGTTGTAATTAGGCGCCCACCTGGAGAGCAAAGGAAAATAACACGAGTTTCGAGAATAGAAAGCAGTCCAGGTTCAAGCAATCAGGCACTCACTTGTAGAAACAAGGGAGGACAGTTCAAAGAAAAAGCAGTTTTAAGAAACAGACAATTCAGGTTCAAGCAATCAGGTACCCACCTGTAGAAACAAGAGAAGGTAGTTCAAAGGAAAAGGAATCGTAAGAGGAAGTAGTTCAAGTTCGGCAATCAGGAGCCCACCTGGAGAACAAAGGGAAAAACAAATCAACTTCCGAGGGAATACGATTAGAGTGTAGGTAATCAGGATCCCACCTAGAGAACAAAGGGAGAGCGATTCAAGTGTTGGGAATCAGGAGCCCACCTGGAGAACAAAGGGAGAAGCAATTCAAGTGTCGGTAATCAGGAGCCCACCTAGAGAACAAAGGGAAGCAACAATTCAAGTGTCGATAATCAGGAGCCCACCTGGAGAACAAAGGGAAGCATCAGTTCAAGTTCGGCAATCAGGCGCCCACCTGGAAAATAAAGGGAAAACAAGTCAAGTGTCGGAGGAAAGGAAGATAATTCAAATGTTGGTAGTCAGGCACCCACCTGGAGAACAAAGGGAAAGCAGCAATGTTCGAAGGAAGATGATTCAAGTTCAGCAATCAGGTGCCCGCCTGAAAAACAAAGGGAAAGAACCTCAGAATTCAATTCAAGTCAGCAACAAAGGAATTTCACCTAGAGAGTACGAGCCAACAGAGCAACAAGAACTGCAAGATCAAGTGTGAAGATGTAGATAGGATTTTTATAATTCATAGATCATAGTTTAGTCTAGCTTCTTTTATTTTGGCTTGGTGTAATAAGGGGTTCAACAAGCAGTAGCAGCAACAACAACAGTGAAATCACAACTTTTTGGTAGTCCCAACTACTGTTGATACCCAATTTTTCCTATATATTTTTTATGCTCAAAATACTTTCAAAATAGCATGTGTATGCATATATAAGAATGCCCAAGTATTTTGGTATTTTTCCCAAATTTTTAAAGATTTTCAAAACCAATTTATTGTCTATTTTAACAGTACAAAATCCAATAATTATTTTTGAAATTATCATTTTGGTGAATAATTTATTTCCATCCTCATAGTTACACCAAAACATAATTAACGTGGTTTTTGCATATTTTTACAAATTCATTTGATATTTTTAAGCTAAATTACATAAAATTGCAATTATGGCCTATATTACGATTAATAGCGTTTTGCAATCATAAAATCATTTCCAGCATTTTTAGATTAATGTTTATATATTATTAATTAGCTAGGTTCATTTAATTTGTTTTTTAAATCATTTTACTATTTTTTATAAATAAAAAAGGGTAAAACTGGTTATTTAACATGTAGCCTCAGTTCATTTCAATTATAGCCCCATTACATTTCAATTTTAGCCTAAAAGGTACCCAATTTCAAACTCAAATTCGGACGACCCAGTTCTTATTTTTACCCGACCCCTTAACCCGTTTTCAAACCCGTTCGGATTTCCTTTTAAATCCTGGCCGTTGATCATTTTGATCAACGACCCTGGTTCACCCTTTCCTTTTTTAATCCCCTAACCCCTCTAACCCTAACCCCATTTGCACTATGACGCCGCCTCAGAATCCCAAAACTCTCTCAAGACTCTCAAGGTCCTTCGGAACCCTATCCTCCTCCTACCTTGTTCCACCGTGTTTTCACTGGAGTCCATGGCTTCTCAGGCCATGGACAGCTTACACTCACCTCCTCCGGCTATGGCATGCCTGATGCTCGAAGGTTCGAGGCCAGACCTCGAAGGTCTTCACTCAGACCTTCACCGATTCGAAGATTCTGGCCATCTCCGGCCTTGCTCCGGCATACCATGGTGTTTTGAGCCTGATTCTGACCTCTCTGACTCAGATCGGTGACCTTTTCAAAGCTTTTTCTAGGGTTCTTCTGAAATCCTAACCCGTCAAGGTTTTCCCCGATTTTTCTTTTAGATCTGTTGTGTATCTATGCTCTACTTGAGTGTTCAAATGATTTCCCTAACTTTTCTTTCAAAAATTACTTTCCGAAGCCTCTTTTACCATCTAGGGTTTTCTGAAAATGCATAAGTGTTTATCTAACTTTCTTCTCCTTTTCTTTTGTATGTATTTGCCTCTACTGTGTTCTTATGTTTTCCTTCTACCACGTATGTTCCTATACCGTGCTTTCTATATTCCGTTCTTGTATGTTCTGCTATTGTGTTTTCTACACTAAGTCCTTGTATGATTTTCTACTATGTTCTACTATTTTCTTCTACTATGTTCTGGTATGTTTCACCTACTGTATTTTTATATCGTGTTCTTAAGTGCTCTTAGTATTTTTCCCTTCTACTGAACATTGTTTAAGCCTATTCTAAAAGGATCTTATTAAGCATGCTTCCTTCTACTGTTCTTATCAGTTTCTCATCACGTTTCGAATTAGTTTCTTTACTCTGTTGCTTTGAACTCTTCTAAACTCTGTTACTGGATTTTCCACTGATTTTGCGATGGCATGATAATTTTTCTTTCATACTTAACGTGTCTGTATGCTCTTTATATGTGATGAACCTTTCTGTAAAAGGGCTTTCCAACTTGTGATTGATTCGGAATCCCTTTTAATAGGCCTAATTGATTGCTACTAATTTTCCTTAAGTTAAAATCTTTCCTCTCTTTCTGACTTGGTTCATTGGTAATGTCGAATCCCTGATTCCTTGATTTACTAGGTACTAATTGATTTACTGTGTTCTTGCCTTATTTGGGCTAACCGTATATTTTAAAATTTTCTTTCCTTAGTTAAACCCCTATGTATTTACCCCTAATTTCCTACTTTACACAAGATGTTTACTTGATTCTCTTTCCTTAACTTATTGTTGTCCATTACCGTTTGAGTTTGAACTCCTTAATTAAAGGAAGTTCTTATGTTGATTGATTATAATTAATACATAGTTCCATAATTACTATGATTCTTCCCTTACTCTCTACCTGTTTTCCAAGCTATAAATACTCGACTCTTTTTCTTTTCACGACGGAATACATTTTCTGAGCTTCACTTAATTCTCACAACCCCTTCTAAAACTTTATGCACTTTGGCTTTCTCAAGACTTCTGCTTTCATTTGTTTTTCCTAAAACTGGCATGTCCTAGTTTTGATTCTAGCATCAACCCCAATGTGTTTACTTACCCGTTTTTATGTCCATGCCTACTTTACTGCTTTGTAGAGATCAACTTCAATGATAGTATGCTTATGTCTTGCTATCTGTTACTGCAATGAATACCATTCCCCATACCCCTTTATGTGCTTGAGCTGTGGTTTAAGACATGACAATACACAAAGTTATTGTCCATGTAATAAAGCTGGATCCTATGGATCCTAGGCTCTTTCAATTTCCCATACCCCATTCCCTCAGGTGTGTTGAGTTGAGGTATAGCCTGGCAGCATCCAAGTTGCTGTCCAGGGCTAAACCTGACCTTCAATAGGTCCTAACTCTCTAATTTTTAGCTGACAGGCTGGTCAGGGGTGTGCCAGCACTCCTAATTGTTGGGCATGACCACCAGCCTGCATTGGCATTCCCTAGTTCCCCTCTATTGCACCTACACCTATTCCTAGAACCTTAAGTTCTGCCCCTCTCTTTTGAGCCTTGCTTTGGGACCTTGAGTTTCCTCTGAACTTGGACATTTGAGGGCTGCCCCTTCCACACTGCACTATAATCTAAATCTGCAACATATTTGGGGTGTAAGCACTGCCTGGAGTTCCTGAAACTCCTTGGATCTCTGAAACACCCCAGATAAGAGAAGGCTTTGGAATCTGATCTTTGGAAGTTGGTTTATTTCATATTTTTCAGACCTGGGGTCTGAATTAGGCTCTCCATGGTTGGAATCTTTAATTTCTAATATATTTTTTCTTGTTCATTCTGGTCTGTAATAATCTTGTAATAAACACTTGGGGTCAGCTAGTGGAAAAGGGTAGGGAACTATGCATGCAATGGGTAGATACCATGTTCATAGGGAATTACTATACTTCTGAAATGCTGCACTCATATAGATACCATGTTCATAGGGAATTACTATACTTCTGAAATTCTACACTCATGTAGATACCATGTTCATAGGGATTACTTTTTTTTTCTAAAGTTCTGCAAATCACTGAAACTCTGCATTCTCATATAGATACCAGGTTCATAGGGAATTACTATACTTCTGAAATTCTGCATCTTCATATAGACACCATGCCTATAGGACTTTCTGCATTCTGCATCTGTCATTAGGCAAACCTATTATAGGATTTAAATACCTAATCAATTGCATGTAGACAACCTGCCTATAAGATTCCTGCATAAGCAATAACAGTGCTCAAATCAGAAACACCTAGAAAGCATGTCTATAGGAGTTGTTAAATTAACCTGAATCATCAACTCGCTTATAAGCCTAAAATCAGTAGCAATAATGTTTAACGCCTGCAGATCTTATGTCTCTGTAATTGACAATTCTTTTTCTGCAATCAGTTTACTTCTTTATTTCTGAAACTAATAGATATCATGCATATAGGTTCTGTTTAACGCCTAGGCAAGCCTTAGGGTAAAATTTTATAATTGCATCAGTTTTGATAATTACAACCAGCAGGAAGGCCTAATTCGGACTTCTTATCTAAAAAATATGTGATAAATTAGCCACCCTTCCAACGTTAAGTTTAATACAGACCAAACCAGTATTTGTAAGTCATACTAAATAATCTGCTGCTTTGAATGAGGACACCGACTTGAGCATTAACTGCTATTTGTTTCCTTTTTAACTACTATCTGTTATTGCTTGTCGCCTAGATTTTTATCCTTTTGAAAACTCCGCAAAAGCCCCAACTCCCTTCCCTTTAGTATTAGTAGTCTCATATGCCTCCAGGACTGATAGGATTGGGACGGGTAATAGCATTCAATAAGTAACGATACCATTTTGCGCTTTAACACCTTAATAGGGTGGGAAGGGTAGATATGGATATGATGACCGATGCGCTAATATCACGTGCGACCTCTCTTATGAGGAGTGATTGCTGGGTATTTCATTGAAGTGATCCATACTAATCATAAACTTAGGACCCCCCTCCCTTAATGTGCTTTCATCTTTTCTTGTAAAATTATTCAAATCTTTTTTTAAAAATTTCCGCACTCTCTACTTACCTTCGAAAGTTTTCAACCTGATTGCAATGTTATATGCGAATCCTTATTTGAGCCTTGATTGTTTACTTGTAAAGTCACAATTGTAACATGGCCGGGAACCACACTAGTGGATCTTGAGGGGTGCCTAACACCTTCCCCTCAAGATAATTTCTAGCCCTTACCCGAACACTGGTTTTCCAACTCAAACTCTTCTAATAAAAAAGTGTCCTAATGCACTATAATCATTAGGTGGCGACTCTTCAAATTTCGAAACCCAATTCTCGAAAGAGAATAGAGTTGTCCTTCCCAATGTCGTATTCCTGATTTCTGACCCCACGATTAGAGAAAAAGGGGGCGTCGACAGCTACCGAAACTTCCGTAACTACACTAACCTGATTCCTTTATAGCCAAGGATATGTAGGCAACCTCGGAAGCAGGGTGCAGTCTAATCTTTCTAAAATGCTTCCCACAAAGTATTCAAACGGGCAAAAATCGCTCGTATCCACTCACTCTATCTTTGCACAAAAACTCTTCATGTTTCCGAACAAAGAGGGGCAGCTGTGAGCACGTGATTTTTTCCCTATATGAATCGCTCCTATAAAACCAAAGAAAATAGATTTTTTCCAATTATTTGCCATTTTATAGGTTTTTTGTAGGATTTTTGTTTAATTGTTAGCATTTTTGTGCATGTTTAAGTTTTATTTAATTCATGAAAAATACAAAAAAATACTATGCACTTGCATTTAGGATTTATTTCTACATTTTTAGGTTAATTAGTAAATTAGTTATTTTATAAAAATAAAAAAATCACAAAAATAACTCACTTTGCACTTTAACTTTTTAATTTTAAATTTCATAGTTTTTCTTTTAATTTAGGATTTAATTAATTTTTGTAAATACTATAACGGGTAATTAGCTTAATTTTGGTTTAAGAGTTAATTTAGGTTTTGATCTAATTTGAAAAGAAAAAGAAAATTGAAAATTAAAAGGAAAAGAAAAGAATCAAAAGAAGTATGATTTTTGGGCTATTCCAATTGAATTTACCCAGGGTCAATCCATTTTCCCCAAAAACCTATTCAGTCTAGCCCACAACCCACGCCTTTACCCGGTTCAAACTATCCGGTGTTAAGACAATCCAAACGACGTAGTATAGGGCCAATACTACGCCGTTTGGAGTTTGTTTGTTTTAATTTAATCCTGGCCATCCATTTGACTTCATCTAACGGCCAATGAACCCCCCCATCTTAAATAAAATTATCCGAACCCCTTCAGTTTAATCTCGTACCCCTTCACTTCACCTTCTTCATCTCAGACCAAACCCTAGCGCCACCTCAAATTCCTCACCCTCTCCGGTGGCGGCGCTACCTCAAACCCCCACCAAATTTACACCCCATAACCCCTGACCTATCCTCTTCCCAAACCTGGAACAGTTTCCCTCGAATCCCTCTCCATACGCTCAAATTTTAAATCTAAGGTTGAACCCTAATTTGCTTCAGAAATTAAAGTGTTTTATGGTTTGGTTTGAGTTCAAGTTTATACTGATCAATTGTTCTTAATATTGAGTTTATCTCATTTCAAGCCTCATCGAAACCCTAAACCTGGTCGAGATGTCTTGCACTATTTGGTTCATGCATGTGAGGTTGATTTCACCGTTGTTTCTTCCTTTCTCTGGTGAGTCGGTTGTTTTCTCATTTTTGATTAATCCGTTAATTTAAGTATGTTCATCTGAGAGTCCTCCTTGTTCTAATCTTTTAATTAAGGTTAATTAGGATTTGTTTAAAATTGTTAATCTGGTTTAATTCTAGTTTATTTAGTTGTTTGTTCAGTCATGTTTTGATCTCGAAATCTTGTAATTCTGGATTTACTTCTTTCTTCTTTTTCTGAACCACTGAAGTTGACTTATGATTTGGGCAATGTCATTTGATTGGGATTTGGGGTAATTTCTGACCTGGTTTCAAGGGAAGCCCTTTCATTTTTTGGTTTGGGTCCTGGGTCAGATTTGACCCATTTGATCTTCTGAGGGTAAATAACAGGGTTTTAAAGGGTAGTTTGGGAATTTTAGACAAAAGAATCTTGTGTAACTGAATAGGAAATTGCTAGAAAGGTGGGGTTTGGGTTTTAGTTTGACAAGCAAGATGGAAAATCAGGTTTAAAGTGAACAAATTGGAAATCAAAGAAGGGGTAATGGGTAAAAATAGAAACCATTTCTGTTGCCCTAGAGGCTTTCTATAAAAAGTCTTGTTTCTTTCTTCTCAAGTCAGATTTTAGAGAATACACAAATTCAGAAACGACTGAAAAAACACTTTTAAAAGAGTACTGAACTTTCTGCTTTCTTGGTTCAAAATTAGTTTAGGGTATACTTTCATTCTCCTTAACTTGAAACCTTCAAGAATCTCTGGTTCATTCTGGGTTTAAAATGGCTTAAAAGGACTGAGTCTCACGGTTGTTTAGCTTGTGTTGGTGCTGCTGATACTTTGTTGCTGTTTTCTCAAACTTCAAGCTTATTTTTCCTTGTTGTTTTTGCTGCAACCAGGTACTTTTGGACCCTATGAGTGTATGAGATGCTTATTTGAAGCTATATGATCAACTTGAACACTTGTGGATGAGTGAGAATTTGCTGAATGTTAAGCTTTGCATTTTTTGAAGATCCTTCATGTTTTCTTTTCTTTCATTGAGTAGTTTACCATGGGATCTATTATATTTATGTTATTAGCAGCACCTTTTGGGGTTATGTTTAGAATCTAGTTTAGTCACTTTGGTTTTCATTGAGTTGAACTACTTTCTTCATGTATTTAATATGGACTGTTGCAGCATGGACTGATTTAGATGGGTAACATTTTTTTTGTGAGATTTGATTGAATTATTTCGAGCTAGCAATCAGTCAGTCCACAATGAGTTCTTGTCATAGTATTGCTATTTTAGGAGTTGATGTTAATATCCAAACAAATTTAGGAATTACTATTGTATTTTGATATTTAGTTGAATGTTTAAAGTATTCTCCTGTTAGATTCACTAAGTGTGTGAACTCAATTTTGATGAATAGTAGATCTGATTTCCAAATGCCAATGATTTGTGTGAGCATGAAATGTTCCGTTTTTTTGCAATTTAGATTTAAATGATATAGTAAGTCTATTATTTGGGTCTTTGATAAAATCAATTAATCTAATGTGAATTAAGGCTTGACTAATCTAAGTGTAATGGATGCTGAAAGGCTGGATCGTATCTTTAAACAGCTGGGCCCATTAAATGGCCCAAGACTGCCCAGCTAGATCAGGCTTGTCCGTTTCAGGCCTTTTCCCCAAATGCATAGTTCTTTGTCATTCTTTTATAATTTGGGTCGTCTGAGTTTCACAACTCCAAGAACTCGTACCTGGCCCAATTCTGAGTCCCATTATATGCGATGGTTTGTTAACACATATGATTTTATTTTTCTTGGTTAAATGGAGAAGGTTTTCAATGCTGGGTTTCATGCTGAGCCCAGTCGGCCCTTGTATTCCATTCCAGGAGTTTCAATTAGCAATTGGGCCTGCTTCTAGTCTAGACCCTTTCAAACAACCAAATACCTAGATTTCTTTTAATACTAGTCCTTTAATTATTAGGTTAGCTTGAACAATTTGGATAAAATAAATTCAATTTCCTTTAAGCCTTCTTTAATTAATTAGACCCTTTTAAGCTAGATTGGGGTGTGCCATGTTACCAAAACCAATAATATTATGGCCCTCAAAGATTAAATTAAGAAATCATTTTCAAAAGAAGTAATTTGAGGCGTGCCATGCCAAATAAAATCCCAAAACCCATGGCCCTCATTTTAATTAATTTTAACTCCTTAAAAATCAAGGTGTGACATCAATTGAATTTTCTACGGCCCTCGCAAACCTTCTTATTAATTTGAAATCTCGTAGTTTCTTTAGGTACGCTATTTAAATTGATTTCCTTTTATTTATTAAATTCGGGTGTGTATTTCATGTGACCCAATTTCAATTCTTAACAACGTTAAATAGAACGTGTCACGAACTGCGGGTGCATTTCATGTGGCGTGGTTCGAGGCATATTTTTTATAACGTTGAATATTCTTAAATCATTCTAAAATATTTAAAAGTGGTTAATAAGTTAAAAATGCACCGGATAATACGCTACTTGTAATAGTTTAAGCGACCGTGCTAGAACCCCGGAACCTGGAAATACCTAACACCTTCTCCCGGGTTAACAGAATTCCTTACCCGTATTTCTGTGTTCGCGAACTGTAAAACAGAGTCAATTTTTTCCTCGATTCGGGGTTTAAATCGGTGACTTGGGACACCATAAATTATCCCAAGTGGTGACTCGGAATTTTAAATAAATAATCCCGTTTCGATTGTCACTTAAATTGGAAAAAACTCCCTTATACCCCTTCCGGATGTAGTAAAAAGGAGGTGTGACAGAGGTCCTAAAATTCCTCCAGGACCATTGAGAAGGGAAATGTAACAGCACGCAATAGAGATCGCTGACTAACACTCACTTTAATGACCACTATGGGGTGGGAAGGATAGATATGGGATATGATGACTATGCGCTAATGTCACGTGTAGCCCCTCATTGAGGAGTGTTTACCGGACATTGTGTGGGGTAATCCCGTAGGATAACCAACCTAGGATCCCTCCTTTCCCAAAATTCCTTGTGTTTTAAACTTTCCTTTATGTATACAATTTGTTCAAAGCCTTTTTCTTATTATTTGAGTTATACAACGTTTAACGTGCTTTACTTATAAATTATTTAATTCAACTATTTATTTGTTAATGGACTAATTCGTAAATACAAGTTCGGTCGGGACCAACAGTTGTGGACCAAGAGGAGTGCCTAACACCTTCCCCTCGAGGTCATTTCGAGCCCTTACCCTGATCTCTGGTAATGCCCAAATTACCTGTTAGGTGGCGACTCTTCAAATACCCAAATTCCCAAAAGGAAATAAGTTATTACCCCCATGAATGTCGAAACCCGGACTTATCTCTCTGCGGAGGGAAAAAAGGGGCGCAATAATGTGTACCCGTTGTAACTTGGCGGTGAGTTGCCCCTTATGCTTTTGGGCCTTCAGCTCCTAGAGTCTCCTTCCAGGTTTTGGGGATTTTAGAAAGATGTTTATTGATGTATTGCTATTATGTCATTCGATTTATGTTTTCTTCATGCTTCGTATCTTGGCGAAGATGTTGGTATTGTATCATGATTTCTAAATCTACATCTGCTGATTTATTTTCATTAATTGATTTAAAAAGTGTTATAAGCGGTTAGTTACTATAATTATTTATTATTAGCTTACCTGATGGCAGAATTGGGAGCCATCATGGCCTATGGTGGGGATTTGGGTCGTGACAACATGGTATCAGAGCACTACGTTCACTTAGGTCTCACGAGTCATGAGCAAGCCTAGTAGAGTCTTGCGGATCGGTGCGGAGACGTCCGTACTTATCTTCAAGAGGCTACAGGGCTGTTAGGAGCACTTCCCTTCTTGATTCCTCATCGTGCGATTTGATTCCTTTAATGCTTATGCCTTCATTTCCTTCCTATTCAATCTTATGCGACGTGAAGCGCTTGTTACACCCCCGATCATTAGAGGTAGAGGCAGATGCAGAGGCAGAGGCCAAGGGAAGGCCAAACCTCCTGTTGGGGCATGAAGGCATCCTAGAGTAGCTCTAGTGGCACAACCAGTGCATCATGCAACCGAACACTAACACTAGCCTGCAAGACTGTAAGAGTACCAAAAGAGATATGCATTTACACAACTTGGTCGTGACAGGGCCTGACTGTACCCAAAATGATTAGAACACATTCTTCAGAACCTATAGACCCTTGAACAGCTACCCTAGAGGAGTGGATAGCAACAACCAACAGCTAAATCATGAACCTACTAGGGATGGGCGTCACCAGGTCTATCTGTATTTGTGGGTATGAACATAGCAGCCAAAAAGAACAGGCGTTTGCACGGAAAATGCAATGAGTATGCAATCCTAAGAAAGCATGTAAATCAGAGATGTAACATAAGTGTTATAGTTGTAGGCTTTCAACTTGGGTATCGAAGACAAGGCAACAAGTGGCATAAACTATAGAAGCCATAAACTTACAAGGATGCAACTATATGAAGAGTTAGGACATTCGTTAAGTCTGTGCATCAAATTCAACAAAATATTACTTATCCCACCCAGCCTCATAGAGGACTTAATAAAGTTTATTTCTTTTATCATTTTGTACCTTGCCTAAGGAGGTCCCGATTATACCTGGCCTCAAGATATTTCGGTCGTACCTGGAAACATGAATCTTAGTAGTGTCTTTTACCACATCATTCCATACCCGGCCTAATAGAGAGCTCGGTCGTACCTGGCTACATGAGGTCTCGGTAATGTATCATATTGTATATCTTCGTACCCAAGTGATCACTAGTTGCACAATAGGTTTCATACCTGAACATATATAGCACGACTCGATAAGGTAAACTAGATACATATACATATATAATTTCAATGAAATATTATTTTCAAGGTAAAACAAGTTTAGACTCAGAATGAATTATGAACTCCTACAATAGGATACCAATTCCAACATTTTAGACCTTGAAAGAAATGCTACCAACAAAATTGTACAAGGACAGAACAACGTTATAGAGAGGGGCATAGAACTACCCTACCTTTTAGTGCATGAATCATTTAGAAGGAAGATAGACATAGACTAACTCATGTCAAGAAAGAAATTGCCCTACATGCCTTGTTCAAGAACTAACTACGCTTCTATGGTGGTTAACTTTGGCTCTAATGAATCTTCAGAATCAATACTACCTGATGATAGATGTTAGAACAACGATTCCATGTTTCTTCAAGCTAAATCCTAATAGAACCATCTTCTGGTTCAATTTAGTCAATTTTGAAACTTCAAAGGAGATTTGAGAGCGCTTTGGGTGAGTTTTAGTGAGTGATACTCCTAAAAAATGAAGAGAATGATCCTCACTGCCTTTATATACATGTACCAAGCATAGGAAACTCCATAAGCTCCGTATGAATAAATGGGTTGCCCCGCCCTGGTTACAGCACCCAGCAAGCCAACTGTCGTTAGCCTACTAAAACATGTCATCATCTTTCGACCCCTCTACCTCTATATGTGTCACTGGCCGATTGGACGCATTAGAGGTCAAATTTACCAAGCTTCACTTTATGTGTGGGGTGTAACATCATCCCCCCCTTCGGAACATTCGTCCTCGAATATTGAATCGTGGCCTATCATGATGGTCTCATTGTTGTCTCCTATAGTTTGGAATAAATGCGGGTACCTAGATTTTATATCTTCTTCAGCTTTCCTTGTCATTTCTTCCTTACTTTTGTTCCAAATTACTTTAACTTAAGCCACTTCTTTAGTTTGTAGCTTACAGACTTGACGATTTAGAATAGCCACCAAAACTTCATCGTATGATAGATCTTCTCTAACTTTAATATCTTCAATGAGGGTGACGTGGTATGGATCACTTAAGAATATTCAATTATAGAATCGTGGAATACCGAATGTACTGTTTCTAGTTTCCAGGACAATTCAAGCTTATATGCCACTTGGTCGACCTTCTGAATAATTCTGTATGGTCTGATGTACCAGGGGCTGAGTTTTCCCTTCTTACCGAATCTCATCACGCCTTTCATAGGTGACACCTTCAAGAATGTCTAGTCTCTCACAGAGAACTCCAAATCTCGATGTTGGTTATTCGAGTAAGACTTCTACCTGCCTTAAGCAGTCAATAGTTGATTTCGAATTGTTTTCACCTTTTCCACAACATGTTGCATCAATCCAGGGCACAATAACTTGGTTTCACCAACTTCGAACCAGCCGATAGGAGATCTACACTTCCGTCCATATAGGGCCTCACTGCCTTTATATACATGTACCAAGCATAGGAAAGTCCATCAACTCTGTATGAAAAAATGGGTTGCCCTGCCCTGGTTACAGCACCCGGCAAGCCAACTATTGTTAGCCTACTAAAACATGTCATCCTCTTTCGACCCCTCTATCTCTTTATGTGTCACCGGCTGATTGGATGCGTTAGAGGTCAAATTTACAAACCTTCATTTTATGTGTGGGGTGTAACATCATCCCAGCCTTCGGAACATTCATCCTTGAATATTGAATCGTGGCCCATCATGATGGTCTCATTGTTGTCTTCCAAAGTTTGGAATAAATGAGGGTACCTAGATTTCATATCTTCTTCAGCTTCCCATGTCATTTCTTCCTTACTTTTGTTCCAAACTACTTTAACTGATGCCACTTCTTTAGTTCGCAACTTATAGAGAATAGCCACTAGAAATTCATCGTAGGATAGATGTTTTCTAACTTGAATATCTTCAACAAAAGTGATGCGGTATGGATCACTCAAGAACTTTCAAATCATAGATTCGTGGAATATCGGATGCACTGCTTCCAGTTCCGGGGATAGTTCAAGCTTAAATGCTACTTGGCCGACCTTCTGAATAATTCTGTATGGTTTGATGTACCGAGGGATGAGTTTTCCTTTCTTAGCGAATCTCATCACGCTTTTCATAGGGGATACCTTCAAGAATGTCTAGTCTTCATAGAGAACTCCAATTCTTGCTTGTTATTCGAGTAAGACTTCTGCCTGCTCTAAGTGGTCAATGATCGATTTCAAATTGTTTTCACCTATTTCACAACGTGTTGCACCAATCTAGGGCCCAATAACTTGGTTTCACCAACTTCGAACTAGCCGATAGGAGATCTACATTTCCGTCGATATAGGGCCTCATACGAGGCCATCTAAATGCTAGCATGCTAGCTATTGTTGTAAGAAAATTCGGTGAGTGGTAGATGATCCTCCAAATTTCCCTTAAAATATAAAATACAGTCTCATAACATGTCCATGAGCATTTTAATAGTGAGCTCTGCCTAACCGTTTATTTGTGGATGGAAAGATATGCTAAGGTTGATCCTTATTCCCAATCCTTTTTGGAATGATTTCCAGAAGTTAGCTGTAAACTGGGCACCTCTATCTAATATGATCGAAATCGGAATCCCGTGGAGTTGAACTAATTACTTAATATACAACTTAGCAGAATCTTTAGCCAAGAAAGTAGCCTTTATTGGTAGGAAATGAGCTGACTTGGTGAGTCGAACCACAATGACCCATATGGAATTGGATCTTTGACGTGGTTGTGGTAATCCTTTAACGAAATCCATATTGATTACTTCCCTTTTTTCTAGGTTGGAATTTCTATGTTTTGCAGCAACCTTACTGGTTTCTAATGTTAAACCTTAACTTATTGGCAATTTAGACACCGAGTGATGTATTCGGCAATGTACCGCTTCATGTCATTCCACAAATATAGCTATCAAAGATCATGGTATATCTTGGTTAACGCCGGATGAACAAAATACCAGGACTGATGGATTTCTACCATGTTCTATTCTCGGAGTCTTCCAGCATCAGGCACAAATAGCCGATCTCCATATCTAAGGACCCCATCCTCGGATAACTTGAACACTTGCTTCTTTTGGGAGAGAGTGTTTTCTCTTATCTTTACCAAAGTTGTTCATAGAACTACCGTGCTTTTACTTCAGCTACTAACGAGGACTCGACAGTATTTCAAACTGTGGCTCCTCCGTCACCAGTGTCAAGCAATCGTACACTTAGGTTTGTCAACTGGTACAAGTCTTTAATCATCTCTAACTTCTGCTCCTCCACATTCCGCTTACTGCCCATAGATTTCTGATTTAACGCATCAGCCACAACGTTTGCCATCCCGGGGTGGTATAAAATATCCACATCATAGTCTTTTAACAATTCAAGCCACCTCTGTTGCCTCAAATTCAACTCTTTTTGCTTGAATATGTACTGCAAGCTCTTGCGATCAGTGAATATGTCAACATGAACTCTAGTACAGATAGTGAAGCCATACATTTAAAGAGAAAATGACATATGCTAGCTCCAGATCATGGGCTGGATAGTTTTGCTTCCACAGCTATCTTGAAGCATATGCAATCACTTTCCCGTGTTGCATTAGTATGCTGACTAAGACCACTCTAGAGGCATCGCAATATATGACGTACCCCTCGGGTCGTTCAGGAAGAGTTAAGACTAGTGCATGTTAACCTGTCCTTCAATTCTTGGAATCTTTTCTTACAAATAGTGGTCCACCAGAATTTAGCTGCCTTGTGCATCATCTTTGTTAATGGAGCGGCTATAGATGAGAAATTTTCCACGAACCTTCACTAGTAACCGGCTAAGCCCAAGAAGCTGCGTACCTTAGTAGGGTTAATGGCCTTGGCCAATTCTTAACTGCTTCTATCTTTGGATTATCAACCTTGATACCCTCAACGGATATTATATGCCTAAGAAAGGTTACCGAGCTCAACCAGAACTCGCACATGGATAACTTGGCATACAACTTGTGATCCCAGATTGTGCGCATGACCTTCTACAAATGCTCTACGTGCTCTTCCCCTGATCAAGAGTACACCAAAATATCATGAATAAATACGATCACAAATATATCCAAGAATAGTCTGAATACTCGGCTCATCATATGACCAAACGCGTAAGAGCCACTATCACCAGCCTAAAATCTGAAAACTTGAGGGTCAAAACAAGCTCAGTCGTAACCCGATTCGGAGACTGGATCCAAAATAGTTAATCAAATATGCCTAAGTGCAAAAGCGTAAGAGCCACTGTTGCCAGCCCACGTACATTAAAAGACCGCATCAGCCCAAGGTGTAAGAGCCATTATTGCTAGCCCACATACACTAAAAGGTCGCATCGACCAAAAGCGTAATAGCTACTATCGACAGCCTAAAATTTGTCCATTCGAATGTCAAATAAGCTCGAGTCGAGCGCCTGATTCAGGGACTGAGCCCAAAACAGGTGGCTTAAATATGCCTAAGAGCGAAAGTACGTAAGAGCCTACGGGCCAGTCCAAAGAGCCCCAGGGCCACATCACTACTCTGAGGGAAAAATTCCTACCAATGTAAAAACCAGCTCGCCTGGTCAAAATGAAGACAGAAAAATATACGAAAGGAGTACAGTTGCAAGCTTTTCTTTCATACACATTCAAGAAATGCAACTTCCAGCTACAAACATGCTTTGAAATGCTACATGCAGATGACAAAATCTATGCCCTCCCCTTAGGGGTTACGGCTTGCCGTTCTTATCCTCGCTTTCCTCAGCATCATGCAAAAGCAACCAAGCATCAGGCTCATCCGCCCTTGCTAGTGCCAATTCTTCCGAGAGGGCGAAACCCCTATCACGGATCTCCTCGAGGGTCTTTCTTCGAGACTTGCAATGAGCATGTTCTTCAATCCTCCCTTTGCGTTCGAGGATCCTTCTCATATCGGCTTGAGCATCGGTAGCATCCTTTGAATAGATCGCCATCTCCTAGTCAGCCTTAGTCCGGCTCATTGCAGTTTCTGCCCAGGCATCAACGATCTCAGCCCTGACTTTTGAAAACTCGGACTCGAGCTTTGCAATCATTTCTGTCTAAACCAAAGCATTGCCATGAGCTAGGCAAAGTTGAGCTTCTAAAGCAGGAAATTTGGCTAGAGCATCCTTCCCCCTTAAAGCCTAAGCCTCCTCCCGAGCTTTCAATTCATCACGCTCACGCCTGGCCCGACAAACTTCATCTCGAAGGTGTTCTAGGGCCTCCATCGTTTTCTGCAACTGAAATAAACTAAGTATTAGCCCCAGGATCCAGGAGGCGAAATGCACACTCACCCGGGATAGAGAACTACCTGCTCCTTCAGGTGGTTTTCTTAATTCAAGCTCTAGCCCACCTCATACTGCAAATGTACCAACTCGACTTCTTTTTCACCACAAAGGAGCCTCAGGGATCTCTCCTCACCCAGAGCTTTCCATAGCCTGGCTGCACAACAAAGCAGTCTGGACTTAAGCTTGTCGAATGCCTGCAAAAGAAAACTTAATAAGGAAGGGAAGGTGCAAAGCTCGAAAAACCTGTGCCGAAACTCACCGCAAAATGAAGCCACTGGGTTTCCTCGAAGGCCAAATTCACACTTGCCAATCCAACCCCTTCGTCCTTGAAAGAGACTGCTCCGGTCGAAGTACGGTTGCTCGATGTATGTGACCCCGGGTTTCTAGTATCTCCCAAAACACTATCAACGGAAAAAGAAGCTGACAGCAACGGAGAAACCCTCTTTTCAGAACCGGGGGCTGCGGACACGACAGGATCGGATGATGCTTCTACTCCGAATCCCTAGTCTAGCTCTGCCTTACTTTGAGCGCCATTGCCCTGTAGAAACACCTCTCTTATTCATTGTTACCGTTCTTCGGCCCGGGAGTTGACAACCCTTTCCCCTCTCCAAAGGAGTGTGACCTCGCCTCAAAAGGCTTTCTGATGCCTACAACAGCAAGATTAATATGCGTAAAGGGGATATGCTTCTCCACATGAAAGAAGGGAAAGGAAAGAATAGCACAACACTCACCATGGTATTTTGCTTCCCATCTGCCCCGGAACAAAGCTCGCCATCTACGCTCATCACAGGTCGAGTGGTTCGCCAATTCTCAGACCAAATCCGGTAGATTAGGAACATCACCCGGCGCCCATAAAACTACTATAGAAGAAGAAAGGAAGGCATGGTTATGAAACCAAGTTCTCGCTATAGGCAAAACCGAGAAAGCGCGAGATGCACCACTTACGGGCGTAATTCCATTCCTCAGGGAATGACATAAGCTCCACGGGGATAATGTTAGTGGTCCGTACTCGGACGAAATGACTCATCCACCTCCGATCTCTATCTTCCTCGTCGTCAACAATGAAGGGCGTGGTCGATCGACATCGCAAGGTTAGCAAACCTCGATGGTGAAAAGGCTAGTACAACCTAATAAGATGACTGGGCAAAATTCAAGCCCCGCCTTCTCCGTGAAAAATCTCACCATCAACACCATTCGCCAAAACAATGGATGGACCTACGCCAAAGTAACCCGATACTCTAAGCAGAAGTCGAGCACAACCCTATCAAGGGGGTCCATTGTGAAAGGATGCATGTACACATTCAAGAACCCATTGGCACGATCCATGATGCCCTCACCTGGGAAAAATGCATGTAACATCACTTCCTCCCCCCATCCGCAGTCTTTTCTCACTAACTCAAGATGCTCTTCTTCTATCAATGAAGTGGTCTTCAAGGCATACTCTCGTTGGCCCTGATGGATAGAGGCAGAGCTCTCCCCTCTCCAGACCCCAACATAGTGGCCATGGCAGCGATGAAATTAAAAAACTAAAAAGCAGGAATATGTGCAAACGCGTTACTACTAAAGTGCCGAAAGGCTGGCACTGAAAAAGAAGGGCAATTGCTTAGAATGATGGAACCCCCGAAAAAGAAGAAACAACCCCATTTATATATGGGAAAAATGGTGATGGTTAGCCTGCCACAAAGCCGGTTAAGAATGCCTTCTCTAGTCTTGAGGTGGTACCCGACCTCGAGGACCTCCATCAGAACAAGGTTAGGCTCTAAGAAGCCAATAACACATTCTCCCGTCCCGAGGTGGTACCTGACCTCAAAGACCTCCATCAGAACAAGGTTAGGCTCTAGGATGCCAATAACACCTTTTCCAGTCCCGAGGTGGTACCCGACCTCAAGGACCTATATTAGAACAAACTTAGGCTCCAGGAAGCTAATAACACCTTCTCCAGTCCCGAGGTGGTACCCGACCTTGAGGACCTCCATCAGAACAAGGTTAGGCTCCAAGAAGCCAATAACACCTTCTCCAGTCCCGAGGTGGTACCCGACCTCGGGGACCTCCATCAGAACAAGGTTAGGCTTTGGGAAGCCAAAAATACCTTCTCTAGTCCCGAGGTAGTACCCGACTTTGAGGGCCTCCATCAGAACAAGGTTAGGCTCCAGGAGGCCAATAACAGCTTCTCTAGTCCCGAGGTGGTACCCAACCTCAAGGACCTCCATCAAAATATGTTAGACTCCAAGAAGCCTTAAATAACATTGCAGATATCATCCTAAACCGGGCAGTCCCTCTACCGGGACATATCTACAATGCCTTAAGATTGCATATATTAAGTTCAAGATAAGTCTCCAAATGCCCCGGATCAACCCTCACTCGGGAACTATTCTCGAAGGTCTAAAGGCTGAGTCTCAGTTTAGGGGTTCGAAGCCCTACTTCTTTTCGACTCAAAGTAAGGGTCCCGACATCCCGAGGTTATCAAATCAATCCAGGTTTGGCCCGAGGAACATCTAAAGATCCCTCGGGAAGCCGTTTTTATCAACCAAAGGCCGGAAGGAATACTCGCACCTGGGTTCAGTATTAGCAACAACAGACAGAGTCGTGCACGTAAAATCTCCACAAATGCAATAGAATACAACAAGCATCAAAGATAAAAATTGATGAAATATCTCTGTATTCATGAATATTCAGTTACAAAAGCCCTCAATGGGTCCTTACATATGATTACAAAAGCCCACGAGGGATCCTTACACAGAAACAAAGAAGCAGGAAGGTGTACATATAGTAAAAGCCTAGGAGCCTAGACTATTCTCAAAGGTGTGTCCTCGGCAGCAACATTTTCGGGCATCATCTCCTCAGGTACACGTCCTCAAAGATAATATCTTTCAAGCACAATCCCCTCGGGAGTCTTATCTCGATTCCCCAAAACGGCATCTTCAAAACGTGAGACGACGAAGAGGAAAGCGATGGAGTAGAGCAAAGTGACACGGAAGAGGCAGGAAGGAATGAAGAAGTGGCTGGGTGAAAAATCTAGCCAGTATGGATTTTTCCAGGCTATTATTGTAAAGCCACTTCTTGAGACTTTGCCCCAGTGCGGGATGCAATAGTTAGTAGATAGCACCACCTTACCCCATGGAAAGCAAAGGGAGTGAGGCGTCGCACCAGGTAAATATGGGAGTTGAGTAGCGGTATATAATCCGAGCCCCCTCTTGAGCAACAATGTATAATCCAAATATTTCCTTGGGTCGGAGGAAATCGTCCCTCTGTTTCGTCGTCTCGAGCCAACGGCGACAGCAACAACAACAACAAAAAAAAAGCAGCATAATCTCGCTCGACCAGAGAAGGTCCTGAAGATAGGCTATAGCATGCTTGATAAAAGTACCGCCATACAATCTTGAGGCCATAGGCCTCAAACATGGTGAACGACTAAGAATAGAGATAGCGAGAAAGGAGGAATGGATATGTACGGGGAGATGCTTGGGTAAAAGGCTGATCCCAGGAGGCCCCCATTTATAAAAAGGGGGCAACATAACTTACGACGCCATTATAGCCCTTGAAAAACGTAATGACAGGCACATCTAATGCGTCCTTGGGAGTTGAATCGATGGCAACATTATGGATCTGAAGAATGAGAAACCGCAACTCGATGAATGGTCTTGAAAAAGTGAAATGACGAAACATTTCGATAATCATGGAGGCTTGCATCATATGTATGATGTTAGCATGGGAAGCCCGAAGAGTGGGATGTCAAAATCGTTTCTTGTCTCTCCTCTATAAGAAACATGGGTACTATCTGTATACGGTAAATGAGAGGAACCAATTTCTCGTTGATAAGACATTACGGAAGATCACTTCGAAGGCTCGAGACCACGAATCGAGTACCCTCTCTTGAGGTCCATCGACACCTAACCTAGGGATAACGAGGCCGCGACCCCAACAAAGATGGGGAGTTTTCGAAGAGTGCAGTCAGGACCGGCAAAATTTTTCAAGCTAGTCTGAAGCTAGTCTAGACCTACATCATGAAGTTAGCCAGCTGTCCCATCCCGATTTCTTTATCATTAATGTATTTTGTTCTATGAAGGGATTCCCCTCCTATATAAAGGGGATCCTCCCCATTTTGTAAACCCGGTTGCTCCGTCTGTTCCATAGGAAACATAGAAGAACATTCTCTTTGCTCTCTCATACACTCTCTTGCTATTATTGCTTTTATTTATTATCTTCATATTTGTTAATCATTTATTATCTATCATTGGCCATAGAGAGCCTACGTTGATTATTTTATAACTGTAGGCCCTACCCCGATCACCCACGATAGCTCATGCCCGAGCCCTGGAATCGGCCTCGAAGCCCCAAATCGACAAGCCCGAGGCCCCGAGTAGCTAGCCTATCATTTTGATTGTAGCTCCCTCCTTAACTCCATTTCATTTTTAGATCTCATACACTTAACATCAGTTGTTTAACAAACTAGAATAAAAATAGATCACATATTTTTAGAGTCCCATCAACAAATTTAATTGTTATTATAATTTTCACGGTAAACAATGTCTGTAAGCCATATTTAGTGGAGTCTTATGTATGAGTATGTTGTGCACCATACTATAAACATGAGGCTACAAGATATCTAGGATGAATACCCTTCTTTATGATCTAGATCGTGAGATATAGATGGGTCGTAAGTATTAGTGAGTAAGCACTTGCTCAAGGATTGAATGAAGAAGCAGGAGAAGGTACCAGTCTGGTGCCACCTGCCTCCTATGGGTCAACATGGACTTCACGATGAGGTTGGAACTTAGGCTTAATAAACAAGACCATCACCCCTAGAATATCATAGAGAAGTTAATGTACCTCATATTCCTCCTCCGGTTGCTACTAACTAAGATTTATATATGAGAACTGCAGTGTAATTGTTAACTCGGTTGGTGGACTCTCAGGACCAACGTCAGGCCACTTTAGATAAAGCAATCAGTACGAGAGTTCGAGATTTCATAAATTTGGACCCCCCTCGTATTCATAGGAACAAATCCAAATGAAGATTCCCAGAACTTGTTAGATCAAATGCAACGAATTTTATGGGTGATACATGCCATTAATACTGAGTCAGTAGAGCTTGCCTCTTACAGGTTGCGGGATATAGCTGTTATGTGGTATTAGACTTGGAAACAGTCTAGGGGATCACTTGCCCCAACAGCAGGATGGAGGGAATTCTCTGAGGCATTCTTGTAGCAGCATTTGCCTGTTGAACTCTGCCGAGCTAGAAAAGATAGATTCTTGCGATTGGAGCAAGGTAATATTAGTGTCCGGGAATACATCATGCAATTTAACTCCTTGGCTAGGTATGCCCCATCGGTGGTGGCTAAGATGAGTGACCGGGTACATCAGTTTCGTGGTCGGTTTGGGCAACATCTGATAAACGAATGTACCACAGCTTCTCTGAACCCAATTATGGATATTGCTCATATTTAGGCCTATGCACATAAATTAGAGGATCACAAGAGGATACAACAAGCTGCTCGAGAACATGACCAGGGTCAATTTAAAAGTGCCCAGTCCACGGGAGAAACATGAGAGTTTCGAGGATGGTTTATGTTTAGATCCCCATTTCTTTGGTAGTCACCTAAATCGGTGGCTACCATTCCATCACAGTCTTATGTCTAGTATCGAGAACAGACCACTTATTCCAGTCAAGGCAAGAACTTCTGAGGGTAGAGTTCACAGAACAGTGGGGATCCTAGCAGAACGAACCCCCGATGCCACGTTGTGGCCGATGTGGTAGGAATCATTTTGGGAATTGTCACCATGATTTGGATTTGTGTTATTCTTGTGGACATCCCTTTCATATCATGCATTTTTTCTAGATGAAAAATTGGGGTGGCGTGATACCGATATGGGGTCGGTAGCAGCTTGTTCATCGACAACACATCCTCGTGAGTAAGGTATGTAACCAATGACGGGAAGAGGTAGAGGTGGAATTTCCAGCCCAGATGGGCAACAATAGAATCGTATCTATGCGTTGTTAGGTCGTCAAAATATAGAGTCTTCACCAGGCGTGGTCATAGGTATATTATTCATGTTTCTCATTAGAGTGTATACTTTGATAGACCAGGTTCTACCCTGTCGTATATTACTCCATTTATTGCTAGTAAATATGGTAAAGTATGTAAATTTTTATGACAACCATTTGAAGTGTCCACACCTGTGGGCGAGTTCGTAATAGTTAAATGAGTGTATCGAGGTTGCGATGTGATGATTCATGATTAGCATATCTTGGTTGATTTGAATAAATTATAAATGATAGAATTTAATATATTATGGGAATGGATTGGCTGACCTCTTGTTATGCTACAGTGGATTAGTGGAAGAAAGTTGTTCATTTCAACTTTCCAAGAGAGCCCGTTAGCGAATGGAAGGGCGGTGTTGCAGCGCCTAAAAGGAAGTTTATTTCTTACTTTAAGGCTCGTAAGATTATTTTGAAAGGATGTTTCTACCATTTAGTGGGGGTGAAAGAGTGGAGCCAAAACCACCCACCCTTCAGTCTGTTTCGGTTGTCAATGAATTTATTGATATGTTCCCTTATGAGCTCCCGGTTATTCCACCCGAGAGAAAGAAATTGAGTTTGCCATTGATGTTCCACCCGATACGCAGTCGATATTTATTCACACGTACATGATGGCTCTTGTTGAGTTAAAGCGTTTAAAAGATCAGTTGAAGGTCAAGGGTTTTATTCGACCCTGTACTTCCATGTGGGGATCCCTTTGCTATTTGTTCAAAAGAAAGATGGTTCATTGAGGATGTGTATTGATTATCGGCAACTGAATAAGGCGACCATTAAGAATAAGTATTTTCTTCCAATAATTGATGATTTTTGATCCATTGTAAGGCGCTAAGTTTTTTTCTAAGATCAATCTCAGATCTGGGTATCATCAATTAAGATCAAAGAAGAAGTCGTTCTAAAGACAGCCTTTCAGATCAGATGTGGCCATTATGAGTTTCTCGTTATGTCTTTTGGACTAACCAACGCACCAACGGCCTTTATGTAGGCTTTATTTTCCTCTCTTTAAGGACTTTTGAAGTAATTTTTGATTGACTAGTCGTCGTTCGGGAAGAACCTCGATTATGAGCAACTTGCGGCGATGTTCGAGCACCTCGGGAAGTTTGGCTTGGAGGCTGAGTAGCTTGAAGCCTATGATTTGGAGCTGACATGGTCGAAGCTCTTTTACCTATGCCGAGGGTAGCCTGTTTAACTAGTTTTTTTTGAAGTAGACTCGAAGTAATGGCCTGTGATTTTGTAGCGATGGTCGGGTGTCCCCGAGTCGCATTAGTTCGGCTAGTACAACCGTGTGACCGGAGTCACTTGTGTTTGGCTGGAGTCATTTTTTATCCCAAATGAGATAGTTTCGGCATCTATATCGAGGGTATTCCTTTTTAGGGGTCTTACAAGTTCGATATATAGCCAAAACTATGAGATCGGGTTTATGCCTTAAGTAAGGTCTTACAAGTTTCTCATGCCTTCGAGGTCTTACAGTTTTGGATATTTGGTACAAGTATTATTCATGCCTTGCTTGAGGTCTTACAGATATGATCGCTGCCTTATGTAGGTCTTACGAGATCGAGTCTGCCAACTCAGGGTCTTATGGCCTCGGGTTTTGATAAGTCGATGGAGGTGGTGCTTAATGGCAGTCCCCGAGTTGTCGAGAGTTTCTTGTCTCGGGAGCCATTTTTCACAAACTTTGCATTGCCTCGTCGAGGGCTTACGATTTTGGAGATCCCAACCCTGAGGTCGTGCATTGTTTTTGAGATTTTAATGTCAGTCCCCGAGTATTCGGGGTACTTTCGGCGTTAGATATGTTTCGCGTTTTCCGCGTTACCTTATCTGAGGGCTTATGATTTTGGAGCCCCGACCCGAAGGTCATTTAGGTGTTGAATTGTTGACGCTAGTCCCCGAGTGTTTGGGACGTTTTCGGTATATTCTTCAATTATTTTGAGCATGAGATGCTTTGATAAAATATTCTTCAATTATTTGGTATAAGTGTACACGTTTTCGCCATAGGGGCCCGGCTATACGGACACAATTCATTCGGTTTAGCCCGATACATCATTTTCCTATAGGGACCGGATTCGGCGTCTCTTGGCTTTTTCGAGCGGATGACCTTTGGGAGAGGGGGGGATACCCCTCAGTGTTCGAGGTTGATTGCAAAAGAAGCCTCAGACACTTGTTGAGTCTCCCTTAGGTAGCATGCGGATGTTGCCTCGTTAAAAACTTTGCGGGTAAAACCCTTTTCGGGATAAAAACTCGATTAAAGGAAAAGAGTGCAACAGATGCTTTAAAACCTCAAGGTCTTCGAGTTGGGTTATCGTTTTGATTGCTTCGATCGGGCGCCTTCATAAAGGTTAGTCTGGAATACAAAGTGAAAAGATGAATGGTTATACCTTAGTGTGAGACGCGACGACGATGTTTTGAGGACCGATATGTTCCAATCACTCGAGATGAGGAAGCGGTACAGTCCTTTATTTCGTTCAATTGGGCTTAATTGGGGGTGTGGCTTGATTACCTTTTAGCTCTTTTGCGAGCAGAGGTATGGGCACCGGTGCCACATCGTGCACCGCGAACATTTCCCTTACAGCATGTTGTTCCCCGTATACAGTTTTAATCCCATCCTTTGTCGGGAATTTCATCATTTGGTGTAGAATGGACGGTACTTCCCTCATGCAGTGTATCCACGGCCATCCGAATAAGGCGTTATACCTCATGTCTCCTTCGATGACATGGAATTTGGCGTTTTGGGTCGTGTCGGCCACGATGACTGGGAGGGTGATTTTTCCTTTTGTTGTTTCACTTGCCATGTTGAATCCATTAAGGATTCGAGTGGCGGGCACGATTTGGTCAAGCAGTCCGAGTTGCTCTATCATCCTCGACCTGATAATGTTGGCCGAACTACCTGGATCCACGAGTACATGTTTTATTTGAAACGAATTCACAAGGAAAGAGATTAATAGTGCATCATTGTGAGGTTGAGACAAGGTCTCGGTGTCCTCTTCTCTGAATGTGAGGGCGTCCTCAGGAATATATCCCCGGGTTCGCTTTTTTCTAGTGATGGATATTTTTGTCCTTCTCATTACGGGTTCCTGCGGGGCATCGACGCCAACCAAGATCATGTTGTGGCTCGTTTTCTTCGTTCTTATTAGATGCCTCTCTTTACAGGAATTGATTTTTGGCTCGGTCGCTAAGGAATTCCCGGAGATGACCTTTGTTAAGTAGTCGAGCTACCTCTTCTCGGAGTTGGTGGCAATCCTATGTCCTGTGGTCGTGCGTGTTGTGAAACTCGCACACTAAGTTATGATTCCTTTGTGAAGGATCCGATTGTAAAGGCCTGGGCCATTTGGCGTCTCTGATTTTACTGATGGCGAACACGATGTCTGATATATCAACGTTGAAGTTCTATTCTGACAAATTAGGTGCCCTAGTTAGCCCTGCGTTCCTATCGAATCTGGATCTGTTGGTGAGTCCCCGAGGATCCTGTCCTCGATCTATCATTCGATCATTGAGAGGTGGGTTACGTCTCGGGGCGTTCCTCCTATCTTCGATGTACGGTTGATATCTTTCTTTGTTTGGTTTTGGCTCCTTTTCCAGGAGCCGGCTTGGGTATACTGAGCCCGAGGGGACTCCTAACTAGTCATCCTCGACCCTGATTTTTGATTGGTACCATTTGTGGACGTCCGACCAGGTCACAGCTGGATACTCGATCAAATTCTGTTTCCACTATTTTGAAGCCACCGAGCTTCGTTCATTCAGACCTTGAGTGAAAACTTGCACTACCCAGTCGTAGGAGACTAGCGGTAGCTCCATCCGTTCCATTTGAAATCAAGATATGAATTCTCGTAGCATCTCGTTCTCCCTTTGCTTGATCATGAAGACGTCAGATTTCCTTGTTGCTACTTTGATGGCACCGACATGTGCTTTTATGAAGGAGTCTGCTAGCATGGCGAATAAGTCTATGGAGTTAGGAGTTAAGTTGTGATACCACATCATGGCCCCCTTTGAGAGTGTTTCCCCGAACTTATTTAGTAATACAGATTCGATCTAGTCATTCTTTATGTCGTTGCCCGTTACTACGCAAGTGTAGGTAGTGACGTGTTCATTGGTGTCTGAGGTCCCATTGTACTTTGGGAGTTCCGGCATTTTGAACTTCTTCGGAATGGTTTTTGGGGCCGCTTTCTCGGGGAACGACCTTTGTATGAACTTCTCCGAATCCATACCTTTCAGGATCGGGGGTGCGCCCGGAATTTGGTCGACCTTGGAGTTGTAGGTTTCAACCTTTTTGTCATTGGCTTCTATCATTTTCTCGCCTGATTCGATCATTTTGGTGAGGTCCTCGAGCATTTTTACGAAGACAGGGTCGTCTACCGACATGTTATTACTCGATCTCTCAGGTACCTGTTCGGTTGGGGGAGCTGTCCCTGGGGCCATTTTTAGCTGAGCAATAGCTAGTTGTTGTACCTACAACATTTCAAAAATAACATGAACGCTAACCTCACGTTCTTCCCTAGTTGGGGTTTTCTGTGCTTCTTGTTGATCCCCTTGGTGCACGCTCCTATCAGTGTGGGAGCTTATGTCGATGCGCTGGGCATTGCGTGAGACCGTGTCCATGGGGATTGGTGCATTCCCAGGGTTTTGTGGCGACACAACAACACCTGGAACAGCCACACCGTTTTCCCCATGGTCCTCAAGATTGTTGTTTTCATCTCCGTTAACCGAGTTAGACATTTCGACCTGAAATCGATGATCTTGGACAAGAAAAAGCGTGAAAGATAAATTACGTCATGTAGTAAAACCAGCAAGAAAATAATCACTATTATTTTTAGCCCCATGGTGGGCGCCAAACTGTTTACCGTGAAAATGGTAATAACAATTAAATTTGTTGATGGGACTCTAAAAATATGTGATATATTTTTATGCTAGTTTGTTAAGCAACTGATGTTAAGTTTATGAGATCTAAAGACGAAATGGAGTTAAGGAGGGAGTTACAATCAAACCGATAAGCTAGCTACTTGGGGCCTCAGGCTTGTCGATTTTGGGCTTCGAGGCCGATTCCGGGGCCCGGGCTCGAGCTATCATGAGTGATCGGGGTACGACCAACAGTTATGAAATAAGCAACGAAGTCTCTCTATGGCCAATGATAGATAATAAATGATTAACAAATATGAAGACAATAAATAAAAGCAATTATATCAAGAGAGTGTATGAGAGAGCAAACAAAATGTTCTTCTATGTTTCTTATGGAGCGGACGGAGCAACTAGGTTTACAAAATGGGGAGGATCCCCTTTATATAGGATTGGAATCCCTCATAGTACAAAATACATTAATGATAAAGAAATCGAGATGGGACAGCTGGCTAACTTCATGATGCAGGTTCAGACTAGCTTCAGACTAGCCTGACAAATTTTGTCAGTCCTGACTGCACTCTTCGGGAACTCCCCATATCTGTTGGGTTCGTGGCCTCGTTATCCCTAGGTTGGGTGTCGATGGACCTTGAGGGAGGGTACTCGGTCCGTGGTCTCGAGCCTTCGAAGTGATCTTCTGAAATGCCTTATCAACGAGAAATTGGTTCCTCCGATTTCACCGTATACAAACATCCTAGGATACAACCTGCCCTGTTACCTAGTTTGTCACACCCCAATCATGGGAGGTGTGATTGAAACATGATGATTGAAGGCCCATGCGAACCGACGTATGCTCTTATATCTCTGTATTCATAGAATATGGGCTATTAAGACCTCCAAGTAATAATCACTAGAATTAAGGTATGCATAGCTGATTAGCAAAAGAAACAATAGAATTTTATACGTATCATCATTGTCACCAACATAGTCATACCTAAGAATTATATGCAATAAAACACTAACACTAGCCTGCAAGCCTCTAGTTTTATCTTTTTTCCCACCTTCAGAAGAGAGTACAAAAAACAATATGTATTTACACAACTTAGTCCAGAAAGGGCCCCATCGTGCCCAAAATGATTATAACGCATGCTTCAACACCTACCGACCATTGAACAACTACTTTGGAGGAGTGGAGAGCAACAACCAATAGCTTAATCATGCACCTACTAGGGAGGGGCATCACCGTGTCTAGCTATACCTATCGGCATGAACACAACACCCAAAAAGAACGGGCGTCAGCACGAAAAATGTAATGAGTATGCAAGGATAAGAAAACATGTAAATTGGAGGTAACATAAGAGTTATAATTGCAGGATTTGAACCTGGGTACCGAAGACAAGCCATCAGGGACATAAACTATAGAAGCCATAAACTTAAAAGGATGCAACTATATAAAGGGTTAGGCCATTCGTTAAGTCTATGTATCAAATACAATACAATATTACTTAGCTCCTCGTTGGTGCATCGTACTCTGTATCGTACCTGACCTCACAGAGGACTTGGTAAAGTTTATTTCTTTTATCATATTGTACCCGGCCTAAGGAGGTCCCTATTATGCCCAGTGTCAAGAGATCTTGGTTGTACTAGGCCGCATGAGGGCTTGGTATTGTCTTTTTCCACATAATTCCATAGGGCTCGATAGTGTATAACATTATATCTCTTCATACCCAACTGATCAGTAGTTGCACATAGGTGTCGTACCCGGCCGTCTATAGTGCGACTCAATAAGGTAAAATAGATACATATACATAGATAGCTACAATGCAATGTTAGTTTCATGGTACAACAAGTTTAGACTCACAACGAATTATGCATTCCAACCACATGATACCAACTGGAACATTTTAGACCTTGAAAGAAATGCTACCAGCAAGATTGTATAAGGACAGAATATTGTCATTGATAGGGGCTTAGAACTACCCAACCTTATAGTGTAGGAATCATTTTTAAGGAAAGAGAGAGTTACATTAACTCATGCCAAGAAAGAAAGTTTCCCTACATACCTTGTTGAAGAACTAACTACGCTGCTATGATGGTCAACTTTGCCTCTAACGAATCTTCAGAATCAATACCACTAGGTGATAGATGTTACAGCAGAAATTCCAAGATTCTTTAATCTAAATCCTAATAGAATCATCTTCTAACTCGATTCAGCCTATTTTGAAACTTCAAAGAAGATCCGAGAGCACTTTGGGTGAGTTGTAGTGAGTGATACCCCTAAAAATGAAATCGAATTAGCCTCACTACCTTTATATACATGTACCAAGCATAGGAAACTCCATTGGCTCCGTATGCAAAAAAGGTCGCCCTGCCCCGGTTATAGCACCCGACAAGCTAGATGTCATTAGCCTACTAAAATGTGACATCCTCTTTCGACCCATCTATCTCCATATGTGTCAGTGGCCGATTGGCCACGTTAGAGGTCAAACTTACCAAGATTCATTTTATGTGTGGGGTGTAATAGGTGATATCTATGGGTGGAGTTCAATAGGTTCTAGTGGCTAGAGTAGAGGTTAGACCAGCCACGACCGTTGAGGAGCAGAAGCTGTTGGATAGATTTACTAGGATTCTTCCTCCCCACTTTGGAAGTAAGCCGTACAAGGACCCATAAGATTTTATTTACTGTTGTACGGATAGGGTGTCTAACTTGGGACTAGTGAAGTCCATTGGGGTTGACTTTACCATTTTCCAGTTCGAGGGGAAAGCCTGTAGATGGTGGAAGTCTTAGCTTCCAGGTAGGCTAGCAGGTTTACCTCCCTTGACTTGGGATAAGTTTAGGCACATCTTCTAGGAGATAGCTTGGGATCGAGCGTGTTTGTGTTCACAGTAGAGAGCCCACATCGAGGGACAAACAACCTCGATATTCTAGAGGGTTCAGCGGTGCCCCGCCTGGGGTGTAGGTCATTTTGGGATGGGCCATCCTAGCTGGCCTATGTATTCGACACCACAACCTATTCGGGATTTTCCTGTGCAACCATACTTTATCCACATTCCATAGAGTACCTACCATCTACCTGCTATTCGAGGTTCTTATAATGGGCATTCATGCTATCAGGGCCGGACAGAGTCAGAAGTTTCCCACAACCAGGGGTTGTTTCGAGTGCAGGGAGCTTAGTCACGTGAAGAGGTTTTATCCTAGACTTCAAGGCAAGGAAGTGTAGTAGGGCCATCATCCCATGGTTACCACACCATCAATCTCACCACTTGTTCTTCCGGGTAGAGGTGGGGGGAGGGCAGGAGGGTAGGGATCACCCTAGAGGTGGAGGCCAGTCAAGTGGCACTACGGCTAGATTCTATGCCTTCCAAGCTAGGCTAGAGGCGGTAGCCTCTGACGCTGTGATCGGAATTATTATTTATGTTTGTCATAGAGATCCATAGGTACTATTTGACCCATGGTCTACCTACTCCTATGTATCTTCTCATTTTTCTCCTTATCTGGATGTATCTCTAGAGTCCTTGATTATTTCTGTGTATATATCCATACTAGTGAGGTTATTCTGTTGTTGTGGATCAGGTTTACTCGTCCACATCCTTTTGTGGGTATGATACAAGAGTGCATCTTCAATTGCTCGAGATGATTGACATCAAGGTGAAACTTGACATGGATTGGTTGTCTCCACATCATGACACGCTTTATTGCCATGCCAAGATTGTTACATTGGTGAAGCTAGAGTTTCCTAGGCTGGAGCAGACGAGTTCAACTAGTAGTGCATCCAGTCGAGAGTATTTCCTTCCTGAAGGCTCAACATATGGTTGAGAAGGGTTGTTTTCCCTATCTAGCCTTTTCTCAAGATAATATTATGGAGACTCCTATGATAGATTCAGTGCTTGTAGTGAGGGAGTTTTTTGATTTATTTCCTACTAACCTACCAGGCATGCTGCCAGATTATGATATTGACTTCGGCATTGATTTGGCACTAGGCACCCAGACTATCTCTATTTATCGTTATCGTGTGGCTCCTGCGGAGTTGAAAGAGTTGAAGGAGTAGCTTCAGGAGTTGATCGAGAAGGGATTCATTAGGCCGAGTGTGTCGCCTTGGGGCACACATGTGTTGTTTGTGAAGAAGAACTAAGGGAGTATGCAGATATGCATTGATTACCGCTAGCTGAATACGGTCACCATCAAGAACAAGTAACCATTGATGCACATTGATAACTTATTTGATCACCTTCAGGGTGCTAGAGTGTTCTCTAAGATCAACTAGATAACTGGGTATCTTCAGTTAAGTATTCATGCTTCGGATATTCCGAGGATGGAGATTCGGACTGGATAGGGCAATATGAGTTTTTAGTGATGTCCTTCGGCTTGACTAATGCCCCAGCAATGTTGACATATTGATCTACTCACATAGAATGGAGGAGCACAAGCAACATCCGAGGTTAGTGCTTTAAAATTTGAGGGAACATAAGTTATATATTAACTTTTCCAAGTGCGAGTTCTGATATGATTTTGTGGCTTTCTTGAGCATGTTGTATTAGATAAGGGTATTAAGGCAGATCCTAGAAAGTTCGAGGTAGTTTAGAGATGGCCTCACCCTACCCCAGCAATAGATATTAGGAATTTCTTTGGGCTAATAGGTAATGATCGTCGATTTGTTAAGGGTTTCTCATCTATTGCAGCTCATTTGACTAGATTGACACAAAAGGTTGTTAATTTTAGATGGTCTAATGATTGCAAGATGAGTTTTCAAATGCTCAAGATCGCATTGACTACATCGTCGTCGTTGGGTTTGCCTTCCGACTTAGGGATGTACATTGTGTATTATGATGCTTCACGCATTGGGTTGGGTTTTGTAATGATGCAAGAGGAGCAATTGATTGCTTATTCTTATTTTTAATTGAAGCTCCATGAGACGACTTATCATGTGCACAATTTGGAGTTGGCCACGATAGTTCATGCTCTTAAGATTTGGAGGCATTATCTTAATGGCGTTTTGTGTGAGGTCTACACTGATCACTGCAGTTTACAATATCTGTTTAAGAAGAATGACCTTAATCTGAGGCAACACAGGGGGCACAGGATTATGATATCACCATTTTTTGTCATCCGAGCAATGCGAATGTGTTTGCGGATGCCTTGAGAAGAAAAGCCGAGAGTATGAGTAGTTTGGCATTAATTCTAGCAAAGGAGAGGTCATTGGCTTTGGACATTCAGTCCTTATGGGTAATCGAGATTTGGTCCTAATCTTGAATTTCGACCATGTTGGTCTGGGTTGACTTTTTATTGATTTTTTTTATTATGATCAATATTGAACATTTTTCATTCATGGGTAGTTTCTAAAGCTTCTTTTGAATTGTTTGATCGATATTTGGCTAGATTCGATTGGTTTGCGGGCTTGTTCCAAAGGAAAAGCCGTGGTTGATTATTGATTGTGCTCTGGAAGGAGATAAGTATCGTGGTTAACCTTGATTTGAGGGAATTAGGACTTGATTGGTCTATTTTCTACGTGATTTATGTGTGGGAATGACATATATGTAAGGTGACGAGTGTATATGCATTGTCATGGATTTAAACATGTGGGATGGACTATTTAATTGCATGTCTTGAATTATATCATTCCTTCATTTGTTTCATGTTATTACTTGTTACATGCCTTATTTGCTACATATCTTTACTTGTTAAATACATGCCTTCATTGTTATATGCTTCAATTTGCTACATGCTTCCTTGTATCTATGCCTTTATTTATTGTTGTCACGACCCAAAATCCTTCTGAAGGAGTTGTGATGATACCTAGTCTCTAAAACTAGGTAAGCCTAACACATATCAAAATGATAACAGGTTCTACTAAACTGCTATTAAACATAAATCAGAAATTTATAAATAAACCCATAATCTCCACATGATACTGCAACCCAAAACCCGTAGTACAAGTCATAAACCTTTTTAAGAGTAACTATATATAATCAATACATCACTGTTCCAGAGTAATAGAAAACAATGAATATGAATACAACAGATGGTGACTTTGGAGCATGCGAACGTCTAGTAGGTTTACCTTGAAGTCTCCAATTGTACAAGCATAAGTCTCAAAACCAACTCGATCCAAAGTATATGTTTTTGCATAAAAATGTGCAGAAGCATAGTATGAGTACACCACAGTGGTACCTAGTAAGTATCAAGCCTAACCTCCATAGAGTGGTGATCAGGCCACGTCAAGACACCTACCGGACATGTAAAACCTGTGCAGGATATGACAGAAAGCTAACAAGGAAGGAATATCAATGTAAGGCCAATAGTATAAAGAAATCAAATTACAATCAACAGTGAAGACATGGGGAACACGAATGGCAACGAGAAATAACCAAGTAATTAAGCAACAACATAGTCGAGGTACGGATGAAGTATGAATGTTTTCAAGTTGGAAAAATGATGAAAACTCAACCAATCAAATCATTCCTAATACACGAATTTCAACAATCCTAGTTCTCGTAATCTCATATCATAAATCACAACTTCCAAACCTTTAACACACATGGCACCTTGTGCCCACATTTTCCATATCACTTCGCACGACAAAATCCACGTGCTACCTGGTACATAGTATCCATGTGAAATGCTATAAATAATATTTGAAGGATCTTTTCATATACTCCCTTCGTTTCAGTTTATGTGAATCTATTTGATTGGGCACGGAGTTTAAGAAAAGAGAGAAGACTTTTGAACTTGTGGTGTAAAATGAAGCACATATATTTTGTGTGGCTATAAATCATTGCATAAAGGTAAATTGTTTCCAAATAGGGAAAGAGGTCATTCTTTTTGGCACGGACTAAAAAGGAAATAGGTTCACAAAAATTGAAACGGAGGGAGTATAATAAAGTAAAATTGCAGTTTCTGAAACAAACAGGAAATCAATGAGAAATGAATTTATTTTGAAAAACATTTTGGGTGAAGAAAATAATATTTTCAAATAAAATAAGGCGCCGAATAAGCTACTGATTTGAATATAGAACTTAAATAATTTAAAACATAATAGCAATTCCTTTTTTTAAGTAAAGTAGAAACATCAAATAGGGTAAGGAGATTATGTTGAGAAATCGATTAAAGTGTAATATGAAGACTATTAAAAATAGTGAGGTACCGAATGAAATGACGAGTTTTAACTTAAGAGTAACATAAGGTAAGCATATTGTTAATTATTTTATTTAAAACCATTGTGATAAGTTATGGTACTTTGAGTTTTGATGATTTGTCAAACAGCCTTGAGGAACCAGTTGTGATCAGCTCCTTAAGTTTGGTTCTCATGGGGAATATGGCTGATTCATAGGTGGAACAATGTGGAGATCTGGTTCTCAGGAGGAATATCAATTCTAAGTTTGTCATCATCCAAATGGGGGAAATTGATAGGTTACAAGTACCTTGGGCATAAGTACTTTACTTTATGTTTTGATGATCTAACAAACTTACCATCCAGAACCAGATAAGGAACCTGTTATATATTTACAAGGCCTTGAGATCACAAAGTTCCAGGTTGGGATACAGCGTGGGATATAACTCAAATCTTCAGAGTGGAATGAACAGCTGAGGGAATAGGTCCCTACCAATTCCCGAGGAGACTGTATGAAGTCAACTTCCAGCAGGAAAGTTGCTGCCTGCACACGCTACTGTACAGGAACAGTACATTAGTCAACTTTTTGTGGAAGGCTTTTTACCTACCTTACTTACATCATTGTAAGTGATGTCACACCCGTATAAATACAATCAAGGAAGGTAAAACAACTCACTTCAAGAGAGAACCAGCTAAAGGACCTGAAGTATGCCTAGTATAATCATTCAAGTTAATCTTGACTTCATTGATGCTTCTCTAATAGACATTGATGATACTCCGAAATCTATTTTACGGTCTCTACTTTACAGGAATTATATTATTTTCGGTGCCATTATTCCTACTTCTATAGCTAAATGTTTATATTTTATCCAATTTGGAAAGTGACATCCGTTGATGAATGATTAGACAATAGTGGTCCTTATGAGCTAATTATTTTATATTTCTTTCTTGGCATAACTTGTGGGTCGTAAGTGAGACCTTAGTTTTCATCTAGGTATGCAATCTTGGATTTCTATTGCATATTCAAATCCTACTGCAGTTGCTACCATAGTTTTCTTGATGTACCCAAATCGGTCAAAGAGGTTTTTTTGATGGTATGCCTCTAGGAATATTTGGTACTTTGAATTCAACAATAAAACTACAATAATCTAATAAAGTTTTATGAGTGGGATTTGGGGAGGGTACACTACTAGAAATCCTGGCAAAAATGTCAAAAAAAAAAATAACCAAAGTTGGTCGGTGTCACACCTCCTTTTTACATACCCGCGAGGGTACAAGGGAGTTTTTTCCAATTAAAGGACAATCGAAACGGGATTCGTTTATTTATTTCAGAGTCGCCACTTGGGAGATTTAGGGTGTCCCAAGTCACCAATTTTAATCCCGAATCGAGGAAAAGAATGACTCCATATTACAGTCTGCGCACCAGAAATCCGGATAAGGAATTCTGTTAACCCGGGAGAAGGTGTTAGGCATTCCCGAGTTCCGTGGTTCTAGCATGGTCGCTCAACTGTTATATTCGGCTTGATTATCTGATTTTATACAAATATGAACTTATGTGCAAAATTTTATCTTTTTACCGCTTTCTTACTTATTGTTATTATTTTACGAGAATTGCAACGTCGTGGAAACATATCTCGAACCACGTTACATCAATGCACCCGTAGTTGTTTGGCATATCTCGACTCGGTTGAGATTTGGATTTGGGTCACATAAATGTGCACCCGAGTTAAGGAAAATAAATTATTAAAGGCGCGCCTAAAGCAACTAGCGTCTTGTTATTTTGGGGAAGGCCGTAAAATTCGCTAAACGGCCTGTCCTCGAATTCTAAGTATTTTAATATATACATTTAGAGGGCCCCGCAGCTTGTGCATTTTTTGTTTGTCGAGGCTCGTCTCATTCATTATTAAAAAGAATTTGCAATGTCATGGAAATACATCTCAGACCACGTCACAATCAATGTACCCGTGATTAGAGACACATTTCGATTTCGTTGAGATTTGGATTTGGGTCACATAAATGTGCACCCGAGTTTAAGGAGATAACATTATTAAATACGCGCCTAAAGCGACTAGCGCAGGGTTATTTTGAGAAAAGGCCGTGAAGTTCGCTAAGCGGCCGATCCCGAGTTCTAAGTAATTAACACATACATTTGTGAGGGCCCCGCAATCTATATATTTTACTAGGCGAGGCTCATCTCATTTATTTTAAATGGACAAATCCTAAAGCGACTACATCTTTTCTATTAAAATTAGTCTCTAAAATAAATAAAGAAAATCCTAATTAATTACGAGCTTTTTTTTATTTAAGAAAGCATGGCATACTAATTGCTATATTAATACAAATATTGATGAACAAGAATTTTACTAAAAAAATTCGAAATTATAAATAAAATAAAAATTTGACAACTAATATTCAAAAGAATCAAATATAGTTAGATTGAAGCTCGCATTGTTATATATAAAAAAAAACTATTGGAATTAATTATTCACAACCATTTGAAACTGGATTTAACCATAATTACTAAAGCTTAATAGAAAGTTTATTAGACTTAAACGTTCTTCTAATTTTGTTTGAACTCAAATCATGCCTTAATACCTAATTCACGAAATTTAGTTCAAATTCATGCCTTAGCTAAATTTAAGTACTTGTTCACAATTAACCTACTGTTGATAATCTTAGAACCTTCATAGCTAGTGACCCGTTTTGCCAAGCCGATTCATTAAAGACTAACTTATGTTATTTTCTCTTATTCCAATTATTATTCAATAATACATAAAATAGCCTAAATACAATCAATAAAAGGAACAGAGAAAAAGCGAAATTAAAACTTCAAAATTCGATTCTTCATATGTATTCATGCTTCCACATTTTTAGCTTGCAATAACTAGTATTACATTCGTGTACCTGGTATTGGAAAACAAGAGAAGATGAAGCTGAGAAGCAGCAATAGTAGTAACAATGTAGCACAACAACGACAGTCCAGCAACACAGGAATAGACCAGTAACAGTAGGAATAGTAGAAAACCCAGGAGACTATAAACGACTCCAAGTATAGAGAAGAAGTAAAAGGCAGGAAGGTTCTGACTATTTCAGATCTTAAGCGAGGCAATGAAACAGTAACTATTCTTTTTCAACTTCAAAACTCTCCAAAATGAATTCTGCCCCTGTATATTCAGTGTATCCAGAATGTATATCGGGTGTATACTTCTCACTCCGCCCCCTCTTTTTTTCTTCTCTCTATCTAGTTTTTCCTCTTTTTTTTCCACCCCTTCTTCCTAAATTTTCTCTTCTATTTATAGCAAAATTTTCGAAATTTTCAGATTTGTTTTTTTATTATTTTATTATTTTTTTAATTAAAAGAAATCCCACTTACAAATTGCTTTTATTTTTTTAGAAAAAGAAATCCCACCTTTATTTACTTTTATTTTTAAAATTCCAACTTTAATTACTTTATCTTATTTAAAATCCCACTTTTTATTTTTTTAAAAGAGAATCTCACTTTATTTAACTTTTCTTTAAAAAACAAACCACTATCTTTTCTTTTTCTTTTAAAAATGCTACTTTCAATTACTTTAAATTTTTTAAATTTTCAGATACCTTTATATTTATTTTTTAATTCCAACCTTATTTTACTTTTAAATTTTTTAAAACTTTTTACTTTTTTTTAAATTTTCTACATTCTTTTACTTTTTTTTATTTTTTTATTTTTTATTTTTTTTAAATCATTTCCGAAATTACTATATATATATTCTTTTTAAAATAAAAATAATAAATAAAATAAAATATTTTCGGATTTTTTTTTATATATAAAAAAAACAAAAAATAAAACTATTAATAGTGATAATTCACTCTTTATTTTTTATTTTTTCGGTTTTGTTTTGTGTTGGACAAAAATGAAGAAGGGGTGTTGGGTTAATGGAGCGGACCGGATCGACCCGGTTTGAAACGGACCGGGTCATGGGGAAAGTTGGGCAATTATTTGGGCCTGTGGTTTGAAATTGAAGAAGTGGCCCAATTCGATTTTTCTTTGTATTTTTGTTCTCTTTTCTTCTTTTATTTTTCTAAAACTAAATTATAAAAGTACTTAAATTATTATTAAGAACTAAATTAAGTTATAAAAGCGCAAATTAACTTCCAATAACAATTAACGCACAATTAAGTAATAATTAAGCATAAAATTGTTCATTTCGACATTAAATGCTAAAAATGCAAAAGATGCCTATTTTTGTATTTTTTATTAATTTAACAAATAAACATGCATAGACAAACATACAAATAGTTACACAAAATATCACAAAAATTGCACAACAAGAAAAATTATTTTATTTTTGAATTTTTTGGGAGTAATTCTCATATAGGGCAAAAATCACGTGCTTATAGCTGCCCCTCTTTGCCCGAAGACGCGAATGGTTTTCGTGCAAAGATAAAGCGAGCGATTTTTGCCCATCCGAGTACTCCGTGTGAAGCATTTTTTTTTATTTTTTTTATTTTGAAAAAGATTTGACCGAACCTTTGCTTCAAAGGTTTCCTACATATCCTGGGCTAAACAGGAATCAAGTTAATGTAGTTCGGGAAGTTTTGGTAGCTGGGACTACCGTGGGACTGCAATGTTACTGTTGTTGCATGCTATTACCACTGTTTACCGATCTCTTTGTTACACAGTGCTTAAAAGAAAACAAGAAGCTAGGCTAGACTGCAACTTGTTCTTGTTGCCTTCCTTTCTTGTCGGCTTGTGTTTCCTCAGGTGCTTTTCTTCCGTGAATTTGGGGATGACACTGGCCCTTTGCTTTTCTGAATACCAGTTTTCATTATTTTGTTCGATCCGCTGGGGACATGACTTCCTTCATTAAGCTTTTTGGCGGTTCCTCTGGAGATACGGCTCTCTTCATCAGATCTGTTATGCTGGGCATAATTTAATGTTCACAGGCCGCTTCTTTCAAGACGCGTCTTTTCTTCCTTTTGACTCATGCGCTTGAACTTGTGTTGGGACCTCTTGTTGCAACTTTCTGTTTTCCGGTGCTGGGGATTTTTATTGTTTCCTGCTGGGGATTCCTGTTGTAACCTTCTACCTTCCGGTGGGTTACTGATTTCAAGATTTGCAGTATAAGACTCAAAAGTATTCCTCTTGTTATACAGGTGGGTGCCTGAATGCAAAAATATTAAATGTATGCCCGCATTATACTGGTGGGCGACCTAGAACAGAAATGAAAAGACAGAAATGTATTCCCGCATTATACTGGTGGGCGACCTAGAATAGAAATGAAGAGACAGAAAATGTATTCCCGCATTATACTGGTGGGCGACCTAGAACTGAAAGTATTCCCGCATTTTACTGGTGGGTGACCTAGAGCTGAAAAGTATTCCCGCATTTTACTGGTGGGCGACCTAGAACTGAAAAGTATTCCCGCATTTTACTGGTGGGCGACCTAGAGCTGAAAAGTATTCCCGCATTTTACTGGTGGGCGACCTAGAACTGAAAAGTATTCCCGCATTTTACTGGTGGGCGACCTAGAACTGAAAAGTATTCCCGCATTTTACTGGTGGGCGACCTAATTGGTAAAGAATAATTTGAATTTGTTTCCTGGTGGGCGGCCTAGAGCTGAAAAGTATTCCCGCATTTTACTGGTGGGCGACCTAGAGCTGAAAAGTATTCCCACATTTTACTGGTGGGCGACCTAGAGCTGAAAAGTATTCCCGCATTTTACTGGTGGGCGACCTAGAACTGAAAGTATTCCCGCATTTTACTGGTGGGCGACCTAGAACTGAAAAGTATTAAAATTGTTTCCTCGTTCTTCCGAGAAAATTTTTGACAATCGGCAGAAAATTTTCTGCCCCGGTTTTGGTGATTTCCCTGGCATCGCGTCCTGCTGCCATCATCAATCCTTCGCTTTCCTGCAGCAGACAAAAGGATTTAGTTAGTTTTAATCATGGTGGGAGGAGGTGCCTTTCCGGTGGATGATTTTTCCTCTCTTTCCCTTTTCTTGCTCTGTGCCCCCATAATTGGTTGGTGGACAAAGTTGCTTGCTGGGGGTTTCCGGCCTGCTGGGGATTGGTTTTCAATTTATCCCCTTTTCTGCTTTCTCTTTACAATACATGCCGTGGGAGTCTGCTTTTACTCCCGGAAACACTCCCTTTAGGAGTTTACTTCCTCCAAAACTGCAGGGCACAACATTGCATTGCCTGGGGCTAGCCTTTAGGACTGTTGGGGTTACCCTGCATCGGATGAATCCCTCTTCGGTCTCTGGTAGTAAGCTTTAAAAAATCCTTTTCAAGACAAATTTTTAGAAAGAGAAATAAAAAGATAGAAAAGGAGAAAATCTTTCTGAACCAATACTTGGCGGGAAAAGAAATTCAGAAGAACTTATCTGGATGACATGACTGGTCCCCGTGATCATGACGTGCACCATAGATTCCCGACCTAGTCTATTTGTATTAATCAACTTGCCCGATGGTCTTACTTGCTGGGGATAAATGAGTGTCCATTTCTTTGCGAATGTGGACCCTTTTGTTGATCTATCTTGTCGCCTCATAGTGCCCTTCGAGGGGTTTTCACTAATGAGACTCTCTCTTTTCTCTCAACTCCCGGCGCCTTATGGTGCCTGTGAAGGTTTTCACCGATAAGACTCTCTCATTTTATATCTCTCATCTTATGTCGCCTTTCGGTGCCTATGAAGGTTTTCACGGATAAGACACTCTCATTTTATTTCTTCATCGAGGAATCAGGGTGTTGTCGATGTGACTCTCTCTTCTGGAGATCCCTTTGGACTATCAATTCATTTCCAATTTCATGATCCTCTTTTTTGCTGGGGATCGGCGTATTATTCTCGGCTTTATTTGCATGACTTGGCACCTCTTGGATATTGATCGGGAGGTCTTTTGGACGTCGATGTTGGTTTTGGTGTGGGGCTAAAGCAAGTCTATCAAAATGAAATAATTTGATGGGTGATCTGCTACAACTTTTGGAATTTAACCTTTGTTGGAATTTTTAAAACATAACCTCTGCCCCAGTTTTCTTGCTTGGGGGATTTTATTTTTACTCTAGGTTGAGCTACGTGCGTTATGCACACTGTGCCTATTATGCATACTTATGGACATTATGCACACTATGACCGAGCCGTGAGGCGCCTACGTATCCTCTTCGAGGAATCAGGTCAAACGTAGTTCCCACGGTTTTGTATTTCTTATGATTTTTATCTTCTTTTTCTTTTCTTTCTCCTTCTTTTTTTTCATTTTCCTTTAATGATTTTTTCTCTTTTTTTTCCTTTTTCTTTCATATCTTTTCCATTAGTGATTCCAAAAGAGGGGTATGAAAGAATAACTTAAGGCTCAAAAAGGGGAAACAAGGGTTAAAAGTGTTTGGATAGAAGAAAGAACTGCCTCTGTCATTTCATTATCCAATAAGCACCAAGTACAAACAAACGAACCGATAATTACCATAATTAAAGAAATTACGCATAATATCTCTTGACTACATCAGAATTGATAGCCATGTCGACACATCTCCCCTCGATATCTGTCAAACACACGGCACCGTTGGACAACACTCTGGTCAAAATATAAGGCCCTTGCCAATTTGGGGCGAACTTGCCTTTTGCCTCGACCTGATGCGGGAGGATCTTCTTTAACACCTGCTGCCCTACTTCAAACTTCCTGGGGCGTACCTTCTTATTGTATGTTCTCGCCATTCTCTTCTGATACAGCTGACCATGGCACACTGCTGCCAATCTTTTCTCATCTATCAAGCTCAACTGTTCCAATCGAGCTCTGACCCATTCATCATCATCAATCTCGGCTTCAGCGACAATCCGGAGGGACGGAATTTCGACCTCCGCCGGTATTACGGCCTCAGTTCCGTACACCAACAAATAAGGAGTTGCACCTATGGAGGTCCGGACGGTAGTGCGATAACCCAACAGAGCAAAGGGTAATCTCTCGTGCCATTGTCTAGATCCTTCCACCATCTTTCGCAGTATCTTCTTGATGTTTTTATTGGCTGCTTCGACCGCTCCATTCGCCTTGGGACGATATGGGGTGGAATTGCGGTGTGTAATCTTGAATTGTTGGCATACCTCTCTCATCAGGCTGCTGTTAAGATTCGCACCGTTATCCGTGATGATTACTTTTGGGATCCCAAATCTGCAGATGATATGGGAGTGCACAAAATCCACCACCGCCTTTTTAGTTACCGACTTGAAGGTTTTAGCCTCAACCCATTTGGTGAAGTAGTCAATGGTTACTAAAATGAACCTATGACCGTTGGACGCTGCTGGCTCGATAGGTCCAATGACATCCATGCCCCATGCCACAAATGGCCAGGGTGCTGACATCGTATGTAACTCTGTTGGCGGAGAATGAATCAGATCTCCATGTATCTGACACTGATGGCATTTCCTTACGAAAGTGATACAGTCGTGTTCCATGGTGAGCCAATGATACCCTGCCCTGAGGATCTTCCTTGCCAATACATATCCGCTCATATGTGGCCCGCAAACTCCAGCATGTACCTCTGCCATAACCGTCGTGGCTTGACCGGCATCTATACATCTCAACAATCCCAAATCCGGGGTTCTTTTGTACAAAACTCCTCCGCTGAGGAAGAAACCATTCGACAAACGCCGAAGGGCTCTTTTTTGGTCTCCAGTGGCCTGTTCCGGATATATCCCCATTCTGAGGTATTCCTTGATATCATGAAACCAGGGCTCGTCATCTGCCTCCTTTTCTACGGCGTTGCAATAAGCGTGCTGATCACGGACCTGGATGTGCAAAGGATCAACATACATTTTGTCAGGGTGGTGCAACATTGATGCTAAGGTGGCCAATGCATCCGCTACCTCGTTATGAATTCTCGGGATATGTTTGAATTTCACCGATCGAAATCGCTTGCTCAAATCGTGCAAGCATTGTCGATAAGGTATGAGTTTCAGATCCCGTGTTTCCCATTCACCCTGAATCTGATGTACCAAGAGGTCCGAGTCTCCCAAGACCAAAACGTCTTGGACATACATGTCTGCAGCCAATCGCAGACCCAAAATACAAGCTTCATACTCAGCCATATTGTTGGTGCAATAGAAGCGTAGTTGAGCCGTAACAGGGTAATGGCGTCCTGTTTCAGAAATGAGTACTGCTCCTATTCCAACCCCTTTCGCGTTTGCAGCTCCATCGAAGAAAAGCTTCCAACCTGGTTCCTCGGGTAACTCCAGCTCATTTGTATGCATTACCTCTTCGTCGGGAAAATATGTTCTTAAAGGCTCGTATTTTTCATCAACTGGATTCTCTGCCAAATGGTCGGCCAGCGCCTGGGCTTTCATGGCTGTCCTGGTCACATAGACAATATCAAACTCTGTGAGCAGAATTTGCCATTTGGCCAACCTTCCTGTGGGCATAGGTTTCTGAAAGATATATTTCAATGGGTCCAAACGGGATATGAGATAAGTAGTATATGACGACAGGTAGTGTTTCAACTTCTGAGCTACCCAAGTTAGGGCGCAGCATGTTTTCTCGAGTTGAGTGTACTTGACTTCATATACTGTGAATTTCTTGCTAAGATAGTAGATGGCCTGCTCCTTCCTTCCTGTGTCATCATGTTGCCCTAGTACACAACCAAATGAATTTTCCAGGACCGTCAGATAAAGAATCAAGGGCTTCCCTGGCTTAGGCGGGACCAATACGGTTGGATTAGACAGATACCCTTTGATTTGGTCGAAAGCCTCTTGACACTCTGCCGTCCAACTTACCGCAGCATCCTTTCTCAGCAGCCGAAATATGGGCTCACAAGTTGCTGTGAGTTGAGCGATGAACCTGCTGATGTAATTGAGTCTATCCAGCAAACTCATTACCTCTGTTTTGTTCTTTGGCGGTGGCAAATCTCGGATGGATTCGATTTTGGATGGGTCTAACTCAATCCCCCATCGACTGACGATGAATCCTAACAGCTTTCCTGACGGAACCCCGAATGCGCATTTGGCCGGGTTAAGCTTGATATCATACCTTCGGAGTCTTTGGAAGAATCTTCTTAGGTCTGCTATATGGTCTTCCTGACGCCAAGACTTTATGATCACATCATCTACGTACACCTCAATTTCTTTGTGTATCATGTCGTGAAACACAACAGTCATTGCTCGCATGTACGTTGCCCCGGCATTCTTCAGTCCGAACGGCATTACCCGATAGCAGTAAGTTCCCCATGGCGTGATAAATGCTGTCTTTTCCGCATCTTCCTCGTCCATTAGGATCTGATGATATCCCGCATAGCAATCCACAAAGGATCCGATCTCGCGCCCAGCGCAATTATCGATCAGGATATGAATGTTGGGCAACGGAAAATTGTCCTTGGGACTTGCTTTGTTGAGGTTGCGGTAGTCGACGCACACCCTGATTTTTCCATCCTTCTTTGGAACTGGTACCACATTGGCCAACCACTCGGGATATCAAGTGACCCGAATGACCTTCGCCTGCAACTGTTTAATCACCTCTTCTTTGATCTTTACACTCATTTCTGTTTTAAATTTCCTTAGCTTTTGCTTGACCGGAGGGTATGCCGGGTCAGTGGGCAATTTGTGAACCACTAGATTGGTGCTTAATCCCGGCATATCGTCGTATGACCATGCAAAAACATCTTTGAATTCCACGAGGGTTTTGATCAATTCTTCCTTGACATTCGGCTCAATATGGATGCTGATTTTGGTTTCTCGGACATTATCAGTGTCTCCTAGATTCACAGCCTCAGTGTCATTTAGGTTAGGTTTGGATTTTTCTTCAAATTGGCACAGTTCTCGGTTTATCTCTTCGAAGGCTTTATCTTCGTCATATTCAGATTCATCGTCACAAACGACCTCTTGCATCATTGAGTCGGATTCAGATTGATTTATTAGACTAGGTCGAAGATTCGCTGTGTATGCCATGTCATTAAAATCAGTAAAAAGAGAACTGTTCAGAAAGAAAAAGAACAAAACAAAATTAAAATGGGACAAAATAAGAGAACTTTATTAAACTCGCGGGATAAAAGGGTTCACACTTTTACAAAACAAAAGTAAAATTTGGATTACACCCTGGAATAATCCGAACAAAACAAAACAAACAAAACATAAATCAAAGCCTACTACCAAGACTCCCCTCAGACAGGAAGAGGAGTAACTGTCCAATTGTTGGTTTTAGCCTCAGGCCCCACAAACTGTATCTCTGCTCTGCTGGAACCTTCTCCAGCTTCTACCATACTGACATCAGCGAATAGCCGCTCGAAACTCTGATTCAGGTCCCCATCCATACCAATCAATGGTCCTAGAATCTTTGGGACCGGTGGCCTTTTGGCGCTTGCTCTGACAAAAGATCTTGAGAGACGTGGCACGGGTTTGGGAAGATACCAGACTTTCTTCTTCATTTTCCGCGCTTGCTTTACATCTGCTGCGGTTGGTTTGAACCCCAATCCGAATGTTTCTAGATTTTTAGGCAGGGAGACAGGTTGGACAATCCCATGAAGCTCGACTCCCAGGCCCTTTCCCGGCACAAATCCATTACCCAGCATTTCCGAGACCATCATGACTGTCGCGGCGGCTACCCTAGGGTGCGGGATGATTTCTCCTTCAGAAATTTTGTTTGCCGACACTGTATCGAAAATCTGGTAGACCCAAGGACCTTTGTCATCATAGGTCTCTATGAAGGGCATAATGGCGCCACCCATGGTGCATGTCGTGTCCTCGCCGTGTAGTACGACCTCCTGCCTATCCCACTCGAACTTCACCATCTGATGTAGGGTGGAGGGCACTGCTTTGGCTGCATGAATCCATGGTCGTCCTAACAGAAGGTTATAAGATACTATAGCATCTAATACCTGGAACTCCATGGTGAACAGGACAGGACCGATGGTCAATTCAAGTACAACATCCCCTACAGTAGCTGTTCCATTTCCGTCAAATCCTCGGACACAAATGCTATTCTTGTGGATTCTTCCGTGGTCGATCTTTAACTGGTTCAGGGTGGATAATGGACAAATATTGGCACTTGACCCGTTATCCACTAATACCCGAGTAACTACCGCGTTTTCACATTTGACAGTCAGATAGAGAGCTTTATTATGCTCTGTACCTTCCACTGGCAGATCATCATCTGAGAATGTTACCCTGTTCACTTCGAAAATCTTGTTGGCAATGGTTTCCAGGTGGTTTACAGAAATCTCGTTGGGTACATGAGCTTCGTTCAGTATTTTCATCAGGGCCCGGCGATGTTCCTCAGAATGGATCAGTAATGATAGCAGCGAGATCTGTGCTGGTGTTTTCCTCAGCTGCTCGACCAGGAGTAGTTCTACACTTTCATCTTCCTCAAGAACTCCTCAGCCTCTTCTTCGGACATAGGTTTCTTGGTTGTAGCGGGGTTGGTTCTTCTTAGCTCCACTGGAGCAAAGCACCGACCTGATCGAGTCAGTCCTTGCGCTTCACAACTAACTTCCTCCACTTGTTTTCCTTTGTACATCACCACTGCTCTCTCGTATTTCCAAGGCACAGCCTTACTATCAACCATCGGCAACTGAACTGCGGGCTTTATTGTGACCAGTTCCCTGTATACCCCTTTTAACACAACTGCAGGTGTGGGCGGAGTCCCTGATATTACCAACTTGTTTGGCTCGGGTTTGCTTGTTATGGCGGACGGTCTCTTCCCCAATATCACTACCGGCTTGACGCCTTCTCCCTGGGACTGTACCCCTGTTCCTCCACTGGTCGGTCCTTCTTTCGGAGCGGCCTGGATCATCATCACTGTTTGTGAGGGTTTTCTCAATTCTCCTCCCTCATACACCAACTCAAACATGTGAGTCTCATGGTGCGCTGGCAATGGGTTCTGGTTGATGTTAGGAGCTTCCGGTGTCTGGACCTCGATCTTATTGGTATCAATAAGATCCGGTATGGCATGCCTCAATTTCCAACACTTTTCGGTATCATGCCCCAGCATCCCTGAGTAGTACTCACAACTTATTGATCGGTCCAAATTCTGGGGTGGGGGATTTGGTTCTCGAGTCTGGACAGGACTAACCAAACCCAACTGCCTCAATTTGTGGAACAAAACGGTGTAGGTTTCTCCCAACTCTGTGAAAGTTCTGTGCTTCCGCAGCCTATCATTCCTAGCATCTGGATTTCCCCGAAAGCCTGCCCCTGGAGGGTTTCTATATGCCCTTGGTGGAGGATAGGTGTTTTGGGGTGGTGCATATGTGTTCTGGGGAGCTGGCGCGCGCCATTGCGGGCGAACCGGAGGCTGAGTGTATGTCTGGGCTTGGTGTATGGAGAAATGTGGTTCTCGGTGTGGATAGTAGTGCTGTGGTAGGCTGTATGGGTAGTTTGGCTCGTGGGGCCTAGGTTGATTGTAGTGGGGTTTTCCAGACCTGGCCCAACTGCTTGCCTCAATCGTGGCAATTTCTTCTTTCTTTCTTCTTCCCAACGCACCTCCCGTGCCGCTCTGAATAGCCTGGGTCGTAGCCTTGAGTGCCGAGTAATTCAGGATTTTGTCAGACCTCAGACCCTCTTCTATCATGACCCCTATCTTCACTACCTCGTTGAAGGATTTTCCGACTGTTGTCACCAAGTGACCAAAGTAGGTTGGATCCAGTGTTTGCAAGAAGTGGTCCACCATTTCTCCCTCTCTCATGGGAGGATCCACTCTAGCTGCTTGCTCTCTCCAGCGGAACCCGTACTCGCGAAAACTTTCCCCGGGCTTCTTCCCGGTCCTCAATAATGTGAGACGGTCAGGGACTATCTCGAGATTGTATTGGAAATGACCTGCGAAAGCCTGCGCCAGGTCATCCCAAGTGTACCATCTGCTGGAATCCTGCCTGGTATACCATTCTAGCGCAGATCCGCTAAGACTTTGGCCGAAATAAGCTATCAGCAGCTCATCTTTGCCGCCTGCCCCTCTCATTTTGCTACAGAATCCCCGCAAATGCGCCATGGGATCACCGTGCCCTTCATATAAATCAAACTTAGGCATCTTGAACCCAGCCGGGAGTTGGATGTCCGGGAAAGGGCATAGATCTTTGTAAGCCACGCTGACTTGGTTGCCCAATCCGTGTAGGTTCCTGAAGGACTGCTCCAGGCTTTTGAACTTCCTCAATACCTCATCCTGTTCAGGGGCTTTAACCGGCTTTTCAATCTCTGCCGGTACCTCCAAGTGCGGGTTGTAGGCCTGTGGTTCGGGGGCATGGAATGTAGGCTCAGGGGGATAGTATTACGTATCGGGAGCCTGAAACAATGGCTCACTGGTTGATCTTTGCAGGGTGGCTGATGTGGGTCCCATAAAAGTGGGAACATTTGGTGTTGGGAGAGGTTGATGGGGTGGTGGAGCTTGGGAATCATGTGGGCTTCTTTCCTGATGATAACGGGGATTCGGGAGGCTTGTTGAAGGGCCGGAGTGAGGGTATTCCGGCATGTGCCCCAGTGGCTCAGGGCTCTTTTGTGCTTTGGCTAGAGCTAGCTGCATTGCATTCATCTCTAGTCTCATCCTTTCAATCTTTTCCATTGCTTCTTTTAACAACTGGCTCATCGGCCTTTCTTCCTCGTTACTATTCTCTGAAGTAGTCATGCTTGTTGCTACTGGTCCTTTGGATCTGGTTTGGTAAGAGTGTGTTGCCAGAATTCTTTAACAACTAACTTGTCTGGAAACAGACAACAACAAACTTTGTTAGCGTTAGATTTTAACAGATTTGATCACAACACATAGAGGATGCAATGTTCCTAGGCAGTTAACCGTTTCTACATGCTTTGCTTCAAACAACATGCGTCATCCCGGCTTACTCATTTGTCCCTTTTTTAAAGTACTTTGGGAAACCCTGTATTTTATTTTATTTCTCCTTTTTTTCTTTCTTAAAAGCGGTCGAATCTTATGGGGATTGCCTACGTATCACGTCCCCGCGCGAATCAGACCAGGCGTAGTTCTGCCATAAGGTAAAGACACACAAAATACTTTTTGGAATCATTAAGTTCATCATCAAAATTTGCTATTACAAATTACTTCCAATAAAGAATAGCAACAGTACAGACTCCACAGTTTTTAACTTGATTTGGCTAAAAGAAAAGAAAACAACACATGGGAAAGCACAAAGCCTGAACAGGACTCGACCGAAGATTAATTTCCCAACTTAGGGGCCCACGAGGCATCATTCGGCCTTTTCGCGGCTCTAGGTGTGAGGTCTCTCTGCAAGCTTTTCAATTCATTCATGATCCGATGGACGCAGCCCATGATGGAAACAAGGAGGGTTTTCCGAGGCATTTGCTCACATGCTAGGCATCTCATGTAGATGTAGTGCCCAATCTCGTCGATCCTTCCTCGAATGTTGTCCCTTTCAACGAACAATTGCCTTATTTGTCGGTTTTTTAATCCTAGTGCTTGCGCATTGTCGGCAAGCTGATCCTGGAACATCTCCATTTGTCTTTCCATGCAGGCCATTGCATCGTAACAACGTCTTCTGTCAGCCTGGGCATCTCGTGCTTGTTTGCTGATCCGATCATGCAGAGTGGAGTTCATTTTCCTTAATATCCCGATGCTCATTTCATAATCCCTTATGACTTGTTGCAGGTGCTGCCTCCGGGCCATGGTATTTTTTGCCCACTTGGTTCGTAATCTTGCTGTGCTAGCCTTGGCTCTTTCCAAGTCTTCCTGGCTTTCCGCAACCTGATTTTTTAACCCTGCTATCAATCTTTTATCCGCCCGGCTTCTCAGTTGGTTGTCGGCCTCCCTTTTCATCTTCCGGATCTGAGCTTTGAGGATCTCGCCTTCTCTGATTAATCTATTCTTTTCTCCCTTATGGGTAGCGGACTGTAATTGGCTTTCAAACTTCATATCCTGAACTTGTTGCTCCAGTTTGCCTGTCTCGGCAAGATATTCCCGCTCTTTGGCCAACCAGTCCCACTGCTCTTGTGAGGATCTGGAAAACTCTTGCAGGTGCGGTCTTTTAGCCGGCCTTGCGGATGACGTTTCCCCTTTGTACCAAGCCTGATATCCGGGCGAAACTTCCCCTTTTGTCCGATTCAATACACAAGTATTTGCCTCTAAGTATTGGCATTGGCCCCACATTTGGCGAACCCTTGCTTCAGGAAACTGGCCATCGGGACTGATCTCAATCACCTGGGTGCTTAAATCCTCGTCTTTTGGCACTATTTGACATCTCCCAAGTTGCCTTAAAATCCGATGCGGCGCATAAGGTTGAATGCTCTTAAGTCCCATTAAGAGAAAATGGGGCCTGGCTGCTGGCATGTATATAACTTCGTCGATCGGTAACCAACCCAGCGTCCACTGTATTTGACTGGCGTTGAGGGCACGAAAATATGAGGTCCATGCCGAAACTCCTTTAGGTAGGTAGGCCTCATTAACTCTGGTATAGAACTCCTCTATGCAGGTCCTGTCAGCGGATCCATGGCTCAGAAACTGAGCTCGGTGACATAGGTGTTCAGTCATCCACATTTGCAACAACAAGTTGCAACCTTCGAAAAAGTTTCCTCCGGCCTTGCAGGACGTGAGAGCCCGGAATATATCGGATACAATCATGGGCGCCAGCGTGCTATCTTTCTGTGTGAGCAAAGTACTGACGACCCCCGCTATCTTTATGTCGATATTCCCGTCTTTTCTTGGGAACACTAAGAGCCCTAAGAAAGTTATCATAAAAGCAACCCGTCTATGTTCATCCCACTTTCGACGGTTACTTTTGCTGCACAACTGGTTTTCTGGTTTGTCGAATCCTCCTATGTGACCATATCTTTGGTATATGAAACTCACAGTGCAAAAACCTTTTGCCAAGTCAGGGTTACGAATTGTTCTGACTATCTTTAATGAGTCCAGAAACCGGTATACTGCCACAGCTCTTGGAGCAACCAGGTATTTATGCCTCAATGGAGCCTCAGCACTGCCGATATACCCTGCTATTTATTCTAAAGTTGGGGTAAGTTCAAAGTCCGAGAAGTGGAAGACATTGTGCGCAGGATCCCAGTGAGGGACTAGTGCCCTTATGATATCTCCCCGTGGCCTGATATCCAACAAACTCGTGAGGCCTTTCAGATATTTCTTGATTTCGTCATGCCCTTCTTTGCCTAAATCATTCCACCAAAGCCGCAATTGGAGGGGAATTTTATTCATGATTGCAAAGGGTTCATTTGGAGTCGTGCTCATTCTGCACATTTATTAATAAGATTTTAACAAACAAAACTTATTTTGATCAAAACAAAAAAACATATGCTCACTTTCCTCAAGAGGATTTCTGAACACGACCTCTCAGCACTTCAGGGACGAAGATTTTTAAGGTTGTGTGAAAAAACAAGAGGTGGCCGTTTGTACAAAGGCAGCCTTCCGGGTTCCTTTTGGGAACATTTGGCTGTTTTTGATATAAATGGCGTCACCCGACCCTATGAAAGAAAAATACACTTTTGGCATTTTTGCTACTTTATTAATTTTCAAAAAAAATGGGAGGTTGGACCCGGCGGGGGTTGCCTACGTATCTCACATCCGGTGAGAATCAAACCCGCGTAGTTCGGGCAATCAAGAATAAGTAGATGAACTAACTTCCTTTTTTGAATTTGTGAAAGAACTACTTTAAAAGGAGAAAGGAAATATTTTTGATTGATTTTCTTTTTAAAAGAAAGACTTCTAAGATATATATATATTTTTTTAATTTCCATTTGTTTTTTTTTCTTATTCTAAAGGAAGAAGAAAATATTTTTCGAAATTTTACCTTTAATAAAAGAAATGCTTCTAAAAATATTTTTTTTTTAATTTTGAATTTTCTTTTCAATTTTGAAAGAAGAAAAATATTTTCGGATTTTTTTCTATCTTATTATACATTTTTTTAAAAAAAAAAAATAGTTAAAAGACTTTCTAAAGAAGTTAATAATGAAAAATATTTTTGGATTTTTTTTTTGTTTTTGAAAATTGGGGGTCTAAAAACCTTTCTAGACTTTTTGGCAAGACAAATATTTTTGCAACAAATAAAGACATATATATATTTTTTGGAAATAAAAACTTTTGGATATATATATATATATATATACATGTATATATTTGTGACAAATAATGAAATATATATATATATATATATATATACATGTATATATTTGTGACAAATAATGAAAGACTCTTTTTTTTATTATTATTATTATTATTTTTTGAATTTTCATAAAAAACCCATTTTAAAAAAGTAAGACTCTTTTTAATTTTTATTTTTATGACAAGACAAACTATATATTTCTATATATTTTTTTTTGAAAAACAAAACAGAACAACGATTTTTTTTTCTATTTTTCCTTTGCTTTTAATAAAACAAACTAATAAGACGTTTTTTTTTCGTTCCAAAATTTCGGCAGAGTTTTGACAGTATTTGGGTATTGGGTTTTTTCAAAAATAAACAATCAATTCCCTAACCGCTATTTCCTTTTTTTAAATTTCACAATATTCATAATATTCAAACACCGGTCAGCATGCGGGCATGAGACAAATAAATGCACGGAAAACAAATAGGATGCATCAGGATGACCTTTTCATATCAGGTTGCTAGTCCTAGACGGACCCAACCCCTGTGTTGAGTCCCCTAAGTCAAATGCAACGTGATGCAAATAAGCGTTCCTACTAGGGATCCGGCCTGAAGTCACGTTATTCTATGTTCAAAACCTGGGTCAGTGTTTTAGACAGTGTACCCGAGCGGACCACTCGAGTTGAGGAAGGAGCTCCTGTCCGGGAACCAAAAGGCCAACCGGCTTAGAAACTTTCCGAGCCTATTTTATTTAGGATATGACACTAACATAATAGGGAGTCTTAACCAGTAAGCACAACCCCGGAGGTAAGAAGAGTAGGTTTCGACATAGTTTATATACAGTTCAGATAATATCAAAGCGGTAAAGGCAACATTTAGCACATTAGGCTCAAAACATGTAAAAATCAGATAAAGCCAAATATAACAATTTATCTAAGCTCGAATTTCTAACCCTGAACCAGTGGTTCTGGGTCAAAGTATTCCCCAGCAGAGTCGCCAGAGCTGTCACACCTCCTTTTTACATACCCGCGAGGGTACAAGGGAGTTTTTTCCAATTAAAGGACAATCGAAACGGGATTCGTTTATTTATTTCAGAGTCGCCACTTAGGAGATTTAGGGTGTCCCAAGTCACCAATTTTAATCCCGAATCGAGGAAAAGAATGACTCCATATTACAGTCTGCGCACCAGAAATCCGGATAAGGAATTCTGTTAACCCGGGAGAAGGTGTTAGGCATTCCCGAGTTCCGTGGTTCTAGCACGGTCGCTCAACTGTTATATTCGGCTTGATTATCTGATTTTATACAAATATGAACTTATGTGCAAAATTTTATCTTTTTACCGCTTTCTTACTTATTGTTATTATTTTACGAGAATTGCAACGTCGTGGAAACATATCTCGAACCACGTTACATCAATGCACCCGTAGTTGTTTGGCATATCTCGACTCGGTTGAGATTTGGATTTGGGTCACATAAATGTGCACCCGAGTTAAGGAAAATAAATTATTAAAGGCGCGCCTAAAGCAACTAGCGTCTTGTTATTTTGGGGAAGGCCGTAAAATTCGCTAAACGGCATGTCCTCGAATTCTAAGTATTTTAATATATACATTTAGAGGGCCCCGCAGCTTGTGCATTTTTTGTTTGTCGAGGCTCGTCTCATTCATTATTAAAAAGAATTTGCAATGTCATGGAAATACATCTCAGACCACGTCACAATCAATGTACCCGTGATTAGAGACACATTTCGATTTCGTTGAGATTTGGATTTGGGTCACATAAATGTGCACCCGAGTTTAAGGAGATAACATTATTAAATACGCGCCTAAAGCGACTAGCGCAGGGTTATTTTGAGAAAAGGCCGTGAAGTTCGCTAAGCAGCCGATCCCGAGTTCTAAGTAATTAACACATATATTTGTGAGGGCCCCACAATCTATATATTTTACTAGGCGAGGCTCATCTCATTTATTTTAAATGGACAAATCCTAAAGCGACTACATCTTTTCTATTAAAATTAGTCTCTAAAATAAATAAAGAAAATCCTAATTAATTACGAGCTTTTTTTTATTTAAGAAAGCATGGCATACTAATTGCTATATTAATACAAATATTGATGAACAAGAATTTTACTAAAAAAATTCGAAATTATAAATAAAATAAAAATTTGACAACTAATATTCAAAAGAATCAAATATAGTTAGATTGAAGCTCGCATTGTTATATATAAAAAAAAACTATTGGAATTAATTATTCACAACCATTTGAAACTGGATTTAACCATAATTACTAAAGCTTAATAGAAAGTTTATTAGACTTAAACGTTCTTCTAATTTTGTTTGAACTCAAATCATGCCTTAATACCTAATTCACGAAATTTAGTTCAAATTCATGCCTTAGCTAAATTTAAGTACTTGTTCACAATTAACCTACTGTTGATAATCTTAGAACCTTCATAGCTAGTGAATTAACCCGTTTTGCCAAGCCGATTCATTAAAGACTAACTTATGTTATTTTCTCTTATTCCAATTATTATTCAATAATACATAAAATAGCCTAAATACAATCAATAAAAGGAACAGAGAAAAAGCGAAATTAAAACTTCAAAATTCGATTCTTCATATGTATTCATGCTTCCACATTTTTAGCTTGCAATAACTAGTATTACATTCGTGTACCTGGTATTGGAAAACAAGAGAAGATGAAGCTGAGAAGCAGCAACAGTAGTAACAATGTAGCACAACAACGACAGTCCAGCAACACAGGAATAGACCAGTAACAGTAGGAATAGTAGAAAACCCAGGAGACTATAAACGACTCCAAGTATAGAGAAGAAGTAAAAGGCAGGAAGGTTCTGACTATTTCAGATCTTAAGCGAGGCAATGAAACAGTAACTATTCTTTTTCAACTTCAAAACTCTCCAAAATGAATTCTGCCCCTGTATATTTAGTGTATCCAGAATGTATATCGGGTGTATACTTCTCATTCCGCCCCCTCTTTTTTTCTTCTCTCTATCTAGTTTTTCCTCTCTTTTTTTCCACCCCTTCTTCCTAAATTTTCTCTTCTATTTATAGCAAAATTTTCGAAATTTTCAGATTTGTTTTTTTATTATTTTATTATTTTTTTAATTAAAAGAAATCCCACTTACAAATTGCTTTTATTTTTTTAGAAAAAGAAATCCAACCTTTATTTACTTTTATTTTTAAAATTCCAACTTTAATTACTTTATCTTATTTAAAATCCCACTTTTTATTTTTTTAAAAGAGAATCTCACTTTATTTAACTTTTCTTTAAAAAACAAACCACTATCTTTTCTTTTTCTTTTAAAAATGCTACTTTCAATTACTTTAAATTTTTTAAATTTTCAAATACCTTTATATTTATTTTTTAATTCCAACCTTATTTTACTTTTAAATTTTTTAAAACTTTTTACTTTTTTAAAATTTTCTACATTCTTTTACTTTTTTTTATTTTTTTATTTTTTATTTTTTTAAAATCATTTCCGAAATTACTATATATATATATATTTTAAAATAAAAATAATAAATAAAATAAAATATTTTCGGATTTTTTTTATATATAAAAAAACAAAAAATAAAACTATTAATAGTGATAATTCACTTTTTATTTTTTATTTTTCGGTTTTGTTTTGTGTTGGACAAAAATGAAGAAGGGGTGTTGGGTTAATGGAGCGTACCGGATCGACCCGGTTTGAAACGGACCGGGTCATGGGGAAAGTTGGGCAATTATTTGGGCCTGTGGTTTGAAATTGAAGAAGTGACCCAATCCGTTTTTTCTTTGTATTTTTGTTCTCTTTTCTTCTTTTATTTTTCTAAAACTAAATTATAAAAGTACTTAAATTATTATTAAGAACTAAATTAAATTATAAAAGCGCAAATTAACTTCCAATAACAATTAACGCACAATTAAGTAATAATTAAGCATAAAATTGTTCATTTGGACATTAAATGTTAAAAATGCAAAAGATGCCTATTTTTGTATTTTTTATTAATTTAACAAATAAACATGCATAGACAAACATACAAATAGTTACACAAAATATCACAAAAATTGCACACCAAGAAAAATTATTTTATTTTTGAATTTTTTGGGAGTAATTCTCATATAGGGCAAAAATCACGTGCTTACAGTCGTAACATTTTCGGTCCAAAATACGATCATTTACATGTGGATGGCATTTTGAAGGTCGGAGGGGCATACCGACCAAAGTTGGTCGTAAATTACCGACCGGTCAGTTAAATTCAAAAAAAAAATATTGCCAAAAAAACCGACCAAAGTTGGTCGGTATTTTAATTATGTAATTAAAAAATACACCATCTGAAAATCGAATCGGGGTTTGTACTGTGGCTACCACTAGACCATTGGTGCATTTTATTTTAAGACTGTCTTTTATTTCATTATTACACTTTAATTGTATTTTCGCATGAAAATAACTTACCAAAGTTGATCGGTATTATTAAAAAATAAAATTACCGACCAAAGTTGGTTGGTTTTTTAATAGGACCGGCCGAATTAACCGACCAATTTTGGTCGACTTTTTTAATATTAATTTTAATTTATTTTAAATGAAAAACCGATCAAAGTTGGTCGGTTTCTTGAAAAATAAATATTGTGGGATTCAAAAATAGTTTTTCGCATTTTCGCGCCAAAGAAAACCGACCAAAGTTGGTCGGTTTCGTAAAAAAATTAAAAAATAAAATATTTTGGCCGATTTTTTGACCGACCAAAATTGGTCGGTCGATCGCGGTCGATTTTTGCTGAATTTTTAGTAGTGGTAGTATGTACGCAGACCTTACCCTTACCTCGTGAAGGTAGAGAGACTTTCGAGGCCGAAAAAAAATATAATAGTGGCAAAGTCATAAAAAAGAAGCAGCAATAACAACAAGAAAAAATAGGAAGTAGCAATAGCAAGAAGGTATCTTTCAATTTTATGATTGTATTTCAGGCTGAGCATAACATTCTTATGCACCCATTTCACATGTTAGGCGTAGTTGGTATATTCAGCAACTTCCTATCCAATGTTATGTATGGTTCTTTGGTAATTTCTAGTTTGATCAAGAAAATAACAAAAAATGAATCTGCTTATAGCGGTTACAGATTTGGTCAAGAGAAAGAAACTTATAATATCGTAGCCGCTCATGATTATTTTGGCCGTTTAATCTTCGAATATGCTAATTTCAACAACTCTCATTTGTTACACTTCTTCTTAGCTGCTTGGCATGTAGTAGGTATCTACTTTACAGCTTGAGGTATCAACACTAATGTCTTTCAACCCAAAATGGTTTTAATTTTAACCAACATGTAGTTGACGGTCAAGGCCATGTAATTAGTATTTGAGCTGATATTATTGACCGTGCTAACCTTGGTATGGAAGTTATGCATGGAAGTAATGTTTTTTATGATGTGCTAAACGGGTTTGAATTTTTATCTCTTGATAAGGAGCGTCTTATCTCCCATAGGTGGCTTATTCGAGGTGAATCAAGATTAATCAAGCCAGTAGCTTGAAATAACGAACGGTTAAACATAAATGATCCTATTGAACCGTTCAATCGTAATTCTCTCTTTTAACATATATCAAAATATCTAAAGCAATATTATTCAACCCTTACTACATGATATGTTGAAAAATTTATCGTATGATATGTAAAAGCAATCATCATTTAGATCACCCACAGTAACTTTAATTATTTTATTTAACATGCAATCTCGATATATATGTTCCTTTCATTTGTTTGGGAATCTAAGGAGATTTTATAAATTATTTTTAATATAATCAACAAGTATCACATCGTTAAACTAAGAGTTGACACTTCCCAAAAATATAACGGGTGACTAGAGAAAATAGAGAGAGTGATACTAAGGAGTCGTATCACGTTATCTTCTTTCTGGAGGAGTGATATATATAATTCAATAAGATTGAGTTAATTAATCTCTTGAGCATTGAAATAAAATTTATGCTAGTCGAAAATATTTAGGCTAAAATTAGTTAAGATTCGCACAAGATAGCCATTGTAAAAAAAAAAAAAAAAAAGGTTGACAAATGTTCATATGTTATATTTATCTTTCATCCTTTAATGAATTTTCAGCTTACACGAAAAGCATATTTTTAAAAATAATTTATCAATAATTAAATAATAAAAAAAAGTTCCACTATAGTTACCGTACTTGGCTTCGTCTAACATATCATAAACTATAAATCTCTAAAATATAATATGAGAAAACTTAAATTCTTCTAAAATATCATCAAATTAATTTTTTTTAACTGCTTCCCATAAATTATCAAAAAGGAAACAAGTTAATACGAGGGAGAACACTTTAATTCTTCTAAAATGTCAGCACAATCCATTCTCAAACCACTTCCCATAACTTTTCAAAAAGGAAACAAGTCATCTTTGCTCTATGGAAATTATATTATGACCAATAATCTCTACAATACAATCTGAGTAGTAGCACTTTTTTTTTGTTTGCTAATAAAAGTAACACTTTAATTCTTCTAAAATGTCATTACAATTAATTATCCAACCTACTTCATAACTTTTCAGAAATGAAATAAGTCGTCTTTGTTCTACGGAAAGCACTTTATAAACCATATATATTTGAGATACAATATAAGCTGTAATACTTTAATTCTTCTAAAATATCAACAGTAAATTTTTAATATTGCTTTCTATAACTTTTCAAAATGGAAATAAACCTAACAATTCGTCTATGCTCTACGAAAGAGCATATTATTAACTATTACCTCTGTAATACAATAGCTAGTCATCTCTATTTTTTGGAAAGTAAATTATATAGCTAGTTTAGTTTCCAAAATAAAATCCAGACAAGCCTAGCAAATTTGCACTATAAAAGGCTCTTTCACCTTGCACTAAAGCATGCCATTAACATTTGAGATCAACTTCAATAATGGCTAAGTTTTTGAACTCTATCATTTGTTTCTTTCTCATTCTTTCAGGTTTGGCCTTCTTTCTTAAAAATCCTTCGTCTATGTTTATTGTTTAATTTCTGATAAAAGAAAGCAATGCTAATTCTTCTTTCATTTGATATAATTTCTTTTCATTCAATTTGGGTGCAGTTGCATTGACAATTACTCAAGTAAATGCTCAAAAGAAATGTAAGGTAACATTGGAATATTTTCCAACGGGATGTGTTCTTGTTGGCTGTCAAAATACGTGCGCACAGAAATTAAATGGGAGTGGAGTTTGCACTCGCGGTAAAGCTGGCACATTAGATTGCGTCTGTGTTTACAATTGTAACTCCGATTAAACTCCATTTTTAATGTACCTTTGATCCAATATAGATACTGGTCTATTATGATTGAGTATCAATAAATATTTAGTATTCTTTTGTCTAAGAAATGTTTCATCCATTTTTATATGTCACGATCCAAAATTTCAACTACGGGCCGTGATGACGCCTAACCTCCACTTGCTAGGCAAGCCAATATTAGCTAAATAGTTAATCTATTTTATAATTTAAAAGCAAAACATTAAGAAATTAAGACCGAAACACTTTGTAATATAATAATCTGAAACAACTGTGTCCAGTCCAATCCCACAAATTGATGTCACAAGAACATGAACTGCTAGAACACTACAAATATTGTCTGAAATAAAATACAATTGTCCGATACAAATGAACAGTATTATAGATAAGAAGGGGACATCAGGATCTGCGAACGAGGTGCAGCTCTACCTCAAGTCTCTTGAAAGGACGAGTCTGAGCATTCTCCGCTACATGCCGCTGGGATCAACACCAGGATCTGCACTAGAAGTGCATAAGTATAGTATAAGTACAACCGACCCCATGTACTCAATAAGCGCCTAGCCTAACCTCGATGAAGTAGTGACAAAGGCTATGACAAGACACTTACTATAAACCTGTATGAGTATAAGGAGTAAACAATAACAGAATAGAGAAACAACCAATTAACATAACAATCGAAATAACAAATACATAACAAAGGGCCCCAAAATATCATCACTTTTCAGTCTCACAACACAATACGGTAACGGAAAGCAAAAGCAAAGAATAAGCATAACACAACCTCTTCATTGCAGCGTGTAATCCGATCCATATATGTATATATGATACCATTGCTGCATGCAACCCGATCCATATATATATATATATATATATATATATATATATACATTGTTGCAGTGTGCAACCCAATCCAAATATAATATTGCTGCAGCGTGCAACCCGATCCAGATATAATATTGTTGCAATGTGCAACCCGATCCACATATAATATTGTTGTGGCGTGCAACCCGATCCAAATATAATATTGTTGTAGCCTTTGCGGTATGCAACTCGATCCACATATATATTATATGAATACAACCAACTACGACGTATCTCACAACGCAACATAAAAGGGAACTAAAATGCATATATTTTCTTAAACAATCCAATACAAACATATTAAAGCAAAATAGAAAGCATGTAAGGCATGGGTCAGGTAATAACATCTATATAATAACATGTCGAGCATAGAACAAGTAAAGGCAGACAATAGTAACGATCCGGCTGGTCGTTTTGAACAATCACATCTGGTTCGGTCGTTTGAGGCCATGAGTAGTTCACCTAGTGTATTATGACTTGCATGCATCATCGGCTCGGGTTTTTTAGTGATTTGGAAATGATTTTAAGTGGTGACTCTCATTTGAGAAGCCCGAAGTTGAAGGAATTGACCAAGTTTGACTTTTTGGGTATTTATCTCGGATCGAAGATTTGATGGTTTCGATAGCTCCGAATGATGATTTTTGACATCGACGTATGCCCGGATTTGCATTTGGATAGTTTAGAGGGTTTCAGCGTTATTTGGTAAAAGTTAGCAATTTAAAGGTGTAGAATTTTTCTAAGTTTGACCATAGTTTGACTTTAAGGCTATGGGGTTCGGATTTTGGTTTCGAGACTTGGAATAGACTATCTCATTTCGTCATATGGACTTTCCTGCAAAATTCTATCTCATTTGGATTCGATTTGTTATGGTTCGGACGCTTGGTTGCGATTCTAAAAGTTTTTGAAGTTCATTGTGATTCTCATGCATTTTAGCATTCGATTCGTGCTTCTAGAGGTTATTTTGGTGATTCGATCACACAAACGAGTTTGTGTTATATTTTTGGACTAGTCTGGCTATTTGGTTTGGAGTCTCGGGGGCTAGGGTGAGTTTCAGATTGATTTTGTTAAATTATTGAGTGATGGTACTGGTTCTATTTTTGTCGTAAATGCGACTACCGCATTTGAGAGGTAGTCCTCGCATTTGTGAAGGCATCAAAATTGTTGAAGCTTCGCTTTTGAGAAGGATTCTTCGCTTTTGCGAGTTCACATTTGCAAATCAGTGTCACAAATGTGACATCTGCAACTTGCTTATAGCTGAGTATTCCGAAACTTAGTTTCATTTTATCACGTTTTTAAACCCTAACCTCGACGCGAGGCGATTTTGTGGAAGAACTTTCATACCAAACCAATGGGGTAAGTGCCTCTAATCAATTATCAATTATATTTTATGATTATACATTAGATTTAACATTAAATTCATGAGAATCTAAGGGAAAAATTTGGGGATTTTGTCAAAGTTTTAAAAAATAAAAATTTGGGATTTGAGAATCGAATTGGAGTCCAATTTGGAAACAAAATACGTATATGAACTCGTGGGGCTATGGGTAGTCAAGACCTACCCTTGGACCCGGGTTTTGACTGGGCAGGCCCGAAGTTGAATTTTTGTTGACTTTTTAGAAATTGTATAAAGATCATAGTTTTGTTGATTAAAAATATTTTTTCTTGCATTGTTTGATGTATTTAAGTCGTCTTTGGATAGATTGAGCCGAGCGGAGGTGAATTTGTAAAGTGAAAAGCTAATTTGAGCATTAATTTGGCCGAATTGAGGTAAGTGTCTTGCCTAAATTTGTGTGGGGGAAACTACCCCTTAGGATTCGAGTTGATTGTGCTAATTGTGTTATGTGAATGTTGTGTACGCAAGGTGACGAGTGGGTACACGGGCTATATGCTGTATTTGACCGGTTTATGTTATCTAGATTCTTTCCATGCCTTTAAATGAATTGTCATGACGTGTTATGTCTCTCATCGTTAATCTACAGTTATATACTTTATTTGACGTTGTTAGCACTCACAGTATTTGTTACTTGATAGTTTGGACTTATATGCTTTAGTTGGAGTTGTTGCCTTTCTTATTGTCTTGTGATCTCTTAATTGTTGCGTTCCTTCCATGACTACATGCTTATCTGCTACTTGTTTTAATTGTTGTAATTGCACGCCTTAGTTGTCTCGTGTTTTATTTGTCATGTTGCTTTTGTAATATTTGTTGCGTTCCTTGAATTTACGTGAATCCTTTATTGTCGTGTAGTTATACCTTATGATTGTAGAAATTTTTTAAATTGAGTATTGAATTGTTGATGTTATTGATTTATTTATGGATCAGGTTCCACGCCGCAACAGGAGGAATACATGAGGATTTATGTTGATATAGTGAGATCGTGTTACGCGCTGCAACAGGTGAAATAAGGGTGGATTGATATGGTGAAATAAGGGAGGATTATGATATTGACTCTGATTATATGATGGGATCAGGTTGCACGCCACAACATATATTTAATTATTATTATTTATATTTACATGGTGGAATAAGGGAGGATAATGTTGTCGGGTTGCACGCTGCAACATATATTTATTTATTTTTATTGATATTTACATGGTAGAATAAGGGAGAATAGTGTTGTACGGTGGGATCGGGTTGCGTGCTACAACAATTTACGTGTTTTGTATTCCTTGTTGTTTTGGGTTGGCTTCAGTTCTTTCGTATGAAACTTTGTGGATTGGTATTTTTGGTTTTTACTTATTTTCGAGGATTGAGTTATTCTATTAGTTTACTGCTTTGCCATAATTTCCCATTTTCCTTTCCTATTACTATTATTTTGGTGAATTGATTTTCAAGATGAATTTGATACACTATGTCATTATCTCATACCCTGTTGAGTTATTAGTAATACAATGTGATAGAAACTAAGCGTCCGCCAGACTGTATAGAGAACCAAATTCTCTATATGTTAGCACTGTAAGCAACAGACTGTAAAACCAACCAGTATAGGGAATTAGGTTCTCTAATTGTTCCCACAGTAGCTCGGAAGTAAATAAAGAACACAGAGGATTTTTACGTGGAATAATCCCACTCAAGGGGACAAAAACCCCGACCTACACTTGTAGGCTTTCAACTTCACTAACTTGTAATCTCACTATTACAATGACTTCAACTTAACTAACTTGTGATATTCTTACCACAAGCCACTTTGTCACTCTCTAGTTATAAAGACTTTAACTTAACTAACTTGTGATACTCTTACCACGAGTCACTTTGTCACTCTCTAGTTACAAAGACTTTAACTTAACTAGCTTGTGATACTCTTACCACAAGCCACTTTGTCACTCTCTAGTTACAAAGACTTTAACTTATAACTAAATCTAGTCACAACACAATCTTAGAGGGTTTGTGATTTTGGGTTTCCTAAAACACAGCTTATAATAAAGCAAGATAGGAGTTACAAATGAAGAACAAATAACAAAGACTCAACAAACCTAAGGACTTAAGATATCTTGAATCTTGCATCCGGTCCTTGAGGTTGCAGCAACTTTGTTCTTGAGAGAGGTTGTGGCAAGCACTTGAGAGAATATCTTTTTTTAATTTTTGCAAGTGTTAAAGTGAATGTCTTATGCCTTGCACCAGGTTTATACTACAAAAGAGATCACCATGGTGATGCCAATTCTTGGTTAGTACATTTCTCTTCCCAATGGAAAGTGATTGCTGCACTGTTTACTTCACTATCACGTGTACAGTTGCGGGCAGTCACTTTCTATAGTTGCTTTCCACCTGTATAGTTGACTTATACTTCTGTCAGGGGAACACCATGGGATTTGGTCCCTAATCTGGTTCTTGTGAATCTAAAGGCACACTGCCTAGATTATCTTGGGTTGATTAACTTGAATGATTGTACCAGGCGTGCTTCAGGTCCTTAATCTGTTTCTCTCATGAAGTAAGTTATTTTACCTTCATTGATTGTATTTATACGTGTGTGACATCACTTAAAATGATGTAAGTAAGGTAGGTAAAAAGCCTTCCACAGAAAGTTGACTGATGCACTGTTCCTGTACAGTAGCGTGTGCAACCAACAACTTTCCTGCTGGAGAGTTGACTTAATACAGTCTCCTCCAGAACTGGTAGGGACCTGTTCCCTCAGCTATTCCTTCCACTCTGAAGAGTTGAGTTATATCCCACGCTGGATCCCAACCTGGAACTTTGTGATCTCAAGTTCTTGTAAATGTGTAACAGGTTTTTTATCTAGTTATGGATAGTAAGTTTAGTGGATCATAAAAATATAAAGTAAAGTATTTATGCCCAAGGTACTTGTAATCTATCAATTTCTTCCTTTTTGATGATGACAAACTTAGAATTTATATTCCCGCTGAGAACCAGATCTCCATATTGTTTCCCTACGAATTAGCTATATTCCTCATCAAAACCAAACCTAAGGAACTGATCATAACTAGTTCCTCAAGACTATTTGGCAAATCATCAAAAGTCAAAGTAACATAACTTATCAATTTCCCCCTTTTTGATGAATGACAAACCCAAAATATTTCCTCCTGAAAATTAGATTCCTTACATGTACTGATCACATCTGGTCCGTACCCAGTTCGTTGAGAAGGTTTGTCATCATCAAAATATGACATAGTGTAACTTAGAGAAATTTCCCCCTTTTTGATGATGGCAAACCCAAAAGTAATACTCTCCTTGAGAACCAGATTCCTCACATGTTTCCCTGTGGATCAGACATATAATCAACATAATATCAGCAACGTCCCCCCTGCGAAGTGGGGCTAACTTTTATACACAACACAACATATCAATTTGATTCTGTTCCTCACCCTTGTTGACACCTTTATAACTTAGAGAAATTTCCCCTTTTTTGATGATGACAAACCCAAAATTAATATTCTCCTTGAGAACCAGATTCCTCACATGTTTCCCTATGGATTAGACCTACAATCAACATATTATCAACAATGTTCCCCCTGCGAAGCAGAGCTATCTTTAATGCACAACACAATATATCAATTTGATTCTGTTGCTCACCCATGTTGACACCTCTATAACTTCCCCCTTTTGGAATCATCAAAAAGAATAATAGAAGAGGCACAACCAAAAAGAAGTTCAGCAACATTAACTCATGCCACTTGAGCAACACAGCATAAATAATAACAAGAACAACAAGTGAATGTCATTGCACAAAATAGAGTGATTGCCCATAGTAGAGTAATTATAGTAAAAGAACAGTAGTTTCAACAATACAGAGTATGACAATTTAAACAATTAAGTACTAATGCCATCAAATATAGGGATCAAAAGAAGATAGGAATTCGAGGGAATTTGGAAAGAGTGAAAGACATAGATTAGTGGGCAGGAGGAAAAGTAATGGTCTAAGGCCTTGATGAGCTTCTCCATTCGTTCATTCACTCTCATTTGATCAATGATAATCTGTTCTCTCAGTTCCTCCACCTGTTTTCTCACCCTTCAACTTAGCATTCTATTCTGCCAAGGGTCCACAAGACCTGGTTCTCAACCTATCTGAGTAGGCTGAACCATCAATCAGATCACCAAGAATCTCCCCAATCATCTTCTCATCAAGAACACACACAGTCCCATGCACATATAACATCAGAGTATCACATAAAACATAGAAGTTTTTACATCTTCTTCATATATGTTTGGACTTGAGGAACAAAGAGGTGATTCTATTTTTGGAACTCAACAATGTCAAGAAGTTCCTCCATTTTTTTGGCAATATCATAGTCAACACTCTGCCTTACAACACTTTTTGAGACTTCAAAGTCTTCTATCTCTCCAAACCTAATGGATCAACCTTTTGCTTCTGTAAGGAACCAGGTTCCTCACTTACACTACCTTTTATATCCTTGAGCAGCCATGTCTCCCTCTTCTTCTTCTCAATCTGTTTACCCTTATCATCTACTGCATCTTTCTAAGACAACTTTCTTTTCTCCAATTTCCTTTAATTCTTTCTCACAGGTAAAGATTTCATTTCATTCTCTCTTCTACATTCATATCAGCAGGTCACACCACTTCATCATCAATCCTTTTTATTAGATTGGATGCTCGTTTAAACACAGAACTCAAAGAGAAAAAGATCATAATTAAAATAGACTTCATGAGAAGGACTTGAGGGATCATGTCCCTCATTCAGTCCTCATATTTACCAATTTCTCCATCTTTCAAGTCTTTCACAAATCTAGCAACAACTTCAGCCTCACACTCTAGAATATTAAATCTACCATGTTCCCTTTCGGTTAAACTTCCATCAAAATCTACCAAAGAATTCTTGGCGTTTTGATTCTGATGGAGTTAGGATTTTGGAAAGTGAGAGAGTTGGGTTCATTTCTGGCATATTCGGAAAGAAGGATATTTTGAGACAAGGTTGATTTTGGTTTTGAAGAAAAGAATCGGTTTTATTTGGGTGTAAGATAGAGAAGTGCCTTTTTGGGGCAACATGTCAGTTCAGAAAAGGTTTAACATTTTGGACTTCAAAAGTTAGGAGGAGAGAGAGGAGAAAGGCAGAAACAAATTAATGACATGATACCTCAGCAGCTTAATAAGACATATAAGTATTGACGAGACTGTTAACCTGAGTCATAGGAACTAGGTTCCTTGACGGTTTTTGAAAATTTTGAGCAAAGACTCCTAGAAGTGCAATGTCACTCTTACTTGTTTTTGTCCTGAAACTGCCATATGTGTATACCTATAACAATATAGATTTGAGTTAGATGTCTCCGAAAAATACTTTTTAGTATTGTACCTTTCCTTCTTAACATAGCCAATCATCGAGGGACCAGGTCCTTAGTTGAGCTTGATTAACCCCAACTCCAGACGATTTCTTTCAAAATGTTCCCTTCTCAGTGCCTTGGTGAAGATGTCTGCTACCTGGTCCTCAGTCTTTCAGAACTTATCCCTCAAAGAGTGATGTCGCACATTAATATGCTTTGAGGATTTGTGTTGTACCAGGTTCAAGTTGTAAATATACCAAAGTCTTCAAGATATTGCTTGACTAGTACTATTTGAGCCCAACAAGAAGCAACAACCACGTATTTAGCTTCAGCAATAGGAAGAGCCACACAGATTGTTTCTTTATATCCCATGAGATCAAGCATGACCCTAGAAAATGTGTCGTTACAGATGTGCTATTTCTTTCCACTAGATATTCAACATAATCAGTATTAGCATATCCAACCAATTCAACGTTATCGCCCAATGGATAGAGAGAACCAGGTCCTGCATCCCCCTGATATATCTTAGGATTCTCTTGGCAGCTTTTAGATGAGATTCCTTTGGATTGGATTGAAACTCGGCACACAGACCTATAGTAAAAATAATATCTGGTCTGCTACAGGAGTGCCCTTATGATACCTCTATACATGGTCTGATTTATAGGGGAACCAGGTTCATCCATTCTAGACAAGTAGCTGTGGCGATGGGAGTGTCAATGATTTTTGATGTCTCTATGTCAAATCTCTTCAACAGCTTCTTGATGTACTTCTGTTGTCTTATCATTGTCCCCTTGGGAGTTTGCTTCACTTGTAAATCTAAGAAGAAATTCAGTTCCCCCATCATACTCATTTCTAACTCACTTCCCATGAGTTTTGCAAATTCTTCACATTGAGAGTCAACTGTTGCTCTAAAGATGATGCCATCAACATAGATCTGCACAATGAGTAGGTTCCTTCCCGATTTCTTTAGAAAAAGAGTGTTGTCAATTTTCCCTTTTATAAAGCCATTTTCTAGAAGGCATTTTGACAACCTTTCACACCAAGCCCGAGGAGCCTGGTTCCTATAACAGTTCTGTCAGTAGGTCGTGGAACCAGGTTCCACACACTATTCCTCTCAAGTTGATGGAGCTCTTCTTGCATAGCTGTAATCCAGTCAGCATCTTTCAATGCTTCTTTGATATTCTTAGACTCTATTTGAGAGAGAAAGGCTAAGAAGGCAAGTGAGTTTCTTGTCTTTGATCTGGTTTGAATTTCTCAGCAATTGGAGTTCCATGTACAACATCCACAACTCTGTTTTCTGCTTCAGATACTGTGATTGAGGGACCAGGTTCCTCTATGTTGGCTGGAGTCTCATCTTCAGTTCTCTTTCCTCCTCTACTTGGCATCCTCAAAGGTCCACATAGATCTATATGGAGGAGATCAAGTGGCCTTGAGATGCTACCTTCCTTTTTGGGCTTGAAAGAGGATCTAACTTGCTTTCCTTTTACACATGCATCACACACCCTGTGATCCTTGAATCTTGACTTGAGCAGACCACGAACCAGGTCCTTCTTGACTATTTTGTTTATCAGCGTGAAACTTGCATGACCCAGCCTTCTGTGCCAGAGCTCAACATTATCATTAACAACACTCAAACAACTAAGATCCCCTTATCAGAGATTTGGGAAATACCCAGCAAGCTATACTTCAACCCCTTCACGAAGTACGCATTTTCAATAGAGCGGGGAAGAGACTTCGCGATCCTTTCAACTCCCAGAATGTATCCCTTCTTGTCATTTTCAAAGGATACACTACCTTTTTGTAGGGCCTTAAGTGAGAGGACATCATTCATTCTTCTAATTTTATGCTTAGAGCAACCACTATCTATGTACCATTTTTGCTTTTGACTACTACCTCTCGCTTCAGCCTGCACACTAAATCAATGATTAGACTTAGGGACCCAAAATGATAGAATGGGCGGATCAAACTTCTTTTTGTCCATGCAGGAAACACATTTTTTTTCCTGGGAACTAGGTTCCTCATCAGCACGCCTCTTTTCAACAAAAAACATTATTTTTCTGCAAAGATTAAATTTTAACTTTACAAGAGTCCTCGTAATGATCAGTTTGACCACAGTGAATGCACAACCTATTATCAGCCACAGTTCATACTTGCTATGGGGATTATAGGAGGTTTTAGCCTTTTGGAACCCGATTCCTTGCCTGTTTTCACCATTACTCATGTACATAGACGTTGTTACATCAGAGGACCGGGTCCATTTAAGTGACTTATCAAGATCATTTTTAATCCTTTTTAAATCCTCTTGAAGTTGTCTATTCTTTTCAAGCTCAACAACAAGACTTGTTTTAACTTTCTTAAGCTCACTCTCAAGCTCAAGTTTAACCTCCCTAGCCACTTCTTTACCCTTAGTGTTGTCCATCCATTTTTTCTTTGTTTTTTTAACAAGATATGTTCTCTGGTTACTTCTTCCACTTATTCCTTCAAGTCTACAGTGGAACCTATTATATCATCCCTCTCTTGTTATATGTCACCAATTTCTTCTATTAAAGCATTTTTCTCATTAATGAGGCTATGATAGACATCAATCAACACATTTTCTAAGGACATCAATTTTTTCTTAGAGTAAGTTTTTAAATTTCTTTGAACATCAAAAAAACTTACCTCATCTTCTTCCTTGTCCTCATCATCATCAGATTTAGCCATGAGTGCAAAGATTGACTCATATTCGTTGTCAACAACTATCATAGATGCATCTCTTTGGTCATCCTCACCTTCAGATTCACTAGAGGAATCTCCCCAATCAGCCAAAGCTTGCTTCACCATATTGTTAGCAGCATTTCTTCTTTTGAATTTCCTATCATGGACCAGGTTCCTCTTAGCTGCCTTATCAGTGTTGGTTTTCTAATGATCCTGCTTATGGAGAGGGCAGTCTTTAATAAAGTGTCTAGGTTTTCCACACTTATGACAACAATCATTTCCTTTGAAATGTGGTCTATTGATTGATTGACTTTCCTCAAAGTTTAGTGGAGCAGACATGTAGATCTTTTTTAGGTGTTAAACTTTTAGAAAAAACCCGCTTTGATACCAATTGATAGAAACTAAGCATCCACCAGACTGTATAGAGAACCAAATTCTCTATAAGTTCTCACTGTAAGCAACAGACTGTAAAACCAACCAGTATAGGGAAGGTTCTCTAATTTTTCCCATAATAGCTCGACAGTAAATAAAGAACACAGAGGATTTTTACGTGGAAAAATCCCACTCAAGGGAACAAAAACCACGACCTACACTTGTAGGCTTTCAACTTCACTAACTTGTAATCTCACTATTACAAGCCACTAGTATAAAGACTTCAACTTAACTAACTTGTGATACTCTTACCACAAGACACTTTGTCACTCTCTAATTACAAAAACTTTAACTTAACTAACTTGTGATACTCTTACCACAATCCACTTTGTCACTCTCTAGTTACAAAGACTTTAACTTAACTAACTTGTGATACTATTACCACAAGCCACTTTGTCACTCACTAGTTACAAAGACTTTAACTTATGACTAACTCTAGTCACAACACAAACTTAGAGGGTTTGTGATTTTGGGTTTCCTAAAAAACATCTTCTAAGAAAGCAAGATAGGAGTTACAAATAAAGAACAAATAACAAAGACTCTCCAAACCTAAGGACTTAAGATATCTTCAATCTTGGATCCGGTCCTTGAGGTTGCAGCGGCTTTGTTCTTGAGAGAGGTTGTGGCAAGCACTTGAGAGAATATCATCTTTTGATTTTTACAAGTGTTAAAGTGAATGTCTTGTGACTTGCACCGGGTTTATATTACAAAAGACATCACCATGGTGATGTGAATTCACAATGGTGATGCCAATTCTTGGTTAGTACATGCCTCTTCCCAATGGGAAGTGATTGCTGCACTATCGCATGTACAGTTGTAGGCAGTCACTTTCCAGCTGTATAGTTGACTTATACTTCTGGTAGGGTAACACCAAGGGATCAGGTCCCTAATTTGGTTCTTATGAATCTAAAGGCACACTGCCCAGATTATCTTGAGTAATAATAAATGCATAAGTTGCCATAAATAAAGTAGGGATCATCAAAATACCAAACCATTTAAAGTAAATATGGTTTCAACAATTGTTTTCCAAGTACAAAAGAGTCCTCATAGGGTTTCACTTTTGCATCCTCTAAAATTGCAGTAATGATAAAATCTTAATTTATTTAATCATCAGGGACACCCAAGAACATAGATTTTTTATAAATAAAAATAAAAATGAAAGAATTTTTATTCAACAGCATAACATGACTTATATACTCGTGTCACCCCGGGTGTATGTAAATATATTCAATAATTTTAATAAAGTTGATTAAAAAAATATGAACTTTTTAGAGTGAGTTAGAATTTCGATATAATAGTGGGTTGCTCGTGTTTCGAACCCGGAACTAGTTGGATGGAGTTGATAAGTACTTTGTTAAATAAAATAAATATTAATCTTAAATTAAATAAAGGCATCTCCTCATGCCATGCTTGAATTTTTCATTCAACATGACTTTCTCCATGTATTCATCAATTTCTTTCGTATACAAGATTGGCATAATCTCAGGCTAAACGGCGATGACTGGCTGTACTGACAAAACCTTCAGAGTCTAAAAACCATGGATGTCACGACCCAAGTTCTGCCTCCGTAAACTTTCGTGACGCCACCTAGTCTCTACGACTAAGTAAGCCTAAAACATTACGGAAAAAGGATATAAAGATACGAAACTAGCAATTTACGAGTAATATAATAGAGAAAGTTTAAAATGCCGCTTGGCATATACAATAATAACACTCCCAAAACCCGGAATCTCATGAATCACAAACTAGAGGAAATACACAGTGTTCTAATTCCGGAAGTCTAAATAAAATAATTACGAAGGGTTTATATCTAAAAGGAGAATAGAGAGGGACTTATCCGTCTGCAGACGCGGAAGATATACCTCGAAGTCTCTAAAAATCGTCTCGCCTCAATGATGGTATGGCTGTGCAGAAGAACCTGGATCTGCACATGAAAAACATGTGCAAGAAGGGCATGAGTACACCACAGCGGTACCCAGTAAGTGCCAAGCCTAACCTCGGTTGAGTAGTGACGAGGAAGGTCAGGGCCTTACTAGTTATATACATATAAAACAAGGTAAAACAGTATGAAAAGCGACAGTACAATTAGATGTAAATATGCACTGGATCTCCCGTGATATCGTCCTGTAGTCCGAATCATAAATATGCAGGGGAATCTCCATGAATACAAATCCGTAGTCCCAAAGTAAATATCCAGTATAGGGGAATCTCCCGGGTGTCATCCCGTAGTCCCAAATGCAAACGTACAGGGGGATCTCCCGGAATACCGATCCGTAGTCCCAAAGTAAACATGTAGGGGGATCTCCCAGGATATCGTCCCGTATGACCAAAGTAAATACACAACAGTCTCAAGAAAGGATCTACAGTTTTATTCGAGAATAAACAGAAATTCTACTCTAAATATGCTGCACAGAATACAAGTAAGCAGTTAAAGCAGGTAAGACAATAAGATCACATAAGCATGCTTTTCCTAAACTAAACAAGAGGCTTCAAGTATAAGTATTGCTCAATTACAAGAAAACATAGATATTTACTTAATGAAAACGGAGTTTTTCAACAATTAGCACGTGTGCGAACTCGTCACCTCACGTATACGACAGTCACATAACAACAGTACCAAAATCCTAAGGGGGAGTTCCCCCACACAAGGTTAGGCAAGTCACTTACCTTGAACCAGCTCAAATTCAATTCAAAACCACGCTCGTGCCACGAGTATCCAACTACGAGTGGCCCAAATCTAATCAAATAAATTTCATAATGTTAATATAACTACAAACAACGAATTTAGCTACAGGAATCGAAGCTAAGGTAAGAAAATAGAAAAATGCCCAAAAATCCTCTCCGGGTCCATGTCTCAGAATCGACAAAAGTTACGGATGATGAACGCTCATTCCCTCATGAGCACACGCGAACAAAAATTATCGAAATTCGACGCCAAAATCTCCCTCAAACTCAGATTTTAAGTTGGAGAATTTTTTCTCAATTCTCCCAAATTTTCACCCCAAATCCGAAATTAAATGACAAAACTAAGATTAGATTAATAAAATACAACTAGAAAGGGATAAGGATTCGTTACCCACTGATTTCCTTTTTAAAATCCTCCCAAAATCGCCTTCTCTCGAGCCAAAAATCAAATTTGGTTTTATGAGCTTCAAACCCTTGAAATTTCATATTTCTGCATCTGCGGTCATGGGAACGCACCTGCGGTCCCGCTTCTGCGGCTGGGGACTCGCACCTGCGAGATTTAATTAAACAGGCGGATACCGCACCTGCGCTCCTTTCTCCGCAGATGCGGTCCGCTTCTGCGGCCCTATAACCGCATCTGCAGTCCCTAGCCATCAGTGCCCAAATCGCACCTGCGGCCTACTTCCTCGCCTCTGCGGGCTCCTCACCGCAGGTGCGAAAATACTAGAAGCAGCAACTTCAGAAAATAGCCTAAGTCCAATTCAACTTCCGTTAAGCATCCGAAACTCACCCGAGGCCCCCAGGATATCAACCAAACATGACAACCAATCCTCAAATACCATACGAACTTAGTACAACTCTCAAATCACATCAAATAACGCTAAAACCATGAATCTCCCTCCAATCCAAGCCTAAAGAACTTGAAATTTCAAGAATCCTACAACCGATGCCGAAACCAACCAAACCAAGTCCGATTGACTCAAAAATTTGCACATAAGTCACATTCAACACTACGGAGTTATTCCAACTTTCGAAATCGAATTCCGAAACCGATATCAAAATCTCACTATCGATCCGGAAACATCAAAATTTCAACTTTCGGCATTTCAAGAGTAAAATAAGCTACGGGCCCCCAAAACACAATTCGAACACGTCCCTAAGCCTGAAATCACTCAACGGAGCTAACAAAATCGTCAAAATTCCATTTCGAGGCCGTCTTCATACTGCTCCGACTACGGTCCAAATTCTAAAGCTTAAGCTCTCATTTAGGGACTAAGTATCCCAAAACACTCCAAAACGCAAAATGAATCTTCCTGGAAACTCACAATAACAGAACAAACACAAGGAAAGCAGTTAATAAGGGATCAGGGCGTTAATTCTTGAAACAACCGGCTGGGTCGTTACAATAGACCAACTACTCTAGACTACATATTGCATGGGTCTGGGCTATAGTCTCAGCCTATGAGGTTGCTGGTGCAATCGGAATCAAACGTGCCTAAGTCAAACTCTCAAACATGCTCATAATGTGAGGTAAAGCCTCCTGGAGTCCAGGTGTAGCAATATGTTCCTCAGGTACCTAAGTTGGGCCCACCTGCTCAACATGATCAGGCATCTGCTCCTCCACTGGAGCTACCAGTGGCTTATCAGCGGCTACCCTAACATGATCTCTGCTTGTTGCGGGTGCTCCACCTCAGCCTCTACCCCGGCCTCGACCTTTCGTGGCTCTAACACGAGAAACTTGAGCCTGCCCAGCTTTTCTATACGAACACGTCCTTACCATCTGAGAAAGAATATAAGAGTAAAGGTTTAAATTTCGGGATAAATAAATCTCCACGATAAAGCATGAAATAAAGAGAAGTTTTCTTAACAATCCTGCCCGGTCTCCCAAGTCGCCTCCTCGACCGGCTGAACCCGCCACAGAACCTTCACTAATGTAATATTCTTTGACCTCAGCTTTCGAACCTGCCTATCCAATATCGCCACTGGCTCCTCAACATAAGATAGATCCTTATCCAACTTGACTGAACTGAAATCCAACACGTGCGATGGGTCACCATGATACTTTCAAAGCATCGAACTATGAAATACCGGATGAACTCCTGCCAAGCTGGGAGGTAAGGCAAGCTTGTAAGCAACCTCCCCAACACATCACAATACCTCAAAAGGGCCAATAAGCCTCAAACTCAATTTCCCCTTCTTCCCAAATCTCATAACGCCCTTCATAGGTTAAACCCGAAGCAAGACACGCTCTCCAACCATATAGGAAACATCACGAACCTTTCGGTCTGCATAACTCTTCTGTTTGGATTGGGATGCACGAAGTCTATCCTAAATCACCTTAACCTTCTACAAGGTGTCCTGATCCAAGTCTATACCCAATAATCTAGCCTCACCCGGCTCAAACCAACCCACCGGGGATCTACACTGCCTACCATACAAAGCCTCATACGGTGCCATCTGAATGCTGGACTAATAACTGTTGTTGTAGGCAAACTCTGCCAGTGGCAAGAACTGATCCCAAGAACCTCCAAACTCCATCACACACGAACGGAGCATATCCTCAAGAATCTGAATAGTGCGCTCGGACTGTCCGTCCGTCTGGGGGTGAAATGCTCTACTCAACTCCACCCGAGTACCCAACTCATGTTGTAGGGCCGTCCAGAACTGTGATGTGAACTAAGTACCTCTATCTGAAATGATGGAAACTGGAATATCATGCAAACGAACAATCTCCCAGATATAAATATTTGCCAACCGCTCCAAAAAATAGGTAGTAAACACAGGAATGAAATTCGCAGACTTGGTCAACCGATCCACAATCACCCAAATGGCATCGAACTTTCTCAAAGTCCGTGGGAGTTCAACTATGAAGTCCATGGTAATCCGCTCCCACTTCCACTCCGAAATCTATATCTGCTAAAGCAAACCACCCGGTCTCTAATACTCATACTTCACCTGCTGACAATTGAGGCATAGAGCTACAAACCCAACTATATCTTTCTTCATCTGCCTCCACCAATAATGCTGTCTCAAATCCTGGTACATCTTCGCGGTACCCGGATGGATGGAATACCGCAAACTATGGGCCTCATCTAGAATCAACTCCTGAAGCCCATCAACATTGGGTACATATATCCGACCCTGCATCCTCAATACCCCGTCATCACTAATGGTCACATCTCTGGCATCACCATGTAGAACCTTGTCCTCGAGGATGAGTAAATGAGGGTCATCATACTGACGCTCTCTGATACGATCAAACAAGGAAGACTAAGAAATCACGCAAGCTAGAACCCAACTAGGCTCTAAAAGATCCAATCTCACAAAGTGGCTGGCTAAGGTCGGAACATCCATCGCTGTGGGCCTCTCTGCTGCTGGTAAATAAGACACACTCCCCAAGCTCTCTGCCCGACGACTCAAAGCATCGACCACCATATTGGCCTTGGCCGGGTGATACAAGATAGTGATATCATAGTCTTTCAGCAACTCTAACCACCTCCTCTGGAGCAAATTAAGATCCTTCAACTTGAACAGATACTGCAAACTCCGATGATCAGTATAAATCTCACAAGGCACACCGTACAAATAATGACGCCAGATCTTCAAGGCGTGAACAATAGCAGCTAACTCGAGATCATGGACAGGATAGTTTTTCTCATGCACCTTCAACTGTCTGGACGCATAGGCAATCACCCTACGGTCCTGCATCAATACCGCTCCAAGGCCAATCCTCGAGGCATCCCAATAGACAGTATAAGACCCCTAACCTGTAGGCAATATCAATACTGGGGTTGTAGTTAAAGCTGTCTTGAGCTTCTGAAAGCTCTCCTCACACTCTTTCGTCCACTAGAATGAAGCACCCTTCTAGGTCAGCCTGGTCATAGTGCTGCAATACATGAAAATCCCTCAAAAAATCGACGGTAATAACCCGCCAAGCCAAAAAAACTACGGATCTCTGTAGGTGAGGATGGTATAGGCCAACTCTACACTACTTTCACTTTCTTCGGATCCACCTTGATCCCTTTATTCGATACCACGTGACCCAAAAATGCCACAGAATCCAACCAGAACTCACATTTCGAGAACTTCACATATAATTTCTTTTCTCTCAAAGTCTAAAGCACTGTACTCAGGTGTTGCTCATGATCTTCCTAACTTCGGGAGTATACCAGAATGTCATTAGTAAAGACTATGATGAACGAGTCAAGATATGGCCGGAACACGTTGTACATCAAATGCATAAAGGCTGTTGGGGTATTAGTCAGCCCAAATGACATAACAAGAAACTCGTAATGACCATACCGAGTCCTGAAAGCACTCTTCGAGATATTTGGCTCCCGAATCTTCAACTGATGGTAGCCTGAACGCAAGTCAATCTTAGAAAACACTCGTGCACCCTGTAACTGGTCAAACAAATCATCAATACAAGGTAAAGGATACCAATTCTTAACTGTAACTTTGTTAAACTGGCGATAATCAATGCACATACGCATAAAACCATCATTTTTCTACACAAACAAGACAGGAGCACCCCAAGGTGATACAGTAGGCCGAATAAAACCTTTGAAAAGCAATTCCTGCAAGTGCTTCTTCAACAACTTCAACTCAGGAGGAGCCATATGATAAGGAGGAATAGAAATGGGCTGAGTACCCGGCAATAAATCAATAACGAAATCAATAGCTCTGTCGGGCGGCATACCTGGAAGATCAGCTGGAAACATATCAAGGAAATCCCGTACTACTGGGACTGAATCAATTGTATCAATACTGACATCTCTCACATAGGCTAGATACGCGTCACACCCCTTCTCAACCATTCGTTGAGCCTTAAGGAAAGAAATAACTCTACTGGGAGTGTGATATAAAGTACCTCTCCACTCTACTCGTGGTACACCTGGCATAGACAGCATCACGGTTTTCGCGTAACAATCAAGAATAGCATAATGGGGCGACAACTAGTTCATGCCCAAGATAACATCAAAATATACCATGCTGAGCAATAATAAATCGGCTCTGATCTCAAAACCACTAAGAGCAGCCAAACACGACCGATAAATGCGGTCCACAATAAGAGAATCTCTCACATGAGTAGAAACATAAATAGGGGAACTCAAAGAATCCTGATATACACCCAAATGCGGGGCAAAATAAGAAGACACATAAGAATAAGTGGGGCCTGAATCGAATAAAACCAATGCATCTCTATGACAAACCAGGAAAATACCTATGATGAAAGAATCAGAGGCGACAGCCTCAATACCGGCAGGAAGGGCATAGTATCTGGCCTGGCCTTCCCCTCTAGGGCGATCTCTACCTCCCCGACCTCCACCTCTAGCTGGTTGGGCATGTGGGGTAGCAACTAGTGCTGTAATCATATCCTGGAAACTCTGTGGGGCACGCTGTGACTGAGATGTCTGTGGAGGTGCACCTCTCCTAAGTCTGGGGCAATCCCTCACCATATGGCGTGTGTCGCCACACTCAAAACAAGCTCTGGGAGGGCGTGGCCACTGTGACTTGCTAGGGCCAGGTCTGTTGGACTGACCACTGAAAGCACCCCGTGCAGGAGGCACACTAGATACTAGAGGTGCATAATAAGGCTCCTGAGGTCTAGGAGGAGCTGGAACACCACTGGTTGCTAGAAGAGCTTAATGAACGGGGCTATAGACATGTAATTTTTGACCCTCCCCGAAAGTTTTACACATTTGAGTGTTTAGATGTTTATTTTAGATTTAATATTGATATTTTAACTTTTAGTTCAACTTCTTTGCTTTATTTTATCTTTAAAAAAAAACTAAAAAAAACTACAAAAAATATTTTCGTTATTTTAGGTTATTAGTATTTTTGTTTAGTTAGTTTTATTTTATTTTTACAAAGGATGAAAAGAAAAGTTTCAAAGAATATTCTTATAGGTTTAATGAAAATTTTAATTCATAGGATTTAGTAAATATTTAGTAGTAGTTGAATTTTTTTAATATAGTCACGTTTAATATTTCCTATTAATTTGAAGCAATTGGAACTTTGTTTTCTATTTGGATTTAGTAGTATCAAATTTTAGTTTTGTTACTTATTATCTTTTAAAAGAAAACCAAAAAAAAAGAGAAAGAGAGAAAAGAATCCAAAAAAAAAAACAAAAAGGGAAAATCACGAAAGAAGGAAAACGCACACTTTTTCTTCATTTTAGTATAAAGTATAGGTGTTAAACGGGTGGGTCGGGCTGGGCCGGGGTGCTATTTTTTGGACCCGTACGGGTTACGGGTTGGGGCTTAACGGGTTTAACGGGTTCGGGTTCATCTGGGTAAAAATTGAACCGTAAGGGTTACGGGTTAAGGGGGCCGGGTCTGGCCGGGTTTAGTGTATTTTTTAATTTTTTTTGTATTTTGTATAACTATTGTAAGTTGTATTAATAATTTGTATTAATTTAAAGATTACAAGTTATATTAATACAAAAGTATTAATATAAATTGCAAGTTCTACATTTATTTCAAAATTCAAAATTAAAGTTTGCATTTAAAAAGTAAATTAACAGAAAATAGTAAAACTAAATTTTCATGCATAATAAATTAACAATACTTCAAATTAATCTAACAAACTAAAACATTAAGCATAAATACGTCTAATAATTTTAAAATAACACAAATTGTCTTAAAATCTTAAATACGAATTTCCGGAGGACGCTCAAGACAATACTTTATATGCCTCCTTAAACTTCCTGTGCCAGACTCTGAACGAAAATTTAAGACTTGACCACAGTTCTTGCACTTTACTTTCTGACCTTCTTCATTTTCTTCTACCACCTCAAAGTGTTGCCAAACATATGAGCGCACTCTAGAAGTACGAGGCATGATTTAAATTGAATTGAGATTTGAGAATTGAGAATTTGAGATTGAGACGTGAAATCTTGAAAATTGGAGAATGAGAGAATGAGAGAAATTGAGATTGAGAAATGAGAGTTGAGTGAAGAAATGAAGAAGAGGGGAGTGTATTTATAGTTTTAGAGAAGGTTAATTTTGTAAATTGAAAAAAGGTTAAATTTTAAAGAAAAAATAGGCTATTAATGCAATTAACCCGTTGGGCAACAGATCCCTGCCAGGTCTGACCGTTTCCAAAGGTTAGTGGGCCCCACTTAATTCAAAAAATTAACAAAAAAAATAAAAAAAAAGGTTGTACCGGGCCGGGCCGGTTTAACCAGTACACGGTACTGTTCACGTGGACCGGGTTTGACCGGTTCGGTTAACCGTTACCAAAATTTAAACGGACCAACCCCCTCTATCCCTCCTACCCAGCCCCACCCGGCCTCCTATGTACTGGGCCGGTTCGGTTACGGGTCAACCCGGCCCGTTAGACACCTTTAGTATAAAGTCACATGCACATTATTCACATTTATTTAGTATTTAAGAAACAAAAGAATTTGATTATTAATAAAAGAAGAGTTTCCATTCTTTAAATGTGGACCCCCTCCCCACTAGTGGACAAAAAATAGGCTAACAAACTTTCATGCACAATCCAATTTTAGAATCACACACACGCCACATGCCAAGAAGGCAACAAAATTATTCCCTAACATCTCTAATCTTTATTTTCCTTATCCCTCATCTCTCTTATAAAAACATAAAAAAATAAAACAAAAAGTGACGGGAGATAGAGAGAGCACAAATGGGGGATCTGAGAAAAAGGACCGAAGAAAAATTCGGAGAAAAGTCGTAGCAGTCATCTCCTTTAGGAATCACAGCGCCCTCTCATAGATCTCTCTTCTCCAAGTTCAGCAGCTCAAACACATACGAGCTCTCATCTTCCCTCATGGTCTTCTTGCCATTTTGATCAACGTTAGCCGCTCTTTACTCCAGATCATAACCTCTTAGACACCCCAAAAACACAGCAGCAACAACTGCAGGAAACCAACCAAAAATTCATCCCAAACCCAACTGTAAATTCATTCCAAAATAACCCCAAAAATACAGCAATAAAACCAACCTGCTTCACCCTTAAACTCCAGTACTGAAACCCAGCAAAACGACCCCAAAAGCTGCAAAAAAAAAAAAACGCAGCAGTTTCACCAGCAAAAAAAAAACATGTTGTCCATCCCCTCTTCTCCACTCAAAACGACCTCAAAATCAGCTCGTATTTTCAGCGAAAATTAATTGTAAAACAGCTCGAAAATAGCCCCCTTTCCTCACAAAACAATAGTATTTTGGTTGTGTTCGAGTCGAATTTTCCGACGAGCTTCATCCGGTGAAAATCGGTCGACTAATCGAACTCCGTCGAGGTCTCCGGTGGGTTTCTGTTCAAAAGTTCTGTTATCGAGCTTAAATTTTTTGAGTCCATAGAGGTCCATTTCTCGGTCTCTTTTCACTCTTTCTTGCTCTTTGTTATTAGCTTGTTAAATAATATAAAATGCATTTAGCTCTCATAATGTTGGTTGTTTGTTTCCGTCACATATAAAGTTATGAAAGATCCATTTCATTCTCAATTATTTAATGTTAAATATCTTAGATAGTATCTTCTATTAATTGTTGTGCCAGTTTCTTTCATTAGCTTTCTTCTTCTCTTTAGAATTATGTATTGATTTTGTTTGCCTACTGAATATTTTGGAGTAGTTTATTGGTGGAATTTTTTTATGTATTTGGGAATTAAAATAAAATTGTCATGGATTTTTTTTATTCTTCTCTTTTATATACTGTATCAATATTTTGTCCAAAACACAAAAAAAGAGGCACAAGGCACGAAATTGATTATAGCAAGCAGTAGTGTTGTTAAAAGCTCAATAACGCTCAAAACATTTGTTATTCGCTTTAGGCACGCTTGTAACCTATTGTAGTGATTGTACGCGTTCGCGTGACGTAATTATGATTTCCAAAAATAAAACCAAGGTACACGTTCGCGTGATTTTGGCCAAATATTTTTAATAATAAAGTGTTATTAATTGTATACACGTTCGTGACACGAGTACGTTTTTAAAAATGAATAGTCGTAGAGATGCTTTTAGGCGCAGCTTAACTTATTATCGTGATTTTATAAACGTTCGCGTGAGATAATTACAATTTTCAAAATAAATTAAGGTATACGTTCACACAACTTCAGTCAAACTTTGTTAATAATAATAAAGAGTTATTAATTAGGACACGTTCGCGTGACATGATTTTTGACACGCCAAACAAATGGGTACACATATGCGTGATCTGTTTTAAGATAATTTCTTGACTAAAAGAGGTAAATGCACATAGGTCCTAAAATAAGTAATTAGACAATTTAAGCCAGCCAGTTATACGATTAAAGCGACCGTGCTAGAACCACGGAACTCGGAAATTTAGGGCGGCACTAGGGTTTAGTTGAGACGATGAGACTTAAGGGGATGGGTTTGGACTGGGGGGGGGGGGTCCTGCTTAGGGCACTCATATATGAAACGACTGGCCAGTTCCGGACTGTCTGATCGAATGAAATTGATGACTCAGATCCTCTTGCATAGAAACGATGCCGTTTTGGGTTGGGGTGGGGCTGGACCGGGTCATGGAATGGGCTCCTGATTACCAAAACTTGAATTGTTTTCCCTTTGTTCTCCAGGTGGGCTCCTGATTTCCAATATTTGAGCTACTTTCCCTTTGTTCTCCAGGTGGGCTCCTGATTACCAACATTTGCATTGTTTTTCTTCGAAACTTGAACTGCTTCCCTTTGTTCTCTAGGTGGGCTCCTGATTACCAACACTTGAATTGCTTTCCCTTATTTCTCCAGGTGGGTGCCTGATTGCTTGAACATGAACTGCTTTCTATTCTTGAAACTTGCGTTGTCTTCCATTGTACTCTAGGTGGGCACCTGATTTCAACAAAATAGACAAATCAAACGAAATTTTCTGCCCCAATTTGATAGCTGGGCATATCCGTGAGTGTTAGTTGAATCATGTTACTCAATATCTCCAAGAATTTAAAAGCTAGATCCCATTATCCAGGAGGGTCCTGAAAATTAAAATCAAACCTCATCTTAAGAGTGAAAACATCAGAGCTAAATTATATTTCCCTATGGCAGAACTTATGCTAAATCTTGTTATCTAATGGAGGTCTTAAAGCTAAGTCCCATTATCCAAAAGGGTCCTGAAAATTTCAAATTGAATCCTATCCTAAGAATGAAAGCTTCAAAGCCAACATATATTTCCTCAAGGTAAAGCTTATGCTAGATCTTGTTACTCATGAATGTTTTGAATTTTAAACTAGGTCCCATTGTCCAGGAGGGTCTTGAGGATTTACGGTCGAACCTGTCCGGTACTTGCTTTCTTTACTGAAGGTTTCTCCAAAACAAACGGAATTTTCTGCCCCTGTTTCAATTAAAGAAAAATCTTGTCAGTTTTAAAATATGGTGGTTAGTTTGCGGCATTCTTATTAACGGTGCTCCTCTCGCTTTCGTGTCTTGCTTTGACTGGCTGCCTTGAACTGGCCAAGAACCGTTTGACTTTCTGACTGATTCTCAACCGCAGGACCTTGGATGACCCGAGTGTTCTACACCAAACCGTTGTTTTACATTTCTGATCTTTCTACCTGAACCTCTATATCTCCCACAAGATTACTAAACCATTCGACCACTTCGCATCATGCTATCTCTGGTATGCTTTGGCCGCACTTTTCTTTGTGCAATTTTGGAAGTTGGTAGTAAGCTTTGAAATCCCTTCTCACTTGCTCAAACAAAATTGACATTGGAAAAATCTTAGAGAAATAAACCCAAAAGAAATGAAATGCAATGACTTCGAGAGTTAGGAATAAAGAAGAAAATCCAAAACTGGATGACTGTTTGAGTAGGACAAAGAAAAGAGACTTATCTGAGCGAAACAGCTGGCACCAATGATCATGACATGTATTTTGGGTTAATCAGCCCAGCCTATTCAACCAATCACCTTTCAGTTGTCATACTTTATGCCTCGAGATTTCTAAAACCCAATTTCTTCTCCAAATCACTGACCCTGTTTGGCCTGCGGTGCCCTGAAGGGTTTTCACCAACAAACCTCTCTCATTTGTTCATCTCTCAACTTACTGTCTCCTTATGGTACCCGTGAGGGTTTTCACCAATAATACTCTCTCATTTGAATTTCTCTCAGCTTCCTATCGCCTTACGGTGCCCGTAAAGGTTTTTACCAATAAGAGTCTCTCATTTTTCATTCCCCTACTCAAAACGGAGTGTTGCCCCTGATAAGAATCTCCTTTACTTGCTCGACTTGGCATCTCTCGAAGATTGATCGGAAGGTCTTTCTTTGGACCGCAATGCGGGCTTTTGGATAGGGTTAGAAAGAAAGAATATCAAAAGCCTCAAAACAATTTGAAAGGGTTCAAAATTATAACTTTTGGAATCAGATTTCTTAAAACAACCACAACTTCTGCCCCAGTTTCTTTTCTTGGGGACTTTTGAATTTTTATTTTGGTGGGACTGAATCGTGAGGCTGCCTACGTATCCACTAAAGGAATCATGGCGAACGTAGTTCATGTCATAGAAATTACTTCGTTGTTGTGATTTTCTCTTTTATTTTTCTTTCTCTCTTTTTCCTTTTCTTTTCTTTTTTTTTTAATTTTCTTTTCTTTTCTTTTCATTCATTTTTTTACTGTTTTCCATTCTTTTCTTTCTCTTTTCTCTTTTTCCTTCTTTACTCACCTTTTGTGCTTGTGTTTCTGAACTTTTCTACTGATTCCAAAAGAGGGGTACGAAAGGAAATAAATAAGACTCAAAGGGGTAACAAATGATAAAGTGTTTAGATAGCAGAACAACATGCCTTCGTCATTCCAATCTTCAAAACTTGCTAAGTACAAATAAACACAATTTAAACCAAAGAAATCATACATAATATCTTTTGACTGCATCCGAATTGATAGCCATATCTACACATTTTCCTTCTATATCTGTTAGATACAAAGTACCATTGGACAACACTCTCGTTATGATGAACGACCCCTACCAATTTGGGGCAAACTTGCCTTTTGCTTCAACTTGATGTGGGAGGATGCGTTTCAATACTTGCTTACCCACTTCAAATTTCTGAGGACGCACCTTCTTGTTGTACCCTCTCGCCATTCTCTTTTGATACAACTAGCCATGACACACTACTGCCAATCGTTTCTCATCAATCAAACTTATTTGCTCCAGACGGGTTTTGACCCACTCATCATCATCAATTTTAGCTTCAGCAACAATACGAAGGGATGGAATTTCAACTTCCGTGGGTATCACTGCCTCAGTGCCATACACCAACAAATAAGGAGTTGCACTTACTGAAGTGCGAACGGTAGTGCGATAACCTAGCAAAGCAAAATGCAACTTCTCATGCCATTGCCTGGAACCTTGAACCATTTTCCGAAGTATCTTCTTTATGTTCTTGTTGGCTGCCTCGACTGCTCCATTCACCTTGGGGCGGTACGTGGTGGAATTGCAATGAGTAATCTTAAACTATTGACACACTTCTTTCATCAAATGACTGTTAAAATTAGCACCATTATCCGTGATAATCACCTTTGGGATTCCGAACCGACAAATGATATTTGAATGAACAAAATCGACCACTCCCTTCTTGGTCACAGACTTGAAAGTTTTAGCTTCAACCCACTTAGTGAAATAGTTAATAGCCACCAGAATGAACCTGTGCCCATTGGATGCTGCTGGCTCAATTGGTCCGATGACATCCATGCCCCAAGCAACAAAGGGCCATGCTGTAGACATTGTGTGCAATTCAGATGGCGAAGAATGAATCAAATCTCTGTGTACTTGACATTGATTACACCTACGCACAAAACGGATACAATCTCGCTCCATGGTGAGCCAATAATAACCTGCTCGAAGAATTTTCTTTGCCAGAACATACCCACTCATATGCAGTCCGCGAACTCCGAAATGTACTTCGGTCATGATAGTCGTGGCCTGTCTAGCATCTATGCATCTTAACAATCCAAGATCTGGAGTTCTTTTATACAAAACTCCTCCACTGAAGAAAAATCCACTTTCCAAACGACGAATTGTTCTCTTTTGATCACCTGTGACTTGTACTGGATACACCCCCATCCTGATATATTCCCTGATGTCATGAAACCATGGTTCACCATCAAGTTCTTCTTCAATCACGTTACAGTAAGCTTGCTGATCGCGGACCTGAATATGCAAAGGGTCAACATAAGCCTTGTCCGGATGGTGCAACATTGACGCCAAGGTAGCCAATGCATCGGTAACCTCATTATGTATCCTTGGAATGTGCCTGAATTCTAATGATCGAAATTGTTGACAAAGATCATGCAGACATTGTCAATACGATATAAGCTTTAAATCCTATGTCTCCCATTCTCCTTGAATCTGGTTCAACAGAAGGTCCGAGTCCCCCAAGACCAAGACTTCCTGGATTCCCATATCTACAGCTAGCCTTAGTCCCAGAATGCATGCCTCGTACTTAGCCATGTTGTTAGTACAGTAGAATCGCAACTGGGCTGTAACAGGGTAGTGATGCCTTGTTTCAGAAATAAGCACTGCCCCTATCCCGACACCTTTCATGTTAGCAGCTCGATCAAAGAAAAGTTTCCAACCTGGGTTTTCAACCTGCTCCACCTCGTCAATATGCATTACCTCTTCATCGGGAAAATAAGTTCTCAATTGTTCATATTCCTCATCGACCGGGTTCTCGGCTAATGCTCGGGCTTTCATCACTGTCCGAGTTACATATACGATGTCAAACTCTGTGAGCAAGATCTGCCACTTTGCTAGCCTCCTTGTGGGCCTGGGCTTCTCAAAGATATACTTCAAAAGATCCAGGTGATAAATGAGGTAAGTGGTGTAGGATGACAAATAATACTTCAACTTCTGTGCTACCCAAGTTAGGACGCAACATGTCCTCTCAAGGGGAGTGTACTTAACCTCATAAGATGTGAACTTCTTGCTGAGATAGTAGACGGCTTGCTCTTTCCTGCCAGTGATGTCATGCTGATCCAATACACATCCAAATGAATTATCCAGGACAATCAAATAAAGAATCAAAGGTTTCCTTGGTTCCGATGGGACCAACACAAGTGGATTTGGCAAATACTCTTTGATCTTATCAAATGCTTCTTGGCACTCATCAGTCCATTTGGCTGCAGCATCCTTCTTTAGCAATTTGAAAATGGGCTAACAAGTTGTCGTGAGCTGAGCAATAAACCTGCTGATGTAGTTCGGCCTTCCTAACAGACTCATCACCTCGGTCGTGCTCTTTGGTGGTGGTAATTCCTGTATAACCTTGATTTTTGAGGGGTCCAACTCAATACCCCGCCAGCTGACTATGAAACCCAACAATTTTCCAGAAGGAACACCAACCGCACACTTTGCCGGGTTGAGTTTAAGATTGTACTTGCGGAGCCTTTTAAAAAAACTTTCTCAAATATCTGACGTGGTCAGACTGCTTCCTGGACTTCATGATCACATCATCCAGGTAAACCTCGATCTCTTTGTATATCATGGCATAGAATATGGTCGTCATTGCCTCATATAAGTTGCCCCAGTGTTTTTCAAACCAAAATGCATGACCCTATAGCAATATGTTCCCCATGGCCTGATGAATGCTGTCTTTTCCGCATCTTCCTCATCCATTAAAATCTGATGATAGCCTGCATAGCAATCCACAAAAGGCCCAATCTCATGCTTGGGAAATTATCAATCAAAATGTGGATATTTGGCAGTGGGAAGTTGTCCTTTGGACTTTCCTTGTTGAGATCACGGTAATCAACACACACTCTGGTCTTACCATCCTTCTTTGGCACAGGCACAACATTGGCTAACCACGTGGGATACCGCGTGACCTGAATGACCTTTACATCAAGCTACTTGGTGACCTCTTCTTTAATCTTCACACTCATGTCGGTTTTGAACTTTCTCAACTTCTTCTTAACGGGAGGAAATGCTAGATCAATTGGCAATTTATGGACTACCAAATTGGTACTCAAGCCGGGCATATCATCATGCGACCATGAAAAAATATCCTTGTACTCAAACAATGCTTTAATTATCTCTTCCCTGATTTGCGATTCAATATGGACACTTATCTTAGTTTCTCTGACATTATCTGGGTCACCTAAATTGATTGCTTCTATATCATTTCAGGTTAGGTTTCGGTTTTTCTTCAAAATGACTTAGTTCCTTACTAATCTCTTCAAAGGCCTCATCCTCATCATATTCTGATTCATCATCACATTCTATTTCTTGGATTATTATTTCAAAATTAGATTGACTTTTAAGACTGGGCCGAAAATTCCTCTGCGTGTCATGTCATTGAAGCCAGCATAAAAAGAAATGTACAGAGAAGAAAAAAAATAAAACTATCAGGAGTGATGGAAAGGGAAATTGCATTTCATTAAAATAAAGGATAACAGGGTTTATACATCAACAAGCAAAAATTAAAAGTCTGGGGCACAACCCTGGAATGACCCAGATAGAAAGGAAAACAAAATAAACTACCAAGACTCCTTTCGGGTAGGGAGAGGAGTAGCCTTCCAATTGTTAAGCTTTACATTTGGCCCGACGAACTGCACATCCGCTTTGCTAGAACCTTCTCCACCTTCTACCATGTTCACATCATCAAACAACCTCTGGAACCTTTCAATTAACTCCTCATCAATGTCAACCATAGAGCTTGGAACTGTTGTCACTGGGAGTTTCCCGGCACCGGGCTTGAACAAAGACTTGGAGAGACGTGGAACAAGCTTTAGAAGTGCCCACGCCTTCTGCTTCAACCTTTTAGTCCTTTTCACATATGCCGCTGTAGGTTTGAATCCAAGACCAAACGTACCCAAATTCTCAGGGAGGGACACTGGTTGTATGATACCCTACAGAGATCCACCTAGACCTTTACTGGGCCCGAAGCCATTTTTTAGCATTTCAAAGGCCACCATGACCGATGCGGAGGTTATCTTTAGGGTTGGAACACATTTCCCTTTTGGAACCTTCTCCACCAGCACTATTTCAAAAACTTGATAGACCCAAGGCCCTTTGTTATCTTCAACCTCAATGAACGGAACAGAGGCATCACTGTGAGCACACAAGTTATCTTCACCATGCACGACGATCTCCTGTCTATCCCATTTGAACTTGACCATCTGGTGCAGAGTGGACGGGACTGCTTTGGTGGCATGAATCCAAGGTTGACCTAACAACAAATTGTAAGAGACGGCTATGTCCAGCACCTAGAATTCCATGGTGAATTCCACCGGTCCTATTGTCAACTCAAGAACTATATCACCAACTGAATCTTTCCCTCCACCGTCAAATCCCCGAACGCAAATGTTGTCCTTGTGAATCCTCTCATCATCCACTTTCAACTTATTCAAAGTAGAGAGAGGGCAGATGTTTGCACTGGACTCATTGTCAACTAATACCCTAGTAACCACAGAATCTTCACATTTTACCGTAAGATAGAGAGCTCTGTTATGTTTAGTACCTTCCACAGGCAACTCATCATCAGAGAAGGTGACCCTGTTCACCTCAAATATTTTGTTGGCAATCTTTTCCAGATGGTTTACTGAAATTTTGTCGGGCAAATGAGACTCGTTTAGAATTTTCATCAAGTCCTGACGATGCTCGTCTGAGTGGATTAACAATGACAACAATGAAATCTGAGCATGCGTCTTTCTCAACTGCTCCACGATGGAATAATCTTGTACCTTTATTTTTCTCAGAAACTCCTCCTCCTTTTCTTTAGTCACTACCTTCTTTACTAGGACTGGATTATCTCTGGATGTTTTAGGTTTCCTTAACTCTTTCGGGGCAAAGCATCTCCCCGAACGAGTTAATCCCTAGGCCTCATTGACTTCTTCTTTCACTTTCTTTCCCTTATAGGTTACTATCACCCATTTATAGTTCCATGGGATGGCCTTGGTGCTGATTACCAGAAACTGGGTTATAGGCTTAATGATGACAGAATCCATACGAGCACCCTCTACAATTATGATAGGCTTGTTTGTCGCTCCTGGCACAACCACTTTTGACTTTTCTTACTTTGCCGCAACATCACTTGGGGATCCTTTCTTGACTACCACAGATGGTTCACAGTTTGTCCTGCTCAACTTATTCACTGATCCTTCAACTGTTGGTTTTTTAACTAGCTTGACCTCACTGGCCCGAATCATTAGGACGGTCTGTGAAGGCTTCTTGGTCTCTCCTCCCTTATGTACTATCTCAATCATGTTTGTTTCCTGATGGGTTGGTAATGGGTTCTGGTTGATGTTGGGTGCCTCTAGAGTTTGGAATTCAATCCGGTTTGTGTCAATGGGCTCCTAGATGGCATTTTGCAAGTGCCAGCACTTCTCCGTATCATGCCCTGGAGTACCAGAACAATATTCATAGCTTACGGAGTAATCAAGATTCTTTGGAGGAGGGTTTGCAATTTCGACTCAATTGGCCTCAACATATCCAACTACCTCAGTCTATGGAATAAATTGGTACAGGATTCCCCCAATGGGGTGAAGGTTTTCTTCCGCTGCAACCTTTCATTTTTGAATGCTAGATTGGGCGGGAAGCCTGGGCCGGCAGGGTTTCAGTAGGCTCGTGGGGGTGGGTAAGCATTTTGTGGAGCTGGGTAGATGTTTTGTGGGGTTGGGGCACGCCATTGAGCGTAGGTAAGAGGTTGAGTATATGTTTGGGCGTGGTAGACAAAAATATGAGGGTCTGGTGATGGGAAGTAGTGTTGGGGTGGGTTATATGGGGTTTGGGTGTAGGTTCGGTGATGGGGTCGGGGCTAGGTATATTGGTGTGACGGGCCCCTAGGTCCAAACCATGATCCTGAATCAACTATTGCCACTTCTTCTTTCCAATCACTCCCCCAGTACCTTTCTGAATGACTTGAGTAGTTGCCTTGATAGTCGAGTAACTCATTATTTTGCTTGAATTAAGACATTCTTCCACCATGCCACCTATCTTCACAAAAAGACGTGCTTATGGCCGATATCCGATGGCCAAAATAGGTAGGCTCCAGAGCCTGCAGAAAGTACTCCACCATTTCGCTTTCCTCCATCGGGGGGTTAACTCTTGCTGCCTGTTCTCTCCAGCGAAATCCATATTCTCTGAAACTTTCACTAGGCTTCTTCTCAGTTTTAGTCAAATACAAACAATCTGGAACAATCTCGATGTTGTACTGGAAGTGACGAGCGAATGCTTGGGCCAAATCATCCCAGGTATACCATCTGTTGTGATCCTGATGGGTGTACCACTCCAACGCCGAGCCACTCCGACTCTGGCTAAAGTATGCCATTAATAGCTCATCTTTCCCACCAGCTCCGCTCATTTTACTGCAGAATCCCCTCAAGTGGGCCACTGGGTCTCCGTGCCCGTTATACAAATCAAACTTCGGCATCTTAAATCCCACAGGCAACTAAACATCGGGAAATAGACACAAATCCTTGTAGGCTACGCTCACCTGTCCTCCCAATCCCTGCATGTTTCTAAATGACTGCTCTAGGCTTCTAACATTCCTGAACATCTCCTCATGCTCTAGGTTTTTAGGTGGTTTCTCAGTCTCAACAGGGAGGTCGAAACGAGGAATATAGGAGTAAGGCTTTGGCGCCTTGAAAATAGGCTCCGGGAGGTAGTATATTTATCTTGGGTCTGGAATAAGGGCTCACTGGAGGATCAATGGAGTGTAGCGGGTAAGGGTTCCACGAAGACAAGGTTGGCTGGCGGAGGAGGGTACGGGACTGGTTTGAGTGGTGGTGTTTGTGGGGTTTGGAAAGTGGTGCCTTGGCAGTGGTGGTAAATGGGAAAGCATGGAGATGAATCAACAGTGGGAGGTTCTTGGGATTGAGCCAGCGGCAGGACGAAAGCAAGGTTGGCGGGGTATGATGGTGGTGGGTGCCCTTTTACCCATGCCTGGTACATCTCTGCCATCTGGTGTTTCAACTTATATAACTCCTCTTTCAGATTAACATCAGACTCTTCCCCCTCTCTTTACGGGTCAATAACACTTGCATCCAGTTCTTGGTTAGCCATGATCAACTTGTCTTTGGACCTGGTGTTGTACGGGTGAGTTTACAGAATGCCAAAAAAACTAACCACCTGCCTGGACTTAATGACAACAACAAACTTGTTAGCGATTAGGGCTTAACAAATTAGGCAACCGCACGTTGGTGATGCAATGCACCTAAGTAGTTAACCATTTCTATTATGCATTTGAAAGACTGTTTGCATCATCCCGGCTTTCTCTAAGTTTCGTTTTGCAACTTCTCTCTTTTTTTTTTCTTTTCATTCCTGCTTTTCTTTGCTTAGATCTTGCTTCTCTTTTATTCCCTCATTTTTCTCTCTTGTTTTGCCATTATTTCTTCCCACGATTTTTGTTTTTTTCTCTATTGTTTTCATTTTTTTTTCTCTTTCTCTCTTTCTTTCTTTTCATTTCATGGTTATGATAGAATCCTATGGGGATTGCCAACGTATCATGACGCCGCATGAATCAGACCAGGCGTAGTTATGGGAATAAGTGTAAGATAAAATAAATAAACAAACATTTTGGGGTTTTCAAAATTTTCCATAAAATAAAAACGTCTTGATTACAACGACTCATCCTACAAAATTTTATCATAAAAACTAACAGATTCGAAAAAGGGGACTAACAGACTCCAACGAAACATGAGAATAAAAAATCGAAAACAGACTAACAGACACAACAAAGAAAAGGAAAATATATACTCGAATGAAAATCATGTATACATCAATGCCTCAACTACTCCAGGGGCCCGTGGGACATCAGTCGGTCTTGCCACAGTCCTATGCGCAAGATCCCCTTGAAGACGCTCCAGGTCACTCATTATTTGATGAACAAATGTCATTACCGCTGCAAAAAAGGTTCTAGTCATGTCTTCACATTCATGGAACTTCATGACGATGTAGTCAGCAATTGCTCTAACCCTCTCCCTGACGATACCCTTTTTTTGGAGCAAACGCCTTATTTGTTGAGTCCTAGCTTGTAGCAGCTGGGCATCATGATGGTTTCGACCCTGTAACTGTTGCATATCTTCCTCTAGCTGGGAGATTGATGCATATCAATGTTCCCTTTCTGCTTTAAAGCTCTTAGCTTATTTGGCCATCTCATTTTCAAGGGTAGTTATCCTTTTTTTCAAATTGGTGACTGTTCCCCCATATTTCATTTTCAACTGCCAGACAAACTTTGCTCGTCCCTCTGTGTTATTCGCTAACCTTGCCCGGACCCTTGCCATATTACCCTCAGATTTTTCCAGATCATCCTCATACTCAGCTATTTTCCTCTTGAGATCACTTATGAGTCTTTCATCCTTTCGGCTCCTTTCCTAATTTTCAGCAGCTATTTTCATTTTTGGAACTGTGCTCGAAGGGCCTTGTTTTCTTGAGCCAATTTCTTCTTTTCCCCTTCATCGGCAGCAGCCTGTACACTTTTGTCAAATTTAAGATCCCATATTTGTCCCTCCAATTTGCTTATGGTGGCTCGGTAGCTTGCCTCTTTTGCCAACCAATCTCATTGCTCTTGCGATCCATCAGTGAATTGTTGGACATGGGGCCTTTTTGCGGACTGTTCGGACTCTAGATGGGCTTGGGAACTTTTACAGTACCAAGTTGTGTAACTAGGCTCCAAATCGCCTCTAGACAGATCTAGTACCTGAGTCTTTGGCTCTAAGAACCTACATTGATGCCAAATCTGATGCACCCTTTCTTCTGGGAAAGCAGCTTTTGGTTCCAATTCGATGACCTGCCGATTCAAGTCCTCATCATGTGGGATAGTCTGCTACCTGCCTAGCTGGCGTAGAACTCTGTGCGGGGCATAAGGCTGAATGTTCCGAGACCCATCAATAGAAGAAAACACACCTCGGTTGACATATAAATGACTTCACTGACCGATAGCCACCCGAATGTCCATTCAATCTTGTTTGCAGTGAGGGAGCTCAAATGTGCAAACCATGCTTCCGTACCATCTGGAAACTCATAGCCCTCCAACCGTTGTTCATGTTTTTCAATCCATTGAAGACCGGTCATACCAAGGTTTGTGTACCCCGGGCGGTGACACAGGTGTTCCTCTATCCAGAGTTGTAGAAGCATATTGCATCCTCCAAAAAACTTTCCTTCTTCTTGGCAAACAGTTAGAGCTCGGTAAATCTCCGCCAGGATCATTAGTACAATAGTGCCATTTGCCTTTTTAGTCATGAAGTCGGCTACTCCCACAAGCCCCAATTCTATGTTTCTATCCTTTCTTGGACAAATCAAAACACCCAGGAATGCCACTATAAAAGCCAACCCCTGCCGAGCTTCCCGCTTATCTCTGTTCCCCGAATGAGTAAGATTGGTATCTGGCATCTCAAAACCGCGGGGATTCTCGTAACGTTGGTACAAGAAGTAGAATGTGCAGAATCCCCTAGCCAAATTTGCGTCTTGAACTTCTCGACTGATGCTTAGAAGGTTCAGAAACTTATGAGGAGTCACTGTTCTGGCTGCTACCGGGTATTGGTTTCTGAGATTCCCGCTAAAACCAGCATAGCCCGCTATTTCCTCAAGCGTAGGGGTTAGTTCAAAATCAGCAAAATGGAATACATTATGTGTTGGGTCCCAAAAGGGTATCAGAGCCTCAATTATATCCTTCCTCGGCTTAATATTTAGAAGACCAACAAGATCGCCCAAAGCTTTTATCACGGTTTTTCTACTGACTTCCCGCAGATCGTTCCACCATATATGGAGCTCTAACGGGATTTCCTCGAGGACTGTGAAAGGTTCATTTTCAATCGTGCTCATCCTACACATTTATTTTAAATGATTGATTCAAATACTGTGATTTACTTTGACTTAAGAGAAAATTACCCATTTTCACAAAATTTAGAACAAAATATTCTTGCGAATACAGCCCTTCATCACCTTAAGAAAGAAACTTTTTTTAGGGCTGTTTTTGTTAATCAACCAAAAAAATTTTGAAAAGGACCCTAGGTGGCTATTCTTGCAAAAATAGTCTTCTGGTACCTTTTTGGGACATTTTGGCTATTTTGGACAAGAACGGCGCCACCTAATTTATTTATGGCAAAATAGCAATACTTCATATTTTTTGGGTTATTTTGCAAAAAAGGAGTTGGACCCGATGAGGGTTGCCTATGTATCCCACATACTTTGAGAATCAAACTTGCGTAGTTCGGTTATTTTGATGCACAAAAAAACACAAACTTTTGAAATAGCTTTTGCTTTTCTTTTTTTGTGAAAATTTCGGCAGAGTTTCGGGGTATTTTGGACACCGTATTCTTTCAAAGGCGGGTAATTTCCTCTCTCTCACATCAATTTGGTTTTTCTCAATTTTTCTCCCTTATTCTAGAAGCTGGCCAACATGCAATCCGAGTCAAATAAATGCGCAAGTAGTAAGTAAAATGCATCAGGATGGTCTTTTGATTTTAGATGCAACTGTCCTAGACGAACCCAACCCCTGTGTTGAGTCCTCAAAGTCAAAATGCACATGATGCAAAAAATCGTTCCTACTAGGGATCCGGCATGGGGCTATGTTATACTAGGTTTGAAAACCTTGATTTATTTGTTCTAGACCTGGCATACCCAACGGATAGCTCGAGTCGGAGGGGGGGGGAGGGGAAGGCAGCGTACCGGGAATACAGAAGCTTCACCGACTTTGCAACTTGTCCGAACCTCGTTCTAAAATTGGGATATGACTCTAACAGAAGAGAAGCTACACGAAGTGCACCCTTCTCAAATGATTTAGAAGACTCAGAGAGAGGAGGGATTCGTAATAATTTATATACAGTTCAATACAAGTCAACCATATCAAGCGGTAAAAAGCAACATTTAGCACATTAGGCCCAAATATATAAATAAAACCAGATAATAAACAAAGTCAAATATAATAATTATTCTAAGCTCGAATTCTTGAACCCTGAACCAGAGATTCTGGGTTCGATTCCTAGCAGAGTCGCCAGAGCTATCACACCCCCTTTTTACCACACCTGAAAGGGGTATAAGGGAGTTTTTTCCAATTTAAGTGATAATCGAAACATGATTATTTATTAGATTTAGAGTCGCTACTTGGGATGATTTATGGTGTCCCAAGTCACCGGTTGAAATCCCGAATCGAGGAGTGTTTGAATCCAATTATGGTCCACGAACATAGAAATTCGGGTAAGAAATTCTGTTAACCCGGAGAAGGTGTTAGGCATTCCCGGGTTCCGTGATTTTAGCACGGTCGCTCAACTATTATTATTGGCCTAATTATCTGATTTTAAACCTATCTGCATTTTTAAAATTTAAAACCATTTTTTTATTTATTTAAGGAATTATTTCAACGTTATTTAAAACATATCACAAGCCACGCTACATGAAATACACCCGTGATTCACGACACGTTCTATTTAACCTTATTGGAAATTAGAACCGAGTCACATGAAATGCACCCCCGGATTTTAGTAATAATTGTGATAATTATAATTAGCGTGCCTAAAGCAAACTACGGAGTTCATTTTTAATATTTAAATTATAACATGTGCGAGGGCCATGGATGATTTAATTTGCTTATGGCACGCCCAAATCCAATTCTTCAAGTGATGTATTGACCTAATCTTTTGAGGGCTATAAATTATATGTTTTATTGATATGGCACACCTCAACCTAATTAAGGGAGTCACGTTTTACTGGGCCTAAAGACACTTGTATTGGCAAATGAATTGAAATTAAAGGAGTTATTAATTGTGAGCACAATTGGTCCTCTTGTAGATAAGTACAAATGTCTCTGTACTGATCCGCGAGACTCTAATAAACCGGCTTGTGATTCATGACTCCTATGAACCTAGAGCTTTGATACCAACTTGTCACGACCCAAGTTCTCCCTTTGTGAACTGTCATGACGACACCTAGTCTCTACGATTAGGTAAACCTAACAAATTACGGAAAAAGGAAATAAAGATACAAAACTAGCAATTTACAGGTAATATAATAGAGAAAGTTTAAAATGCCGCTTGGCATATACAATAATAACACTCTTGGCCAATAATAAAACTCCCAAAATACGGAATCTCATGAATCACAAACTAGAGGAAATACACAGTGTTCTAACTTCGGAAGTCTAAACAAAATAATTACGGAGGGTCTATAGCTAAAGGGAGAATAGAGAGGGATTTCCCGATCTGCGAACACGGCATATATACCTCGAAGTCTCTAAAACTCGCCTCGCCTCAATGATGGTATGGATGAGAAGAAGAACCTGGATCTACACATGAAAAACATGTTTAGGAAAGGGCATGAGTACACCACAGCGGTACCCAGTAAGTGCCAAGCCTAACCTCGGTCGAGTAGTAATGAGGAAGGTTAGAGCCTTACTAGTTATATATATATATATATATATATATATATATATATATATATATATATATATATATATAAAACAAGGTAAAACAGTATGAAGTGCGACAATATAAATAGAAATACTAATAGTCGATAAATAATAAAAATTACAGACAAAATATACTCAGTACACAGAGATAGCAACATGGGATCTCCCAGGATATCGTCCCGTAGTCCCAAACGTAAATGTGTAGAGGATCTCTCGAGATATCTTCCCGTAGTCTGAATCATAAATATGCAGGGGAATTTCCCGGTATACCAATCCGTAGTCCCAAAGTTAATATCCAGTACAGGGAAATCTCCCGGGTGTCGTCCCGTAGTCCTAAATGTAACGTGCAGGGGGATCTCCCGAAATACCGATCCGTAGTCCCAAAGTAAACATGCAGGGGGAGCTCCCATGATATCGTCCTGTAGTCCCAAAATAAACACACAATAGTCTCAAGAAAGGATCTACAATTTTATTCGAGAATAAACAGGAATTCTACTCTAAACATGCTGCACAGAATACAAGTAAGCAATTAAAGCAGGTAAGACAATTAGATCACATAAGCATGCTTTTCCTAAACTAAACAAGAGGCTTCAAGTACAAGTATTGCTCAATTACAAGAAAATATAGTTATTTACTTAATGAAAATGGTATTTTTCAACAATTAGCACGTGTACGCACTCGTCACCTCACGTATACGGCACTCACATAACAACAGTACTAAAATCCTAAGGGGAGTTCCTCCCACAAGATTAAGCAAGCCACTTACCTCGAACCTGCTCAAATCAATCAGAAACCACGCTCTTGCCACTAGTATCCAACTTCGTATGGCCCAAATCTAATCAAATAAACTTCATAATATAAATATAACTACAAACAACGAATTTAGCTACAGAAATGAAGCTAAGGTAAGAAAATTGAAAAACACCCAAAAATCCTCTGTGGGTCCACGTCTCGGAATCGGGTAAAAGTTATGGATTATGAACACCCATTCACTCACGAGCACACTCGAACAAAAATTATAGAAATCTGACGCCAAATCTCCCTCAAATTCAGATTTTAAGTTGGGGATTTTTTCGGCCCTATAATCGCATCTGCGGTCACTGGCCATCAGTGCCAAAATCGCACTCGCGGCCTACTTCCTCGCCTCCGTGGGCCGCACCTGCAGGCTCCTCACCGCAGGTGCGAAAATACCAGAAGCAGCAACTTCAGAAAATAGCCTAAGTCCAATTCAACATCCATTAAGTATTCGAAACTCAACCGAGGCCCCCGGGACCTCAACCAAACATGTCAACCAATCCTATTATATCATAAGAACTTAGTTCAACTCTCAAATCACATCAAACAATGCTAAAATCATGAATCGCCCTCCAATCCAAGCCTAAAGAACTTGAAATTTCAACAATCTTACAACCGATGCTGAAACCAACCAAACCAAGTCTGATTGACCCTAAATTTTGCACACAAGTCACATTCAACACTACGGAGCTATTCCAACTTTTGAAATCGGATTCCGACCCCGATATCAAAATATCACTATTGATCCGGAAACTTCAAAAATTCAACTTTCGGCATTTTGTGCCTAAATAAGCTACGGGCCTCCAAAACACAATCCGAACACGTCCCTAAGCCCGAAATCACTCAACGGATTTAACGGAATCATCAGAATTCCATTATGAGGCTGTCTTCACACTGCTCTAACTACGGTCCAATTTCTAAAGTTTAAGCTCTCATTTAGGGACTAAGTGTCCCAGAACACTCCAAAACTCAAAACAAATCTTCCCGGAAACTCACAATAGTAGAACAAACACAGGAAAAGCAGTTACTAGGGGATCAGGGCATTACTTCTTAAAACAACTTGCCGGGTCGTTACAATGGACCAACTACTCTGGAGTACATGTTGCATGGGTTTGGGCTATAGTCTCAGCCTATGAGGTTGCTGGTGCAATCGGAATGAAACGTGGCTAAGTAAAACTCTCAAACATGCTCATAATGTGAGCTAAAGTCTCCTGGAGTCCAGGTGTAGCAATATGTTCTTCAGGTACCTAAGTTGGTCCCACCTGCTCAACATGATTAGGCATCTGTTCCTCCACTGGAGCTACCAGTGGCTTATCAGCGGCTACCCTAACATGATCTCTGCTTGTTGCGGGTGCTCCACCTCAGCCTCTACCCCGGCCTCGACCTTTCGTGGCTCTAACACGAGAAACTTGAGCCTGCCCAGCTTTTCTATACGAATGCATCCTTACCATCTGAGAAAGAATATAAGAGTAAAGGTTTAAATTTCAGGATAAATAAATCCGCACGATAAAACATGAAATAAAGAGAAATTTTCTTAACAATCCGGTAGCGTCTCGAAGATAAGTACAAACATCTATACTAATGTGCAAGACTTTGCTAAGCTTGGTCATAACCCGTAAAACCTACGAATCTAGGACTCTTATACTAACTTGTCACGAGCCAAAATCCAAATGGCATCTAACCTCCAATACTAGGTCAGCAAATCCTACAATTTTATATCAAACAAGGGAACAAGATATAATAAGTCTGAATTATCATAAATAACAGAATAATTATTCAACATAAGTCAATACATAGATACAAGAATATCAAATTCCAAAAAACCAGGCGGTACAGAATCTTGAGCTCTAAAATCGAGTACATAAAGATTTCTCAATAGTACCACACCATCGAAATGTAATAACAACAGTATAAAGATAAGGGAAGGGGACGCTAAGGGTCTGCAGTGTCCATGTATTACTACCTTGAATCGTCTCGATAAAAATAATGCTCACTCTTGAGATTCCGCTGCCACCAATGCTAGGATATGTACAAAAAAGTGTAATATAATTACGGGACTATTACGACCCAAAATTACACCTTAGGCCGTGGTGGCTCCTAGTCGTACTTGCTAAGTAAGCCAAGTCACAATAAAAAAAACATATTCCAGATTCTTTTAATTAACAGAATCATGTCATAAATAAAGAAGAAATAATCTCCAAAACAATTAAATATCTAATACAGTCAAGACATTGCCTAAAGAAGGATAAAACAGTACAAACTCAAAGAACTAGGCGGCACAAGCTCATGAGCAACAACAGATTAAGTACAAGTCTGAATACATAAATAAAGTTGTCTGAAATAACAATAGACAAGAAATGATAAAAGAATAGGGACTCAAGCACTTCAAAATAAATCCATGGAGTGCAGCTCACCCTTAGTCTCTAATGCAGCCTCTAAGCTCAAGGGGAGGCTCCGCTAGCACCAACCTAAGGATCTACACAAAAAGATATGCAGAAGAGTAGTATGAATACACCACAGTTGGTGCTTAGTAAGTATCAAATTTAACCTCGAAGAAGTAGTGGCGAGGCTAGATGCATCAGGATACTTGCAATACAGGTATAAATAGCAGAGCAAGGTCCAATACGGTAAATAATCTTATGAATATCAAGTATCAAAGACATCAACAGTAGAAGAGTATAAAGCATGTTTTTCCAATACAAGAGATAATCATAATTCAGATCATATATAGCATTTAACATAACATGCTCAATCAATGGAGTCGAGGCTCCCTTGTAGCATATAGAGAAGTCATGCAACAATTAGCATCTAAATGAATACTTATGAATGAGTCAAGATATCTATGCATACTCAAACTGGTACATGATCTATGTACCATGATTCATAATTCATGTATCACCAAAACTTGATATAAAATCCATATATCGCCCGATACACAATCCATGTATCAACCATGCTCACAGGGCCTAATGTAACATGGGTAATCACATAACTCTGAAAGGACAGATCCTAATCCAAGAGCAAAGAGGAGCTTAATAGCATCACTCATAATTAACTATCCATTCATCATGTCCTTTGTGCAATAATTGTATTTCATTTTAACGGTCCAGTCCAAAGCAAGTATCCAACATAATATGTATGCATATGTCCAAGAATTATAAATATAAGATGCACCAAAACTTAATAATAATCATACGAATATGTGCTCATATAACTCTGAAGGGACGGATCCTAATCCAAGAGCAAATAGGAGCTTAATAGCATCACTCATAATTAACTATCCATTCATCATGTCCTTTGTGCAATAATTGTATTTCATTCTAACGGTCCAGTCCAAAGCAAGTATCCAACATAATATGTATGCATATGTCCAAGAATTATAAATATAAGATGCACCAAAACTTAATAATAATCATACGAATATGTGCTCATAGAATTTTTATATGACTACAGATGATTCAGACAATTGAACATATCAAGAGTAAGATCCCATGCCTTCATAATTAATCATAAGCTTTGGCATGATTTCTAGCATACATAAGAGGACAACGTACTCATATATGCCAAGAAAATCATGAATCAAGAAGAGCACATAATAAAAACAAGGCATAAAGTATCGTAATACAATCCCGGTCATGATATAAACTTAGTAAGTGCATAATCACTTGTCACCCCATATAAACACCACCCAATACCTTAAACACGCAACAATCAAGTCAAATCCTAGGGGTTTTCCTCTTAAAAAAATTAGCCAAGACACTTACCTCTACTCGGTAAGCTAAAAATCACCAAATAGGCCAAATTGTCAAAAATACAACTTCAAACGGCTCGAATCTAGTAAAATAAAATCAAGCAACGTCAAACAAAGCCATAAAAATCGATCCCAGGTGATAAAGTTCGAATCTTTAATAAAATTTATAAATTCAACCAAAAAGTCAACCCGAGCTCGCTTTCTGGAACCCGACAAAACTCACAAATCCCGATGACCCATTCTAATATGAGTCTAAATATACAAGTTTTATCCAAAATCAACTCCAAATCAGGGTTTGAGTCTTAATTATTCACGTTCCAAAATTGTAGTCACAAACCCCCAAAAGTTTAGGATACAAGCCATTAGGTGTAGAAATCTATGAGAAAACATGATATAAAAGTAAAATTCAAGTGTAAATTGCTTACCTCCAATAATGCAGTGAATTTGCTCTTCAAAATCTCCTACTCTCAAAATCTAGGTCCCAAAATATGATAAAGTGGGGAAAGTCTCAAAATCACAACTTAAATATTCTGCTTAGTGATGTTCATCGCAATCGCGAAGACAAAATCCTACCCAGCTGAACACTCTACTCCACAAACGCAGCAGTACTTCACGTGAATGCGATGGCAACTCCAGCCAAGCCTAACCAAACATGATCCCTCATCCGTGAACGTGAGGTCAGACCACATTCCTGCAATAGCCTCCGAGAATGCGAACCGTGCACGCGAACATGAAGCACCAGACCTCAGCCCTTCACGAACGGGACCCCACTCTCACGAATGCAAAGGGTAAATCTTCGCGTGCCAACTCCTCTAATCTGCAATGGCGAGCCTCCATTGGCAATCACGAAGAAGTAACCTGCACCTGAAAACCAGCAGTCTAAAAATTAGGGGAAATGGTCCAAAATTACCCCGAATAAAACCCGCGCTCCTGTCCTATCATGCCAACAAGTTTCAATACCTATTTCAAACTTGTGAAAGGGCTCGAAACACTACGAATAACATCAAAAACAATAATTGATGATGAAAACCAATTTCTTCAGTCTAAGAACTTCAAAACTTCAAACCAAGCATCTGATTCAAGCCTAACGAATTCAGATTCTAACTAAAATTTGGACAAAAGATACAAATGACATAACAAACCTATTCCAAGTTCCAAAACAACAATCAAAGCCCGATGTCATCAAAGTCAACCACCAGTTAAACCTACTCAAAACCTTCAAATTGTCAAATTTTGGCAAATAGAGCCAAAATAAGATAGGAACCTCCATAACAAAATTTGAACACACGCCTAAGTCAAAAATCACATGCAAACCTATTGGAACCACCAAAATACTGATCCAAGGTCGTTTACATAAAAGACAAATCTTGGTCAATTCTTACAACTTAAGCTTCCAACAATGAAACTAAGTATTCCAAATCACTCCTGTAACATGCCAAAATAAAACCAACTATCCCCGCAAGTCACAAAATACAAATAAACAAATGTCAAGAATCAAATAGGGAAATAAGGCACAAACACACAAAACGACTGGCTAGATCGTTATATTCTCTCCCTCCTAAACAAACGTTCATTCTCGAATAGGTTTATAATCATACCTGAAGCGCTAAAATGTTGAGGATATCTATTTCACATATCATAATCGGTATCCCAAGTTGCTTCCTCGCCTGGTTGACCTCTCCAATAAACCTTCATCGATGCAATGTCCTTCAACCTCAACTTCCGAACCAGCTTATCCAAAATGGCCAGTAGTTCTTCTTCTTAAGCCAAATTGTCATCCAACTGTACCAAAATAAATTCTTACTCATGTGACTAATCCTTATTATACCTTTGAAGCATGGAAGCATGAAACATCGAATGAACACCCAACAAGCAAGGTAGCAAGGCAAGTCTATAGGACACCTCACCAACCCTCTCTAACACCTAAAATGGACTAATATACCGAGGGATAAATCTGACCTTCTTCCTGAATCTCATCTCGCCTTTCATAGGCGCAACTCTAAGAAGAACCCTCTAACTATCCATGAAAGCCACATTACAAACCTTTATGTCAGCATAACTTTTCTGTCTGGACAACACGGTAGGAAGCCACTCCTGAATCAACTTAATCTTATCTAGAGTATCTCGAACCAAAAGTGTACCCAACAACCTTGCCTTCCCCAGCTCAAACCACCCAATCGGAGAATGATACTATCTCCCATATAATGCCTCACATGGAGCCATCTGGATACTAGGCTGGTATTTGTGTTGTAGGCGAACTCTGCTAAAGGTAAAAAGTGATCCCACTGAGAACATATGCGTCTAACACCAATGAATCAATAACATTTGCAGATACAGATAATATTCATATATAATCAAGTTAATGTGCGCACGTTAACATATAGAGAAGATATATAATGTGTCTTCATCCTTTAGTCAAAGCAACATATAGAGGACATATGTAACGACCCGACCGATCATTTTTTAGCATTGGCATTCCATTTGGTGGTTTGAAGTCTTGAATAGCCTCATATGATGTACTACTAACTGGGTTCATGGTTGGTTTTAATTTTTGGGAAGTTCAGGGTTGATTAATAGATTGATTCTCAATTAGAAAGCTTAAGTTGAAAGTTTTGACCAAGCTTGACTTTTGTGTATTTGGCCTTGGATTGCGGTATTGATAGTTCCATTAGGTCCAGATGGTGATTTTTGAAAGTTAGAAGCTTGAAGGTTTGGAGAGTTGATACCATGTTCAATTCCTGAAATTTACAAGTACACAACAATGGTTCCATTTAATTATATAACACCGATAATTCATATCGGTGCACAAATAGATTATGTGCTAAGTCTTGTATTAGTTAACAATCCAGCATATAGAGAAGATATGCATCTAATATCATTAAATCATCAAACTTGCATATAGAGAAGATTTGCGTAAAGTATCAAATAATCCTTCCAAAGTTGCATATAGAGAAGATATGCGCGACACAACAATTAATACTTCAACAAGTGCATATAGAAAAGATATGTGTGATTAAACAAGTCAAGTCACACGGATTCATATATGGAGAAGATATGTACTTATGTACCCTGTCTCATCTCATCAAGGTAGCATATAGGGAAGATATGCATGAAAAAATGTATACATTCCGAAGCTAGCATATAGAGAAGATATGTAGAAAACTCATGTATACATCCAACACTATTTTCTAGGCAAGCCAACAGTCACACGAGAATAATGTATTTGATAAAACAAGGTCTAACAAACTGAACAATGGAAACATCATGAAATATCTGAGAATATAACAACAATACTGCTACAACCATCCCCAAAATCTGGTGTGAACGAGTACATAAACACTACTGAGTATCAAAATACAAGGCGAAATTACGAATACATCTATTTGAATGGTAGAACAGTACAAATAGAAATAATGAATGAGAACTTCAAGATCTGCGGACGGTATAGCAGCTACCTCGCAGTCTCCCAAAAAGCTGGTAGCAACAGAACTCTAGAGATCACCTTGCCCGGAGTACCTGGATCTGCATACGAAGTGCAGAGTGTAGTATAAGTACAACCAACCCCGTGTACTCAATAAGTAACAAAACTAACCGTGGGCTGAAAGCAGTGACAAACTCAGAAAAAATAGTTAGATACCAATATCAATAGCCAGTAACAGTTCAAGATATAATGGAAAATAGTAGAAACAGGTAGATCAATGATATTATGTTTAGCTTGTTCACGTTTCAGAAATTTAGGCATGCTTCTTTAGAGCAGTTAAAGCCCAACATGGATAAAATATTTTATTCATCAACTAGCATAAGGAAAAGTATATCTTTATGCCTACATGTCACATCAACAATATCACAGTGGATCCATCAAGAATAATCACACTTAGCATTGTACGGGTGCCTGCCATAACCGCCCATCATCAAACACCTATATATAACATTGTGCCTTTACCTACTGCTGGTATGTCAGACTCCGGAGGGGAGGATCCTTGCCAAGCGCTAATCATAATTATATAGCCCAATAGTGAGGCCTGGTGCACGCATCACTCCACATCAATAAGACTTCGCCCAATATGGGCCTGACATATGCGTCACCTCAAAATCAATACTAAATTGGCTCTATGCCCCCGAATTTAGTCATTTACCGTTCAAATCTCATATAAACACATCTCACAATACTCAGTTTAACAGTGTCACACATACTATGTATCAAGAACATGTGAGGAATCAAATAAGAAGTACTAAGACAAAGATATCATACACGGATATATCATCATGACTGAGAACATGTGTAGAAAAAAAGGCAAATAGCTCATAGACGGCAAGAACAACCCTATCAAGTCCCAAACAAGTAGCATATACCCTAGACATGATTTCTAACATGAATCAGAACTCAATTAATCATACAAGTTTAGAAAACACAAACATGTCAAGGGATGATAGCAAAACAATCCCATAATATCCTAAAAGCCACCTCAAATCATAAACACTTCGGTGTACGCATGATAAGTGTGAATTTTGACCACTTATTAGCATTTTTTGCTTTTGTTTTAGTCCGAAAGTATTGATTTATGTTCCCGAAACTAATGAAAGTGTGTAAATTGTAGGAATGTTGGAAGTTTGGGCTCCCATGATGAAATCTGACTTAAAAAGGATTGTTCTGAATCACAAGGCAAGAAGGGGCGCAGAACTTAAGAGGTGCGGTCCGCAAAAGGATTTCTGCTGTTGTAGAAGAAAGTGCGGACTGTAGCATTCCATCTATGGCCACAAGACAAGTGAAAAAGCCCAACAGAGTTATGTCTAATGTGCGGACTTCACATGAATTGTGCGGCCGCGGAACAAGGTTTGCACTGACAAATGATTTAATATTTAGAGAGTGTTCAAAAGACCAAGACCTGAAGCCTTGCTGAAGCACAGACCGCACAAGCATTGTGCGGCCATAGAAGATGTTGTGCAGACGCAATCCAGAATTGTGAGACTGCAGAATCCAAGACCTTGCCAGCTGAAGCAATCTGCGGACCGCACATGGAATTGTGCGGCCACAGAACCTCCCGAGGGATATTTTTGTCAATGAATTTTGGGCCACTATAAATAGACGAGATTTACATTTTTAGGTCAAGTTTCGAAGTTTAAGCTATTGTAGCCATTATATTTTGCCATTTTCGGAATTTTGTGACTATTTTAGGATTCAAACATCATATTTTATTATTTTAATCTTTGATTATCAGTTTACTTAGAATCTATTCTTTGTTTTCTTCTTTTGTCACTATGAATAGCTAGACTCTTACTAGGGCTATGACCTAACCCTAGTGTGTAAACCTTATGGGTATTTAATTTAATATTTCTTATTATTGGGTGTTGATTATTTAGCTTAGTTTATGCTTCAATTTTAGAATTAATGGGTGCAAATATTGATTCATGCCTTTTTGATTTGGTCTCTACTTGAGAAAGAGGGACCTACTCTAGGATAACTTAGGTAATAAAGAATTGGGCTAATTTGGGGTTTGATTAGCCTAATTAAAGGATTCAAACTAGAGATAGCGAGAACCCGACTTGAGCTCATATTAACTATTTAGTTTGATACCCATTTGGGCTTGAGAAAGTCAAATTGGGCTAAATCGCTCTATGACCAAGAGGTATTGAGTGGGTAACATAGATTTGAGATCTATAATACACCCCAATCAACAAAACAAGTGTTAACGTATTTAACCCACTAGGCGAACACCTAGGTTATGGTCACATCCCTAGGCTTTTTAACTACTTGAGAAAACACCAAAAAATCATTCGCTTTCTAGTTTCTTCTCTTAGCTTATAATTGTTAGTGTAAAATTAGAATTAGAAATCAAAACCATTTACTTGGAAGTGCAATTTAAGTATTCCATTTGCTTTCGTTAAGTGTATACCCTTAACACCCATAGCAGTTCCATGTGGAAATCGACCCCGATTCTTGTTTGGTAATATTCTTCCAACGATCGTTTTTACTCACTATTGAGTGTGGATTGGATGTGGATCTATTTTTTGCGCCATTGTTGGGGAGTTAAAACGGCTTAGCTATATATTTGGGTTTGTTTTTGAAATATCTTCTTTTTCTTCATTGTTACTAACTTGTGTGAGAAATTTTAGGTACAAACATCGCGAACAATGAGCTTAGAAATTTGCCTTTGGGGGAATTGGATGGAGATAAGAAGCACGTAGAGGAGGTACCTCATGATCCACAAGCAATCGGAGAGGCCGGGTACTTCATGACAATATGCCTGTTCCACCCCCAACTCCACCACGAGCGGCTCCACACCAGATATTTCCCAATGAAGGTTATGCTAGTGCAATAGTCCCTCCATATATTAGGGCGGGCAACATCCAAATAACCAATGTGATGCTCACTTTACTTGAGCAACGGTGTTTCTTTACCGGTGCTCCAACACAAAATGATAAAAAACATTTGAAAGGGTTTGTGGATACTTATTGGGGGATCAAGCAAATGAATGTCTCCGAGGATGCATTGAGGCTAAGGCTTTTTCCCTTCTCTCTACGGGTGAAAGCTTTAGATTGGTTGGAACGATTGCCGATCCATTCAATTCACACTTGGGATGAGTTGGCGGAAAATTTCATTGTTAAGTTTTTCTCTCCAGGACACATGGCTACACTTCAAGATGAGATATTTGGATTCAAGCAAGATCCCAATGAACCACTACACGAGATATGAGAGCGCTATGGAACTATGTTCAAGGAATGTCCCAACAATGATATTGTATATGTCTAAAATCGGGGATGCCGATTTTATGATCATTGTGATATCTCATAGCCCATCTTCAGAAGGCCCGAGGCATGGTTCTTGGCTCGACCCCAAGGGTTCCCTATGCTCGACCTCAGGGCAGTGCAGATCGGTGGCCATTTTGGACAAGCGGGAAATTCCCAATAGGCATGTGGCTAAAGATGTCCAGGTCTATAAGAATAGTATAAGCACGTACCGAGACAATAAATAGATGTACTAGCTGCATATCTTGTAATAAATGCATATGTACTATATTGGGATTCCCCCTCCTATATAAAGGGGACCCTTGTCATTTTGTAAATGGACATGATATTCAATACAAGAACAAGAACATTCTCTGCTCTCTAACTTAAACACTCTCTATTGTCTTTCCTTTGATTTATTACTTACATTTATTGTGTTTCATTGATTGTGCTTCATTTATTACTCATCATTGATCATAAAGAGCCGTTATCAAGGCTCTTATAACTGTTAGTCCTTCATTGGCTATCCACAGCCTAACGCTTTAGCTCGACCTCGAGGCCCAGTATAGGCAAGCTCGAGACCCCGATTCTCAGCTACTCAGTTTGCATAAGCGTTCTATCCTCAAGATCTTACCTTATTTTCTAGTATCACGCTTAGCATCTATTGCCTAACAACTAGAATTAAAATAAATCATATATTTTTAGAACCACAAAATCAAATCTAATTATAGTTACCATTTTTAAGGTAAATAGTTTGCTACCCACGATGGGGCTAAAAATAATAGTGATTATTTTCGTGCTGGTTTACTGAGAAACGCAAGTTATTATTCAAACTTTTCTTTCCTAAGAATCTTTGATTTCAGGTCAAAATGTCTAACTCAGTGAATGCACATGAAAACAACGGTCTTGAGGACCATGGAGAGAATGGTGTAGCTGTTCCAGGCATCGGTGTACCACTGCAAAACCCTGAGGATGCACCAGAGCCAATCCCCATGGATGTGGTCTCACGCAAAGCCCAACATGTCGATATAAGCTCCCATACTAACAGGAGTATACGCCAAGTAAACCAACAAGAAGCTCAGAAAACCCAAACTCGGGAGGAACAAGAGGTTAGCCTTCACGCCAATTTTGAGATGTTGCAGGCACAACAGCTAGCAATTGCTCAACTGCAAAGCCACCAAAAAACTTCAAGCACAGAAGCACCAAAAAACGCCCCCTTAAGCCAAACAGGTACCGGAAAGATCGAGCAACAACGGGTCAGCAACCGACCCCGCTATTATGAAAATGCTCAAGGACCTCACAAAGAGGATTGAATTTGATGAAAAGAAGATAGAAGCTAATGATAAAAAGGTGGAGACCTACAATTCAAGGGTCGATCAGATCCCGGGCACACCCCTGATCCTGAAGGGTGTTGATTCAAAGAAATTCATACAAAAGCCATTCCCGTCAAGTGTGGCTCCGAAGCCCATCCCAAAAAAATTCAGAATGCTCGATCTCTCGAAGTACAATGGAACCTCGGATCCCAATGAGCACGTCACTGCTTACACTTGTACCGTAAAGGGAAACGACCTCAAGGACGACAAAATTGAATTCGCCTTGTTGAAGAAATTCGGGGAAACACTTTCAAAAAGGGCCATGATGTGGTATCACAACCTATCCTCGAATTGGATAGACTCATTCGTCATGTTGGCAGATTCTTTTATAAAGGCACATGCCGGTGCCATCAAGGTTGCTACAAGGAAGTCTGCCGTCTTCAAAATTAAATAGAGAGAAATCGAGATGTTGCGGGAATATGTATCTCGCTTTCAAATGGAGCCAATGGAGTTACCACCAGTCTTCGATAACTGGGCGGTACATGCCTTCACCCAAGGTTTGAATGAACAAAGCTCAGTAGCTTCTAACCAACTAAAGCAGAACTTGGTTGAATATCCTGTTGTGACTTGGGCGGATTTCCACAACCGGTATCAATCAAAGATTAGGGTCGAGGACGACCAACTGGGAGCCCCCTCGGGCTCGGTATATCCTAGAAGGCTCCTGGCAAAGGATCCAAAGCCAAACAAGGAAAGGTACCAACTATACACCGAAGATCGAAGAAACGCCCAAAGGCGTAACATACCCCGAAATGACCGAAGAGCAGATCGAGGTCAGAATCCTTGGGGACTCGTGATCAGAGCCGAATTCGACAGATATGCTGGACTGACGGAGGCACCTCGAATATTTGAGTACAACTTCAGCATCGATGTTTTAGACATCTTATCAGCCATAGGTAAAATCAAAGGTACCAGGTAGCCAAAACCCATACTATTAGACCCGTCACAAAGGAACCCTAACCCGATGTGCAAATTTCATGGCACACACGGTTATAGGACCGAAGATTGCAGACAGCTTAGAGAAGAAGTAGCCCAACTAATCAACAAAGGGCATCTCCGAGAATTCCTCAGCGACCGAGCCAAAAATCAATTTCGAGAAAGAGAGGCAAACAGGAAAAATGAAATAGAAAAACCACAACATGTCATCCACATGATTGTTGGGGGAGACGACATACCACAGGAACCCATTGTCAAACGAACAAAAATATCCATCACCAGGGAAAAGCAAAATCGAGGTTACATACCCGAGGACACTCTCACATTGAACGATGAGGACATCGAGACCCTGTCTCAGCCTCACAACGACGCATTGGTAATTTGTTTTCTTGTGAATACATTTCAAATTAAACGTGTACTTGTGGATCCAGGTAGCTCGGCCAACATTATCAGCCCGTACCGCATCCCCGGAGCAAGCAGTTGAAGCATATCGAGGCTTGAAACGCCATCACAACTAAGGTATAACCGCTCCCCTTTTTATTTACGTCTTACACTAATTTGTGTGCAAACGTCCAGCTAGAAGAATCGAAGTACCTTCCAGCGTGAAGACCATAGGTTTTAAAGCATGCGTTGCACTTTTTTCCTTCAATCGGATTTTATCCCAAGAACGGTTTTCCCTGCAAGGTTTTTAACGAGGCAACATCTATATGCTACATAAGGAGAACTTAACAAGTATTCAAGGCTTCTCTTCAATCAACCTCGAATACTGAGGGATATCCCGCCGGAAGATCATCCCCCTGGAAAAATCAAGACGAGCCAAAGAGGGTCTCAATAGAAAAGTGATGTATCGGGCCAAACGGTCGAAAGAATCGTGTCCGCATAGAACAATCGAACCCTCAGTGGCGAAAACTATGTATACTTATACCAAGTAATCAAGGAATATTTTTTGATTTTTTACCATCAAAACACTCTGCGCTTCAAAGAAGTTTGTTATTTTTACAAGGAACGGCCCCAGGGCCACTCGAAGTTCTAAGACCTCCAGGCCAGAAACTTTGAGCTCATAAGCCCTCAATAAGGTAACATCAATAAAATAGCTCCAGAGCCAAAAACTCTCGATGTCTTGGGGACTGTCACTGACTGTCACCTCATCGAACAAAACTCGAGGTCGTAAGACCCCAAGGGGGAAACATCGAGCCCGAAAGACCTCCATAAGGCAATACCAAACCTGTTAGACCTCAAGAAAGGCATGAATTATACTTGTACCAAGTAACCTATCTGTAAGACCTCAAGTAAGGCATGTTCAAATTTATATGACCTTACAAAAGGCATAATCCTGATCTTAAAGTCAAGGCTATATACTCAAATTTGTAAGACTCCTAAAAAGGCATACCCTCGATATAAACGCCGAGGACACTTAACCAGGGATGCCCTACCGTCACCATAAAATCACAGGCCTTTAATTAATTTAAAAATACATCGGAAAGAACTGGTTAGCCAGGCTACCCTCGACATAAGGAAAAGAGCTTTGATCATATCAGCTCTAAACAATAAGAAGGCTTCGAGACAATTCCTCCATCGAGCGAAACCTCCCGAGGTGCTCATTTATCATTAAATAACGGCTCACAATCGAGGTCCTTATTGAACTGTCGAAGAGTCGGACAAACACAAAAACTTCAAAAAGTCTTCAATGAGGGAAAAATAAAGACCATGTTAGAGGTCGTACCGACCCAACACGTAAGAGCCACTATCGCCAGCTTAAATTAAAGGTCGTACCAACCCAATGCGTAAGAGCCTAAGAGCCAGCCTATATTAGAGGTCGTACCGACCCAACGCATAATAGCGTAAGCGCTAGCCAGTATTAAAGGTTGTACCGACCCGGCGTGTAAGAGCCTAAGCGCTAGCCTATATTAAAAGTCGTACCGACCCGACGCTTAAGAGCCTAAGAGCCAATTCAAAATTCAAAAACCTAAGGGCCGATGAGCTCTAAGTCAAAACCTGACTCGAAAACTAATCCCGAAATGGTTAACTAAAAAACGCCTAAGGGCAATACGTAAGAGCGTACGGGCCATCCTAACAAGTCTCAGGGATGATTTGTAAACCTAAGGGTTTTTTACCTCGACGTCCAGTTCATTTGGCTAATCATTGACAAACGTCAAAAGACAAGACAAAGAAAGTCACACACAAGCAAAGAGAAATTCCTGAAAGGAGAAAAAGGCTTCTTTTTATATGTATATGTTAAAAATACAAAGCATCATTTATAAATGTTCTCTAAGAGCATCATACGCAGAATTAGAAAGAAAAAGCCTAGTCTACTTTCCTCTTGGGGACTACAGCCCCATTGGCCCCTTCCTCATTATCTTCGGCATCAGATACAAAGAACTTGGTGTCATATTCATCCGCTTTGGCCTGCTCTATCTCTTCCGAGAGATCGAAGCCCCTAGTGTGGATCTCCTCGAGGGTTTCCCTTCGGGATTTGTACAGGGCATACTCATTGCTTCTGCTCTCCCGATCGGAAGCCCCTTTCAACTCAGCTCGAGCGTCGGCAGTGTCTTTTAAATAAACGACCACTTTCTTATCAGCCTTAGCTCAAATCTCTTTGGCTTCAGCCCGGGCGTCCACAACCTCGGCCTTCACCTTTATAAGGTTAGACTCGAGCCTTGGGATCCTTCTCGTCTAGGCCAAGCCATTTTTACGAGCATTCCGGAGTTGCACCTCAAGGGTAGAAGCCTTGGCCAAAGCATTCTTCTTGGCCACAACTTGGGCATCCACCTGAGCCCTTAGCTCATTATACTCATACTTGGCCTAACCAACTTTGCCCCAAAGGCATTCCAAGTCCTCCGTCGTACTCTGCAGCTGAAGTGTGAAAATATTAATCTCCGAAGGTAGAAGAAGAAACATGCATCCTCTCGAAACAAAGGTTATCTGTCTCTCGAGGTGGCCTTCGTAGTTCAGGATTCGATTCATCTCGTACCGAAGGTGTATCAACTCCTTTGCTCTTTTATCACAAAGGAGCCTGAGGGATTTCTCCCAGTTCAAGGCCTTCCGCAACCTGGCTTCACAACGGAGTAGCTCGAACTTGATCTTGTCAAAGGCCTATGAAGAATCTCAGTGAGAAAGTGAAAATGCAAAACCGAAAAACCAATGAAGTAAACCAAAAATCACCACAGAATAGAGTCGCTGAGCCTCCTCAAAGGTTGAACGTACATCTACTGGCCTGGTCTCATTGGCCCCAGTCGAACCACTCTCTATAGGGGTATGATCGTTCGAGACCCCGCTCAATTTAAGCGGCCCCTGACCTCAAACATCCTGTGAAGTACCTTCAACAGGAGAAGAAGACGGTGGTAGAAAACCTTTATCCCTCGAAGTACTTTCGAAGGGAGAAGAAGACGGTGGCAGAACACCTTTATCTCTCAAAATACCTTCGACAGGAAAAGAAGACAGCGGCAAACGAGGAACCATTTTCCTAAGGCTAGAAGCCTCGGGTGATGCAAGCTCAACTGATACTTCTTCTTTGAGCCTCCGGGCCTCACTTTGAGCACCTTCACCCTTTGAGGATTCTTTCCATTTGTTATTATTCCTCGGCTCCGAAGCCGACGACCTTTCCTCCTCTCCGATGGGGAAAGGTCTCGTCTTAGGAAATTCTCCAATGCATGTGATGACGGTGTTAACAAATAAAAGGAAGTACCTTTCAATGAAAATAAACCACATAGCACGTACCGTGGTGTTTTCCCTCCCATCTACCCTTCGATAGGTCTCGCCACTTGTGCTCATCGTAGGTCGAGCGAGCTGCCAGCTTCCAAGTCCAATCTGCCAGGTCGGGGACCTCATATGGCATCCAGGGGATCACTGTACAAAGAAATAGGAAAACGTCTTTACGGAGTCCACCTCCACCATGAACAAAAATGATAAAAACACAAGTGTACCACTTATGTGTGAAATTCCATTTCTCAGGAAATGGCAGGAACTCCATGGGGATAAGACAGTCTGCACTCGGACTATCGACTCATCCACCCTCAGTCCCCATTTTCTTCATCATCGACAACAAAGGGCCTGGTGGATCGACATCATAAAGTTATCAGGCCTCGGTAATGAAAGGGTCGGTACAATTTGATGAGATGGCTAAGGATGAACTCAAGCCCAGCTTCCTCCGCGAAGAACCTCATCATCAATACTATCCTCTAGAATGACAGGTGAACCTGTACCAGGGTAGCCCGATATCGTCGACAGAAGTCGAGCACGACTCTATCGAGATGGCCCAATGTGAAGGGTTACGTGTATACATCCAAGAATCCCTCTACATGAGCCATGATGTTCTCTTCCAGGGAAGGTACCTGCAGTACCACCTTTTCTCCCCATCCGCAGTCTCTCCTCACTACCTCGAGGTGTCCTTCTCCTATTTATGAAATGAACCTCGATGTATGCTCCCAATGGCCCTGAACATTGGGATGTCTCTCTAACAAAAAGTCCCTCCTCGAGACAAAACATCTCGAGGTTAGCTCACCGAATACCGGTGGTGTACCACCGACCGAGCGGGAAGTAGAGACAGAACTCTCCTCTTCTTTTTGAGTGAGTTTGGCCATAGTAGCCATAACTATTGTGAAACAAGAGAAGGGAAATGAAAACTTATGGGGAAAATTTGAATTAAAATGATGAAAGAGCTGACACAAGGAAGGAGAACTCTATTAAAAGGATAGCGGCTCAAAGTAGCGGAATCCTCAAATAAGGGGAGAACAAACTCATATATGAGCAAGCAACGACTTTTCACCTGCCCTAAAGGCCAATTAATTCTAACTAGGCCATTATCACTTTCGGGGAAGTGTACCGGCGGGACCATCTCAGTCACTTCATGACCGTGTCATACGAATGACACTGTCGTACAATGTTCTGGGGTCAAGGATTCCCATGTAAACCTAACTCGATATGGTGCCCGATCTCGAGGATCTTTGCTACCATAATGATGGACTCTAAAGAGCCATCAATACCAATCTAGCCTCGAGATGGTGCCGGATCTCAGATATCTCTATCAATATAAAATTGGGCTCTAAGGAGCTATCAGCATCAATCTGGCCTCAAGACAGTGCCTGATCTCGAGGACCTCTATTGCTATAACTATGAGCTTTAAGGAGCTATCCACATAAACCTAGCCTCGAGATGGTACCCTATCTTGAGGATCTCTGCTATTACAAGTGCGAGTCATTAGACCGAGTCAATTCTCACTCGAGGGTTATTAATAAAGCCTCAGGGTTGTCTTCATCTTCAGATCAATTTAAATGCTCTCTCGATTACGTAAGCCCAGGGGCCATCCGAGTTCGAGTGTATACTCGCTCAGGGGCCATCTATAACGCCTTAAGGCTATCTTCAATTTAAGTTCAAAGCAAGTTTTCAAAGTCGCCCGAGTTCAAGCAAACTCTCACTCGAGGACTAGCGACGAGTCCTAAAAGGGCTAACCTCTATTTCAAAGAAAATCAGAACCCTGCTCTTGCTCAACTCAAACTCAGAAGCCCCGACGACCTAAGTTTGTACCAAATCAATCTAGACTTAGTCCGAGGGATGACAAAGAATCTCAAGAAGTATCATATTAACTAATCGAGAACCAGAGGGATTACGATGCCCACTTCTAGTGTTCAAACCAATCAAAAGTAAAATAGAAGTTCAGCGCAAGCCAAAGGCAAATCTAAGCAACTTTTATATTGATAAAAGACGATTACAAAAGCCCACGAGGGGTCCTTACACAGAAACAAATAAGCAAAAGACAATAGTCTAAAAGTCTAATCTACTTTCGGAGGTACATCCTCCGGAGCAACATCTGCGAGAACCGTTTCCTCAGGGACCCCATTTCGATCTTCTGAACGACATCTTCGAGAATCTTCTCCAAAGAAGTAACAAATGAGGAAGTGGTTATGGCCTATCAAAGAACAAAAGCTTTTAACAGGCAGGGAAAATTGTGGCTTGGTGAAAACTTCGGCGAGTATGGGTCTCGCCAACACTACTATTGGGAAGCCACTTCTTGAGACATTGCAACGGTGTAGGATGCAAAAGTTAGTAGATGACGCCACCTCACTCCATGAAAAGCAAACGGAGTGAAGCGCCACACCAGGTTGAAGTTAAGAGAGATGAGCAGTAGTTCATGATCCACATATCCTCTGATACAGGAATAATTTAAAGCCCCTCTCTCGTTATTTCGGGCCCACAAGAACAACAACTATAACAACAAACAAGTACGATCCCACTCAGTGGGGAAAAGCTCTGAAAAAAATCTATGGCATAACTGGCAAAACCGTTGCCATGTGACCTTACGGTCACGGGCTTGAAACATGGAAATAAGAGTTTGGATGAGGATGAAGAGAAGAAAAGGGTTAAAGGCTATTGAAGAATGACTGGGTGGAATTATGGTTCAAGTAACCTTCCATAAAGGCAGTAACATAACCGACGACACAATTAATGCCTTGGGAAATGAATCGGCAGGCACAATCAATGCTTTTTGGGAAACAGATCAGCAGCGATATCATCGCTTTTGGGAAAATAAACCGGTATTATATTGAATGCTTCTAGGAAGATGAACCGATGGGATGTTTCAGTCATCGAAAAAGCTTATGTCATAAGCATGACATCATCATGAGAAGCTCGAGGATATCAATGTCAAAGTCGTTTCATATCATTTTATTATAAGAAATGCGGGGACTATCTTTGTATGGCTAAAATCGGGGATGCCAATTTTATGATCATTGTGACATCCCATAGCCCGTCATCAGAAGGCCCGAGGCACAGTTTGAGGCTCGACCCTGAGGTTTCCCTATGCTCGACCTCAGGGCAGATTGGTGGCTATTTTAGACAAGCAGGAAATTCCCAATAGGCATGTGGCTAAAGTTGACCAGGACTACAAGAATAGTACAAGTCCGTACCGGGACACTAAATAGTTGTACCGGCTAAATATCTTGTAGTAAATGCATATGTACTATATTTGGATTCCCCCTCCTATATAAAGGTGACCCTTGTCATTTTGTAAAGGGACATGATATTTAATACAAGAACAAGAATATACTCTGCTCTCTAACTTAAACACTCTCTATTGTCTTTCCTTTGATTTATTACTTACATTTATTGCATTTCATTGATTGTTCTTCATTTATTACTCATCATTGATCATAAAGAGCCATTATCAAGGCTCTTAGAACTGTTAGTCCTTCATCGGCTATCCACAGCCTAACGCTTTTGCTCGACCTCGACCGCTAGTATTGGCTAGCTCTAGACCCCAATTCTCGGCTACTCGGTTTGCATAAGCGTTCTATCCTCAAGATCTTACCTTATTTTCTAGTATCATGCTTAGCATCTATTGCCTAACAACTAGCATTAAAACAAATCACATATTTTTAGAACCACAAAATTAAATCTAATTGTATTTACCATTTTCAAGGTAAACGGATATGACGGAAAAAATGATTCAACAAACCTTCTATCGTGGGATTAACACAACCAACCAATGTGTAGTGAATCAACTAGCTGGTGGGAACTTTATGACTACGCCTTATGCGGAGGCGTGTGAGATTTTGAATGATATGGTGAAAACATCGTCGGCTTGGCAATCTCGGGCCAATGTTCCACAAGGTGACCTGAATATGATCCATCTTTCCAAAGAATTGCAAGACCATGGGCAAGCCATTGCCGAATTGACAACTACCATGACTAAACTAGAAAAGGCCCAACTAAATCAAGTGCAAACTCCTAAGCAAGTAAATGTTATGGAAGGAGTGAACATGATGGTGAACAGGAGGAGAACCAAGGGTCCACAAGTACAAAATCTAGTAGAGAACTATGTGCACGATGATTCCTATAATGAACAAGAAGATGAAGTGCAATATGTGAATAATTATCAAGGGCAAATAAACAACTTCCAAGTCCCAAGCCAACAACAATGGCGACCACAAAACAATCAAGGCAATTGGAATCCTAATAATCAAGGAAATTGGAGTGGAGGCAACAATCAAGGGAATTAGCATAACAACAATAATCAAGGAAATTGGGGAGGCAATAATCAAGGTGGGTGGAGCAACAATCAAGGCAACTAGGGGTCGGGTTTTCAAAGTCCCTCTAATGTACCAACAACCAAGCAACCCACCTCCTTATCCTTCACATGGTTCAAGTTCTTCAAACAATGAGATGGGGCGTATTGAAAATATGTTCAAGTAAATGATGGAAAAGAATACCGATTCGGATGCCAACTTTCCTCACACAACACATCAATCCACAACCTAGAAATTCAAATTGGGCAAACTTCAGGCTCTAAATTCTCGTCCTAAAGGGGCACTACCAAGTGACCCGGTGGTAAACCCAAAGGGTGGTAACAATGCGGGGCATACTATGGCGGTTATTACAAGAAGTGGAAAAGGCGGGAATTCACCCACCTCAAGTCAAAGGCATCTTGTTTATGATGATCAAGTGATACAAGAAGAAGAGATCCCGAACAATATGGTGCAACCTAGTGATGAAGTTTGGATTGATATTGATGATAGTTTGGAAGAGACTCAAGAGGATGTGAACCCGTCTAGGGAACATATTATTGACATACTGGAACCGGTAGTTCAAAAGGCTAAAGCTCCATTGCCTAAGCCTCCACCTCAATACCCTCAAAGACTTGCCAAGCAAAATGGTGAGAACCAATTCAAGAAGATCATTCAAATGATGAAGAGTCTTTCAATCGATGTGCCATTAGTTGAAGCCTTGGCACAAATGCCCGATTATGCAAAGTTTATGAAGGATCTTATGACATAAAAGCACTCAATGAATTTTGAAACCGTCAAAGTCACTCATCAAGTAAGTGCAATTGTGCATTCAATGGCTCCTAATTTGGACGATCCCGATGCTTTCAGGAATCCTTGTACAATAGGAAGTGCCGAATTTGCTAAAGATCTTTGTGATCTTGGGGCGAGTATCAATTTGATGCCCTATTAGATTTTCAAGACTTTGGGAATTGGGCAACCAAGACCCACCTCTATGAGATTGTAAATGGTCGATCGTGCCATGAAGAGTCTGTTAGGTGTGATTGAAGATGTTTTGGTTCATGTTGATAAATTCATTCTCCTAGTGGATTTGGTCATTCTAGATTGTGAGATTGATTATGAAGTGCCAATTATTCTTGGGAGACCTTTTCTTGATACGGTTAAAGCTATTTGTGATGTTGAAGCCGAAGAACTCATTTTCAGGGTTGGTGATGAAAAAGTGGTATTCCATGTGTGTAAGTCCATGCGGCAACCAAATAGCAATGAGGTGTGTTCTTTTGTGGACTTGGTGATCGATGTTATTATTGATGAAACAAGTGCTACAATCAATGTTGGTGATATGTTGGAGGCTGCCTTGCTCAACTTTAATGATGACGAGATGGATGGATTGATGGAATGTGTAGACTCTTTGCAAGGAATGGGGTCGTACAACTATGCACCCCAGAAACTTTCTTTGGATCTTGAAAATAGGACAAATCCTCCTACAAAACCTTCTATAGAAGATCCTCCTACCTTGGATTTGAAGCTATTGCCTCCACATCTTTGGTATGAATTCTTGGTCCTTGTTCTACTATATCGATTATTCTTTCCTCTTGTTTGACTAACGTGCAGGTAGATTCTACATTGGCAGTGCTACAAAATAGGAAGAAGACTATTGGGTGGACCTTGGCGGATATTCGGGGGGATAATCCCCCCTCCCCCCCTGCATCCATAAGATCAAGTTAGAGGATGGCACCAAACCATCTATTGAAAATAAAAAAGACTCAATGAGGCTATGCAAGAAGTTTTCAAGAAGGAGATTATCAAGTGGTTGGATGCCGGGGTTGCCTACCACATCTCTGATAGTTCATGGACTTCTCTCGTTCAATGTGTCCCAAAGAAGGGGGCATAACGGTGGTCACCAATGACAAGAATGAATTGATTCCCACTAGAACGGTGACCGGTTGGAGGGTGTGTATGGACTATCGCAAGCTCAACAAAGTCACAAGGAAGGATCACTTTCCACTTCCTTTCTTAGATCAAATGATCGATAGATTGGCCGGCCGTGCTTTCTATTGCTTTCTTGATGGGTACTCGGGCTACAACCAAATTCTCATTGCTCGAAAAGATCCAGAGAAAATAACCTTTACATGTCCCTATGGTACTGTTGCTTTCAAGCGGATGCTATTTGGTTTGTGCAATGCACCGATGACTTTTCAAAGGTGTATGATGGCTATTTTCACGGACATAGTGGAGGACTACCTTGACGTTTTCATGGATGACTTCTCGGTGGTTGGAGAATCTTTTGATGATTGTCTTGCAAATTTGGACAAAGTGTTGGCTAGATGTGAAGAAACAAATTTGGTACTCAATTGGGAGAAATGCCATTTCATGATTGAGGAAGGTATTGTCCTTGGAACCAAAATTTCAAGGAATGGAATTTAAGTTGACAAGGAAAATATTGAGGTGATTTTTAAGCTTCCACCCCTACTTTGTTGAAGGGTGTGCGTAGTTTCTTAGGCCATGAGATTTTTTACCGGTGCTTCATCAAAGACTTCTCTAAGGTGGTGAACTATTGTTCAATCTTCTTGAGAAGGATGATAAGCTTAATTTCAATGATTATTGCATGAGAGATTTTGAATTGTTGAAGCTCAAGTTGAAAACTACTCCCATCATCACTGCTCCAAATTGGTGTGTGCCTTTTCAACTCATGTGCGATGCAAGTGACGTAGATGTTGGGGCTGTTTTGGGGCAATGCCTTAACAAGATTTTCCATCCAGTCTACTATTCTAGTAAGACCATGAATAGTGCCTAGGTCAATTATACCATTATAGAGAAGAGCTCCTTGCTATTTTGTTTGCAATTGAGAATTTCGGCCCGTACTTGATGGCTGCAAAAGTCATTGTCTACACGGATCATGCGGCGCTTCGTTATCTTATGAGATAAAAGGACTCCAAAGCTCGGTTTGAAATCAATGACTCCTTCCCCGATGAGAAATTCTTGGCAATTTCATTGAAAGAGGTGCCATGGTTCACAGACTTAGCAAATTTCTTCTATGTGGAATCAGTCCGGATGAGTTCTCTTCAAGCCAAAGGAAGAAACTCAAATAGGATTGTCAAGATTATTTTTGGGATGACCATACCTTTTTCGGATTTGTATATATAGGTGATTAGAAGATGTGTACCAGAAGAAGAGCAAGGTGAAATTCTTGGGGCTTGCCATTCTTTGCCATATGGTGGTCATCATGGTGGAGGGAGAACGACAACTTAAATGCTGATTTGTGGTTTCTATTGGGATACTCTTTACAAAGATGCTAGTGAGTTAGTGAAAAGATGTGATGAATGTCAATGGGCTGGTGGAATCTCAAAGAAATATGAAATACCTCTCACAACTATTTTGGAGATTGATATTTTCAATATGTGGCGTATTGACTTCATGGGCCCTTTTATGAGTTCTTGTCAAAAAACCTACATCTTGGCCACGTGGATTATCTATCCAAATGGGTTGAAGCTATTGCTTTACCCAACAATGAGGCGAGAAGTGTAGTGGCTTTCTTGAAGAAGAATATTTTCACAAGGTTTGGTACTCTGTGTGCAATTATAAGCGAGGGGGGGTCACACTTTTGCAACAGGGATTTTGACACTTTACTTAGCAAGTATGATGTCACTCACAAAGTGACGACACCCTATCACCCACAAGCTAGTGGTAACGTGGAAATGTACAACCCGGAGATAAAGAGTATCTTGTCCAAAACGGTGAATGATAATCAGGCGGATTGATCTAAGAAGCTTGAATATGAATTATAGGATTATCGGACGGCTTACAAAACACCTATCAGAATGTCGCCATACTGGTTGGTGTACTAAAAAGCTTGTCATCTTTTGGTGAAACTAGAGCACAAGGCAATGTAGGCTCTAAAGAACTTGAATCTTGATTGGGATGTATCCGCTAACTTGAGGGTTGCACATTTGAATGAATTGGATGAGTTTTGGTACCATCCCTATGCGAGTTCATCCTTGTACAAAGAAAAGATGAAATCTCTTCATGACAAATACATTTGGAACAAAGAGCTCAAGGTGGGCGATCATGTATTGTTGTTTAACTAAAGGTTAAGGATGTTTCCCGGGAAGTTTAAATCCAACTGGAGTTTTCCTTTTGAAATTGTAGGTGTGACACCTTTTGGTGCATTAGACTTGAAGAACAAAAACAATGAAGTATTCTGAGCCAATCTTCATCGGGTGAAGTATATCTTGGGAAAGGTTGGACATAGCCACGTGGTGGCGGTCATTCATTTTACTTGAGGTTATTTTGCGACGTGACATGATGTTAAATCAGGCGCTTCTTGGGAGGCAACCCATGTTTATTTTCCTTTTTCTTTTGTAGTTAGGTGTTATTTATGTTCTAACTTAATTTGAAGTGTGCTACAAGGATGACTATGACTTACAAGAATAGTGGAAAAAAATATGGCTAAGTGTTCAAAGGAGTGCGGACCACAGTTGATTTGTGCGGACTGCACATTTTTAGGTGCCATAGCATATGAGCATTTTGGCAGCACATTTATCTTACGGACCACACAGTTGAAATGTCAAAAATACCAACTCTCTAAAGTTTAAGCTTGCCAGTGCGGAGGTCGATCTGCAACCGCACGTGAAATCTACGGTTGTACAAGAAAATGTACGGACCATAGATGGAATTCTATGATGAAGCTCCCAGGTTAAAGAGTGCAGTCAACACAAGAAAATGTGTGGTTGCACTGGTCTCTATCCCCTTCTCAAATTGAGTGGTATGTTTCAATTTCATGTTAATTTTTATGTTAGTTAAATTTGTAGATTTTTTTAGTTCTTTTTAGGTCATTTGTTATTAGAGTTCCATTGTGTGTCCATTTTGGGTAGACCTGAACTAGGTAAACTTGATACATTCTCTACTGGGATTGGGTTAGTGAAATTTCTTGTTTTTACAATGTTACCATGCCTATTTGTGCAAGATTGAAAAATCATAGAATAAAAAGTTTTCTGCTCATAATTGTTTGAATTCTGCGGCCGCACTTGAATTGTGCGGTCCATAGGTTCAGATTTTTTGAAGCATAAGTGAGGTAGGAATCTGCGCAGGTCAAATTATGCGGACCATAGATTTCCTCTTGTGGCCGTAGATTAGGGCCTTCTCTATTATCAGAGAGTCTTCACTTTTGAGACTCTCAAGTGCGACCGCAAATCAAAATGTGCGGACCGCGAGTTCCCATCTTCGGCCGCACATCAAAAATGTGCAGACCATAGATCCCTTATCCTGCACGCATGAATCAACTTCATAACCCTACTTTGTCCAATTGTTTCTCCCTTACTTACATAACTCATGTGTGTGGTTGAACAATGAATTGCAACTAACAATCCTCTCTGCTTGATACAGACAATAGTTTGATCAAGGGGCCGAGGAGACACTTCAAAGCGACGAGGTGAATCTTCACGGGGTGGAGGTAAAAGTGCCTTGCCCCTTGGCTAGCCCAAGACAATCAGCAAGAAAACAACAGCCTGTAGAGGGAGAGGTGCATACCTCTCCAAGTCTAGCTCGTATGTTCCTTCTATGAAGTTGTTAGAGGGAAACTCAGCCTCTGTTTAGGAAGAGCAGGCAACCACATTGTCGAGGCCACAGGGGAGATATCAGGGATGAGCCGTCTTCATCTCACAGCACCATCAAGGGATCGGAGAGTGCTAGTCAGCCTTTTGAGCCATCAACTACACCAGTCACTAAGGCATAGTTTACACATGACATCCTCGATAACGGCAGAAGGGGAGATGCTACAGCTATAAGGCTTGAGAGATCAAAGAAGAAAGTGGTTTGGGAGGAACATTTTGTTAGCTTGGACACCTTCACCAGCTTTCGTATGTGGTGACCAGTGAGGTCATTGATGCTTGAGTGCCAGTTCTTGTTGAAAGATTTGGAGACATATAACCTAGCTATATTGAGATAGTTCAGGACACGAAAGGGGTGGATGTGGTTTACCAAGAGAGTGGAGGATGCAAAAGAATACCTCGTTTAAGAATTTTTATGCCAGTGTTGCTCATATCAAGAAAGGGACAAAGGTGACCAAAGTATGCTACCTCAAGGTAAGGTTTGATCAGCATATGCTAAATGTGTATTTTGGCTTCGAGGATGTGTAGCCAATAGAGTATCTGGAGAAGTGTGCTATAAAGGATGAAGTCCGACCTTGCTTGGCTGAGATCTTAGCACCATCGGGGCCACCACCACTATGCATTGTTGCTGGGGTTCCCATTCAGCGGAGTACCTTGAGCTTTGAGGCAAAGGGGTGGCAAGCCTTTGTCTACAACATACTGGATCTGAGCCAGAATGAGACTCACCTTCCTATTCCTCGGGCAGTGCTTGTGGCTTGCATCATGGCCGGGTACCCAATCAATGTAGGTGTCATGATGTCAGCCAACATTTTATTGATTCCACGGTAAGATAGCTTGACCTACCTTTATCCCAACACTATCACAGAGTACCTTACTGAAGCAAAGGTAGAGTCGAGAGATTTTGACACTAAGGAGAAATAGAAGAAGCCATGTTCCTAGTATTCTCTGATGGATGCGAGCAACTCAAAGAAGAAAGTCTAGCCTTCTACCACCACATGCCAGTATGATGAGCCAACAGTGGTAGCTTCTAAAGTAGCTGATCTTCCATCCACCACTGTTGAGGCTTCTACCAGTGCCATTGCTATGCCTCCACTATCATCCTCATCTCCTACCACAGCCCCTAGAGTTTCTCTAAACCCATTTCATGTACCCACAATTCCCCTATCTGCTCTGCGAGTCTCCCGGACATTGGCGAGTCTCAACAACTGGGTACAGACAACTACTTCTAAGTTGTCTGACTTGTCTAGTATTGTTGCAAAGCAGTCCACTTCTCAGGCACCACAAGCTCCTTCTCATATTGATGAGATGCTGAAGAAGTTTCTGGACAACCAAAATACTCTCATGGACACATTGGTGCAACATGGGTTAGTTATTAAGGAGCTGGGAAAAGAAGTAAAGAAGATGTGGAAGTCCCAGGTAAGCAAGAAATTAGTGGACAAGCTTCGGAGGGAGGTGACTAGAATTTCTACAGCTGGCAACCTTCCCTTCGATATGCTGCTTGACCCGCATCAGTTCACCTCAAATCCTTCAGCACCATCTGCTGAGGCAGTGTGTGCGATGTTCGATAACCCAGCCACGCCTAAATTTGATGATGATGAGATTCAGTTGGCTGACCCTGAGGGCGATGACATTGCTGGGACACTGAGATGTCCAAGGATCCTTAGGGAGTTTTCTTCACCCTCTCCTCTTTTACTCTAATTTTGCTAAGCATTGGGGACAATGCTTACTTTTATTTGTGAGAGGGGGAGGGTGGAATTCGCTTGACATATTGGTACACTTTGATACATTTGGTCTGTAATAATTTGATGATACTCTTTCTTTTCTTATTTGTATTTATCTAGCTTCTCTCTTTTCTCTTATGTATATTTATCTTTCTTTAGTAGTTTTTTCTTATTAGCTGTTTTTTTTTTCATATTAGTTCTTGATTTGTTAAGTAGCTTCTTTTTTATGCTTTAGTAGATAATAACCCTTTGGTTTTCTTAACGTCGCGGTTCTTTCCAAAGGTAGTTGTTATGTGAACCAGGTGACTCGTACCAATGATGGATGGAGTGACAACCTTCTTAAGGAAATGAGTATGTTTTTGTATGTAGGTAATAATAGTAGTAGTAATGAATAAAAAGACATAATCAAGTCACTGTCGAAGAGTTAATCATACATCAATTGGTACCAACACACTTAACTATGTGCTTATGGTTAGAGACAAGGTTTTTGAAAGAAATAGCTCTAGTTAGTGACTTTGTGACTCTTGAGTTTTCTTTGGTAATTATCGAGTGGTTTAATTGGACCATAGTGATCTTAAAACTTTAATGTGGTCCTTTTAGGCTTTTGACTCTATCCTCTTTTACAATTTAGTCATGTGAGGGGTGAGATGAATTGTTACTAGTCCAAGTATATGTGCGAAGGGTCTAGAACTTGCTCCAAATGTGTTTTAAGGCGAAATCCTAAGTTTTGATTGGTTTGAGAGGTGATTGTAGACTTTTCTTGGCCCGTTTGAGCTTTCTATTGTTAACCAATGTCGTTATCCCTAGTCAACCCCTTTAAGCCTCTAGCCTTTCTCATTTAATAACCATGTTATAACCCATTACCCGTTTTGTCGTGACCCTCTCTTGGCACCCGAATTTTCCTTAACACTCTTGCGAAACAAGTGGCTTAAGACATAATTTTGTGGGAGAGATGAGAAGTTCGAAAAAGGTATCAAGGCGCAAAAAGAGAAAAGCGATGATCTCTACAAAAAAGAAGGCAAGAAAAGAAAAGAACAAAAAGAAAAATGCAAAACATGAATAAGTGGAAGGGTTGATGTATTCAAAAAGAGGTAATGATCCCTAGCATTAGCAATCAAAAAGGAAAAATGAATGAATGAATGAACAAGAAAGAGCGGTGTTAAGTCTTTCTAGTCCCCAATGAAAAGAAAATGCCTCTAAGAATTGGTAGTTGTGAGCCGAGAAATGAAAATGTGGAGTGCTTAAGGAAAGGTGTAACCACTTACCCATATGGTATTCTACCCTTATCCAAAAGCCTTCATTATAACCCGAAATAAGTTCTACTTGATTTCGAACCAAGTGAGCTTACATTAGTGGCGATCTACATGAGGGGCAAGCCTATGGTACTTGAAGTTGTACTTGTGACATTCTTTTGTGAGAGATGAGTGTACCTTTAGTGAATCTTAAGATTGAGTTCTAATTACTTAAGTGAGCTTGGCAAATGGGACTTAGAGGAGGAAGAGTTTGGAGTCCACCATGACCTTCATGATAGAACAAGAGTCATTGATGAGAAAAGTCAATTCTTGAAACTTAAATGTCACATTAGAACTATATGTGCATGAATATTTGACTTGTCACCTTGTTGATAATGCATAAGCGGTATGGGTAATTGTTGGTCCCAACTGATGTGTGAATGGCTCACCTTTGACTCGCTGAAATGACCCTTAACTCTAAGGAGGTGGGAACTAATTTATTTTCTTGAGGAGACGCAGAGACTTAAGTTTGGAGAGTTGATACGTGTGGATTTTTGACTATTTATTAGCACTTTCTTGCTTTTGTTTTAGTCCAAAGTATTGATTTATGTTTCTAAAACTAATGAAAGTGTGCAAATTGCAGGAATGTTGGAAGTCTAGGCTCCTATGATGAAATTCGACTAAAAAGGAGTGTTTTGAATCACAAGGAAAGAAGGGGCACAAAACTTAAGAAGTGCGGTCCATACAAGGATTTCTGCGGCCCCAGAAGAAAGTGCGGACCATATAATTCCATCTGCGGCCACAGGACAAGTGAAAGAGCCCAACAGAGTTCTAGCTAATGTGCGGAAGGCAAATGAGTTGTGCGGCCGCAGAACAAGGTCTACACTGACAAATGATTCAAAGTTCAGAGAGTGTGCAAAAGACCAAGACCTAAAGTCTTGCTAAAGTGCAGACCGCACAAGAATTGTGCGTCCCCAGAAGATGTTGTGCAGTCGCAATCTAGAATTGTGCGGCTGCAGAATCCAAGACCCTACCAGCTAAAGCAATCTACGAACCACACATGGAATTATGCGGCCGCAGAACCTCCCTAGGGGCATTTTTATTAGAGAATTTTGGGCCACTATAAATAGACGAGATTCACATTTTTAGGTCACGTTTCGAAGTTTGAGATTGTGTAACCATTATATTGTCCCATTTTAGGAAGATTCTGACTATTTTAGGACTCAAACGTCATATTTTATCATTTTAATCCTAGATCATGAGATTAATTAGCATTTCTTCTTTGTTTTCTTCACTTCTCACTATGAGTAGCTAGATTTGTACTAGGGTTGTGACCCAACCCTAGTGTGTAAACATTATGGGTATTTAATTTAATGTTGTTTTATGATTGGGTGTTGATTATTTAGCTTAGTTTGTGCTTCAATTTTAGAATTAATGGTAGCAAACATTGATTCATGCCTTTTTTACTTGGCCTCTACTTGGGAAAGAGGGACCTAGTCTAGGATAACTTGGCTAACAAGGAATTGGGCTAATTGAGGGTTTGATTAGCCTAATTAAAGGGTTCAAACTAGAGATAGTTTGATACCCATTTGGGCTTAAGAAAGCAAAATTGGGCAAAATACTCTATGATCGAGAGGTATTGAGTGGGTAATGTAGAGTTGAGAGTTATAATACACCTCAATCAACAAAACAAGTGTTAACGTATTTCACTCATTAGGCGAACACCTAGGTTATGGTTTCATCCCTGAGCTTTTTAACTATTTGAAAAAATACCAAAAACAATCATTTGTTTTCTTGTTTCTTCTCTTAGATTATAATTTTTAGAGTAAATTTAGAATTAGAAATCAAAACCACTTGCTTGGAAGTGCAATTTAAGTGTTCCATTTACTTTCTTCAAGTGTGTACCCCTAACACCCATAGTAGCTCCCTGTGGAATTCAACCCCGACTCTTGTTGGGTACTATTCTTCCCACGACCGTTTCCACTCACTATTGAGTGCGGATTGGATATGGATCGGCGCACACATGCCCATCATCTAGCACGTACGTCACCCTAATTCCTCTCATATAACATAGTTTCTAGGGTTAAATACCCTCAAATCCAAGTTTAGATATGTTACTTACCTCAAAATGCGCAAATCAATACTCCATAAAGCCCTTCTGTAATAACCTGGCCAGTCGTTTTGAGTATTTTAGCCTTGTTCCCTTATTTATTGCTTCCTCTATGTTCAATTATGGCTATGTGACTTTCTGGGGTTGTCGGTTTGATTTCGGGTGAGTTTTGGAGTGAATTGGATACTTAGTCCCAAAGTTGGAAGTTTAAGTTGTAAGAGTTGATCGGAGTTTGAATTTTGTATAGACGACTCCAAAATGAAGTTTTGATGGTTCCAATAACTTTGTATGGTGATTTTGGACTCGGGCGTATGTCTGGATATTGATTTGGAGGTCCGTATAATTGTGTGAGGCTTTTGGTGAAAGTTGGAAACTTGAAGGGTTGGAAGGTTGATAGGTTTGACAGATGGTTGACTTTATTGATATTGGGCTCAGATTGTGATTCTGGAAGTTGGTATGGTCCATTGTGTCATTTGGGACTTGCATGCAAAATTTGAGCTCATTTGGAGTTGGTTTGTTATGATTCAGCATTTGTTTTAGAAGTTGAATGTTCATTGATTCAATAGGCTTGAAATGGGGTGCAATTCATTGATTTGATGTTTTTTTATGTGATTTAAGGCCTCTAATAGGTTTGTATTATGTTTTTAAACTTGATGGTATGTTTGGAAGGGGTCTCGGGGGGTCCCAAGTGTGATTTGGATTGAATCCGGATTCATTTTAGCCTCGGAGGATTTTCTATGCCTACTAAGTTTTTGTGCAATCACACCTGCGATGGTGTGGCCGCAGGTGTGGCACCACGAAAGCAGCCTCTGAGCCGTAAAAGTGAGATTTGGCCTGGTAAACTGAGTACGCAGGTCCACATAAGCACTTAGATGTGCAACCACAGAAGCGAGAATTGTTCCGCAGATACGAAATTTGGACCTTGGGCGGGGGACCACAGGTGCGGTGTATTTACGTAGAAGCGAGACTCGTAGATGTGCTTTAGGTCTGCAGAAACGGAGTGCAAGTGCACTGTTTGTGCTGCAAAAGCGGATATTTACTGAGCGTAAATGAAACTGCATTTGCAATGGTTCTTTCACAGATGCGGAGTCGCAGAAGCGACCAGTTGTCCGCATGTACGGAATGCTTGGCAAAAATAATGGAGATCGACGATTTTGTTCCTTTTTTCATTGTTTGAGTGAGAGATCTCGGTTTGGTGCATTTTTGGATGGGATTTTCAAGGATTGGATCGGTTTTTTATTATTCATAATTCCATCATTTTTTATCATTTAATTATTGTTTTGAGGTGGAGAAATTGGGTATTTTATGAAAAATAATTCCTAAAATATAAATTGAGGATTTGAAGGTCGATTTGAGGTTGGAATTGTTAATTTTTGTATGGTTTGACTTGTAGCGGAAAGGGTGTCCGGATTTTGTAAGTTTGGTCAAGTTCCGAGGTACGGGTCCGGGGTTGACTTTTTGATTTTCTTTAAAGATTGCAACTTTATTATCTGAAATCGTTTCATATGGTTTGTATTTATGGTATTTAGTTATTTTGCTAGATTCGATTCGTCCGGAGTTAGATTTTCCCGAAAAAAGGCTTACTAGTGGGTTGATTTAGCTTGTTTGAGGTAAGTATCTTATCTAACTTTGTAAGGTGGAACTACCCCTTAGGACTAGGGTTGATTTGTATTGTTTGGATTATGTGAAAAATGTGTACATGAGCTGACGAGTGTGTACACAGGCTTATATATGGTATTTTTACTGATTTAGGATCTTAGACTATTTCATCCATTTATTTAGAAATTAAAATATCATGTTAGATCTTCCATTGTCAAATTGCTCTTACATGATTTCTTGATGTTGTTATCACATGTTCTATCCTTTATTGTCAAACATGCTCTTATATGCCATAATTGCCTTTGTTATCTCTCTTATTGTTCTATTACCTCCTTTATTTTCGGGTTATTCTTGTTTGAATTTGTTGATTATTGAGATATCTTTTCTTGTTGAGAAATTCTCACTCATTTTGTTATTATTGGTATTCATGTTCGTATTGTGGTTGAGTCGTGGAATATATGTTATGGTAACTTCGGTATTGTTGATGGCAAGTTGTGGCATATGGGCATTTGTGATACGTGTTGTAATTGTGTTGTGATATTGATGTGCATGCGACTGTATAAGGAAAGGGGTTAGTGTTCATGTGGCGACATAAGGTGGGAATTTATGTGTGTGTTTCTAGTAAGGGAATTACATGAATCCATGCGGTGACATAAGGGGGCTAAAGTACGTATAGCTATTTCAGAAAAAATATTTTCAAAAATATCTTAATGTAAGTCTCATGTTGTGGTATAAGGAAAGGTAGTGATTTTGAATTGAAAAACATGGATATGAGGTGGTACCTCGGTTGTGATTCTTATTTTTATTCTATGTAAAGAGGTTTATTGGTTGAACAGTTTTGTTATCTTTTTATTTGCCTTACTTGCATTTGACTATTTTGACTATTTATAAATCTTTCATGTGATCACCCCTTGCTGCCTTTATTGCTTTAAATTCCCTGTCAGCTTACATCATTGAACTACATTACAGTCATTTATTTCCTCGTCTTTCATTATTCGTTTATGCTATACCTTGTTCAGTTTCTCTTATCTTAATAGGTGTCTTGACCTGGACTCATCACTACTCTACCAAGGTTATGCTTGATATTTATTGGGTACAGTTGTGGTGTACTCATACTACGCTTCTGCACTTTTTTGTGTAGATCCAGGTACATCATCTCAGTCTAGGCATCAGTGATTTGGCTATACATTTCGGAGACTTCAAGGTATACCTGCTTGGCGCTCGCAGGCCTCGGACCTTTAGTGATTACTTTTACTTTTGTTTATCTTCTACTCAGATAGTATTGTATTAGAGTTTTTTAGACTATCTCTCTAGAGCTTATGCTCTGTTCCAACGATTTTGGGAATATTGTTACAGATGTTTTATTTTGGAGATATTATGAGTTTTATCGAGTTATCTTATTATCTTAGTTGTTAAATTCTGTTTAACTATCAATGAATCTTATGTTTACCTGGTCTTAGAGACTAAGTGCCACCACGACATCATAAGGTGGAAAATTAGGGTCGTGAAACATTCACTCATGAATCGGCCTCTGAATGACTCGAATATAGTTACAAACAACTTAATATCAACAAATAGTACCGTAGGAAATAATTTCAAATAATAAAGCTTCGATCTTTACCAAAATTAAAAAGTCAACCCAAAGCTCAACCCCCAGCTAGCACTCTGAACCCGGTCAAACTCAAAAACTTTGAACACCCATTTCATTACGAGTCCAACCGTACTAAAATCATCCAACCGACCTTCAAATCCTCATTTTATACCTTAAGAATCTTTTTACTAAAATCCCCATTTTCTCCAATTTAAATCATTAATTAAATGATAAAATAAATATAGAATCATGAATAATGGACAAATCCAAGTCAAAAATAGTTACTCCGATCAACATCGTGAAAAGACCCTCCGAAAATGCCCAAAACCGAGCTGTGCAACTCAAAATATGTTAAACTGAAATAAACCCTCGAAATAGACTACTATATTTTCTGCCCAGGCATTACCCTTCACGGTCGTCGAAAAGCCTCCGCGATCGTAGAAGGAATTCTCTGGCTGCCCAATCCTCTTAAGTGAATGCAACACCATAGTCGCAAATGCGATGACCGAATGACCCAAACCTAAGCGAACGCGGCATAGACCTCGCAATCGCGATGCACAAGTGTGTGTCATCCCATGCCATCCCATCCTTCTACGCGAACGCGGCTCCCTACTTGCGAATGCTATGCACGGCCTCCCTAACTCTTTGCGAATGCATCCTCTATTCGCGAGCGCGAAGAACAAAACTCACCTTTTAGCTATCAACACTATACGTTCACGACTCCCTCTTTGCGATTGCGAAGAAGGAAAGCAGAAGCACTGAACCAACAGTCCCAAACATGAAGAAAATGGTCTGTAGCCCATTCCAAACACATCCGAGCCCCCGGGATGTTAAACCATGTGCATCCCATGGTGACGTATGATGATAATAGGCTAGATTCATGTAGTTTGGTGACTATTTTTGCCCCAACTTGACTGTGCTTCACTGTTCTAAGAAGGTTAAATGATGATAGAATGGCTCTAATTGTGAATTTTATGTTTTGCAAGAGCAAGTTGTGCTTATGAGGACTTAGGACAGTGTTTGGAGTTAAATTAAAGCAAGGAAAGCACCTCGGAGTTGAGTACATGTGAAAGAAGAGAGAAAAGAAGAGATAAACAGCTGATCCACTCTAGCGTAGGCCAAGCGTGGCCTTAGCACGGCCATACTAGAGCAGAAGAACTGGGGCAGTGTTGAAGTCGATTAGCGTGGTCATGAGCTCGGATGCGCTAGTCCCGAAAGCAGCGACAGTGTAAAATGCTATATGCGCGGCCCATGCGCGGCCGTGCTAGTCACTCCGAAATGCAGAAATTTTATAGGTAAACTTGGAAGTTTGGAGGTAATTCCACTTAACCTATAGGAGGTCCAGATCGCCCAAAAAGAGGATATCAAGGTTTTTATAGTTTTGTTGAAGGCAAGAAGAGGCAAGAGGCAAGGAGGATAATTCAGTAACGAGTTCTACCTTTATTCCTTTTGTTTTTATCATTCATGATGAATTTTGATGTTGTTATTATGAACACAATTATGAGTAGCTAATTATTTAGTCTAGGGTTTTGATGGAAGCTGTTCAGTGATGTACTTGTTGTTGTGTAATATAGTTTGCCCAGTTTAATCTCTATTTGTTCAACTACATTCTTGTTGTAGTTAATTAATAGAATCCTCAATTAGTTGTGCCTATTTACTATGTATTAGTCGGGAGAGAGTGCATATTTAGGTAGTTGTTGAACAACACCACTCCCAAAGTATATGAGGAATCAATAATCGAGGGTTTAAAGGTGGGAGTAGGGATAACGAAATTTCGGGTGAGATCTAAGTGAGGTGTAATAAAAGCCAGCTAGCATAACTCGGGAGAGTGCGTCTAGTAAATTGTCGTAATTACTCGGGAGAGAGTTATGGTAGTGAGAGTGTTCATGATCGATAGAGACGATTAGGAAAATCTGTACGAAACATAACAGGAAGGGATTCCATAAATATGGGAAATCACAACCTTAGATCCTCTTCTTATTTGTTTACAACTCAGTCATAGTTAGCTTTTAGTTTACTTAATTTGATTCAGTTATAGTTAGTAGAAATATCACCAAGTGAGTTATTCAAAATATCTGGGAAGTTGATTACGGAGAATTCAGTGAGTCTGACAAAGGTAATTGGTAGGGTAATTCCCTGTGGGATTCGACTCTAGGCTAAATACTTGGATTATATTTGCAACGACCACTTTGTCCTTTTTATAAGGTATAGTTGGGCGTGATCAAATTTTGGAGCCGTTGTCGGGGACTTAACGGTGTTATCAATTAAAGTTGAAAGAAATACAAAAAATTCTTAGTGTAGTCAGTTTTCTTTATTTTCAATCCATAGATTGAAATTTTAACGTTTGTTAACTTGGTTGTACATGTGCATGCCTAGAAACTCATTGAGAACTAGTGAAGTGTTTGAAGCATTATCATATCCCAAGAAAATTTTCAAGGCCTTGAACCGTGCCAACCCGAAAAACAAACAACAATAATCAACTGAACAACCTGAACCGGACATTATAGAGCAGGTAAACAATAGAAACAACAACGGGGATAACGTGGTAGACTCGGCTGAGCAGGTAGTGGAGCCTCTTGTGCCAGAGCCTCCTCTATATGACAGGGTGCAACCCATAGCAGAGAATTTGGCCGCAATGATATTAGTCCCGTTGATACAGGCTGAATCTTTTCAAATCACAAACAACAAGCTGCACTTGTTTCAAAACAAGGGACTACTTTTGGAGTCATACATTGAAGATCCTCAACAACACTTGAAGAATTTCCTGTCAATCTGCAAAACTCAAAGGCAGCCCAATGTAACTCAGGAAGCAATAAAGCCGTTTTTGTTTCCATTCTTAGTGACAGGAGCTGCCCAGACTTGGCTAAATTCACTCCCTATTAATTCCATCACTACTTGGGAGGAATTAGTCAAGCAATTTGTGAATAAGTTTCATCCACCCTACAAGACTGCTCAGCAAATTGATAAAATTTTAAGCTTCAGACAGAAACTAATGGAAATATTGAAAGAAACATGAGAACGATTTAAAGGGATGTTGGTTATATGTCCGCACCATGGTATTCCAAAGCATATGTTGGGGCTACATGGGTCTAACAGATAGCGTGAAGGCTAATGTTGATGATTAAGCTGGTAGAGCATTCTTGAGAAAATCATTGAGAGAAAACAGGATCCTACTTGACAAGATGGCACAGAATTCAGGGTGGAAAACTAGGAATGCACCTATCACTCCAGTAGTTCACTCAGTGACCTTAGATCCATCTAACACTCTTACTGAAAATATGGCCACCTTAATGACACAAATAAGCATACTCACCAAAAAGGTGGAAGAGTCAGGGCAGAAGCAGCAGGTGCACATTGTAGATACAACCAATGGGGGCTTATGCATATCTTGCATTAGTCCACCAATTGGAAGTTAGTGGAATGCATAAAGTGATCATCATCATTACCCTAAGGACATGAATTATGTGTCTAATTATGGGGGCTAGAGACAAGGTGGTCAGAATTTGGGTCAACAGAATCAGCCATACAGGCCAATCAAGCCACAACACAACAATGGAAATATGGGAGCCACGCGACCTCACAATAATATGGCGCCTTACCAAAGGCTACAAGGGTACAACAACCAAAATCAGCAGCAAGGTTATTATCCTCCCCAGCAACAACATAGTGGGAGATAGGAAGATGAGTTTGCTAGACTCGAGGCAATGATGCAGCAGGTTATTAGGTCAAATGCGAAAATGAGTGAAAGAGTAGATGCACATGAGTCATCCATAAAGAATATTGAAGTGCAAATGGTCCAGATCTTGATGTCTTTGAATAATCGTCCTCATAGGACATTGCCTGCAGACACACAGGTAAATCCAAAAGATCAAGGCCTAAAGCAGTTGATGGCAGTGAGTCTATGTAATGGAACATACCTAGACTTGGAGCAAGAGAGGGCTCGAGAAAGCAGACAGGTTGAGACACTTGTACTAGTGCCCGTTAAGCTAGATGATTCAGCAAAACTGATAGAGGGGACAGTACAACATGCCTAGGAAGAAACCAACACACAGGTTGAGGCTGAGAAAGAAGCTGAGATAGCCTAGGAACTGGTAGTTGAGGTGGTGTCTGACAAAGAGAAAACCTGAATCACTGGGAAGAAGAGACCTCCAGCACCATTTCCACAGAGGCTAGCCAAATATCAGAAAGAGGAACAATACAAGAAATTCTTGGAGATGTTGAAACAAATTCAGGTAAATATTCCATTGATTGATGCTTTGAAGGTGATGCCTGGTTATGGAAAAATGATGAAGGACTTGATGTCCCGAAAATTCGACTTCCAAGACTTGGCCACAGTGACTCTAACTCAGACCTACAGTGCTGTGGTGAGTAGACCAGTTGCTGAAAAGTTGTCTGATCCAAGGAGTTTCACAATTCCCTACACCATTGGTATATTTGCCTTTGCCAAGGCATTCTGTGATTTAGGAGCTAGCATAAATCTTATGCCCTGGCAATCTATAAGAGGTTGGGGATTTGAAGAGCTAAACCCACGTCTATGTTGTTGCAGCTGGCTGACAAAACTGTGAAAAAACCCTCAAGTATTTTGGATGACGTGTTGATACAGGTAGGGAAATTTGTATTCCTTGCAGATTTTATGATTCTGGATTGTAGAGTGGATGAAGAAATTCCCATAATTTTGGGAAGGCCGTTCTTGGCCAGAGGGCGAGCCCCCATTGATTGTGAAACTAGGGAGCTCAAGATGAGGTTGAACGATGAGGAGATAACATTCAACGTGCAGAAATCTATGAGGCGACCAAGTGAATTCATCAATTGTTCTCTTATTAATGTCGTGGATGTAATTGTGGAAGAGGATGATGAGACATTGAATATTGAGGATCCTTTTGCTGCATGTCTTATGAATTTAGATGAGGTGAATGGGGAAGAATTTGCAGAATGGGTGCTGGCTCTTGAGGGCAGAGGCTTTTGGGAGAGATCACTTGAATTCGAGCCCCTGCACTTAGAAAAAAGAGAAACTCCTCCAGCCAAGCCATCCATAGAAGAACCACCAAAGTTGGAGTTGATGCCACTGCCCGCGTATCTCAGGTATGCGTTCCTAGGACCTAGCTCCACATTACATGTAATTATCTCATGTAGTTTGTTAGATGTGCAGGCACAACAACTTTTGCAGGTACTCACGGAGTGCAAGACTGCCATTGGGTGGACCATGGTAGACATTAAGGGGATTAGCCTGGTATATTGTATGCATAAAATTCTGCTGGAAGAGGGGCACAAACCTTTCAGGGAGCACCAAAGAAGGTTGAACCCCAACATGAAGGAAGTGGTGAAGAAGGAGATTATTAAGTGGTTAGATGCGGGAATCATTTTCCCCATCTCTGACAGCAACTAGGTCAGCCCGGTGCAATGTGTTCCTAAGAAGGGTGGTATGACGGTGGTAAAAAATAATAACAATGAGCTGATCTCTACAAGAACCGTCACAGGTTGGAGAATTTGTATGGACTATAGGAAATTGAATTTGGCCACCCGGAAAGACCACTACCCACTTTCCTTCATTGATCAGATGCTTGATAGCCTGGCAGGGAGGTCCCACTACTATTTTCTGGATGGGTACTCAGGGTACAACCAAATCTCCATTGCATTAGAGGACAGAGAGAAGACCTCATTCACATGTCCATATGGGATTTATGCCTTCCAGAGGATGCCTTTTGGCATATGCAATGCACCCGCCACATTCCAGAGTTGCATGATGGACATATTTACCGACATGGTTGAAGACATAATGGAGGTGTTCATGGATGATTTTGCAGTGGTAGGAAACTCATTCAATGAGTGCCTTACAAACCTGACTCGAGTGTTAAAAAGGTGTATGGAGACTAACCTTGTACTTAATTGGGAAAAGTGTCATTTCATGGTACAAGAGGGTATAGTCTTGGGACACCTGGTATCAAGCAAGGGAATCAAGGTGGATCATGCTAAAGCTGATCTGATAGCAAAGCTGCCACCTCCCACATCAGTGAAGGCAATCATGAGCTTTCTCGGGCATGTCGGTTTCTACCGGAGATTCATCAAAGACTTCTCAAAAATTTCCAACCCTCTCTGTAAGTTGTTAGAGAAAGATCACCCTTTCATGTTTTCTAATGATTGCAGGGTAGCATTCGAGTAGTTGAAAAAGAGGCTAATCACAGCATCCATCATTGTTGCTCCCGACTAGGAGAAACCATTCGAAATCATGTGTGACGCCAGTGACTATGCAGTGGGGGCAGTGCTAGGACAGCGGAAAGACAAGATAATGCACCCAATTTACTACGCCAGTAGAATGTTGAGTTGAACCCAGCTGAACTACACTGTGATTGAAAAGGAGATGTTGGCTGTGGTGTTCGTATTCGACAAGTTCATATCATTCTTGATTGGCTCTAAGGTAATTGTATATACTGATCATGCTGCTCTTAGGTACTTAGTTGAAAAGAAGGAGTCCAAACCGGACCTTATTCGTTGGGTGCTGCTATTGCAAGAGTTCGACCTGGAGATTCGTGACCGTAAGGGCACGGAAAACCAGGTTGCTGATCATCTATCGCAACTTGAAGGAGCTGAAAACTCAGTTGAGACAGAGGATATTTTGGAAACCTTTCCAGACGAGCAGCTACTCGCCACAAACCTTGAGGAAGTGCCATGGTATGCAGACATTGCAAAATACCTAGCAAGCAGTATAGTTCCCTATGACCTTTCCTCTGTGCAAAAGAAAAAGTTTTATCGTGAATGCCACATGTATTATTGGGATGAACCTTATCTGTTTAGAATTTATGTTGACAATATGATCCGAAGTTTTGTCCCCGAGATAGAATAATCTTCTGTTTTGCAGGCATGTCACGCATCGCCAAATGGCAAGCATTTTGGAGGAGTCAGGACGGTAGCAAAAGTTCTAGAAGTCGGGTTCTACTGGCCAACAGTGTTTAAGGATGTACATCAATGGGTGAAGGGATATAATGAATGTCATCAAACCGGGAACATCTCTCGTCTCCATGAGATGCCCATGAACCCAATTCAAGAGGTTGAAGTGTTCGATGTATGGGGGATAGACTTCATGGGTCCCTTCGTCAGCTCCTTTGTAAATAACTACATACTTGCTGCTATAGATTACACGTCCAAATGGGTGGAAGCTACAGCACTCCCCACCAATGAGGCAAGGGTGGTTGTGGGGTTTTTGAAGAAGAATATATTCACCCGTTTCGGGACTGCGAGGGCTATTATCAGTGACGGAGGCACTCATTTCTGCAATCGAGCCTTCGAGAAATTGCTAGCAAAGTACGATGTGTGCCACAAGGTGGCAACCCCATATCATCCTCAGAACAATGGACAGGTCGAAGTGTCGAATAGAGAAATAAAGAGTGTGTTGACCAAGACTGTGTAGGCCACAAGAACTGATTGGGAGAAAAAGCTAGATGATGCACTTTAGGCCTATAGAACCGCTTTCAAAACACCAATTGGTATGTCACCATACAAGTTGGTGTTCGGAAAGGTCTGTTACTTGCCAGTGGAACTAGAACATAGAGCTTGGTGGGCAATGAAATAGCTAAATCTGGACATTGAGGTTGCGGGAACAAATAGAGTCACAGAATTGCATGAGCTAGACGAGTTCCGATTTCTTGCTTTCAAAAGCAAGAGGTTTTACAAGGAGAGAATGAAGAGGTCGCATGACAAGAACATTGTTGAACGAAATTTCAATCCCGAAGGCATGGTGTTGCTTTATAACTCAAGATTAAGGCTATTTTCGGGTAAATTCAAGTCACGATGGTATGTACCATTTGGGTGGTCGAAGTGCTCCCTTCATGTGCCATAAATATTGCCTCAGAGAAAGATTCCCACACATTTAGAGTCAATGCGCAAAGATTGAAACCATATGTGAGCATGGATGAAACTAAGTAAGTGTTAGTGATCCATCTGACTAAACCTCAGAGGTCGAGCGAGCCTTAAATGCGCTCATATGTGTCTTGCCGTAACGTTAAATCAGGCGCTGCATGCGAGACAATCCATTGACTTGTTGTAACTGTCGTGCCACGACATTAACTAAGGTGCTGGTTGGGAGGCAACCCAAACGTAGTGACTTTATTATAGTTAGTATTTGTTATTTTTGGTTTTGGTAAGTACTAATCAGTGCAGGTAAGCTTGGGCGAGTGATAAGTCCATCAGACGCTGAAGTAATAGGTAAAAATTTGAAAAATCTCGAGGCCCAGGAGCGCGGGCGCGTTCAGACCGCGCTAGTAGCCGCGCATATGGCAAAGTATTCTGCCTCGGATTTCCTCCCAGGAGCGCGGACGTGCTCAGACCTCGCTAGTGACCGTGCATATGTCGAAGTGTTCTGTTTCACTAGTGCGGTTGCGCTCGGACCACGCTTGAACCATGCTAGTTCCGTTCTGCCGGCCACTTTGTATAAGTTAACATTTTTTTATTTTCTTATTTTGTAGTTTAATTGTCTTAATATTTTGTTACCCCAACCCTAACTCTTCCTCTTTTCTCTTATCACTCCTCCCCCACGACTAAGAATCCCCCTACAACTAAAAAAAACTCTTCCCCACCCCACACTCAAACACGCCCCTTTCTCTATTCCCAAATAATCCCGGCCCTAATTCTCCCAAGGTTCAACGCCAATCCCATCCCCACTACTCTTCTTCACTTCTGACAATCTCCTCCCACTTTAAGTAAGGTTTTCTTTTTGCCACTTTTTGTTGGGTTTTCTTTGGAATCCTTGATTATGTAGTAGTTTTTCTTCTCTTTTCTTAGAAGTGATTTGTAGTGTATGCGTAGTGTTTGTGGGTGGTGGTATTTGTGGAGTTGTATCTCTTACCTTAGTTGGGTGAATTTGGCGCAATGTGGTGGTAATTAGGTTACAACATGATTAATCGGGGGTTCCAGTAAATGATGCCCTCAAAATGTTTGTTTAAATGCCATAGTGAGTGTCAATGGTAATTGTGACCAATTGTGCGGGTGAAGTCTGATTAACCGCAGTTGAGTCGCACCATTTGTGTTGTGCTAATGCTATTCTTCTTCCACATACTATGGCACCCTCCAGGAAATGCTGAACCAGCGGTGCTTCATCCAGCGGCCAAGCTAGATCCTCCAGAGCGCGCGCTTCAGCTCCTGCTCATCCTTTTGATAGTAATAGGTTTGTCTCCACCGTGGCTCAGGACCGTTTTGCTGATAAGGCCTCCAAGAAACCAATACCGGAGAGGGTCATGGATATAGGGTCGCTCCACAATGGCTGCCCCAACTTGTATAATGAGATGGTCAGGCATGGGCTAGAAATTTTCTTTAAGGAGCCGCACGATGGAAATTTGATGGTTGTGCGCAAATTCTATGCCAACGTAAAAGAACATGTGAATGGTGTAGTCACAGTGCACAAGAAGGTTGTGGATGCCTCTATTGAGGCTATTTGGAAGATATACCAACTACCAGCACCCGTAGAGGAGTTGGACGATAATTATGAACTGTATGGTAGAAGATACACCCAGCGGCAGAGGTTCTTTGAAACCATATGTGTACCCGGCAAGGAAATTGTGTGGATGAAACATGGGAAGAAGTTCCATTTAGCGGTGCTTACCTTTGAATGGAAGTGCTGGCTATATGTCATCAACAACCGCCTGCTCCCATCCTCCAACACCACGGAAGGGAATGCTCCACGAGCTGCTTTAATTTGGTGCTTTATAAATTGTCACAACTTTGACGTGGCCAAGCTTATTCACAAGGAGATGTTTACACGTTGTCCGGTGAAGAGGTATGGTTTCTTCTTCCCTTCCCTAGTCACTAGGCTTTGCCGGCAGCTCGGGTGCCGGAAAATTTAAATGTGGATGGAAAAGTGCCGAGAGAGGCAAAGTTTCGAGATGATAAGGTGAATACTGGGCAGGAGCCTGTGGAACCTGGTGGTGATGATAGTGCTGACTCCGATGAATCTGAGGAGGGAGAGGATGATCAGGAGGAAGTAAGAGCCGAGTCGCCTGCCCATGAGCAGGTTGTAGAGGTTGCAGGACCATCTGGGGTTGGTCGGGTTACCCGGTTAGCAGCCTTAGATGGGAGGTGGTAGGGTTGCGTACCTCGGTCGCTGACTTAGGTACGCGTGTTAATGCGGTAGCCACCTAGCAGGTTAAATCTGAGAAGAAAATAATGGGCTGGTTGCGGGCTCTGGGTTGTGCATGTTATCTGGACCCGGGGATGGTCTCCGATCAAGATTGATCCATCAGGGAAGTTCCTTTACCTCACAGTTCTTTATTTTTATGCCATGAGGACATGTCTTCTTTTTAAGTGTGGGTGAGGGGATACTTTCGTGTATGTGTATATATGTAAGAACATGATTGTTTTATGTTTTCTTTTGTTTTGTGGCTTTGAGTAGCAGTCAAATTAGGTGAGTTGACTTGTCCCGACAACGGATCTCATTCGGCGGGGTTCTTGAGGGTCTAAGTCGATCTTTAATGGAAAAAAAATAGAAATATGTTGGACTCTTCCTGATGAAGGATCTTTTAGACCATTTCTTGAGGGAAGTAAATCTAAAGAAAATACTAAAAATATTTTCTGTTTTAGGTAGTGTAGTAACGCCCTCTTGGTTTTTCTTTGGGCCGCGGTTCTTTTCCAAAGGTTTTGCTTGAACCGGGTGTAGTTAGTTTTTGTTTATGTTGTTTCTAGTTTTTATTTGGTACTTATAGGCTATGAGCTGAGATAGGAAGAGAATCCCTTAGTGTTGATACACCTGAACACAGTAGACACTAGAGCGTGACACGTAGTCTCAGTTGTTGATTCTTGTTAGAGTGCCTTAAATTGTATGTTTGTAACTGACTTGAGTACTCAAACGAGAGTGTTTTGATAAGCCAATCTGGAGTGAGTCATGTGCCATGTATGTGTGAGTTGTATTGTATTCTATGCTCTACATTTGATGCCTAGAACTTGCCCTGTGTGTTTGCAAAGAGAAATAGTAGTTTTATTCAGTCTTAGAAGTGATATAGTCATTTCTTTTTAAAGCCATATATATAAAGTAGACCCACCTAAATGCGATACATCGTAGTTAACCCCGTTGAGTCTATAAGCCTGTTTCTTTGGCAACCACATTACAAACCTTATCCAATTGATTGAACGGCCCATCTATTTAAATCCCTTTACCTCCCATGAGCACTTGAATGGCTATGAAATATGCAAAATTTAAAGTGTGGGGTGGTGGTTTGGTTTTCGAGTGGAACCAATGAAATAGAAAAAAAGGTGCAGTGTTTTTGAAAAATGAAAGAATAAGCGCCACTTAAAAAAAGAAAAAAAGAGAAAAGAAAATAAGTAAATGCAGTCCTTGATAAGTGGTGACTTGATACAATTGCACCTAAAGGAGTTTGGGGTATTATAAATAGAAGTGTGGTGGAATGTCTGGTCTAACATAAGTATGGTTCAGAATGAGAAAGCGATTGTATTAAAATTGCTAAGTGAGGTTAGTCACTATATCCAAATATATCTTACCCGTCCCTTAGCCTTCATTACAACCAAATAAAGTCCTAATTGATCTTAGACTGAATGAGCTCGATTAGTAGAGTAGTACACTACAGGCAAGCTTATGGTGCATCTTTGTGGCATATGAATGTTCTTTCTGAGAGTGAGTGAATTTTATCCATCTGAGTTCCTAATTGTTCTTAATATTATTACTTGTGGAACTACTCTCTTGTGTGATGTGAGGGCATTTGATTCACTAAGGAAAGGTAAGTCTTGACCTCTATATGGAGTAATTTGAGTAAGTATGAATATTGCACGGCACGTTAGAGTCGACTCTTGAGGCAAATATGTTACACTACTACATGCAACTTTGGTGATATGTTCTTGGTGTGATACATTAGGGAAAAGCTTAGTGAAGGAACCTTTATAGAGTAGGGTGGATTGCTCGGGGACTAGCAATGATTTAAGTGTGGGGCGTTGATAATAGGCTAGATTCATGTAGTTTGGTGACTATTTCTGCCCCAACTTGATTGTGCTTCACTATTCTAGGAAGGTTAAATGACGATAGAATGGCTCTAATTGTGAATTTTATATTTTGCAGGAGCAAGTCGTGCTTATGAGGACTTAGGACAGTGTTTGGAGCTAAATTAAAGCAAGAAAAGCCCCTAGGAGTTGAGTACGTGTGAAAGAAGAGAGAAAAGAAGAGATAAATAGTTGATCCACTCTAGCGTGGGCCAAGCGCGACCATGCTAGAGCAGAAGAACTGGGGCAGTGTTGAAGTCTATTAGCGCGGCCCAAGCACGACCGCGCTAGTCCAGGAAGCAGCGACAGTGTAGAATGCTATATGCGTTGTTCGAGCGCGGTCGCGCTAGTCACTCCGAAATGCAAAAATTTTAGGGGTAAACTTGGAAGTTTGGAGGTAATTCCACTTAACCTATAAGAGGTCCAGATCGCCCAAAAAGAGGATATCAAGGTTTTTATAGTTTTGTTGAAGGCAAAAAGAAGCAAGAGGCAAGAAGGATAATTCGGCAACGAGTTCTACCTTTATTCCTTTTGTTTTTATCATTCATGATGAATTTTGTTGTTGTTATTATGAACATGATTATGAGTAGCTAATTATTTAGTCTAGGGTTTTGATGGAACCTGTTGAGGGATGAACTTCTTGTTGTGTAATATAGTTTGCCCAGTTTAAACTCTATTTGTTCAACTACGTTCTTGTTGTAGTTAATTGATAGGATCCTCAATTAGCTGTGCCTATTTACTATGTATTACTCGGTTGAGAGTGCATATTTAGGTAGTTGTTGAACAACACCACTCCCAAAGTATATGAGGAATCAATAACCGAGGGTTTAAAGGTGGGATTAGGGATAACGAAACATTGGGTGCGATCTAAGTGAGCTGTAATAAAAGCCAGCTAGTGTACCTCTGGAGAGTGTGTCTAGTAAATTGTCGTAATTACTCGAGAGAGAGTTACGATAGTGAGAGTGGTCACGATCGATAGAGACGATTAGGCAAATCTATGTGAAACATAACAGGAAGGGATTCCATCAATAGGGAAAACTACAACCTTAGATCCTTCTCTTATTTGTTTACAACTAAGTCATAATTAGCTTTTAGTTTACTTAATTTTATTCAGTTATAGTTAGTAGAAATATCAACAAGTTTTATTCAAAATATCTGGGAAGTTGATTACGGAGAATTCGGTGAGTCTGACAAAGGTAATTGGTAGGTTAATTCCCTATGGGATTCGACTCTGTGCTAAATACCCGGATTATATTTGCAACGACCGCTTTGTCCTTTTTATAAGGCATAGTCAGGCGTGATCATATAATGAATATGACACTTGTTAATCATGATATAAATGAGTGTAAAGTCATAATATTACAATGTATGATGTTTGGAAATAAGATATAATGTTTGGGAAAAATTAGATTTAGGTTGCGGAAAAACCGACTAAGGATTTGCCTTGTAATGAAGCTTTTTGAGCAATACATTTCATGTATTATATGAGGTATTTTTAGGATGTATTAAATACCAAATTGAATATATTGGAATGTAGTTTCTAACACCCTTAGTCGTTCATTCATACGACGTCCGAATAAAAAGATATGAACGTCTGAAGATGTAACGACCCGGCCGGTCGTTTTAACAAATTAAGCTCTGTTCGGCGGTATAAGGTCTGGAACAGCTTTATAATATGAGTATCGACTTGCGTGCATAGTTGAATTCAGTTAACGGATGCTTTAGAGTCAAATTGAAAGAAGGAATCTAGACTTGGAAGTTTAAACGGTGAGAATTTGACCGGAAATGGACTTTTGAGTAAACGGACCCGGAATGGGTTTTGGGTGATCTCAACAGCTTCGTATGGTAATTTTGGACTTAGGCGTGCATCCGGATTCGGATTTTGAGGCCCGTAGGTTAATTTGAGGCATTTCGGCGAAAGTTGAAAAAGTTGAAGTTTGGAAAGTGGAAAAGTTGGACCCAAAGTTGAATTTTGTGATATCGGGGTCGGAATGTGATTCCGAGAGTTGAAGTAGCTCTTTTATGTCATTTTGGACTTGTCTTCAAAATTTGGCATCATTCCGGGTTGATTTGATAGGTTTCGGCACAAGTTTTCGAAGTTGGAAGATTTGGAAGTTCATAGTTCGATTTATTGTGTGATTCATCGTTTTGGCATTGTTTGATATGATTTGAGACCTCGAGCGAGTCCATGTTAGGTTATATGACTTATTTGTGTATTTAGACGGGATCCCATGGGGCTCGGGTGTGTTTCAGATCATTTTGGGCTACTTTGAATGCTGATTATCTGATATTTGGTGTTGTTCTTTGTGTTCGCGAGGAGACCCTCGCATTCGCGAAGAATAATTTGGTTTCTAGAAGTTTGTTCTTCGCGTTCGCGACGAGACTCTCGCGTTCACGAAGAAGGAAATCTCGGTTGCACAGGTCTAACTTTGGAGGCTCATATCTCACAATTTATAAGGAATTTGGAGATGATCCAAAAAAGAAAGTTGTATCTCATTGTATCTAGTTTTCAGAAATGTAAATTAATTGCATTTAGATTTGTGCACAAAAGGTTAAGGTAGTTATACAACAGGCTGTCCGGGGAGAGTTTAAAACTCTCTTCTACACAGGGTTGACTTTGGAAGCTTATATATCGCAATATATAATGACTCATGAAATGAGCAACCTATGCAACTATAGCCCTTGGTGTCTAGTTTTCAGAACATCAAACCATTTTTCATTTGGAGTTGGGTGAAAAATGTTATGGCCATTATACTAAAGGCTATCTCGAATGAGTTTGGAAATCGCTGACTAGGATTTTACTCATCGCGAGCGCGAGAAAAGGGTTGTGAACGCGAAGAACAACCCCTGGGTAAGCAGAATATATTCTCAAATCGAGGGTTAGACCATTTTATTCATATCCTAACTTGTGGAGATCGGTTTTGAGCGATCCTTTGAGGGGTTTTCACACAAATCGATTGGGTAAGTGTTCTTCATCTAGAATCTAACATATTCCATGATTTTGTCTTCATTTTCATCATTTAATTTGTGTTTTGGGTTGGAAAAATGTTAGTTGTTGAAGAAAATTCCTAAAATGAAAAATCATGATTTGAGGGAGCAAATGGTATTGGAATTTAATAAATTTTGTATGGTTGAACTCGTATCGAAATGGGTATTCGGTTTTTGTAAAATTTGTCGAGTTTTGAGGTGTGGGCCCGAGGGGTCGACTTTTGGACCGATTTTTGGATTTTGTTAAAGATTGAGACTTTATGATCTGGAAAATTTCTTATGTGTTTTATTTGTGCTTTGAAGTTAATTTGGTTAGATTTGAGCCGTCCGGAGGTCTTTTCACCCGAGAAGTGCATTTTAGAGTATCGGTTTGTCATCTTTGAGGAAAGTATCTTGTGTGGGGGACTTACCCTTAGGATTTGAGTCTGTTATGTTGATTGTAGTTCGTGTACGCAAGATTACGAGTGCGTGCTCGGACTTATTTGTGAATAAATTGGCTTTTTTGGGTTCTTAGGTCCTTATATTCACTATATATGAATGTGTACTTGATATGCTTGAGTTTTTCACTTACTAGTTTCACCTCTACATGCTCTAATTGGAATTAACTGCTTATGATTTATTCTTATTGCCTATTTGACTCTTATTTTGCTTAACTGAAGATATTTACCTCTTCTATTGTCATGCTATCTTTCATAACTGTTCGTCTTTATTGGAAATCATTATTATCTCCCTTGTAATTATTTAGTCTTAATTAAGGTTATGATTATCTTCCCGCTGCTCATCCTTAATTGAAATTGTTTTATATTCTTTGAAAATTTTCCTACCTTAAAAGAAGTTTAGATATCCTACATTTAGTTGACATTTCCTTATTTGGAATTATTTGATTCGTGTTAGCCTCCTTGTTGTTGAATTACATATTGTGGGATCGTTGCTTCATATTATTTTCTCTCTTGTTGAGTTGTTCTTATTATGCTTAGTATTCTCTATTGTGGTTATTCCTTGTGAGCTAGTTTTATCGTCTCCTTGTGATCAAAAGTTCTTGAGTTGATTTACTTGTCGTGTTCTTGTATATATCGTCATTGTTGATGTTGTACTTGATGTATATACTGTCATTGTTTCTGTTGTACTTGTTATGGTGGTGCACGAGGTTTCTGCCGTGCGGTTGTTGATAATGTAATGCACGAGGTTTCTGCCATGCTATTTCTATTATTGATATATTGCACATGCGGCGTGACAAGGTTGGGTATGTATATATACGCTATATATGATTATATGTAGGTAGTGCATGTGGCTAGACAAGATGGGAACATTATGATGCACGTGTGGGGAAACAAGGCGGGCACTTATTATGTTATTATTTGCACACGTGGCGAGACAAGGTGGGCTATGTCAGGGATTGATTGTGATGATTTGTGATGGCCTGGGGGCATTATTATTATTTGATATTGTGTTGTGGTATGCTTACCTGTATGAGCTTTATCTCATGGAAGTTGTGAGGAAACATCTTACGGGTTATCCGTTCTTTTCCTTATGCTTATTAGCTGGTAGGAACTATGTCAAAGCACTTGCACAAGTATACACGTAGTTGAACACTCCTATTAGATGTAAAGTCCTCCTGATTTTGCTGAGTATAGATGCACACCCTTGTTTACTTGTAATATATGTGAGAGTGGCTCTAGTTAGCAAGTGAGTTGTCAGCATGACCATGAGGTATGATGGGGGAACAGGATGTCAAGTGTTAGATTTCAGGTACTGGGACTCGTAAGCTGTAATTTGTCCGAGATTTGGTACTTCGTGGAAATTGTTGGATAAGACCTGATGTGAACACTGTCGTAGGATCTGCGTTATTTCTTACCTTTACTGTATTGTGAATTTAGGATTTGGGTTTGTGTTTTCGCTCGCTCTTCTATGTCATTATTTTGGTATTTTCGCTATTACTTGTTGTTTTCTTCCCTGATTATAATTGTAGTTATTTTAGCCATTTCGTGCAGTCTTTATATATACATCATTTTCCGTTGTTTCTATATTTGTGTAGTTTATTGGACCGGTAGGTGTCTTGACTATTCCTCGTCACTACTCCACCGAGGTTAGTCTTGATACTTACTGGGCACTACTGTGGTGTGCTCATGCTACTCTTCTGCACATTTTTGTTGTGCAAATCCAGGTATCGATCATTAGTAGTTGTGCGGATCATTGCTAAGGAGACTCAAGGTAAACCTGTTGTTGCGTTCGTAGGCTTCGAAGTCACCTTCTTACTTGTATTCAACTGTTTTCACTCTTTTCCGAACAGTTATATTTAGAAGTGGTAGCTAACTCTATAGAGCTTATGACTTGTACTACTGGGTTTGGGAAATTATAAATTTTTTAGAGATTTCTCCTTCAAGACTGTTAAATTTTATTTATTATTGTGGTATTTCAGTATAAGTTAGGCTTACCTAGTCTCTAAGAATAGGTGACATCACGATACCTAAACGGGGGGAAAGTTGGGTTATGACAAGTTGGTATCAGAGCTCTAGGTTCATACGTACTACGAGCCATAAGCGAGTTTAGTAGAGTCTTGCGGATCGGTACAAAGACGTCTGTACTTAATTTGAGAGGCTAGAGAACTATTAGGACAATATCACTTCTTTCATTCCTATCGTGCGAGCTTATTGATCTCGGAGTTTGAACTTTTATCATTCCATTCTCTCACAGATGGTGAGGACACGAGCTACAGTTATAGATGATGCTGCTCCTGGAGCAAGTATCGCTAGAGGCAGAGGCCGACGAGGAGTAAGTGTCGCAGCCATAGCACCTACCAGAGCGGTTGTTGAGGAGCCGCTAGTAGCTCCAGTTGGGGGGAAGCTACTAGAGGGGCCTGTTGTTACCCCTGGACTTTAGGAGACCTTAGCACAGTTCCTGAGCATGTTTGGTACATTGGATCAGGCGAGGTTGATTCCAGCTGTACCAACTACTTCAGAGACCGGGGGAGGGACTCAGACTCCTGTCGCCCACACTCTAGAGAAGCAAGTTCATATTGGTCAAGTTCCAGGCGTCGTGGCAGAACAGCCTGTGGTTCCAGTTTAGCCCGTAGTCAAGGCAGTAGCATCTGAAGAAGAGCAGTTTAGGTTTGAGAGGTACAAGAAGTATGACCCTTCTACCTTCAGTGGTTTGGCTTTAGATAGTGCACATAGTTTTTTGGAGGAGTGCCATCGCATTTGTTACACCCCGCAATATTACATTAATATTACATCCTGCAGTGTTATATTACGATAATGTTATGCTCTGCAGTAATATGTTACGATGGTGTTACCCTCTGCAGTAATATATTATGATGATGTTACGTCCTGCAGTATTAAGATACAAAAGTATTCTACCCAGCAGTATTACATTATGGAGATGTTACGCTCCATATTAATAAGTTACGATAGTGTTGCACCCTGCAGTATTTTACGTTGAATTTGTCGTAAGGTAATTGGCATTAATCCAAGAAAAAGATTATTTGGGGATTACAAGGATTATGCTATTTCACAAGTGATTAGTAAATTCATGAAGGTGAAAGGGGAAGCAAGTCTAAGAAAATGAATTTTGTCAAAGTTTGGCATTTTGGGATAAAATACGGCCCAAGCTAAAATAGCTGATATTTATGGACTAGTGCTATACAAGGTACTACATGGCCATGATAGTAAGGTGTACAAGGTATGTTAAAAGAGAGTAGTATTTAATTAAGTTGAGGCAATTTTCTTAATTATGCGGACAATTGGTTAATTATTGATTAGTGGTAGATTAACTAGTTTATTGAGGATTAGTGGGTAATTAATTAAGATATTAGTCTAAGGCCTAACAAGCCAAAACGTGGCAAACCCTCTCTTTCATTTAGTGACTAAGCCTTTAGATCATTGTGTTAATAAGACACTTGGACAATATCCTACAAATACGTATTTATCTTTTGGGGCATATGTCCTGTCGACAACTTACTATCTTAAGACATGTTTTTGAATGGCTATAGTTAGCCCCATACAACACTAATTGAGCCTTCAAGGTTCAAAATGAATTTGGAAACTGATTTTCTTGGGCTCTTTCGTTACCCTCTCTGTTATGTTCATATAAAGGTGCCATATATAGAATATATGGATTAATTAAGTGTCTGAAGAAATTACTTGATGCAATAATAACATACAACCAGAAAGAGATATATGGTGTGGTTTTTGGCGGACAAGAATTCAACCTGCATAAGTTATCTAGTGTTAGCAAAGGAAGTTTGGAGAAGAACTTCTAGGATTTCATAGAAGCCTTCATATTAAAATAGCAATGTGAGTTCTTGGTTAGTAAAAGAACTCCTACGAAATTATAATGTGTAATCATAGCAGGATTTTGTGATTTTAAGAGAGCACGGTACAATCTTTTCCAAGAATATCATACGGATTTTTCCCCTATTCCAGGTATGTTAAGGCTATCCATTCTTTCTTTTGGCATGATCCATATGATACGAACGAAACGTGCAAATGCACAAATTCCATGAATGATTCTATTCATAGAAGTATTAGAGATATCTATGTTCTTGAATTTCCGTGTGTCATAATATTTTATGATATGTTCATGGGTCTGAGAAAAATTTGAAAGTTGAAAAGAGTTTACTTGATGATATTACTCAAAGGAAAAATGGTCTTATAAAGCTCCGAATGATTTTATTAACGTACTTTTCATGCATTGCATTCATGTGCATTGACCCATGACCAGATGGCGTTATATACGCGTATATATGTATGTATATGTATATGGGATATGGGAAAAGGTTACGACGTTATATACGCACCACCACCTGATCAGCTGGTATATGATGATGATGTTGCCCACAATGGCTAAAATATGATTCAAACGGCATTATATACGCGTATATATGTAAATATGATTCAAATGGCATTATATACGCATATATATGTATATAAGTATATGGGATATGGGAAAGGTTATGGCATTATATACGCACCACCACCTGATCATCTGGTATACGATGATGATTTTACCCACATTAGTCGATATGATATGATGGGATGCCCTCAGAGGCTAATGATGTTATGAAACATGTACCTATGTACGCCATGATATTCATACGCATATGCATGACACTAACAGTAATTTATGATTTACAAAGTTATTCAGATTTATAGGTTGAGTCATGTACTCTATATTTCTTCCATGTCTCTTATGTACCTATTTATGTGTCTTACATACGCAGTACATTATTTGTACTGACATCCTTTTTGCCTGGGGACGTTGCGTTTCATGCCCGCAGGTCCAGATAGACAGGTCGAGAGCCCTCCAAGTAGGCTATCAGCTCAACGGAAGATGTTGGTATGCTCCATTTGCTTCGGAGTTGCATGTTTGGTTGGTATGGTTTAGACGTGTATTGCTTGGTATGGCGGGACTCTGTCCCCGACCTTTATGACATTTATGTACTCTTAGAGGCTTGTAGACATATGTCGTGTACGTGAAAGATTGTGCGGCCTTGTCGGCCTATGTTTCGTGTTTATAAAAGATCATGTTGGCCTATTAGGCCCGTATGTCACGTGTATATGATGATGTAATAAGAAAGATAAGTTACGTTGGTACTCGGTTGAGTAAGGTATCGGGTGCCCGTCGCGGCCCATCGGTTTGGGTCATGATAGGATTCTCAACAATATGGGTATTGGTGAGACGAGTGGGGTTGCTTTTACTATGTTCCAACTTAGGGGAGCGGCTTATTAGTAGTGGTGGGAATATGAGTTGGGTAGCCCAGCCGAGTTAGTTTCACTTACTTAGGTTCAGTTTTTAGAGATATTCTTGAGAGAGTTCGCACCTCAGTCCCTTCGGGATACATGGCGTGCGGAGTTTGAGCAGTTGCACAAGAGCACTGTGTAAGTATCAGAGTACGCTGTCAGATTTAGTGATTTGGCCAAACATACGCCGATTTTGGTTTCTACTATTCGGGAAAGGGTACGCTGTTTCATTCAGGGACTCCATTCCTGCATCAGGACTAGCATGGCTCGGGAGTTGGAGATAGATATTTCATATTAGCAGACCATGAGTATTTCTAGGAGGGTGGAGGGAATGCTGGCTCAAGAGAAAGAGGAGAGAGAGGTCAGGCGAGGCTAGGAGAGATAGGACAGGAGGGTCCATGAGAGATAAGGCAGACAAGATCAGGAGAGAGAGTTTGAGGAGGTGAGGAGGCCTCGTAGATCGGGGAGATCTGCTGGTCCTTATTTTGGAGGCAGGGTGTGACATGGTAGATGTTTTGTGGGTTAGCTAGTTTAGTTCGCGTTTCAGGCTTTGCATAGTAACTCAAGTGTTCATGGGTCTCGGAGTACCTGTACCGCACAGTTCCTATAGCCTCATTAGCAGAGAGGTTTCTTTGAGTGTGGAGATTTCCATATAGTGAGAGATTGTCCCAGACTGCGGGCAGATGTGTCACAGCGAGGTATTTAGGCGAGTAGAGGGCGCCCAAAAGGCAGAGGCCCGGCTCGTTTATGTGTTCCATATAGTAGCCTTAAGGCCTCTACGCCAGCTGAATGTCATTGAGGTACGATTTTGGTTTGTTATAGAGGAGCACCATCCGTATTTTATTACAGTTCTGCTTATCGGGGTGAGTTCCCCTAATTGTTGCTCCACTTATGGGTATGTTTCATGATTAGCTCTCTGTTTATGTGATTACCCTCTTGGAAGGTTCTACGAGTGATAGCCATGTCTATCGTCTATTTCTAGTCATTTTCGAGAGATATGAGACTAGTAGTAAATTCCTGATGTCCATTCCGGTAGGTTTGATGTGATTTCTAAGTATTTTTTGCCACGAGCTATGATTTTTATGCTCCACCGATGTGGGAGCTAGTACGTGTTGTAATTTTGTTGACGGAACTTATCTAGTGAAAGGTTTCAGCAGGTTTGATGTACACCCTACTTGTGATTCAGAGTGGAGGGCGGGACCCTTGTGTTTTCATGTGATTTGATGTGTTGAGACCGGGCAGTGTACCGCGGTGGGAGTTATATCTGAAATCATTGTGATTCTTTTATATGCTTTAATTCTTTCTTGTTAGATTATTTTGTAGATTAGTATTGATAGAAAAATTTGTGATTGTCGGGCTTGTTTGATAGTTTCCTTATGTGTTTCCATTTCCATATTCAATCATTTTCGTTCTGTGCTTATTGAGTTTTAGCTTGTGGGGTGTGTGCCCGTTTGTATTAGCTAAGATTTGGTGATTCAGGTGTTTAGTTATGTGGCTTTCATGGTTATTGTATCATCGCCAGTGTTGCGGAGGTTTTAAACGGGTTCCTATTGAATATGAGGCTTATAGCCGGTGCTGAATTTGATTTCGGGCAAATATTATGATCAGAAATGTTACTGTGGGCCTTTGTGTGATGTGTCATGTTGTAAGGTTGTACTATATGGGCATTGGCATGAATTGATGCAGCTGCTTGAGACTGATACCGGGTATGGATTTAGAATCGGGTCTTTTGGAAATGGATGGAAGGCGAGAATTATGGTTCTAAGGCTTACCGATATTGCTAGAAAGGCTAAATTTTAGTTGAGATGGTGTTATCAGATTTATATGGATTGGGGTGAAGTGGGATCACCTGCGGATGTATGTTGGAAGTGTGCACTCAGTGACTTGAGGACTTCAAGGCACATCTTGGCACGTTGGAGGACAAATGCTGGTTTTAAGAGAGGGGGCATGTAACGACCCGGCCGGTCGTTTTGAGAAATTAAGCTCTGACGGCGGCGTAAGGTCTGGTAAAGCTTCATAATACGAGTATCGACTGCGTGCATGGTTGAATTCAGTTAACAGATGATTCATAGTCAAATTAAAAGAAGGAATCTAGTTTTGGAAGTTTAAATGGTGTGAAATTGACCGGAAATGGCCTTTTGAGTAAACGGACCCGGAATGGGTTTTGGGTTATCCCAATAGCTTCGTATGGTTATTTTCGACTTAGGCGTGCGTCCAGATTTGGATTTGAAGGTCCGTAGGTTAATTTGAGGTGTTTCGGCGAAAGTTGGAAAAGTTGAAGTTTGGAAAGTGGAGAAGTTTGACCCATAGTTGACTTTTGTGATATGAGGGTTGGAATGCAATTCCGAGAGTTGGAGCAACTCCGGTAAGTCATTTTGGACTTGTCTGCAAAATTTGGCATCATTCTAGGTTGATTTGATAGGTTTCGGCACAAGTTTTCGAAGTTGGAATATTTAGAAGTTCATAGTTCGATTTATGGTGTGATTCATCATTTTGGCATTGTTTGATATGATTTGAGACCTCGAGCGAGTCCGTGTTAGGTTATATGACTTGTTTGTGTGTTTAGACGGGGTCCCGGGGGGCTCGGGTGTGTTACGGATCATTTTAGGCTACTTTGAATGCTGATTATCTGATATCTGGTGTTGTTCTTCGCGTTCGCGAGGAGCCTCTTGACTTTGCGAAGAAAAATTTGGTTTTTGGAAGTTTGTTCTTCGCATTCGTGACAAGACTCTTGCGTTCGCGAAGAAGAAAATCTCAGTTGCACATGTCTAACTTCGGAGGCTCATATCTCACAATCTATAAGGAATTTGGAGATGATCCAAGAATGAAAGTTGTATCCCTTTGTGTCTAGTTTTCTGAAATGTAAATTAATTGGTATTTAGATTTGTGTACAAAAGGTTATGGTAGTTACACTACAGGCTGTCCAGGGAGAGTTTTAAAAATCTCTGCTGCACAGGGTTGACTTTGGAAGCTTATATCTCGCAATATATAATGACACAGGAAATGAGAAAGCTATGAAACTATAGTTGTGTCTAGGTTTCAGAACATCAAACCATTTGTCATTTGGAGTTGTATGCAAAAAGTTATGGTCATTATACTAAAGGCTCTCTGGAATGAGTTTGAAAGTCGCTGATGAGGATTTTACTCATCGCGAACGCGAGAGAAGGGTCGCAAACGCAAAGAACAACCCCTGGGCAGGCAGAATATATTCCCAAATCGAGGGTTAGACCATTTTATTCATATCTTGATTTGTAGAGCTCGGTTTTGAGCAATTCTTTGAGGGTTTTTCAGACAAATCGATTGGGTAAGTGTTCTTCATCTAGAATCAAACATATTCTACGATTTTATCTTCATTTTCATAGTTTAATTTGTGTTTTGGTTAGAAAAATGTTGGTTTTTGAAGAAAATTCCTAAAATGAAAAATCATTATTTGAGGGACCAAATGGTATCGGAATTTGATAAATTTTGCATGGTTGAAATCATATCAGAATGGGTATTCGGTTTATGTAAACTTTGTCGGGTTTCGAGGTGCGGGCCCGGGGGGTCAACTTTTGGACCGATTTTTGGATTTTATTAAAGGTTTAGACTTTATGATCCGGAATAATTTCTTGTGTGTTTTATCTGTGCTTTGAAGTTAATTTGGTTAGATTTGAGCCGTTCGGAGGTCTTTTCACTCGAGAAGTGCATTTTAGGGTATCGATTTGTCATCTTTGAGGTAATTATCTTGCCTAACCTTGTGTGGGGGACTTCCCCTTAGGATTTGAGTCTACTATGTTGATTGAAGTTCGTGTACGCAAGGTGGCGAGTGCGTGCTCGGACTTATTTGTGGAAAAATTAGCTTTTTAGGGTTTTTCGGCCCTTATATTCACTGTCTATGAATGTGTACTTAATATGCTTGAGTTTTCCACTTACTAGTTTCACCTCTACATGGTCTAAATGGAATTAATTGCTTATGATTTATTCTTATTGCCTACTTGACTCTTATTTTGCTTAACTGAAGATTTTTACCTCTTCTATTGTCATGTTATCTTTCATAACTGCTCGTCTTTATTGGAAATCATTATTATCTCCCCTGTAATTGTTTAGTCTTAATTGAGGTTATGATTATCTTCCCGCTGCTCATCCTTAATTGAAATTGTTGTATATTCTTCGTAAATTGCCCAACCTTAAAAGAAGTTTAGATATCCTATATTTAGTTGACATTTCCTTATTTGGAATTATTTGATTTGTGTTAGCTTCCTTATTGTTGAATTATATACTGTTGGATCGTTGCTTCATATTATTTTCTCCCTTGTTGAGCTGTTCATATTACGCTTAGTATTCTCTATTGTGGTTATTCCTTGTGAGCTAGTTTTACCGTATCCTTGTGATCGAAAGTTCTTGAGTTGATTTACTTGTCATGTTCTTGTATATATTGTCATTGTTGTTGTTGTACTTGTTATGGAGGTGCACGAGGTTTCTGCCGTTCGGTTGTTGATATTGTGATTCACAAGGTTTCTGTCGTGCGGTTGTTGTTATGGGGTTGCACAAGGTTTCTGTCGTGCTATTGCTATTATTGATATATTGCACATGCGGCGTGACAAGGCGGGGTATGTATATATATGCTTATATGTGGGTTGCGCATGTGGAGAGACAAGGTGGGAACATTATGATGCACGTGTGATGAAACAAAACGGGTACTTATTATGTTATTATTTGCACATGTTGCGAGACAGGGTGGGCTATATCAGGGATTGATTATGATGATTTGTGATGGCCTGGGGGCATTCTGATTGTTTGATATTGTGTTGTGGTATGCTTACCTGTATGAGCTTTATCTCATGGAAGTTGTGAGGAAACATCTTACGTGTTGTCCGTTCTTTTTCTTATGCTTATTAGCTGGTAGGAACTATGTTAAAGCACTTGCACAAGCATACACGTAGTTGAACACTCCTATTGGATGTGAAGTCCTCCTAATTTTGCTGAGTATAGATGCACACCCTTGTTTACTTGTTATATATGTGAGAGTGGCTCTAGTTAGCAAGTTAGTTGTCAGCATGACCATGAGGTATGATGGGGGTACAGGATGCCAAGTGTTAGATTTTAGGTACTGGGATTCGTGAGCTGTAATTTGTTCGAGATTCGGTACTTCATGGAAATTATTGGATAAGACCTGATGTGAACACTATCGTAAGATCTGAGTTATTTCTTACCTTTACTGTATTGTGAATTTAGGATTTGGGTTTGTGTTTTCGCTCCCTCTTCTATGTCATTATTTTGGTATTTCCGCTGTTACTTGTTGTTTTCTTTCCTTATTGTAATTGTAGCATTGTTAGCCATTTCGTGTAGTCTTTATATATATATCATGTTCCATTGTTCCTATATTTGTGCAGTTTATTGGACTGGTAGGTGTCATGACTGTTCCTCGTCACTACTCTACCGAGGTTAGTCTTGATACTTACTGGGCACCACTGTGGTGTGGTCATGTTACTCTTCTGCACATTTTTGTTGTTCAGATCCAAGTATCGATCATTAGTAGCTGTGCGGATCATTGTTGATGAGACTCAAGGTAAACCTACTGCTGCGTTTGCAGGCTTCGAAGTCACCTTCTTACTTGTATTCAACTGTTTTCACTTTTTTCCAAGCAGTTATATTTAGAAATGGTAGCTAACTCTGTAGAGCTTATGACTTGTACTACCGGGTTTTGGGAATTAAATTTTTTTTAGAGATTTCTGCTTCAAGACTGTTAAATTTCATCTATTATTTTGGTCTTTCAGTATGAGTTAGGCTTACCTAGTCCCTAAGACTAGGTGCCATCACGATATCTAAACGGAGGGAAAGTTGGGTCGTGATAGAAGAAGGGCCAATACTAGGGTGCCAAGCTAGCACCTCTTTGACTTTTCAAAAGTTGATATGTATAGGTCTTAAGTCATCTTTCTCTTTAATTTCATAGAACACAAACATAGAGCCCCCCTAAACCTATCCTTAAGCTCTCTCCATGGGTTTCAAAAAAATTAATATCCCGGGCAAAAAATCAATAAGAGATAACATTAGAACGATCCGTACGATGTAAGTATCATTATACCACCTCTCTTTTTCTTTGTAGTTTGAGTTTTGGAAGGTACTTCATAGAACTAAAACACCAACTTTCTATATATAAGCTTTTAAATATCAAGGAAGGTTGATAAATTCAATTCCTAATTGTTAGAACTCACATAACGGTGATCGGAAGTCGTGAGTTCGATTTATTCCACTTTTAGTGGACTATTTTGTAGTCCACTCGTGTTGGCCTTATGTGATGCTGATTTATGGAGTTTGGAAGGATAAAGGGCGTGGAGAAATGCCACATGTTTCAGGGTAGTGGGATAGTCGCTCGTCGTTGCAGTTGCAGGCTACTTGACAACTTGTTGATTGGGTCTGTTATGGTATATTTGGGGTTTCTATTGTATTAAAGGTCCCAAATTGTAGTTATGTTGTTTTTGAGTTGCTGATTGTATTGTGTTGTTGTCTTACCTAACTTGACAATAGCATCACAATCATTGTTGTAGATTAAGGTGCAGTGAGCTAAGTTTAACATTGTTATTGGACAGATTTCTATAAGGTATGTTACGGCTATCCCTTCTTTCCTTTTGTCATGATCCATATGATACAGCGAAATGAGAAAACACGCAACTTTCACAAATGGCTCTATTCTTAGAAGTACTACCATTGCCTATGTTCTTGATTCCCCATATGTCGTATTATTATATCATCTATTCATGGGTCTCATAAAATACGTAGGTTGATAAAGTTTATTTCGTGATATTAATGGAAGGAATATTGATCTTATGACATCCCAAGAGATCTTATTGACTTACATCTTATGCGTTGCATTCATTTATACATGTACATTGACCCATGAATATATGGCTTTATATATGCGTAGATTATATGTATATAGAGTATGGGGAAAGGCTATGGTGTTACATACCCACCACCACCTGATCAGTTGGTATACGTTGATGAATTCGCCCACTGAGACGGAGATAATATGATGGGATGCCCTTAGAGGCTTGATGATATTATCTGTGCATATATCTATGCATGATATGACATTTATATGCATGACATTATAATAGTTTCATGATCCACAGAGCTATTCATACTTACAGGTTGAGTTATTTACTCCATGTTTCTTTCATAGCTTTTATATACTGATTTTTATGCCTTACATACTCAGTACATTATTCGTACTGATGCCCCTACTACCTGAATGCCTGCGTTCATGCCCGCAGGTGCAGGTAGACAGGTTGACGGCCACCCTTCTTAGGATCTTTGCTCAGCGAGAGTTGGTCTGCCCCGTTTGATCCGGAGCTGTAATTGGGTTTTGGTACGATAATTTTTATACATATATGGGAATGACATGGCCCAGTCTCGTCCTTTATACAGTCGTACACTCTATTAGAGGTTTGTAGACAGTCATGCATAGTTGGATAATGTGTGGCCATGTCGGCTTCTATTTTGATGCATAGTTGTCTATAGCAGCCTTGTCGGCTCGCCCTACTGTATAGGTATATATGTCTTTTAGGCATGTTTCCTCACATATGTTATTTGCATGATTTAGCAGTTTATTGACAGATGTTATGCATGACCTACCCCTTTATATCTTAGACGTATTCTTAGGAGTGTTCGACAGGTAGGACTCGGGCACTCATCATGGCCCATCGGTTTGGGTCGTGACAAAAGTAGTATTAGAGTAGTTATGTCCTAGGGTTGTCTGCAGACTGTGTCTAGTAGAGTCTTGTTTATGAGTGTGTTGTGCACCACACTTATAAATAGGAGGTTGCAGGATATATAGGATGTTATACTCCCTTCTTATCTTAGATCGTGCGATATAAGGATTCATTTCCCTAACGATATGTTATGTTTTCAGCGATGCCTAAGAAGGCTACAACCACCCAAAAGGGAAAGTCTGTGACTGATGAGACAACCAATTGAGCGTCACAAGTTTCCAGGGCTTGGAAAGAGTCTCAGAGTGAGACTCCATCTCAAACCTCACATGCTCTGCCCTCTCCAGAGGAGGTCCTAAGGGCACCAGCTCGAGCGCCCGCTCCAGTACCCCTATCTCCTCAGCCTGATGCACCGGGTCAGGAGATGAGAGATGCTATTCAGTTATTGACTCTATTAGTGGCTCAGGCTCGGTTCCAGGAGGTAGGTATTGGTCGTGCAGATAGGGCCATCAGTGCGAGGGTTCGTGATTTCATTAATTTAGACCCTCCAGTATTTACTGGAGCAGATCCAAATGAGAACCCTCAGGTATTTATCGTTAAGATGCAGAGGACTTTGAGGGTAATGAATGCCACTGCGACTAAGTCAGTTGAGCTAGCTTCTTATAGACTTCGGTACGTTGCAGTTAATTGGTACGATTATTGGGAGTTGTCCAGAGGTAAAGATGCCCCTCAAGCAGTATGGCAGGAGTTTACGGAGGCTTTTCTTCATCATTATTTGCCACAAAAGGTTAGATGGTCTAGCGTTGACAGGTTCTTGACCCTTCGGTAGTGTAATATGAGTATTCAGGAGTATAGCCTTTAGTTTGATTCTTTGGCTATGCTCCCACTATTGTAGCTAAGATGGAGTATTGGGTTCATTGGTTCGTGATGGGGTTGGAGCCGCAATTGCTTAATGATTGTATGTCAGTCTCACTTCAACCAGGCGTGGATATTTCTCATATTCAGGTGCACTCTTAGGGTGTAGTGGAGCGTAAGAAGAAGCAAAGGGCTGATCGTGAGCATGATAGGGGCCAGAGTAAGAGAGCGATATCTTCAAGTCTTTATAGTGAGTTTCGAGGTGGTCAAAGACAGTAGTACCCGAGGCTTCCAGCCCATCCATCGGCTAGTGCACCCCCTCAGTTTGTCGGTAAGAGATTTGATCATTCCATATATTCAAGGACCAGTTTTAGTTCCAGGTCCTCTAGTTCTCAGTATAGGGGTGATTCAAGTTAGATAAGGCCGCCCTTGCCACGATGTGCTCAGTGTGGTATGCAGCATATAGGGTAGAGCCTTGTGGGTTGGGTATTTGTTATACTTTTGGTTATCTAGGACACGTTATGAGAGATTGTCCGACGAAAGGTGGTGCAGGTATAGTTTAGCCAGCGGGATCTGTAGCTGGTTCATCAACATCAGTACGCCCCCCAAGCAAGGTTCACATGTTCCAGCTGGTCATGGTAGAGGCAAAAGTGGAGCATCTAGCTCAAGCGGTCCTCAGAATTGCATTTATGCATTAGTAGGTCGACAAGATCAAGAGTCGTCACCTAATATTGTTACATGTATATTATTAGTCTCCTTATATGAAGTATATACATTGGGTGATCCAGGTTCCACCTTATCGTATGTCACTCCGTTGGTTGCTAGTACGTTTGGGATATAACCTGAATTGATTAAACCTTTTTAGGTGTGTACACCTATTGGGGATCCAGTGATAGCTAGACGGGTATATAGAGATTGTGTAGTAGTAATTCATAGACGTTCTACAGTAGCAGACCTGATTGAGTTAGATATGGTGGAATTTAATGTTATAATGGGTATGGATTGGTTGGCTTCTTGTTATACTAACGTTGATTGTAGATCAAAAATGGTTTGGTTCCAGTTTCCAGGGGAGCCAGTTCTGGAGTGGAAAGGTAATACTTCCTCACCTAAAGGTAGGATTATTTCCTATCTCAAGGCACAGAAGATTATCAAAAAGGGCTATATTTATCACTTAGTTCAGGTACAATATGTGAAAGTAAAGTCACCAACCCTTCATTCTATCCCTGTGGTTAATGAGTTTCCCAATGTTTTTCCCGATGAGCTTCCAGGCCTTCCACTGGAGCTGGAGATTGAGATTTCTATTGACATATTACCAGATACTCAACTGATATCTATTCCTTACTATAGAATAGCATTCGCAGAGGTGAGAGAGTTGAAAGAACAACTAAGGGATTTGCTTGAAAAAAGCTTTATCAAACCTTGTACATCACTGTGGGGAGCACCCGTGTTATTTTTTAGAAAGAAAGATGGTTCCTTCCGGATGTATATTGACTACAGGCAGTTGAATAAGGAGACGATCAAGAATAAGTGCCTGCTCCCAAGTATTGATGATTTATTTTATCAGTTGCAGGGTGCCAGGTGTTTTTTGAAGATAGATTTGAGGTCTGGGTACTATCAGGTGAGGGTTAAAGAGAAGGATATTCCGAAGAGAGCATTTAGGACTAGATACAGGCACTTTGAGTTTCGTGTTATGTCATTCAGTTTGACAATGCCCTAACAGTATTCATGGACTTGATGAACCGTGTGTTCACACCCTTTCTAGATCTGTTCGTGGTTGTTTTTATAGATGATATTTTGGTTTACTCTTGTTCATAGGAAGAGCATGTAGATCATTTACGTACTGGCTTAGAGTTCTAAAAGAAAGGAAGTTGTACGCAAAATTCTCTAAATGTGAATTCTGGTTGAATTATGTAGCATTCCTTGGGCATGTTATTTTCGGTGAGGGTATTCATGTTAATACATAGAATATTGAAACCAAGACTTGGTATAGACCCACGACACCGATGGAGGTTCGTAGCTTCCTAGGTTTGGTAGGTTATTACAGGATATTTGTAGAGGGATTTTCTTCTCTTTCATCACCATTGACAAAGTTGACTTAGAAGGCAACTAAATTTCAGTGGACTAATGCTTGTGAGCAGAGTTTCCAGGCATTGAATGACAGATTAACTTCAGCACTGGTTCTGACACTCCCAGAGGGGCCCGATGGTTATGCTACCCATTGTGAAACTTCGGATATGGGATTGGGTTGTGTATTGATGCAGCATGGTAAAGTTGTTTCTTATTCTTCTCGACAACTAAGAAAGCATGAGAAGAATTACCCGACCCATGATTTAGAGTTAGCCACAATGATTCATGCACTAAAGATATGGAGGCACTATTTGTATGGCATTCATGTTGATATATATACAGATCATAAGAGCCTTCAGTATATCTTCAAGCAAAAGGAATTGAATTTATGCTCAATTCCTCTCAGAGGTGATGGTTTGAGCTACTGAAAGACTATGATGTTGATATTTCATAACATCTAGGGAAGGCGAATGTAGTAGCAGACGTCCTCAGTCGTAGATCTATGGGTAGCCTATCATATTTATAGCCAGAGAAGAGTAAAATAGCCCATGAGATTCTTTAGCTAGCTAGTATTGGAGTTCGATTACTAGATTCAGGTGATACTGGAGTTACTATTCAGGACACGACAACATCCTCTTTAGTAACTGAAGTGAAGGAACGCCAGTATGAGGATCATGTGCTAGCTCATTATAGAGATATACTCCCTCAAAAGGAGAAGACATACTTGAGATTACAGGAGATGGAGTCCTCAGATATCGAGGTCGATTATGTGTTCCTAATGTTGCAGGGCTGTTCCGGCAGGTTATGGGAGAAACTCACTATTCTCGTTATTCTGTTCATCCAGAAGCGACAAAGATGTATCATGATATTAGGGAAATATACTGGTGGGACCAAATGAAGAAGGATATAGAAAAGTTTGTTGCTCAGTGCCCTAATTGTCAGCAGGTTAAGATTGACCATCAGAAAGCCCAGTGGATTATTGCAGGCTATAGAGATTCTAACTTGGAAATGGGAAGTAATTAATATGGATTTAGTCATAGGCTTACCTCGTACCTAGCGTAATTTCGATTCTATATGGGTGATTGTTGATAGACTTAAAAAAATAGCCAATTTTCTGCCTGTTAGGACTACATATTCAGGAGAGGATTATGCAACGCTTTACATAAAGGAGATAGTACGACTTCATGGTGTCCCTATATCTATTATCACAGATAGAGGTGCTCAGTTTACAACTAATTTCTGGAAGTCCTTCGAAAAAAGGTTGGGACTCAGGTAAGTCTTAGTACAACATTTCATCCCTAGACAGACAGTCAGGTTGAGTGTACTATTCAGACACTTGAGGATATGCTACGGGTGTGTGATAAACTTTAGGGGTAGTTGGGATGATCATATTTTTCTTATTGAGTTCGCATATAATAATAGCTATCATTCTAGCATTCAGATGGCTCCATACGAAAATCTTTACAGATGGAAGTGTAGGTCACCTATCGAATGGTTCGATGTTGGGGAAACTAAGTTAGTAGGAACAGAGTTGATACAAGAGGTAGTTGGGAAGATTAAGCTTATAAGGGCAAGGCTATTAGCAACTCAGTGTTGTCATAAGTCCTATACAGATAATCGACGACGAGACTTGTAGTTTCAGGTAGACGACTGGGTATTCTAAAGGTATCACCATTGAAAGGCGTTATGAGATTCGATAAGAAAGGAAAGATTATCCCTCAGTAAATTGGACCTTATAAGATCATACGCAGAGTAGGCTAGATAGCATATGAGTTAGACTTGCCTTCCAACTTGGAGTCTGCACATCAAGTCTTTCATGTGTCTATGCTTCGTAAGTGTATCGGAGATCCTTCTAAAGTCTTTCAAGTTGATGATGTCCAGGTTACAGAGCAGCTATCATATGAGGAAGTTCCTATTGCTATACTAGATAGACAAGTTCGGAGATTAAGAACTAAGGACATAGCTTCGGTTAAAGTACTTTGGATAAACAAGAATGTGGATGAGATGACTTGGGAAGCTGAAGAAGACATGATGTCTAGGTATCCTCACTTGTTTCCGCTTTAGGATGAGGAGTAGACTGAGACATCATAACCTTTAGGTATGTGTATGATACTGGATTCTTATGCTAATTATTGTCATTGGCCATGTAAGGACATTGGTGTTATTGATGGTTGTAGCCATGTATGGCTTTGTATTGTTGGGTTTACTGCATGACATGTTGGTATTAGTACCGTTACAGAGGAGACTCTGCCAAAATTTCTATAGATCTCTGGGAGCTAAACATTCGAGGATGAATGTTTCTAAAGGAGGAAGATTGTTACACCCTATGCGTCCCAAGGTGATGTATATTGAATATGAGACTTGTTAATCATGATTTAAATGAGTGTAAAGTTATAATACGACTATATATGATGTTTGTATATAAATATAAAGTTTCAGAAAAATTAGATTTAAGTTGCGGAAAAATCGACTAAGGATTTGCCTTGTAATGATGTTTTTTGAGCAATAATTTTTGTGTATTATATGAGATATTTTTGGGACATATTATATAAAAAATTAAAGGTCATGGAATATAGCTTCCAACACTCTTAACCATTCATTCGTAAGATATCTGGATAAAAAGATATGAGCGTCTGAAGAAGGGCTAATGCTAGGGTGCCAAGCTAGCACCTCTTTGACTTTTCAAAAGTTGATATATATATAGGTCTTAAGTCGTCTTTCTCTTCATTTTTAATAGAACACGAACATATAATCCCCATCAACATATCCTTAATCTCTCAACAAGGGTTCCAAAGAAGATGAAAATCCCGGGTACGAAATCAAGAAGTGATAACATTAGAACTATCCTTACGACGTAAGTATCATTATACCGCCTCTCTTTTTCTTTGTAGTTTGAGTTTTGGAAGGTAAATCATAGTTAATAAAATGCCTACTTTCTATATTTAAGCTTTTAAATATCAAGGAACGTTGATAAATTCACTTCCTAATAGTTAGAACTCGCGAGACGGTGATCGGAAGTCGTTAGTTCGATTTATTCCACTTTTAGTGGACTGTTTTGTAGTCCACTCATGTTGGCCTCTTGTGCTGCTGATTGATAGAATTGGTAAGGATAAAGGGCATGGAGAAATGACACATGTGGTAGGGTACTAGGTTGGTCGCTCGTCATTCCAGTTTCAGGCTACTTGATAACTTGTTGATTAAGTGTGTTATGGTATATTTGGAATTTTTGTTGTATTAAAGGTTCTAAATTGTAGTTAGGTTGTTTTTGAGCTGCTGATTGTATTGTGTTTTCTCGCCTATAGTAGGCTTGAGGGAGCAGTAAAATCAGGGTAAATGTTGCCCATTTGTTTTTACAACTTAAGTTACTTTCGTTATAAAAATAAGATAGTAATTCGTAACTTGACAATAGATTCACTGTTGTTGTTGTTGTTGTTGTTGTAGTTTAAGGTGCAGTGAGTTGAGTTTAACATTGTTATTGGAAAGATTTCTATAAGGTATGTTAAGGCTATCCCTTCTTTCCTTTTTGCATGATCCATATTTTACAACGAAACGAGCAAATACGCAATTTTCACAATTGGCTCTATTCTTAAAAGTACTAGGGTTGCCTATGTTCTTGATTCTCCATATGTCCTATTATATTTTCGTCTATTCATGGGTCTCAGAAAATACATAAGTTGATAAAATTTATTTCATGATATTAACCGAAGGCATATTGATCTTATGACATCTCGAGAGATCTTATTGACTTACTTCTTATGCATTGCATTCATTTATACATGTACATTGACCCATGACCAGATGGCATTATATAAGCATAGATTACATGTATATGGGGTATGGGGAAAGGTTATGGCGTTATATACATGTCACCACCTAATCAGTTGGTATACGTTGATGATTTCGCCCACTAAGGTCGAGATAATATGATGGGATGCCCTCAGAGGCTTCATGATATTATGTACGTATATACCTATGCTTGATGTGACATTTATACGTATATGCATGACATTATAAATGTTTTATGATTTATAGAACAATTCAGACTTACAGTTTGAGTCATTTACACTATTTTTCTTTCATGTCTTTTATATACTAATTTTTATTTCTTACATACTCGGTACATTATTCGTACTGAAACCCCTATTGCCTCAGGGCATGCGTTTCATGCCTGCAGGCACAGGTAGACAGGCTGACGGTCCCCCTTCTTAGGATCTTTGCTCAGCGAGAGTTGGTGTGCTCCATTTGATCCGGATCTACGATTGGGTTTTGGTACGATATTTTTGTATACATATATGGGTATGAAAGGGCCAGTCTCGTCCTTTATATAGTTGTACACTCTATTAGAGGTCTGTAGACAGCCATGTATAATTGGATAGTATGTGGCCTTATCGACTTCTATTTTGATATATAGTTGTCTATAGCAGACTTGTCGGCTCGCCCTACCATATATATATATATATATATATAATATATATATATATATATATATATATATATATGTCTTTTGGGCATGTTTCCTCACTTATGTTATTCACATGATTCAATAGTTTATTAATAGATGTTATGCATGAACTACCCTTATTTCATGTTTATATGGTAGAACTCGGGCACTCGTCATGGCCCACCGGATTGGGTCATCAGACGGGATGACTTCCAATTGCACCAACTAGTCTCAAAACACAATAAGAACTTACTTGAAGCCTCAAATCACATCAAACAACACCAAAACGAGGAATCACACCCTAATTCAAGTCTAATGAAACTAATCAACTTCCAACTTCTAAAACTCATGTCGAACCATACCAATTCAACTCTGAATGATCTCAAATTTTGCACACTAGTCCCAAATGATACAATAGACCTATTCCAACTACCGAAACCAAAACCCAAACCTGATATCCACCAAGTCAAATCTTGGTCAAGCCTCTTAACCTTGCAAACCTCCAACTTTCCAACTTTTGCCAAGAAGCATCAAATCAACCTACTGACCTCCAAATCAACTTTCGTACATATTCCTAAATTAAAATCACCATAGGAAGCTATTGGAACCATCAAAATACCATTTTGGAGTCGTTTACACAAAAAGTCAAACTTCGGTCAACTCTTTCAACTTAAGCCTTCAACCTTGGGACTAAGTGTCCCAATTCACTCCAAATCATTTTGAAAACCAATCCAAATACCCCCGATGAGTCACATAACCATAAATGAACATAGAAGAAGTAGTAAATAGGGGAACGGGGCTACAATACAAAAAATGATCGGCTGGGTAGTTACATTCTCCATCTCTTAAATAAACGTTCATCCTCAAATGCACCTCCTTGACTGGTTAACCTCTTCAATGCACCTCCACTGACGCTATGTTCTTTGACCTCAAAATCTGAATCTACCAGTCCAAAATGGCCACTGGCTCCACATCATAAGCCAAATCACCGTCTAGCTACACCGCGATGAAGTCCAGAATATGTGATGGATCACCATAATACTTTTGGAGCATAGAAACATGAAACACTGGGTGAACAACCGATAGACTTTGTGGAAAGGCAAGTCTGTAGGCCACCTCTACAATCCTTTCAAGTACCTCAAAAGGGCCAATATACCGAGGTCTCAACTTCCCCTTCTTTCCGAACCTCATCAAACCCTTCACGGGCGAAATTCTTAGCAGAACCATCTTACCCACCATATATGTAACATCACGAACCTTCTTTGAGGCATAACTCTTCTGCCTAGACTATGTTGTATGATGTCTCTCCTGAATGTTATCTCACATGTTGTTAGTATCTTTGTGTGTATGATACGAATTTGAGTTAAGTTGTAGTACGTTAGTATATTCCATATGGTGTTTTGATTATGATACTATAGGATATTGGCATATTGAGATTTGAGGTAATTTATGGTTGATTTTGGGCCATAGAGTCATTTTGAGAGAATCGATGATTGATATTGGGCAATAGAGTCGTGTTGAAATTGATAGTAATGTGATGCTTGCGTCAAGGCCACCATATTGGGCGGAGTGATATTGATAGTTGACTTTGATCCAGTCAGCACTTGGATTAGAATCCGTTCCTCCCGAGTCAGGCAATAACCTATATTACTTTGGTCCCTGCAAGTGCAGGTACACGAGATGTGCTTAGTGAGAGACTTATGTCAGGCACCCCTACAGTGTTGAGTATGTGTGTGTGATGAGTCAGGGGCATTATGCCAGACACCGTGAGGGTGATAAGAGTATGATTGAGGGGTACTTATGCCAGGCACTATGAATGTGTTGAGTTTGTGTAGACTTGATGATTAAACAGTGATGTTGATTGTGGAATGTATATTTGACATATAGGCATAGAGTTGTATTTTCCTCATGCTAACTGGTATTTGATGTCTCTATTGGATGTTTAGAGCTTGAAATCATAGTTTACTTCAATAAATCCCTTTCTAGGTGATTTATGTGAAAAAGTTGATGCCTTGACCGATATACCTGAAAAGCATGCTTATTTCTCCTCTTATTGTGTTAGAGTTGACCCGCTATTATTTGAGTTGTTTTTTCTTATATACCATTATTATGTTGCTATTGTTATTGTAGTTGTTGAATGTGAGTATCGAACTTTGCTAAACCTCGTCACTATTTTTACCGAGGATAGCTTGCTACTTACTGAGTACATGGGGTCGATTGTATATACTCACACTACACTCTGCACCGTACGTGTATATTCAGGAGTTGGACCAAGTTGATTATTCTGAGATGAGTTGTGCTGTGCTGTTGAGACCGAGGTAAATCTGCTTCCGATCGTAGTCCCTGGCGTCTCTTCATATCTTTCATTACTATTATTGTTTCAGACAATATTTTGTATTTCAGACTTGTATTCGTACTGTAGAGCTCATGACTCTGTGTTGCCAGTTTCTGGGGTTTAGTGTATTAATTTGGTATTATATATGCGTATTCGATCGACTTTCAGTTTCATTTATTATGTCTTTGCTATTATTTTCTGCAAATATTCTGATTGGCTTGCCTAACAAGTGGGGTTAGGAATCGTCGCGGCTAGTAATGATTTTAGGTCGTGACTGTTGTATGTTTTGACCAAATTTGTATATAACAAAAATGTTATATGCAAATTATATGTAAGTTGTACGTTGTGACCGGATTTTATACTACAAAAAGTTATATATAATTCATATGTAAGTTCTATGTTTTTATATTTGCATATATTTTGTAAAATTGACTACTTGAACACCCAAAAATCAGGCAAAAAGGGGTAAATATTATCTTTTTTTTTAACCTATCTTTTATCCCATCAATATTTAAAAGTTAAACTCGGAAAGAAATGCTTGTAAAACCACGAACTTTGCTTACTCTAATATGTTTGATATGAAAAAGATATTCATCATGACAAATGCCAATGACATGTGACGATAAAAGTAAACCAACAAGATACGATAAAATAGTCGGTAAAAATTTCGCAAATGAAGTAAAAACGTATGAAACATTTCTTAGCAAAACGAATACTCATAGAGGTGAGTTTAATTGAAGATATCCATCAAATATTTATTGATACTCATTCATAATAGATCAGTATCTGTGTTGGATCAAAGGTACATTAAAAAGGGAGTTTAATTGGAATTACAATTGTAAACGCAGACGCAATGTAATGGGCCAGCGTTACCACCAGTGCAAACTGCATTCCCATTATATTTCTGTGAGCAAATATTTTGACAGTCAGCAAGAACACATCCCTTTGGATCCAATGTTACCATACATCTATTTTGGGCATTTACTTGAGTAATTGTCACGGCAACTGCATCCAAATTGAACCAAATGAAATTATATCAAATGAAAGAAGAATTAGCATTGCTTTCTTTTATCACAAATAAGACAATAAACATAGAAGAAGTATTTTTTAAGAAAGAATGCCAAACCTGAAAGAATGAGAAAGAAACAAATAATAGAGTTCAAAAACTTAGCCATCTTTATTGAATTTGATCTCAAATGTTAAAAGATATGCTTTGGTGCAAGGTGAAAGAGGCTTTTATAGTGCAAATTTGCTAGACTTGTCTGGATTTTGTTTTGGGAAGTAAACTTGCTACATGACATACTTTCCAAAGAATAGTGATGAATTATAATATGCTTACTATAGAGCAAAGATGAATTGTTTGATTTGTTTCCATTTTGAAAAGTTATGGGAAGTGGTTTAGAGGATTGTGCTGACATTTTAAATGAATTAAAGTATTCTCCCTTGACTAGTTTCCTTTTTGAAAAGTTATGGGAAGCAGTTACATTTTAGAAGAATTTAAGTTATCTCATATTGTATTTTAAAGATTTATGGTTTATGATATGTTAGACGAAGCCAAGTACGGTAACTATAGTGGAACCTTTTTCTATTATCTAATCATCCGATGAATTTTTTTAGGTAATATGCTTTTCGTGTAAGCTGAAAATTGATGAAAGGATTAAAGCTAAATATATGTGAACTTGTTTTTTACTACGGTTAGCTTGTGCGAACCTCAACTAATTTTAAGTGATACCTGCTATCTCCCAATAATATTGGTACGGGATTACTCATCTGCTAAATTTAGACACATAAAGCATATCTCAAATTTTATGCAAATGCAATGAATTTCACCCTATTTTTTTCCTTTTTCAGAAAAAGATTAGCTTAAATTTTATTCAATGCTCAAGAGTCAAGAGGCTAATTAACTCAATCTTATTGAATTACATCGCTCCAGAAAGAAGATAGTTTGATACGGGTCCTTCTTAGTATCATTCTCTCCATTTTATCTAATCATCAATTGTAGTCTTGAGAAGTGTCAACTCTAAAATTAATTTAGTGTAACGATGTACATGTATGTAATGGGTGACTAGAGAATATATTGTATGTGTAACGATGTGATAACTTGGTGATTGCAGTGAAAATACTTTATAAAATCTTTAGTTAGATTCCCAAATAAATGAAAGGAATATATGTTGTGGTTGCACGTTTATTAGAAATAATTAAGGCTACTGTGGATGGCTTAAATAACGATGATTGCTTTTACATATCATTTGATTAATTCAGCAACGTATATAGTAAAGGGTGAAATCATATTGCTTAAGATATGTTGATATCTGTTAGAAAGAGAATTACGATTAAATGTTTTAATGGGATCGATTTTTTTTAATCATTTGGTATTCAAAGCTCACTAGCTTGACTAATCTCGATTCACCTCGACTAAATCATGACGGGAGATAAAACGCTCCTTAACAAGAAATTCTCTATTTGTCTAGTTGAGGATGGAGAAATTACAACTATCCTACTCAACCTTGGTGGTGAATCGTTCTTTTCCATAGTACTAGTACTTTGTCTTGAAGGAAGCATTTCATCGTTAACATTTATTGAGTACCAAATATACAAAAGAATGGACCTTTTTTCTATGACGAAACAACGTAAAAATACCACGGGCTAGTCAGTTTTCGGACTAGTAATTCAAAAATAACTATCATTTACAAAATCATTGAAAAATAGACACTATTTTGCTGCAACAGGGACCGATCCAGCATAATATACTAGAGATTTGAGCACTTGTGTATGAACTTCCAACATATTATGCTGGAACTCCATTATAATATACTGGAGTTCCAATATACTTATGCTGGAACTCCAGTATATTATGCTGGAGTATTTTTCCGTATTTTGAATAGTGTTTTCGTTCAAATTTATCTTTACATGAAAAGTAGCTAAATTTCGATTACTTTTGAAACTGCGGCTATTTTTGAATGATCACTTGTAAGTCTGGCTATTTTTTAATGGGAGAAATATAAAAATAGCCAGATTTACAAGTGATCATTCAAAAATATCCACAGTTTCAAAAGTCACCGAAATTTAGCCATTTTTCATGTAAAGATAAATCTGAATGAAAATACTATTCAAAATTCGGAAAATACTCCAGCATAATATACCGGAATCCCAGTATAATATACTAGAACTCCAATATATTATACTGGAGTTTGGAGTACTAGTATACTTATACTGGTGTTCCAACAAAGTATACTGAAACTCCAATATATTATACTGGATCGATCTCTATTGAAGCAAACTAGTGGCTATTTTTCAATGACTTAGCAAACGCTGGCTATTTTTGAATGACCAGTCCGAAAGCTCGCTAGCCCGTGCTATTTTGACGAAACAATAGAACAAGTAAGATACAAGGTGATCTTAATATTGGGGGTGTCAAATGGGCGGGTTGGATCGATTTTGGACGGGTCAAAAGGGATTAAGTCATTAATTGGGACGGAGACGCGCGTGCTAAAAGAAACAACTTAGAAACGCCATACATAACATAATAAAGAAAAGGCGAAATGGCTTCTTGGACACCTAAACTTGCACCGGATTTGAAAGCCGATATATGAACTTTCGTTTTTCCCATTTTAACACTTCAACTCAACCGATTACTTATAAGTGAACACTTTTGACCTTTGACTATGCTTTTGTGGCAGCAACACAACTGACGTGGTCAAAGTGCGTGTTAATCACGCAGAAAAAGAGCGTCACTCGAATTACTAAACTTAAAAATATTAAAGCTGAATAAGAAAAAGGAAAAGTAAATGAAAGACAAACAAATAAAAAAAAATGTCCTAAAACCTAAATCCCTCCCCGTAACCCCTTTCTTATCTTCTTCCCTACCCCCCCCCCCCCCTCAATTTCTTTCTTGCCATAGTTTCTTCCCTGTCCCCACCCCCACCTCCTTTCTCTTTGTTGCGACTTTGAACAATCCCTTGGCCAGGCTTCATTTCTCCACAAGCTAATTATTTTAGCGTTGGTAGCGTTGGTTAGTCTATCTCATTTTCTCAGTTTGACGACAGGTATGGTGGTGACAGCGTTCCCGGCGATCTTCTTTGGCCGACTGTGACTACAATATTACTGGAAATTTTCAGGGGTAGGAAGTAATAGGTGCTCAAGGAGATCTATTAATTTTTATTTTGACGAGTGCCACCAAGATGCCATTTTTTCCGATAGAAACCTTGTCGGAATGGTTTTGATATTTTTTAGAAGATCTAATGGTTTATTTGGACTAATTTCTAGATTGAGGTTTGGTTAAGATATATACTAGGATATGAATTGTTCATATTTGAATATTTACCAGCGAAAATAGTGGTTGGGGAAGGGAACGTTTTGCAGGAGCTATGGTGAAGAAGAAAGGAAAGAGAACAAAAATTAAAAAAATTGATAAATTAATTTTAAAAGGGATGGGACCCAGATTTTACAAATGTCAAACAATAAATGGTCTTAGTATCTGACGTGGTATTCACATCAGGCAATTGAGATACACGCTCTGAGGGAGGGGTTGATTATAACTATTTTTATTGAGTTGGGGTGCTAAAATGGGAAAACCGAAAGTTCATATATCGGCTTTCAAATCGGGTGCAAGTTTAGGTGGCCAAGAAGCCATTTCGCCTAAAGAAAAAGAATGAATATGCTAGCAGAGGACCACCAAAAGTTACTTGGGCTAAGATGGGCTGGGTCAAGATAGGCTAAAATTTGGGCCATAGTCCATCCCGCCCAACTCTTATCAAGCTTTACTTAATATGTGTTGCTTTCTCATGAATTGTATAATCACTAAATAAGATTCTTTTTCTTTTATTATGATCATATATAACATATGAAAGAAAAAAAAAATTATTTCTAAGATATTTTGGCAAAGTTACTCATGTATTAATTCGGGCTAAAAATTAGCTCAACTTTAAATGAATTGAGATGAGTTAAGTCAAAATGAATTAAGTTTAATAAATAGACGGGTCAATAACCAGTCCAACCTCGGGCAAATTAGGCGAATTATTTAGGTTTGGGACAAATTTGACAGCCCTACTTAATACTATTAAGACTTTGGTTCAATAAGTAGAATGTCTGATTGATTTTCCTTCGTAATAGTTGTGCATGCAAAAATGACGGATGTTTTCTTTTTATTGCAAATCGAACTTTAATGAGTTTTAGTATGCAACAACTACTTTTTAGTTTTGTGGGTTGTGGGATCGTGTTCGGTCAGTTCCGATTGTATATGAAAATTTCGGTTTGGATATTCGGTTTTTAGATTAAATAATTGACAATTCAAATCCAATTCAAAAAAGCTCAGATTGGATCAATTTTTTTTAAGTTCAATTTTTGATTAATCGGATTGGATATTTCGTATTTTCGATTTTGAGCCTATAAGTTTAGATGTTTCTTCTTCTTCTTAAAAAAATGAGTTAAGTTACCTAAAAAGTTCCTTATTCTCACTGCTTCCTCCAAATAAAGTATTCAAGTAATGCAATCATTATCAAAAAAATACAACAAAGAAATTAATAAGGCCGATAAGAAGTAGCAATAGTAAAACTATGTCCAAATAAAAAGTACTTTGATAGTAACTAAGTAATTAGTACTAAATATATGAGATAATATCTAATGGATAGGGTATTGGACTTATTACTATTGACATATGAATAATGGACTAAATATAAAGTGTATATATTTTGGATTTTTAGATATCCAAATATCAGAAATACCAAATCCAATATCCAATCCAAAATCCAAAAAAAATAAAAATTAAATCCAAAATTCAATCCGGAATTCAAAAATCCAAACCAAAAATTCAAAATATTCGAATTTCGGTTTGAATTTCGGGTTTGCTCAAACTATACTCACCCTAGTGGGATCAAAGGGCACGGGCCCTAAAAGACTTGTAAATGCACTCGATACACCAATTTCTTTATTTATTTATTTGCTAGAGACATACCATACTATAATTGACTAGCATGCCTTATATTGCCCTCCAAGAAAGACCAATTAATTTGCCGTATGTATAAGAATTAAACTCGAAAGAAAATATTACGAATTAATGTATTGCACTATTCTATTATCTTTGATCTGAATAATTCTTTTTTGTACAATTATTTGGGGGAGAAATTCAAAAATAGCCAGATTTACAACTGGTCGTTCAAAAATAACTCAGTTTCAAAAGTAATTGAAATTTAGCCACTTTTCATGTAAAGATAAATTTGAGCGAAAACACTGTTCAAAACCCGGAAAATACGTCAGCATATTATACTGGAGTTCCAGGATAATTATGCTGGAACTCCAGCATAATATGATGGAGTTCCAGCATAAGTACACTAGAACTCCAGCATAATATACTGGAGTTCCAGCAAGTATAATGGTCCAGTATAATATACTGGAGTTTGGAGCACCGGTGCTCCAGTCTCCAGTATATTATTCTGGAGTCAGCAAAGTATACCGGTCCAGCATAATATGCTGGAGTCCATACACAGGTGCACCGAACTCCAGTATATTATGCTGGACCGGTCTCTGTTGCAGCAAAATAGTGGCTATTTTTCATTGACTTCCTAAACGTTGGCTATTTTTGAATGACCAGTTCGAAAACTGGCTATATCGTGCTATCTTTACATTATTTGGTACCCGAAATATATTGGCCCGACTAATTCAGATCCGCGTTGCGTAAGGCCCGTTAAAGGGGGAAACGCTCCCTACAGGAATTTTTTTTATTCCTAATGCTCGAAAACACTGAAGGAATCATATCTATCTCACCGCATTTCTTGATGATATAACACATCCATCGGGAGTCATATTGCAGACAATAATGTAATGAAGTTTAATAGTTGGGGTCCCTTTTTAATTTAAAATATTGTAATGAAGTTTAGAAAAAGGAATAACTTTTCTTTATTTCTCGTTAATAATAGACCACTATAGTCTATGATCAAAGGTATTTTAATTGGAGTTACAATTATAAACGCAGACACAATTGAATGGGCCAGAGACACCACCAGTGCAAAGTCCATTCCCATTGTATTTCTGTACACATTCCTTTTGACAGTCAGCAAGGAGACATCCATGTGTATCCAGAGTTGCACTGCATCTCTTTTGGGCATTTACCTGAGTAATTACCATTGCAACTGCGTCCAAATTGAACCAACAAGACATTATATATCAATGAAATAAGAATTATATCAAATTGTTCACTTTTATCACAAACAAAACATTAAATGGTGAATACTTATTTGTAACTTATATTTACATCAAACCAAAGAAATTAATCTTACCAGTTACAAATTAAGAGTGAAAATACATAATATTTAACTATGATTAAGTGAGAAATGTGTGTATGCAAGAGACATGTCTTACGTTTATTGATTTGGTGTAAACACACAGGGCGTGAATAAATTTTTAACAAAATAAACAAAGTAAAAGATTTCTAAGAAAGAAGGAAAAACCTGAAAGAATGAGAAAGAAGCAAAGAACGGAGTTCAAAAACTTAGCCATCCTTGTTGAAGTTGATCTTAAATAATCTCAATGGTGTGCCTTGATGCTAGGTGAAAAGGGGCTTTTATAGTGTAATTGCTAGAAAAGTTATGGAAAGCAGTTGTTAAAAAATTAATGTGATGACATTTTAGAAGACTTAAAATGTGATCTCTCATAGAGCTAAGATGGCTTGTTTCCAATTTTTTATTTTATTTTTTATTTTTTTATAGAAAGTAGTTTAGAGAATTGATTGTGATGACATTTGGAAGAATTAGATTATTATTATCTCTTTTATTATATGCTTTCCATAGAGCAGAAATCGCTTGTTTCCTTTTTTGAAAAGTTATGGAAAGCAGTTTAGATAATTAATTGTGTTAACATTTTAGAAGAATTAAAGTGCTCTCTCTCATTCAAAAAGTTATGGGAAGCAGTTTTAAAAATTTAATGTCGGGACATTTTAAAAAAACTATATCTCATTGTATTTCAGAGATCTATGGTTTATGAAAAGTTACAGCAGAACAAGATGGTTTGTTTCCCTTTTGAAAGTAACAAGAACATACACAGTTTGGAGAATTTAATGTGATGACATTTTAGAAGATTTTAAGTTTTATATTTCACATCGTATTTTAAAGCTCTATGGTTTATGATATGTTTGACGAAGTAAATACACCATAAATAATGTAGTGGATTTTTTTATTTTTTTTTAAATTTAACCATTCGCTATCAAAACCAACTGAAATTTTTTTTGCTTAGAAAACTATGTTTTGCATCTCAACACTAGGACAAATAAATAAAGCATTCAGCAACAGCAACGAATCTCTATATCTCTATATAAAAGAGGGAATGAGAAAGCTGACTTGGCATCTCTCTTAGACCAGTATTGTCATTTATCTTTTTTCTTATTTTTTCTGACATTTTTCACTTATTTTCCATTTTTCTTTTGTCAAATACACATTCTTTTGGTTACAATATATCTCCAAGCCGTTTTGTTTTTATAGAACAAAGTCCAAATGCAATTAATATATTAGTTCTTTTCTCCTCGGCAAATAATTAATACCTGAATAACAACGTTTATTATTTTTATTGAATAAGCCCAAAGGTCTGTAACTGATCCAATGCTTGTGTAATTCAACATTAAATATCTCTGTGAATAAACAATTGTAACTGAAATGAAACCTGAAAGGCTATAAAGGGATGCTATCACGAGGAAAGGTATCTATTGATGAGCCCGTTATTAGTTTTGAGGAAATGAATAAGTCGAGGGTGTTAAGGCGTTTGTATCTATTTGATTGAAATTTTACGGAGAAAGTTCCTAAGCAATGGACTATGAAAGTCCATGTACTTTGTTGTGACGACCCGGCCGGTCCTCCTAAGAATTAACACCCCGATTCCCTATTAACTGTTTTTTCCAAGTTTATTATGTTAATTTGATTTGCCGGGATGTTCGATTTTGAGTTTCGGAGAGTTTTGGGATACTTAGTCCCTAAATGAAAGCTTAAGTGTTGGAGAGTTGACCCTAGTCGGAACAGTGTGAAGACGACCTCGGAATGGAAATCAGATGGTTCTGTTAGCTCCATTGGGTGATTTCAGGCTTAGGAGCATGTTCGGATTGTGTTTTGGAGGTCCGTAGCTAATTTAGGCTTCAAATGCCGAAAGGTCGAATTTTGAAGTTTCCGGTTGGATAGTGAGATTTTGATCCGAGGGTCGGAATGGAATTCCAGAAGTTGGAGTAGCTCCGTAGTCATGAATGTGACGTGTGTGCAAAATTTCAGGTCATTCGGACGAGGTTTGTTAGACTTTTTGATCGAAAGCGTATTTTTAGAGTTTTTGGAATTCTTAGGCCTGAATCCAATGAAAATAGGTGTTTCATGTTGTTTTGAGCGTTTCGAAGGTTGGAACAAGTTTGAATAATGTTTTAGGATTAGTTGTCATGTTTGGCTGAGGTCCCGGGGGCCTCGGGGTGATTTCAGATGGTTAACAAAAAGATTTTTGGAGTTTGAAGTTTGCAGCTTCAGTTGTTATCTGTCATAACCGCACCTGCGGTTTGGGTCCCGCAGGTGCGGCGCCGCAGAAGCGACTCAGAGGTCGCAGAAACGGAAATGAGGAAGGGGGCCTGGAACCGCAGAAGCGGCATAAGGAACCGCAATTGCGTGACCGCATATGCGGAATTTGAGGTCGCAGGTGCGAGATTGGGTTTTTTAGTGAGAACCGCAGAAGCGGTTCCTCAACCGCAGAAGTGGTACCGCAGATACGATTATTTGACCGCAGATGCGGAAACATCTGGGCAGAAATATGAAATTTCCAGGGTTTAGTTTCAAAAGTTGGAAATTCGATTTGGAGCTCAGGAGAGGGCGATTTTGAGAGGAAATTGAAGAGGAGATCATTGGGTAACGATTCTTTAACCTTTTCTAGTTATATTCCATCAATCTATAGTTAGTTTCATCATTTAAATTTGGATTGGAGATGAAAATTGGGGAAAAGTTGGAAGAAAGTTCTTAGACCTAGAATTCGACTTTTGGTTGGGAATTTGACCTTAGATTTGGATAATTTTGGTATGCATGAACTTGTGAGACTATGAGAATTCTGAAAATATAAATTTTACCCGGTTCCGAGACGTTGGCCCGAGGGGCATTTTGGTCATTTTACCTAATTTCGCGTATTAGCTTAGAATTTCTTTGTAGAATCAGTTACTTGAAGTGTTATTTACTTTATGCAATTGAATTGAATTAGATTTGGGCCATTTGGAGTCGAGTACTCGTGGCAAGAGCGTGGTTTTGTGTTGATTTTTGAGCCAGTTCGAGGTAAGTGGCTTGTCTAACCTTGTGTGGGGGACCTTCCCCTTAGGATTGGTATATTTGGTAATTGAAATGCCTTGTATGTGAGGTGACGAGTGCGTACTTGTGCTAATTGTTGGAAATCCGATTTTCATTAAGTAATCACTAGTATGTTCATTTCCTGTTTTTATTACTTGCACTATTAAGCTTGTTGTTAGCTTAGGAAAGAATGTCTAAGTGACTTAATTGCTTTATTTGCTCAACATGCCTTACCTAAATTCTGTGCATCATGCTAGGCTAGAATCACTTGTTGCCTTAATATGAAATTTTGCCATTTCTGTATATTTTCCTGTTATTGCTGCATATTTATTTTGGGACTACGGATGTGGGATTCCGATGGTTCCCCCTTGTCTGTTTATTTTGGGACTACGGATGTGGGATTCCGGTAGATCTCCCTACACAGTTATATGGAACTATGGGAATGCACCCGGTAGATTCCCCCAGTACTGGGTATTTACATTTGGGACTATGAAACAGTTCTGGTAGATCCCCGCGCACTATGAGTTGGACTACAGGACGGGATCCCGGGAGATCCATTGGATATGTACATATGGACTACAGGACGGTATCCTGGGAGATCCCCGATTGTTATTATTGGTGCAGAGCTGTATTTCTTTTTCGTGTTTACCTTGCTTCTGTATAGTTGTTGATGTCATGTACATCCTGTGTTATTTTACTGTTGTACTTATTTATATTGTTCTATTCTATACTATTGATCCTTATATTTTATTTAACCTCAGTAGGGCCCTGACCTTCCTCGTCACTACCCAACTGAGGTTAAGCTTGGCGCTTACTGAGTACCGCTATGGTGTACTCATGCCCCTTCTGCGCATGTTTTTCATGTGCAGATCCAAGTACTGCGACTCAGTCCTATCACCCGTGAGGCGAGGCGACTGCTCTAGAAACTTCGAGGTACATCTGATGCGTCCGCAGTGGAGTCCCTTTCTATTCTAGCTTTTAAGCATTGCCCTTCTGTATTTCTTTCCCTTGTCAGATATTATGGAGTTAGACATTGTAGAAATCCAAAGGCTTGTGGTTCCATGAGTTTCCGGGTTTTGGGATAGTGTACTTGATTCTGAGAATGTTGTGCTGTATATGCCGAGCGGCAATTTTAAACACTATTGTTTATCACTCTTCATTCTGTTTTAATTTGTTTTTATTCCACATTTTGGTTACCTTCCGCAATTTAAGCTTACCTAGTCGTAGAGGACTAGGTGCAGTCATGAAGTTTCACGGAGGGTGAACCGGGGTCGTGATAAGTTGGTATCAAAGCTCTAGGTTCATAGGAGTCATGGATCACAAGCCGGTTTATTAGAGTCTCGCTAATCGGTACAGAGACGTCTGTACTTATCTACGAGAGGCTATGTAAATGTTAGAAAAATTTCATTTCATTTGATTTCCTTGTCGTGCGATATTTTGACATCAAAATTCTAAACTTCTATCTTCTATTCTCTCAAAGATGGTGAGGACACGGGCTACCTGAGATGATCAGGCACCTGCGCCCCCTACTGCAGCCGTTAGAGGCCGGGGTCAGGGTAGAAGCCAAGGACGCGCACGTGGTGCAACCAGAGCACCGGTGCGAGCTGCCGCCGAGGTACCACCAGCAGTCCCAGCCGGACTCCAGGCACCTGACACGCCTATTGTCACTACTACTCCAGCTCTTCAGGAGACTCTGGCACAGTTCATGAGCATGTACACCACTCTGGCTCAGGCAGGGTTGCTTCCCTTTGCTGCAGCCACATCTCAGGCCGGGGGAGGAGCACAGAATCCTGCCGCCCGCACTCTTAAGCAGCGAGTGCATGTTGAGCAGGTCCCTGAGACTATTCCTACGCAGCCTGCAATGCCAGTTCAACCCGAGGATAGGGCAACGCCTTCCGAGGAGGAGTAGTCGAGGCTTGAGAGGATCAAGAGGTACAAGCCTCTTGTATTCAGCCATCTAGCATCAAAGGATGCTCTGGGATTTCTAGATGAGAGTTACCGCATTCTCTGTACCATGGGTATATCAGGATCGAGTGGGGTTTCCTTCACTACCTTCCAGCTTTGAGGAGCCTCCTATGAGTGGTGGCACACCTATGAGTTAGACAATCCGGATGAGGCTGCTTCACTGACTTGGACTAAGTTTTCAGATCTGTTCCTGAGAGAGTATGTTCCTAAGAGCCTCAAGGACGCATGGCACACAGAGTTTGAGCATTTACTCCAGGGTACTATGACTATCTCAGAGTATGCTGTCCGTTACACCAGTTTGCCTAGGCATGCACCAGCCTTGGTTTCTACTGTTCGCGAGAGGATTCACCAGTTTATTGAGGGACTTATTCCCAGCATCAGGTCTAGCATGGCTCGTGAGTTGGAGATGGATATTTTTTATCAGCAGATAGTGAGCATTGCTAGGAGGATTAAGGGTATGCATGCTAGGGAGAGAGATGAGAGGGAGGCCAAGAGGTCTCGAGAGTCGGGCCATTTCTCTGGTGCATGTTCCCCAGCAGCAGGTCATCATGGTACGGGTTATATGAGTCACCATGTTCATTTAGCTCTTCTGGTAGCCAGTGGTATTCCAGCTCCTCCTAGACCTCAGGAGCCTTATTATGCACCACCGGTATCTAGCACGCCTCCTACACAGGGTGCTTTCAGTGTCAGTCCAGCAGACCTGGCCCGAGCCAGTCACAGCCACAATGTCCTCCTAGAGCTTGTTTTGAGTGTGGTGACACACGTCATATGGTGAGGGATTTCCCCAGACATGGGAGGGGTGTACCTCCATAGACTTCTCATCCATAGCGTGCCCCACAGAGTTCTCAGGCTATGGTTACAGCTCCAATTGCTACCCCACCTGCTCAACCAGCTAGAGGTGGAGGTCGGGGAGGTAGAGGTTGACCTAGAGGGGGAGGCCAAGCCCGATACTATGCCTTTCCTGCCCGTACCGAGGTTATTGCCTCCGATTCTGTCATCACAGGTATTATACTGGTTTTTCACAGAGATGCATCAATTCTATTCAATCCGGGATCCACTTATTCTTATGTATCTTCTTATTTTGCTCCGCATTTGGGTGTATCTCGGGATTCTTTGAGTTCCTCTACTTATGTTTCTACTCCTGTGGGAAATTCTCTTATTGTGGACCGCATCTATCGACCGTGTTTGGTTGCTCTTTGTGGTTTTGAGACCAGAGCCGATTTATTATTGCTCAACATGGTAGATTTTAACATTATCTTGGGCATGAACTGGTTGTCTCCCCATTATGCTATTCTTAATTGTCACGCCAAAACCATGACGCTGGCTATGCCAGGTATACCGCGTATTGAGTGGAGGGGTACTTTAGATCACACTCCCAATAGAGTTATTTCTTTTCTTAAAGCTCAGCGTATGGCTGAGAAGGTGTGTGACGCTTATTTAGCTTATGTGAGAGATGTCAGTATTGATACCCTTTCAATTGATTCAGTCCCAGTAGTACGAGATTTTTCCGATGTGTTTCTAGTTGATCTTCCAGGCTTGTCACCTGATAGAGATATTGATTTTGGCAATGATCTGTGTAAGCACGTGATTTTTGACCCTCCCCGAGAATTTTTACATTTTTAGCGTGAATATGTGAAATTGGGTCTAGTATAGCTATTTTGACTATTTTTACTTTATTTTTCTCGCAAAAAGAAAAATTACAAAAAATATATATATAAATTTTAGTTTATGTATTTCTCATAAACTTGAAAAATACAAAAAAAAATTGTACTTTATTTTTGTACTTTATATAATTTCGAAAATTACAAAAAATATAGTTCTACTAATGTTTTATAGTCATTTTAACTTTGAAAAATACAAAAAAATATTACCTCATATTTTATCTTAAAAACGAAAATTACAAAAATAGTTTTATTAATATTTTGTAGCTATTTTAAATCTTGAAAAATATTTAAAAAGATATAATTTTGTTTTAGTCTTATTTTTGGTAGTTATTTTGCTTATATAGGACTAGTTAAGCAACGTGTTCCTATTTCTCGGCTCCGGGCAAAAGAATAATATCCGGGTTCAAACTACCCGGTTTTAGGCCTAATTTCGGACCTAGCCCATAATAAACCGTGTCCAGGACACATGGGGAACCCCACCACGCGTGGGGGACATAAGTCTCGAACCCCACCACGCGTGGGGCTCATTTTTTTGACAAGCCCATGCTAAATACACGGAAAACACAAAGAAAAGGAGGACTTTTTTTGAAATTTTTTGAAGAAAGATCACTGTGGATCGTCTTCTTCCTCCTTTGAAAACCAGTGGCTTCCTCCACCATCCAAACGCACCACCTTCTCAAACACCACCTTCAACGACAACAACCCATCCAAACGACCACCCGTCCCCTCCAAAACTCCAACGCCATAACCATCGTTCCACCACCATCAACATCCCAAAACCACCATTAACGACCCCTACTGTCGCAGCGAGGACGACCACCAACAAACCATCACCTTCCTCCTCCCAAACTCCATTCCCCACTTCCCCCTCGCCGGAACTACCATCAGCGACCACCCCGTCTCCTCCCAAGCTCCGTCGCTCACCTCCACTGTCCGAACGCCACCCCACGTTAAAAGGAGCAGGTGACAGAAACCAGTCCACAAAAACCTCCGACCACCCTAAACCATCGTCAAACAACCATCACCTCGTCGTCACTACCCAGCAGTCGAACCCCCTCCTCCTCACGTCCAGCAAAACCACCAGCCTCATCGCCTTATTCCTCACCACAAAACCCTAGCAAAAACCTAGGAGCCCTCCCCGTCAACCACTGCCCGCAACCCCACCGTCCAAACGCGACAACCAACCAGCCATGTTATCGTTGTTCTTTCACTGTCGTCGTGCAGTCCGTTGAGGTCGTCTTTGTTCGTCGAGGTCCGGTACGTCGAGTTTGTTCCGAGGTTTCGTCGTTGTTCCGCGTCGAGTGAGGTCCGGTTCGAGTTCCGTAGGAAGCGTGTTTGTCGTCATGAGTTTGCCGAGGTGCAAAGGTCAGTAAACCTCGATGTATTAGATAAATAAATTTTACGTTGAATGTTCGAGATGCAATATAAAAATTGGTATGGAAATTTTCTGCCTATGTTTCATTGTCTGCATTTTGGTTCATTTTCATGTTATGTTATTCTTGTTTATTTGATGTCATTTAATTAAGTTGGGTTAATTGTTCTACGACGCAAGTTTGATGTTAATTTGTTCGTGGCCCTTTGCTTAGTTCATTCGGATAAAATTGGCATTAGTACTTGTTGTTACTACTCCCGAAACACTCGTTCGCTAAACTCATTTTATTAATTTTTTGACAAGTTATGAGATTTTAGTTGTAAAGAAGTCGTAAGGTTAGTATTGTTAAAGGCGTAGAAATGGCATCCTTTAAAAATAAATAAATAATAATAATAAAAAAAAAATTAAAAAAAATTAAAAAATAAAATAAAAAATAAATAATAATAATAAAAAATAAAATGAGACGAGCCTCGCCAAATAAAAGGGACAAATTGCGGGGCCCTCTAAATGCATATATTAAATACTTAGATTTCGAGACGGGCCGTCTAGCAAATTTCACGGCCCTACCCCAAAAATAATAATGCGATAGTTGCTCTAGGCACGCCTTTAATAATTTAATTTTCCTAAACTCGGGTGCACGTTTATGTGACCCAAATCTAAATCTCAACGGACTCGAAATGTATCTCTAATCACGGGTATATTGATTATGGCGTGGCCCGAGATGCATTTCCATGACGTTGCAAATCCCTTAAAAAATAAGAAGGAGACGAGCCTCGCCGAATAAAAACACAAATTGCGGGGCCCTCAGTAAATACTTGTTTAAAATTACTTAGAATTCGGGAGGGTCGTTTAGCGAATTTCATGGCCTCCGCAAAATAATAACGCGATAGTCTCTTTAGGCGCGCGTTTAATAATCTACTTTCTTAAACTCGGGTATGTATTTCATGCGACCCAAATCCAAATCCTAAAACATCAAATAAAATATGTTTCGGATTGTGGGTGCATTTCATGTGACACAGTCCAAAGATATGTTTTAAGCGATGTTCACATTCCTAAAAAAAATAATGATAATAAAGCGGTAAAAGATAAATTTGCACATAAGTTCATATTGTATTAAAAATCTGATAAATAAGCCAAATATAACAGTTGAGCGACCGTGCTAGAACCACGGAACTCGGGAATGCCTAACACCTTCTCCCGGGTTAACAGAATTCCTTATCCGGATTTCTGGTATGCAGACTATAATATAGAGTCATTCTTTTCCTCGATTCGGGATTAAAATTGGTGACTTGGGACACCCAAAATCTCCCAAGTGGCGACTCTGAAATAAATAAACCAATCCCGTCTCGATTGTCCTTTAATTGGAAAAAACTCCCCTGCGCCCCCTCGGGCGCGGAAAAAGGAGGTGCGACAGCTCTGGTGACTCTGCTGGGGAAGGTGACAATGGCCCAGAACCACTGGTTCAGGGTTAAGAATTCGAGCTTAAAATAATTGTTATTATTTGGCTTTATCTATTATCTGATTTTTACATGATTGAGCCTAATGTGTTAAATGCTGCTTTTACCGCTTTGATATTATTTGAACTGTATATAAACTGTGCCGAAACCCATATCCTTTCTGAGTCTTCTAAATCATGAAGAAGGGTGTACTTCGTAAGACTTCTTTTCTGTATAGTGTCAAATCCCAATTTAGAACGAGGTTCGGACAAGTTGCTAAGCCGGTGAAGCTTCTGTATTCCCGGTACGCTGCCCCCTCGGCTCGAGCTGTCCGCTCGGGTAAGCCAGGTCTAGAACAAACACCCAGGTTCTGAACCTAGTATAACAAAGCCACATGCCGGATCCCTACTAGGAACGTTTATTTGCATCATGTGCATTTGACTTAGGGGACTCAACACAGGGGTTGGGTCCGTCTAGGACAAGCAACCTGAAAATAATAGACTAGTTTTTAATCAAAGCATGGGGAACATTTGTGGAATCCAAGGAGCCTTGGAATTCCCTATGTCCCCCACGCTTCATTTTTGGGAAAAGCACCTAGGGAACATTTGTGGAATCCAAGAAGTCTTGGAATTCTCTATGTCCCCCACGCTTCATTTTTGGGAAAAGCACATGGGGAACATTTGCGGAATCCAAGAAGTCTTGAAATTCCCTATGTCCCCCATGCCACATTTTTGAAAATATAATAGATATAAGAAATAAAATATATATGTATATATATAATAAAAAAAAACATTGAAAATTCGAAAAAAAAAAGATTGTGTATGTTTTCATCATTATCCACAAATTAGAAAATAGTGGAAAAGAGGAGAAAATAACAGTGTAGAGATATAACTACTTATTGTTAGAAAAAAAAACAAATGTCCAAGTAGTGTCGAAACTCGGCCGAAATTTTGAGAAAATAAAAAAAAAATGTGTTAGTTTGCTTTATTAAAAGCAAAGGAAAAAAAAAAGGTTGTCGCTCTGTTTTGTTTTTCAAAAAAAAAAAAAGAGAAAAGATATATAGTTTGTCTTGCCATTAAAAAGAAAATGAAAAAGAGTCTTATTTTAAAAAATAAAAAAAACGGTTTTTTTTTATTATTTATTTGCTTATGAAAATGCAAAAAAAAAAACATATAAAAGAAAAAATAAAAGGAGTCTTTCATTATCTGTCGCAAGTATATATATATATATATAAAATCCAAAAAGTTTTTCTTTATTTCCAAAAAATGTATATATATCTTTATCTGTTGCAAGAACATTTGTCTTGCCAAAAGTTTTTAGAATCCTAATTTTCAAAACAAATAATCCAAAAATATTTTCCATTATTGACTCCTTTAGAAAGTCTTTCTAATTGATTTTTTTTTAAAAAAAAAAAAATAAAAAAAATAAAATATAATATAAAAAAAAACAAATCCGAAAATATTTTGATTCTTCTTTCAAAAATTGAAAAGAAAATTCAAAGTTCAAAAAAAAAAACATTTTTAGAAGCATTTCTTATATTAAAAGTAAAATTCCGAAAAATATTTTCTTCTTTTCTTTAGAATAAAAAAAAAACGAAGATTCAAAAAAAAATATTAGTCTTTCTTTTAAAAAGAAAATCAATCAAATAATAATATTTCCTTGCTTCTTTTAAAGTAGTTCTTTTAAACGAAAATTCAAAAAAAAAAAAAGTTAGTTCATCTGCTTATTATTTGTTCACTATCTCTCTCATCCCGAACTACGCGGGTTTGATTCTCACCGGATGTGAGATATATAGGCAACCCTCATCGGGTCCAACCCCACCTTCTCAAAAAAAAAAAAAGAAGGAATGTTTTATATTTTTCGTCAATTTGTTTGTTTGTTATGAATGAAAAATAATAGTCTATTTGATTGTTGTGGGAAAAATAATAAAAACAAAAATATAGAAAATGGAAAAGGGTCCTCTCAAAAATAGTTTATTCGCCCAAACTACGCGGGTTTGATTCTCACTGGATGTGAGATATGTAGGCAACCCTCATCGGGTCCAACCCCCCTTTTTGCTAAAAAAGCCAAAAACAAATAATAATAATAATAAAAAAAAAAGAAAAAACATGTCAAGATTTTTTTCATAAATAAGTCGGGTGATGTCCAACTTCCCCTTTTACAAAAAACACAATAGCAAAATATATATGTCAAATTTCATAAAGAAGTCGGGTGACGCTGTTTTATCAAGACATAGCCGAATGTTCCCGAAAGGGACGCCGGAAGGCTGACTTTGCATAAACAAGCCACTTTTGGGTCATTTTTAAGACTTGGTCCAGTTGACCCCCACAGCCTAAAAATCTTCGTCCCCGAGACGTTGAAAGGCCGTGTTTGCAATATGGACTTTTCTAATTTGAAAAACGATGAAAAAAGAGTTATAAATAAGTCAGATGATGCTGTTTTGTCATAAATAGCCGAATGTTCCCGAAAGGGACGCCGGAAGGCTGACTTGGCACAAACAGCCACCTTTGGGTCATTTTGAGATATGGACCCACACAGCCTTAAGAAAGCTTCGTCCCCGAGACGCTGAAGGGCCGTGTTTTGCAACACCAAGTTTTTTATCATAATTTGAAAAAAAAAACAAAGAGTAAACGGTCAGGTGAATGCCGTTTGGATGTTTAGTCAAAAAAAAAATAAAAAAAATGAAAGAATAAAATAAGCCGAGCCAGCTTCGGCCGCGTCTTAAACCGTTCTTGCCGAAATAGCCTTAGAGTATCTTTCAGTTGTCGAACGGTTATTTTCGTAAAAGAATGGACAAGTTTGTAAAGTGTCAAAATAATCTTCTCCGGCCTCAAAATTCATGTGAAATTTGGAAGGGGCCACATTTGCAAAAAATAACCGTTTGGTTGCATTTGTCTAACAGAGAAAGGGAGCTGGAATTTTGTTTTTGAGTCTACCAATCTTTTGATCAGAACGTGCGGTTTGTTTGATTTTCAAGTTTGCGGGTCATCTTTAAATCCTTGAAACCCAGTTTGTTTTAATATGAAAATTGAAAAAATTATTTGTTATTGTTTGTCTCTTATTGGTCCGAACTACGCAAGGTCTGATTCATGCGGGGACATGATACGTAGGCAATCTCCATAAGATTCGACCACCACTAAAAAAAAATATATAATAATAAATAAATAAAAGAGAGTGTGGAAGATTTTGAGGGGGCACAATCGTCTAACTGCTTAGGTACATTGTATCTCTGATATATGATTGTCTGTCCAATGCCCTAACACTAACGTGATGACTTCCCTTTGATGTGTCCATATATAGAAAGTGGTTGGTTGTGGTAACTCCTCCCTGCAAAGCAAAATCAAAGGACAATGGCTCAGAACCGCAGAACCGAGTGGGTCGGTACTGATGACCGACAACAATTGATCGAACGGAACAACGAGTTGGTAGAAGAAGTGAAAATGCTGAGACAGCATGTGGCAGACATGTATCAGGCATGGATAACAGGAAAAGCACCACCCCCTCCACCGCCAAGTCTCTTGAACTCGGTCAATTCCCAAGCACCCAACACCATAATGGAAGATCCCCCATACTCTCCATCCCAACCCACTTATGGCAGCCTTCCCAGCTACCCGAGTAGCTCCATCACTCCTCAATGCTTCTCCGCTCCCCAACACCACTTCTTTCCCCGCCATACTTCACTTTCCAGGCACCCGACTCCACAAAATGCCTACCCACCTACACAAGCCTACCAAAAGCCACCTGGATCAGGTTTCCGGCCCTGTCAACATGCAAGAATGAAGAGATTGCTGAAACGAGGAAAGGCTCTCACCCCCATCGGGGTATCTTATGCCAGTCTGTTTGAAAGGCTAAGGCATGCTGGTTCGATTGAGCCACTCCCCGCATGTACTATAAATCCGCTTGCAAGGAGCTTTGATCCGGCAGCACGATGCGCCTACCACTCCAATGTCGTAGGGCACAACATTGAGAGTTGTCATAGCTGGAGAAAGGAAGTAGAGAAAATGATCCGAGAAGGGCGGGTTGCGATTAATAACAGTGACATGGAGCACTCGAACCTCCTCGAGGACTTGCCTGCGGAGGTTGATGAGGTTGAAGCTGATAATGGTCTCGGCAGTATTGATGCAAAGCTCAGTGGCTAAAATGCCAATTCTGATAAAGTGAGAGGATGTTTTGTTCCTGGGTCAGCAAGAGAGAAGCTTGTGGTGGCTCATTTTGTTGTCATTTCTGTTGTTCGGATTATTAGGGTTATGAGTCGGATGTTGTCTTGTCCAGTTTGTTTTTAGGATTTTGTTCTGGATTGTTTTGTTTGTTTTGTTATTTAAACCATTTCACCGGTAGTCTAATACAAAGTCCGGTCTTTTATTATTTCCAGTCATCTTTTTGTTTAGTCCTTTTACCATTTTTTGTTCGATGCCGATTCTAGGGACATAACATGCGTACCCAGTTTGGGCCTAATCTTAAAAGTTAATCCGAACCCTGGAGAGGTGATCAGAACAGTTAAAGAAAAATAAGAACGGTTGAGATCATACAGAGCTCGAGTCATGTGGAACTGGGGCAAGTTAAACACAAAGGAAACCGTTAAAAGGCAAAGATTCGCCGAATTGGCATGAGGGTCGTTCATAATAATGAGAATGGGAGTGTCGCCAACGGTGCTTTAGAAGTGACAAATGAACAAACAGATGTTGAATATAATTGTCAAGTCCAGCACCATCAGAAGAGACTACAAATTTAAATTGAGTCGTTTGCACTAAGCATGTTTTGAAGACTGGAATGACGAAGGCATTTTGTTCTGCTACCCAAACACTTTATCCTTCGTTACCCCTTTCGAGCCTTATTTATTTTCTTTCATACCCCTCGTTCGGAATTAGCAGCAACGAATAAAATACGCAAGCATGGCGGGTAAGAGAAAAGAAAGAAAAGAAAACAACAAAATGGAAAAAGAAGAATAAAAGAAAAAGAGAGAAAGAAAAAACGACAAAAAGAAAGGAGAAATGAGAAAAGAAAAGAGAAAAGAAAAGAAAATTGATAACAAAGAAAAAAAGGAATCAAATGAAAAAGAGGAATTGGGAACTACGTTTGACCTGATTCTTCAAAGAGGATACGTAGGCGCTTCACGGCTCGGTCATAGTTTTGAAAAATGAAAAAAAAAACAATTAAAATATCCCCAAGCAAGAAACTGGGGCAGATGTTGCGTTTGTTGTAAATAAATCTAATTCCGAAGGTTGTAACTAATAACCCAAATTAATGTATTTTTGAGCCTTTCATACCCTTTTTCTAGCCTATCCAAAACCCACATTACGGTCCAAAGAAAGACCTTCCGATCAGTCTTCAAAAGATGCCAAGTCAGACAAATAAGAGTCTTACCGGCGAACATAACATTCTGTTCCACAGCAGAAAGGACTCTGATCCCCAGCGGAAAGAGTCATACCGGCGACACTCCAAACCCCCATCTGGAGAGAGATATAAAACGAGAGAGTCTTATTGGTGAAAACCTTCACAGGCACCATAAGGCGATGAAAGCTGAGAGAAAAGCCAAAAATGAGAGAGACTTGATAGTGAAAACCCTTCGGGCACTGCAAGTCGAATAAGATTAAGATGGGGAATCACCAATTGAGGATCTTGAAAGATGATTGACGGCAGAGGATAGGCCACATACGCATGTCATGGCCATTAGAATCGGTATCTGCGTTTGATAGGTTTTTATTTATAGTTTCTTTTGTAAAAGAGTCATCGTTTCCTTTGTCTTTTATTTTGTTTCTGTTATCTTTCTCCTTTCATAAAAAATTTCCCCAATAGAGTCTGTCCGGTCAGAACAAGTATGAAATGACTTCAAAATATGCCATCAGCTTTCCAAGATGAGATCTGACTAGTATATCCGAATGGTATAGTCAGCAAGGAACAAGCGCGAGGTCAGTGTCAAAAAAGATATCCCCAGCAAAGGGAATTGACAAAAGGATTGACGAGCATCAAGAGGGATATCCTTGCCAAAACCAAGGTTATAAACCTCAAAGACAAGGCCCGTGAACAAAGCAAGGAGAGCAGTGAGCATGATTTGGCGAAATCCATACTAGACTAAAAGGTCGGGGAAATGCCAGTTTCCAAGCTATGCCACAAAAGAAGAGGGATATCCCCCAGCAGGAAGGGATTATCCCCAGCACATAATATCATCCCCAACAAGTTGTGCAACGCAAAGCAAGGAAGGAAAAAAGGGGAAAGCCATCCCAGTAGGAGTATCACAGCCAACCACCATGTTTTAAACTAACAAATTTTGTTTGATTTGAAACAGGTAAAGGAAATGGCATTGATGCAGAAACGCATGCCACAAGGGATATTATCAAACTGGGGCAGAAAATTTTCCTTTCATTTAGAAAATTTTCTGGAAGTCAGGTACCCTCAGCTGATAACATTTTACCCCCAACAGGTAAGTAAATCAAGGGAGGTAGTCTTCGAAGGAAGAAGCTATGCAAAAAGAAAAAAAGAAAAAAAAGAGAATAAAAAAAAAGAAGAATAAAAAAAGAATAATAATAAAAAATGGGGAAGGTAGAAAATGAAAATTCATCCCAATCCCCAGCAAGTATTCGAGGTAAGACATTTTCAAGTCTTAAAGATATTTTGGGTTCATCCGCCCTCAAATAGGATATGTTGGGTTCATCCTCCCTCAAATAGGATCTGTTGGGTTCATCCGCCCTCAAATAGGATCTGTCGGGTTCATCCGCCCTCAAATAGGATATGTCGGGTTCATCCGCCCTCAAATAGGATCTGTCGGGTTCATCCGCCCTCAAATAGGATCTGTCGGGTTCATCCGCCCTCAAATAGGATCTGTCGGGTTCATCCGCCCTCAAATAGGATATGTTGGGTTCATCCGCCCTCAAATAGGATATGTTGGGTTCATCCGCCCTCAAATAGGATCTGTTGGGTTCATCCGCCCTCAAATAGGATATGTCGGGTTCATCCGCCCTCAAATAGGATATGTCGGGTTCATCCGCCCTCAAATAGGATCTGTCGGGTTCATCCGCCCTCAAATAGGATCTGTCGGGTTAATCCGCCCTCAAATAGGATCTGTTGGGTTCATCCGCCCTCAAATAGGATATGTCGGGTTCATCCGCCCTCAAATAGGATCTGTCGGGTTCATCCGCCCTCAAATAGGATATGTCGGGTTAATCCGCCCTCAAATAGGATCTGTCGCTTTAATCCGCCCTCAAATAGGATATGACGGGTTCATCCGCCCTCAAATAGGATATGTCGGGTTAATCCGCCCTCAAATAGGATATGTCGGGTTAATCCGCCCTCAAATAGGATCTGTCGGGTTCATCCGCCCTCAAATAGGATATGTCGGGTTCATCCGCCCTCAAATAGGATATGTTGGGTGCATCCGCCCTCAAATAGGATATGTTGGGTTCATCCGCCCTCAAATAGGATCTGTCGGGTTCATCCGCCCTCAAATAGGATCTGTCGGGTTAATCCGCCCTCAAATAGGATCTGTTGGGTTCATCCGCCCTCAAATAGGATATGTCGGGTTCATCCGCCCTCAAATAGGATCTGTTGGGTTCATCCGCCCTCAAATAGGATATGTCGGGTTAATCCGCCCTCAAATAGGATCTGTCGCTTTAATCCGCCCTCAAATAGGATCTGTCGGGTTCATCCGCCCTCAAATAGGATCTGTTGGGTTCATCCGCCCTCAAATAGGATATGTCGGGTTCATCCGCCCTCAAATAGGATATGTTGGGTTCATCCGCCCTCAAATAGGATATGTTGGTTTCAGTCTTTACTTTTAAGTGTTGAAGTTGGGAGCCCGCCCAGATAACAGAGGCATACATTCAGTCTTTTTATTTCAAGTGTTGAAATTGGGAGCCCGCCCAGATAACAGAGGCATACATTTCCTTCCTAAGTTGATTTCACCAATAGGAGACGCACTTCCTAGAGGCATACATTCCACGTCTTTACCCATAGGAGATTCATTTCCTCCTAAGTTTTAGTTTTACCCATAGGAGATGCATTTCCTCCTAGGTTTGTTTAGTTTCACCCATAGGAGACGCATTTCCTCCTAGGTTTGTTTCAAGTTTCACCCATAGGAGATGCATTTCCTCCTAAGTTCAGTTTTACCATAGGAGACACACTTCCTAAGTTCAGTTCTACCAATAGGAGACGCACTTCCTAAGTTCAGTTCTACCAATAGGAGATGCACTTCCTAAAGTTTATATGTTTCACCATAAGAGACACACTTCCTAAGTTTCAGTTTCACCAATAGGAGACGCACTTCCTAAGATATGTTTCACCATAGGAGACGCACTTCCTAAAGTTCAGTTTCACCATAGGAGACGCACTTCCTAAGTCAGTTTCACCATAGGAGACGCACTTCCTAAAGTTCAGTTTCACCATAGGAGACGCACTTCCTAAAGCAGGTTTCACCAATAGGAGGTGCACTTCCTAAGTGAGTTTCACCATAGGAGACGCACTTCCTAAGTTCATTTCACCCATAGGAGACGCACTTCCTAAGTTCAGTTCTACCAATAGGAGACGCACTTCCTAAGTTTATTGTACCCATAGGAGACGCACTTCCTAAGTTTATTGTACCCACAGGAAACGCACTTCCTCAAAGTTAAGTTTTACCCATAGGAGATGCATTTCCTCCTAAGTTGTTTTTGAAGAAAAATAAAAAATGACCTAGTCTGATGAACCTTCTCCTAGGATCAAAATCTTAGTCTGATGAATTTTTCTCCTAAGGTAGAGACCTAGTCTGACGAACCTTCTCCTAGGATCAAAATCTTAGTCTGACGAATCTTTCTCCTAAGATAACAAAAAGAAAAGACCTAGTCTGATGAACCTTCTCCTAGGATCAAAATCTTAGTCTGATGAATTTTTCTCCTAAGATAACAAAAAGAAAAGACCTAGTCTGATGAACCTTCTCCTAGGATCAAAATCTTAGTCTGATGAATCTTTCTCCTAAGATAACCAAAAAAACAAAATGACCTAGTCTGATGAACCTTCTCCTAGGATCAAAATCTTAGTCCGATGAATTTTTCTCCTGAGATAGAGACCTAGTCTGACGAACCTTCTCCTAGGATCAAAATCTTAGTCTGATGAATCTTTCTCCTAAGATAACCAAAAAACAAAAATGACCTAGTCTGATGAACCTTCTCCTAGGATCAAAATCTTAGTCTGATGAATCTTTCTCCTAAGATAACCAAAAAAACAAAATGACCTAGTCTGATGAACCTTCTCCTAGGATCAAAATCTTAGTCCGATGAATTTTTCTCCTGAGATAGAGACCTAGTCTGACGAACCTTCTCCTAGGATCAAAATCTTAGTCCGATGAATTTTTCTCCTAAGATGCTAAAAAAAAAACATTTTGAAAAAAAAAGAGTCATTTTCCTAAAGCCAGGCGCCCACCTGTCTAACGAGAGGAATACATTTCAGTCCTTACATTTCAAGCATTGAAGTTAGGCGCCCACCTGCATAACAAGGGAATACATCCTAATCTAGTGTTTAGTTCACTCTCAGCACTGCACCAGTAGTATCAGTGGGCTACTATTTTGCTAACGACTCACAAACCTTCCCAGTGCAAACTGGGTTCGGAAATTTTGTTTGTTTTGTTTGTTTTGATTGTCAGGGGCCTGCCTGTAGAGCAGAAGATTGTTATATGTCAAAGATTGAAGAAGTTAGGGGTCCGCCTGTAGAACAGCGGGATCGTTCAAAGTCAAGCCGTAGCCTATTGGAAGGCAGAAGGCTACAACAAAAATCCCCAGCACTCAATCCAAGATAGAAGCAACAAGAAGCTCGCCCCAAGAATGCGAGTCAACAGTCTGAGAGGGTCAACAAAAGCTAGTCACAAAAAAAAATGAATGAATCCAAAGCACGGAAGTGGAGAACAGATGTGATCTTCTCAAGAACTAGCGCCTACAACTAGCAAGTATCAAGGTTCAAATCCAAAGTCTGTATGAAGCACCATTCAAGACTCAAGACCAAGTTTCAGAAGACTTAAGAGATAGGAATCCTTGTAACTAGTAGCTGATAGGCTTAGTTAGTCTTTTTCAGTTTTCATTTTTGTTGTAACGACAGGACCGCGGATCGGAACCTCAACGGAACGGCACCTCGATCGGCTCTCCACCTCGGTACAACTCTGCCATCTCTCTCTCATTCCCGAACTACACGTGGCCTGATTCCTGTATAACCAAGGATATGTAGGCAGCTCAGATACCAGGGCTCGGTCACATTCCCTCCCTTTCCTTAAGTGTAGTCCGTCCAAGCAATGGTCGGGTCAAAAACACGTCTAGTCGTTCTTTGTCGGAAAACTCTTCGTGTTTCCAGTCAAAGAGGGGCAGCTGTAAGCACGTGATTTTTGACCCTCCCCGAGAATTTTCACATTTTTAGCGTGAATATGTGAAATTGGGTCTAGTATAGCTATTTTGACTATTTTTACTTTATTTTTCTCGCAAAAGAAAAATTACAAAAAATATATATATAAATTTTAGTTTATGTATTTCTCATAAACTTGAAAAATACAAAAAAAAATTGTACTTTATTTTTGTACTTTATATAATTTCGAAAATTACAAAAAATATAGTTCTATTAATGTTTTATAGTCATTTTAACTTTGAAAAATACAAAAAAATATTACCTCATATTTTATCTTAAAAACGAAAATTACAAAAATAGTTTTATTAATATTTTGTAGCTATTTTAAATCTTGAAAAATATTTAAAAAGATATAGTTTTGTTTTAGTCTTATTTTTGGTAGTTATTTTGCTTATATAGGACTAGTTAAGCAACGTGTTCCTATTTCTCGGCTCCGGGCAAAAGAATAATATTCGGGTTCAAACTACCCGGTTTTAGGCCTAATTTCGGACCTAGCCCATAATAAACCGTGTCCAGGACACATGGGGAACCCCACCACGCGTGGGGGACATAAGTCTCGAACCCCACCACGCGTGGGGCCCATTTTTTTGACAAGCCCATGCTAAATACACGGAAAACACAAAGAAAAGGAGGACTTTTTTTGAAAATTTTTGAAGAAAGATCACTGTGGATCGTCTTCTTCCTCCTTTGAAAACCAGTGGCTTCCTCCACCATCCAAACGCACCACCTTCTCAAACACCACCTTCAACGACAACAACCCATCCAAACGACCACCCGTCCCCTCCAAAACTCCAACGCCATAACCATCGTTCCACCACCATCAACATCCCAAAACCACCATTAACGACCCCTACTGTCGCAGCGAGGACGAGCACCAACAAACCATCACCTTCCTCCTCCCAAACTCCATTCCCCACTTCCCCCTCGTCGGAACTACCATCAGCGACCACCCCGTCTCCTCCCAAGCTCCGTCGCTCACCTCCACTGTCCGAACGCCACCCCACGTTAAAAGGAGCAGGTGACAGAAACCAGTCCACAAAAACCTCCGACCACCCTAAACCATCGTCAAACAACCATCACCTCGTCGTCACTACCCAGCAGTCGAACCCTCTCCTCCTCACGTCCAGCAAAACCACCAGCCCATCGCCTTCTTCCTCACCACAAAACCCTAGCAAAAACCTAGGAGCCCTCCCCGTCAACTACTGCCCGCAACCCCACCGTCCAAACGCGACAACCAACCAGCCATGTTATCGTTGTTCTTTCACTGTCGTCGTGCAGTCCGTTGAGGTCGTCTTTGTTCGTCGAGTTCCGGTACGTCGAGTTTGTTCCGAGGTTTCGTCGTTGTTCCGCGTCGAGTGAGGTCCGGTTCGAGTTCCGTAGGAAGCGTATTTGTCATCATGAGTTTGCCGAGGTGCAAAGGTCAGTAAACCTCGATGTATTAGATAAATAAATTTTACGTTGAATGTTCGAGATGCAATATAAAAATTGGTATGGAAATTTTCTGCCTATGTTTCATTGTCTGCATTTTGGTTCATTTTCATGTTATGTTATTCTTGTTTATTTGATGTCATTTAATTAAGTTGGGTTAATTGTTCTACGACGCAAGTTTGATGTTAATTTGTTCGTGGCCCTTTGCTTAGTTCATTCGGATAAAATTGGCATTAGTATTTGTTGTTACTACTCCCGAAACACTCGTTCGCTAAACTCATTTTATTAATTTTTTGACAAGTTATGAGATTTTAGTTGTAAAGAAGTCGTAAGGTTAGTATTGTTAAAGGCGTAGAAATGGCATCCTTTAAAAATAAATAAATAATAATAATAAAAAAAAAATAAAAAATAAATAAATAATAATAATAAAAAATAAAATGAGACGAGCCTCGCCAAATAAAAGGGACAAATTGCGGGGCCCTCAAAATGCATATATTAAATACTTAGATTTCGAGACGGGCCGTCTAGCAAATTTCACGGCCCTACCCCAAAAATAATAATGCGCTAGTTGCTCTAGGCACGCCTTTAATAATTTAATTTTCCTAAACTCGGGTGCACATTTATGTGACCCAAATCTAAATCTCAACGGACTCGAAATGTGTCTCTAATCACGGGTATATTGATTATGGCGTGGCCCGAGATGCATTTCCATGACGTTGCAAATCCCTTAAAAAATAAGAAGGAGACGAGCCTCGCCGAATAAAAACACAAATTGCGGGGCCCTCAGTAAATACTTGTTTAAAATTACTTAGAATTCGGGAGGGTCGTTTAGCGAATTTCATGGCCTCCGCAAAATAATAACGCGATAGTCTCTTTAGGCGCGCGTTTAATAATCTACTTTCTTAAACTCGGGTGTGTATTTCATGCGACCCAAATCCAAATCCTAAAACATCAAATAAAATATGTTTCGGATTGTGGGTGCATTTCATGTGACACAGTCCAAAGATATGTTTTAAGCGATGTTCACATTCCTAAAAAAAAATAATGATAATAAAGCGGTAAAAGATAAATTTGCACATAAGTTCATATTGTATTAAAAATCAGATAAATAAGCCAAATATAACAGTTGAGCGACCGTGCTAGAACCACGGAACTCGGGAATGCCTAACACCTTCTCCCGGGTTAACAGAATTCCTTATCCGGATTTCTGGTATGCAGACTATAATATAAAGTCATTCTTTTCCTCGATTCAGGATTAAAATTGGTGACTTGGGACACCCAAAATCTCTCAAGTGGCGACTCTGAAATAAATAAACCAATCCCGTCTCGATTGTCCTTTAATTGGAAAAAACTCCCCTGTGCCCCCTCGGGCGCGGAAAAAGGAGGTGCGACAATCTGTTGCCGGGCACTCAGTTCATTTCTATTCCTCTGTATCTTATGGCTCCTCCTGAGTTGAAGGAGTTGAAGGATCAGTTATAGGAATTGCTTGATAAGGGTTTTATTCGGCCCAGTGTATCACCTTGGGGTGCTCTTGTCTTGTTTGTGAAGAAAAAGGATGGTTCTATGCGTATGTGTATTGATTATCGCCAGTTGAACAAAGTTACAGTTAAGAACCGTTATCCTTTGCCTCATATTGATGATCTATTTGACCAGCTTCAGGGCGCACGGGTGTTTTCTAAGATTGACTTGCGCTCAGGTTACCATCAGTTGAAGATTCGGGAGCCAGATATCCTGAAGACTGCTTTCAGGACTCGGTATGGTCATTACGAGTTCGTTGTTATATCATTTGGGCTAGCTAATGCCCCGGCAGCCTTTATGCATTTGATGCACAGTGTGTTCCGGCCCTATCTTGACTCGTTCGTCAATGTCTTTATTGATGATATTCTGGTGTATTCCCGGAGTCGGGAAGATCATGAGCAGCACCTGAGGACTGTGCTTCAGACTCTGAGAGAGAAGAAGTTATATGAAAAGTTCTTGAAATGTGAGTTTTGGTTGGATTCAGTGGCGTTCTTAGTTCACGTAGTATCGAGTGAGGGTATTCAAGTGGATTTGAAGAAGATAGAGGCCGTGTAGAGTTGGCCCAGACCATCCTGAACTACAGAGATTCGTAGTTTCCTTGGCTTGGCAGGTTACTGCTGTCATTTTGTGGAGGGGTTTTCATTGATTATAGCCCCTATGACTAGGTTGACCCAGAAGGGTGCTCCGTTTCAGTGGACGCAGGAGTGTGAGGCGAGCTTTCAGAAGCTCAAGACAACTTTGCCTACAGCCCCAGTTTTGATATTGCCTACAAGTTCGGGGTCTTATACAATCTATTGTGATGCCTCGAGGATTGGCCTCAGAGCAGTGTTGATGTAGGACGGTAGGGTGATTGCCTACGCATCCAGACAATTGAAGATACATGAGAAGAACTACCCTATTCACAACCTTGAGTTAGCTGCCATTGTTCATGCCCTGAAGATTTGGCTCCATTATTTATACGGGGTTCCCTGTGAGATTTATACTGACCATCGGAGCTTACAACACCTGTTCAAGCAAAAGGATCTAAATTTGCGCTAGAGGATGTGGTTAGAGTTGCTGAAGGACTATGACACTACTATTTTGTATCACCCAGGCAAGGCCAATGTGGTGGCCGATGCTTTGAGTCGCCAGGCAGAGAGTTTGGGGAGTTTGGCTTATTTACCAGCATCGGAGAGGCCTATGGCGATGGATATTCAGGCCTTAGCCATCCAGTTTGTGAGATTGGATCTTTTAGTGCCCAGTCGGGTTCTACCTTGCATGGTTTCTCGATCTTCCTTATTTGATCGTATCAGGGAGCGGCAATATGATGACCCTCATTTGCTTGTCCTCAAGGACAAGGTTCAGTATATTGATGCCAGAGATGTGACTATTGGTGATGATGGGGTATTGAGGATGCAGGGTCAGATTTGTGTACCCAATGTTGATGGGCTTCAAGAGTTGATTCTAGAGGAGGCCCATTGCTTGCGGTATTCCATTCATCTGGGTGCTGCGAAGATGTATTAGGATTTGAGGAAGCACTACTGGTGGATGCGGATGAAGAATGATATAGTTGGATTTGTAGCTCGGTGCCTCAACTGTCAGCAGGTGAAGTATGAGCACCAGAGACCGGGTGGGTTGCTTCAGCAGATAGAGATTCCGGAGTGAAAGTGGGAGCGGATCACCATGGACTTTTTTAGTTGGGCTCCCACAGACTTTGAGAATGTTCGATGCTATTTGGGTGATTGTGGATCGGCTGACCAAGTTCGCGCACTTCATTCTTGTGTGTACTACCTATTCTTCAGGAGCGGTTGGCGGAGATTTATATCCGGGAGATTGTTTGTCTACATGGTATCCCAGTGTCTATCATCTCAGATAGATGTACTCAGTTCACATCACGGTTCTGGAAGGTCGTTCAGCATGAGTTGGGTACTAGGGTGAAGTTGAGTACAACATTTCACTCTCAGACGGACGGACAGTCCGAGTGCACTATTCAGATTCTTGAGGATATGCTCTGTGCGTGTGTGATTGAGTTTGGAGGGTCTTAGGATCATTTCTTGCCATTGACGGAGTTTGCTTTCTATTAGGCCAGCACTCAGATGGCACCGTATGAGGCTTTATATGGGATACGGTGTAGATCCCCGGTGGGTTAGTTTGAGTCGGGTGAGGCTAGATTATGTGGCACAGACCTGGTTCAGGATGCTTTGGAGAAGGTTAAGGTGATTCAGGATAGACTCCGTACAGTCTAGTCTAGATAGAAGAGTTACGCAGACCAGAAGGTTCGTGATGTTTTCTATATGGTTGGAGAGCGGGTTCTGCTTCGGGTTTCGCCTATGAAGGGCGTTATGAGATTTGGGAAGAAAGGGAAGTTGAGTCCGAGGTTTATTGGCCCTTTTGCGATATTGAGGCGTGTTGGGGAGGTTGCTTATAATCTTGTTTTACCTCCCAGCTTGGCAGGAGTTCATCTGGTATTTCATGTTTTGATGCTCCGGAGGTATCACGATGATCCGTCGCGCGTGTTGGATTTCAGTTCAGTCCAGTTGGACAAGGATCTATCCTATGTTGAGGAGCCAGTGGCAATATTGGACAGGCAGGTAAGAAAGATGAGGTCAAAGAACTTTGCATCAGTAAAGGTTCAGTGGCGGGGTCAGCCGGTCGAGGAGGTGACCTGGGAGACCGTGAAGGATACGCATAGCCGTTACACTCATCTTTTCACTACTTTAGGTATGTCTCTATGCTCGTTCGAGGACGAATGAATATTTAAGTGTAGGAGGATGTGACGACCCAGTCGGTCGTCCTAAGAATGAACGCTCTGATCCCCTATTAACTGCTTTCCCCAAGTTTATTTCTGCTAATTTCATTTGATGAGATGTTCGGTTTTGAGTTTCGGAGAATTTTGGGACACTTAATCCCTAAATGAGAGCTTAAGTGTTGGAGAGTTGACCTTAGTTGGAACAGTGTGAAGACGGTCTCGGAATAGAAATCCGATGGTTCCGTTAGCTCCGTTGGGTGATTTCAGGCTTAGGGGCATGTTCAGATTGTGTTTTGGAGGTCCATAGCTAATTTAGGCTTGAAATGCCGAAAAGTCGAATTTGGAAGTTTCCGGTTCAATAGTGAGATTTTGATATGAAGGTTGGAATAAAATTTCGGAAGTTGGAGTAGCTCCATAGTGTTGAATGTGATGTGTGTGTAAAATTTCAGGTCATTCAGACGAGGTTTGATAGACTTTTTGATCGAAAGCGTATTTTTAGAGGTTTTGGAATTCTTATGCTTGAATCCGATGAAAAATAGGTGTTTTGATGTTGTTTTGAGCGTTCCGAAGTTTGGAACAAGTTTGAATGGTGTTTTAGGATTGGTTGGCATGTTTGGTTGAGGTCACGGGGGCCTCGGGGTGATTTCGGATGGTTAACGAAAAGAGTTTTGGAGTTTGAAGTTTGAAGTTAGCAACTTCAGTTTTTATCTGTCATAACCACACCTGCAGTTTGGGTCCCGCAGGTGTGGCACCGTAGAAGCGGCTTACAGGTCGTAGAAGCGGAAATGAGGAAGGGGGCCTGGAACCGCAGAAGTGGCATAAGGAACCGCATCTGCGTGACCGCATATACGGAATTTGAGGTTGCAGGTGCGAGATTGGGTTTTTAAGTGAGAACCACAGAAGCGATTCCCCAACCGCAGATGCGATTATTTGACCGCAGATGTGGAAACAGCTAGGCAGAAATATGAAATTTCGAGGGTTTAGATTCAAAAGTTGGAAATTCTATTTGGAGCTCGGGCGAGGGCGATTTTGAGAGGAAATTGAAGAGGAGATCATTGGGTAACGATTCTTTAAACCTTACTAGTTATATTCCATCAATCTATAGTTAGTTTCATCATCTAAATTCGGATTGGAGATGAAAATTGGGGAAAAGTTGGAGGAAAGTTCTTGGACCTAGATTTCGACTTTGGTTGGGAATTTGACCTTAGATTTGGATATTTTTGGTATGCATAAACTCGTGAGAGTATGAGAATTCTGAAAATATAAGTTTTACCCGATTCCGAGACGTGGGCCCGAGGGGCATTTTGTTCATTTTACCTAATTTTGTGTATTAGCTTAGAATTTCTTTGTAGAATCAGTTACTTGAAGTGTTATTTGCATTATGCAATTGAATTAAATATATTTGGGCCATTTGGAGTCGAGTACTCATGGAAAGAGCGTGGTTTCAGATTGATTTTTGAGCCGGTTCGAGGTAAGGGGCTTGTCTAACCTTATGTGGGGGACCTTCCCCTTAGGATTGGTATATTTGGTAATTGAAATGCCTTGTACCTGAGGTGACGAGTGCTTACTTGTGCTAATTGTTGGAAATCCGGTTTTCTTTAAATAATTACTAGTATGTTTCCTTTCCTGTTTCTATTACTTGCACTATTAAGCCTGTTGTTATCTTAGGAAAGCATGTCTAAGTGACTTAATTGCTTTATTTGCTCAACCTGCCTTACCTGAATTTTGTGCAGCATGCTAGGCTAGAATCACTTGTTGCCTTAATATGAAATTTTGCCATTTCTATATATTTTCCTGTTGTTGTTGTGTACTTATTTTGGGACTATGGATGTGGGATTCCGGTAGATCCCCCTGCACAGTTATATGGAACTACGGGAATGCACCCGGTAAATTCCCCCAGTACTGGGTATTTACATTTGGGACTATGGAACGAGATTCTGGTAGATCCTCGCGCACTATGAGTTGGACTACAGGAGGGGATCCCAGGAGATCCGCTGGATATGTACATATGGGACTACACGACGGTATCATGGGAGATCCTCGATTGTTATTATTGGTGCGGAGCTGTACTTCCTTTCCGTGTTTACCTTGATTCTGTATAGTTGTTGTTGTCCAGTACATCCTGTGTTATTTTAATGTTGTACTTATTTATACTGTTCCGTTTTATACTGTTGATCCTTATATTTTATTTAACCTTAGTAGGTCCCTGACCTTCCTCGTCACTACCCAACCGAGGTTAGGCTTGGCACTTACTGAGTACTGCTGTGGTGTATTCATGCCCCTTCTACGCATGTTTTTCATGTGCAGATCTAGGTACTGTGACTCAGTCCTATCACCCGTGAGGTGAGGCGACTGCTCTAGAGACTTCGAGGTACATCTGACGTGTCCGCAAACCGAGGCGTTCCTTTCTATTCTAGCTTTTAAGATTTGCCCTTCTGTATTTCTTTCCCTTGTTAGATATTATGGAGTTAGACATTATAGATATCCAAAGGCTTATGGTTCCATGAGTTTCCGGGTTTTGGGATAGTGTACTTGATTCTGAGAATGTTGTGCTGTATATGCCGAGCGACACTATTAAACACTATTTTTTATCACTCTTCATTCTGTTTTAATTTGTTTTTATTCCGCATTTTGGTTACCTTCCGTAATTTAGGCTTACCTAGTCGTAGAGGACTAGGTGCAGTCATGATGGTTCACGGAGGGTGAACCGGGGTCGTGACATTTGTTATCAGGCATGCTACCTTGGTTTTTTATATTCCTACACATAATATCATGCTCAAATTAGAAGCGTAGAAGATAAAATTAAGAACAAGATATCGAAGGGGAGAAGAAAGTAGAAGCAGCTTTGATAGAAAGAAGTTAGAGAGAGAAAAGATGAATCTTCATTATTGAAAAGTTAGTTTGATATGGTGTATACATCTAAATATATATTAGTGAGCTAAGATTATGCTAAGTCAGATTAACTACGTAACTAACTTAATACCTAATAATTAACAGAATAACTTAGGGTAAAATGACTAAAGTACCCTCATTGATTAAGTGACATTTTCCTCAACATTCCCCCGCAAGCTAGGAGGCATAAAGACATTTAACATTCTTAGCTTGGAGCTCAAATACTGATGTTGTACTCTATTCAATCATTTTCTAAACATATCTGCAGGCTGCACTTTTATAGGAATGTACTCAGTTTGGCCTGATCTTTTCTCTTATAAAATGGCAGTCAATCTCTATATGTTTTGTTCTTTCATGGTTGTAACAACCCGACCAGTCGTTTTGAGCTTTTGCACTTGGCTCGCCAGTTCTTGGATATGAATTGCCCCGTGTGATGTATTATCACTCATGTAAATCGTTGGTTTTGATTTTCAGGGTAATCGACATGAAATTTGGAAGAACAGTTCTCAGTTTGAAGCTTGTAGTTCGAAAGGTTTGACCAAGATTTGACTTGTTTGTAGATGATCTTAAATCAGAATTTTTATGATTTGGTTAGCTCAGTTAGGTGATTTATTACTTGGGAGCGTGATCAGAATGCATTTTGGAAGTCCGTGGAAGATTTAGGCTTGAATTGGCGAAATTGAGATTTCGGTGTTTTCCGGTTGATAGGTAAGATTTTGATATAGAGGTCAGAATGGAATTGCGGAAGTTGCAATAGTTCCTTTGTGTCATTTGGGATTGGTGTGCAAAATTTCAGGTCATTCGGACTTGGTTTGATTGGGTTTTTAATCAAAAGCGAAATTCGGAAGATTTTAGAAAGTTCGGCTTGAATCCGATGTGTTTTGGGTGATTTGATGTTGTTTAAGGTGTTTTGGTGATTGGAATATGTTTGAATAAGGTTTTAGGATATGTTGGTGCCTTTGGTTGAGGTCCCGGGGGCCTCGGTTGAGTTTCGGGTGGTCAACCGGATCATTTTGAAGTTTGAAAAATTGTAGATTTTGAGTTACAGCAGTTGCAGACATTTTGGTCTTCACGTTCGCGAGAGGACCCTCACGTTCGCGAAGAGTCTACTGAGGGAGGTGGAGGTTTATCCTTCGCGTTCACGAGGGAGGCTCCGCGTTCGCGAGGTTCTGGGTTCGTCGTGCATCACGTTCGCGAGGGAGGCTCTGCGTTCGCGTAGGGGGAAGTGAGCAGCTGGGTTTGAGGATTTATTTGTTCTTTGCGTTCGCGGTAAGGGAGTCACGTTCGCGTTGGGTTAGGGAGCCAAGTCTTCGCGTTCGCGAAAGGTAGCACGCATTCGCGGTGAAGGAAATTTGGTCAAAGTAATTTTTTGCTTCGCGTTCGCGAAGAAGGATTTTTATGCCTGGGCAGAATGATTTAAAAGGGCTATTCATTTTGAGGCGAAGTACCTCCACTGTTGTGCGATTTTGAAGCTTGGGAGAGCTAATTGAAGAGGGAATTCAATAGGATTTCATGGAAGTAAGATTTTTGGTCCATAAACTTGTTTTTATGATGAATTCTATCATTGTAAGCTTGAAATCCATGGAAAATCTGTAGCAAAAATGGGTAATTAGGGCTTGAGATTAAGAGACCTTTGAGTAGGGATTTGAGGGGCCATTTGAGGTCCGATTTTGATGTTCTTGATATGTATAGACTCGTGTGAGGATGAGGATTCCATTGATGTTAATTTTATCGGATTCCGAGACATGGGACCCGGGGGGGAGGGGGTGGCGGGTTTGAGCAATTTCGGGATTTTGATGTAAAATTGGATATTTTCGAGAGGGCTTCGTTCCCTTTGCATATTTTAATGATTTTGTACTGATTGTGGCTAGATTTGAAGCATCCAGAGGTCGATTCATGTGGGCAAGGCATCACAGGCTAGAGTTTGGACCGGATCGAGGTGAGTAATGATTGTAAATGATGTTCTAAGGGTTTGAAACCCCGGATTACATATCGTAGTGCTAAATTGAGGTGAAGCACACGCTTGATGACGAGCATGGGGTCGTTCACTATTGGGGATTGTGACCTGGCCCATCCCGATTGATGATTTTACCATATATTTGACTGAAATCTATTTGCTATCATCATTATTTGGGCTGAATGCCATATTTGGGCTTCGTGCCAACTATTTGAACACTTTGGGGATTTTTGTTGATATTGCCTCAGTGCTTTGACTTTATACTTGAACTCAGTCATGTTATTTTTCACTGTTTTTCAAAACCCAGCCATGTTTAATCTGCTTTAACACTTGAAATGATATTTTAAATCATATTTTTGGTTGAAAATCATGTTTTACTGTTGCCCGAGTGGCTTATGTGATTTTTGACTGAGTAAGGCTGAGGGCCTGCATTGTGAGGATACTTTTAGGTTGGGCTGCACGCCGCAGCGGTGATACACTGCTTTAATTACGAGGCCGTGGGCCTGAGATATATATGCCACAAGATGGCTTTTTGATATTGATATGAGGCCGAGAGCTTGCCACGAGGTGGCTTGATATTGTGCTTGGGCCGTAAGGGGGCCCACCAAGAGTCTGCACACCCCCAGTAAGCGCGGGTACTCATTATGATGTGAGATATAGCCCGAGGGGTTGGTATTGTTATGAGATATAGCTCGAGGGGCTGGTATTGTTCTGAGATATTGCCCGAGGGGCGGATTGGTTGACATTGTGCCCGAGGGGCGAACCTTATGTGATTATCTTTCTCATTTTCTTGTCATGTACCTGTTTAATTGTGTATTTGTGCCTGAGGGGCGGATTTCTGTTCTTATTTGCACTTATTGTGTTGCATTCATTTGCGCAACTATTGAAAAAGTCATTTTCAAAGAAGTTTAAACTGAGCTAAGATATTTTAAGAGATTTTACAGCTTCATTGCTTTCTTACTGGTTTTTGAACCGCTTCTATACGACATGTTGATGCATTTTTCGTGATTTCTTACCATTTAGATTTAGTTATGATTATTACTCATTGAGTTGGAGTACTCACTTTACTCCCTGCATCTTTTGTGCAGATTAAGGTATTTCTAAACCCGATAGCGGGTATTGGCTGATCGGAGGTAGAGTCATCAGAGTTTAGCAGGGTAGCTGCCGACGTTCGTAGCAGTGTTTTTTTCCCACTTGATTTCATTAGTCTGTATTTTGTACATTTCAGACTTTTTAGTTGTATTTAGACCCTAGTAGATGCTTGTGACTTGTGACACCCCAGTATCAGGCTATGTTGGGTTGTACTTCCGCATTTTTATCGATATTATCTGCTACTTCATATTATTAAGCATGTCTTAGACTGTTTATTAATGTTTAATTGTTTGAAAATTGAATTGAGACTAGTTGGTTGGCCTTGTCTTCACGAGAGGCGCCATCACGATCGGGTCCGGGTTTTGGGTCGTGACAAGTTGGTATCAGAGCCTAGGTTACATAGGTCTCACGATTCATGAGCAGGTTTAGTAGAGTCTCGCGGATCGGTTCGGAGACGTTTGTATTTATCCTCGAGAGGCTGTAGAACCTTTAGGAATAACTTCACATTCTTCAATTCTTATCGTGTGTCCTTGATTTAGCTTGAAATGTAACTCCTTGAATTCCTTCCATGCGTTCGTATGCGCGCATGAGTGCTCAGTATCAGATGTGCATTGATGGCTTGCAATTCCTTGATCGAGGGGCGAGATATGATCTCTGTGAGTTGATGTTGTGCTAGTCCGGAGGACTTGAGGCCAGATTTTTGCCTATAGCTTGAGCACCGAGGTGTTGATTATGTGAGTAAGTGTTTTTTTTGAACTTATATGTTCGGCAGTGTCCCTATTAATGGAAGTGATGGCAGGATGGCTATGTGATAAGTATGTTAGTACTACGAGATGTACCCATATGATTTGGAAGCGACGAGAAGGGTCTGCTGGAGGATAGAAGAACTATCAGGTGCTTGATTTTCATCTCGATTGGAGGTATAGCCCCGAGTTATGGCCGTGTGAAGAATCTTTTCATGTTTCCCAGTTGTGAGTGAAGTAAATTTCATGTTGCGGTATGAGTTCAGAATCAGGAAGACTAAGTGACCGCGTACAGTTTATGACGGTGGGGAGGTATACAGAAATGTTAGTTGGAGGCAAAGCAGGTGGGTTATCTCCTGCGAAGTGTTCTGAGGTTGAGCGATCCTTATGTGTCTGTTGAAGATCTCATTTGCGAGCGAAAGATATGTGTTGTAATTTAAATTGGGTCGCTTAGAGAGTGGGTGTAACTGTTGCGAGAGTGAATGCGAGATTTGCAGAAAAGTTAAAATTCTAGATGATCTCTGTTTTCACAAGCTTGCAAAGGATTTTGATTTTAATCTCACTATGATATTATGGCATCAATAGAGTATAAGCGTTATGATTTATTGAGTGTGTGTTGATCTATGGCTTCGAGCCAAGTGGGGGAGTCTACTATTGATTAGTTGATTGCACAATTATATGCTATGTTGGTTCCAGTTTGAGGTGTCTAAGTGAATCAGTTATGGCCTACGGAGATTGAGACCGAGGATGGCTCGGTTAAAGGAAAATTCTTAACAAAGATTATAGGATGCTTCATAGGTGTGTGAGAATCACAGGATGTCTTGAGTCGTTGTTGGTAAAGGATGCTCGGTGCATAGAGCAGGAAGTTGCTTGGTTGTAATAAAATTATGTCACATTTTGCAATGTTAGAGTCCCAATGAGGCACGGGTTTTTCAGTTAGTTTGATCAGGCTAATTGAAGTTTGAGTAGAGTGGATGATTCTCGGGAATGGTTCTAATGGGTGCAAGATTTTACATGTAACAATTGGGTATCTTCAAGTTGTATATATGGCTAGAAACTGAGTTTTCATTGGAAGATGACAAGACTTGTGGTATTTTCTATATTAATTATGGGATTCTATATATCAGTGTCAAGAAGGCGAAGGTAATGGCTTTGGATTCGTAGGAAGTCTCTTCAGGGTATTGAACGTGGTGCTTTTGGAAACATTTAAGAGAGTACTCAATGGCTTATGAGCCTTGAACAATGTGGTTTTATGCTTGGGTCTCGTGTGGTAAGTCTGGGTTGAGGAATCGTGATGTTATAACAAGAAAGAGTATCAAATTGAAGGTAAATCAAAAGGGAGCTTGGATATGATAAGGATATGCTTAGTTCCTTGGGGGTGTTCGAGGTAATGAGTTTTTACAGGTATTTCGCGCAATGCTCTTGGGTTTTAGTGGCCTGTGTAGGTTGATTGAGTTAGGAAGATTTAATCCTAACGGACTTGTTTGTGCAAAGGGGAGGCGGAGAGTTCTTGTTGATTTCTACCGTGGCTAGAGATGTATATTTTCTACTGGCATGAGGGGCGTGGGATGTGTAGTGATTTTCTTCCAGATGAGTTCAATGGAAAGTATTGGTTGGTTGGGTACATAGTTGCTGGTGGCTCGGAAGAGATATGAAGCCCTCATGTTATCCTAGGATGGTATGGTATATGCGGTATGCTGTGGATGATTGAGATTGCGTGTGTAAGGCTACAGTTCAGTTCTAAAATGAAGGTCATAAAACTCTTAGGCAATGGGCAGTCTCAGACAATTAGAGAAATGAGCTTCAGATAATTAGAGAAAGGGTCTTCGGATGATTAAGGAAATGGTATTGCTAATTTGGGGTGATTTGACGAGGGTTTATATTTCAGAAAAAAGCAATGTGATTAAGTTGATGGTACTCCGATAGTATTGCAACACTTCTTTTGGTAGATTGACTGCTAATATTCGAGTTTGCTTGGTGGCACAGAAGAATTTTAGAGTATCTCTCGTGGAATAATTGGGTATTTGAGGGGTGGTATACCTTTGGACGGTGGAATTACGATCAGGTATGGTGATTTGTATGCCATATGGAGTTGGAGACTGGGAATTCTCATGTTGAGGCTATGTTTTTGTAATGGGTCGCGTGTATCAGCACTGTCTAGTGACTATCGGGGTTTGGAGACCCGAGCAGATATTTTGTTGCTTGATATGTTAGAATTTGGGTATGATATTGGGTTCAGATTGGTTGTCTCCGTGTTGTGCCATTCTGGACTGTTGCGCTAAGGCGGTGCTGTTGGCTATGCCAAAAATGCCATGGATTGAGTGGCGAGGTTCGACGGATTATGTCCTAGTGGAGTGGTTTTATATTTTGAAGACCCAACAGATGGCCGGGAAGGATTGTCATTCTTAGTGGCGGCTTTCGTGATAGATGTCAGTACAGAGGCTTCTACCATTGATTCAGTCCCGGTAGTGAGGGACTCGGATGTGTTTCTTGTGGTCGGGCATGTCGCTAGGAAAGGTTGTTGATTTCGATTTTGATTTGATGCCGGGCACCGTATCATATGGCCCAGTAGGGTTAAAGGAGTCGAAGGAGCAGCTTCAGGATTTCCTTGATAAGGAGTTCGTTGGCAGGCCAATGTGGATGCGTGTTCTAACTTGAGTCGGCTTGGTTGACTCCGAATTGTATGGTTGAGGGATGTGTTGATTCGATTGTTATTGAGCTTATTAGTAATCTGCGAATATCTATGAGTTACCTTTCTGTGTTGCGAGGTTTTAGGATTTGTGAGTTATAGGCACATATGGTGCAGTGTTACGTATTTGCTTTACCGTGGTTATGATGATTTACTTTGGTTCTAGACATCAATTGCGCGTGGTCATCAATTTCGAGCAGGGTGACCTGAGGTATTTCATGTGGAGCAGTGTTTGGATAGGATCGCGCGTTGCAACAAAGTTATGTGGAGGTATGACCCTTGCAGGTTGGATTCATGTGTTCTATTCCTATGATGTGAGATGGGTTCTTAGCCTTGTGTTGTGGTGGTACTTTTGTGAGCTTGAGGTACAACTCTTTCATTTGAGTAATTTTCATGAGTCAGTATGTTCGGATAGTTGCTTCTCGGTGCGCGTATTGTGCAAGTTGTGGCTTAGGCCTGTATTGATGTGTCATGTCAACAGAGTAGTGTGTTAGATTAGAGGAGATCGTTGGGATCAGTAATGAATACAAATGGATTCGATTTTAGCATGTTGGAAGGATAATATCGAGCTTCGGCTCAGATATTTGCTGTGGTATTTTCCAAAGGAGAAGTGGCTTCATGAATAGTTGATTTGGGAAATGGTTATGGCTTACCGCGTGTTTTAGTGATCATTGGTAGTATATGAAAGTGTTGGGATGAGACTTTGGTTGATAAGAGTTTTCTATCGGTATTCGGGTGTTGTGTACAGCTGCTGTGATTAGAAGTTATCGCTACAAGTGTTTGAGTTATGTGGTATATCATGTGATTGCACCTGAGATAACAGATATGGTTTGTTATAGCTTATTCGGACTTATTCACAGTATAAATGTGAGATTTTGATTGTATTGATGATTTTAAAAGTGGAAATGTGGTTCTATGGTTTATGGGCTAGATTAGGATGTGAAATTTTAGTTACAATGTGTTATCGGACCTATATGAGATAGGGTGACGTGGGATCACCCCCGGGGTATATGCATGGTAGGGTTATTCAGCGATTGGTTGGCTTTTGGAACAACTCTGGGAACGTTCGAGGACGAATGTATGTTTAAGTGGGGGAAGATGTAACGACCTGACCGGTTGTTTTGAGCTTTTGCACTTGGCTCGAAAGTTCTCGGGCATGAATTGCCCCGTATGATGTATTATGACTCATGTAAATCGTTGGTTTTTGGTTTTCAGGGTAATTGGCATGAAATTTGGAAGAACAGTTCTCAGTTTGAAGCTTGTAATTCGAAAGGTTTGACCAAGATTTGACTTGATTGTAGATGATATCGGATCAGAATTTTTATGATTTGGTTAGCTCTGTTAGGTGATTTGGGACTTAAGAGCGTGATCGGAATGCATTTTGGAAGTTTTGGAAGGTTTAGGCTTGAATTGGCGAAATTGAGATTTCGGTGTTTTCCGGTTGATAGGTGAGATTTTGATATAGAGGTCAGAATGAAATCCGGAAATTGCAGTAGTTCCATTGTGTCATTTGGGATATGTGTGCAAGATTTCAGGTCATTCGGACGTGGTTTGGTTTGGTTTTTGATCAAAAGCGAAATTCAGAAGATTTTAGAAAGTTTGGCTTGAATTCGATGTGTTTTGGGTGATTTGATGTTGTTTGAGGTGTTTTGGTGATTGGAACAAGTTTGAATAAGGTTTTAGGATATGTTGGTGCCTTTGGTTGAGGTCCCGGGGGCCTCGGGTGAGTTTCGGGTGGTCAACCGAATCATTTTGAAGTTTGAAAAATTGCAGATTTTGAGTTCCAACAGTTGCAGACATTTTGGTCTTCGTGTTCGCGAGAGGACCCTCACGTTCGCGAAGAGTCTGCTGAGGGAGGTGGAGGTTTAGCCTTCGAGTTTTCGAGGGAGGCTCCGCGTTCGCGAGGGGTTGGGTTCGTCGTGCATCGCGTTCGCTAGGGAGGCTCCGCGTTCGCATAGGGGAAGTGAGCAGTTGGGTTTGAGGATTTATTTGTTCTTCGCGTTCGCAGTAAGGGAGTCGCGTTCACATTGGGTTAGGGAGCCAAGTCTTCACATTCGCGAATGGTAGACGCGTTCGCGGTGAAGGAAATTTGGTCAAAGTAATTTTGTGCTTCGCGAACGCGAGGCTTTGACCGCTTTCGCGAAGAAGGATTTTTATGCTTGGGCAGAATGATTTAAAAGGGCTATTCATTTTGAGGCTAAGTACCTCCATTGTTGGGCGATTTTGAAGCAGGGAGAGCTAATTGAAGAGGGAATTCAAGAGGATTTCATTGAGGTAAGATTTTTGGTCCCTAAACTTGTTTCTATGATGAATTCTATCATTGTAAGCTTGAAATCCATGGAAAAATCAGTAGCAAAAATGGGTAATTAGGGCTTGAGATTAAGAGACCTTTGAGTGGGGATTTGAGGGGCCATTTGAGGTCTGATTTTGATGTTCTTGATATGTATAGACTCGCGTGAGGATGAGGATTCCATTGATGTTAATTTTATCGGATTCCGAGACGTTGGCCCGGGGGGCCAGGTTTGAGCAATTTTGGGATTTTGATGTAAAATTAGATATTTTCGAGTGGGTTTCATTCCCTTTGCATATTTTAATAATTATGTACTGATTGTGGCTAGATTTGGAGCATCCAGAGGTCGATTAGTACGGGCAAGGCATCACATGCTAGAGTCTGGACCGAATCGAGGTGAGTAATGATTGTAAATGATAATCTGAGGGTTTAAAACCCCGGATTACACATCGTAGTGTTATATTAAGGTGAGGCACACACTTGATGACGAGTGTGGGGTCGTGCACTATTAGGGATTGTGACCTGGTCCATCCCGATTGATGATTTTACTGTATATTTGACTGAAATCTATTTACTATCATCATTATTTGGGTTGAATGCCATATTTGGTCTTCGTGCCAACTATTTGAACCCTTCGGGGATTTTTGTTGATATTGCCTCACAGTTTTGACTTTATACTTGAACTAAGTTATGTTATTTTCCACTGTTTTTCAAAATTTAGCCATGTTTACTCTGCTTTAACACTTGAAATGCTATTGTAAATCATATTTTGGGTTGAACATCATGTTTTACTGTTGCCCGAGTGGCTTATGTGATTTTTGACTAAGTAAGGCCGAGGGCCTGTGTTGTGAGGATACTTTTGGGTCAGGCTGCACGCCGCAGCGGTGATACACTGATTTGATTACGAGGTCGAGGGCCTGAGATATGTACGCCACGAGGTGGCTTGTTGATATTGATATGAGGCCAAGAGCTTGCCACGAGGTGGCTTGATATTGCGCTTGGGCCGTAAGGGGTCCCTCCAGGAGTCTGCACACCCCCAGTGAGCGCGGGTACCCATTATGATGTGAGATATAGCCCGAGGGGCTGGTATTGTTTTGAGATATTGCCCGAGGGGCGGATTGGTTGATATTGTGCCCGAGGGGCGAACCTTATGTGATTATCTTTCTCATTTGCCTGTCATGTACCTGTTTAATTGTGTATTTGTGCCCGAGGGACAGATTTCTGTGCTTATCTGCACTAATTGTGTTGCATTCATTTGCGCAACTATTGAAAAAATCATTTTCAAAGAAGTTTAAACTTAGCTAAGATATTTTAAGAGATTTTACAGCTTCATTGTTTTCTTACTAGTTTTTGAACTGCTTCTATATGACATGTTGATGCACTCGTGATTTTTTACCATTCAGACTTTAGTTATGATTATTACTCACTAAGTTGGAGTACTCACTTTACTCCCTACACCTTGTGTGCAGGTTCAAGTATTTCTAAACCCGGTAGCGGGTATTAGCTGATCGGATGCAGAGTCATCGGAGTTTAGCAGGGTAGTTGCCGGCGTTCGCAACACTTCTTTTCTCCCACTTGATTTCATTAGTCTATATTTTGTACATTTCAGACTTTTCGGTTGTATTTAGACCCTAGTAGATGCTCGTGACTTATGACACCCCGGTATCGGGCTGTGTTCGTTTGTACTTCCATATTTTTTTTGATATTATCTGCTACTTCGTATTATTAAGCATGTCTTAGACTATTTATTAATGTTTAACTGTTTAAAAATTGAATTGGGACTAGTTGGATGGCCTTGTCTTCACGAGAGGCGCCATCACGATCGGGTCCAGGTTTAGGGTCGTGACAATGGTAGATTGGGTTGGCTGCTATTTGAATAGCAGCTTTGTTGTCGCAAAAAATAGTAACTGGATGATCAATTTTTACATCAAAATCCTTCACTAATCCCATTAGCCATGTTAACTCAGCCACAATAGATGTTAGTCTCCTCTATTCTGCTTCAGTAGAACTTTTGGATATTGTAGTTTGTTTCTTGGACTTCTATGAGACTAGTGAATCACCTACCTTGATTAGATACCCCGTGACTAACTTCCTGGCATGTGGACAAGCTGCCCAATTAGCATCACAAAAGGTTGTAACTGTTTCATTGTTGTTGCTAGACAATAAAATGCCTTGTCCTGGTTGACTCTTGATATATCTAACAATTCTTAATACAACCTCTATGTGGGATTTTTTTTGGCTGTTGTAGATATTGACTGAGTATCTGAACACTGAAAGATATATCAAGCCAAGTAACTAGTTAAGTATAATAGTTTACCTATGAGTCTTTGATAGCTACCTTGGTCTGCTAGTACCTCATCTTCTGCTAGATTAGTTTTGGAGAATTGTTCTTCAAATTGTCTAGTAGTGAGCTTTATGCTTGTGTCAATAGGTGTATTAATAGGTTTATATGCTGCTAATCCAAGTTCTGATATAAGTTCCAAGGAGAATTTTCTCTGATGCATCAGAATTCCTTGTTTTGATCTTGCAAATTCTATTCCAAGAAAATATTTTAGTTCCCCTATATCCTTCATTTTGAAGGTCTGCTATAGAGTTGCTTTAGTGTCTTGAACCGATTTTAGGTTGTCTCATACTAAGAGCATATCATATACATAAACTAACACTACAATAGCTTCACTGTTAGTTTTCTTTACAAATAGAGAATGGTCAAATGGACCCTGAATAAACTGGAACTTTAGTAAGGCTTATGTCAGCTTTGCATTCCATTGTCTTGGTGCTTCTTTAAGTCCATACAAGGATTTTTTGAGTTTGTATACTGGTTTATAATCCCCCTGACTCTTAAATCCTTGTGGAAGATCCATATAAATCTTATCATGGAGATTAGCTTGTAGGAATGCATTATAGACATCCATTTGGTGTAAATGCCATTTTCTGGAGGCTGCAATTGTAAGACAATCCTAACTGTCACCAATTTTACAACTGGAGAGAAATTCTCTTGATAATCTATCCCTTCCTTTTGATGGTAGCCTTTAGCTACAAGTCTATCCTTGAATATTTCTATTTCTCCTGTAGCTTTATACTTGATTTTGTAAATCTACTTACATCCTATAGGGATTTTTCCTTCTGGTAGAGAAACAACTTCCAAGGTATGGTTGCTTTCAAGAGCTTCAATTTCTGATTTCATTGCATCAACCCATCTAGGATCTCTAACTGCTTCTGCATATGAGTTAGGTTTTGTTGTTGAAGAGAATGTAGATATATGGGCTTGATATTTAGAGGAAATATTCTCATAAGACATGTAGTTGGAGATGGGATAGGTGATATCATGATGAACATTCAAGGAGACAAAATCCTTCATCCATATAGGAGAGTATTTTTCTCAATCAGATCTTCTAGTAGTAATTATCTGTTGAGCATGTTAAGTTCCAACTGAGACTATAGAAAAATCAAGTGAAGGTTGATTCTATTGTAGACTATCTTCTGTATGTGAGTCAATTGTTGTTGTAGTAGTTGGGATAGTATGTAATGTTACCGTGCTTTCTTGTATATCAGATTTTGAGGTATTTCAGTATATGTATAGGTCAGTGTGATGACCCAAAAAGGTCATCACTTGTTTTAAATTAAATTCTGTGTTCTAAGGCCTTGAAAACCTCACTTATCAGTCACCTCGATTTGCATGCGCAGTCCGGGCGCGTAGCCGGAAAGCTTAAATATGAAACTTTGTGAAAAATGCTATGTTTTGATGTTAAAATGAATAAATTTGACTTTGGTTAACATTTTGGGTAAACGGACCCGAATCCATAATTCGACGGTCCCGGAGGGTCCGTAGAAAAATATGGGACTTGAGCGTATGCCTGGAATCGAATTCCGAGGTCCCAAGCCCGAGAAATGAATTTTTAAGTGAAATTGTTTAAGGAAATTTGAAATGAAAACTGATTATAAAGCAATGGTATCGGGACCGTATTTTGGTTCCGACGCCCGGTACAAGTCTTATATATGACATGAGTCATTCTTGTAGAATTTGGTTAAAAACTGACGTTGTTTGACGCGATCCGGATCTTAATTGAGAAATTTGATGTTTAAAAGAGTTTTGAGAAATTTCATTGATCTCAAGGTATAATTCGATGCTCGTGATGTTATTTTGGTAATTTGATTACACGAATATGTTTGTAGGATATTTTTGAGGTTGTGTGTATACTTGGGTTGGAGTTTCGAGGGCTCGGGTGAGTTTCGAGTAGGTTCCGGGATGCCTTAGCCTTAGAAAGTCAGATGTTGCAGGTTCAGGAAGTTGCAAGTCTCTGAACCCTCTAGTACGGTCCGCGAGAAATCGCGTGCGACCACGCAGGGGCCAGCGCAGCCACGGTCGCCTTTGTGCGGAGCGCGGTGGAGGCTGTGCGGCCGCAGTCGCCTTTGTGCGGTCCGCACAGGGTGCTGAACTGCAGGTCTTCAGGGAGGCCTGTGCGGCCGCAGTCCATTTGATGCGGTTCCCACAGGAGGTCTGAGAGGGGTATAAATAAATGGGAATTTCAGTCATTTTCACTTTTCAAAACCCCAAAAACATAAGTGGCGATTTTTCAAATAACCTCTCTTCTCCAAAACGTTGGTAAGTGATTTCTAACTCATTTTCTTCACTCCTTAACATCTTTTAACATGATTTCAACTTCAAATCAAAGATTTTCATGGGGGAAATTGGGTGTTTTGGGTAGAACCTAGGTTTTTCAAAAATTGGGGATTTGGACCTCAATTTGAGGTCTGATTTCAAAACCAATTATATATTTGGATTCGTGCGGGAATGGATAATCGGGTTTTGGTCCGAACCTCGGGTTTCGACCACATGGGCCCGGGGGTGATTTTGACTTTTTAGGTACAACTTTGGGAAAACTTATTTTCATGCATTGGGGTTGATTTATTTAGTAATTATTGATGTAATTAAGTAACTTGTAACTAGATTCGAGCGGATTGGTGGTGGAATCAAGGGGTAAAGCTATAATTGAGGCTTGAGTGGTGTTCAAAGCTTCGAGGTAAGTGTTCGCTCTTACCTTAGCTTGAGAGATTAGGAGTTGAATCCTATTTGCTACTTGCTTCTTGTTGGGTGCGACGTATAGGCATGGTGACGAGTATCTATACGTTGCTGTCAAGCCTGACCGTGAGTCTTAAATTTGATCGTTGTTGTGTTCTTAAATGGCACTACGGATGCTTTAATTATTGATCTTCTATATTGAGCAAAGATTGATTTTATCCTCATAGATCTTAGTTATGATTTACTATTGTCATTTATTAAGCTGAATAAAAAATGAGTTAGGATTCGGTTATACCTGATTCTCCCTTGTCGGAATGACTGTTTGGTATTGTTGTTCCCTTGCCGAGAAGTTACTATATTGCTTTTGTTCCTTTGTCGGGATTTCTTGAAACTTTGTGATGACATGAAATGGGAGCGGGTTGTACGCCTACCACAAGATATAATAAAACGGGAGCGGGTGATACGCCTACCACAAGATATAATGAAATGGAAGCGGGTGGTACGCCTACCACTAGATATAATGAAATAGGAGCGGGTGGTATGCCTACCACAAGATATAATAAAATGGGAGCGTGTGGTACGTCTACCACGAGATATAGTGAAATGGGAGCGGGTGGTACGCCTACCACGAGATATAATGAAATGGGAGCGGGTGGTACGCCTACCGCAAGATATAATAAAATGGGAGCGGGTGGTACACCTACCACGAGATATAGTGAAATGGGAGCGGGTTGTACTCCTACCACAAGATATAAGAAATGAGATTGGGTTGCACGCCTGCAACAAGATGAAACTGAAAGTGAAAGTTGCCTTATTTCTCTTTATTCGTGTTAGAAGTTAAATTGTAGTTTCCTTATTATTTTTTGATATTCTATTTTATCTGCTACCCCGAAGCATGTTCGCCTTCCCCAGCTTTGATTGCTTATTATCTGTTTACTTTTCTGCCATATATTATATAACTGCACACGCTTATTTGGAATCTGGTCCTAGCCTCGTCACTACCTCGCTGGGGTTAGGCCAGGCACTTACCAGCACATGAGGTCGATTGTGCTGATGCTACACTCTGCACTTATGTGCAGATACCAGAGCAACGTTTGAGCAGCAACATTAGCTCGGGAGCCAGCCTTCATTCCACCTAGACATCGAGGTAGCCTTGCAGGCATCCGCTGGCCCGGTTTACTCTATCCTAGTTTATACTCTGTTTATCTCATGTATTTGAGACAGACAGTATTATCTTTCTTTCAAACTTATGTATGTAGTATTTTTATTAGTCCGTGGATGTTGTGACACCAGGTTCTGGGTAGAGACATGTGTTGGTTTCTAGATATTTGGGTTTCATATTTATTTAAGACTTCTGCTAAATTTTATTTTCCGCTGTCGTTTAAATTCCTAATCATGGATAATTTAACTGGCTAAACATGTATAAAAATGAATGAGTTAGTGATTTCTAAGTTCATGGCTTGCCTAGCTTCTACGAATAGGCGCCATCACGACTCCCGAGGGTGGGAATTCCGGGTCGTGACAAGATGGCGAGAACACGCGCTTTCTCATCTACCACTCAACAGCCCGAGCCCCCAGCAGTAGCTCCCACAAGGGGAAAAGGGCAAGGCCGAGGCCGTGCCAGAGGTCGAGGTAGGGGCAGAGCTCAGCCCCGAGCAGCAGCACCAGTGGCGGAGCCTCAAGTTGATTTTGATGAGGAGGTTCCGGCCCCAGCAGCTCCGGTGGGCCCAGCTCATGTCCTAGAGGGGTTTATTGCTACCCTAGTTCTTCAGGACGCTCTAGTCCGATAAATGGGCCTCATGGAGAGCGTCACCTGAGCAGGCTTACTTCTTGTAGCACCAGCGTCTCTCAGGCCAAAGGAAGGGCCCAGACTCCTACTACTCGCACCCCGGAGCAGGTAGCTCCTCAGATTCAGACTCCAGCGGTTCAGCCAATTGAAGCAGTATAGCCGGGTGTGGTAGCTCAGACCGGTATGGAGCAGTTATGTCTGCCGATGCTTTGTGGAGGCTGGATAGGTTCACCAAGCTCTTCACATCTACTTTCAGCGGTGCATCTACTAAGGATCCCCAGGATTATCTAGACAGTTGACACGAGGTTCTCAGGAACATGGGTATTGTTGAGACCAATGGGGTCGATTTTGCTACATTTCATTTGTCTGGATCTGCCAAGACCTGGAGGAGAGATTTCTGTTTGGCTATACCAGCCGGATCGCCATTCTTGACTTGGGAGCAATTTACACAGTTATTTTTGGAGAAGTTTCTCCCTATTACTCAGAGAGAGGCGTATCAGAGGCAGTTTGAGCGCCTCCAGCAGGGTTCCATGACGGTTACCCAGTATGAAACCAGGTTCATCGACTTAGCTCGCCATGATCTTGTCATACTTCCTACCAAGAGATATAGAGGGTTAGGAGGTTTATTGATGGTCTTATTCAGTCAATTCGCCTTCAGATGGCTAGGGAGCTGGGAGTGAGATCACTTTTCAGGAGGCGGCCAATATGGCTCGTAGAGTTGTTACAACCCATATCTACACGCGTTAGTTCATGCCATATATTAGTAAACATAAATCCAAGAAGAAATTACCTTTGAGATGATAAGAAGTTAATCCTATTGGTCTTAAGTGATACAAGGGTGTATAAGGGTGATTAACAAGTATTAGAAGTTAAACGAATCAAGGATGTTGTAACTCGTATTTTCAGGTAAACCTAGAGGTTCTTAATACACTCAAGAGGTCATGTATTAAGGTATTTGAATCATATAATATCCGTATCATAAGTCTTGAAGTCAAACGAGTTATGAAACAAAAGTCGACAAACGTTGTCGCAACTTAGGTTCATAATTTTACTTAAACATTAGGTTAAATGTTTCTAAGCTTTTCTCCTAATTTACAAGGAATTACGGGGTGATCTACCCACCAAATTAAAGATCTATAAGTCTAGTTTCCAACTCATTAAACCGTTTGTCAATACGATCTCTGAGTATAGAGATATTAATATTTTCGCAAGCCTGCGCTGATTGGTAGATGACAAGTAGGTGCATCACCTACTTGCCAAAATGATAGGACAAAATTAAAAGCCCTAAGTCGGCCAAGAGAGGACTTTTAAGGGGTTATGAACTCAGTTATTTCATCCATTTTTCAGACCCTCAAAACCAAAGTTAACCCCTGCAACTCCTCCCCAAAAATCCCACACAAACCCTAATCGATTTTCCCTCTCTTTCAAGTTCTATTTGAAGGTAAAACCTAGAGTTTGAAGAACCAAGGGAAGGGCTGAGTTATCCAACAAATAAGGTAAGTTACTGCCATCTTTCATACATTGTAACATATCTTTTATCATGTTATCATAAGTAAATGAGCTAGAAAATCCGTTATGAGAGAACAAGAATTAAACATAAGGGAATACTCAACATATGAAGACCCAACATGATATACAAACTAATATATGTGACATACGGGCCTATAAGGCCGACATGACCATTAGTAAACTCGAAACATAGGCCGACAAGGCCATACAATTATCCATACACCTAACATCTGTCTACAAGCCTCTAAGAGTATATAAAATCATAAAGGTCGGGACAGGGCCCCGCCATACCAATCGATACATATCCAAAGCATACTGACCAAATAGGCAACTCCGAAGCAAGTGGAGTGCACCAACACCTTCGTTGAGCTGATAGCCTACTAGGAGGACTATCAACCTATCAATCGAGACCTGCGGGCATGAAATGCAGCGTCCCCAGGCAAAAGGGACGTCAGTACGAATAAAGTACTGAGTATGTTAGGCAGGAAAGCTTAAACAAGAATAGTAATGTAAAGAGAGATATAGAGGAGATACAACCTGTAACATCTGAGTGCCTCTGGGGGTTATTGATATGAAATGCATAATACATATAAATGCATAAACTTTTTAAAACATTCGCCTCTGTGGGCATCATCATCATCATATCGAACCCGGCCTCAAAAAGGACTCGGTAAAAGCATACCCGATCATCATAAGGTTCGGTAGAATCGTACCCGGCCATGTGGAGCTCGGTAAACCCAACTGATCAGTGGTTGCACAATAGGTGCCGTACCTGGCCGACTATAGAGCGGCTCGGTAGAGTAAAATAGATACTATATATAATGCATGCTAGACTCATGGAATCACCTTCTAAACCTTTTGGAGTAACTTAAGAGCACTATGGACATCCATACCCTCAATATGAACCTTAGTAGGATTCAAGGATCATACACACTTGCTTAGAATAATTTTATAAGGAAAGAACAACATGGACAACCTTAGTTGCTAAGAGTAGATCCGTTATGAAGTAGCGTATTCATTTCACTTTAGATCATGCCAAAAGAAAGAAGAAAGTGCCTTAACATACCTTAAACCTGCTGAGTCCCTAATCACTTCCAAGCAACTCTTCAAACAAGTCAACTCAATCTATCATAGTATAAGGAAATTCAAAATCAGTGTTGAGCAAAGGCTAAGTCTATAACTTAAGCTAGTAGCTCGTTTATGTAAATTTTGGCAGCATCTCCCTTGTAACAAGGGCCTCCTCCAATACCATATACAAACAAAAATGACCAGAGCAATCCATCAATACATAATTATCTATATCAAGACACCATATAACAACAACAAGTCACAACTACATTACGACGAGCGGCAAGCTCCGATTGGAATTCGTATACCTCTTATCAATCCTTATAGACTTCTTAATTCAACATAAAAGTATCATTAACATGATAATGAAGTCATTAATCAATGATTCCAGCCTTATACCATATATTTATAACAACGAAAATAATCCACAACTTCAACTATCCTCAATTAGCAACTTTATTCACTAGTTCATGTCTAGCCCATCCATTTAACTTAATGAACATCAAGATAACCTTAGGCACAAGTAAGAACACAATATAAATACCTCCTACAGCAACTTCAAGTCAAAATCCAAGTTATATTCAGTTTACAACAACCCTCAATAGCAATACAACACTATAGAAGTGACTTAAGCTAACCCAAGTATTATCTTGTAGTTTATCATCCTAACAACTTAACCAACATACAAGCAAGATTAAGCAGAATTAATAGGCTGTTATACTCACCTTAGACAGCAGCAACAACTTGGAATTTAATCCAAATACAACCCACAACAATCCTCAATGACAACACAACCTCAAAGAGGTGTTGTTCTTCACTAGAACTAAGTTTTGATGTTGAAATATGGTGCAATCACTTTGGAATCACTTCAAACCCTTGTGGTATATGTTTAGGAGGGTTAGGAGAAGTTTGGATAAGAACTTTAGTTGAAAAATGAGAAAAAATAGGCGTTCAAATCATTTATAAATTGAAGTAGGTCAACCACCGCCTAAGTGGTCCCATTGGAAGCTGCTTGTGCGGTATCGCGAAAACATGAATATCTCTCTACTCCAATGTCGTATTGACGAACGGTTTAATGAGTTAGAAACTAGACTCGTAGATATTCAATTTGGTAGGTAGAAAACCCCATGATTCCAATTATATTTGGATAAATGCTCAGATACATTTGACCTAAATTTCAGCAAATTTATGAATGTAACTTGTGATGACCTTTGCCAACTCTTGTTCCACAACTTGCTTGCCTTCAAAATGTAGAAAACGAATATCATACGACTAAAATAACTCATAGAATAACCTCCTTATCATGTTAAGAACCCTAGTCTCACCCCAAAGTACATGTTATAACATTCCAAACTTGTCGACTTTTGACGAAACTTATTTTCTTGAATTGGTTTAGCTTCTAAGATTTCGAACTCTTTTGGTACTCGTTATTCATGATCTTAAATATTTGTAACCTCCAAGGTAACATGATTAACTTAATTTATTTGCTTCCAAATATAATCTCATTTCCGAGCTTACATCAATGACTTACGACGTACTCTCACGTATGAAAACTTGGGGTGTAACATCATTCCCCCCTTTGGAACATTCGTCCTCGAATGTTGATTGATGTGCTTATCAGTTTCATAAACTATATCTCTTACGAATACTTTAATGCTCATCTTTCCATCTAATCCACTGTTTTGTGTATAAATCCAAACGCTTAGGCATTCCCCCCTTTTAGGCCTCTTTGTCACACCATGACATGTGGTTGGAATTCTTCCAACATCGTAACATTTGATACCTTTTGTCATGTAGTATGTACGACTGTGTCCTTGTATGAGCGCCTAGAGACTCGTATTCTCTTTTTCCTCCATCTTTTAGCCAATCTCTAAGCCTCACTTTATGAACATATACAGAATTTTGACAAGTTGTCCTTCTAGGCATCTATAGGTGTACTGATGTCTTTCGCTTGGTATTTTTTTATCGAACTTAAGACTATTTCTATCTCTTGTTTCATAGTCTTGTATATCTATCCTTATGGATTTACTACATCTAGGTAGGTTATACTATACCATAAAACTTACTTCGGTTTATTATTACCGAGGTTTGCTACCCAACTCCAGGTTACTCTCTCGCTGCTTATCCTATATGTATAAATCTAAGTCTTTTAGTGCTTCCTCATTATTATTCATCTAAGAATAACAAACAAATCTCATCTCGAACTTTGGAACTTGTACCCATCTATTGTTTATTCACCTTAATGTTGATCTATAATCTATCACTGATAACTTGCAACCTCTTACGTAATACACTGTCACTAGGGCTCACATTTTATCGGGGAACATATGAAGTGATTTTCCTGATCCACTTAGGGATAATACTATACTTCAATAATTGTATTTCATTGCATCCCAACACGATTCATCTTATGGGGGTATTCTAATCCCGTGCAATTAATGAAATCCCTTTCTCGTTAAATCATTACTCAATCAAAGGCCTAAGAATCATCCTCTTATCTATCACAATTACACCCTTATTCTACCGATAGGGCAGCATTCCATCTCTTCTAAATGCACTTAGTCTCAGACTCCTCTGTGTTCATTCAGGCTGTACCGAGCTTTTTATTACATATGGAAATCATTAGCTCCATTGTTTTGATGTGTTTAATCCCGAGAACATACATATTCTCGTCACCTTCTCACTCACCTTTTCATATCCTTACTCCTATCTACCTAAAACCTTGTTGCTCTACAATACTTTACCTTAGGACCTACACCGATCTATTTATACTACTCGCAACCTTCCTTTAACTTGCTAGTACCATAAATTTCCTTTCGTGCCTTCGCAGTTGTCCTTAAATGTAAGCAATTACTTTTGCTGGTCGTTCTATCACTTGTTGCATGAATACTTGGCTTGTCATTTTGCCCACAAATACTATAATTTCCTGTACCTCATATGATCTCAAACATCACCTTTGATGTCTTTTTTTTTACCATTCATTAGCCATGATAGGTGCCACTTTCTTATGGAGTGTATACAATATTGTAGTGAGACTGTTGTTACAGGATAATTTACTCTTTAGCTCACTATGCTTAGGTGGAAACCTTCTTCCTTATTTCCTCAGCTAGTCTTTCATTGTAGTACTTAGGGAGACCTTCTGGCTCTTGTAAAGTTGCGAGCTTGATATATCGTACACCCGAAGGTAATTTTCGTTATTCTTACTCGCCCATAATAATCCTTAGTTACATAAATTTATGCCTTTGTGCTCGTAGGGTTACTTCTAAGCTCAAATTTTTATTGTCTCCTTAGTGCCACTCTCTCTTATTTTTATAAACCTTAAAAATGGTACCTTTAACTGCCTCAACTCCTATCTGAAATTTTTTTCAAATGATTGTGATCTCGTATTTGCGAGACTGAATTCACTATGCTGCGATTCACTACATTTATCTTGCATGATCTATTGATTTATCTGTGACCTCTTGTCTAGCCATAACTGGGCTCTTCCTGAATCAACTACTAATTACTCGTTGGTCCATTCTCATATATATATATATATATATATATTCTGCATAATCCCTCTTGGGATATATCCTTTGTCTTAACTTATCTCTCGCGATATATCCTTTGTCTTAACTTATCTCTCGCAACTAGCTCCTGATGTATCAAGTGTCCATTCACACTTATTTATCAATAACATCCTGGCCAGAAACTTTTACTGCCTCTCCCCGGTGTCGTGCTTGTATAATGTTCTGGAGTCGTAACATATCTGCAGGAACTGAATAAATGCAACATCATCCCTTTCTCCTTTTTACCACATTCTACCTTTACCATTCCATAGTTAACTGAATCGCTTAACTCTGACTTAATACCATATCACACCATATTCCCCCCTTCAGGGGAGTACTAAGATTTAGTACTACGACGATCTACCTATAGTTGTTTTACCTTTTCATATTCGGCGTCTTTTCACATTATCAATGAACCTTAATCACCTTATGGTAACCTTCTGTAGCAGGGTTAACTAAATTTCTTACGCACGAAGGTGACACCTACGGTAACTGGCACACTTAGTCCCTTAAGATTAACTCGGCTCAGAGTGCTTACTTTAAGTAAGCGACTTCCTAAATAACCTTTAAAGGTTATTCGTATGTTGTCTATTCTATTATTGTTGGAACACGATCTTTGAAATTCTCACGATGTCGACCATTATCAAATCCTCCGGTCCCTAATTCATGTTCTGTTTTATCTTGTTCACCAGCCCATACTGATTTTTATTACTCTAGGGTCTAACCTTTCCTCCTGGTAATCACGTTGAAGTCACCAACTCATTTCTTGAAATAAGAATATGACTTTATGGCTTATACTCTTTTATTGCCTTAAGGCTTGTCACCTCTTGTATTTTCCTTCACTTGACTATAGACTCTGTCATCGTGTCATAATTTGATTTACTGTTATCACCCATATATCACATCTTACTCATGATGCTTCATTTATTTTCTTCTTATTCTCCGGATAATATTTTTTTTACTCGGGGCTAGAGTCATACTAAGGTAAATATTTGTCCCTTCTAGGATTCCACTGCCTATCTTCTGAAATTTTTGAATATTTCAGTATTCGTATCTGATTGTACTACTCTAGAGTTCACCATCTGGGTGTCTTAGAAGAAGATCTATTACCACATTTGCACCATCTTTCAGAAACGTTAGTTAATGATAACAACCTATCCACAATTTTTGGGTTACTGTAACTCCAACTGGATCCTGATATCCCATCTTTCTCTTAAATAATATCTGTTAACTCCCATAGAACATAACTGAGATGGGTGTGGCCAATTGTACTTACCTCTGTCATTGATGAAGGTACCAAAATGCTTATATTTCTCTGCCTGATTTGAAAATATTGATAATCTTCATTATTTGGGTGCCTCGTACCCCTCTTCACCTTACTTCTTTTACTTGTTAAAACTTGTATCTAGCTTCTAAATTCCTCATAGATTTTCACCATATTCGTGAATTGATATCCTTGCCTTAAGGCTCCTTATTAAGAAGAATACACATCTTAGTACACACATGATCTGTTGAAGACCTCATATTTACTCATCATAAGCATGATGTGAAATTGAGTTCCTCTGACTCAACTCTTCCACATCCACAACTGTCTCTTACCAACTGTCTTTGATGCAATCTCTTACCAACTGTCTTTGTGGATGTAGGTATCGTTGTATTACGACTAAAGTCGAATTTAGGAGTTTGAATTCTTACAACTGCGCTCTACTGCACGATCTAGAGTAAGAAGAAAGAGTGACAGACCTAAATGCCCTGTAGCATCCTGCTTATAAGTGTGGTGCACTACACACCCATAAACAAGACTCTACTAGACACGGCTTATAGACTCCCTAGGACAGAACTGCTCTGATACCACTTCTGTCACGACCCAAACCGAAGGGCTGCGACGGGCACCCGGTGCCTTACTCAACCTAGTACCAACGTAACATATCTTTCTTATCATGTTATCATGAGTAAATGAGCTAGAAAACCCGTCATGAGATAACAAGAATAAAACATAAGGGAATACTCAACATATGAAGACCCAACATGATATACAAACTAATATATGTGACATACGGGCCTATAAGACCGACATGACCATTAGTAAACTCGAAACATAGGCCGACAAGGCCATACAATTATCCATACACCTGACATCTGTCTACAAGCCTCTAAGAGTATATAAAATCATAAAGGTCGGGACAGGGCCCCGCTATACCAATCGATACATATCCAAAGCATACTGACCAAATAGGCAACTCCGGGCAAGTGGAGTGCACCAACAACTTCGCTGGGCTGATAGACTACTAGGAGGAATGTCAACCTATCAATCGAGACCTGCAGGCATGAAATGCAGCGTCCCCAAGCAAAAGGGATGTCAGTACGAATAAAGTACCGAGTATGTTAGGCAGGAAAGCTTAAACAAGAACAGTAATGTAAAGAGAGATATATATGAGATACAACTTGTAACATCTGAGTGCCTCTGGGGGTTACTGATATGAAATGCATAATACATATATATACATAAACTTTTTAAAACATTTGCCTCTGTGGGCATCATCATCATATCGTACCCGACCTCAAAAAGGACTCGGTAAAAGCGTACCCGACCATCATAAGGTTCGGTAGAATCGTACCCGGTCACGTGGAGCTCGGTAACCCAACTGATCAGTGGTTGCATAATAGGTGTCGTACCCGGCCGACTATAGAGCGGCTCGGTAGAGTAAAATAGATACTATATATAATGCATGCTAGACTCATAGAATTACCTTCTAAACCTTTTGGAGTGACTTAAGATCACTATTGACATCCATACCCTCAATATGAACCTTAGTAGGATTCAAGGATCATACACATTTTCTTAGAATAATTTTATAAGGAAAGAACAACATGGACAACCTTAGTTGCTAGGAGTAGATTCGTTATGAAGTAGCGTATTCATTTCACTTTAGATCATGCCAAAAGAAAGAACAAAGTGCCTTAACATACCTTAAACCTGCTGAGTCCCTAATCACTTCCAAGCAACTCTTTAAACAAGTCAACTCAATCTATCATAGTATAAGGATATTCAAAATCAGTGCTGAGCAAAGGCTAAGTCTATAACTTAAGCTAGTAGCTCGTTTACGTAAATTTTGGCAGCATCTCCCTTGTAAAAAGGGCCTCCTCCAATACCATATACAAACAACAATGACCAGAACAATCCATTAATATATAATTATCAATATCAAGACACCATATAACAACAACAAGTCACAACTACATTACGACGAGCGGCAAGCTCCATTTGGAATCCGTATACCTCTTATCAATCCTTATAGACTTCTTAATTCAACATAAAATTATCATTAACATGATAATGAAGTCATTAATCAATGATTCCAGCCTTATACCATATATTTATAACAACGAAAATAATCCACAACTTCAACTATCCTCAATTAGCAACTTTATTCACTAGTTCATGTTTAGCCCATCCATTTAACTTAATGAACATCAAGATAAACTTAGGCACAAGTAAGAACACAATATAAATACCTCCTACAGCAACTTCAAGTCAAAATCCAAGTTATATTCAGTTTACAACAATCCTCAATAGCAATACAACACCATAGAAGTGACTTAAGCTAACCCAAGTATTATCTTGTAGTTTATCATCCTAACAACTTAACCAACATACAAGCAAGATTAAGCACAATTAGTAGGCTGTTATACTCACCTTAGACAGCATCAACTACTTGGAATTTCATCCAAATACATCCCACAACAATCCTCAATAACAACACAACCTCAAAGAGGTGTTGTTCTTCACTAGAACTAAGTTTTGATGTTGAAATATGGTGCAATCACTTTGGAATCACTTCAAATCCTTGTGGTATATGTTTAGGAGGGTTAGGAGAAGTTTGGAGACAAACTTTAGTTGAAAAATGAGCAAAAATAGGCGTTCAAATCGTTTATAAATTGAAGTAGGTTAACCACCGCCTAAGTGGGTCCCATTGGGAGCTGCTTGCGCGGTCTCGCGAAAACATGAATATCTCTCTACTCCGATGTCGTATTGATGAACGGTTTAATGCGTTAGAAACTAGACTCGTAGAGCTTCAATTTGGTAGGTAAAAACCCCATGATTCCAAGTTTATTTGGATAAATGCTCAGATACAGTTGACCTAAATTTCAGCAAATTTATGAATGTAACTTGTGATGACCTTTGCCAACTCTTGTTCCACAACTTGCTTGCCTTCAAAATGTAGAAAATGAATATCATACTACTAAAATAACTCATAGAATAACCTCCTTATCATGTTAAGAACCCTAGTCTCACCCCAAAGTACATGTTATAACATTCCAAACTTGTCGACTTTTGACGAAACTTATTTTCTTCAATTGGTTTAGCTTCTAAGATTTCCAACTCTCTTGGTACTCGTTATTCATGATCTTAAATATTTGTAACCTCCAAGGTAACATGATTAACTTACATTATTTGCTTCCAAATATAATCTCATTACCGAGCTTACATCAATGACTTACGACGTACTCTCACGTATGAAAACTTGGGGTGTAACAGCTGTGTTATCCAACAAGTAAGGTAAGTTACTGCCATCTTTCATACATTTTTCTCTGCTGTGAATTCATGTTAATTTGTTCTATACATGTAAGAACTCACGGGACGGTGATCTGAAGCCGTGAGTTCGAGTTATTCACTTGTACCGGACTGTTTTGTGGACTGTTTTGTGTTGCTATTGGGCTGCATATTTTACTACTGTTTTGTGGAGTTTTGGAGGTGGAAGGGTGTGTAGAAACACCATATATATGTAGGGTTGTGGGCTGATAGTTATTCGTAACATTTTCGAGTTGTGGCCGTCGTATGTATGATGTAATTAGGTTGTGCGTGGACTGTTTTGGGAGGCTCAATATGTTTATTATTGATGTTGTTTGGGCTATTTGGTGATTGTTTTGAATGGTGTGAAGTCATATATATAGGGGAGGTGCTGTCTGTTTCATCGTAAAATAGGTTGTGGTCGATACATAATAGTTATGACGCTTAAATGATAACGATAGTATCATTTCTCCTATTGTAGACTAAGGAGTTTTGACAATTGCATAGCTTGTGATTGGGGAAGTATATACAAGGTATTTGAGGCTATCCCTTTCCTTTTTTTGCACGACTCCGATTGTACATAATGTAATGAACGAGCTTCTAAAGATACTCTACTCTTAGAAGCTAGCAATACTAACATTGCTTTCCCTCTTATGGAACGATTGATGTTAATGTTGCTTCTCTTATTATTATGTTATCAATGTTGTTGGTACTTTCTGATTCTTATACGGTTCATAGTGAAGAGTTAGTCCTAATAACGTGTACAGAGGATACTGACCATACGTCACTCCGAAAGGTTTAGAATGTGATTCCATGAGTCGAACATCCATTATATATATGTATCTATTTTACTCTACCGAGCCGCGCTATAGTCGGCCGGGTACAACACCTATTGTGCAACCACTGATCAGTTGGGTTTACCGAGCTTCACGTGGTCGGGTACGATTCTACCGAGCCTTATGATGGCCTGGTACATTTTTTACCGAGCCTATTATGGCTGGGTACGATATGATGAAGATGATGCCCACAGAGGCGTATGTTTTAAAAGTTTATGTATACATACATATGTATCATGCATTGCATGTCAGTATCCCTCAGAGGTACTCAGATGTTCTAGGTTGTATATTCTCTATCCCTGCTTACATTACTGTTCGTATTTATGGTTCCCTGCCTTACATACTCAGTACCTTATTCGTACTGACGTCTTTTTGTTTTTGGACACTGCATGTCGTGTTGCAGGCCTTGATAGATAGGCAGGTGCAGCTCCCCCACCATAGTAGATTGTCCAGTTCAGCAGTGATCGGCGAGATCCCTTCTCCGGACTTGCCATGGTCTTGGTATGCATTTTTGTTATAGATATTATGGGTATGTCGGGGCCCTGTTCCGGCTATGTTGAAGCACTTATGTTCATTTAGAGGCTCATAGACAGGTGTCGATTCATGTATAGTTTGGTATGCCTTGTCGGCTGGTTTTTGTTGTATAGTCTTTCATGGTAGTGTGGTAGCTCGTACCTTATATGTAGTTTTTTGACTGTCTGGTCATCCCATGTTATGTATATTCATGCCATTATATTTTATTGTTGGTTCCATAATCCATGTCTACCATTTATATTGATCTCGTCAACCCTAAAAGATAATAAAAAAAGGGTTAGATAAAATGTACGTTGGTGCTCGGCAAGTATGGTCGGGTGCTAGTCATGGCCCTCCAGTTTGGGTCTTGACAAACTTGGTATCAGAGCAAGTCTATCCTAGGGATTGTCTATGAGCCGTGTCTAGTAGAGTCTTGATTATGGATGTGTAGCGCGCCACATTTTTAATCAGGAGGTTACATGACATCTAGGGTTGTTACCTTCTTCCTGAATCTAGATCGTGCGTAGAGTTGAGTCGTAAGTGTTCGTCTCTAATATTCACCTTGTTTTCTTACAGCGATGCCTTCGACTAGGAAGCAAACAATTAGTAGACGGCTTGATACAGCTGTGGGAGAGGGTACCAGTCAGGTGCCCCAAGCCAGAACAGGCCAAAGTGAGGCTCAGAGTGAGATGCCGTCTCATTCCTCATCTACTCCGTCTCCTCCAGAGGATATTAGGAGGAACCCAATACCTCCAGTTCCTCCGTCTAGCACTACAGACCAGGATATGCGAAGTGCTTTGCAGTTATTGACTAGCTTGGTAGTTGCTCAGGCTCAGAGGCAGAATACAGGTGCTGCTGATAAACTAGTTAGTACGAGAGTTCGTGATTTTATTAATTTAGACCCTCTAGTGTTTACAGGATCAGACCCCAAGGAGGACCCGCAGACTTTTATTGACCAGGTTTATTGTACACTGCAGTTTATGCATGTTAGTGATACAGAGGCAGTAGAGTTGGCTTCTTATCGGCTAAGGGATTTAGCGGTTCTCTGGTATGATAGTTGGGAGAGATCCAGGGGTCTGAACGCTCCTCCAGCTGTGTGGAAGGAATTTTCTAAGGCCATTCTTTGTCACTACTTGCCAGTTGAGATACCACGAGCTAGAGCTAATAAGTTCTTGAACCTTAGACAAGGTAATATGAGTGTGCGAGATTACAGTATGCAGTTTGATTCTTTAGCAAGGTATGCTCCCCATATGGTGGCCGAGATGAGTGATAGGGTGCATTTGTTCGTGAACGGATTGGGGCCACATCTGATAAATGAGTGCACGACAGCCTCCTTGGTGGAGGGCATGGATATTTCCCATATTCAGGCTTATGCCTAGACCCTAGAGGATTATAAGCGCCAGCAGAGGGCAGATATGGAGCAGGATATGGGGCATCATAAGAGGGCGAGATTTGCAAGGTATTCTAATGACTTCAGAGGCAGCGTCATGACCCAGTCTTCGAGGAGTTCGGCGCCACCGGTAGCTAGTGGTCCTCCACATTTTCAGAGGCCTCGATATGATCGATTTACTTATTCTGGTCCAGGTCAGAGTTCGCAGGCATTTGGCTCACAACATCACAGGGATACTAGTCAGACGAGACCCATAATACCACGTTGTGATCAGTGCGGCAAGGCCCACTTTGGACTGTGTCGTCGAGGTTCTGATGCATGTTATTCTTGCGGACAGCCTGGCCATATGATGCGGGATTGTCCTAATAGGGGAGGTGATGGTATGGCTCAGCCGACTAGATCTGTGTCTGCTTCTTCCTCATCAGTTCGACCTCCAGCACGGGGTTTTCAGCAGTCGACAGGTCGTGGTAGAGGTAGAGGTGCAGTGCAGAGTTCTAGTGGTGGTCAAAATTGAACCTATGCTCTAGTAGGTCGACAGGATCTCGAGTCATCTCCAGATGTTGTTACAGGTATATTATTTGTGTTTTCTTATGATGTATATGTGCTGATTGATCCAGGATCTACATTATCATATATTACACCCTTTGTGGCTAATAAGTTTGGCATTGAACCAGAATTGATAAGTAAACCCCTTGCGGTATCTACTCCGATAGGAGATTCTGTGATTGCTATAAGGGTATATAGAGGTTACACTGTGATGATTTATAGTCGTCAAACCTCGGCAAATTTATTTAAGTTAGAAATGGTTGATTTTGATGTGATAATGGGAATGGACTTGTTGGCCTCATGCTATGCAAATGTTGACTGTCGTACAAAGATGGTTAGGTTTCAATTTCCTGGTGAACCCATCATTGAATGGAAAGGGAACATTGCTACACCGAAAGGTAGGTTTATTTCCTATCTTAAGGCAAGGAAAATGATCTCAAAAGGTTACATTTATCATTTCGTTCACGTTAGGGATGCGGAGGCGAAACCGCCTACTTTACAATCAATCCCTGTGGTCAACGAATTCCAAGATGTTTTCCCAGATGAACTCCTAGGCCTTCCTCCTGAAAGGGAGATTGAGTTTAGCATTGATGTGTTTCCTGACACTCAACCGATCTCTATCCCTCCATACAGAATGGCCCCGACAGAGTTGCGAGAGTTAAAGGTGCAGTTGAAGGACCTGCTGGATAAGGGCTTCATTAGGCCTAGCACTTCACCTTGGGGTGCACCAGTCCTATTCGTACAGAAGAAAGACGGGTCGTTACGGATGTGTATCGACTATCGACAGTTGAATAAGTTTACTATAAAGAACAAGTACCTGCTTCCAAGAATTGATGACCTATTTGACTAACTCCAGGGTGCCAAGTATTTCTCCAAGATTGATTTACGTTCAGGGTATCATCAGGTGAGGGTTAAGGAGAAGGATATTCCAAAGACAGCCTTCCGGACAAGATACGGGCACTTTGAGTTCTTGGTGATGTCGTTCGGGCTAACAAATGCCCCAGCAGCTTTTATGGATCTCATGAATACTGTATTTAGGCCCTATCTTGATGTGTTCATGATTGTATTCATTGATGACATTCTAGTATATTCTCGTTTGAAGGAGGAACATGCGGGCCACTTACGGATAGTATTACAGACGCTTCAGGATCGTAAGTTATATGCTAAGCTCTCCAAATGTGAATTTTGGCTGAACTCAGTAGCGTTCCTTGGCCATGTGATATCTGACGGGGTATTAGTGTTGACACTCAGAAGATCGATGCAGTAAAGAATTGGCCGAGACCTACAACACCATAAGAAGTCCGCAGCTTCCAAGGGATAGCAGGATATTATAGGCGGTTTGTAGAAGGGTTTTCCTCTATATCATCACCATTGACTAAGTTAACACAAAAAGCTACCAAGTTACAGTGGTCTGACACTTGTGAACATTGTTTTCAAGAGCTGAAGAATCGATTGACATCTGCACCAGCGCTCACTCTCCCTGAAGGAACAGAAGGTTATGTGGTATATTGTGATGCCTCAGGTATAGGTTTGGGGTGCGTATTGATGCAGCATGAGAAGGTGATTGCTTATGCATCAAGACAATTGAAGAAGAATGAAAAGAATTATCCAACCCATGATTTGGAATTGGATGCAGTAATATATGCTTTGAAGATATGGCGGCACTACTTATACGGCGTCCATGTTGACATCTACACAGATCACAAGAGTTTACAATACATCTTCAAGCAGAAAGAGTTGAATTTGAGGCAGCGTAGGTCGCTTGAATTACTAAAAGACTACGACATCGAGATATTGTATCATCCCGATAAAGCCAATGTTGTGGCAGACGCTCTCAGCCGTAAATCAATGGGAAGCTTAGTACATATTGAGGCAGGTAGATGGGGGTTGACTAAAGAGCTTCATCAGCTAGCCAATATGAGAATCAGATTGTTAGACTCTGATGACGGAGGTGTTACTGTACAGAATACATCAGAATCATCTTTGGTAGCCGAGGTAAAAGCACGACAATATGAAGATCCTATCTTAGTACGATTAAGAGAGAGCATTCAACAGTGTAAAAGTATGGCTTTTGAGATCGGAAGAGATGGGGCACTGAGATACCAGGGCCGATTATGTGTGCCTAATGTGGCAGGGTTGCGAGAGAAGATTATGAATGAGATTCATCATTCCCGATATTCCATCCATCCCGGCTTGACAAAGATATATCATGATGTCAAGGAGCAGTATTGGTGGGATAACATGAAGAAGTCTATTGCAGAATTTGTAGCCCAGTGTCCCAATTGTCAACAAGTAAAGATAGAGCATCAGAAACCCGGTGGATTGCTTCAGAATATAGAGATTCCGACCTGGAAATGGGAGGTGATTAATATGGACTTCATTATTGGATTACCTCGCTCTTATAATAAGTTTGACTCCATCTGGGTGATAATTGATCTACTTACAAAATGTGCCCATTTTCTGCCAGTTAAGACAACTTACACGGCTGAAGATTATGTGAAGTTGTATATCTAGGAGATTGTTAGGCTTCATAGAGTGCCGGTATCTATTATATTAGACCGAGGAGCTCAATTTACAGCTAACTTTTGTAGGTCTTTTCAGAAGGGTTTAGGCACACAAGTGAATCTCAGCACTGTATTTCATCCGCAAACTGACGGACAGGCTGATCGTACGATTCAGATAGTGGAAGATATGCTACGAGCATGTGTTCTAGATTTTAAGAGAAATTGGGATGACCATCTTCCACTCATAGAATTCGCCTACAATAATAGCTACTATTCCTGTATTAAAATGGCCCCATACGAGGCACTATACGGGAGAAGATGTAGATCACCAATTGGATGGTTTGAATTCGGTGAAATAGAATTATATGGGCCAGATTTGATTCACCAAGCTATTGAGAAGGTGAACGTGATACATGAGTGATTGAGGACGGCACAAAGCAGGCAAAAATCTTATTCTGATGTCCGACGTCGTGATCTGGAGTTTGAGGTTGGTGATTAGGTTTTCCTGAGGATCTCACCAATAAAGGGTATTATGCGTTTTGGGAAGAAAGGTAAGCTGAGTCCAAGGTATATCGGGCCATATAAAATTCTTCGACGGATTGGACAGGTTGCTTATGAGTTAGAATTGCCATCCGAATTGGAATTTGTCCACCCGGTATTCCATGTATCTATGTTGAGGAAATGTATTGGAGACCCTTCTCGAGTCGTCCCTATCAAAGATGTACAGGTTACAGAGGACCTATCATATGAAGAAGTGCCAGTGGCTATACTAGATCGACAAGTCCGCAAGCTGAGAACAAAAGATGTAGCTTCCATCAAAGTATTGTGGAGGAACAAGAATATGGAAGAAATGACATGGGAAGCAGAAGAGGAGATGAAGTCTAAATACTCGTACTTATTCTAGAATGAAGATAACAAGGATGTTGGTGGAACACATGATACATTGGAAGGTGAAATAGCTCTATGAGGTAAGCAATAACTTGAGAATACTCTTCCTTAATACAAAATGGCGATATGCAGATAATGTACATGTCCATAATGCTTTGCATACTCTTGTAAGGCCATAGGTTGAGTTAACTGCTTGCAAGTTTGTCCTCTATTTATGGGAGAAACTTGATCGGAATAGAAAATGAATATCATACGACTAAAATAACTCATAGAATAACCTCCTTATCATGTTAAGAACCCTAGTCTCACCCCAAAGTACATGTTATAACATTCCAAACTTGTCGACTTTTGACGAAACTTATTTTCTTCAATTGGTTTAGCTTCTAAGATTTCCAACTCTCTTGGTACTCGTTATTCATGATCTTAAATATTTGTAACCTCCAAGGTAACATGATTAACTTACTTTATTTGCTTCCAAATATAATCTCATTTCCGAGCTTACATCAATGACTTACGACGTACTCTCACGTATGAAAATATGGGGTGTAACAGATGAGTTATCCAACAAGTAAGGTAACTTACTACCATCTTTCATACATTTTTCTCTGCTGTGAATTCATGTTAATTCATTCTATACATGTAAGAACTCACGGGACGGTGATCGAAAGCCGTGAGTTCGAGTTATTCACTTGTAGCGGACTGTTTGTGGACTATTTTGTGTTGCTATTGGGCTGCATATTTTACTACTGTTTTGTGGAGTTTTGGAGGTGGAAGGGTGTGGAGAAACACCATATATATGTAGGGTTGTGGGCTGATAGTTATTCGTAACATTTCCGGGTCGTTTGACACGACTACGGTGGCCGTCGTATGTATGATGTAATTAGGTTGTGCGTGGACTGTTTTGGGAGGCTCAATATGTTTATTATTGATGTTGTTTGGGCTGTTTGGTGATTGTTTTGAATGGTGTTAAGTCATATATATAGGGGAGGTGTTGTCCATTTTAACGTAAAATAGGTTGTGGTCGATACATAATAGTTATGACGCTTAAATAATAACGATAGTATCGTTTCTCCTATTGTAGACTAAGGAGTTGTGACAATTGCATAGCTTGTGATTGGGGCAGTATATACAAGGTATGTGAGGCTATCCCTTTTCTTCTTTTGCACGACTCCGATTGTACATAATGTAATGAACGAGCTTCCAAAGATACTCTACTCTTAGAAGCTAGCAGTACTTACATTGCTTTCCCTCTTATGGAACGATTGATGTTAATGTTGCTTCTCTTATTCTTATGTTATCAATGTTGTTGGTACTTCCTGATTCTTATAAGGTTCATAGTGAAGAGTTAGTCCTAATAAAGTGTATAGAGGATACCGACCTTACGTCACTCCGAAAGGTTTAGAATGTGATTCCATGAGTCGAGCATGCATTATATATATGTATCTATTTTACTCTACCAAGCCGCGCTATAGTCGGCCGGGTACGGCAACTATTTTGCAACCACTGATCAGTTGGGTTTACCAAGCTCCACATGGCCGGGTACGATTCTACCGAGCCTTATGATGGTCGGGTACGTTTTTTACCGAGCCTATTACGGCTGGGTACGATATGATGAAGATGATTCCCATAGAGCCATATGTTTTAAAAGTTTATGTATACATACATATGTATCATGCATTGCATATCAGTAGCCCTCAGAGGTACTCAGATGTTCTAGGTTGTATATTCTCTATCCTTGCTTACATTATTGTTCGTATTTATGGTTCCCTGCCTTACATACTCAGTACTTTATTCGTACTGATGTCTTTTTGTTTGTGGACGCTGCATGTCATGCTGCAGGCCTTGATAGACAGGCAGGTGCAGCTCCCCCACCATAGTAGGTTGTCCAGTTCAGTAGTGATCGGCGAGATCCCTTCTCCGGACTTGCCGTGGTCTTGGTATGCATTTTTGTTATAGACATTATGGGTATGTCGGGGCCCTGTTCCGGCTATGTTGTAGCACTTATGTTCATTTAGAGGATCATAGACAGGTGTCGACTCATGTATAGTTTGGTATGCCTTGTCGGCTGGTTTTTGTTGTATAGTCTTTCATGGTAGCGTGGTAGCTCGTACCTTATATGTAGTTTTTTGACTGTCTGGTCATCCCATGTTATGTATGTTCATGCCATCATATTTTATTGTTGGTTGTCCATAATCAATGTCTACCATTTTTATTGATCTCGCCAACCCTAAAAGATAATAAAAAAAAGGGTTAGATAAAATGTGTGTTGGTGCTCGGCAAGTATGGTCGGGTGCTAGTCATGGCCCTCCAGTTTGGGTCGTGACAAGATTGGAGATGGTCCTGTCGCAAGGAAGTGGTCATAGGTCAGATAAGAGGCCCCTTCACTCAGGCAGGTTCAGCGATGCCTCGTCTGGAGGCAGAGATTCATATGGTAGAGGCCACCCTCCTAGGACCTTTCAGTCAGATCTTCAGGTTTCTCACAGTACTTCAGGTAGCCGTGGTCCACAGATGCAGTATTCCGATCAGCAGTCCTACAGTGCACCACCAACACCTATCAGTGCACCACCGCTTCAGAGTTTCTAGGGTCATCAACCCCAGTAGCCGAGGGCTTGTTTTAATTGTGGCAACACGAGGCACATTGCTAGGTGTTACCCTCGAGCTTCGAGCAGTTCTGCGCATCAGGGTTCCCGTGCTATGGTTTAGGCCCCAGGTATTCCACAGGCCGCCCAGCCAGCTAGAGGTAGGGGTAGAGGTGTTAGAGGTGGAGCTAGAGGTTCTAGAGGTGGAGCTCAGGCCGCCAGAGGTGGAGGCCAGCCAGCGGCAGGCTGTCCCAGAGAGGTAGTTCAGGGTGGTGGGGCCCAGCCCCGATGTTACGCCCTTCCAGCCAGGCTCGAGGCTGAGGCTTCAGATTCTGTCATTACAGGTATGGTTCTGGTTTGTGATAGAGAGGCTTCAGTGTTATTTGATCCAGGGTCTATGTACTCGTATGTGTCCTTTTATTTTACACCATATCTGGTTATGCTTAGTGATTCTTTAAGTGACCCTATTTATGTGTCTACGCTTGTGGGTGATTCTATTGTGGTAAATCGAGTCCATCATTCATATATAGTTGTGATTGGGGGTCTTGAGACTCGTGTGGATTTGTTGCTTCTGGACATGGTAGATTTCGATATTATATTGGGAATGGACTGGTTATCACCTTACCACGCTATCTTGGACTGTCATGCCAAGACTCTGACCTTAGCTCTACTAGGTTTGCATTATTTAGAGTGGAGATGGACTCCTGGTCATTCTACGCGTAGTGTTGTCTCGTATGTGAAGGCTCAGGCGTATGGTCGAGAAGGGGTGTTTAGCCTATTTGGCGTATGTTCACGATTTTAGTACTGAGGTTCCCTCTATTGATTCTATGCCTGTTGTTCGCGAGTTTCCTAAGGTATTCCCTTCAGATCTGCCAGGGATGCCACCCGACAGGGATATTGACTTCTACATTGATTTGGCTCCGGGCACTCAGCCCATTTCTATCCCGCTGTATCGCATAGACCCGCCAGAGTTGAAAGAGTTTAAGGAGAAGTTGCAAAACTTGCTTGAGAAGGGTTTCATTAGACCCAGTGTTACACCGTGGGGTGCGCCGATGTTGTTTGTTAAGAAAAAGGAAGGGTCAATGAGAATATGTATTGATTACTGGCAGTTTAATAAGGTTACAATCAAGAATAAGTATCCATTGCCGAGGATTGATGATTTATTCGATCAGCTTCAGGGTGCCAAGGTATTTTCAAAGATTGACTTGAGATCTAGCTACCATCAGTTGAGGATTAGGGCATCCAATGTCCCTAAGACAACATTCCACACTCGGTACGGGCATTATGATTTCTTGGTTATGTCATTCGGGTTGACAAATTCCCCAGTAGCCTTTATGGATTTAATGAACCGAGTGTTCAGGCCCTATTTAGACTCGTTCGTGATAGTCTTCATTGACGATATTTTGATATATTCTCGTAGCCGGGAGGAACATGAGTAGCATCTCAGAGTGGTTCTTCAGACTCTGAAGGATAGTCAGTTATATGATGAGTTCTCAAAGTGTGAGTTCTAGTTGAGTTCGGTTGCATTCCTGGGTCATGTTGTGTCAGCAGAGGGTATTCAGGTTGACCCGAAGAAGATTGAGGTAGTCAAGAACTGGCCTAGACCAGCATCAGCTACAGAGATTCGAAGTTTCTTGGGATTGGCAGGCTACTATCGTCGGTTCGTGGAGGGGTTCTCATCTATCGCAGCCCCGATGACTAGGTTGACCTAGAAGGGTGCCCAGTTCAGATGGTCGGACGAGTGTGAGGCGAGCTTTTAGAAGCTCAAGACAGCTCTGACTACGGCACCGGTGTTGGCTTTGCCCACAGGTTTAGGGCCTTATACAGTTTATTGTGAAGCTGCTCGTATTGGGCTTGGTGCAGTGTTGATGCAGGATGGCAAGGTCATTGCCTATGCTTCGCGGCAGCTGAAGATTCATGAGAAGAACTATCCGGCTCATAATTTGGAGTTGGTAGCCATTGTTCACGCATTGAAGATTTGGAGGCATTATCTGTATGGCGTGGCATGTGAGGTGTTCATGGATCACAAGAGTCTTCAGTATTTGTTCAAGCAAAAAGAGTTGAATTTGAGGTAGAGGAGGTGGTTGGAGTTGTTGAAAGATTATGATATCACTATCTTGTATCATCCGAGAAAGGCCAATGTTGTGGCCGATGCTTTGAGTAGAATGTCAGCCAGTACGGGCAGTCTAGCTTATATTCCGGTCCATGAGAGATCGCTTGCCTTTGATGTTCAGGCTTTGGCCAATTATTTTGTGAGGTTGGATATTTCTGAGCCTAGTCGTGTATTAGCTTGCACGGTCGCTCGTTCTTCTTTATTAGAGCGTATCCGTGAGCGGCAGTATGATGATTCCCATTTGTGTGTCCTTAGAGACACGGTGCAGCGCAGAGGTGCCAAGCAAGTTACCTTAGATGGTGATGGAGTTTTGAGATTGCGGGGTCGAGTTTGTGTGCCTAATGTAGATGGGCTTCGGGAGTTGGTTTTAGAGGAGGCCCATAGCTCCTGGTACTCTATTCATCTGAGCAACGCGAAGATGTATCAGGATTTGTGGTAGCATTATTGGTGGCGTAGAATAAAGAAGGATATTATTGCATATGTGGCTCGGTGTTCGAATTGTCAGCAAGTTAAGTATGAGCATCAAAGGCCTGGTGGTTTATTACAGAGGATTGAGCTTTCCGAGTGGAAGTGGGTGTGGATCACTATGAATTTCATTGTTGGACTCCCGCAGACTCGGAGGAAGTTCGACGCAGTATGGGTCATTGTTGATAGGCTGACCAAGTCAGCGCATTTCATTCCTGTGGCAGTCTCATATTCATCCGAGAAGTTAGCCGAGATCTATATCTGGGAGATTATTCGTCTTCATGGTGTGCCTGTATCTATCATTTCAGACCGAGGTACGCAGTTTACCTCGCGTTTGTGGAGAGTGGTTCAGCAAGAGTTGGGCACCCAGGTTGAATTGAGTACAGCATTTCATCCTACAACGGACGGGCAGTCCGAGCGGATTATTCAGATTTTGGAGGATATGCTCCAAGCTTGTGCCATTGAATTTGGAGGCTCGTGGGATCAATTCTTGCCTTTGGCAGAGTTTGCCTAAAACAACAGCTACCAGTCGAGTATCCAGATGGCTCCTTATGAGGCTTTATATCGTAGGTAGTGTCGATCTCTGGTTAGATGGTTTGAGCCGGGAGAGGCTAGATTTTTGGGTACGGATCTAGTTCAGGAGGCTTTGGACAAGGTCAGGATTATTCAGGATAGGCTTCGTGCAGCTCAGTCCAGGCAAAAGAGTTATGCAAACCGCAAGGTTCGAGATATGGCTTTTATGGTTGGAGAGCGGGTATTGCTCCGAGTGTCGCCTATGAAGGGTGTGATGAGATTCAGGAAGAGGGCAAGCTTAGCCCTAGGTTCATTGGTCCATTTGAGATTCTTGATCCAGTGGGGGAGGTGGCTTATAGACTTGCATTGCCACCTAGCTTATCGGCCGTGCATTTAGTGTTTCATGTGTCCATGCTTCGAAAATATTGCAGCGATCCATCCCACGTGTTAGATTTCAGCACTGTCCAGTTGGACAATGACTTGTCTTATGAGGAGGAGTCGATGGCTATTCTAGACCGGCAGGTTCGTCTGTGGAGGTCAAAGAGTTTTCCTTCTATTCGTGTTCAGTGGAGAGGTCAGCCTCCTGAGGCATAGACCTGGGAGTCCGAGTTTGATATATGGAGCCATATCCTCATCTTTTTCCCGACTCAGGTACTTCCTTCTTCTGTCCGTTCAAGGACAAACGGTTGTTTTAGAGGTGGAGAATGTGATGACCCAAAAAGGTCATCACTTGCTTTAAATTAAATTCTATTTTCTGAGGCCTTGAAATCCTCACTTATCAGTCACCTTGATTTGCGCACATAGTCCGGGCGTGTAGCTGGAAAGCTTAAATATGAAACTCTGTGAAAAATGCTAAGTTTTGATGTTAAAATGAATAAATTTGACTTCGGTCAACATTTTGGATAAACGGACCTGGATCCGTGATTCGACGGTCCGGAGGGTCCGTAGGAAAATATGGGACTTGGACGTATTCCCGGAATCAAATTCCGAGGTCCCAAGCTCGATAAATGAATTTTTAAGTGAAATTGTTTTCAGAAATTGTTTAAGGAAATTTGAAATGAAAATTGATTAGAAAGCAATGGTATCGGGCCCGTATTTTGGTTCCGGCGCCCGGTACAGGTCTTATATATGACTTGAGTTATTCCTGTGAAATTTGGTTAAAAACGGACGCCGTTTGACGCGATCCGGACCTTAATTGAGAAATTTGATGTTTAAAAGAGTATTGAGAAATTTCATTGATCTCGAGGTTTAATTCGATACTCCTGATGTTATTTTGGTAATTTGATTACACGAATATGTCCATAGGATGTTTTTGAGGTTGTGTGTATACTTGGGTTGGAGTTTCGAGGGCTCGGGTGAGTTTCGAGTAGGTACCAGGATGCCTTAGCCTTAGAAATTCAGATGTTGCAGGTTTAGGAAGTTGCAGGTCTCTGAACCCTCTAGTGCAGTCCGCGAGAAATCGCGTGCGACCGCGGAGGGGCCAGTGCAGCCGCGGTCGCCTTTGTGCGGAGCGCGGTAGAGGCTGTGCGGCCGCAGTCGCCTTTGTGCGGTCCGATTAGGGTGCTGAACTGTAGGTCTTCAGGGAGGCCTGTGCGGCCGCGGTCCATTTGATGCGGTCCGCACAAGGGGGTCTGAGAGGGGTATAAATAAATGGGAATTTCAGTCATTTTTCACTTTTCAAAACCCCAAAAACATAAGAGGCGATCTTTCAAACAACCTTTCTTCTCCAAAACGTTGGTAAGTGATTTCTAACTCATTTTCTTCACTCCTTAATATCTTTTAACATGATTTCAACTTCAAATCAAAGACTTTCATGGGAGAAATTGGGTGTTTTGGGTAGAAACTAGGTTTTTCAAAAATTAGGGATTTGGACCTCAATTTTAGGTCCGATTTCAAAACAAATTATATATTTGGATTCGTGGGGGAATGGGTAATGGGGTTTTGGTCCAAACCTCGGGTTTCGACCATGTGGGCCCGGGGGTGATTTTGACTTTTTGGGTAAAACTTTGGGAAAACTCATTTTCATGCATTGGGGTTGATTCATTTAGCACTTATTGTTGTAATTAAGTAACTTGTGACTAGATTCGAGCGGATTGGTGGTGGAATCAAGGGGTAAAGCTATAATTGAGGCTTGAGTGGTGTTCAAACCCTCGAGGTAAGTGTTCGGTCTAACCTTAGCTTGAGGGATTAGGAGTTCAGTCCTATTTGCTACTTGCTTCTTGTTGGGTGCGACGTATAGGCATGGTGACGAGTATCTATACGTTGTTGTCGAGCATGACTGCGAGTCTTAAATTTGATCGTTGTTGTGTTCTTAAATGGCACTTCGGATGCTTTAATTAATGATCTTCTATATTGAGCAAAGATTGATTTTATCCTCGTAGATCTTAGTTATGATTGAGTATTGTGATTTATTGATTTGACTACAAAATGAGTTAGGATTTGGTTATAGCTGATTCTCCCTTGCCGGGATGACTGTTTCGGTATTGTTGTTCCCTTGCCGGGAAGTTACTATATTGGTTTTGTTCCTTTGCCGGGATTTCTTGAAACTTTTTGATGACATGAAATAGGAGCGGGTGGTACGCCTACAACAAGATATAATGAAATGGGAGCGGGTGGTACGCCTACCACGAGATATAATGAAATGGGAGCGGGTGGTACGCCTACCACGAGATATAATAAAATGGGAGCGGGTGGTACGCCTACCACGAGATATAATAAAATGGGAGCGGGTGGTACGCCTACCACGAGATATAATGAAATGGGAGCGGGTGGTACGCCTACCACAAGATATAATGAAATGGGAGCGGGTGGTACGCCTACCACGAGATATAATGAACTGGGAGTGGATGGTACGCCTACCACGAGATATAATGAAATAGGAGCAGGTGGTACCCCTACCACAAGATATAATGAAATGGGAGCAGGTGGTACGCCTACCACGAGATATAGGGAAACGGGAGCGGGTGGTACGCCTACCACAAGATATGAGAAATGGGATCGGGTTGCACGCCTGCAACAAGATGAAACTGAAAGTGAAAGTTGCCTTATTTCTCTTTATTCGTGTTAGAAGTTAAATTGTAGTTTTCTTATTATTCTTTTATATTCTGTTTTATCTACTACCCCGAAGCATGTTCCCCTTCCCCAGCTTTGATTGCTTATTATCTGTTTACTTTTCCACCATATATTATATAACTGCACAGGCTTATCTGGAATCTGGTCCTAGCCTCGTTACTACCTCGCCGGGGTTAGGCCAGACACTTACTAGCACATGAGGTCGGTTGTGCTGATGCTACACTCTGCACTTATGTGCAGATACCGGAGAAGCATTTGAGCAGCAGCATTAACTCGGGAGCCAGCCTTCAGTCCACCTAGACACCAAGGTAGTCTTGGAGGCGTCCGCAGGCCCGGTGTCTATTCTATCCTAGTTTATATTCTGTTTATCTCATGTATTCGAGACAGACAGTATTATCTTTCTTTCTAACTGATGTATGTATTATTCTCAGTAGTCCATGGATGTTGTGACACCAGGTTCTCGGTAGAGACATGTATTAGTTTCTAGATATTTGGGTTTCATATTTATTTAAGACTTCCGCTAAATTTTATTTTCCGCTGTCATTTAGATGCCTAATCATGGATAATTTAACTGGCTAAACATGTATAAAAACGAATGAGTTAGTGATTTCTAAGTTCATGGCTTGCCTAGCTTCTACGAGTAGGCACCATCACGACTCCCGATGGTGGAAATTTCGGGTCGTGACAGTCAGTATCATAGATTTTGGTGTTTAGAGTTTGAGAATGAAACACAGGATGATTGTAACCTTCTAATTGCATGTTATCTAGAATAGTTTGAGACAGTTTAGTCAGAAAATATAAGAGGTGAAGATGCAGTAGTTTTCTGGAAGGAAAACACATCTTCCCTGAAAATAACATCTCTGTTTACAAAAAATGAATGGCTAGATAGATCATATAAGACATAGCCCTTTTGCACCTCCGAGTAACCCATTAATACTGCAGGTTTGGACCTTGGTTTAAGTTTGTTAGTTTCATGTACGGTTTTTGTATAACATAGGCAATCTAGTATTCTTAGACGATTGAGTGAAGGTTTCCTTTTGTATAACTTTTCATAAGGTGAAACACTTACAACTGATAAAGGCAACCTGTTAATTATATACACAACTGCTAGAACACAGTGACCCTAGAATGTGATGGGGATATTAGCTTGAAATCTGATAGCTCTAGTAACTTCTATGATATGTCTATGCTTTCTCTCAGCTATTCTATTTTGTTGAGGAGTGTAGACACAGGTCCTCTGATGTATAATACCTAATTTCATGAACAGATCACTGCAAATAGTATTAACAAACTATACTCACGCTTCGCGCGGCTGATAAAAACTTTATTTGACGTGCAAAATAATCCTTATTCTAATATTCGAATATGTTAAAGATTCATACAGTTTTCCAACCCAATAGATTAAATTTCAAATTTTAATCCATCTTTTATCTAACAAATTAGTTTTAAAAACTCTTTCTAATTTTCCATCAGTTATGTGTGTCTACACTTCTAGACCCCCCCCCCCCCCCAATATAAAGATAATAACAACACAAAATGAAAGAAATTAAAAGAAAAGGAAAAAATCAAATATATTCACAAATAAACGAAATCAAATTCTACAAATATTTTCTCTAACTTTTTCCCTCCCTTTTCAGTTCCGTTTTTCTTTTTCTTATATTTCTTTTCTCTGTTTCTTTTTCCTTTCTTACATCCTCACCCGTTCATTTCTCAAAAAAAAAAAAAAGAGGAAAAAATGACAAAACACTTTTTTTCAAATCCAATAGTTTAAACTTTAAGTTCTTAATCTATTTTTTATTAAACAAATTAGTTTTATGACTTTTTTTCGAGTTTTCCACCACTTATGAGTTTTTAATCTTCTATTTCCTTTTTCTTTTTTCCTTTTTCTTTATTACTCCTTCCTCATTTATTTAGGAAAAAAAATACAAAACTCCTTTTTCTTCTTCCCTAATTTCTCACAAATAAAGATAGCAAGTAATCAAAGAACTTCATGCATAATAACTTAACGATCGGTAACCAATGAGACTCATAGGCATTATAATGGTGTGTAACTAAAGAGACACAAAGCATTATTGATGTGATTTTTTAAAATAAAATAAAATGGAAGGGCAAAAAAAGAAAAGAAAAATAAGAATCATTTTCTATGAAGGTTATTGAAAGACATAGAAAGCATTAGTAGTTATTCTTATTTCGTATAAGAAGGTACTCTCACCTCTTTAATTCTCTCTTATTCCCGGAGAAAAATCAAAAGCATAAAATAGCAAGCACATAAAAAGATAAATATGCATGAAAAATCGTTTCCTGCAATTTTAAAATAAATTAGAAAAGTCAGCATCCCTCTCAACACAAACAAAAAAAAAAGAAATTGAGAATGAACTATCAGAAGTCCTAATCTCCTTAGAAATTAGAAGGGAAAAGAAGTTACCTGAATCAAGACAAAAAATTAAAATAGCCGATGTAACAGACAAAAAATTAATCAAAATGGACCGGAGGGAGTAATAGAATGAACTTCAAAGAAGATATGAAAGCAAAACTAAAATAGCCTATATAAGTTTTCAATTATCTACAACATATATAACAAAAACTTTTAACTACTACATTTCGAAAACTTATCCGTTATCCTTTCTCAAAAACTATTGCTACCATATATCTTATTTTATCAATATCATAGTACATTTATGCATTTACCATATCAAAAATAACACAAAAACTAATAGAATTTTAGTCATACTTTTAGTGTAGTTTTTCTTTTCTTTTGCCATTGCGTAATTTTTTTTTCCACCTTATAGCCTTTGACATAGAGATAGTCAACCATTGTAAGTATAATATATCAAATTGCTCCTCTTGCATATATTTACCTAAGAAGCACTAGAGGTAAAAATTGCACGGGGCACCTTATTTGGTCGCCCCCATTTAACCTATACCCATTTTTTTAAAAACTTTTAACTTGTACCTACTTTTTAAACAACTTCAGCCCTCTTTCTCCTCCTCAAAGTTATATCTGCCCTCAACCTCTTTCTGAAGTCCGCGACTAAAGTTCCTTGCTTGATTGAATGGTGGCAATAAATGATCTGTTAAATGACGAAGCTACAGATCCTATTTGATAATGCATGGCATTAGCAGCAGCATATTGGTTTATGTAAATTGTTAAAAAGTTTCTTGCTTTATCAAATATCGATTAACAGTTCCTTTGGATGGTTTAGTTGTTGAACTAATCATCTAAATAATTGGTCCGATTAGAGAGTTATAAGATGAGGTATCCTTTCTATTTAATGCTTTATGTGATAGTAAAGTAACTATTTTCATGTTTTCGTGACAGTATCATTATGAAGGGAAGAAGACACTAGAGCTAAAGTTCGTCAGTTACTAACAAAAACTTCAGCTCTAGAGCTGAAGTTCGCTAGTTACAAAATAAAAACTTCAGCTCTAGAGCAGAAGTTTGCCAGTTACAAAACAAAAACTTTAGCTCTAGAGCTGAAGTTCGCCAGTTACAAACAAAAACTTCAGCTCTAGAGCTGAAGTTCGCCATTTACAAAAACAAAAACTTCAACTCTAGAGCTGAAGTTCGCCAGTTACAAAACAATTCGCCAGTTACAAAAACAAAAACTTCAGCAATTACAAACAAAAACTTCAGCACACTTGCTACTTCAGTCTCGTCTACTAAAATGCTGAAGTTTCGCGTGATTGTCTTTGTTATTTCAGCCCCGTATGCTGAAGTTACGCGAAAAAATGGGTACGCTTGTAAATTTTTTTTGTAAAGCGGGCACACGTTAAAACATGACCCAAAAAGCGGGTATAGATGCAAATGTCCCGCAGTAGAGTATCTCCGTTTTATACATTTGTACAAAAATATCCTAATTTTATACATATACCGATATACGTATTAGAAATTACCTAGAACACTTGCACCATTTCACTCCTTCTCTTTTTTGTTTATGCACTTCGTTCTCCATAAAGACTGCACCCGTTCTTCCCAAAAAGATAAAGAGGAGATAATATAGAAAAGAAAAATTACTCAAAGCCTTTGAAGAAATTGAAAAATAAAGTTAGTAGTTATTCAATTGAAGTGAATAAAAATATATATAGTTCATGAAATGGTTAAATCTCTAAATGTGAAATGAAAAGACAAATTAAGTTTCATAACCTTCATGAATCGGCACTTCCTATTTTTCAAGTTATCATGTTTCTTCTCGTAAGCTTATTTCTATTTATTCTCATAAAAAAATTACGCGCTTAGAATATATAGTGCTTAGATGGAAGATTAAGGGTTTCAAAAGAATAACATTCAAACGTTAAAATTTTTTGTAACTTTCAACAGTTACAATGACGTTTTGATTTATTGCTTAGTGGGCTATTAAATGTAGTAAGTGAGACTTTCTTAAAAAAAACAATTTATATAGAATGAATAAGAGGAATAAAGAAAAAATTGCCAAAAAAGGGAGAAAAAAGATAAATGGTAATCCTAGTCTAAGAGAGGTGTCAAGTCATCTTTTTATTCCCTCCTTTATATATATATATATATATATATATATATATATATATATATATATATATATATATATATATATATATATATAGATTCTGTGCCATTGTCTGTTCTAATTGCCTTAACTATTTTGTTGAATTGTGTTTGAACAAAACTCAAAAAGTACTAGATAAGAACACATACATCAGATTTGAATTTTACCAAGTAGATCCATGTCATTCTGGAGAAGTCATCAACTATAGTCAAGAAATATCTATTTCCATCAAAAGTAGGAATCTTGTATAGCACCCAAATATTCATATGAACCAGCTCAAAACACTCAGTACTGTTAATATGTCACAACCCAAATTCTTCTTCTGTGAATTTATTGTGACGGCACCTAGTCTCTACGACTAGGTAAACCTAACATTTGCGGAAAATAAAATAAAAAAACATAAAAGTTAACAACTAACAGTAACAGATAATTTAAATAAGCATTTGAGATGTCGCTCGGTATATACAATAATCAACTCTCGAAATATACACAACTCTCCCAAGACCCGGAACACCTTAAGTCACAAGCTTCTAAGAATTTCTAATTGTTCTATACATTAGTATCTAAAGAAATAAGGGAAGAATCGACACAAAGGGATAGAGGGGGACTCCAAGGTCTGCGGACGCGGCAGATGTACCTTGAAGTCTCCTGAACAGTAGCAATTGTGCAAGCTAATAGCGGGGCTGATAAGTAGTACCTGGATCTACACACAAAAACATGTGCAGAAGAGTTGCATGAGTATACCACAACGGTACCCAGTAAGTGCCAAGCCTAACCTCGATCGAGTAGTGACGAGGTCAGGTCAGGCCCACTGGTAAATAATAAATAAGGCAGGAGAATATACAATATAATAAGAGACTAGAATTTAACATAAGAAAATACAAAAAGGCAACAATACAACATACAAGGGTAAGCAGCAGGGGATCTCCCGAGATACTGTCTACACACAAAATAATAACAGGGGATCTCCTGGGATACTATCTCTTAGTCCCAAAAAATATGCAGCTCAAACAATAAAAATAATAGTTACAGCAGAGATCCTACAGTTTAGACTAAGTTCAAGTCAAGAGTAAGGCAAGAAAATTCACTAGGCATGCTGCATAGAGTTCATATAAGAAATTAAGAGACATGCTATTCTAAGCTAAATATGATAATTACACATGCTGATAGAACTCAAATAAGAATAAACAAGTTACTACTTAGTAAAAATTGGATTTTACAACAAATAGCCCGTGTACGCACTCGTCACCGCACGCACAAGGCTCTCACATATCAAAACAGTACCAAATCCTAAGGGGTTCTCCCCCCATCCTCCCAAGGTTATGTAAGCCACTTACTTCGAACCAAGCTCAATCACTCGAAAACAATGCCTTTTTCACGAATATCCGACTCTGAATGGTCCAAATCTAGCCAAAATCAATTACACATTATAAATATAATTATAAAAAAACTAATCTACTTAATGAAATCAAAGCTAAAGCAAGAAATTGGAAAATCGCCCTAAAAGGTCTCCCCGGGTCCACGTCTTGGAATCGGGTAAAAGTCACAAAATATGAATACTCGTTCACTCACGAGTTCACTCGTACCAAAAATTATCCAAATCCGATGTCAAAATCCCAATCAAAACCCAAAATCATAGTTGAATTACTTCTTCCCATTTTCCGACAATTTTCCACCCAAATCCAAGATTAAACGATCGAATTAATGATGGATTAATGAGATATAATCAAAATCCAGTGTAGAATCATTTTCCAATCGATGTCTCTGAAAATCCCTCAAAATCTCATCCAAATCTGAACTCCCAAACTCAAGTTTTGATAAAAATGGCCAAACCCTCATTTTTGAAATGTTATAATATGCCAAGTTAATTTCTTCTTCACGAACGCGGCCACATCCTCGCGTTCGTGAAGTACAAACTACTTCAGTCCTAAAAACACTCATTGTGAACGCGATATACCGGTCGCGAATGCGATATACCAGTCGCGAACACGAAGCTTACATTGCCTTCGTGAACGCGTAGGCTATTTGTCTAGAACTCCTGATAACTAGGAATTCTAGTCTATTTTACGCTCATTTTTGCTTGAGTTTTGGATTAAAAGTGTGTACAATTATTTTCAAAAGCTAACTTATTGTGCTTGATTGCAGTGTTTGGTTAAAAAGAGACAAGAAAGTCAAAACCAGCTCAAAAGGGAGTGAAACCTGCACAAGTCAAATATTAGTCAACTAAGCGCTACAGCGGAAAATCGACCGCGGACGTGGAGGATCCACTGCTGAGGCGGTCTTGATCCCGCAGTCCGTGGTGGCAAAGATTAAGAGAGATACAATTTGAGGCTTTTCAAGTCACCACTGACCGCGGTAGAATTATGCGACAGCGAGTGCCTCTACCGCGACAGTGGTCATTTTAGCGCGGTCAGTGGAGGAGAGATTCATAGAGTTTGAAGTTGATATAAAGGTTGAAGATCGTGGTCTGTGCTTGATTTTATGCGTCCGTGGTAGCCTCACCGCTCTAGCGGTCCATTTTTCGCTGTCAGCGGTACCTCCGTCAGGGGCATTTTTGTCTGGAAAATTTAGTTGTGTATAAATACTTTTTTTTTCAGATTTTTAGGTCATCTTTTGTTTAGGTGAGCACGTGAACCGCCTACTTTTGTTTTTTTGACTAATTTTAGAGCTTGTTTAGCAATTAGTCTTAGAGTCTTAACTTGTAATTATATTTTATGGCTTCTATTTCATCTCAATCTATGATTTTTCTTTAATTATGAGTAGTTAAACCCATTATCTAGGGTTGTGGCTCAACCCTAGTGTGGGTATTTAATGAGTCTTCTATTGTAGGGCTTAGATATTTATGGGTGATTAATATTTGGTCTGATTTGTGCTTTTTATGTTAAATTAGTGATTGCAAACACTAATTTATGCCTTTTTGACTTAGGCTCTTCTTGAGAAAGAGAGCTTAAGTCTAGGAAATTCAGACCAATATAGAATTGGGCTGTAATCAAGAGATTGATAGCCCCAATTAAAGGGTTAAACCTAGAGATAGTAATGCCCGACTTGAGCCAACTTTGCTTGCACAAATTGAACACCTAATTGGGCTTGAGAAAGCCAATTAGGGCAAAGTCACCAAACTATCGAGAGGTATAGAGTGAGTAGTTGTGTGCATTGGCTATATCACGATCACAACTATAACATTATTGCCCTAAGTTCTAGATCCCGTTAGATACTCACCTAGGAGTAAGTCACTTCCCTAGTGCCTCTTTACCAATTTAGAAAACCCTACAAAAATATCTACTTAGCTTAATTTCGTACATCATTAGTATAAAATTAGAAATAGCAAACAAACAAAAGAATGATTGGAAGTGCTATCAAGAGCACTGCATATTGCTAGATTAGATAGTAATCCAACTCCAAACATATCTTAGCTCCCCATGGATTCGATCCCGACCTTTTCGGGTAAAAGCTGCATCGACCACTCTTGCCACTCTATAGTGGTGTAGGGTTGGACCCGATCACTTTTTGGCGCCGTTACCGGGGAGCTAAACGGTTTTCGCTATCTATCTAACTAGTTTTGTGTCTTGTTTTTCTTTCCTTCTGTGTAACTACCTTGTGTGTGTCATCAATTCAGGTACAAAATGGCGAATAATAACAATGATCCTATTGGAAATATTCTTCTGGGGAAGGAGGTAGATGATAATGGTGAGGATGAGGTGCCTCTAGTACCTCAAGGTCAAAGACGAGGCCGCCAGGCCAATGACAATGTTCTAGACCCTCCCCCGCCACCTCCAAGAGTGGCTCCTCGGGTTCTTCCAAATGAAGGATACGCAAGTGCAATTGTCTCACCCCGAATGCGGGCGGGCAATTTTCAAATTACAAATGTGATGTTGACTTTATTGGAGCAGCGAGGGTATTTCACTGGTGCTCCCCATCAGAATGCATATAAACATATTAAGGGCTTTGTGGATACCTGTTGGGGAAGCAAGCAAACAAATGTGTCATAGGATGCATTGCGGTTGAGATTGTTCCCTTTCTCACTTAGAGGGAAAGATTTAGACTGGCTTGAAAGGCTTCCCAACCATTCCATCACTACGTGGGATGAGTTGGCGGACAAGTTTATAGATAAGTTTTTCTCACTAGGGCATATGGCGACTTTGAGAGATGAGATTTTGTCCTTTAAACAGGAACCTAATAAACCACTTCATGAGATCTGGGAGAGATATCGGACAATGGTGAAAGAATGACCGAAGCAATGATCCAGCAGACATTCTACCGTGACATTAACATGACAATCAGTGTGTAGTGAACCAGCTAGTAGGAGGAAGTTTTATTAACACACCTTATGCTGAGGCATGTGAGATATTGGATGAGATGTCATATACTTCCTCAGCTTGGCAAAGTCGAGCCAATGTGCCACGGGGTGACCCCACTGTCATCCAATTGCACTAAGAGCTCCATGATCATGGCCAGGCAATAGCAAAGTTAAATACAACAATGAACCAGTTAGCAAAAGCTCAATTGCAACAAGTTCAAGCTCCTAGACAAGTAAATGCTATGGAAGCTATCAACATGTTGGTCAACAAAAGGTGACAAAGAGGTCAACAAGGTCAAGGTAGTTTGAATCAATATGAGCAGAGTAGTGGTGATTTCAACCAAGATGATGGGTGTGTTGAGCAAAGTGAAGAAGTGAAGTACGTGAATAATTACCAAGGACAAAGGGGCAATGCTCCTAACCAACAACAACAGTGGTGATCCCAAGGAAATTGGGGGAATCAAAACTAAAAAGGCAATAGCAATTGGGGGAATCAAAACCAACAAGGCAATAGCAACTGGGGGAACAACAATCAGAATTAGGGCAACTAGAACAACCAGGGCAACTGGAGTGGAAACAACAACAATTGGGGAGGAAATAACAACCAAGAGGGTTGGAATAATGGAAATCAAGGGAATTAGAGGAAAGGCTTTCAAAAACCTCCGATGTTTCAACAACCAAACAACCCACCCCCATTTCCTTCTCAAGGGCCTTGCTCGTTGAACAATAAGATGGGAAGGATCGAGATGATGTTTGAACAAATGATGAAGAAGAACGCCGACTCTGATGCCTAGTTGGCATCCCACAATACTTCAATCCAAAAATTTGGAGGTTCAACTTGGCCAGATTTTGCAATATCTGAATACTCACCCTAAGAGGGCTCTACCTAGTGATACGGTAGTAAACCCGAAAGGTGGGAACAACACTGGGTATGCAATGGCGGTGACTACTAGAAGTGGTCGAGGTGGTGATGTGAATACCTCCAAGCAAAAGAAATTGTGAGTGACGAGGTTGAAGTACAAGATGATGATGATCCTATAGTTGATGAGCAAGTGAGAGAAGAGATTTGAATGCGGAAGTGAGAATTGATATTCATGATAATGAGGTGGAGACTCAAGATGACGTGAACCCATCTAGGGAATACATAATAGAAATACCGAAAACGGTAGTGCCCAAGGCTAAGGCTACCTTGCCTAGGCCTCCTTCACTTTACCCTCAAAGGCTTGTGAAGCAAAGAATGAGAACCAATTTAAGAAATTTATTGACATGATGAAGAGCTTATCAATCAATGTTCCTTTGGTGGAAGATCTTGAGCAAATGTCGGGTTATGCCAAGTTCATGAAAGACTCGGTGACTAAAGAGATCCATGGATTGTGAGACCATCAAAATGACTCATCAAGTAAGTGCAATTGTGCACTCGATGACTCCAAAGCTTGAAGATCCCGACGCTTTCACCATTCTATGTACTATTGGGAGTGCGGATTTTGCAAAGGCATTGTGTGATTTGGGAGCAAGTATCAATTTGATGCCTTACTCCGTGTTCAAAACTTTGGGTATTGGTCAACTGAGGGATACTTCAATGAGGTTAAAAGTGGCGGATAGAACAATGAAGAGGCCGTTTGGTATTATTGATGATGTCCTTGTTCGGGTGGACGAGTTTATTTTGCCTGTTGACTTTGTGATTCTGGACTGCGAGGTCGATTATGAGGTTCTGATCATATTGGGAAGACCTTTCCTTGCAACTGGGAAGGCATTGGTTGATGTGGAAGCAGGGGAGCTCACTTTTCAGGTGGGTGATGAAAAAGTGGTCTTTCATGTGCGCAAATCAATGAAGCAGCCAAATAGTACTGAAGTGTGCTCTTTTGTGGATCTTGTCACGGAAGTGATAGTTGATGATACAAGTGCAATGATCAATGTGGAGGATCCTATAGAAGCGGTATTGTTGAACCTTGATGTGAATGAGGATGAAGGTCGGGTGGAATGTGTATTTGCTTTGCATGGAATGGGCTCTTACTCTTATGAGCCTCGAAAGCTCTCTTTGGATCTTGAAAACAGAAAGACTCCACCAAAAAAGCCCTCAATTGAGGAACCTCCCATTTTGGAGTTGAAACCTTTGCCCTCACATCTCAGGTATGAATTCTTAGGCCTTAGTTCAACTTTACATGTTATTCTTCCGTCTTGTCTTACTAACGTGCATGTAGATGCAACAATGGAGGTGCTCCAAAGAAGGAAAAAGGTAATTGGATGGGCTCTAGCTGATATTCGGGGAATAAGCTCTGCCTTTTGCATACACAAGATTATAATTGAAGATGATGCCAAGCCCTCCATGGAACATCAAAGGAGGTTGAATGAGGCTATGCAAGAGGTTGTCAAAAAGGAGGTGATCAAGTGGTTGGATGCAGGGGTTGTATACCCCATCTTGGATAGTTCTTGGACTTCGCCCGTGCAATGTGTACCGAAGAAGGGTGGTATGACTGTGGTTACTAATGAGCGAAATGAGTTAATTCTCACCAGGCACTGGATGGAAGGTGTGCATGGACTACCGCAAGATGAATAAAGTGACCCGCAAGGACCACTTTCCAATGCCCTTTCTTGGCCAGATGCCAGATAGACTTGCTGGGCGTGCCTTCTACTATTTTTTGGATGGGTACTCAGGTTACAATCAGATTTTCATTGCTCCGAAAGATCAGGAGAAAACCACCTCCACGTGTCCGTATGACACCTTTGTATTTTCTAGGATGCCATTTGGTTTGTATAATGCACCGGCTACCTTCCAGTGGTGTATGATGGCTATATTTACCGACATAGTGGAGGACTTTCTAGATATATTCATGGATGATTTCAGTGTTATGGGTGACTTTTTTGATAAGTGTTTGAAGAATCTTGACAAAGTGTTGGCTCGGTGTGAAGAGACCAATCATGTGCCTAACTGGGAGAAATGCCAATTTATGGTTGAGGAGGGCATTGTTCTCGGCCATAAGATCTCAAACCACGGCATAGAGGTGGAAAAGGCTAAAATTGAAGTGATCTCAAAGCTTCCTCCTCCTACTTCAGTCAAGGGGGTTAGGAGTTTTCTTGGGCATGCGGGGTTCTACCGAAGATTTATCAAAGACTTTTCTAAGGTAGTGAATCCTTTGTGCAAGTTATTGGAAAAGGATGCTAAGTTCGTGTTTAATGAGGAATGTATGAAATATTTTGAACTTCTCAAGTACAAATTGACAACCACTCCCATTATTACCGCACCCAATTGGAGCTTACCTTTTGAGCTCATGCGTGACGCAAGCGATGTTGCAGTAGGAGCGGTTTTGGGTCAAAGAGTGAATAAGATGATTCACCCGGTGTATTATGCAAGCAAAACAATGAATGATGCTCAAGTGAATTACACGGTAACAGAAAAAGAGTTGCTAGTAATTGTGTTTGCAATGGAGAAATTTAGGTCTTATCTCATGGGTGCCAAGGTGATTGTTCGTACTGACCATGCAACAGTCCGCTACTTGATGACAAAGAAGGATTCTAAGGCTCGGTTGATGAGATGGGTTATATTGCTTCAAGAGTTTGACCTTGAGATTGTTGATAGAAAAGGGAGTGAAACCAAGTGGCAGACCACTTGTCCCGCTTGGAGGAGGAGGGAAGGCCCCGTGATGGCCTCAAAATTAATGATTCATTCCCTAATGAGCAACTCCTCTCTGTATCTATGAATAGGATGCCTTGGTTTTGGGATGTTGACAACTTTCTTGTGACCGCTATTTTTCCATGTGAGCTCTCTTCTAACCAAAGGAAGAAACTTAAACGGGATAGTTTGGACTACTACTGGGATGAGCCTTACTTGTTCAAAATCTGTAATGATGGTGTGATCCGGAGATGTGTTCCGGAGGAGGAGCAAATGAGTATTTTGGATGCTTGTCATTATTCTCCCTACGGTGGTCATCATGGTGGGGCGAGGTGGGGTTGAGGCCGTGGATTTACCCAACAATGAGGCCCGTAGAGTTGTGGCTTTTCTTAAAAAGAGTATCTTTATTCGGTTTGGCACTCCTAGAGAAATCATCAGTGATGGAGGGTCTCATTTCTGCAATAAGGCATTTGACACTTTGCTTGCAGAGTATGGTTTCAATCACAAGGTTTCTACCCCTTACCATCCTCAAGCTAGTGGGCAAGTTGAAGTCTCCAACAGAGAGATCAATAGCATATTGTCAAAGACGGTTAATGCAAATAGGACTGACTGGTCAAAGAAATTGGATGATGCTTTGTGGGCGTACAAGACAACTTACAAGACTCTGATTGGTATGTATCCGTACCGATTGTTATTAGGGAAAGCTTTCCATCTACCAGATGAGTTAGAGCACAATGCCATGTGGGCTTTGAGGAAGTTAAATCTTGAATGGGATGTTGTAGCAAATCTTCGAAGGGAGCAGCTTAATGAGCTTGATAAATTCCGATTTCATGCCTACTCCAGCTCGTCCTTGTATAAGGACAAGATGAAGTACTTACATGACAAGTATGCTCGTGGCAAGGAGTTCAAAGTGGGTGATTTGGTTCTCTTGTTCAACTCCCAGTTACGACTATTTATGGGAAAGCTTAAGTCAAAATATAGTGGACCTTTTGAGGTGGTGCTTGTGACTCCGTTTGATGCTCTTGATTTGAAAAACAAAATTGGTGAGATCTTTAGGGTTAATGGGCATAGAGTGAAGCACTATCTTGGAAAATTTGATGACTGCCACGTGGTGGCAATGATCCATCTCAAGTGATTGATGGTAATCTACGTCATGTCGCGACGTTAAATCATGCGCTTCTTGGGAGGCAACCTATGTGTTTTTCTTCTTTTTTTTTTATTTTCTTCTTAGTGTAGGAGTTGATTTTGAACTAACTGGTTGTAACATGTGTGTAGGAATGTTTGAAGCAGTGCAGGACTAAGCTGAAAAGAATTTGGCACTCTCTGAAGATTGGACCGCTGTCGCGCTCTATTTTTCGCGGTCACAGAGGCCTTACCGCGGAGGCAGAATTTGATGGTGGGCAATGGTGCTAAATAGTCCAAAATGGGGTTCTATGAAGTTTCAACCGCTGCCGCGGTGCATTTTTTGCGGTTAGCAGTGGCTTACCGCTGTCATGGAGCATTTTTTGCTATCAGCGGTGGTCTCAGAATTGCAGCCCTTCTGAACTTCACAAGCATGGACCACGGTGATTTACCGCGGTCGCGGTAGGTAAGATCGTGTGGGCCTCTGGGTATTTTCTATAAATAGTCAGTCATAAGGCCTTTTACCCTTTCGCCCATTTCACTCTCAAACTCAATTTCACTGTTCACTCCACGCCCTAAGCTACACACACAAGATTTAGAGTCTATTTTCCTTGCACATTTCATATCTGGTAATTTCATTTCCCTCATTAGTCTTCAATTTTGTACTTGTTGTTATTTTACTTGTTAGTTATAACTTTTTCTTCCCCTTTTCTTTTAGTTTTAACCTAGGGCTATTTAATGTTAATTAGGCTAGGTTTCATATAGTTAGGAGTTGTTAATGAACACTGAGTGGAGTTAAAAATGTAGAGGAGATTGCTAAAATGCAAGAATATCTGAAACCCTAGGTGTGTTGGGCCCAATTTTAACTTCCGCGCCCGCGGTTGATTTTTTGCTCTCCGTGGTGCAACTATCGCAGCCATGATTGATTTTTCATGGTCCGCAGTGCTCAAGTTAAGAGAAGTCAATTGTAAGGGTCAGCGGCCGCGATTGATTTTCCGCGGAGGCAGTGCAACCACCGCGGCCGCACTCAACTTTTCGCGATCCGTGATGCATTAGAATCAAAGGGTGGGTAGTTTGATCCCTACTCCTCTGCGGCTGTGATGCATTTTCCGCAGTCCGCAGTGCAGCCTTCGCGGCCACGCTCCTTTTTTTGTGGTCCGCGTTCTGCTATTTTTTTTCTTTCAGTACATTGTGAATTGTTCTGTTGTTTTCTTCACTACTTCTTCTAGCAACTAACAATATGCTATGGATTAAGTTTGTAGACAATGGTTAAATCTAGAGGCAGCGTTGAGAAACAAAAGGGTAGAGCAGAGTCCTCCCGGGGTAAGGGACGAGGACAGATTAAATTGACCCCAACAGTTTAGAAATCAATTGGGGCAATGAGGAAAAACATCAGAGCTGCAGATAGAGCTACTTCCCATATTGAGGGAAGTGAGTACTTGCCCTCCTGGGAGGCCTTAGATTCTGATTCTGTGCCAGCATATGTACCCGACTTCTCGGAGAGACATAGGTTGAGAGATGAACCTACACCCCCAGCCTCTCCTACTTTTCGTGCTGCCTCTTCTGCTGAGTCGTTTGATGGCTCAGCAGAGGGTAGTGAATCTTCAGATTCAACCACACCTACAGCTTCGTCACCTAGATAGGATCCCGTAGGTACCAGATGACGAGAGGGGGGGTGACCCAAACCGGGGGTGTGGAAAGGACTAGAAACCCTGAAGTGTGGCAAAGGAGGTTTGTCAGTGAGCTGGCATATCACGAGTTCTGGGAGTGGTGGCCTCTAAGGTCACTTATTCATGAGCGCCATTTCATATAGCGGGATCTTCTGCCTCACAACTCCAACGTGAAGCAGCATTTCAATGAACGAGTGGGATGGGATTACTTCACTAGTAAGGTATCCGATGCAAATGATCACTTAGTCAAGGAATTCTACGTCAATGCCTCCCACATCAAGAAGGATACAAAAGTGTCTAAGGTGCGTAACTTGAAAGTTAAGTTTGATGGGAAAACAATCAATGAATACCTGGGCTTCAATGATGAAGATGAGACATTGTACTTGGAGAAGGTGGTAATAGATGAGGCATCCCGCTCGTGGTTGGCATCATACTTGGCTCTCTTGGATACCACCCAAGCATGGTTGACAGCAGGGGTTCCTATCTTGAGGAACACCCTAAACTTTGAGGCGAAGGGTTGGGAGACTTTTGTATGCAGCAGGCTAGACCCTACTACCCATGAAAACATCTTGTCGGTCTCCCGGGTGATATTAGTGGCGGCTATTATGGCAGGGTTCCCGATCAATGTCAGGAATGTCATGTCTAGGGTGATCACCAGGGTGGTCAATGAGGGTGATAGATCGTACCCCTTCCCGAACTTCCTTACCATGTACTTGAAAGATCAAGAGGTGGAGAAAAGAAACTTTGATGTGAAGGTAAAACCTAAGATGCCTTTTTCATGGTACAGCCTCAAGAGTCTAGACAACCCCAAATCCAAGGGATCCAATGGCAAAGCTACTACTTCTACTGGCCTGTCTGGAGAGCCAGTAATGGTAATCACTACTTCAAAGCCTCCCACTGTCATACCAGATCCTACCTCTAGACCATCTACTTCCATGCCTTCAGAAATTCCATCCTCCTCAGCACATCCATTGACTACCCACAGATTGAGCCAAACACTCTCTAGTATCAACAACTGGATACAGGCAGCAACTTCTAAGTTGTCTGTGCTATCCAGTTTGATGGCAGCCCAATCAATTCCCCCATAGCCACAGGTGCCAGCTTCGGTAGAAGTGTCTCTCAAGGAGCATCTAGACAGGCAGAAGAAGCTCCTGGAGAAACAAAAGCTTATAATGGATGCTCTAGCAGTTCAAGGAAAATCACTTCAGGAGCTGAGCAAGCAAACAAGGAAGTTGAAAAAGAGTCGGGCCTCGAAGGAGTCTGTGAAGGAATTGAGGGGGAGGTGGAGAAGATGAAGTCAACACACTACTTACCATTGGATCTGCTATTACAGGAACAACCTCCAGCAGCTCAGACAGAGCAGGAGATTGAGAGAGAGCCCAACAGGAGGAGAATAGTGCTCGGGGTTGATGATGTAGAGATTGAGCTGGAGGATCCGGAGGGAGGTGCCTCTAGTGTTGGCCCAAGTAAATGTGAAGTTTTGAAGACTGACAAAAGAACTCAGACATAGACAAGGTCCATCTTGTGAAGCACAGTCGTGATCAACCCAAACATGTGAGATGCACGTGAAGGAGATAAATCTAACAAAGTAATATCTCCTGATCATGGTCGGAAAGGTTGCATATTGGATAAGAAGAAAGACTCATTACACAAAGAGAACACAGTTTAGAAAGAGGATAGAGTTAGAGTATGAGATCAACTAGAACTCTTCCACCATGGAAGAGTAGTATATGTATCCTAGTCAATCTTTAATTACTAACCCCTTAAATATCAGTGTTGTTCTCTTTTACAGGCAATGCACATAAGCAGAAATTAAACGTGAATTGAGAGCAAAATAGCAAGGCAATTTTGCAAGCAATTTATGTGCGATTCAAGCGTGCAATCCTGAAGCTACTTAAACCAGATAGAAGAACCACTTCCAAGTGTCTATCTTTTATTCTAGTTCAATTGTAGTAGGTGATTTTACATTGTACCTTTTAGCTTATTTAGAAGCAATTGTATTAGGTACTTAGAGTTTTCAAGTTAGAGTTAACTTGAAGTTGTCGCAATAGTTGAGGTTGTGTGCCACAACGGGATTAGAGTTAATCTTAGGTTTACAAAAGAGTTTATGTAAATGCAGTTTTTGGCTCAGTGATTTTAGTGGAGAGTTTGGGAAAATCCTACTGGAAGGTAGGTCGTGGTTTTTTCACCTTTTGAGCTAGGTGTTTTCCATGTAAAATCTTTATGTTGAAACAATAGTAGTTGGAACACATAGAAGAACCAGGTCATTCTATAATAAAGTTAAGCAAAAATTGGGTACCACACAAATCATCCCCCCTCTTGTGTGGTATTGAAGTCTAAAACATCATCTAGCCAGCCATAAGCCCCAAAGCAAACAGAGGATCCAGGGACCCAGCCACAGTACTCCATGCAGATGGAGGACCCATAGGGAGTTTTCTTTACTCTCTATCTTTCTTTTTGAGCTTATATTTGGTTAGTTAGCATTGAGGACAATGCTAGCTTTCATTTGAGGGGGTGACCCTACTTTGATGAATTGGTAGTTGGTTTGTAATTATGATGCTATTTTCTTTCTTTATGCTTATTTTTCATTTTTGGTATGTATATAACTTTATGATTTATTTTACTTTTTGTTATTTTTCGATCTTGGTATATATATAAAGTTACTCTCTCATGTATATATTTATTTTCTCTTATGTATATTCGTCTAAATCCCCTATTGTACATATTTAGTTTACTTTCCGTATTTTTCTTCATAGCTTCTTTTGCAATTTTCCTTAATAGTATAGCTTCTTATTTGATTTAGTAGCTTCTTTTTTCGGTTCCTAGCTTCTTAGTTTACAATTTTGTGTGATCAATAAGCCTTTGGTTTTCTTAATGCCACGGTTCTTTCCGAAGGTGGAGTTTGTGTGAACCGGGTGGCTCTTCCCAATGATAGATGGCATGACAACCTTCTTAAGGGTTTGAGTCTATTTTTCTTTTCGTTTTTGTGTAAATAGTAGTTAGTGAGCAATGGTGCCTCAGGAAAAGCTTCAGTTGGGTCTAACAAATTTACCTTTGACCTTATGGTTAAAAACAAATTGGTATGTATAGGATGGTGATAGTTGTGACCTTGAGACTCTTGTGTTGACTAAACAATCATCGAGTGGTTTATTGGAACCTTTGCGTTGCTCAAATCTTAGCTAAGGTTGGTGTGGTCCTCCGACTTTGTTTCTTTAGCAATCCTATAGCTTGTGTGGTGAGGTATTGATTTGCAAGTTCAATTCCCGTGCCAATAAGTCTAGAACTTGCCCTGAATGTTTGTCTAGGTGAAATCCCAAAATCTTAAGTGAAGCTCGACTTGAAAAATGATTATAGGCTCTCCTTTATCCTAATTGAGATTTGTAAACATCCATAGCCTACCAATGATAATATCCCTAGTTAACCACGTTGAGCCATAGCCCTTATTCTTTCAATAACCATGATACAAGCCTTTATCCGTTCTAAAATGATCCTCTCTTGGCACCCTATCTTTCCTTAGCACAAGGCAAAAGCATAAGTTTGGGGGGAGAGACGAAGAATGCAAAAGTGATAAAAGGACAAAATGAAGAAAAGGAAATGCAAAAAACAAAAAAAAAGCCAAAAATTCAAAAAGAAAGTGAACAATGTAGAAAAAATGAAGGGAGTCAATAAAAGCAAAAGATGAAAGGCATGGAAAGATTGGAAAGGAGAAAAAGGATTGAATTGAACAAGAAAGAGTGACAATGTGTCTCTCTAGCCCCTAAATAAGAAGTAAATGACTCAAAGAGTCAAGAAAATGTGTGCCAAAATGAAGCAAATGAAGTGCTTAAGGGAAGATAAAACCTTCTTAGACCAATATATCCTACCCTGAACTAAAAGCCTTCATTACATCACCACAAAAGCCCTATATGATCTTGAGTTGGGTGAGCTTACATTAGTGGTGACTCACATAAGGGGCAAGCTTATGATACTTAGAGCCGGACTTGCGACCTTCCTTTGAGAGAGATGAGTGTGTTTTCCACAATCCTCGTTCTGAGTGCTACAATCTAAAAGTGAGGTTTGCTTGTGGAGAATTGAGGAGAATGAGTTTGGGTTCCACAACAACCAATGTAACAGAAAGAGTTTCCTTGATGAGTTGAGTCAACTCCTGATGCTTTTGTGTCGCACTATAACCATGGTGCTAAAAGGTTGTGTATTGTTGATAATGTATTTGAGTTCAAGGTAATTGTTAGTCCCAATTGATTCTTGATGAGGTTACTTTAGGGCAGTTGAATTTTCCTTTCTTTTATCTTGAGGATGTGGGAATTACTTGGTTTGTTTGAGGACAAGCAAAAGCTTAAGTTTGGGGGAGTTGATAACTAGGGATTCTAGTCTATTTTACGCTCCTTTTTTCTTGAGTTTTGGATTAAAAGTGTGTACATGTATTCCCAAAAGCTAAATTATTGGGCTTGATTCCAGTGTTTGATCAAAAAGAGACGAGAATGTCAAAACTAGCTCAAAAGGGAATGAAACCTGCACAAGTCAAAGCTGAGTCAACTGAGCACTACAGTGGAAAATCAACCACGGACGCAAAGGATCCACCACGGAGGCGGTCTTGATCTCGCGGTCCGTGGTGGCAAAGATTCAGAGAGATACAATTTGAGGCTTTTCAAGTCACCGCTGACCGTGGTGGAATTATGCGGCAGCGGTGCCTCTAATGCGACAGCGGTCATTTTAGCGCGGTCAGCGGAAGAGAGATTCAAAGAGTTTGAAGTTGAGATGAAGGTTAAAGACCACGGTCCGCGATTGATTTTATGCGGCCGCAATAGCCTCACCACTGCAGCGGTCCATTTTCCATTATCAGTGGTACCTCTTCAAGGGCATTTTTGTCCAAAAAATTTAGCTGTGTATAAATATTTCTTTTTCAAATTTTTAGGTCATCTTTTGTTTAACTGAGCACGTGAACCGCCTACTTTTGCCTTTTTGAGTAATTTTAGAGTTTGATTAGCAATTAGTCTTAGATTCTTAACTTGTAATTACATTTTATGGCTTTTATTTTATCTCAATCTATGATTTCTTCTTTAATTATAAGTAGCTAAGCCCATTAGCTAGGGTTGTGGCTCAACCCTAGTGTGATATATTTAATGGGTCTTCTATTTTAGGGCTTAGATGTTTATGGGTGATTGATATTTGGCCTGATTTGTGCTTTATATGTTAAATTAGTAGTTGCAAACATTAATTTGCGCCTTTTTGACTTAGGCTCTTCTTGTGAAAGAGAGCTTAAGTCTAGGAAATTTAGGACAACAAGGAATTAGGGTGTAATCAAGAGATTAATAGCCCCAATTAAAGGGTTAAACCTAGAGATAGTAATACCCAACTTGAGCCAACTTTGCTTGCACAAATTGAACACCCAATTGGGTTTAAGAAAGCCAATTATGGTAAAGTCACTTAAACTAACGAGAGGTATAGAGTGAGTAGCTGCGTGCATTGGCTATATCACGATCCCAACTACAACATTATTTCCCTAAGTTCTAGATCCCATTAGATACTCACCTAGGAGTAAGTCACTTCCTAGTGCCTTTTTACCAATTTAGAAAACCCTACAAAAATATCTACTTAGCTTAATTTTGTGCATCATCAGTATAAAATTAGAAATAGCAAACAAACAAAAGAATGATTGGAAGTGCAATCAAGAGCACTGCACATTGCTAGATTAGATAAGAATCCAACTCCAAACATATTTTAGCTCCTTGTGGATTCGATCCCGACCTTTTCGGGTAAAAGCTGCATCGACTGTTCTTGCCACTCTATAGTGGTGTATGGTTGGACCTGATCAACTCCATCTGACCGTTCCTCTACGAGAACGCAAGGTCCATATCGCGCACGCATAGCCTTAACGTTCCATATCTTCGCGAATACGAGAACTATGTCGCGAATGCAAAGAACAAACCCAGATAGCCTCTTATATGCCTTAGGCAAACACGAGACCTCTCTCGCGATCGCGATGAAGGAAACCAGAAACAAAAACATCAGATTTTCTACAATCTTTTCCTAAGTCTAAAAGGTTCGTTAACCACCCGAAATCAACTCTAGGTCCCCGAGACCTCAACCAAGTATACCAACAATTCCTAAAATACCATACGAACTTAGTTGATCTCTCAAATCATATCAAACAACGGTAAAATTATGAATCACCCTCAAATTCAAACTTAAAGAACTTGAAACTTCATATTTCCACAACTGATGCCGGAACCTATCAAACCATGTCCGATTGACCTCAAATTTTGCACACAAGTTATATTAATCATTACGGACCTACTTCAACTTCCAGAATTGGAATCTGACCCCCATATCAAAAAGTGCACTACCGGTCAAAATCTCCAAAATTTGACTTTTGTCATTTCAAGCCTAAATAAGATATAAACCTCCAAAACACAATTTAGACACGCCTCTAAGTCCAAAATCACTCAACGGAGCTAACAAAACCGACGAAACTCCATTCCAGAGTCGTCTTCATACAACTACGGTCCAAATCCTAAGACTTAACCTCCGTTTAGGGACTAAATGTCCCAAAACACTCCAAAACCCCAAATGAAACCTCCCGGCAAGTCATATAAGCAGAAATAGATACGGGAAAAGCAGTTAATAGGGAATTAGGGCTATAACTCTCAAAACGACCGGCCGGGTCGTTACATAATACTACTTGCTGGGAAAGGTTATCTGGTTTGTTTTGTACAGGGGCAAACATTACATTTATTTATTTCTTATGCTATAGACTCAACTTAATTCTAAAGCATTTTCCTAAGAACAGTTACATACATATGACTAAATCATCTATTCCATAGGTTTATATCTTCAGCAGTAAACACATCCTTGACTAGTAGACTGCAGTTTATATCCTTGTTAGTAAGTCGACTTAGTAGTATGTATAGCCCATCTCTTTATTTACCAATCTCTTTCACCCTCCCATTGAAGAGATACTAAAATATAAAAAAATGAGGGTAGAAGGTGATTGCACAAGCTAACTCTTAGATTAAACTTAAACTAAGGCAGATGAAAGACATTTTTAAGTATACTCCTAGCTGAAATTGAGCTAGTTCCAGTGTGTGTAACATGAGATACTTCACCATTGGGTAGATACACCCTCTTAGGATTAGTGTTCTTAACAATGGAATTCTGATTTAGCATTGCAATATCAGATACCATATGATTGGTTGCACCAGTGTCAATGATCCACTCTTTTAGACAAATTGAAACCAACAAAGTAGTACTCATACTTGCTATATTTGTTGCATAGGTATTGTTGTTGTCCAGTGTTAGTGTTGTTGAGAATGTGCAATATTTGCTCATATTGATCTTTTGAGAAAGCTCTTATCTGTGGCATTCACTGTGAGTTATCATCTTGTCCCAAATTCTGATATGTGTTAGACATATGTGCTTGTGTTTGTTGATATGTGCCCATCGAGTTCATAGTAGGCTGATGATGTGTTACGTCAGTATTTATCCCCCAGAGGCTACAGAGTTATGAAAACTTCACATTTATTCTTTCATGTCGTGCGATTTTGTTCTCTTAATGCTAAATTGAAACCTCTACTCTTATCCTTTCGCGAATGGCGAGGTCACGTACCGCTTATTCAGCCAAATAGCAGCACAGACCGATGTTAGATTAGCTACATCTTCGGAGGCTTTGCGGAGGTTAAATAGGTATCACCTAGCTCTTCACTACTACTTTCAGCGATGCATCTTCTAAGGATCTCCAGGATTATCTAGACAGTTGTCATGAGGTTCTCAGGAACATGGGGATAGTTGAGACCAATGGGGTCGATTTTGCTACTTTTCGCTTGTTTGGGTCCGCCAAGACTTGGTGGAGAGATTACTGTTTGGATAGACTAGCCGGATCGCTAGCTTTGACTTGGGAGCAGTTTACTCAGCTATTTCTGAAGAAGTTTCTCCCCATCACTCAGAGAGAGGCCTATCGGAGCCAGTTTGGGCGTCTCCAGTAAGGTTCTATGATTGTTACCCAGTATAAGACCATATTCATCGACTTGCCTCATCATGATCTTATCATACTTCCCACCGAGAGAGAGAGGGTGAGGAGGTTTATTGATGGACTTATTCAGCCAATTCGTCTTCAGATGGCTAGGGAGACTAGGAGTGAGATATCTTTCTAGGAGGCGGCCAATGTGGCCCGGAGAGTTGAGATGGTTCTATCGCAGAGAGGTGGTCAGGGGTCTAACAAGAGGCCTCGTCATTCAGGCCGATTCAGTGGTACCTCGTCTGGAGTTAGGGATTCATATGGTAGAGGCCATCCTCCTAGGCCTTTTCAGTCTGCACTTCAGGTTTCTCACGGTGCTTAAGGTGGCCGTGGTTCTCAGATGTAGTATTCTGATCAGCAGTCTTATAGTGCACCACCAGCTCCTATCAGTGCACCACCACTTCAGAGTTTTTCGGGTTGTCATCCCCAGCAGCCGAGGGCTTGTTTTACTTGTGGTGACACGAGGTACATTGCTAGGTATTGCCCTCAAGCATCAAGCAACTCTCAGTATCAGGATTCCCGTGCCATGGTTCAGGAACCGAGTGTACCACAGCTCGCCCAACCAGATAGAGGTGGTGGTAGAGGTGCTAGAGGTGGAGGTAGAGGTATTAGAGGTGGAGCTCAGGTCGCTAGATGTGGAGGCCAGCAAGCAGCAGGCTGTCTCAGAGATGTAATTTACGGTGGTAGGGCTCAGCGCTGATGTTATGCTCTTCTATCTAGGCCCTATGGTGTGGCTTCTTATGTAGTTATCACAGGTACGGTTTTGGTTTGTAGTAGGGATGCATCAGTGTTATTTGATCCAGGGTCTACATACTCCTATGTGTCATCTTATTTTGCACCGTATCTGATCATGCCTAGTGATTCTTTAAGTGCTCCTATTTATGTGTCTACACTGGTGGGTGATTCTATTGTGGTAGATCGAGTCCATCGTTCTTGTATAGTTGTGATTGGGGGTCTTGAGACTCATGTAGATTTGCTTCTTCTGGACATGGTTGATTTCGATGCCATATTGGGGATGGACTGGTTATCACCTTACCACGCTATCTTGGACTGTCATGCCAAGACTGTGACCTTAGCCTTGCCGGGTTTACCTCGTTTAGAGTGGAGAGGGACTCCTGATCATTCTATCTGCAGTGTTATCTCGTATGTGAAGGCTCAGCGTATGGTCGAGAAGGGGTGTTTGGCCTATGTTCGTGATTCTAGTGCTGAGGTTCCATCTATTAATTCTGTGCTCGTTGTTCGTGAGTTTCCTGAGGTATTCCCTTCAGACCTACCGGGTATGCCACCCGATAGGGATACTGACTTTTGCATTGATTTGGCTCCGGGCACTCAGCCCATTTCTATCCCGTCGTATCGTATGGCCCCGCCTGAGTTAAAAGAGTTGAAGGAGCAATTGCAAGACTTGCTTGAGAAGGGTTTCATTAGACCCAGTGTTTCTCCTTGGGGTGCGCCGATGTTGTTTGTTAAGAAGAAGGATGGATCAATGAGAATGTGCATTGATTACCGGCAGTTGAACAATGTTACAATCAAAAATAAGTATCCATTGCCGAGGATTGATGATTTGTTTGATCAGTTTTAGGGTGCCAAGGTATTTTCGAAGATTGACTTAAGATCTGGCTACCATTAGTTGAGGATTAGGGTATCTGATGTCCCTAAGACAGCTTTCCGCACTCGGTACGGGCATTATGAGTTCTTGGTGATGTCATTCGGGTTGACAAGTGCCCTAGCAGCTTTTATGGATTTGATGAACCGAGTGTTCAAGACTTATTTGGATTTGTTCGTGATAGTCTTTATTGATGATATTTTGATATATTCCCGTAGCCGGGAGGAGCACAAGCAACATCTTAGAGTGGTCCTTCAGACCTTGAGAGATAGTCAGTTATATGCTAAGTTTTCGAAGTGTGAGTTCTGGTTGAGTTCAGTTTCATTCCTTGGTCATGTTGTATCAGCAGAGGGTATATAGGTTGATCCGAAAAAGATTGAGGTAGTCAAGAACTGGCCTAGACCAGCATCAGCTACAGAGATTCGGAGTTTCTTAGGGTTGGCAAGCTACTATCATCGGTTTGTGGAGGGGTTTTCATCTATTGCAGCCCCGATGACCAGGTTGACCCATAAGGGTGCCCAGTTCAGGTGGTCGGACAAGTGTAAGGTGAGCTTTCAGAAGCTCAAGACAGCTTTAACTACGACACATGTGTTGGTTTTGCCCACAGGTTCAGGGCCCTATACAGTTTATTGTGATGCATCTCGTATTGGACTTGGTGCGGTGTTGATGTAGGATGGCAAGGTCATTGTTTATGCTTCGCGTCAGTTGAAGATTCATGAGAATAATTATTCGGTTCATGATTTGGAGTTGGCAGTCATTGTTCATGCGTTGAAGATTTGGAGGCATTATCTATATGGCGTGGCATCTGAGGCGTTTACGGATCACAAGAGTTTGTTGTACTTGTTCAAGCAGAAGGAGTTGAATTTGAGGCAGAGAAGGTGGTTGGAGCTGTTAAAGGACTATGATATCACCATCTTATATCATCTGGGAAAGGCCAATGTGGTGGTCGATGCTTTGAGTAGGAAGTCAGCCAGTATGGGCAGTCTTGCTTATATTCCGGTCGGTGAGAGACCGCTTGCTTTGGATGTTCAGGCTTTGGCCAATCAGTTCGTGAGGTTGGATGTTTTTGAGCCCAGCCGTATGTTAGTTTGCACAGTCGCTCGTTCTTCATTATTGGAGCGTATCCGTGATCGGCAGTATGATGATCCCCATTTGTGTGTCCTTAGAGACACGGTGTAGCACGGAGGTGCCAAGCAGGTTACCTTAGGAGATGATGGAGTCTTGAGTTTTCAAGGTCGAGTTTGTGTGCCTAATGTGGATGGGCTCCGAGAGTTGATTTTAGAGGAGGCCTATAGCTCCTGGTACTCTATTCATCCGGGCGTCGCAAAGATGTATCAGGATTTGCGGCAGCATTATTGGTGGCAGAGAATGAAGAAGGATATCGTAGCATTTGTGGCTCAGTGTTTGAATTGTCAGTAGGTTAAGTATGAGCATCAGAGGTCTGATGGTTTGTTCCAGAAGACTGAGATTCCTGAATGGAAGTGGGACCGGATCACTATGGACTTCATTGTTGGACTTTCACGGACTCAGAGGAAGTTTGATGCAGTGTGGGTTATTGTTGATAGGCTGACCAAGTCAGCGAATTTCATTCCAGTGGCAGTCTCCTATTTTTCCGAGAGGCTAGCTGAGATCTATATCCGGGAGATTGTTCATCTTCATGGTGTGCCCAAGTCTATCATTTCAGACCGAGGTACACAGTTTACCTCACATTTCTGGAGAGCAGTTCAGCGAAAGTTGGGAACACGGGTTGAGTTGAGCACAACATTTCATCCTCAGACGGATGGGCAGTCCGAGCAGACCATTCAGATTTTGGAGGATATGCTCTGAGCTTGTGTCATTGACTTTGGAGGCTCGTGGGATCAGTTTTTGCCTTTAGCATAGTTTTCCTACAACAACAGCTACCAGTCGAGTATCCAGATGGCTCCTTATGAGGCTTTATATGGTAGGCGGTGTCGATCTCCGGTTGGATGGTTTGAGCCGGGAGAGGCTCGGTTGTTGGGTATGGATCTAGTGCAGGATGCCTTGGACAAGGTTAGGATCATTTAGGATAGGCTTCGTACAGCTCAGTCCAGGCAAAAGAGCTATGTCGACCGCAAGGTTTGAGATTTGGCTTTCATGATCGGTGAGCGGGTATTGCTTCGAGTGTCGCCTATGAAAGGCGTGATGAGATTTGGGAAGAAGGGCAAGCTTAGCCCTAAGTTTATTGGCCCGTTTGAGATTCTTGATCGAGTGGGAGAGGTGGCTTATAGACTTGGTTACCACCGAGCTTATCAGACATGCATCCAGTGTTTCATGTGTCCATGCTTCGGAAGTATCATGGCGATCCATCCCACGTGTTAGACTTCAGCACTGTCCAGTTGGACAAGGACTTGTCCTATGAGGAGGAGCCGGTAACTATTCTAGATTGGCAAGGTCGTCAGTTGAGGTCGAAGAATTTCCCTTCTATTCGTGTTCGGTGGAGAGGTCAGCCTGAGGCATCGACCTGGGAGTCCGAGTCCAATATGCGGAGCCGTTATCCCCATCTTTTTCCCGACTTAGGTACTTCCTTCTTATGTCCGTTCGAGGACGAACGGTTATTTTAGAGGTGGAGAATGCGATGACCCAAAAGGTCATCACTTGTGTTGCAAGTGAATTTAGTGTTCCGAGGCCTAAAAACCTTCTTTTTACCTCATCTTAATTTACGTGCATGGTCCGGACCTATATCCAAAAAGTCTTCTATGTGAAAATATAAGAAATAGAAATTTCTAGAGTTAAAATTTGATTATGGTTGACTTTGGTCAACACTTTGAGCAAACGGACCCGGATTCGTGTTCCGACGATCCCGAAAGGTCCGCAGTAAAATATGGGGCTTGGGAGTATGCCTGGAAATGAATTCCGAGGTCCCAAGCCTTAGAAATCAATTTTTGAAAGAAATTATTTTACTGAATTATCTAAGAAATGAAGAAAAGAATTAATGTTTGAAACCATTATTATCAGGCCCGTATTTTGGTTCCGTAGCCTGGTACAAACTTGGTATAGTATTTGAAAGATAACTGTGAAATTTGGTGAAAAACGGAGTTTATTTGACGTGAGTTGGACTTCCGGTTGAAGAGTTATGAACTTTGAGAGTTCTTGATGAAAATGTTGAGTTTTGAGGTTTAATTCATGATTTTACATGTTATTTTGATGATGCAATCGCATGAGTAGGTCCATATAATGTCTTTGAGTTAGTATGCACACTTGGTTTGGAGTTCCGAGGGCTCGGGTGAGTTTCGGATAGGTTCCGGAATGTCTTAGGCTTAAAACAGGGATGTTGCAGGTTCAGAGAAGTGCAAATCTCTGTACCCGCCAGTGCTGACCGCAGTGGTTTTAGTGCTGTCCGCGGTGGGGCTGTGCGGCCGCACTCGATTTTGTGCGGTCCACACAGGTTCACTGGTCCGACTTCGGAAGCCAATATCTCTTGATCTACAAGGAATTTTGATATGATTCAAAAGCAAAAATTGTAGCCCTTCGTGTCTAGTTTCCAGAAAGGTAAAAAGAATCACAATTTGGACATCTGCAGAGAAAGTTATGACCAAAATACTTAAGCATGTCACTGCAGTCTACATGGATAGATGTGCGACCGCACTCAATTTTGTGCGGTCCGCACAGAGGGTCTGAGAGGGGTATATTAAAACGAGATTTTCAGTTATTTTTCATTTTTCAAAACCCCAAAAATATAAGAAGCGATTTTTCAAAGACAACTCTTCTTCCAAATCGATTGTAAGTGATTTCTAACTAGTTTTCTTCAATCTTTAACATCTTTTCACATGATTTCACCTCCAAATTAATGATATTTATGGGAAAAATTGGGTGTTTTGGGTAAAACCTATGTTTTTCAAAAAATTGAGGATTTGGACCTCGATTTGAGGTCCGATTTCAAAAGAAATTATATATTTGAGTTCGTGGGGGAATTGGTAATTCGGTTTTGGTTTGAACCTCGGGTTTTGACCATGTGTGTTCGGGGGCGATTTTTGACTTTTTGGGTAAAACTTTAGAAAACTCATTTTCATGCATTAGAACTGATTCATTTAGCATTTATTGATGTAATTAAATAACTTGTGGTTAGATACAAGCAAATTGGTGGTGGAATCAAGAGGTAAAGCGATAATAGAGACTTGAATTATGCTCGTGGCTTTGAGGTAAATGTTTGGTCTAACCTTAGCTTGAGGGATTAGGAGTTGTGTCTTATAGGCTACGTGTTAATTGTGGAGTACGACATATAGGCATGGTGACAAGTATCTATACGCCGGTGTCAAGCATGCCCGTGAGTCTTGTATTGTAATTATTATGACGTCGTTGTAAATTATTGCACTTCACATGTTATTGAAATATTATTGTTCCCTTGTCGGGATGTTGTTATAATACTCTTGTTCCCTTGCCGGGATGTGGTTATATTGCTTTTGTTCCCTTGCTGGGATTCTTTGTGATTATTGTTGATTTGAAATGGGAGCGGGTGGCACGCTTGCCACGAGATAAATGAAATGGGAGCGGGTGGCACGCCTGCCACGAGATAAATGAAATGAGAGCGGGTGGCCCGCCTGTCACGAGATATATGAAATGGGAGTGGGTTGCATGCCTGCAACAAGATGTGAAATGAAAGTGAATTCTGCCTCTGTTTCCCTTATCCTTGTTAGTAGTTGGATTTTGATTCCTTTATAATTCTCTTGATATTCTGCTTTTACCTGTTATTCCCCGAAGCATGCTTTCCCCCTCCCATCTTTACTTGCTTATTCTTGCTTTACTTTTCGTTGTGTATTATATAACTGCACAGGTTTATTTGGTAGTCTGGTCCTAGCCTCGTCACTACTTCGCCGAGGTTAGGCTAGGCATTTACCAGCACATGGGTTCGGTTGTGCTGATACTACACTCTGCACTATGTGCAGATCCCGGAGCAGCTCTTGGACCGTAGTTTGGAGGCTACCTTCTGTCCACGCGGAGATCCAAGGTAGACCTGCAGACGTCTGCAGGCCCTGGCGTCTCCTCTATCCTTTATTTCTTGTTTCATCTTTTTGCTTCAGAAACAGTGTGTCTTTTATTTTCAGACCTTGTATTTAGCAGTCTTAGACCGTCTGTGGTACTGTGACACCAATTTTGGGTGATTAAGGTTTAAGCTGTTGTAATAGACACATGTTCAGATATTTTATTGCTTTCTTCCACTTATTCTAAATTTTCGTTGTTTACACGTTATTCTAATAATTGGCTTGCCTAGCTCACATTAGTAGGCGCCATCACGACTCTCGAGGATGGAAAATCCGGATCGTGACATTGATGGACGTGGGTTCGAAACCAACTTCCTTTTTTCTCCTCCTCTCTATTTCAGTTCTTGCCTTTTCTTTTCTTTTCTATTTTAATTATTTTAGTACAAGGTAATTTATACTTAGTTAATTACTTTATTTTTTACTTTTATATTTTTTTTGGAAATCAATTATGGTTTAGCACTAACACATGATAGTCTACTTACTTAATTTTTCTTTTTCAAATTCCTCCCTTAAAATTAAAAGCCTCAAATTGATTATTAACATGCCCTTAATATTGATTTCTTTAGTAAATTTTTGATAATTTAAAATTTGAACGTCATTTTGATCACTTACTCCTTTTTTAATTAAAGCTAGAAATATTAAAGGGTGAGACATGCTTAATCAAATACCTTCCCTTCTTATAGCACTCATTTTGCGAAGAAATCTCTCTTTGTTAAGTGCTTTCTTTTTCTTTAGAACTTTATATATATATATATTTGGATGATAAGTCATTATAATCATTAAGTTTTTAATGAGTTGCACGCCGAATTTTATCGTTAGTGATTATCACGCAGTGATGCCCCCGTTGTATCAAATCTTGGGTCCAACTCTATGGACGTTACACAATTTTGAATAGCTGCTAGAGTACACTATTGATTAGATAGTTATAAATCCTTTTACTATTTATCTGGTTGACAATGTAAGATTAAGTTGAATCAGATAGTCCCGCATGCCATTTATCTTAACTGATAAGTTCAACGTAATAGCTAGGTCTTTTCGGCTACTCTTTTCTTGTGAATGCATGTATACTGTACAATGACAGAGAAACTATCACTACAAGAAAAATGGTTATTAGTATGGGAATAATAGCTTCTAATGAGTCGTTCGGTTGGAAAGAAGTTATCCCAGAATTAATTATTTTGGGATTAGTTATTCTACCTTTTCATGGGGATAAAAAAAATACTAGAATCTCAGGATAACTAATTCCGGAATTAATTGAACCGCAATTTTCTCCCAACCAAATATGGGATAAATTCTTATTAAATTTACTCCCGAAATTAGTTATTCCTTATCTCTCATACCAAGCGAGCCCTAAAAGTCTAAGTCTGTTTTTGAATTAAGAATTGTAGCTTAAGTTAATTTGATCATTTTCCCTTAATTGTGACAATCTATTTCAGTAAAGTTTATGCAGTAACTTTCTCATCATTGTGGCTTCTATTGTTCTCCTTGGTGCCGCGCGAAGTCAATTTGCACGACGCCGGAAAAGTTCTCTTTAGCCGAATATAGAGCAAACAACACTATTTGTATTAGGTAATGAATCATGATGTTGCTTTATTTGAAATTCCAAAAGTGAAAAGCATAAAAATTACCGACAATTTTATATTCATCAATCATCATTTCGTAAGAGTGATAGTTTCTAATTATTATTATTATTATTATTATTATTATTATTATTATCTTTTAAAGTTAGATTTGTCCTTGTGTGATTTTTCTTCTTTGTATTAGGGTTTGGACCGTTGTGTTTGGTTTTACTAAAAGTGAATGAAAAAATACTGTAGTTTAGGCTATTTATGGATGACCCAAATGGTGATTGCTTTGGCATATCATATGCTATAATCTTGCAACGTATCAAATAAGGATCAATTCATATTGCTTTAAGATACTGTGGATAGAAAGAGAATTATGATTGAATGGTTCATTGGGATAGTTCATTGTTGTGAATTGTGATACCAGTACCTTCTCTTAGAGGAAGCATTAATTTAAAGACATTAACCATCCTGGGGTCCGTGGTGAGATAGTTAGGATTTATATGCACTTAATCATATGTTTCAGTTGAGCCCCAGAATAAAGCAAAAGCAAAAGCGGATTCGGGATTTAAATTTTATGGTTCAACTTTAATATTCTACTAACTCATTTGATTTAACAAGTTTAAAATTTATTTTATATTAATATAGTAAAAAATTAAAATATATTACAAGTTTTGATCTAAAGCTACTTAGTTCGGATAATTCTGTAACTAAAGCACTAGGCCGGCCCCTCGAATGAAGAATTTTTCGGCGGAAATACAGGTTTATTCCCTAGTAGGCTTACATAAAGACGAATTCGGATTAGCCGCACCATTAGACTTCAAATAACGGATGGTTAAACAAAAAAAGTAAAAGGTTAAATGCTAGAAAGGAACGAAATATTCTTTTAATAAATAAAGAACAACGTTCTAACATTGATATTCATTCGTAAATCAAGTATATGTTTGAATCAGAGTTACATCAAAAGGGAATTGATCAAGTACAATTATAAACGCAGGTGCAAATGTATTGGCCAATAGTGGCACCAGAACTTGAGCAAAGTCCATTCCCATTGTATTTCTGAGAGCATTCCTTTTTGCAGTCAAAAAGGACACACCCTTTTGGGTTCAACACCACACTACATCTCTTCTGTGCATTCACTTGGGTAATTGCCAACGCAACTGCAACAAAAATTCAACTAACGTTATTTTGTTTCATCATAAGTTCATGACATACTCTACCTATAGATATATGTACGTAACATGCCAGGTATTTACTATGCGTTTATACTTTGTGCAGTAACAATCTAAATTTTTTATATTATCAAGTTAAGTTGACCTAAAACAACAAGTGACTCTCCATATCAAATCGAATATGATAATTTGGAATATAGAATAATAACATATACAATTACTGATATATTTTACTAAAAGTAATGTAAATATTTTTTATATTAAAGTACATAACTCAAAACTCATATACTATAACCTAAATCCAATAAAATATGACTTGAAGGATGAGTAATTGGAAAAATAAAAGTTCACTATAACTCGAAAACGTAAAGATACATTCATTAGGGACGGATGTAGCCTCTTGACTATAGTTTCATCTAAATTCAATATTTACAATATTGAGTGTGTGTATATATGTGTGATTCACTACATTGTAGAAAATGAAGATTTGAATCCACCATTTTAATAATAACACATTCAGTGCTAAAAATCTTAAATGTTGAACTAATTAAATTTAAATCAAAGATCCGTTTCACGTAAGATCATTGTAAATATGAATAGGGTAAGTTTAGGCAGACAAGGAAATTAACGGATTTGCCTCATACTCAATCTCAATTCTCAAAAAGAAAAAGAAAAAGAATCAGAAATATCCAATACAAACCTGCAATAATCAGAAGGAAACAAAGAGCAGAGTTTACAAGCTTGGCCATTCTTATGAAAGTATATATCAACTTTCAAACTGTGTAGTTTGGTAAAAGATGCAAGAGGCTTTTTATAGCATCTTTAGCTGGACTTGGGTAAATTATACTACTAGAAAGTAAAATACGATTCATATTTACCTACCATTCTTACAGCAAAAGTTATGGGAAGCAGTTCAGAAATTTGACTGGGATGAGATCTTAATTAGAAGATTTATATTGTTACCTATTATATCATATTTCAGAAATTTTAAATGGTCTATATTCTGTTTGAATAAGAAGAAAATATGGATATCTCATATTTTATGTAAAGTAAATAATAACCAATCTAATCAAATTTTTTATTTTCAAAAAGAAAAATAGTAGTATACCTTTTGTTAACATGGCAGAATAGCCTAGTAAATACTTGTACTTATTCGCGTTTGTCATCCCGGTCCCTATAATATATTCAATGAAATTTCATCGACACTTATAGTTGTTCAAAGTCAGTATTTTAAACCCCTCTCACCATTGATCATGCATATATGGCAACTTAATTGCTGAGTTGTACAAAATACGTATATATCATGCGTACGAAGAGCGTGATTATAAAAATTTAGAATAAAAATAATTTTAAAAAAATAAAAAAAATTAGAAAAACATAGTAAATTTCTTTCTCGCTTTGACCCCACTTACCCCCCCCCCCATTTTTTTGTCTCTTTATCCCCCTCTCCCTTCCCGTCTTCCCCCTGTCCTTCCCCAATTCAATTTCTTTTTCTTTTTCTTCCCTTCTCTTTGTTCCCCATTCCTTCTCCATTTCTTTTTTCTTCCCTTCTCATTCTTTCCCCAACCCCTTTCCCATTTCTTTTTCTTTTTCCTTGATAGATCTGATTTCTTTTTGCATGATCTAGTTAATTCTTTGTTTGCCATTGTTTTTACTTTGTGAATGTTTATTTTCAGTACAAATTTATGCAATTTGATTGATAGAAATTTTTATTTTTCATTATTCTTGTATAGTTATTGTTATGTATGGAAAAAGTTAAATTTACCCAAATCTGTTGGAGTGTAATATTAGGAACCATTTTCTGGGAAGCGAGCTTTTAATGGAGGAAGGACAAGATATGAAGCTACTAGAATTGTGAAGATGGATGGGAAGTGATGAGTGAAGGAATGGAGATAGTCGAAAATAGAGAAATGAGTAACGGAATTGGGTTGATGTAACGACCCGGCCGGTCGTTTCATGAGTAACTGCTCCGTTTTTTCCATTTCTGCTTCTTTATGTGTTGTTCAACTGTATTTCATTGCATCGTGTGGGTTAGTTTGGATTCGGAGTGATTTTTTAGAGGAATGAGACACTTAATCTCTTATTTGGAAGCTTTAGTTGGAAAAGTCAACCGGAAGTTGACTTGTGAGTAAATGATCTCGGAACTTGGTTCTTATGGTTCGAATAGCTTCGTTAGGTGATTTGGGACTTAGGAGCGTGATCGGAATGTATGTTGGAGGTCTGTGGTAGATTTAGGCTTGAATTGGCGAAATTGGAGTTTTGGCGTTTTTCGGTTGGTAGTGAAAATTTTGATATCGGGGTCGGATTGGAATTCCGGAAATTAAGGTAGGTCTGATGTGTCATTTTATGATGTGTGTGCAAAATTTCAGGTCATTCGAACGAGGTTTGATAGACTTGTTGATCGATTGCAAAATTCAGAAGTTTTGGAATCCTTAGGCTTGAATCCGAGGGTGTTTTGATATTTCGATGTTGTTTTGAGTGTTCCAATGGTTGGTATGAGTTTGAATGGTGATACGGGACTTGTTGGCATGTTTGGTTGAGGTCCCGAGGGCATCGGGATGGATTTGGATGGTTGACGGAAGATTTGGAATTTGGGGATCGCAGGTGCGATGTCGCAGATGCGTAGAGGAGGTCCTAGAAGCGGTTTTTGGTCAGCTGGAGCATGATCGCAGGTGCGGAGCTTCTTTTGCACTTGCGTGGCCGCAGGTGCATGGTTTTACCCGCAGATGCGGAACTTGGACCTTAAGTGAAAATTGCAGGTGCGGTTATTTTGACCGCGGAAGTGGTCCGCAGATGCGAAAAGAGAGTTGCAGGTGCGAGATGCCTGGTAGAAAGTATAAAAGGTCATCTTCGTGATTTTTAGCTTATTTCCTCCATTTTTTAGACGGGTTTGGAGCTTTTTTGAGAGGATTTAAAAAGGGATTCAAGGGGTACGCTTGGAGGTAAGATTTTTGAACTCAATACTCGATTCTATGGTGATTTTCAATGGATTAAGCATGAAATTATTATAATTTAAGGGTTAAAAATTGGAGAATTAGGGCTTGAAATTGGAGAGTTTTTATTGGGGATTTGATGTTCGATTTTAATGTTCTTTGTATGTATAGACTCGTGGGAGGATAAGGATTCTAGTGATATGATTTTTATCGAATTCCGAGACGTGGGCCCGAAAGTCGGGTTTGGCCAATTTCGGGATTTTTGATGTAATTTGATTATTTTCGTGTGGGCTTTGTTCCTTTAGCTTATATTGACGGTAGGAATCTGGTTTTGGTTAGATTTGGAGCATTCAGAGGCCGAGTCGAGAGGCAAAGGCATTGAGGGCTAGAGTTTGGATCGGTTTGAGGTAAGTAATGATTGTAAATGTTGTCCTAAGGGTATGAAACCCTGAATTTCACATCGTCTCACTACTTTGAGGTGACGCACACGCTATATGACGAGCGTGGGGCCGTGCACCATTGGGGATTGTGACTTGGTCCATCTCATACGACTATTAAGTCGCGTATTTGATTGAAAATTGTTTGATATTATTGTGTTTTGAAAAATATTACTATGTTTGGGGCTGAATTTCGTGTTTGGGCCTCGTACCGACAGTTTGGACCCTTAGGGGCTTTTTAATATTGTTTCCTCATTGTTCTTGGTTTAATATTTTCACTCAATCATGCTATGTTTTTATTGATTTCATAAATCGGTTCTATTTACTCCGTTTTGATTCTATAAATGATATTTTGGACTGAGCACTTGTTTTTACTATTAGCCCAAGTGGCTTGAGAGGTTTCTAAATGAGTGAGGCCGAGGGCCTGTGTTGTGAGGATATCAAGGGATCGGGCTGCCCGCCGCAGCATGTTGTACTTATTTGTGATATATGATAGGCTGAGGGCCTAATTTATTATGCAACAAGATGGCTAGAGTTATGCGGATCGAAAGGTTCACGATGTTTCATTTATGGTTAGAGAGAGGGTCTTGCTTCGGGTTTCGCTTATGAAGGGCGTTATGAGATTCAGAAGGGAAGGCAAATTGAGACCATGGTTTATTGGCCCCTTTGAGGTGTTGCGACGTGTTGGGGAGGTTTCTTTTGAGCTTGACTTACCTCCTAGCTTGGTAGGGGTTCTTTCGGTATTTCATGTTTCGATGCTCCGGAGGTATTACGGTGATCCGTTGCACGTTTTGGATTTTAGCTCAGTCTAGTTGGACAAGGATCTATCTTATGTTGAGGAGCCAGTGGCTATATTGGACAGGCAGGTTCGAAAGTTGAGGTCAAAGAGCATTACCTTGGTAAAGGTTCAGTGGCGGGGTCAGCCGGTCGAGGAGGCGACTTGGGAGACCGAGCAGGATATGCGCAGCCGTTAGCCTTATCTTTCACCACTTCAGGTATGTCTCTATGCTCGTTCGAGGACAAATGAATATTTTAAGAGGAGGAGGATGTGCCGACCCGGCCTGTCGTTTTGAGAATTAATGCCCCCATCCCCTATTAACTGCTTTCCCCGTGTCCTTTTCTTCTATTGTGATTTGCCAAGATGGTTCATTTTGAGTTTCGGAGTGTTTTGGGACACTTAGTCCCTAAATGAGAGTTTAAGTCTTAGAATTTGGACTGTAGTCGGAGCAGTGTGAAGACGGCTCTGGAATGGAATTCCATCAATTTTGTTAGCTCTGTTGGGTGACTTTGAACTTAAGGGTGTGTCCGGATTGTGTTTTTAGGTATGTATCTCATTTAGGCTTGAAATGATGAAAGTTGAATTTTTGGAGTCTCAGGCCGATAGTGGAAATTTTGATATCGGGGTCGGAGTCCAATTCCGGAAGTTGTAGTAGGTTCGTAGTGTTAAATATGACTTTTGTGTAAAATTTAAGGATATTCGGATGAGGTTTGGTAGATTTCGGTGTCGTTTGCAGAACTTGGAAATTTAGAAGTTCTTAGGCTTGAATCTGAGGTTAATTTGGTATTTTGATGTTGTTTTGAGAGTTCTGCAGGTTCAACCAAGTTCTCATATTGATATATAACTTGTTGGTGTCTTTGGTTGAGATTCCAGAAGGCCTCGGGTGTGTTTCGGGTGAGTTTTGAGTGAGGCCGGGCATTTTCGAAACTCTCATATTGTTCTGGTGCCTTGAAAATGTGAACCTCGGCAAAATTTCGTGAACTACGGAGGGGGGACGCGAACCGCATAGTTTTGATCGCGGCTGCGCTCTTGCGAAGTTTTGCAGATCTACTGGTCCGACTTCGGAAGCATATATCTTCTGATCTACAAGGACTTTTGAGATTATTCAAAAACGAAAGTCTAGTTACCACAAAGATAAACAAATCATCATTTGGACATCTGTAGAGAATGTTATGGCCAAAATACTAAAGCCTGGAAGTGCAGCCACCAAAAGTACGGCCGCAACATTTTTTTGCGCCCGCTGGAGCTGGGAGGCGCGGTTGCGCCTGGATTTTTGTGGACTGCATAGTGGAGATCAGAGGGTGCACTATATAAACGGGGTTTAGGGCATTATTTCACATTTTGGACCTAGGGAGCTCGGTTTGTGGCGATGTTTTGCGTGTTTTTCAAGGGATTCATCAGGGTATGTGATTCTAACTTGGATTTGGTTAATATACATGAATATTTCAATGATTTCAGCATTTGATTAGTACTTTGGGGGTGAAAATTTGGCAAAAATTGTAGAAACTTCATAAAATGAATTTTTGGGATTTGAATGTCGGTTCGAAGCCGGATTTGAGTGAAACTAGTATGGTTGGACTCGTGAGTGAATGGGAGTTCGTAATTTATGACTTTTACCCGATTCTGAGTCGTGGGCCCGGAGAGGATTCTTGGGCATTTTCCTATGTTCTTGACTTAGCTTTGAATTCTTTAGCTAAGTTAGTTGTTTGTAATTTATATTTACATTATGTAATTGATTTGATTAGATTTGGGCCACTCGGAGTTGGATACTCGTGGGAAGAACGTGATTTTGGATTGATTTGAGGTTGGTTCGAGGTAAGTGGCTTGTCTAACCTTGTGTGAGGGAACTCCCCTTAGGATTTGGTACTATTTGATATATGAATGTCGTGCATGTGAGGTGACGAGTGCATATACGTGCTAATTTACTTTGGGACTATGGGATGGTATCTCGGTAGATCCCCCTACACATTTACGTTTGGGACTACATAACGATATTCCTGTAGATCCCCCCTCTGCACCTGTATGTTTGGGACTATGGAACGGTATCTCGATAGATCCCCTGTTGTTGTCTCTGCGTTTGAGCTGTTGTTCTTTTATGCTTACATTCTTGTAAAATTTTCGTATTTATCCTTACTACAATATTTCATTCTGTATTATTTTATTAGATATATATACTAGTAGGTCCTGACCTGATCTCGTCACTACTCGACCGAGGTTAGGCTAAGCACTTACTAGGTACCATTGTGGTGTACTCATGCCCTTTCCTGCACATATTTTTCGTATGCAGATCCAGGTACCTCTTTTCAGCTACTAGTGAGCTGAGACGACTGTAGAGACTTTGAGATATATTTGTCGCGTCCGTAGACCTAAGAGTCCCTATCTACTCTTCCTTAAGTTAAAAACTTCCTGTATTTTCTTCGTTGAAAGTTTTCTAGAGTTTAGAAACACTATTTACTTCTTTAGCTTGTGACTCATGATATTCCGGATTTTGGGAGTACTTATGTTCAGTTCAAGAGTGTTTATTGTATATGTCGAGCGACATCTAAACTTCTTAATTAAATTTACATGTTAAATTGTTAGTTTTCATGTTTTTTTTTCATTTTCCGTAGATTGTTAGACTTATCTAGTCGTAGAGACTAGGTGCCATCACGACAGTTCACGGAGGGAGAACTTGGGTCGTGACACCTGGTAAGCCATCCCACTACCCAGCCTGCCCCACTAATTGAATAGGCTATTTTTTATTCACATCCAATCCTTCCAATTAACACCTTTACCGCTTATTTTGGATGGTTGTTACATATTGTATAGTATCGTATTATTACTTGAAATACAATATTTGTTTTTATTGTTACTTAAATTTTATTGTATCGTATCGTTAAATACATCGTTATGTAACGACGAAAAATGCCACTTTATGAAATGACGGATTTGGTGTAGTGGTGTCGTTTCTTGCTTCTTCTTTTTTCTCATCTTGCCCTTCCTTATTATAAAATAATTATATTTTATTATTCTCCTACTTTTTATATAATAATTCTACTCCGTATCCTATTTCTCCATAATACTATTGCAAGTTTATTCTTTATATTGCTAGTGCGTGACATCATGAAATGATGGCAAATCATACAGTCTATTCAAACGTTGTGTTCATCAATAATACAATACAATGCAATTCTGTGATGACCCAAAAGGTCATCACTTGTTTTAGAAATAAATTTTGTGTTCTGAGGCCTTAAAACCTCCTTTCTGTCTCACCTCGATTTGCGTGCGTTGTCCGAGCGTGTATCCGGAAAGCCATTATGTGAAAATCTGTGAAAAATGATGAATTTTGCATTTAAAATGAATTTAGGTTGACTTCGGTTAATATTTTGGGTAAACAGACCCTGACCCGTGATTTGACGGTCCCGGAGGGTTCGTAAGAAAATATGGGACTTGGGCGTATGCCCAAAATCTAATTTTGAGGTTCCAAGCCCGAGAAATGAATTTTTAAAGAAAATTATTTTCTAGAATATATGAGTTTTTGGAAATGAAACATGTTTGGAATTTGATGGTATTGGGCTCGTATTTTGGTTTCGGAGCCCGGTACAGGTCTTATATGTAATTTAGGTCGAGCTTGTAAAATTTGGTAAGAAATGGAGGTCATATGACGTGATTCGGAACCTTAGTTGTAAAATTTGAAACTTTGAAATTTCTTGAGATTTTCTTTGATTTTGATGCTAAATTCATAGTTGTTGATGTTATTTTGGTGATTTGATTGCACGAGCAAGTCCATATGATATTTTTAGGTTAGTGTGCATGTTTGGTTTGGAGCTCCGAGGGCTCGGGTGAGTTTTGGATAGGCCACGAAGTGAAATTTGCACTTAGGAATTGCTGGTATGTTGCATGTCTGCAGGCTTCCTGGCTCGCAAATGTGAATAAACCATCGCAAATGCGAGAGAAGGCATGGGCAGTCCTGATCGCAAATGCAATTATTTCTTCGCAAAAGCGAAGAGGCCTAGAAATCCCCATTGTCGCAATGCGACTCTCCCATTGCAAATGTGAGTTCGCAATTGCGACCAGTGATCGCAAATGCGAGACTAGCAGGTTCTGAAGGGTTCGCAATTGCGAACCCTGGTCGCAATTGCGACATCTACGACCTGCAAATTCATGAGTTAGCCGAAAATTTTTCATTTTTCAAACTCTTTCAGAAATAAAATCTCTTGGGTGATTTTCCAAAGAAAAGTTCTTCTCCAAATCGATTGTAAGTCATTTCTAACTTGTTTTCTTCAATCTCTAACATTTTTCACATGAGTTCAACTCAAAATCAAGGGTTTTCATGAGGGAAATTGGGTGTTTTGGGTAAAACCTATGTTTTTCAAATTTTGGAGATTTGGACATCGATTTGAGCTCCGATTTCAAAACATATTATATATTTGGGTTCGTGGGGGAATGGGTAAACGGGTTTTGATTCGAACCTCGGTTTTTGACTATGTGGGCTCGGGGGCGATGTTTGACTTCTTGGGGAAAACTTTAGAAAATCTATCATGCATTAGAATTGATTCCTTAAGCATTTATTGATATAGTTAAGTAACTTGTGGCTAGATACGAGTAAATTAATGGTAGAATCAAGAGGTAAAGCGGTAGTTGAGGCTTGAATTGTGTTCGTGGCATCGAGGTAAGTGTTTGGTCTAACCTTAGCTTGAGGGATTAGGAGTTGTGTCCTATTTGCTATGTGTTATTTGTTGAGTACGACGTATAGGCATGGTGACGAGTATCTATACATTGGTGTCAAGTATGCTAGTGAGTCTTATACTATGATTAATGTGATTCTGTGGTATTGTTCATGCCTTATGTGATGATTTCTATTATTGAGCAAAGCTTGTGGAAGTAATATTGGTATTTAAATATTGAAGAGCGTTGGCTCAAGTTGTAAAATGAATTGTGGAAGTATAATTGGCAATTGAACCTTATAGAGCATTGGCTCAAGTTGTGAAGTGAGTTGTGAAGTAAATGTGAAAACGAGAAGAGGATTGTTATATTATCTCCCTTGCTGGGATGTTATTGCTTTTAACGCTATCTCCCTTGACAGGATGTTGATGCTTTTGATATTGTTCCCTTGCCGGGATTTGATTGTTGTACTATTGTTCCTTTGCTGAGATTTTATTGTGATTTTATTCATTTCCTTGCCCTTATTGCTTGTGATTGTTGTTTGGGTGAGGATATGTGTTAAAGCACGAAGGGTGATGCTGTGCATTGTTTTGGTAAGATAGTGTTAAAGCATGAAGGGTGATGTTGTGTGTGATTTTGTGAGGAAGAGTGTAAAAGCACGAAGGCTGATACCGTGTCGCACGATGTACAATTCCATGCCGATTACATTGATTTTATGGTGAGGACGAGAGTAAAAGTACGAAGGGTGATGTCGTGCTGATTATATAATTCTTATGGTGAGGCCGAGAGTAAAAGCACGAAGGGTGATGCCGCGCACTTGTTTGACTTCTGATTCTTGTTGATAATTGAGTTATGGTGTTCCTTATATTTACTTGTTGCCCTTCTGTTATCATTTGATGTTTCCCTGCAACATGTTCCCCCTCCCATTCTTAACTGTACATTCCTACTTTTATTTTCCGATGTATGTGAATTAACTATACAGGTTTATTTGGTAGTCTGGTCCTAGTCTCATCACTACTTTGTTGAGGTTAGGCTAGGCACTTACCAGCACATGGGGTCGGTTGTACTGATACTACACTCTGCACTGTGTGCAAATCCCGATGCAGCAGCTTTTGGACCTTAGCTTTGGGGTTGCTGCCTTCAGTCCATTCGAGGATCCGAGGTAGTCTTGCAAGCGTCCGCGGGCCTTGGCGTCTCCTTCTATCCTTTTATTTTGTTTCTTTTATGTATTTCAGAGATAGTGTTGTAATGACTCTTTCGGACCTTTATTGTAGTATTCCTAGACATTATGTTAAATTGTGATACCAGTCTTGGGTAGCTTATATATAGATTGGTATTGGCATCTTTATTAATATATTACGTTTAGTCTTCTGTTTTTAAATTTCCGTTGTTCATATAATATTGGATCTTAATTGCTAAAGGATTAAAAATGGGAAAAAGGTAAATGATTAAAAAGGTTGGCTTGCCTAGCTTTCACTAGTAGGCGCCATCACGACTCCCGAGGGTGGGAAATCGGGGTCATGACAAGTTGGAATCAGAGTTCTAGGTTACATAGGTCTCACAATTCATGGACAAGCTTAGTAGAGTCTGAGGGATCGGTACGAAGAAGTCTGTATTTATCCCTAGAGGCTACAGAGTTAGGAAAAATTTCACATCTATTCTTTCCTGTCGTGCGGTTTGGTTTCTCAATGCTAATTGAATTTCTACTCTGTTCTTTTGCAGATAGCGAGAACACACGCTTCCTCGTCCACTGATCAGCAGCCTGAGCCCCCATCTGCAGCTCCCACGAGGGGCAGAAGGCAAGGTCGAGGATGTTCTAGAGGCCGAGGCAGGCTCAGCCCAGAGCAGCAGCACCAGCGGCGAAGCCTCGGGTTGAGTTTGATGATGAGGTTCCACCCCAGGCAGTTCCGGTGGGCCCAGCTCAGTTCCCAGAGGGGTTCATTGCTACCCCAGTACTCCAGCATGCTCTGTTCCGTCTAGTGGGCCTTATGGAGAGTGTTACCCGTGCAGGCTTGCTTCCTGTAGCACCATCCATCTCTCAGGCTGGAGGAGGAGCCCAGACTCCTGTTACCCGCACTCCGGAGCAGATGGCTCCCCAGTTTCAGACTCTAGCAGCTCAGCCAGTTGGAGCAGTTCAGCCGGGTGTGGTAGCTCAGACTGGTGATGGAGCAGCTATGTCTGCTGGTGCCTTGTGGAGATTGGACAGGTTCACCAAGCTCGTCACTACCACTTTCAGTAGTGCATATTCTGAGGATCCCCAGGATTATTTAGACAGCTGTCATGAGGTTCTCAGGAACATGGGGATAGTAGAGACCAATGGGGTCGACTTTGCTACTTTTCGCTTATCTGGATCCGCCAAGACTTGGTGGAGGAATTATTGTTTGGCTAGACCAGTTGGGTCACCAGCTTTGACTTGGGATCAGTTTTCTTAGTTATTTTTGGAGAAGTTTCTTCCTGTCACTCAGAGGGAGATTTATCGAAGGCAGTTTGAGCGTCTCCAGCAGGGTTCTATGACTGTTACTCAGTACGAGGCCAGGTTTATCGATTTGGCCCGTCATGCTCTACTTGTACTTCCCACTGAGAGAGAGAGAGTAAGGAGATTCATTGAGGGATACATTCAATATATTCGATTTCAGATGGCTAAGAAGATGGGGAGTACAATTTCTTTTTAGGAGGCGACCAATGTGGCCAAGAGAGTTGAGATGGATCTATCGCAGGGGGGTGGTTAGGGGTCTGACAAGAGGCCTCGTCATTCAGGAAGATTCAGTGGTACCTCATCTGGAGGCAGGGATTCGTATGGTAGAGGCCATCCTCCAAGGCCTTCTCAGTCAGTACTTCAGGTTTCTCACGGTGCTTTAGGTGGCCATGGTTCTCATATGCAGTATTCTGATCAGCAGTCCTACAGTGCACCACCAACTCCTATCAGTGCACCGCCGCTCCAGAGTTTTCGGGGTGGTCATTCAGGTCGCCAGGGTCAGTCTCAGTTTCCTCAGCCGCAACACTCAGGTGGATGCTTTGAGTGTGGTGAGTACATATTGCTAGATTTTGCCCTCGAGCATCGAGCAGCTCTCAGCATCAGGGTTCCCGTGTCATGGATCAGGCACCGAGTGTTCCACAGCCCGCTCAGCCAGCTAGAGGTGGAGGTAGAGGTGCTAGAGGTGGTAGTAGAGGTATTAGAGGTGGAGGTCAGGTCGCTAGAGATGGAGGCTAGCCAGCAACAGGCTATCCTAGAGACGTAGTTCAGAGTGGTGGGGCCGAGCCCCGATGTTATGCTCTTCTAGCCAGGCCTGAGGCTGAGGCTTTCGATGTAGTTATCACAGGTACTGTTCTGGTTTGTAGTAGAGATGCTTCAGTTCTATTTGATCCAAGATCTACATACTCCTATGTGTCATCTTATTTTGCGCCGTATCTAGTCATGCCTAGTGATTCTTTGAGTGCTCATGTATATGTGTCTACATCGGTGGATGATTCTATTGTGGTAGATTGTATCCATCGTTCATGTATAATTGTGATCAGAGGTCTTGAGACTCGAGTAGATTTGTTACTTCTAGACATGGTTGATTTTGATGTGATATTGGGGATGGACTGGTTATCACCTTGCCACGCTATCTTGGACTGTCATGCCAAGACTGCGACCTTAGCCTTGTCAGGCTTACCTCATTTAGAGTGGAGAGGGACTCCTGGTTAGTCTACCCGTAGTGTTATTTCATATATGAAGGCTCGGCGTATGGTCGAGAGGGGGGTGTTTGGCTTATTTGGAATATGTTTGTGATTCTAGTGTCGAGGTTCCTTCTATTGATTATGTGCATGTTGTTCGTGAGTTTCCTGAGGTATTTCCTTCAGATTTGCTGGGTAAGCCACCCGACAGGGATATTGACTTCTGTATTGATTTGGCTCCGGGCACCCAACTCATTTCTATTCTACCGTATTGTATGGCCCCGCCTAAGTTGAAAGAGTTGAAGAAGTAGTTGCAAGACTTGCTTGATAAAGGATTCATTAGACCTAGTCTCTCGCCTTGGGGTGTGTCGGTGTTGTTTGTCAAGAAGAAGGATAGATCGATGAGGATGTGTATAGATTACCGGCAGTTGAACAAGGTTACAGTCAAGAATAAGTATCCACTGACGAGGATTGATGATTTGTTTGATCAGCTTCAGGGTGCTAAGGTATTTTCAAAGATTGACTTGAGATCTGGCTACCATCAGTTGAGGATTAGGGCATCCGATGTCCCTAAGATAGCTTTCCGCAATTGGTACGGGCATTATGAGTTCTTGGTGATATCATTTGGGTTAACAAATGCCCCAACAGCTTTTATGGATTTGATGAACCGAGTGTTCAGGCCTTACTTGGATTTGTTCGTGATAGTCTTCATTGATGATATTTTGATCTATTCCCGTAGCCGGGAGGAGCACGAGCAATATCTGAGAGTGGTTCTTCAGACTTTGAGAGATAGTCAGTTGTATGCTAAGTTTTTGAAGTGTGAGTTCTGGTTGAGTTCAGTTGCATTTTTGGGTCATGTTGTATCAGTAGAGGGTATTCAGGTAGATCCAAAGAAGATAGAGGCAGTCAAGGACTGGCAGACCCACATCAGCTACAGAGATCCGGAGTTTTTTAGGTTTGGCAGGCTATTACCGTCGGTTAGTGGAGGGGTTTTCATCTATTGCAGCCCCGATGACCAGGTTGACCCAGAAGGGTGCCCAGTTCAGGTGGTCAGACGAGTGTGAGGCGAGCTTTTAGAAGCTCAAAGCAGCTTTGAATACGGTGCCGGTGTTGGTTTTGCCCACAAGTTCAAGGCCATTTACAGTTTATTGTGATGCATCTCGTATTGGACTTGGTGCGGTGTTGATGCAGGATGGAAAGGTCATTGCTTATGCTTCACATCAGTTGAAGATTCATGAGAAGAACTATACGGTTCATGGTTTGGAGTTATCAGTCATTGTTCACGCGTTGAAGATTTGGAGGCATTATCTATATGGTGTGTCATATGAGATGTTCGCGGATCACAAGAGTCTGCAGTACTTGTTCAAGCAGAAGGAGTTAAATTTGAGGCAGAGAAGGAGGTTGGAGCTATTAAAGGACTATGATATCACCATCTTATACCATCCGTGAAAGGCCAATGTGGTGGTTGATGCTTTGAGTAGGAAGTCAGCCAGTATGGGCAGCCTTGCGTATATTCCAGTCGCTGAGAGACCGCTTGCTTTGGATGTTCAGGCTTTGGCCAATCAGTTTGTAAGGTTGGATGTTTCTGATCCCAGCCGTGTGTTAGCTTGCACAATCGCTCATTCTTCTTTATTGGAGCGTATCCGAGATCGGCAGTATGACGATCCTCATTTGTGTGTCCTTAGGGAAACGGTGCAGCACGGTGGTGCCAAGCAGGTTACATTAGGAGATGATGGAGTTTTGAGGCTGTAGGGTCGAGTTTGTGTGCCTAATGTGGATGGACTCCGAGAGTTGATTTTAGAGGAGGCCCATAGTTCCTGATACTCTATTTATCCGGGCGCCGCTAAGATGTATCAGGATTTGCGGCAGCATTACTAGTGGAGGAGGATGAAGAAAGACATTGTTGCATATGTGGCTCAGTGTTTGAATTGTCAATAGATTAAGTACGAGCATCAGAGACCTGGGGGTTTGTTCCATAAGATTGAGATTCCAGAGCAGAAGTGGGAGCGTATCACTATGGACTTCGTTGTTGGACTCCCACAGACTTAGAGGAAGTTCGATGCAGTATAGGTTATTGTTGATAGGCTGACCAAGTCAACATATTTCATTCTGGTGGTAGTCTCCTATTCTTCTGAGAGGTTAGCTGAGATTTATATCCGGGAGATTGTTAGTCTTCATGGTGTACTCGTGTCTATCTTTTCGGACCGAGGTACACAGTTTACCTCACATTTATGCAGAGCAGTTCATCGGGAGTTTGGCACACGGGTTGAGTTGAGCACAACATTTCATCCTCAGACGGATGGGTAGTCCGAGCGCACTATTCAGATTTTGGAGGATATGCTTTGAGCCTGTATCATTGACTTTGGAGGCTCATGGGATTATTTTTTGCCTTTAGCAGAGTTTGCCTACAAAAACAGCTACCACTCGAGCATCCAGATGGCTCCTTATGAGGCTTTATATGGTAGGAGGTGTCGGTCGCCGGTTGGATGGTTTGAGCCGGGAGAGGCTCAGTTTTTGGGTACGGATCTAGTACAGGATGTCTTGGACAAGGTCAGGATTATTTAGGATAGGCTTCGTATAGCTCAGTCTAGGAAAAAGAGTTATGCCGACCGTAAGGTTCGTGATTTGGCATTTATGGTCGGTGAGCAGGTGTTGCTTCAGGTGTCGCCTATACAGGGTGTAATGAGATTTGGGAAGAGGGTCAAGCTTAGCTTCATTGGACCGTTTGAGATTCTTAATCGAGTGGGAGAGGTGCCTTACAGACTTGCGTTGTCACCGAGCTTATCAGCTGTGCATCTAGTGTTTCATTATTCCATACTTCGGAAATACCACGGCGATTCATCCCACGTGTTAGATTTCAGCACTGTCCAGATGGATAAGGACTTGTCCTATGAGGAGGAACCGGTAGCTATTCTAGCCCAGCAGGTTCATCAGTTGAGATCAAAGAGTTTCCCTTCTGTTCGTTTTCAGTGGAGAGGTCAGCCTGCTGAAGCATCGACATGGGAGTCCGAGTCTGATATGCAGAGCCGTTATCCACATCTTTTCTCCGACTCAGGTACTTCCTTCTTATGTCCGTTCGAGGATGAACAGTTCTTTTAGAGGTGGAGGATATGATGACCCAAAAGGTCATCACTTGTTTTAGAAATAAATTTTGTGTTCTGAGGCCTTAAAACCTCCTTTCTGTCTTACCTCGATTTGCGTGCATTGTCCGAGCGTGTATCCAGAAAGCCATTATGTGAAAATCTGTGAAAAATGATGAATTTTGCATTTAAAATGAATTTAGGTTGACTTCGGTTAATATTTTGGGTAAACAGACCCTGACCCGTGATTTGACGGTCCCGGAGGGTCCGTAAGAAAATATGGGACTTGGGCGTATGCCCAAAATCTAATTTTGAGGTTCTAAGCCCGAGAAATGAATTTTTAAAGAAAATTATTTTCTAGAATATATGAGTTTTTGGAAATGAAACATGTTTGGAATTTGATGGTATTAGGCTCGTATTTTGGTTTCGGAGCCCGGTACATGTCTTATATGTAATTTAGGTTGAGCTTGTAAAATTTGGTAAGAAATGGAGGTCATATGACGTGATTCGAAACCTTAGTTGTAAAATTTGAAACTTTGAAAGTTCTTGAGATTTTCTTTGATTTTAATGCTAAATTCATAGTTGTTGATGTTATTTTGGTGATTTGATTGCACGAGCAAGTCCATATGATATTTTTAGGTTAGTGTGCATGTTTGGTTTGGAGCTCCGAGGGCTAGGGTGAGTTTTGGATAGGCCACGAAGTGAAATTTGCACTTAGGAATTGCTGGTATGTTGCATGTCTGCAGGCTTCCTGGCTCACAAATGCGAATAAACCATCGCAAATGCGAGAGAAGGCATGGGCAGTCCTGATCGCAAATGCAATTATTTCTTCGCAAAAGCGAAGAGGCCTAGAAATCCCCATAGTCGCAATGCGACTCTCCCATTGCAAATGTGAGTTCGCAATTGCGACCAGTGATCGCAAATGCGAGACTAGCAGGTTCTGAAGGGTTCGCAATTGCGAACCCTGGTCGCAATTGCGACATCTACGACCTGCAAATTCATGAGTTAGCCGAAAATTTTTCATTTTTCAAACTCTTTCAGAAATAAAATCTCTTGGGTGATTTTCCAAAGAAAAGTTCTTCTCCAAATCGATTGTAAGTCATTTCTAACTTGTTTTCTTCAATCTCTAACATTTTTCACATGATTTCAACTCAAAATCAAGGGTTTTCATGAGGGAAATTGGGTGTTTTGGGTAAAACCTATGTTTTTCAAATTTTGGAGATTTGGACATCGATTTGAGCTCCGATTTCAAAACATATTATATATTTGGGTTCATGGGGGAATGGGTAAACGGGTTTTGATTCGAACCTCGGTTTTTCACTATGTGGGCTCGGGGGCGATGTTTGACTTTTTGGGGAAAACTTTAGAAAATCTATCATGCATTAGAATTGATTCCTTAAGCATTTATTGATATAGTTAAGTAACTTATGGCTAGATACGAGTAAATTAATGGTGGAATCAAGAGGTAAAGCGGTAGTTGAGGCTTGAATTGTGTTCGTGGCATCGAGGTAAGTGTTTGGTCTAACCTTAGCTTGAGGGATTAGGAGTTGTGTCCTATTTGCTATGTGTTATTTGTTGAGTACGACGTATAGGCATGGTGACGAGTATCTATACATTGGTGTCAAGTATGCTAGTGAGTCTTATACTATGATTAATGGTTAGTGTGCATGTTTGGTTTGGTGCCCCGAGGGCTCGGGTGAGTTTTGGATAGGCCACGGAGTGAAATTTGCACTTAGGAATTGCTGGTATGTTGCAGGTCTGCAGGCTTTGCATTTGCGAAGCCTGGCTCGCAAATACGAATAAACCATCGCAAATGTGAGAGAAGGCGTGGGCAGGCCTGATAAAAAATGCGATCATTTCTTCGCAAAAGCGAAGAGGCCTAGAAATCCTCATTGTCGCAAATGTGACTCTCCCGCAAATGCGAGTTCCCAATTGCGAACAGTGATCGCAAATACGAGATTAGCAGGTTCTGAAGGGTTCGCAATTGCGAACCCTGGTCGCAATTGCGACATCTGTGACCTGCAAATTCATGACTTGGCCGAAAATCTTTCATTTTTCAAACTCTTTCAAAACATGAACTCTCTTGTGCGATTTTCCAAAGAAAAGTTCTTCTCCAAATCGATTGTAAGTCATTTCTAACTTGTTTTCTTCAATCTCTAACATCTTTTCACATGATTTCAACTCAAAATCAAGGGTTTTCATGGGGGAAATTGAGTGTTTTGGGTAGAACCTAGGTTTTTCAAATTTTGGGGATTTGGACCTTGATTTGAGGTCCGATTTCAAAAAATATATTTGGGTTCGTAGGGAAATGGATGATCGGGTTTTTGTTCGAACCTCGGGTTTTGCCCATGTGGGCCTGGGGACGATGTTTGACTTTTGGGGGAAAACTTTAGAATACCTATTTTCATGCATTAGAATTGATTCCTTAAGCATTTATTGATATAGTTAAGTAACTTGTGGCTAGATACGAGCAAATTGGCGGTGGAATCAAGAGGTGAAGCGGTAGTTGAGGCTTGAATTGTGTTCGTGGCATCGAGGTAAGTGTTTGGTCTAACCTTAGCTTGAGGAATTAGGAGTTGTGGCCTATTTGCTATGTGTTATTTGTTGAGTACGACGTATATGCATGGTGACGAGTATTTATACGTTGGTGTCAAGCATGCCTGTGAGTCTTATACTATGATTAATGTGATTCTGTTGTATTGTTCATGCCTTATGTGATGATTTCTATTGTTGAGCAAAGCTTGTGAAAGTAATATTGGTATTTGAATATTGAAGAGCGTTGGCTCAAGTTGTAAAATGAATTGTGGAAGTATAATCGGTAATTGAACCTTATAGAGCATTGGTTCAAGTTGTGAAGTAAATGTGAAAAAGAGAAGAGGATTGTTATATTATCTCCCTTGCCGGGATTTGATTGTTGTACTATGGTTCCCTTGCCGGGATTTTATTGTGATTTTATTCATTTCCTTTCCCTTATTGCTTGTGATTGTTGTTTGGGTGAGGAAGAGTGTTAAAGCACGAAGGGTGATGTCGTGCATTGTTTTGGTAAGAGGGTGTTAAAGAACGAAGGGTGATGTCGTGTGTGATTTTGTGAGGAAAAGTGTAAAAGCACGAAGGGTGATGTCGTGTCACACGATGTATAATTCCGTACCGATTACATTGATTTATGGTGAGGACGAGAGTAAAAGCACGAAGGGTGATGGTGTGCACTGATTATATAATTCTTATGGTGAGGCCGAGAGTAAAAGCACGAAGGGTGATGCCGCGCACTTGTTTGACTTCTGATTCTTGTTGATAATTGAGTTATGGTGTTCCTTATATTTACTTGTTGCCCTTCTGTTATCATTTGATGTTTCCCTGCAACATGTTCCCCCTCCCATTCTTAACTGTACATTCCTACTTTTATTTTCCATTGTATATGAATTAACTGCACAGGTTTATTTGGTAGTCTGGTCCAAGTTAGTCACTACTTCGCCGAGGTTAGGCTAGGCACTTACCAGCACATGGGGTCGGTTGTGCTGATACTATACTCTACACTGTGTGCAAATCCCGGTGCAGCAGCTTTTGGACCTTAGCTTTGGGGTTGCTGCCTTCAGTCCATTCGGGGATCCGAGGTAGTCTTGCAGGCGTCCGCGGGTCTTGGCGTCTCCTTCTATCTTTTTATTTTGTTTCTTTTATGTATTTCAGAGACAGTGTTGTAATGACTCTTTCAGACCTTTATTTGTAGTATCCTTAGACAGTCTGTAAAATTGTGACACCAGTCTTGGGTAGCTTATGTATAGATTGGTATTGACATCTTTATTAATATATTACGTTTCAGTCTTCCGCTTATAAATTTCCGTTGTTCATATAATGTTGGCTCTTAATTGCTAAAGGATTAAAAATGGGAAAAAGGTAAATGATTAAAAAGGTTAGCTTGCCTAGCTTTCACTAGTAGGTGCCATCACGACTCCCGAGGGTGAAAAGTTCAGATCGTGACAAGTACAATACAATACGATACATCATGAAACGACATGTAACAACAATTCAAACAAGCTATTAGTCGTATGCAACCCCTAATATGCACACGGATAAAATCCTCTTCATATAATGCCAAATTACTCCATAGTTATTTTTTTGGTAATAAGCTATGAATATATTACCAGAAACAAAAATTCAAATAATTTACACAAAAAGGGCACTCAACATCCGACTTTTGTCAACTCGAATGACCTGATCCTTGAGCCCCAACAAAACAAAACAAAATTCTTACTACATATCCTTTGTATAAGGAAACTTGGATTTCCTAGATCTCTTTGAATTCCTCATCATACCGACTCTTTCCTTCCCTGTTTATTTTTAATATGTTTTAAAATAAATTTACTATTTACATTATGTTCCCTGAAATATTTCCAGTTCCTGGCTATCCATATCTAATAAATGCCAGCCCAGGGGTGTCAAATGGGTGGGTTAGGGTGAATTTGGGTTGGTCAAGATGGATTAGGTCAATAAATAGTTTATTGACCAACCCAGCTCAAAGTGTACTTGGGCTAAAATGGGCTGGGCCAAGATGGGCTAAACAATGGGTCATAACCCAACCTGCCCAACTTGACCCATATTTTAGAACCATACTCATCTTGCATAAAAAAGCTTTTTACCTTAAAATGTGTAAGTTGAAAAATATTTTTCAGGTGGGGATGTGGTGGATGGTGCAGAAAAACGAAAAAAACAGAAAATTGAAAATACAAAAAGAAAAAGTAAAAATGAGGGGGTTTACGCGGAGGGGCGGGTAGGGTGTAGGGTGGTGCAGAAAAATAAAAAAATATATAAAATTAAAAATACAAAACAAAAGGTGAAATATTTTGGGGGGGAAGGGGGCGTGGATGGTGCAGAAAAATTGAAAATACAGAAAAGAAAAGAAAAAAAATTTGATGGAGTATTTACGGGGTGGTGGGGGGTAAGGGTGGTGCAGAAAAATAAAGAACAGAAAATTAAAAATACAAAAAAAAAGTAAAATTGCGCTAACTAAGTAAATTTTTAAATAAGTCGTGTTGAGATTCTTTTATTTTGGGTGATTTTCATGGGTTGTATTTGTGTTGGTTAATGGGTCAGAATGGGCTATAACAAAAATTATGGGTTAACTTGGGCTCAGTCCAAATTGACCCATGAGCTAAAATGTTTGTTAGCCTAACTCATTAATCTCTGAACGGATTGAACGGGTTTGGACTCAAATTGCCACCCCTATGCCAGCCCCATATATTGTAGCCATAATATCCTTCTTCATCCTACTCAAATATCTTTTCTTGATCCCGCATAACGTTTTAGAGAACCCTTGGTGCTGCAATTTGATTCCACTCGATCGATTCACTTCTGCCCATACCTACCTTGTCCAAACATGGCTCAGTAAGAAGCTTTCTAGAAAAAGTTCTTAATAATGCAATACCAAAGTTATTTGCTTTTATCTTTTTTTCTTCTCTTGATTTGCTTATATTTTTAAAAATAAATTTGTTAATGCATTTGAATGTGTTTTATTAAGATATCTTATTTTAGTAACTTGTTCATAGGTTAACTTCTTAAAATATCAACACTGCTTTCAGTCATTGGTCATTTTCTCATCAACTACTTCACCCCTTTCATTTCTGAAATTGACCACATCTAGAAAATGAGCTCCAACACTTACCTTAACTAGAAATCTAGCAAAGTTTAGGCCTACTTTATTCGTTGTGTTATTTTCCACCATTACAGGTTTCCCTACCAGAACTAACTATCTTGTTTAAACTCTTGGCACTTGATGTTGGGCATATTTCTATATATTTTAATGTTACTTTACTTATGTTTTGGTGTTATTTGGTTTTTAAAATGCTCAACATGTGTTAATTATTAGTTTTATGACTAATTAAGTTATGTGTGATGATTTAGGATATTTGAAGTACAAAAATATGAAGAAAAGATGCCCCAACTAGAGGAGAAGATGGTGGATGTGTCGCATCCAACCTTGAAAAAAAAGCTAGTTGGTGCACCCTTAGCAGTGAAGTCGGACCATAGCATCCACCTTAGCATTTGCACCTGGGCACAACAGAGATTCGCATCCACCCTAGCACGCGAAGCTGAAGAAGTGAAAGTTGAGTCGGATTAGGAAAAGGAAAACTTTGGCCCACGACTTTTGTAAGGCCAAAAATGCTCCTTTTAGGTCATCTAACACACATTTTGAAGGGAATTCGACCTAGAGAGAGCAAGGAGCCGCCGTGGAGGCCGGGTTTCATCTTCTTCCACCAAACTTAGTAATTTTTATATTTTTTTGTATGATTTGTTGTTTGGCTACCATATCTATGTGGAGTTAAACTTCACGTTCTAGGGTTGTGGTTCTTTCATGACTATTGTTATTCGAATATTGATTTTGGTTTATTGATTTTCCATATTAGTTTATTTATTCAATCCTGCACTTAATTATTTAATTGCTTGATCACCAATTGAACACTATCTACGAATCTATAATTGAATTCAAAAGTGGAAATTCTAGATTGCATATAGGATTTAATAGAGCAAGTTCTTGAACCTAAGCATCAGGAAACGAATTCGCGGTTAGGATAGACATATACCTAATTGCCTTGTTTGGTTGATTTACAGGAATTATAAATGTGTTCTTGTTAGTTCTAATTCTATAGACATATAGGCGTTAGGTTAGCTTGAATAGGTGAGTAAGAAGTCGATAGATTCTTATAAGCAATAATAACCCTGTCAACCAATAAACTAGATAAATTAATTAGTCAATTCAATTGAAGAATACAATATGATTGTTATAGCCCTAGATAGTTTTATTACATTGATAACATAAAAATCAGCTCTTCTTTTGTTTAGAGTTCACTATTTGTTTTTCTTTATTTAATTAGTTTAGAATCAAATACTTCTAGGTTTAATTCTTGTTTAGATAGTTAGGATAGTCTAATTTAGTTAATAGTTAATCACAAGTCCTCTTGGGTTCAACATCCGACTTTTAGTCACTTTATTATTTGTCAACCGCGTATACTTGCGTGTGCATTTGGCCGCAACAGCACTCCAATATTTAAATTCAGGGTCTGGCAACTTTATCTGTATCGACACAATATACAGTTTCTCCTTCGAAAACTCTATATCAGGGGTCCAAGCTTTGATAATAAAGGGTTTATTATCAAAACGATAGATGCATCTGAAGGATTGCATATATGTATTTCTAACACGCTACGGAAGACAATAACAATTTTAGGCAAATTTTTTCATGTTTAAAATTTATTTACATGTTAAAGATCAGATCTAAGACGTACCTGCTGAAGAGAGTCTCATTTCAAAATTCCTTTGATAGTGCGAAGACTCTATGTGTATCCACACCGAGACTTATCCTTACTATCAATACTTTGATTAATGAAACTTGTGAATAAATTGAATGAAATTTGTGTGGTGAAATTTTCTCAAAATCCAGCCAATAAACACGACAAGAAAACTGATTTTCTTTGCCAAGACTATCTCTTAGTTTTTCTTGTGCGGCACCTCCGAAAACTCTTTTCGTTTAATATATATTAGGTCTACTTCCTATATACATATATACTACTTTATACATATATATATATATATATATATATATATATATATATACTTTAGTTTATGCGTTTCTCATAAATTTGAAAAATATAGAGGCGGTGGCTTTTTGCAAGTCTAATGCCAAACGTAAATTTTCAATTGAAAATATATGAATCCCATTCCAAATGGGTTTAAGACCTTAAACTGCCGACAAGTCCTTTTTGTGGACTTAACACGTGAATCCATTTCAAAAAATGGAATTCACTAATACGTCTAAATCAACTTTTCATTAATATTTATATACATATATTTTATATACCAAATATATATATCACACATATATATATATTTCAATCAAGAGAAATAATTTAATTTTCTATTCCAAATAAAAAACTTTAATTTGTTCACAATATTAATTATATTCTCTGTGCTAGCAAAGAATATAACAATATTTCATTTGGACTAATAACTAAATTTATTTGACTGATTAAATTATACAATTTAATTACCAAACAATAAAATAATTTATCCTTTAGCAAAGATCAGAACACTCGTTAGTGGGCGACCTCATAGGTTTAATACTAAACCGGTAGTAAATTGATCACATCAATATACTAATCAAGGGTGGCGTCTAGCAACATTCCTTAACGACCGGATAGAATGAAGTATACAATTTACTCTCAAGAATCAGTAGAAGAATAATATACTAATTCCTTCTGTCTTTATAGCTCCGAGTCACCCTAGGATATGGTTCAAATGTCAAATCCTAATAGGCGACCAACTATGTGTTCATTTCAAATATAATCAACCATTGAATGACCTAAGAAACTAATTTCTTCTTTTATTCAATTGCCCTAGCCAAGGTCATAATTTGGTCGTTCATAATTCATGACAACACGGAGCTTAAACTCATTACCAAGAATTGACAGATTCCATCTTGACCAATCACTAATTCTACAAGCATTTAATCATACCCAATATCCTTTCAACTATCGCTCTAGGGTCATAGGTGTCTGGTATCAAAACACAATAAATAACTTGTTAATTACTATGACGATCTAAGGTCAAAGGAAACTTTTACATCACATTCTTCAAGAGAATATTCTATTGGCAGTTTATGGTAATTATAACAATTAGGAATTATTCAATGAGTTGGTTCAATTATCATATCTCTATATGCATCATCTATCTATGTGATTTAGTTAATGAGATCAATAATCTTTATCCCATAAAGACGATCACATAAATATTGATCTAACCGGATTACTAATGTCCAAATTAACAATCCTACGATCAAGAACAAATTTAAATTAAATTATAAGAAACTTCACTCTCATTATCATGATCTCCATTACAATGTCAAGTCTCAAAATTTAATCAATGATCTTATCAAATTAATCAAGCAATTAATAACAATGATAAGAGAATATCAAATGCTATATAATTTATATCAAATGACGTTCACAAAAATATGTTCAAATCATAAAATATGATATTGGATCTAGGGCATATATACTATATCCCTAACAGCATCTCTGTATTGCCTCGTTCTTATTGTAACGACTAGGTCGGTCATTTCATGAATTACCACTCCGTTTTTCCCATTTTTGCTTCTTATTGCCTTGTTCAGGTGTATTTTGTGTTATCGGGTTGGTTGGCTCGGGTTCGGAGAGGTTTTGGTAAGATTTGAGACACTTAGTTTCTTTTGAGTAAACTTAAGTTGGAAAGTCAACCAGATGTTGACTTATGTGTTAAAGGGCTCGGATGTAAGCTCTGATGGTTCGTATAGCTTTGGTAGGTGATTTGGGACTTAGGAGCGTGATCGGAATGTGTTTTGGAGGTACGGAGTAGATTTAGGCTTGAATTGGCGAAATTGGAACTTTGGCAAATTTCGGTTGACAGGTGAGATTTTGATATAGGGGTCGAAATGGAATTTCGGGAGTTGCAATAGGTCCGTTGTGTCATTTGAGATGTGTGTGCAAAATTTTAGGTCATTCGAACGTGGTTTGATAAACTTTTTGATCGAAAGCAAATTTTGAAAGTTTTTAGAATTCTTAGGCTTGAATCCGATACAAATTTGGTAGCTTTGATGTTGTTTTGACTGTTCCGAAAGTTAGAACAAATTTGAATAATGTTATAGGATATGTTGGCATGTTTGGTTGAGGTCCCAAGGGCTTCGGGTGAGTTTCGGGTGGTTAAACGGACCATTTCAAGTTGGATAAAATTGCAGAAATCTGCTGTTGATTTTGCAGACAGTTGTTCTTCGCGTTCACGAGTGGACACTCACGTTTGCGAAGGGCTGGTTCATTTTTCAGCGCATTTGCGATGGGGAATATCACGTTCGTGAAGGTTCGAGTGGCTGAGGCATCGCGTTCGTGATGGGGTGGTCACGTAAGCGTAAGAGAATTTTTGGTCAAAGTATTTTGTACTTCACGAATGCGAGGCTTTGACCGCGTTCGCGATGAAGGATTTTTAAGTGCCTGGGCAAAATATTTAAAAGACCTATTTACTCGATTTTGGGTCTAAGTTCCTCCATTTTTGGGCGATTTTGAAGCTTTTTGAAAGGGAATCAATAGGGAACACTTGGAGGTAAGATTTATGAACTTAATACTCAATCCTATTGTGATTTCTACCTAATTAAACATGAAATTTGGGGGATTTGAAACCTAAATTGGGGAGTTAGAGCTTGGAAACTTGAGACCTTAATCTACGGATTTGAGAGGCCAATTGTGGTCGGATTTTGGTAGTCTTGGTGTGTACGAACTCGTGGGAGGATAAGATTCTATTGATATGATTTTTATCGAATTTCGAGATGTGGGCCCGGGGGTCAGGTTGGACCAATTTCGGGATTTTTGGTATAATTTGATTATTTTCGCATGGGCTTCATTCCCTTAGCATATTGTAATGTTATGATTCTAATTTTAGGTAGATTCGACACGAGTTGAGGCTGAGGCAAGAGGCAAAGGTGTCGCAGAGTAGTATTTCATCCGGTTTGAGGTAAGTAACCATTGTAAATCTAGAATTGAGGGTACGAACCCCAGTATTTCGTATTGTTTTAGATAAATGAGGTGACGCACATGCTAGGTGATGAGCGTGTGGGCGTGCACCGGTAGCGATTGTGACTTGGCCCATCCCGTAGCGACTATTAAGCCACGTATTTGATTTTTAAATCTTATGATATCACTTATTTTAGAGACTGATACTATATTATGGGACGTATGCCATGTTTGGGAACTTGTGCCGACCTGTTGAGACCCTTAGGGGCATTTTTACTGTTTTCCTCACTCTATTTGTTTGAAAGCATATCCTCAGTCATGTTTTACCTGTTTACTGTTTAAACCTGGTATTTATCACTCTATCTCTTAAAATGTGAAACCTATTTGGGCTGAGTTTCCCTGATTTCCATTGTTATGCCTGAGTGGCTGTGAGGTTAATGACTAAGAGAGGTTGAGGACCTAATGGTGAGGATTATATATATATATTATGGATCGGGCTGCATGTCGCAACAATATTATATGTATGTATTATGGATCGGGCTGCACACCGCAGCGATACTTATATGGATCGGGCTGCACGCCGTAGTGATATATATATATTGGATCGGACTGCGCACGCAGCGATATGATGCTTGGGCTGAAGGAGTCCCTCTAGAGTATGTACACCCCTAGTGAGCGTAGTCGAATATAAACTATGGATCGGGCTGCACGCCGCAGCGATTATTATGATTATTACTATTATGAGATATTATTGAGCCTGAGTGCTGAGTGTGAGTACTGAGTGATGAGAGCTGAGTCAAGAGTGACTAAGAGTCTTGCCCGAGAGTCTATATTTATGAGTGATACCTTGCCCTAGGGGCCCATTTATGATATCTTTGCTGATTTTACTCTTCTTTTATAATGAGCCTCTGTTGAAAGATGCTAAGTAAATGATTTCAAAGTATTTCAATTGAAACTGAAGTTTTTACGAAGTAACTGACTTTTAAATTATTGAGTTGATTTGATACTCTGTTGGGTACTCTTATATATGATTTTTAACTGCTCGTCACTACACTCAGACCTTATTTACTTTAGTTACTTACTGAGTTGGCGTACTCACGTTACTCCCTGCACCTTGTGTGCAGATCCAGGTGCCCGAGTGGTAGAGTGAGGGTTCCCAGCATTTTTCAAAGCTTATCGGAGATTGCAAGGTAGTTGCACGACGTCCGCAACCCTGCTTTCCTCCTTTCTATCCTTGTTTCTAAATTTTAGGGCTTATTTTGTATTAGTCAGTCAGACTCGTTGTATTTAGTGGATCTAGACTTACGACACCAGATGTTTGGGCTATGTTGGTCCATTTTCTGTAATGTTTTCCAAACATTTCAGTGATTTATATATTCCTTATGAAGTTTGAGACTTAATTAAATGTTAGAAAAATATTTTTATTAAAAAAAATTGACTGTGGTTACTTGTTGGGTTGGCTTGCCTGGTAATGTGATAGGCACCATCACGACCGAGTAATTGGTGTCATGACAAGTTGGTATCAAAGCCTAGGTTACATATGTCTCGCGAGTCTTTAGTCGGTTTAGTAGAGTCTCGCGGATCGGTACAGAGACTTATGTATTTATCCTCGGGAGGCTGCAGAACCTTTTGGAAAAACTTTATATCTTGAAATTCTTGTCGTGCGAATCTATTGATCCGAGTACTAAATTTATGTTATTCCATTTTCTCACAGATGGTGGGGACACGTGCTACCGGTCAGGATGGACGACCACCAATACCACCAAATGGGGCCACTAAGGCCGAGGTCGTGGTAGGGGCAGGGGTGTAGCCCGCACAGCAACTAGGGCAGCATCTGCAGATCCACCAACCATCCCAGTTCAAGATCAGGTCCCAGTTGCGGACGCTCAAGCAGCACCAGCTTAGGCACCGGTTGTGCCTATTGTGATTCCAGGCCTTCAGGAGTCTTTAGCTTAGATTCTATTAGTGTGCACCGGTTTAGCTCAGGCGGTCTCAGTTACTACGATCGTAGCTACTTCTCAGGCCGAGGGAGGCACCCAGGCTCCCGTTGCTCGCACACCTGAGCAGGTTATGTAGGGACTTCAGACGCCGGGGGCATATCCAGCCCAGCCAGTTGCACCAGCTCAGGATTTGTAGTACTAGTTATGCCTGACGACGAGCAGCATCGATTGGAGAGGTTTGGTAGACTTCAGCCTCCGAATTTCAGCGGTACTAACGGCGAGGATACCAGGGTTTCTTGGACAAGTGTTAGAGGATTCTTCGTACAACGGGTATTCTAGAGACCGTGGTATAGCATTTACTACCTTTCAATTTTCTGGAGCTGCCTTTACTTGGTAGGAGGCTTATGAGAGGCGTAGGCCTGTTGGTGCAGCGCCTCTTACTTGGTAGCAGTTCTCTATTCTCTTTTTAGAGAAGTATGTGCCACGTCTCGCCAAGAGGAGTTGTGCAGGCAGTTCAGGCAGTTGCATTAGGGAGATATGACTGTGACACAATATGAGATACGGTCTTCTGAGTTAGCTCGCCATGCGGTCTGGTTGGTTCCCACAGATCTAGAGAGGATCAAGAGGTTCATTTATGGCCTCACATATCAGCTTCAGATTCTCATGACTAGAGAGAGGGTGTCAAATGCTACTTTTGATAAAGTTGTTGACATCGCCCGCGAGATTTAGTTAGTTCGTCGCCAAGAGAGGGAGGCCAAGAGGCCTCGGGGATCTGGTAGCTTTGGTAGTGCTCCTGCGAGAGGTCAGTTTCAGCACAGCAGAGGCCGTCCATTCAGGCAGGCTCAGTTAGCTCACCCAGGTTATCGTGGGGCATCATCGGGTCATGGTTCTCACAGTTCTCATCAGGGCCATTCATCACTCAATGCCCTTCTAGCCCAGAGTTTGTCCCGTGCTCCATTAGTTCAGGGTTCTTCCATGCCAGGTCCTTGTATTGGTCATTTCGGTGCCAGGGGTTCCCTTCGGTCCCCGTCTCCAGCGCCGAGGAGTTGTTATGAGTGTGGAGAGTTTGGGCATATGAGGAGGCAGAGTCCTCATCTTCTTGAGGGTCCGTCTCAGCAGAGGGTTCAGCCCTCGACTTCAGCTTCAATTACTTCACCACCCGCTCAGGCAGCTAGGGGTTGGGGTCAGTCAGCTAGGGGTCACCCCAGAGGGAGAGGTCAATCATGTGGTGGTCAGGCTCATTTCCATGCCCTCCCAGGTAGACCAGATGTTGTTGCTTCAGATGCTGTAATTACAAGTATTGTCTCAGTCTACCGCAGAGATGCCTCTGTGTTATTTGATCCTGGTTCCACCTTTTCTTATGTGTCATCATACTTTGCTCGTTATTTGGATATGCCCCGTGAGTCTCTTGTTTCATATGTTCATGTATCTACTCTTGTGGGCGATACTATTGTTGTAGACCGTGTGTACCGGTCATATGTGGTGACTATTGGGGGTTTGGAGACCCGATTAGATCTTCTGTTATTATGTATGGTAGACTTCGATGTTATATTGGGCATGGATTAGCTATCTCTGTATCGTGCTATTTTGGACTGTCATGCTAAGACAGTGACATTGGTTATGCCGGGTGTGCCATGGATTGAGTAGCAAGGTTCGACTGATTATGTTCCCAGTAGGGTAATCTCACTCTTGAAGGCCCAACGTATGGTTGGGAAGGGTTGTCTTTCATATTTAGCCTTTGTGAGGGATGTCAGTGTAGAGACTCCCAGTATTGATTCTGTTTTAGTTGTGAGGGATTTTCCCGACCTGTCGGGCATGCCACTAGACAGGGATATTGATTTTGGTATTAATCTGGTGCCGGGCACTCAGCCCATCTCTATTCCACTGTATCGTATGGCACCAGTGGAGTTGAAGGAGTTAAAGGAGCAGCTTCAGGAACTCCTTGATAAGGGGTTCATTCAGCCTAGTGTGTCGCTTTGGGGTGCACCTGTTCTATTTGTGAAGAAGAATGATGGAACTATGAGGATGTGCATTAATTATAGGCAGTTGAACAAAGTAACAATTAAGAACAAGTATCATCTGCCTCGCATTGATGATTTATTTGACCAGCTTCAGGGAGTGAGAGTGTTCTCCAAGATTGATCTCCATTCAGTTTATCACCAGCTAAAGATCAGGGACTCGAATATTCTTAAGACGGCTTTCAGGACCCGATATGGTCATTATGAGTTCTTGGTGATGTCTTTTGGGCTAGCCAATGCCCCAGTAGTATTCATGCATTCGATGAACAGAGTGTTTCGGCCCTATCTCGACTCGTTTGTCATAGTTTTCATTGATGATATTCTGGTATACTCGCATAGTCAGGAGTAGCACGAGGAGCATTTGAGAGTTGTGTTGCAGAGACTGAGCGAGGAGAAGCTTTATGCAAAGTTCTCCAAGTGTGAGTTTTAGATCAGTTCAGTGGCATTCTTGGGGCACGTGGTGTCCAGTGAGGGTATTCAGGTTGATCCAAAGAAGATAGAGGTGGTCCAGAGTTGGCCCAAACCGTCCTCAGCTATAGAGATTCACAACATTCTTGGTTTGGCGGGCTATTATCGCCGATTTGTTCAGGGATTTTAATCTATCGCTTCTCCCTTGACCAAGTTGACTCAAAAGGGTGCTTTATTCAGGTGGTTGGATGAGTGCGAGGAGTTTTTTTAGAAACTCAAAACTGCCTTGACCACAGCTCTAGTGTTAGTATTGCCATCAGCTCCAGGTTCATATATCGTGTATTGTGATGCGTCGAGATTTGGTATTGGGTGTGTGTTGATGCAGGAGGGTAGAGTTATTGCTTATGGTTCTCATTAGTTGAAGCCTCATGAGAAGAACTACCTTGTTCATGATTTGGAGTTGGCTTCCATTGTTCACGCATTGAAGATTTGGAGGCATTACTTGTATGGTGTGTCTTGTAAGGTATTTACTGATCATCGTAGCCTCTAGCACTTGTTCAAACAGAAGGATCTCAATTTGCAACAGCGGAGATGGTTGGAGCTGCTAAAGGACTATGATATCACTATTTTATACCATCCGGGGAAGGCCAATGTGGTGGTCGATGCCTTGAGTAGGAAGGCGGTGAGTATGGGGAGTTTGGCGTACATTCCAGTTGGGGAGAGACCTCTTGTAGTTGATGTTCAGGCCTTGGCCAATCGGTTCGTGAGGTTGGATATTTCGGAGCCCAGTCGGGTATTGGCTAGTGTGATTTCTCAGTCTTCCTTATTTGATCGCATCAGAGAGCGCCAGTATGATGATCCTCATTTGCTTGTCCTTAAGGACAGAGTTCAGCATGACGATGCCAGAGATGTGACTATTGGTGATGACAGAGTATTGAGGATGTAGGACCAAATATGCATGCCCAATATGGATGGGCTTCGGGAGTTGATTCTAGAGGAGGCGCATAGCTCGCAGTATTCTATTCATCTGGGTGCCGCGAAGATGTATCAAGATCTGAGATAGCATTATTGGTGGAGGAGAATGAAGAAAGACATTTTGGGATTTGTTTCTCGGTGTCTCAATTATCAGCAGGTGAAATATGAGCATCAGAGACCGGGTGGCTTGCTTCAACGGATGGATATTCCAGAGTGGAAGTGGGAGCAGATCACTATGGACTTTGTAGTTAGGCTCCCACGGACTTTGAAGAAGTTCGATGCTATTTGGGTGATTGTGGATTGGCTGACCAAGTCTGCGCACTTCATTCCTGTGTGTACTACCTATTCTTCAGAGCGGTTGGCATAGATCTATATCCAGGAGATTGTTCGTTGCATGGTGTCCCAGTTTCCATCATTTCAGATAGGGGCATTTAGTTCACATTGCAGTTTTGGAGGTATGTGCAGCGAGAGCTGGGTACTCAGGTTGAGTTGAGCATAGTTTTTCACCCTCAGATAGACGGGCAGTCCGAGCGCACTATTCATATATTGGAGGATAGGTTGCGTGCTTGTGTCATTGATTTTGGATGGTCATGGGATCAGTTTCTACCACTCACAGAGTTTGCTTATAACAATAGTTACTAGTCGAGTATTCAGATGGCTCCATATGAGGCTTTGTATGGGAGGCGGTGTAGATCTCCAGTTGGTTGGTTTGAGCCGGGTGAGGCTAGGCTATTGGGTAAAGACTTGGTGCAAGATGCTTTAGACAAGATGAAGGTGATTCATGAGAGGCTTCGTACAGCGCAGTCAAGACAAAAGAGTTATGCTGACAAAAAAGTTCGGGATGTGTCCTACATGGTTGGTGAGAAGGTTCTGTTGAAGGTTTCACCCATGAAGGGTGTTATGAGATTTGGGAAGAAGGGTAAGTTGAGTCCTCGATTCATTGGGCCTTTTGAGGTGCTTCGGAGGATTGGGGAGGTGTCTTATGAGCTTGCTTTGCCACCCAGCCTGTCGAGTGTGCATCCGGTATTTCATGTTTCTATGCTCCGGAAGTATATTGGCGATCCGTCTCATGTTTTAGATTTTAGCACGGTTCAGTTAGATGATGATTTGACTTATGATGTAGAGCCAGTGGCTATTTTGGAGCGTCAGGCTCGAAAGTTGAGGTCAAAGGATATAGCTTCAGTGAAAGTGCAGTGGAGGGGTCGGCCCGTGGAGGAGGCTACCTGGGAGACCGAGCAGGAGATACGGAGCAGATATCCTCACATATTTGAAGCTTCAGGTATGTTTCTTGACTCGTTCGAGGCCGGTCGTTTCATAAATTACCGCTCCATTTTCCCCATTTTTGTTTCTTATTGCCTTGTTCAGCTGTATTTTGTGTTATCGGGTTGGTTGGCTCGGGTTCGGAGAGGTTTTGGTAAAGTAAGCTTAAGTTGGAAAAGTCAACCGGATGTTGACTTATGTATTAAAGGACTCAAATGTGAGTTTCGATGGTTCGGATAGCTTCGGGAGGTGATTTGGGACTTAAGAGCGTGATCGGAATGTGTTTTGGATGTACGGAGTAGATTTAGGCTTGAATTGGCGAAATTGGAATTTTGGCTTTTTCCGGTTGATAGGTGAGATTTTGATATAGAGGTCGAAATGGAATTCCGGGAGTTACAGTAGGTCCGTTGTGTCATTTGGGATATGTGTGCAAAATTTCAGGTCATTCGGACGTGGTTTGATAGACTTTTTGATCGAAAGCAGAATTTGGAAGTTTTTAGAATTCTTAGGCTTGAATGAGATGCAAATTTGGTGCTTTGATGTTGTTTTGAGCGTTCTGAAGGCTAGAACAAGTTTGAATGATGTTATGGGATATGTTGACATGTTTGGTTGAGGTCCTGAGGGTCTCGGGTGAGTTTCGGGTGGTTAAACAGACCATTTCACGTTGGATAAAATTACAGAATATCTGTTGTTGATGTTGCAAATAGTTGTTCTTCGCATTCGCGAGTGGACCCTCGCGTTCGCGAAAGGTTAGGATGGGAGGCTGTGAAGTTGGCCTTCGCGTTCGCGAAGGAGGTCCCGCGTTCGCGAAAAGCTGGTTCAATGTTCAGCATGTTCACGATGGGGAATATCGCGTTCGCGAAGGTTCGAGTGACTGAGGCATCGCATTCGCGATGGGGTGGTCGCGTTCGCGTAAGAGAATTTTTGGTCATTGGTATTTTGTGCTCGCGAATGTGAGGCTTTGACCGCGTTCGCAATAAAGGATTTTTAAGTGCCTGGGCAGAATGTTTAAAAGACCCATTTCCGCGATTTTGGGTCTAAGTTTCTCCATATTTTGGGCGATTTTGAAGCTTTTTGAAGGGGATTGAAGAGGGAATCAAGGAGGAACACTTGGAGGTAAGATTTATGGACTTAATACTCAATCTTAATGTGATTTTTACCTAATTAAATATAAAATTTGGGGGATTTGAAGCCTAAATTGGGGAGTTAGGGCTTGGAAACTTGAGGTCTTAATCTAGGGATTCGAGGGGCCAATTGTGGTCGGATTCTGTTAGTCTTTGTGTGTACGAACTCGTGGGAGGATAAGGATTCCATTGATGTAATTTTTATCGAATTTTGAGACGTGGGCCCGGGGGTCGGGTTAGACCAATTTCGAGATTTTTGGTATAATTTGATTATTTTCGCATGGGCTTCGTTCCCTTAGCATATTCTAATGTTATGATTCTAATTTTGGATAGATTCGGCGCGAGTTGAGGCCGAGGCGAGATGCAAAGGCGTCGCGGAGTAGTATTTCAACCGGTTTAAGGTAAGTAACCATTGTAAATCTGGAACTGAGGGTACAAACCCCGATATTTCATATTGTTTTTGATAAATGAGGTGACGCACATGATAGGTGATGAGCGTGTGGGCGTGCACCGGTAGAGATTGTGACTTGACCCATCCCGTAGCGACTATTAAGCCGCGTATTTGATTTTAAATCCTATGATATCACTTATTTTAGAGACTGATACTATATTATGGGACGTATGCCATGTTTGGGAACTTGTGCCGACCTGTTGAGACCCTTAGGGGCATTTTTACTGTTTTCCTCACTCTATTTGTTTGAAAGCATATCCTCAGTCATGTTTTACCTGTTTACTGTTTAAACCTGGTATTTATCACTCTATCTCTTAAAATGTGAAACCTGTTTGGGCTAAGTTTCCCTGATTTCCACTGTTATGCCCGAGTGGCTGTGAGGTTAATGACTGAGAGAGGTTGAGGACCTAATGGTGAGGATTATATATATTAAAGCATATCCTCAGTCATGTTTTACCTGTTTACTGTTTAAACCTGGTATTTATCACTCTATCTCTTAAAATGTGAAACCTGTTTGGGCTGAGTTTCCCTGATTTCCACTGTTATGCCCGAGTGGCTGTGAGGTTAATGACTGAGAGAGGTTGAGGACCTAATGGTGAGGATTATATATATTACCGGTCGGGTTGCACGCCAGCACGCCGCAACAATATTTTATGTATGTATTATGGATCGGGCTGCACGCCGCAGCGATACTTATATGGATCGGGTTGCACGCCGCAGCGATTCTTATATGAATCGGGTTGCACGCCGCAGCGGTATATATATTGGATTAGGATACGCGCCGCAGCGATATGACGCTTGGGCTGTAGGAGCCCCTTTGGAGTCTGTACACCACCAGTGAGCGTAGTCGACTATAAACTATGGATCGGGTTGCACGCCGCATCAGTTATTATGATTATTACTATTATGAGATATTATTGAGCCTGAGTGCTGAGTGTGAGTACTAAGTGACTAGAGCTGAGTCACGAGTAACTGAGAGGCTTGCCCGAGAGGCTATATTTATGAGTGATACCTTACCCAAGGGGCCCATTTATGATATCTTTGCTGATTTCACTCTTCTTTTATAATGAGTCTCTGTTGAAAGCTGCTAAGTAAATGATTTCAAAGTATTTCAATTGAAACTGAAGTTTTTACGAAGTAACTGACTTTTAAACTATTGAGTTTGATTTGATACTCTGTTGTGCACTCTTATATATGATTTTTAACTATTCGTCACTGCACTCAGACCTTATTTACTTTAGTTACTTACTGAGTTGGTGTACTCACGTTACTTCCTGCACCTTGTGTGCAGATCCAGGTGCCCGAGCGGCAGAGTGAGGGTTCCCAGCATTTTCCAGAGCTTATCGGAGATTGCAAGGTAGCTGCACGACGTCCACAACCCTGCTTTCCTCCTTCCTATCCTTGTTTCTACATTTTAGGGCTTATTTTGTATTAGTCAGTCGGACTAGTTGTATTTAGAGGCTCTAGACTTGCGACACCAGATGTTTGGACTGTGTTGGTCTATTTTCTGTAATATTTTCCGCACATTTCAGTAATTTATGTATTCCTTATGAAGATTGAGACTTAATGAAATGTTAGAAAAATATTTTTTTTAAAAGAAATTGAGTGTGGTTACTTGTTGGGTTAGCTTGTCTAGTAATGTGATAGGAGCCATCACGACCGGATAATTGGGGTCGTGACACTTATCCACTTCATTGTCAAATCGCACCATCACAATATCATTCTTCAACATAGCAATCTTATTAGTTCCATGTTACTGTGCTATCATTTCCTTTAGCAGTTACTGTTCTATCAGTTACTATAGCTTTCCCGCCCTTCGTTTGTATCTCCGTCGGTACACATTAATTAGAACGGATCATTCGCTGGGATCGAGAGTTCAGCTCAACCCCCCATGGATGGCATGTGTTAAGAATTAACATGCCCTAAGATAGTTTTCTTCCTCGGGAAAATTTTATTTATTGTCTCATACAACTGACACTAGTTGTATGAGGCAACTTTTTGTCTCACAGTTTTGTGGACCCAAAAGTGTAAGATTGGGGTCCACAAATTTATGAGACAAAAAGGAGTCTCATACAACTAGTGTAAATTGTATGAGACACAAAATAAAACTTCTCTCGTCCTCGTGACCTTGCTTCACACTTGTCACAATTATTTTTTGGTCAAATACATATAAAACCCATCCAACTTGGCACCATTTTTCATTTTGGCACTATATCTCTACCTTGTTCCATTTTGGCCCTCCAACTCTGTTTTATATGTTTCATTTTGGCCCTCCAACTCTATTTTTTATGTTCTACTTTAACACAAAAGCTAAAACCAGTTCAAAAAATATAGCGTGTGTGTATACACAAATCTAAGGTGTAATAACTATCCAATTAAATATTGTCATCTAGTTTTTTCATCCATATCAAGGGGGTCAATACTAAAATATCTGAACCGAACCGTATTTTTTGTGGGTTTATTTCATCTAAACGGGCCAGGTATGAAATCGACAGATGAAGGCTTTGGAACTTAGAGAAAGAAGATGGGGCAACAGTGGATGAAAAAATATGGTCGGGTTCAGGTATTATAGTATTGACCCATTTGACATGAATAAAAAAACCAGGTGGCAATATTTAATTGAATATTTATTACACCTCAAATTTGTGTATATACACGCGCTATATTTTTTTGCACTGGTTTCAGCTTTGTGTTAAAGTGGAACATAAGAAATAGAGTTGAAGGGCCAAAATGGAACATATAAAATAGAGTTGGAGGACCAAAATGGAACAAGGTAGAGATAAAGTGCCAAAATGAAAAATGGTGTCAAGTTGGATGGGTTGTATATGTATTTGGCCTTATTTTTTTTGTCGTTTCAAGAATAATTTAAAATATTTCTTTTTCATTTTCATACAACTAACTATTCGTAAAAAAAAAATATTATTAAAAAAAAGATAAAGTTTGTATCATAGATGTGGCTAACAATTAATATTCGTATTATATTAACAAAACTCAAATTTGATACACATTAGAGGTCATTGGTAGATTTTGGAGCCAATTAATGGGTTTTTCTCCCTTAAAAGGATTTATAAATAAAAAACAGATGTCAAGATATTCAAAGACTTATTGACGGTCCATGAGAAATGAAATGGTATACATACAATAGTTCCCTCTGTCTTAAGATTACGAGACATTATTTCCTTTCTAATTTGTTTAAAAAGAATAACACACATTTGTATATGAAAATTTAACTTCAAATATTATTTTATAGTCCAAGTAAGATAATTGGTTAGTAATTTGTTCTCTGTTTTAAATTTTTTTCTTTTTGGGTAAGTAAAGATATTTTATTTACCAAGTAAAATAAGAAGGTGCATGATAATTGATAAGTGGACGTGCAAAGTGAAGGGAGGCACGCAGTACGTAGAAATAATATGTTAGTTATAATTGCGGTTAAAAAAGTTTACATGCGACTTTCTCGTAAAACAGAAAAAATCGTTTCCTCCAAACTCTGTGAAACAGAAGAAAAAAAATCAGAGAAGAAAGGGAAATATTCAACCATGAAATTTCTTCTTTCTCCTTCCTTCTTCTTGTTCATTTCCTAAATTCATTTCTTCCAGATTCATTGCTGTCTTTAATTTTCTCCTTAAGGTTTTCGGTACGTAACATTAATTTATTTAATTCAACAAGTTTTCATGATCTGTTCTTTACAAGCACCATTAATATTTCACGTTTTTGAACTGCAAAAAGCAATCATTTTTAAATTACTGAAAGATACATAAACCATAATAGAATTGTTTCATATGATTAAGAGTGTGTTTGCTATTACCAGAATTTTTTGGGTTAGATGAATTTATATCAAACACACTATACTCTGTGATGTTATTTATAAATTCGAGACTAAGACATTGTGTCTTCATGTTCTTTTCGTTTTGGTAATTAATTCCTTTTTCTGATCATAGTTTTTGATTTTGCGATTTTCGTAGGATAATTTAACATGTAAATTATTTCTCCTCGGAGGCATTGGATTTTATGTGGATTTAATAAAAAGGAGCACTTAAGGAGAATTTGTGGCTTCCATAGTTGAACAACAAAAATGTCGTGCTGTGGAGGTGGAGAAGAAGACGTCTACAGTGGTGGCCCACCATCCAATCAAAATACAGCTCCTCCTAGAGCTGGCAATCCCTATGGTGGTGGTACTGGGGGTGGTATGATCCTACCTTCTCGCTTTTTTTGTTTTTATTTCCATGCAATTTTCATTTGGATTTCATGCATCGAGTACGATCTCCGGATGCAGCATCGGTCCGTAGGTGTAAAACTATGTTGACTCGACATGTTACAGTACGGGACGATATAGACATAAATGAGCTTCAAGTGCACTGGTTCGAAGGTGTGAAACTATGTTGATTCAATGTGTTACAATGGGACGGTATAGACAAAATTAAAAGAGCTCTTGATGCACCGGTTCATAGGTGTAAAACTATGTTGATTTTACGTGTTAACATGAGATAATATAGACTTAAAATCGGATGGAAAGCATTTGTTTAGAAAAATCTACGTACAATCTCTTGGAATCCATGCGGACCTAGCAAAAAATAAGGCACAGTAAGAGAAAAAGATTTATACTCGTGATACGAATTAGTTGAGGATATGTTTTGGTCATGTTAGTACATTTATTTTAAGTCCTATATTTTTGCTAAAAGTCCTTTTAATGGAAAATATAGAAAACTTCTACTTCCTCCGTTCCAGTTTAGGTGAACCTATTTTTTTTTTTATCCGCCCCAAAAAGAATGACTCATTTCTAAATTTGGAAACAATTCAGCTTAAACTTTCAATTCTACCCTTAACGAGAAGCTTTTATAATCATATATACTCTGGACCCATTTTTTTACTTGTTTGGGACCACAAATTCCAAAAGTCTTTATTTTTCTTTTAAACGTCGTGCCCAGTCAAACAGGTTCACATAAATTAGAACGGGGGAATAGTACTTTTTAATTTTATATAATTTTTATGTGCCTAATATGAATTTAAAGGATATTAAAGCATGGTCAGTGAGGATTCATATATACCCGTCCTCAATTTGTTTGGAACTGAGATGTAATTGTGTTCTTATATTGTTTGCTCAATCATGTGGTATTGGGCTAATAGATGAAGATCTTTTACCACACCTTTTTTTTTTCTTTTTTTCTTTTTTTGGGTATTGTAGCTAGTGAAAGAGGAGAGCCAAGGAGTGCAGCGAGAGGTGGAGCTCCTCAGAAAGTATTACCAATTGAGGCTCCAGTGTTTACTTTGGATGAGCTAAATAGATTAACTGGCAACTTTGGTCAGAAAGCTTTGGTTGGAGAGGGATCTTATGGCCGCGTTTTTTGTGCTAAATTGAGCAATGGTCAGCAAGCAGCAATCAAAAAGTTGGATACTAGTTCTTCACCAGAACCAGATTCTGACTTTGCAGCCCAGGTGAATGAATGCATTTTTTCCATTTTTGATCATTTTTCCTTTTAGTAATGATGATATGCATAGCTGGAAAGAAAAGAACACTTATAATTGAAATGGTTAACTTATTTCAGTTATCAATGGTTTCAAGACTTAAACATGAGCATTTCATGACTCTCATGGGCTATTGTCTCGAGGGAAACAATCGTATATTGGTATATGAGTTCGCAACAAAGGGCTCTTTACACGATGTATTACATGGTACATAAAAATTCAATCATAGTACTTAATATAGTTGTTGCGCGAATCCTTCTTTCTGTATTTTTATTGCAGCATATAGTTGATTGTTTAGAGTTCCATTGCAGGTAGAAAAGGCGTACAAGGTGCTGAGCCAGGTCCAGTTCTTACCTGGAATGAGAGAGTTAAAATTGCTTATGGTGCAGCAAAAGGCCTCGAATACCTACACGAAAAAGTTCAGCCACCTATCGTTCATCGTGATGTCAGATCCAGCAACGTCTTACTCTTTGATGATTTTACAGCAAAAATTGCTGATTTCAACATCTCAAACCAATCTTCAGACACAGCAGCGCGTCTGCATTCCACTAGAGTTTTGGGAACATTTGGCTACCATGCTCCAGAGTAAGTCCTGCTCATATCGAGTTTTCACATAACTACGATAAAAAGGAAATGATAGTTCCATTAGTCCTATTAAGCAAAGAGGTTATGATTTTTGCTTAGGTATGCCATGACAGGACAGATTACACAGAAAAGTGACGTTTATAGTTTTGGCGTCGTCCTCTTAGAACTCTTGACAGGAAGGAAGCCAGTAGATCATACAATGCCCAAAGGACAACAGAGTCTTGTCACATGGGTAGATTCTTATCCTATTCCACCTTTTTTTTCAGTATTTATATACCACTAGTCAGTGAGGATTCATATAACCGACCAAAACGTGTTTGTGATTAAGGCGTAGTTGTTGTATACCACTGGTCTACTGATTTAAACTCAAATTCTTTTCAGGCAACTCCAAGATTGAGTGAAGACAAAGTGAAGCAGTGTGTTGATCCCAAGCTAAATAATGACTATCCTCCAAAAGCAATTGCAAAGGTTTTCATTCTTTATATTTGCTAGAAAATACCACCAGTCTGCTGATTTCCCTTTGTTTGATTCTTCTACTTTTGTTACTTAGTTGGCAGCTGTAGCAGCACTTTGTGTTCAATATGAGGCCGATTTTCGGCCAAATATGACAATTGTTGTCAAAGCACTGCAACCACTTCTCAACTCAAAACCAGCAGGACCAGAGTCTCAAGCATAGTACATTTCTGGTTTGAAACCAGCACAGGGCAATTCTTAGGAGTCTCAACAAGTCTGTGATTCAAGTTATGGTCGCGAGGGCCTTGATGTTATGCTTTCTTTCGACAAAAACTTACTCATAGTCGGTGTTTACATCAAACAATATTTTCCATGGTTAAATGATAAAATGAGGAAAAAATACATGTAGATAACCATCTATAAGTGATTAAAGTGCATGTACAAGACATATTTTGATGTATTCATTGGATTGGTGTAAACATAGTATAGGTAAGTTTTTTCCCTTTCTGATCCAATATGTTTTCATAATGCTCGAAAGAATTTTTGAAATTTTGGGGTTGAATTAAAATTCTCAAAGCTAGTTTAGTTGTGAGTTGTGACATGTTACTGGATACAAATATCAGTCCTTCTACCATTTGTGAGTTTTGTTAAAATTTACTATCAGTTTTATTGAAGATAACTTTTAATTGTTAAATTAATTTTCAGTATCCTCGTGCTTTGGCTTCGATTCACTATTCTGGTGGTGACCTTTACCACTGTTGCAGCAAGTTAGAGTTTGTGCTACAAATTCTAATATTTGAAGCGCAACAATAATTCATTAGTTTGTTATCTTATCAAACTAAACCATCCACTAATTATATGTTGATATTTTATGCTAAGGATCTTCTGACAATCGAGAGATTATTTGGATAATGAGGATTCAAAATATCATGCATTGATTAATCAAAAAGAGACTCAATAGACAAAAGAAAGATCAGTTATTTGGGATGTTTTCTTTTTTCAAACGAAACGAAAAGAGATAGAATCGGGCCAATTCTTTTTTGGATATTCCTCAATGTCTCAGCTATTCACGGAACGTGAGAAACATATGATTAAAATCGAAGAATTTCTTGAAAATCCTACAAGATCCATTAGATCTTTTTTATTCTAATAGATGTTAAAACTTCATCTTGATTCGAATCCTAGTAAAAAGTCCATCCCTTTAATAAAGAAATATTGAGCTCCAAGAAGCTGTTGAAGTATTAATACTTTTGTTAGAGAAAACGGTTCTCGACACATCAAGGAACCTTAAGCAACAACTTCTAACTTTATATCCATAGAAGTAAATAGAACCACATTACTATGAAAAATATTTAAGCTGTGTTTGCGTCTTTAACAAATTGAACACTTTATTACAAGCATAAAATCATCATTATTTGAATCTCTCACCTTTAGTGGTGGATTTGTAAGCCCAATGTGTTTGCATAATGTGGATTTGTTAAATTATTATTTTTGGAAGAATTGTACTTGCACAAATTTTAGCTAGAGTCTCGACATAAATTTGGTTGATATTTGAAAAAAAGAGTTTTTGAAGATGAGATTTTTGAAAGTTGAAATTATGTTTGGACATGCATTTTACTTGAAAAGAATTTAAAGTTTTGTGAGTAAAAAAAAAATTTTAAGAAAAATCTTTAAATATTCTTATTCATGTATTGCTAAAACATATATTTATATCGCATTATATCCGGCATAAAATTAAATACACGCCCGCACAACTTGGGAAGAATTTCATGTGTAACGACCAGATCTGTCGTTTTGTGCATTTGTACCCTTCCCCCTGTTTGATGCTTCCCCTATTCATGTTTGATGTTTTATGATTCGCGAGTGCGGGTGGTTTTGCTCCCGCGGGATTTTGGAGTGATTTGAAACACTTAGTTCCTAGCTTGAAAGCTTAAGTTGAAAGTGTTGACCAAGTATGACTTTTGTGTAAATGACCTTGGATCGGAGTTTTAATAGTTCGGGTTGGTCCAAATGGCGATTTTTGACTTGGGCATATGCCCGGAATCGATTTTCGATGTTTGTAGATAATTTTGAGGCTAATTGCTAAAAGTTGATAATTTTGAAGGTATGAAAATTGATAAGTTTAACCCACAGTTGACTTTATGGTTATCAAGGTCTATTTGGTATTCTGAGCCTTGTGATAGGTTCATATAGGGATTTATGACTTGTGCGTAAAATTTGGAGTCATTACGAATTGTTTAGACGTGGTTCGACATAACAACGTAAGTTTGAAATTTAGAAGTTTGGAAAGTTTATTAAGTTTGAATTGAGCTACGCTTTGTGGCTTCGTCGTTACATTGTGTGATTTGAGATCTCTAGTAGGTCCGTGTAGTGCTTTGGAACTTGTTGGTATGCTCGTGCAGGGTTTCGAGGGGCTTGGGTGGGTTTCAGACCACCCAGAGGGAAACTGGAGATGGCTGGTAGTTGCTGAACTGGTGCGTCGCACCTGCGTGAAGTTGGTCGCACCTACGAAGCCACATGTGCATGATATTGACCAGTGATGCGAGTTGGAGTGGCAGGAGGTAGGACTACAGATGTGGAAATTGGTGATGCATGACCGCATCTGAGGAATTTTTTGTGCATCTACGCATCAGAGGAGACCAGATATGCAGTAATATTTCCCCACAGCTGCGATGGTTAGATTTGTGAATCAGGCCGCACATGTGGATAATGTTCCGCACCTGCGGAGCCGCATATGTGGCTAAGTGGTCCGCATGTGCGACAGAGCTGTAACAAAGGGCTTTTAATTTCACGTGGATTGGGTAAGTGTTCCTAACCCGAGTTTGAGTGTTATTCATGATTCTATCTTCGATGTTGGCATTTGATAAATGAATCTACGGAAGAAATTGGTGGTTTTGTAAGAAATTTTGGAAAGTAAATAAATGGAATTCGGATACCGATTCATAGTAAGAATTGGATGAAACTTGTATGGTTGGACTCGTATTTGAATGGGTTATCAAAATTTGTAAGTTTTATCGGGTACGAGAAACGAGCCCGAGTTGAATTTTTTGTTGACTTTGTTTAATTATTTAATGAATGCGTCTTTTTGCACCATTGTTGTTTTCTTTGGCATTATCTAACACTGACGTGTGGTAATTGACTAGATTTGACCCGTTCAAAGGCCAATTTGAGAGGCAAGTGATTCTTGGAGTATTAATTCTCGCTCGTTGAGGTAAGTATCTTTCCTAGGCTTTGCTTGAGTATGTTTCCCCATATGCTATGATATTTGTTATATGTTGGGGGTAATGCATATGCGAGGTGACAAGTATATATGCATACACCATAGTTATTCATGATCCGAGTAGACCTTAGGCTATTATATCCCTTATTTTGCTATCATGCCTCTTTGATATTGTATTTCCTCTACTTGTATGACTATGTGAGCTATTATTCATTCTAGAAATCATATTTAGGCTATTTGTTTATCTATTTGAGACATGATAGGGATATTTGTGCTATGTGAGCTATTTGCCTTAACCGTAGTCATATTGTTCAGTCATGATATTATATCTGCGTGTTATATCCCTGTCTCTGTGTACTCTTTATATGTTATCTCACATGTTGTTAGTGTCCTTGTGTGTGACATGGGTTTGAGCTGAGCCGTGGCACGTTGGTATATTCCATGCACTATTTTGATTATGATATAGTGATATGTTGGCATGTTGAGACTTGATGAGATTGACGATTGATTTTGGGCCATAGAGACATATTAAGCTGACTAACAACTGATCTTGGTCATAGAGTCATGTTGATATCTATATTGAGGTGACGTTTGTGTCAAGGCCCCCATATTGGGATGAGTTGATTTTGAATTTCGATATGATCAGCACTTAGGCTTGGATCCGCCCCTCCAACTCATGTTAATTTGGGTCAGGTAAGTGCAGGTACACGAGTTATGCTTAGTGAGGGACTTATGTCAAGCACCTATACATCATTGAGTGTATATTTGTGATGGTTTAGGGGTTTGCGCCAGGCACCCCTAAGAGTGCTAAGAGAATGATTGAGGGATACTTGTACCAGGCACTATGAGCGGGCTAAGATTGTTATACTTGATGATTAAACTGTGATGTTGTTGATTTTGGCATGTTCATGTGGCAGACAAATATATAATTGTATTTTCCCCATGCTAATTGGTATTTGATATCTCTACTTGATATTTAGAGCTTGAATCATAGTTTACCTTGATAAATCCCTGTCTCAGTGATTTCTGTAAAAAAAAAGTTAATGCCTTGACTGATATACCTGAAAAACATGACCATTTTTTTCTTATTGTGTTAGACTTGAGCCTGTTATTATTCGAGATGTTTTTCCTTATATGACATTATTCTAATGTTATTGTTGTTGTTGGTTGTTAAAAGTGAGCATCACACTTTTTCAATCTCGCCATTGCTTTCTTCGAGATTAGACTTGCTACTTACTATGTACATGGGATCGATTGTAGTCATACTGCACTTTACACTTCATGTGCAGATCCAAATGTTGTTGATAGCGGTGATTGCTAGTGAGCTATTTAACCAGATTTGCTTGGAGATTTCAAGGTAGCACTGATGTTCCATTTGCAGGCCTTGAAGTCCCTTCCTTTATCTTATGTTATTAATGTTTAGTCTTTCAGGCATTATTGTATATTATTCAGACTTTGTATTTTGTACTTTATAAAGCTCATGTACTCGATGACACCAGATTTGGGGTGGTTTTAATTGTATTGTCATTATGACTTTAGTTATTTGTGTGACTTTGCTATTTAAGACCATTTCTTATCGTTGTGGAAGTTTAATTTAGCATATATGTTGTTGGCTAGCCTAGCAAGCTGTGTTTGGCGTCATCATGGCTCCAACAGGACTTTGGGTCGTGACAGTTTGGTATCAGAGCACTAGGTTCATAAAGGTCTCACGAGTCATGATCAGGCATAGTAGAGTCTTATAGATTGGTACGGAGACGTCTGTACTTATCTTTGAGAGGCTATAAGGCATTAGGAAAAAGTTCCCTTTCTTTCATTCCTTGTTGTGCGATTTGATTGATCTGCGTCTGAACCTTGTATTTATATTCTCTCATGGATAGTGAGTACTCGCACATCAGGTGGCCATCTGGAGCCCGTCCCTAGAGCTAGAGTTGTAAGAGACAGGGGCAGGGGAGCGGTTACAGGTGTCGCACATGCCCCAGCTAGAGGGCGTGCTAGGGCACCTTTTGTGAAGCCACCAGTAGCTCCAGTAAATCAGCAAGCCCAGATTCGTGTGGAGTCGGTCGGACTAGCTCAGCTTCTCCGGGGTTTATTTGCTATGCAGTTGTTCAAGATGCTTTGGTTGTATGGTTGGTCTGTTTGAAAGTTTGGGTCAGGCCGGGGCATTTTCTACTACATCAGCTACTTCTCTGGCAGGGCCGAAGAGCAGACTCCAACTACTCATTCCTCCAAGAAGATTGATTTGGGTTTTCAGACACCGAGAGTGGTTATATTTATTGCACCACAACCAATAGTTGTTGTCGTACCATTTGTTAAGCCTGATATGTCCGCAGATGAACAGAAGAAGTTGGAGAGATTTTGGAGGATAGATCATGCGTGTTTTGATAGTTATCTTACAGCAGATCCCCAAGATTTCCTTGATGGTTGCTATGAGATTCTTCAGAATCTCGGGCTTGTGGAGTCCAATGTAATGAATTTCACCATGTTTCAGCTTAGAGGTCCAGCCAAGAGGTGGTGGCATATCTATAAGCAGAGAAGAGTAGTCAGTTCCCCTCCTCTTACTTGCGCTCAGTTCTCCAGTGTCTTTTTGGAGAAGTTTGTGCCTCGCATTAGGAGAGATGAGCTGAGAAGGCAGTTTGAGCATCTTCAGCAGGGTCAGATGTTAGTTATTGATTATGAGATGAGGTTTACCGAGTTGTCCCATCATGCTACTGTTTTGATTCCCTCGGAGGAGGAGAGAGTAAAGAGAATCATTTATGGTCTTCGCCAAGGTATTTACCTAGCTTTGTTTAGAAAGGCAGAGATCGGGACTTCATTCACTAGGCTGTGGAGATAGCGCATTGTATTGAATGCATCCGTAGTTAGACTAGAGAGAAGATACAGGGTAGGGACAAGAGGTCCCTATATTCAGGTAGCTTCGGTAGTGCCTCATTTGGAGGACGAGGTCGACTTGGGAGAGGCCATCCAAGCAGGCCAGCTTATCATGCACCAACACCCAGTCGATGAGCTTCTGTGCACTCTTCATTCAGTGCACCAGCGTAGAGTTCTCATCGCGCTCCAACTATTCAGGGTTCATCTGTAGCGGGTTGTTCTGGTAGATATTCATGTTCACGGGGTCTGACTCAAGCCGTATAGTCATTTTTCGTCAGAGGTCGCTATAAGTGCGGAGATTTGGGGTATGTCAGCAAATATTGGCCCCTTTTTGTAGAGATTCAGTGTAGTAGTGAGGGAAGACTATGATTCATGCGTCGGTCGCTACACCACCCATTTAGCCAGCCCAAGGTGGAGGTCATCCAAGTGTGGTCATCCTAGAAGTCAAGCTCAGTGTAGTAGAGTTTAGGCTAGATGTTATGCGTTCCTAGCGAGGCCCGAGGCCATCTCTTCTGATGCAGCTATTACATGTATTATTTATGTGTTCCACACGGATGCTTCGATATTATTTGATCCTGGCTCTACTTATTCATATGTGTCATCATACTTTTCTTCTTGTCTGGATATGCTACGTGATTCGCTTGATACATTTGTTTATGTATCTAGACCGGTTGGGGATTCTATTATGGTGGATCGAGTCTATCGGTCTTATGTATCATGTGGTTTTAAGACGAGGACAGACTTTTTGTTATTAGATATGGTTGATTTTGAGGTGATCTTGGGTATGGATTGGTAATCCCCGTATTATGCTATGTTGGACAGTCATGCAAAGACGATACCTTGGATATGCTTGGTCTAATGAGGTTAGAGTGGAAGGGTTTGTTAAGCAGTTCTACGAGTGAAGTCATATATTATCTGAAAGCTTAGTAGATGGTTGAGAAGGGGTGCTTGGCGTATCTAGTTATCATTAGAGATATGGGTGCCAAGACTCCTATAGTTGAGTCAATTGCGATGGTGAGGAAGTTTCCAGATGTGTTTCCTACTAATCTACCAGGTATGCCACCCACCAGAGATATTGATTTCGCCATTGATTTGGCACCAGGCACTCAGCCTTTCTCTTTTCCTCCATCATATGGCTCCAGCTAAGTTGAAAGAGTTGAAGAAGCAATTGCAAGAGTTGCTGGATAAGGAATTTATTAGACCAAGTGTTTCCCTGTGGGGAGCAACGGTGTTGTTTATAAAGAAGAAAATGGATCGATGAGGATATGCACTGATTATGGACAGATGAATAAGGTTACCATTAAGAATCGATATCATTTTCCTCGTATTATTTGATCAGCTTCAATGTGCCAAGGTGTTTCTCGAAGATTGACTTGAGATCCGGCTACCATCAGTTAAAGATTAGGGGCTCTGATATCCACTAGACTGCTTTCAAGACCCACTATGGTCATTACAAGTTTATGGTTATGCCTTTTGGGTTGACTAATGCCCCAGTAACATTTATGCACCCGATGAATAGTGTGTTTCAGGCATGTTTGGATTCCTTCGTGATCGTGATCATAGATAATATTGTAGTATATTCTCGGATCAAGAAGGAGCATGAGTGGCAGATGAGGTTTGTGCTCTAGACTTTGAGGGAAAAGAAGCTCTATGTTAAGTTCTCCAAGTGTGAGTCTTGGTTAGATTGTGTGGCATTCTTGGTCCACGTGTTATCTAGTGATGCCATCAAGGTTGATCTGAAGAAGATTGAGGTAGTTTAGAACTGGCCTAGACCCACTTCAACGATAGAGTTTTGGATTTTTCTAGGTTTGGCCGGTTACTATCACCATTCTCTATAGGGGTTTTCATCCATAGCAGCCCCGTTGACTAAGTTTACTCAGAAGGGTGTTATCTTCAGGTGGTCTGATGCGTGTGAGGAGAGCTATCAGAAGCTCAAGACAACATTGACTATAGCTCCAATTTTGGTATTACCCACAGAGTCGGGATCTTATACCGTGTATTATGATGCTTTGCATATTGGTCTTAGATGTGTGCTTATACATGATGCTAGAGTGATTGCTTATGCATCACATCAATTGAAGGTTCATAAGAAGAATTATTTGGTTCATGATTTGAAGCTAGCCACTATTATTCAAGCCTTGAAGATTTGGAGGCATTATTTGTATGGTGTGTTTTGTGAGATTTATACTAATCATTGTAATCTCCATAACTTGTTTAAGCAGAAGGATTTGAATATGAGGCAACGAAGTTGGTTGGAGCTATTGAAGGATTATGATATCGCTATCTTGTATCATCCATGGAAGACTAATGTAGTAGAATATTCCTTGAGTAGGAAGGCAGTAAGTATTGGCAGTTTAGCTTTCATTCTAGTTGAATAGAGGCCGTTGGACATGGATGTTCAGGCTTTGGCCAATATATTTGTGAGATTGGATATTTTTAAGCCCAACATGGTTCTTGCTTCAGTGATTGCACAATCTTCCTTACCCGAGCGCATTAAGGCTTGACAATATGATAATCCCCTTTGCGTGTTTTGAGAGATACAATTCAGCAGGGAGGTTCTAAGAAGGTGGTCATATGTGATGATGTTGTATAGAGGATACAATGTCGGATTTATGTTCCGAATGTTGATGGATTGAGAGAGTTGATCCATGAGGAGGCTCACAGTTCCATATATTCTATTCACCCAAGATTCGCAAAGATGTACCGCGACATTGTGGGCCTTGTTTCTAGATGCTTGAATTACCAACAGGTCAAGTAACCAAAATCCTAGAAGCTTGACTCAGAGATTTCCTATCTCAGAGTCTAAATGGGAGAGGATCACTACGGATTTCGTAGTTTGGTTTCCTTGGACATTGAAGAAGTTTGATGCAGTTTGGGTAATTGTTGACTAAGTACGCACACATCATACCATTTAGACTACTTACTCTTCAGAGAGGTTGGCACAAATTTATATTAGTGAGATTATTCGATTGCCTAGTGTGCTAGTATCTATTATTTCGGACCGGGTACTCAGTTCACATCCCATTTCTAGAAGTCAGTTCTGAATGAGTTGGGTATTCGGGTGGAGCTTAGCATAACATTTTACCCAAAGACAAACGGTCAGTCCGAACGGACTATTTAGATCTTTAAATATATATTGAGGGAATATGTTATTGATTTTGGACGTCACTGGGATCAATTCTTTCTATTAGTAGGGTTTTCATATAATTACAGCTACTAGCCGAGTATTCAGATGGCCTCGTATGACGAACCGTATGGTAGGTGATGTCGGTCATTGATTGGATGGTTTGAGCCCAATGAGGCTAGATTGATAGGTATAGATATGCTCTTGAGAGAGTTCAATTGATTCAGGAGAGACTTCGTACATATCAGAGAAGGCAGAATAGTTATGCGGACCAGAAGGTTGACATTAAATTCATGCAGGGTGAGAAGGTTCTGTTGAAAATCTCACCTATGAAAGGTGTGATGAGATTCGAAAAGAGGGTCAAGTTGAGCTTGAGGTCCATTGATCTATTTGAGATCCTTGAGAGAGTCGGTGAGGTAGCTTTTAGGCTTGCATTGCCACTGAGGTTGTCAGTAGTTCATTCGGAATTTCATGTTTCTATGCTCCGGCGGTATCATGAAAACAAGTCCCATATGTCAGACTTCAATTCAATAAGTTAGATGAGGACCTGAGTTATGAGGAAGAGCTGGTAGTCGTTCTAGACAGCATGTTCGAAAGTTGTGGTCCAAGGAGATAGTTTTAGTGAAGGTCTAGTAGATAGGTCAGCCGGTTGAGGAGATGACCTGTGAGATTGAGGCCGACATGATGGGCAAATATCCAGTAATGTTTGACACCGCATGTACATTTCTAAACTCGTTAGAGGGCGAACTTTTTATTTAAAAGGTGGAGAACGTAACGATTCGATCGCTCGTTTTGTGCATTTGTACTATTTCTCCCTATTTGATGCTTCCTGTAGTCGTGTTTGATGTATTATGAGTTGCGGGCACAGGTATTTTGGTTCCCGCGAGAGTTCGAGAGTGATTTGGAACACTTCGTTCCTAGCTTTAAAGCTTATGTTGAAAGTGTTTACCAAGTTTGACTTTTGTATAAATAATCTTGGAATGGAATTTTGATAGTTCTGATAGGTCCAAATGGCGATTTGGGACTTGGGCATATGCCTGAAATTAGTTTCTGATATTTCTATATGATTTTGAGGCTAATTGACGAAAGTTGAAATTTTTGAATACTTGAAAATTGATAAGTTTGACCCATAGTTGACTTTGTAGTTATCGAGGTCATTTGGTATTTCAAGCTTTGGGATCGGTTCATATAGTGATTTATGACTTATGCATAAAATTTAGGGTCATTATGAGTTGTTTAGACATGGTTCGGCGTAATCGGCATAAGTTTGAAAGTTAGAAGTTTGGAAAGTTCATTAAGTTTAAAATGAGTTTGATTTGTGGCTTTGATGTTACGTTGTGCGATTTGAGACCTCGAGCAAGTCCGCATCATATTTTGGGACTTCTTGGTATGCTCAGGCGGGCTCCCGATGGGCTCGGGTGAGTTTTGGACCACCTGGAGAAAAATTACAGATGGTTGCCAGCTGCTGAACTGGTGCATCGCACCTGTGTGAAATGGGTCGTACCTGCAAAACCGCAGGTGAATGATATTGGCCGTTGATGCGAGCTGCAGCAGCAGTAGGTAGTACCACAGATGCGGAAATTGGTTGTTGATACGCGACCGCATCTGTGGAATTTTTTGTGCATCTTCGCAGTAGAGGAGACCGTGTAAGCGGCAATGTTCCCTTACAACTGTGATGGTTGGCTTTGTGAATCAAGCCGCACATCTGGATAATGTTCAGCACCTACGGAGCCGCAGATGCAGCTAAGTGATCGCAGGTGCGAGGGAGCTGTAACAGAGGGCATTTAATTCTCTATTTCGGTCATAATATTATTTTATTATATTTTGAGATTGGGAGGTCGGATTGAGGCAATTCTTTAGACAATTTTTACCCACGTGGATTGGCTAGGTATCCCTAATCCGGATTTGATTATTATTCATGATTTTAACTTCAATTTTGGCATTTGATAGATGAATCTAAAGAAGAAATTAGGATTCATATAAGAAATTTTAGAAAGTGAATAAATGAGATTTGAGCCCCGATTCGAAATCGGAATTGGATGAAGCTTTTATGGTTGGACTCTTATTTGAAAGGGTTGTCAAAATTATTAGTATTATCGGGTTCTGGAAAGTGGGCTTGGGTTGACTTTTTTAATTGATTAAAGAACGCGTCTTTTGCAATGTTGTTATTTCCTTTGGCATTATCTACCACCGAGGTGTGTTAATTGATTAGATTTAACCCGTTCGGAGGAAATGCAATATATTCTTGGAATATTAATTCTCACTCGTTTGAGGTAAGTATCTTGTCTAAGCTTGACTTGAGGATATTTCCCTGTATGCTATGAGGCTTGTTATATGTTGGGGTTGACGCATATTCTAGCTAACGAGCGTATATGCGTGCACCATGGTTTTTCATGATCTTGGTAGACCTTAGGGTATTATATACCTTGTTTTGCTATCACGCATCTTTGATACCGTGTTTCCTTCACTTGTATGTGTATGTGGCCTATTATTCGTGCTAGAAATCATATCTAAGTTATTTTCATATCTGTTTGAGACATGATAGGGATATTTTTGCTATATTGAGTAATTTTCCTTAGTTGTAGTTATATTTTTCAATCGTGATATTATATTTGCGTGTTATATCTCTGTTTCTATGTACTCTTTATATATTATCTCAGATGTTGTTAGTGTCCTTGTATAAGACAATAATTTGAGATAAGTCGTGCCATGTTGTTATATTCCATGCGTTATGTTGATTATGATATTGTGAGATGTTGGCATTTTGAGACTTGAGGAGATTGATGATTGATTTTGGGTCAAAGAGCCATATTGAGCGAATTAATTACTGATCTTGGCCATAAAGCCATGTTGATATCGATATTGAGGAGACGTTTGCATCAAGTCCCCTCATATTGGACTGAGTGATATTGATTGTTAACTTTCGATTTGGGCTTGGATCTGCCCTTCTAGAGTCAGGTGAGAACCTATGGTACTTTGGGCCCTGTGACTGCAGGCAAATGACATGTGCTTAGTGAGGGACTTATGTCAGGTATTCGTACAATGCTGATTGTGTGTTTGTGATGATTCAAGGGTATTGTCCAAGGCATCATAAGAGTGTTGAGATCATGATTGAAGGGTACTTGTACCAGGCACTATGTGCTTGCTGAGATTGTGTATGCTTGAAGATCAAATTGTGATATTGTTGATTTTGGCATGTATATTTGACATGCAGGCATAGAGTTGTATGTTTCTCATGCTAATTGGTATTTAATGTCTCTACTTGATGTATAAAGCTTGAAATCACAGTTTACCTTGATAAATTCCTCTCTAAGTGATATTTATGGAAAGGCTGATGCCTTGACTGATATACCTGAAAAGCATGCATATTTCTCGTCTTATTGTGTTAGAGTTGAGCATGTTATTATTCGAGATGCTTTTCCTTATATGCATATTATGTTGTTATTTTTTTTTGGGTTGTTGAAAGTGAGCATCGGACTTTGTCAACCTTGCCACTGCTTTCTCTGAGGTTAGGCTTGCTACTTACTAAGTACATGGGGTCGATTGTACTCATGCTACACTTTGCACTTTATGTGCAGATCTAGGTTTCACTGATAGCAATTGTTTTTAGTGAGCTGTTTATTCAAATTTGCTTGGAGATTTGGAGGTAGCACTGTTGTTCCGTTCACAAGCCTTGAAGTCCCCTATTTTATCTTATGTTATTATTGTTTTGTGTTTCAAACAGTATTGTATCTTTTTCAGCCTTTGTATTTCGTACTCTATAAAGCTCATGCAACCGATGATTGTCATTACGGCTTCAGCTATTTATGTTTCTACTATTTGGGACTATTTCTTATTATTTTTTAAGTTTAATTATGCATATCTATTGTTGGTCTGCCTAGCAAGTGGTGTTAGGCGCCATCACAACTCTGGTGGCACTCTAGGTCGTGACATCATGCCATAACTATTGTTCTTAATACGGCAAATCAAATGAACCCGCTCATACTAGTGATTCTTCAATACCCGAACCAAAAGAACAAGATTTAATTCCCTAAAACCATCCTAAACTATTACGTTTTGTTAGTTTCCAACTTAAACTATCTGGTGGCCCTAAACCTCCCTGAACTATATCTCCCTATTTATTACAATTGTGTATGATGTACAATCCTAATAAACTTTAAAATGTGCCAAGTTAATGTAACGACACAATCGGTCGTTTTACCTTATAGATTTACGTTCCCCTATTTAAGACTTTCCGTATGTGCTTTTATTGTTTTATGACTTGCGGGGATGGTTGGTTTGGTTTTGGAATGGTTTGGGTTGAATACGGAACACTTAGTCAACATTTTTAGTAAACAACCTCGGAATAGGAATTTGAAGATTCCAATAGGTTCGTATGATGATTTTGGACTTAGCATATGTTTAGATTGAATTTGGGTGGACCAGGAGCGTTTCAGCGCTTAATGTTGAAAGTTGGCATTTTGAAGGTTTTAGAATTTCCTAAATTTGATTTGAAGTGGATTTTGGTGTTATCGATGCCCGTTCAGGATTTCGAGACTTGGAATAGGTTCGTATTGTGATTTGTGAATTATATATAAAATTTGACATCATACTGAGGTGTCTAAGTGTGATTCGTCGCGTTCGGAGTTAGTTGAAATGGGTTTGGAGCTTAGATGTTGATTAATTTGGTTTTAAGGTGTGATTCTTAGTTCCGATGTTATTTTATGTGTTCTAAGGCTTTGAGTAAGTCCGTAGTTGTATATGGACTTGTTGATGCATTTGGACGGGGTCCCGGGTGACTCGGGTGTGTTTCGGACCACCCAGAACATAATTCAACTTTCCTGAAATTGTTGGCATCCTTTGTGATCGTGAAGGTTATCCCCCAATCACGAAGAAGGCTAGAGAAGGCTCCTGGATTTTACTCTTCGCAAACGCGAGGAGGCCATCGCGAAGCAGTTAAGGATCTAGTCTTCATTCGCGAACGCATAGGCCGGTTCGCGAATGTGAAGAAGGTTCAAGGGGAAGTAGGCAGGAAGGCGGTTGGTCTTTGTGAACACGGCTGAGGGACCGCGAACGCGAAGGGCAGGTGATGCTGGGCATCGCGAACGCTAGACTTAGGTCACGAAGACGTAGAGGTAGGATCTGGGATGAGCCAGCTAGGCTTTCGCTAACGCGGGGCCTTTTTCGCGATTGCAAAGAAGGACGAGCCTTGGTAGAATTGAATTTAATGTGGGACTTTGAGGGAATTTTCATCAAGAAACACAAGGTAAGTGAATTCTACCCATTTTGAGTTAAATACATGGATTATGGATAGGCTTAACATGGATATTAGTGAAAATTGTTGGATTTTGTTGGAAACCTAGAGTTTGTAAAAATGATATTTGACCACAAAATTGATTATGGAATTGGGAATAAATTATATATTTGAATTTGTAACATCATGGGTAACGTTTATCTTCGAAAATTTCCGGAATCCGGACACGTGGGCTCGGGAGTGACTTTTATGGACTTTCCAAATTTGGTTGGGAAATCACTTTAACAATTGATTTATGAGCTTTTGAGTATACATTTATTAGTATGTACGCCTTTTGACTAGTTTTGGATTGCACGGCGTCGTTTGAGGTCAATTAGTAAGGTCTTAGAGCCTATTAGTGAGCTTGGAAGCGAGGTAAGTCTCTTGTCTAACCTTGTAAGAAGGAATTATCCCCTTAGGTGTATTAATTGTTGTGTGCTATTTGTTGTGGGAGCTATGCACGCACGAGGTGACGAGAGTCCGTACGTAGCTATATTCATGTTATGTCCGGGTAGACTTAGATTCACATCATGCCTTAAATGTGCTATTTGTATTTGCCTTGTATATTTGATTACCTTGATTTATGACTGGGATTAAGGATAGAATAAAATATTAACCGAATCTCTTCTACGGAAATTTGTGGAATATTTTATGAACAATAGATCTATTTCTTCTCAACTTGCATGTATTTTCGCGAGTGAGATAGTTTCTCTATTCTAATGGGATTGGGTTGTTCGCCTCGGCAGTGTTGCAAATTACTCTTATGGGATTGGGTCGTTCGCCTCGGCAATACTATGTATCATTATTCGATTGGGTAGTTCGCCTCGGCAGACTCATGCTTAATACTTGAGATATTATTTGGTTTTGATATCAGTTGAGTTCGTGACATCGAGGCCGATTATGACATTTTAGTGATTTCATATTTATCCATGTTTGGAAATTCATTATTAATGTTTATTTGTTTTGTTGTTACTTGTTGTATTTTATTATTTGACCACTAATAAGTTTCAAGTCGACCCCTCTTCACTACTTTTTCGAGGTTAGACTAGATACTTACTGGGTACGCGTTGATTTACATACTCATGCTACACTTCTGCACTACTTGTGCAGGTACTGAGATAGGTATTTCCAGTGGTCACGCGGGCGCGTAGACGCATTGCACGGAGACTTGGCATGAGCTTCCTTCCATGCTACGATCTGCAGCACCCGGAGTCTCCCTCTAACTTATTTCCTGTTTCTATCTATATTTTTACACATTAGCTATATTAGTTTTGTATTTTGCCTAGATTTCTCATGCACTTGTAACACCGGTTTTTGGGGGCTTCAAGTGGACTATCATAGTTTTACGTTACTATCACAGTATTGATACTATTCGTACCCATTATTTTGGTAAAGTAGTGCATATGTTTCCATGAGTTTCATGTTTAGTTCCTATGTATTTAATGAAAATTCTAAGTTTAAAGACTAAATTGGATAATTAAATTGGAGGTCCCCCGTTGTCTTTCCTAACCACATCATTGGGAGCCATCGCGACCTATTATTGGGATTTGGGACGTGACAGTTTGGTATTAGAGCTCTAGGTTCACATAGGTCTCACGAGTCATGAACAGGTCTAGTAGAGTCTTGTGGGTCTGTGCAAAGACATCTGTACTTATCTTCGAGAGGCTATAGGGTGATACGAGACTTCTCTTTTTTCATCTCCTACTATGCAGTTGATGTTGTGCTAAGTATCTTTCTCTTATTCTCTCACAGATTGTGAGAATGCGCGCTATGGTTGTACCAGGCGGTAGGGGGGCTGCTCCTCCGATTGTTAGAGATAGAGGCAGAGGCAGAAGGAGGGCCACATTCCTGTTATAGGACGAGGACGTCTTAGAGTTTCTCTAGTAGTACCACCAGTGGATCTGGTGGAGGATCCTACTATTGAGGAACAGGACGAGGTACCTACAGCTAAGCCGGCCCAGCGGATTTCACAATCGCATCGGGCTTTTAGGAGGTCATGGGTCGTATGTTGCAGTTCATGGATTCTATGACCCAGGCTGGGCTATTTCCAGCATATCCAGCCACATCCCAAGAGGAAGGGGGAGAACAGACCCTTACCGCTCATGCTTCAAGGCACACTGTTGTCATTTATTAGACCCTCAGGTGCACTACCTACGGGCGAGGCTCAAATAGTTTCAGTAGTTAGACCAGAGACCGGACCGATCACGACCGTTGAGGAGCAAAAAATGGTTGGACATGTAAAGTAGGCTTCATCCTCCTGTCTTTGGCGGTGAGCGATCAGTGGACCCACAAGATTTCATTGACCGTTGCAAGGCGAGGTTACGTAATATGGGAGTACTTGGAGTCCAACAGGCTTGACTTCACCACCTTTCAGCTAGAGGGAAAGGCCCAGAGATGGTGGCAGGCTTACCTCTAGAGCAGGCTAGCAGGTTCACCTCCCTTGACTTGGGATTCACACACCTCTTCTTGGAGAAGTATATTCCACATTCAGATAGAGAGGAGCCTCGGGATCAGTTTGAGCGGCTCCGACAGGGTCATATGTCTATGACTGACTATGAGGTGAGATTCACTAGCTTGTCTCGTCATGCAACTATTTTACTCCCTACGGATGCAGAGAGGGTTCGAAGGTTTATTTTATGTCTGCACCCTGAGATTTAGGTTTCTATGGCCCACGAGGCGGTGATGGGGCCTCTATTCATACAGGTTGTGGATATAGCTCGAAGGATTGAGCGTATCCGCAACCACAATAAAGAGTTTGAGCCGAGGGATCAGCAGCCTCGGCATTTTGGTGGATTCAATTTGCCCCGTCTGGGGGCAGGGGTCAGTTCATGAGGGGCCAACCTATTAGGCCCATGCATTCAGCACCACCGCATGCTCGGAGTGCACCAACACGACCCTGCTTCGGTGCTATTCCAGAGAGTACATACCATCCTCCGACTATTCAGGGTTCCTCCAATAGGTATTTAGGCTATTAGGGTCAGACTCCGAGCCAACAGTTCACCACTTAGAGAGGTTGTTTTGAGTGCGGGGAGTTGGTCCACGTGAAGAGGTTTTGTCCCAGGCTTCGGGGCAAGGCAGTATAGCAGGACCATCAGCCCATGATTACCGCACTGCCCGCCTACCTGGCCAGATATGGTGGGCAGGTGGGAGGAAAGGGTCGCCCTAGAGGTGGATGCCAGTAAGATGGCACTCCGGCTAGATTATATGCTTTCCCATCCAAGCCAGAGGCAGTCACCTCTGATGCAGTGATCACAGGTACTTTTTCTATCTGTCGTAGGGATGTTTCGGTAGTATTTGATCCAGGGTCTACTTATTCCTATGTCTCTTCTCTATTTTCTCCTTATCTGGATGTATCTCATGGGTCCTTAGGTTTTCCTATATATGTGTCCACGCCAGTGGGGTGATTCTGTTGTTGTGCATCGGTTTTACCGGTCCTATAGTGACTTTCTGTGGTTATGAGACAAGGGCGGATTTGCTATTGCTCGATATGATTGATTTTGAGGTTATCTTGGGTATGGACTGGTTATCTCTGTACCATGCCATTCTTGACTGTCATGCCAATACTATTACATTGGCGATGCCTGGGTTGCCTAGATTGGAGTAGAGGGGTTCATCTATTGGTACTTCCAGTGGGGTTATTTCTTTCTTGAAGGCTCGAAATATGGTCGAGAAGGATTGTTTGGCCTATCTGGCCTTTGTTTGGGATACTACTGCAGAGACTCCCACGATAGATTCAGTTCCGGTGGTATGGGAGTTTTCCAATGTATTTCCTGTGGATCTACCAGGTATGACACTAGATCAGGATATTAATTTCAGCATTGATTTGGTGCGAGGCACCCAGCCTATCTCTACTTCGCCTTATCGCATGGCTCCAAAAGAGTTTAGGGAGTTGAAGGAGCAGCTTCAAAAATTGCTTGAGAAAGGGTTTATCAGGCCGAGTGTGCCACCTTGGGATGCGTCGGTATTATTTATGAAGAATTAAGGATGGGAGTATATGGATGTGCATTGATTAGCGCTAGTTGAATAAAGCCACCATCAAGAATAAGTACCCATTGTCGTGCATTGATGATTTGTTTGATCAGCTACAGAGTGCTAGAGTGTTTTCGAAGATCAACTTGAGATATGGGTATCATCAGCTCAAGATTCGTGCTTCATATATTTCGAAGACGTCTTTCTGGACTATATATGGGCACTATAAGCTTCTAGTGATGTCCTTCGGCTTGACTAACGCCCCTCCGGCATTTATGGATTTGATGAATAGGGTGTTCAAGCCATATCTTGACTCATTTGGCATTCCCTTCAATGATGACATATTGATCTATTCACGTAGTATGGAGGAGGACGATCAACATTTGAGGTTAGTGTTTTAGACCTTGTGGGAATAAATCTATATGCTAAGTTCTCCAAGTACGAGTTTTGGTTAGATTCTGTGGCTTTCTTGGGGCATGTTGTATCAGGTGAGGGTGGATCCCATGATGATCGAGGTAGTTCAGAGTTGGCCTCGTCCTACCACAGCGAATGAGATCAGGATTTTCTTGGGGCTAGAAGGTTATTATCACCGATTTGTGGAGGGTTTCTTGTCTATTGCAGCTCCTTTGACTAGATTGACCAAGAAGGGTGCTTAGTTCAGATCGTTCGATGATTGCGGGGCGAGCTTTCAGAAACTCAAGACCGCATTGACTACAGCACAGGTGTTGGTTCTGCCCCCCGGGTTCACGAATGTATAATATGTATTTTGACGCTTCACACGTTGGTTTGGGTTGTGTGTTGATGTAGAAGGGGTGAGTTATTGCATATGCTTCACGTTAGCTGAAGCCCCATAAGAAGAATTACCCTATGCACGACTTGGAGTTGGCTTCAATAGTTCATGCCCTCAAGATCTGGAGGCATTATCTTTATAGGGTGTCTTGTGAGGTTTACGCCGATCACCGCAGTTTATAGCATTTGTTTAAGCAAGAGGATCTTACTTTGAGGTAGCGCAGGTGGCTTGAGTTACCGAAGGATTATGATATTACCATCCTTTATCACCTAGGCAAGACAAATGTGGTCGCGGATGCTTTGAGCATAAAAGCTGAGAGTATAGGTAATTTGGCATCCATTTCAGCGGAGGAGAGGACATTGGCTTTGGACATCCAGTCCTTAGCTAACTGACTTGTGAGGTTGGATATTTCATAACCTAGTCGAATTCGTGCATATGTTGTGGCTCAGTCTTTTTTATTCGAGCGGATCAAAGCTCGTTAGTATAATGATCTGCACTTGTTGGTCCTTAAAGAGGCGGTGGTATGGGGTGATGTCAAGGAGGTTACTATCGGTGATGATGGTGTTCTGCGGCTCCAGGGTCACTTATGTGTTCCTAATGTAGATGGCCTAAGGGAGGTGATTCTAGAGGATGCACACAGTTCGCGTTATTCTATATCCAGATGCCACAAAGGTATATTGTGACCTACGACAGCATTACTATGGTGGTGGATAAAGAAGCACATAGTTGACTATGTTGCTAGATGTCTGAATTACCAGTAGGTTAAATAGGAGCACTAGAGGACATGTGGCCTACTTCAGTAGATGGTTATATCATATTGGAAGTGGGAGAGAATCACTATGGATTTCGTGGTTGGTTTGCCATGGACATTGAGGAAATTTGATGTCGTTTAGGTCATTGTCAACAAACTGACCAAGTCTGCACACTTTATTCCGGTGGTGACTACTTACAATTCAGAGAGGTTGTCGCAGATTTATATTCAGGAGATCGTCCGGTTGCATGGCGTGCCTATTTCTAACATTTAGGATGGACGTCCTTAGTTCCCTTCATATTTCTGGAGAGCTATATAGAGGGAGTTGGGTACCCAAGTAGAGATCAGCATGGCCTTTCATCCACAGACCGACGGGCAGTAAGAGCGGATAGTTAAGATTATGGAGGATATGCTCAGAGCGTGTGTGATTGACTTCAGAAGGCATTGGGATCGATTCTTATCGTTAGCCTAGTTTGCTTATAACAACAGCTATCAGTCCAACATTGAGATGGCTCCATTTGAGGCTTTGTATGGTCGTCGATGTCTTTCTCCCATCGATTGGTTTAAGCCCGGCGAAGCTAGGTTATATGGTACTGATTTGGTAAAGGATGCCTTGGATAAGGTAAAGTTGATTCAAGAGTGACTTCGCATAGCTCAGTCCAGATAGAATAGTTACACGGATCAGAAGGCGTATGATTTGTCATTTATGGTAGGCGAGAAGGTTCTCTTGAAAGTCTTGTCGATGAAGGGTATCATGAGGTTCGAAAAGAAGGCCAAGTTGATTCCAAGGTTCATCGGCTCATTTGAGGTGTTGGAGCGAGTTAGAGAGGTTACATAGAGGCTTGCTTTGCCTCCCATCCTATCAGGAGTTCATCTGGTATTTCACGTGTCTATGCTGACAGACCATATGTGTTAGATTACAGTACAGTGCAGCTTGATGAGATCTTGGGTTATGAGGAGGAGCCAATTGCCATTTTTACAAGCAGGTTCGCAAGTTGAGGTCTAAAAGGATTTCAGCGGTGGAAGGATCAACCAGTTGAGGAAGCGACTTGGGAGACTGATGAGGACATGCGAAGCATATACCCATACTTATTCGGCACTCCTGGTATGATTCTAGATCATTCGAGGACGAACATTTATTTAAGTGGTGGAGAATGTAACAATCCGAACGATCGATTTACTTTATAGATTCTTTCCCTCTTTATAAGACTTCCCGTATGTGCTTTTACTTTTTTATGACTTGCGGGGATGGTTTGTTTGGTTTTGGACGAGTTCGGATTGAATTTGGAACACTTAGTTCCATAATAGTGGCCTAAGGTGGCCAAGTTTGACTTGTGTCAACATTTTTAGTAAAAGACCTTGGAATCAGAATTTGAAGGTTCCAATAGGTTCGTATGATGATTTTAGACTTGGACGTATTTCGGATCGAGTTTTGGGTGTACCAGGAGCATTTCGATGCTTAATGTTGAAAGTTTGCATTTTGAAGAAATTTCCTGAGTTTGATTTGAAGTGGATTTTGGTGTTATCGGTGTCCATTTAGGATTTCGAGCCTTAGAATAGGTTCGTGTTGTGATTTGTAACTTGTACTTAAAATTTGACGTCATTCTGAGTTGTCTAAGTGTGATTCATCGTGTTCGGAGTTAGTTGAAATGAGTTTGGAGCTTAGAAGTTGATTAAGGTACGATTCTTAGTTTCGGTGTTATTTTATGTGTTCCGAGGTATCGAGTAAGTCCATAGTATGTTAATGAACTTGTTGGTGCATTTATACGGGGTTGCAGGTGGCACGAGTGTGTTTCGGACCAACCGGAGCATAATTGAACTTGGATGAAATTGCCGGTGTGTTGGTGTGCTGGTGTGGTTCGCAATCTCAAAGGTTGTCCTGCGATCGTAAAAAAGGTTGGAAAAAGTCCTAGACTTTACTCTTCGCGAACATGAGGAGGCCATTGTGAATGCGGTGAAGGATTCGGTCTTCACGAACGCGTATGTCACGCCCCAATCCTGGGGGGAGAGACTGGCACCCAGTGCCTCACCTATCCTTGCGTACCAACTTGCAACTAAGGGACCTTGAACATATGATGTCATACTTTTGTCCATGGGCTACATTGCAAGACGACAGGGAATGCTGACTAAATATCAATATAAAATTTGGCCGACAAGGCCGTCATATTTATTACAGCTGACAAACCAACCAAATATACATACAAGGCTTGAAAGCCCAACATACTGCACTAACTGACAAGATATGTCTACAAGCCTCTACTGATGGATATACTGTGATCGGAACATCTCTCCGACCTACTCATGACATATATATATACGTATATATACAAGATATACATAAGACTCTAGACCCGGAAACTCCGAAAGGCATGGAGCTTACCAATCAAGCTGAACTTGGGCAACACTTATTGAAGAGGCCTACTCGTCTGTCTGCCTGACCTGCACGCATAAAATACAGCGCCACCAGAAAAGGGACGTCAGTACGAAATAATGTACTGAGTATGTAAGGAAATATACTGAAAGCTGAAACTGAACTGATAATATAATAACTGTAAGTATCTGGAAGTCAAAGATAATCTAAAGATATGCTTACCTGCTGATACTGACTCAATTCTCTCAATATAGCAAGTAAAATAGTTGTCCGACCCTATAAGGCTCGGTATACATATATATCTGCTCTGCCGTAGTAGGCTCGCTCATAAGCGCTCGGCCATACTAGGCTCTATATATCAACAAAATGGGCTCGCTCATATGCGCTCGGCCACAGTAGGATCGTCATATAACTTACCATCTGATCAGAGGTTGCCCAATAGGGGCCTGCCCATCGATTATAGCTCGATGGTAATGATAATACTTTTAATACTGTATCTATGTAACTTCTCTGCTCTCTTGACTGGAAGAAGGAAATACTCAACCGAATAAGAAATCCCGATAAGGAGAATATTATAACTTACAACACTAGAAAAATATACGCATTTTGCGAGACTAGCAAAATATACGTAAATTCTGGGATATGAATGTAATGACGAGATCATGCCAAATGAAAGAAGAGCTTAGTCTTAACATACCTGGAGTAGGAAAATATTTGTATGATATCCTAGGAAAAGGTTGCACCGTACTCCTTTAGAACTGCAAAATTTTGTGTTGCTAAGGTGCTAATAATTCTCGGTGAAATTGATTTGTCGCAAGAATTTTGTTGGAAGCTTTTCGGATTGAGTTTTAGCATCTGGTTTAGAGAATGCTTTGAACTTGATTTTTGGAAGAAAGTATATGACTCTTGATTGTTTAATGTCCAAGTGAAAAACCAAACTTGTATGTCTTGTAAGTAGACTTATGACTAAGGCCTATTACACGTAAGTAGATTGTAAAATGAGTCTTGGTTTAGATTGCCACCTAAGACAATATGACTAAGAGTCATATGTCTTAGTAGTGGCTGTTGCCACGTGGGGGAGGGGGTTTATTCTTATCTAAATATATCTCCTATTAATTAGGTAATATCCTGTTACCCGGTAACTAATCAATTACCCGTAAAATTGAGAATTATTCTGACTTACTTAAAATACTACTCACTTTTCACATACCTTATACATCTTACTATTATGGTCATGTGGTACCTCGTATGGTACTAGTCCATAACTACCGAGTGTTTTCGCTCGGGCCGTATTTTATCCCGACATGCCAAACTTGGACAAAAATTTATTTTCTTTGACTTGCTTCCCTTCTTATCTTCACGAATTTACTTATTACTTGTTTGAAATAGCATAATCCTTATAATCTCCAAATAATCTTTTCCTTGGACTGATGTCAATTACCTTACAACAAATTCAATGTACAATACTATAGGGTGCAACATCGTCGTAATGTAGTACTACAGGGTAGAACACTGTCGTAACTTAATACTGCACGACGTAACATCATCGTAATATATTACTGCAGAGGGTGAAATCATCGTAACATATTACTGCAGAGCATAACATTGTCGTAATATAATATTGCATGACGTAATATTGCGGGGTGTAACATCATTCCCCCCTTTGGAATATTCGTCCTCGAATGTTGACTGATGCTCTTATCATTTTTGTAACTTATAGCTCTTGTGAGTACATTAATACTCTTCTTTCCATTCAAGCAGTTGCTCTGTGAATAAATCCAAAGTCTAGGGTATTCCCCCCTTTTGTCTTTTTGCTCATATCATGACCTATGGTCGAAATCTTCCTAATCTTGCAACTTCTGTTACCTCTTGTCATGCGGCCTATATGACCCTAGCTTTGTAGGTGCACTCATGTGATTCATCTTTCCTTTTTCCTTTTACCTTTCAAATAAATATGTAGGCCTTACTTTGTATATATAAGGCTTAATAGGATGCCCATCTGGGCCTCTATAGGTATATTGAAGTCCTTTGCTCGATACTTTGTTGAATTCACGAATATTTCTATATCTCATCGCATCGGTCCGTTTAGCCATCTGTATGAATTTACTGCCATAACTCTTACTTTAATTTATCGTTGCTGTGGTCTGCTACCAAATCACAGCTTACTATCGTTGCTTATTCCATATGTATAAATTTAAGTCCTTTAATGCTTCCCCATTACTGCTCATCTTTAGAATGACGGCCAAATCTCATACCACTTTGTGACATTTGTCCATCCATTATTGATTTACCTCAATATTGATCTACAATATACCACTGATAACTTGAATTTTCTTACGTAACACCTTGCCCCTAGGGCTTACGTTAAATCAAGGAATATTCGAAGTGATTCCCATAATCGTATTTCACAGTGTCTCAGTGTGATTCACCTTATGGGGGTATCCTAATTTCGTGCCGCCAGCGAAATCTTTTCTCCTTCTCTTCTCTTTTTTTTTCAAATCATTATTCAAACGAAGGCCCAAATGACATCCTGTATCTGTCACAATTATACCTTCATTTTATTACCAGGTCAGCATTTCATTCCTTCTAAATGTTATTAACCTTAGACTCCTTTGAGTTCATTAAAGCTATAGTGAGCTTTGTATAATATAGAAAATCTGCCTGCTCTTCTTGTTTCCATGGGCTTAATCCTAAAGACTTACCCATTCTCGTCACCTTTTCACTTGCCTTTCCTCATCCTTACTCATGCTTCCTTAAAACTTTATTGCTCTACCATAATTTAGCTTGCGACCCATACATATCCATTTATAAACTTTCTTTCAACTTGCTTGCACCATAGATTTTCTTATGTTATTATGGAACGTCAAGCGAGACATAACATCGTCTCCATTTTTTCTCTATTCTCTTAACTAAATCTCTCAGTACTTAGAAACCATAGGCTGGAAGACATGCCACCGAAGATGCCACTATCATTCCCGGTTGGTGGATCCCCGTGCTTATAGCCTTCTATCCGAAGTATGGACTATTCACGATCTTCTGCCTTTGAGTATCTCATACGTTGTTCACCTTTACCTTGCATACCTTAAAATCTCGCATCGTATCTTATATCTCTTTCCTGACCTCCCTTCCACCTAGGTGTAATTCACGTCCATAACATGAAGCTTTATTATAATACTCACACCTCTGGTACATACACAATCTGTTAGGAGCTTCGTACTGACTTTTTATGAGGCCGGTATTTCTTCTAACTGGCTTCCTTGTAGAGCCATTATAGATTATGGTTGTTGTGTTTTTTTTTCTCCTAAACATCTGATATTAAGAGTGATTCTGTCATGTTCTCAAGCACAACTTATATAATTTTTCTAGGTCCAATAATCAGATTCCTGATTTACTTAGGTGATGTAATCTTTTAGTTTCCTCTTCCTTCTGATTAGCCTTTACGTAGGCTTAAGCTATCTTCCAATCCGTGGCTCATGGTATCAGTTATTACCTTAGCCTTTCATGGGCATTATGGAATATCCATTATATAATCTTCTAACAATTCAATCCTTTATCTATGCCCTGGGCTCAATTCTTTCTTTTAACTTATATCGGAGTCTTCTATGGCTGTATGCTTGTCAACAAATATGCTTCCTGGATAATGTTCCTAAATCTTGAGTGTATCCATAGCGTACTAACTCTGGATCATTGATCAAATAATTTTTTCGTTCTGTCTTAGCTTTCTTTTCAACGTAAGCTATTACTTTCCTGGTCTTTCTGCCCCCTTGTTGCGTCCATACTTAGCTTATCTTAATGCCTATACATGCCAGAGTTTTCGTGCAACTCATATGGTATCTTTAACTACCCTGATTCCTATTTGAATGTATCTCAAGTATTATAACAACATTACCGCGAGGATGAAATCTCCCTGTTGGGGTTTACTATATTTACCTTGCATGATCTGTTGATTTGTCTGTAACTTCTTATCTAGCCATGACTAGGCTCTTCCTGAATCAACTACTAACTACTCATCGACCCATTCTCATATCCATATTCGGCGTAAACTCTCTTAGTTTATTTCCTTTTTTTTAATTTACCTCTTACACTAGCTCCTTATTTATCAATAACCTTCCGGGCAAGAAACCTTACTTCCTTTTTCTGACATCGTGTTTACGTAACGCTATGGAATCATAGCATAACTGTAGGATTCGGAAAAGTGCAATCTCATCCCTTTCTCATTTTTATCGCATTCTTCCTTTATCATTCCATATCCCCCCCCCCTTTAGGGGAGTACTAAGATTTGGAGCTACGACGACCTTCCTATAGATGTTTCACCTTTTTATCTTTGGCATCCTTTCACATCATCGATGAACCTTACTCGCCTTGCGGTAATCCTTCCATACCAAGGATAGAAAAATTCCTTACTCACGAGGGTGAAACTTAGTATAATTGGCACATACAGTCCCTTAAGCTGAACGTTGCTCACATTGCTTGATGTAGGGAAGTGTCTTCCTGAATGACCATTCTCTAAATTTCTCATGAATCTTCTTTTGTCGTCCATTCTATTATTAGCAGAACAAAATCTAAAATTCTTATGATGGCGACTATTATCAGTCATTCAGTCCCTAATTTATGTTTATTTTATCTTGTTCACCAATCCATATTGGTTCTATTACTCTGGGGTCTAACTTTTCCTCTTGGTAATCACGCTAGAGTTGCGAATTTATTTCTCGAAATGAGGACATGATTGTATGGCCTATACCCTTTTGTTGTCCTAAGGCCTGTCACTTCTCGTTTCTTCCTTCACTTGACTATAGATTTTGTAATATTGTCATCTTTTGATCTACCGTTAACATCCATGTATCACATCTTACTCATAATGCTTCATTAACTCTTTTCTTATTTCCCGCTAACATTTATGCCTATCACTTTATTCTGAAAACTTAAACAAGACATTCTTTTGCTTTTTGTTTCCCTTTGCTCCATCCAATGGCTCTTCAAGTTGCTTAACATTCTCGCTTTACTAGAGACGCGAGTCACACTAAGGTAATATTTATCCCTTCAAGGCTTATAGTGCATGTCTTTGTAGTACTCATATTTGGCTGCACTATTTCAGAGTGCATCATCTGGTGTCTCATGAAGAGATCTATTAGCATATTTGCAATATCCTTCAAAAATGTCAACTGGCACAAGCAATTCATCCATCATATCTTCTTATACTACTTCTGTTAATCCCCATAGGGCATATCTGGAATGGGTGCGACCAATTATATATAACTCTATTATTATTGAATATAACTCAAAAATCTTATATTCCTCTACCTCAATTATAAACGTTGTTAACCTTTAATAACTGGGCACCTCGTACCCTTCTTCATCTTGCTTCTTCTGCTTGTTGAAACTTGTATTTACCTTCTTAATCTCTCATTGTCCTTCACCATAAAGATGGATAGGCATTGTTGCCTTAAGGCTTCTTATTAGGAAGCTTACACCTTTCAGTACACCCATGATCTTCTAAAGACCTCATATTTACTTATCGTAGGCATCATACAAAAATCCAATTCCTTTGACTCAGCTCTTCCACAACTATCTCTCTTTCCAACCTTCTTTCCGGATGTAGGCATTATCTTATTATGAATAAAATAAAATTTTGGAACTTGGATTCTTATAAGTGAGCTCTACCACACGATCTAAAGTAAGAAGAAAGAGTGACAGTCTTAAATGCCCTGTAGCCTCCTGCTTATAAGTGTGGTGCACGACACACCCATAAACAAGACTCTACTAGACACGGCTTGTAGACTCCCTAGGACAGAACTGCTCTGATACCACTTTTGTCATGCCCCGATCCTGGGGGGCGAGACTGGCACCCAGTGCCTCACATATCCTTGCGTACCAACTTGCAACTAAGGGACCCTGAATATATGATGTCATACTTTTGGCCATGGGCCACATTGCAAGATGACAGCGAATGCTGACTAAATATCAATATAAAACTTGGCCGACAAGGCCATCATATTTATTACAGCTGACAAACCAACCAAATATACATACAAGGCTTGAAAACCCAACATACTGCACTAACTGACAAAATATGTCTACGAGCCTCTACTAATGGATATACTGTGATCGGAACGACTCTCCGACCTACTCATGACATATATATGTATATATACAAGATATACATAAGGCTCTAGACCCGAAAACTCCAAAAGGCATGGAGCTTACCGATCAAGCTGAACTCGGGCAACACTTATTGAAGAGGCCTACTCGTCTGTCTGCCTGACCTGCACGCATGAAATGCAGCGACCCCAGAAAAGGGACGTCAGTACGAAATAATGTACTGAGTATGTAAGGCAATATACTGAAAGCTGAAACTGAACTGATAATATAATAATTGCAAGTAGCTGGAAGTCAAAGATAATCTGAAGATATGCCTACCTACTGATACTGACTCAATTCTCTCAAAATAGTAAGTAAAATAATTGTCTGGCCCTATAAGGCTCGGTATACATATATATATCTGCTCTACCGTAGTAGGCTCGCTCATAAGCACTTGGCCATACTAGGCTCTATATCTTGACCAACTGGGCTCGCTCATATGTGCTCGGCCACAGTAGGATCGTCATATAACTTACCATCTGATCAGAGGTTGCCCAATAGGGGCATGCCCATCGATTATAGCTCGATGGTAATGAAAATACTTTTAATACTGTATATATGTAACTTCTCTGATCTCTTGACTGGAAGAAGAAAATACTCAACTGAATATGAAATCCCGATAAGGAGAATATTATAACTTACAACACTAGAAAAATATATGCAATTTGCGAGACTAGCAAAATATACGTAAATTCCGGGATATGAATGTAATGACGAGATCATGCCAAATGAAAGAAGAGCTTAGCCTTAACATACCTAGAGTAGGGAAAAATTCGTATGATATCCTGGGAAAAGATTGCACCGTACTCCTTTAGAACCGCAAAATTTTGTGTTGCTAAGGTGCTAATAATTCTCGGTGAAATTGATTTGTCGCAAGAATTTTGTTGGAAGCTTTTCTGATTGAGTTTTAGTATCTGGTTTAGAGAATGCTTTGAACTTGATTTTTGGAAGAAAGTATATGACTCTTGATTGTTTAATGTCCAAGTGAAAAACCAAACTTGTATGTCTTGTAAGTAGACTTATGACTAAGGCCTATTACACGTAAGTAGATTGTAAAATGAGTTTTGGTTTAGATTGCCACCTAAGACAATATGATTGAGGGATCGTTTGGTAGGATGCATTAGATAAAATAATGCTTGCATTAGCTTTGTGTATTAATAATACCTTGTTTGGTAGACATTTTGAACCTATGCATTAGTTATACATCCTATTTGGTATTATCTTATGCATAACTAATGCATAGAAAACCATGGTATTAGCAATGCAATGGGTTTTAATGTATGTATTAGCTTAGTTAAAGACAAAATTGTCCTTCAAAATTTATGCTTGATTAAAATATGCTAGTTATTATATTAATGCAAGTTTAAAATAATTCAAATAGTGAGAAATAAAATTATATATCTAGTAAATAAATAAATACTTAGCATATTTTCTTTTTTATAAATAAATATTTAGTTTTATTTTACAATATAGGTAGACAAATCAAATAGTTTTTTTAAACTTTTTCATATAAAAATATTTCTCAACATATGTTTCTTTTAAAAAGTTTGAGTGATGGACTAGTTTTGAGGGTATTTTTGTAAACAAGCAATTCTTTTAGAAATTGTGCAGTGCTTTAATACATCAAACCAAACAATGGATAAGAAATATGTCAGCATAACTAATACCAGCATAACTAATGCAAACATAACTAATACCAGCATTACTAATACACCATATTCAGCATTATTGTTATGCACCATACCAAACGACCCCTAAGAGTCATATGTCCTAGTAGTGGCTGCTGCCACGTGGGGGAGGGGGTTTATTCTTATCTAAATATATCTCCAATCAATTAGGTAATATCCCGTTACCCGGTAATTAATCAATTACCCGTAAAATTGAGAATTATTCCGACTTACTTAAAATACTACTCACTTTTCACATACCTTATACACCTTACTATTATGGTCATGTGGTACCTCGTATGGTACTAGTCCATAACTACCGAGTATTTTAGCTCGGGCCGTATTTTATCCCGACATGCCAAACTTGGACGAAAATTCATTTTCTTTGACTTGCTTCCCTTCTTATCTTCACGAATTTACTTATTACTTGTTTGAAATAGCATAATCCTTATAATCTCCAAATAATCTTTTCCTTGGACTGATGTCAATTACCTTACGACAAATTCAATGTACAATACTATAGGGTGCAACATCGTCGTAATGTAGTACTGCAGGGTAGAACATTGTCGTAACTTAATACTACAGGACGTAACATCATCGTAATATATTACTGCAGAGGGTGACATCATCGTAACATATTACTGCAGAGCATAACATTGTCGTAATATAATACTGCGTGACGTAATATTGCGGGGTGTAACAGCGTAGGCTGCTTCACGAATGGGAAGAAGGTTCGAGGCAGAGTGGGCAGGAAGGCTGTGGTCTTTGCAAAGGCGGATGGGGGACCGCGAATGCGAAGGGAAGGCGATGTTGTACATTGCAAATGCGAGACTTAGGTCGTAAACGCGTAGAGGTAGGATAAGGGATGAGCCAGCCTGCCCTTCGTGATCGCGAAGAATGACGGGCCTGGGCACACTTGAATTTAATGCGGGACTTAGCTCTCTTTCTCTCATTTTCACTTGGGTTGGCCGAATTTGGAGAGCTATTTTGATGGGATTTTCATCAAGCAACACAAGGTAAGTAAATTCTTCCCACTTTTGAGTTAAAATACATGGATTATGGATAGATTTAACATGAAAATTAGTAAAAATTGTGGGAGTTTATTGGAAATCTAGGGTTTGGTAAAAATGAGATTTGACCACGAAATTAATTATGGAATTGGGAATAAATTTCATATTTGAGTTCGTAACATCATGGGTAACGTTTATCTTCAAAAATTTCCGATATTCGGGCACGTGGGCTCGGAGGTGACATTTATGGACTTTCCGAATTTGGTTGAGAAATCACTTTAATAATTAAATTATGAGCTTTTGAGTTTATATTGTTTAGTTTGTACGATTTTTGACTAATTTCGGATTGTTCGGCGTCGTTTGGGGTCTACTAGTGAGGTCTTAGAGTCGAGTAGTGAGCTTGGAAGCGAGGTAAGTCTCTTGCCTAACCTTGTAAGAAGGAATTATCCCCTTAGGTGTATTAATTATTGTGTATTATTTGTTGTGGGAGCTATGTAAGCACGAGGTGACGAGATTCCGTATGTAGTTATATTTATGTTATATCCGGATAGACTTAGATCCACATCATACCTTAAATATGCTATTTGTATTTACCTTGTATATTTGATTACCTTGATTTATGAATGGGATTGAGGCAAGAATAAAATATTGACTGAGTCTCTTACATTAGAAATTTGTGGAATATTTGATGAACAATAGATCTGTGTCTTCTCAACTCGCATATATTTTCGCGAGTGAGATAGTCTATTCTAATGGGATCGCATCGTTTACCTCGGCAGTGTTGTATATTACTCTTATGGGATCGAGTCGTTTACCTCGGCAGTATGGTAACAATGTTCTTATGGGATGGGGCCTTTCTCCTTGTCAGTATTGTGTATCACTATTTCTATTGGATCGGGTCATTCGCCTCGGCAAAATCGTACTTAATACTTGAGATTTGATTTGGTTTTGATATCAGTTGAGTTCGTGCCTTCGAGGCCGGTTATGACATCTTAGTGATTTTATGTTGATCAAAGTTTGAAAATTTATTATTAAAGTTTATCTATTTTGTTGTTACTTATTGTATTTCTTCCATGTTTACTTTATGTATTTTGTTATTTGACCACTCAAGTCGACCCCTCGTCACTACTTCTTCAAGGTTAGACTCGATACTTACTTGGTACGCGTTGATTTACGTACCCATGTTATACTTCTACACTGATTGTGCATGTACTGAGACAGGTACTTCCAGTGGTCACGTGGGCGCGTAGACGCATCCCACGGAGACTTAGCGGTGAGCTACATTCCATGCTCTGATCTGCAGCACCCGGATTCTCCCTCTACCTTATTTATTGTTTATGTCTATTTTTTTCAGACAGTAGCTATAGTAGTTTTGTTTATTCCCTAGATTACTCATGCACTTGTGACACCAGGTTTTGGGGGTTTCTAGTGGACTTTTACGGTTATACTTATTGTTACTATCACATTACTTTATGTACTATTCGTACCCGTTATTTTGGTAAAGCAGTGTGTATGTTTCCATGAGTTTCATGTTTAGTTCCTATTTATTTAATGAAAATTCTAAGTTTAAAGGCTAAATTGAATAATTAAATTGGAGGTTCATTGTTAGCTTGCCTAACGACATCGTTGGGCGTCATTGCAACCTATTATGGGATTTGGGTCGTGACAGTTTATGACACATTGCTAATTAATTAAGCCTAATCTAATTATCAGTTTAACTAAAGATTTTAGCTAATAATCAAAATTTAAAAAAACGAGTAAAAGCCTTTATTCTTCCATCTTCGATTGTGGTTACCCCTTTTATCAATTTGGATTCTAGCTATTAGACCTCAATTCAATCTCCTTTTTTTTCTCATCGACCTTTGATTTCATTGTAAATTTTGGTTCAATACGAGAATTGGGATTAAGAAAATAAGGGTTTGACAAGAAAGAGAAATTATGGAGAAATGATTACGAAAAACATCAAGAAAAAAGGTCATCTCAGAAAAAATAAGAGGAGAAAAGTTACTGATGGAAACCATAAGAAGAAAGGTAAAAAAATGAAGAAATAAGGTGTGAAAACGGAATCTAGAATATAAAGAAAGTTGAAGAGAAAAAGAAATTGAATTTATTATACTGATTAACCGTTAGAGTAATGTCAGGTGAAGCAAATTATGGATGATTAACTTCCACGCGCCTATAGACAAGTTATCTCATATATTTTTCCAAAAAAATCAACGGAAGGGCTTTTAATAACTAAAGAGAGAATGTTCAGGAGGATTTTGTAGACACCGAATAACAAAAAAGTGATCGTTTAAGGAGATTTTAGAGTATTAACTCAACGAACAAGTATTTCTAGCTCATCTGACATTTTAGGTCAAACTTAAGTTTGGTCATGCATTTTAAAACATATGTCATGGGCTGCTTTCCAGACACGCACCATGACCCCTTGGCCGCGCCCCATGGCGGCCTAGCAAGCCTCACAATGCCTAGCGTCATGGTCGGCCCCGTGGTCTTGGCTGCGCCAAGTGACAAGCGCGCATGCGCCTCTGTCTCCCCACCGATGCCTCTCGCCAGCGCCCAAGGGCTGGCCATTGACAACAGCGCCGCGCGCCCTGACAATGCCGCGCGCGCAGATCCTGATGCCTCGCCAGCGCCCAGCTGCAGGCCCATTCCAGCAGCGCCTCGCGCACAGACCCTGATGCCAAGCACCAGTGCCCAGCCTCAGGCCAGCACATCAAGTGTCGAGCGCGCCCACAGCAACGCGCGCGCAGACCCTGACCCGCAAGACAAAGATGCTGCCATCCGACTTAGTTTTACCTTGTAATAATCTAAGTCCTTTTCATTGTAATCATAGACTAGTATTCATCATTTTCGTTTCAGTGTGCTTCTACAGCTTTATTAGGACTAGTCTTGTAATGTTGGTTTATTTTTTTTAAGCATTATTAAGGGGGACCAAACAATCAAACATTTTCAAGCAAGCATTTTCTGGTGTCTCTCCCCCTCGACACCGCATCATTGTAATCAGCATTTCATTTATCAATAAAATCATCATCATCATTCAAAACCCAATTCTCTCTCAGCTTCCGCAATTGCTCGCGACATTGGTTTTCCTGCACGACACTGACAATCTAGTCTAGCGTGCGGAGGGGACCTCATTGGCGGACAGCAACCGCACTGACATCGATTGCTTAGCCTTACGTTGCCCTTCCAAAGAACATCAGGAAGGCGTTGCGTAACAGTTGGTATCAGAGCCTAGGCTCGACATTGGACGAGGGAACACATTTGCCATCATCACCATTTCTGACCATGGTGAATCATGGGGAGCGTCTAGCATCCCTAGAAGAGACGGTTGACCGATTACGACCCATCGTGGATACGGTGCCTGATCAAAACAACAACCTAGTGCAAAGGTTGGACGACCTGGACCGCCGAATGCGGCAGGCCGAAAATGACATTGCAAACATCAGTCGTGACTCTGACGACGACCGACAAACGGCAGCCATCGAAACTGCCAATATTCATGGCAAATTTGAGGACCTCCAACAGGAGCGTGCCGACGATTTAGCCCATCAGCAACAGGAGGCAGACAGACTAACTGCCATGCAGCAAACCATAAACGACTTGACAGACAAGCTCAATGTTGTCAATACTGCCTTACAGAGCCTACTTCGAGAAGGCGACCATCACATCAGGGGTGCAGCAGACCTCACCCCCATTCCACAAAAGCTTAAGATACCGGAGCCAAAGCCATACGACGGATCTCGGGATGCTAAAGAAGTGGAAAACTTCATCTTCGACATCGAACAATACTTCGATGTCGTGGGCCATTTGGAGGAATCCAAAAAGGTAGCGACTGCTGCCATGTATCTTCAGGGCGATGCCAAACTTTGGTGGCGGGTCAAATACGAAGCCATCAAGGCCGGTGAAGATACTCTTCAGACATGGGACGAATTGAAGGTAGCCATACGCCTGCAGTTCTTCCCCGAAAATGTGGAATACAATGCAAGGAGAAAGCTACGAGAACTCCGCCACACCAGATCAGTGCGCGAGTACGCGCGCGGATTCTCCGCACTCATGCTAAACATACGCGACATGGGGGACAAAGACAAACTCTTCGCATTCATAGAAGGTTTGAAACCTCATGCCCGTATGGAACTACAGCGACAACGGGTAGACACCCTGCCCAAGGCCATTCAAGCTGCAGAATGCCTTGGCGATTATCATTTGGGAACTCAGAACGACAGGCCCCAGCCGTCTGTCCGAGGGGGATTCAACGGGCACCATCCCAGCAATGGTGGCCCAAGCAAAAGTGGGGGAGATCGGAGTGCATCCAAAACTAAGACTCTTCCCTCCAACAGCAACAGTGCTGCATCCATCAACAACAATCAGGGGAGAAAGCCTCCCTCAGAATGCCGTCATTGCGGCGGGGCACATTGGAACAATGAATGCCCAAACATCAAGGTCAATGCTCATCAGACTGTCGAGGATGAGACAGATGCATCAGACACATCCGAAGACGACCAGGTAGGCGCCTTCAATGCAATTGTTGGCTCTATCCCACATGCCTTAGCGGGGACCAGTGCATGTCCTCCTAAGAAAACATCAGTCCCAATCACCAAGAAAGGGAAGGAAAAGATGGACGAGAGGCCTCCTAAACAAGCGAGGACCCTATTGTTCGTCGAGCTAAAAGTGAACGGCAAGCCCCTTCAAGCATTGATAGACACGGGTGCCACCCACAACTACTTGTCATCAACGCAAGTAGAGCGCCTAGGTCTTGTTGTACAAAAGAGCAAAGGCCGCGTCAAGGCTATCAACTCACCACCTCAGACATTGGGTGGAACAGCTACAAATGTCCCAGTGAAACTTGGCCCATATAAAGGAAGCATCGACCTGCGCATCGCAATCATAGATGACTTCGACATCATAGTGGGTTTAGAGTTCATGAGGCAAACCAACACCATACCGGTACCATATGCCAACATGCTCCTGATGATGGGAGAAAAAGGGCCAAGCCCTGCACCATACCATGTTTTCCCATAAAGATGGCCGCTGAAAACATCTCGGCCATGCAGTTGGAGAAGGTAGTCGACAGACATGAACCCCTGGTTCCGACTACCCTTCGCAACAACAATCAGCCATCATGTCATCGGCCTCAAAAGACTGGTGACGCTCATCATCGTGTGAAGACTTGTCAGCCATGCCACAAGGACAAGTCGGATCACTCATCACAGACGGGACCCTCGCAGCCATTACATGTCCCTCAGAGACCATGGGAAAGTGTTTCCCTCAGATTCATCACGGGATTGCCCCAAGTCGGCAATCTTGCATCCATCATGGTTGTCATAGATCAGTTCTCAGACTATGCAACTTTCATAGCAGCCCCGCAAAACATCTCAGCAGAAGATACAGCTCGACTCTTCTTCTCGCACATTGTCAAACATTGGGGCCTGCCCAAAAACATTGTTAGTAGGCGCGACTCACGCTTCACTAGCAACTTTTGGACCCATCTCTTCAGGTGCTTTGGGTCAACATTGAGTCACAACACAGACATCCATCCACCATCGGATGGCCAGACAGACCGGTTCGATGACATGCTGGAGGAATATCTCCGCAACTTCGCAACCGGATCACAGAAGCATTGGGTGAAGCTCCTGGATGCTGCTCAACTGTGTTTCAATTCTCAAAAGAGCCATCATACAAACAAAAGCCCTTTTGAAATTGTTACCGGACAGCAACCGCTTCTCCCGCAAACGGTGAATGCATCAACCATGCCGAAATCTCCTCGAGCTGCCAACTTCTCGAGCGAATGGGAGCGTAACATGGAGATAGTGCGGAGCTATCTCATCAGGGCCCAAGAGCGGGCAAAAAGGTTCACCGAACAGAAGCTTTGCTTTGCCCAACATCAACCAGGGGACAAAGTAATGCTATGCATCCCAAAGCGGTACTTGTTTGCAGAAAGGACCCATGACCCTCGGCTGCAACAAAAATACATCGGGCCCCTGCCCATTGAAAAACGCATTGGGAAGTCCACATACCAGGTGAAAATTCCATCCTGGTGGAAGATCCATCCAGTCTTCCATGTCAGCCGCATGAAATCATTGCGTCGCTACAACATCAAGCTCACAGAACAGAGGGGCGCAGACCTCCCATCCAACAACCATCAGAAACATCATCATCATCATCATAAGGCTCCGAGGACGGTGCCAACTCAGGTGGGGGAGAATGTCATGGGCTGCTTTCCAGACACGCACCATGACCCCTTGGTCGCGCCCCATGGCGGCCTAGCAAGCCTCACAATGCCTAGCGCCATGGTCGGCCCCGTGGTCTTGGCTGCGCCAAGTGACAAGCGCGCATGCGCCTCTGTCGCCCCACCGATGCCTCTCGCCAGCGCCCAAGGGCTGGCCATTGACAACAGCGTCGCGTGCCCTGACAATGCCGCGCGCGCAGATCCTAATGCCTCGCCAGCGCCCAGCTGCAGGCTCATTCCAGCAGCGCCTCGCACACAGACCCTGATGCCAAGCACCAGTGCCCAGCCTCAGGCCAGCACATCAAGTGTCGCGCGCGCCCACAGCAACGCGCGCGCAGACCCTGACCCGCAAGACAAAGATGCTGCCATCCGGACTTAGTTTTACCTTGTAATAATCTAAGTCCTTTTCATTGTAATCATAGACTAGTTTTCATCATTTTCATTTCAGTGTGCTTCTACAGCTTTATTAGGACTAGTCTTGTAATGTTGGTTTATTTTTTTAAGCATTATTAAGGGGGACCAAACAATCAAACATTTCAAGCAAGCATTTTCTGGTGTCTCTCCCCCTCGACACCGCATCATTGTAATCAGCATTTTCATTTATCAATAAAATCATCATCATCATTCAAAACCCAATTCTCTCTCAGCTTCCGCAATTGCTCGCGACATTGGTTTTCCCGCACGGCACTGACAATCTAGTCTAGCGTGCGGAGGGGACCTCATTGGCGGACAACAACCGCACTGACATCGGTTGCTTAGCCTTACGTTGCCCTTCCAAAGAACATGAAGAAGGCGTTGCGTAACACATATCATATATCCCCAATTTAATACCTAAAACTTAAACTTCTAAAATCCAAAATAATACTATAACTCAATGTTCCAAGATTTTCCACGCACAGTACGACAAAGTAAAGAAGAATTAATGAAACTAAAAGATATTAAGATCAGATTCTATTTGCTCCTATCCAATCTTTTCGAACTACTGGGATAACACATTACTTTGGTCCATTCTTTGTATCTTTCCACGAAGTGATTTCTTTCCTTAATTCTATTATATGGAGGATCAGGGAAAGGGAAAGGAGAACAATAAGTATTGAACCCGCACCGATTTTGTGGGAGACCACCAGACCGAGAGTCTTGGTGATCAACGAAGTGAACCCACAAGACTGTAAACCCTTGGCATGTCAGACCCTCGGAAAATGTTCAGGGCCGGTAAGGTAAAAAAAACAGCTAGCTTTTTAAGTGTAGCTAGTCAAATGTTGAAGCAGCCGGTAAAGGTAATTGCAAGGTAGACACGGCAAGAGATGTTTCTAAAATTGGGAAAGGTAATAAGATTGAACACTATCATAATTTTTCTATGAGATCAAAGGGTAGCATGATACAAAGAAGCTCAACAGCTATACCATCAAGGGATACCGGGAAAAAAAGAAAGAAAAAAGAACATGGCGGCTCATCTACTATTCTTACAATAACTTATCTTTAATCCTTGTAATTGTTTCTGCTTCTATTTTTGGATTCATCCTGCAGCAAGACCTGTAGCAAATTGATATTGAAGGTTAATGCTCCCAAAAATTTTAGTGACACAATGCAGAACACAAAGCTAACCCATAAATAAAGCCAGCCTTAAACAGATGTACAAACTTGAAGGCAGTTACCCCCTAACAATAAAAACAAATTAGAATTCACTGCATAATGAAATTGATCGAGTTGAACACAAATACAACTACTGACAATAGAATCAACAGCATGCTGCTTGCAAACCTGTTCAACTAATAATTTCAATCCACTCACATCACTTGATGGCAAAACACGAATGGACACCTGCGGTAACACGAATAACATTTTCACTTCTCAATTCAATGACCTGGGGCCAGAAGCCAAATGTTTACCATTTCCCAACCACTTAACTAGGCCAGTCCTAACCACTATAAAATCATTGGATCAAGACCACAGTTGTAGTTCAATCAAACTAGACAACAGATCCTTTTCACCTTTACTTATCCTCAATTGGGTACCCACCAAACCCCCTCCACCCACACCCCTCACACCAAAGGAAGAATCATTAAGTCATTGAATTATGGAAATGATATGTTTAGATAATGAGGAAAAGAGTACAAACCCATGATCAGCGTCTAGTTCTAGGCTTGCAGCGAAACTCAGCTAAGAGTGCTATATGATCAGATGACCACTCTGGAGAAGGAAGTGCAGTGTCTTTTCTCAAGCTTTCTTCATCCAAGAGCTCCAATAAAGATTCAACAGTTAATGAGTCAGCTGAAAGAACAACCATCACACATATAAGCCTTCATGACACATTCCTTTAAAGACATACAAATACTGCACCATCCAAATATTTTTATGATAGAAAACATCGGCAACAAATACATTGTCAACTCAATTGGAGAGAATTTTCCGCTATACCTGAGTAGAATATATAATCATGAGTGCCAATAAAATCTCTGGTGCAGTTTGTAAACAAGGGCTCATTGGTATTAGGATCCATCCTCCTCCTTTGCTGCTCTAGTCCAAGTCCCACCCCCATTCTGGCAAAAGATGAATACGCACTAACCTACAGAGAAGGATGCCACAACAAAAGAAATGTTTTAATATATCTTGCAGAGCCTAATACAGAATTTAGATGCTTCAGTTTTGCTCTTGGGAACAGAAGAGAATCCGGAGGAAACATATCAACACTGGAAAAGGTGGATGTGGAGATTGAAAAAGCAAAGAGACAGTGGCAGGGAAGCAGCAATGGGAATGGAAGCCTTCCAAAAGTTATTGAAGTTTTACCAATGGCAGCTGGTGTGTTAACTTTGTAGGTGGACGCAAAATACCAAGAGGATCCACTGTTAAATCTGGATGCATTGGATCAACTTTCCCCAAAGCAAGAAGTGTATGAGGAGCACTGCATTATAACAACTTCACATCAGCATTGGAACTTTCCAGCCTGTTATTTCTATAAAGTGGGGAGGGCTTGGGGGAACATCAACTGTCCCAATAAAGAGAATTCAAGAAGCAACTGACCTTCCAGGCACCGAATTAAAATCACCACAGACCAGCATTGGGATGTCAGCACTGGCAGCAATTTTTTCAAGTCCTTTAAGAAGTGTGTGAACCTGAGAAGTAAAACAAATTAGCCAATGAGTTGTGAACCAAAAAAGAATGGAAAGACCTTTATGTAATGAATTGAATAGCAACCTGCCAAAGTTTGACATCCCTTAATTCTTGCTGAACGTTTACATGTGTATTGGCCTGCATACAGAAATGGAAGGAGCAGTCTCATTAGATGTATCAGCTGGATAAAAGATTATGATCTACATTCATTTAAGCTATCCGGGGAATACAAAATTCTATAATGTATAGTTGACATTCCACGAGAGGTACTTCTCAGTGTAACTGACTTTATTAAAGAAAAGAAAAACTCAAGGAGTTAAAATGACAGAGACTTTTCACCAACCTATCATGCATAGTGCATTATATCTAAAGCAAATCAAGCAGACACCAAAAATGGTGCCCAACTCCCGTACATTAAACCTTCTAAATCATAAACATGCTTTAACCTAAAACATCCATTAAACAAATAACCATTTTTAGAGATATAAATGCTTCACAAATAATCTTATTCTATATGGGTCCAATTTCTACATCCTGCTCACATTTTTCCAGGTCAGATTTCAACATTACACTTCCTTGTGACAATTTTATTGACTAAAGGGAAAAGAATTTAGTGGATTTGAGATGGTATGTATAATCAGCTAATGATTTTGCCTGTGCATTGTGCTAGGCTCACAACTTAAATGTATGTGCCACATTGGACATTTAGGCATCCCTGAATTTTCTTTAGCTACTGCATGTAGCAAGACTAGTGCATGCTTAGCAGTAAGAAAATCCATCGAACAAACAACCTGAATTGTACAAACGAAAAATGTCAACATCTAAAAAAGAAGAGCAAAAGTCACTTGAAATCATAGATAAATTGGAGTTTCCCGCATAGGCCATGGGGCTATGAGAAGACACGTCCTTTATTTCAGAGTGAAATAAACTGAACATTTCAGTGGTAAAGAAGAAGATGAAAGAAAAAATCAGACTCCTTACCACACAAACTAGTTGACGTTTCCCAGGGTTGTCAACCCCCTGGTTACTGAACTTTGCTTCCAAAACCACTATAAGTGCAACATTATCCTATTAAAGAGCAGTCGTCAGAGATAATAGGCCAGTTCTGAATTTAAATTCTGACGGTCCAAAGATAAACCATAGAAAAATTCAGGAAGATACCTTAACCAAACGATTTAATGCAGTCTTCTTTTGGGCAATGGGAACCACAGCATCAGTCAAAGATTGTGCAGCTTTATTGAACTCGACCTGCAAAAGAAGCATGTGATTATTATTTATTATGAAACAAGTGCAACATTTCTACTATAAAAAAATAAAGGCCTTCTCCACTCATCGTACCTCATATTTTTTAACATGTGAGAATCTATCTCGGCGGAAAAATGTAGCACAACCATCAATATTGTTAATACTCCCATTAAACACCTGCACATGAGAAGTGTAGGTTGGTTTAAAAATTCAAAAAACTCGCAAATACAAAGCATACATTAAGCAGAACGAACCTCTGCTGTTTTTCTTTTAAACAGAGCTTGATAACCGTGTTTATCCAGCTCAGGAGCAAAGAATTCCTCAAAATGATTACTTTGAACCTGAAAATGGAAGCATACAGCAATGACACAAAAGTATTGTCCCCCTTCTTTTAGGTACTTCCTATATTCCACAATTTTTTTTTGAGATAGGTAACATGTCTATATTCCACAAAATTATAATGGAAAGTAACCTTATATATTTTTAAATGAAAAAGTAACCTTATATTTTAATTTAAGAGTATACAACACTTAACTGATGAGAGAAGCTGCCTTTAGTAGCCATGCAAGTTCAAAAAAGCAAAATTATCATTTCATTGAGGGAAGAAAATGAGAACCTTTTTGAGTAAAGAGCAAATTAGGAAAATTACCCATCACAAGATACTGAAATTAGGTTGATCTTTACAGAACTTGTAAAAACAACCCATTCTTAATGTGAAATTCCCAATATTAGATATTACTCCCTACCTCTTGAAGACAAACAATGTCTGCACGGTAGCCCACTATTTCACGCAATAGATTTTGTCTACGATATGTCCAAGCAAGAGCCCAAGAGGGGCAATAACTGTATAATTCGCTTGTCGCATATGCTTCAGACAGAATATTGTAGGAAAGCACAGTGAAAGTTCCTGAAGAAGACAATCGACCATCTAAATCCAGATGTCCGGGAATATCAACCCCACTAACTGAAAACATGCGACGTGGAGTTGGACATGGAGCTGGAATCACCCGGGACGTCAATAGGGTACTAGCAGGTCCAATATGTAATTTTGTTTCTGCATCTACAACAACACATTCAAATTTAAGTGCGTGACCAATATCATCTGCGGTTGGTGTATATGTTTTAGACCGTCCAACTTCAAACCAGGTTTCGCCGCCATTTCTCTGGGTTACTGCTGCAGGGTATAAAGTTGTGGTTCCATTTGCCAAGCTGCCACTTGATTGCGAAGAAGACAAGCTTGAATTTATAACACCAGATCCAGTACTATTAAATCGTCCAAATATTTCTTCCTCCTCATTTCCATTTTCATTCACAGCACTAGCGGCACGTTCATGCAGAACACGATGATGTTGCCATGCATCTGAGAAACATTTAGGTGAGCAATGGTAACTCTTAGTGACAGGGATTTTGGCCTTCACACACCCAAGGCACTGCAATGTGGCTTGCTCGGATGGATGGATACTACAGATGGCGACTTTCTTATCACTTTGTATACGATACCTGCAAAAGAACCCATCGTATAGAAGTAGTAAACCACAGGAACAACAAAGAATATATTGTCCCAAAAGATGTAGTATAGAGCTTCTTAGTTGCCAATAAAATTAAACTAGGTAGTCCCAATAGCTAACCAAGTACACCCTCTTATGATTAACAAATATTGCTATCCTTGCACCACAAAGGAACAAACATTTTGACTGAGTTACCAATGGAGAAAGTGCTAAGTTTAATTTGCCAAACAAGAGGTGCTCCAGTCCAACAAAATCCACCAATTTGCTACAATTATCATACATCAAGCATAAATAGCAAAATTGGTGAAGCAATCGCAGGTGCCAAATTGTGCCCACTGGGTTTATTGCTGAAAGCATTTTAGGATTTGCTTTCACAAATAGACTACCAGAAATTAAATGATTCCTAACTGATGAAAAAAATCTAGATTAATTACATAATATAAATCTTAAATAACAGGTCGGTATCAAATCACTGCATGCAAACTAGCATAGACATGCTAAAAGCCGACTGGTCTCATTGCACCCTCGCACTCTGTCGAGTAAATGTTAATGTTTTTACACATCAAGACAAAGCTGGCAACGGAACAGATAGCTCAATACGAACTGCACCTAGTAGCATTTTGTTGCTTTAAGCTCATGCATAACACTTATTTTTCTTCAATTCGCATATGATCCACTTCATTGAATGCTAGTGCTTCCAGCAACAGTTGCCAAGAGATTTGGACCACAACAAGCTAAAAAAGTATCGACCATATAACACATGTACTTGCTATAAATTTCTAACAAACGAGATACAAGATATATGGGGTATCAGGAAATCAACTAAGACAACTAGGATGATTGACTCTTAACATTTTAATACAGCTACAGAAATTGTGAAATTGGGATATTTGATAGACAACCAACAAGATCCAGATGAGCGTCTTCTCTAAAGGTAAGGTAATACCATGAGGAAAAAAATATTAAAAAATGAATTGTGAGTGTTTAGTGAGCTTGTATTCATGCTGAGTAAATAATGACAACCCTACTGCAGTTAGATCCTTTATCTGACATAATCAATTACCTCACCTTCCAATACATGGAATTCTTCCATGTCCAATTAAGGACAAACGTTTAGTAAGAACGGGATATATCCACGGTTGTTATATCTTACTAACATACTCTCTCTGGCCCATTTTATGTGACATACTATCCTTTTTAGTTTGTCCCAAAAAGAATGACACCTCTCTTTGAAAACTATTTAATCTTAGCATCCTCATTTTACCCTTAATAACTTGACTGCTTGGACCCACTTGATATAAAAGTTCATTCTTTTTTTTTAGGAGAGAGAACATGAAAAGACATATGAAACTCTCACCACCACTAAAATGAGCTTCATCATAACTCTCACCACCACTAATCTAGAACGATAATTTAGGTACTTTGCATATATTTGGCTTACACATCAAAATTCTTCTTTAATTTCTTAAACTTCGTGCCTTTAAAAACATCTCACATAAGATGGAGCGGAGGGAGTAAATTCTCAAAGAGCAGACTTGATCTTTGCTATATCTAATGCCTTTGAAGATAGTGACTTGTGCTAAATTTAATGTCTTTCTATCAAAGGAAAATAGTTGGAAATAGCAAAGCAAGAATTAGAAGCTTCCCTTAAGCTATGAGATTTAGAAAATATGCCATAGCAGCTTTGTCCTCTTCAAAAATCAATGATCTACACTCACTAGCTTGTGAAGCAAACTGTACCTTATAGCTCATAAATGGAGCTTACACTTTGATAACATTTATCATGGTATTTTAATCATATATTAGGACAGAAAACGAATCCAAGCTGCACTTTCAGACCACACTTCTTGCACTTGAAGGAGAGTGGCGGCAGGGATTTTTGACACATAACCTATTTCTTTAGAGACAGGGGCCACTGTACGGATAAGAAAGCCTCAACCTAGTGACCTACATATTTCTTTTTGCCAAAAGTATACAACTTTCAGTTCACTTACTTAACCCTCCCTCCACCCCCACCCCCACCCCTACAAAAAAATAAAAAAAAAATGCCAATCCACACCAAGTAAAACACAAATCCATAAAAAGATTAGGAGACCATAGAACAACTTGCTATTTCCAACAATATCACATATTCAGATCAATTCAAACAATTAGTATTCTACTTACTAGCTACAAATCCTCAAACACTAACACACAAAACAGTACAGAATACAAAATGTTAAAGCAGATATGCCACAAAGTAACCCTTTTCAGACAAAGCAGTAGCAGAAAAATTCAAATCACAAGGCAAAAAGTAGAGTGAAATTAATACAGAGTTTAGGCTCCATACTAATCAGGTAATTGTAGGTAATATCTTGATAAGCATTAAGTGACAATCTGGTAAAAATGCTTATCACCTACTATGAAAGGTTAAAAGTCAGATTTTTACACTGTTAATGTATGTAACTTAAATCCATACACAATGCAAAGCTAAAAATAAAGCAACTGACCACTTGTATCTCAAGAAATAGCCATCAACAGGGGCAGACTCAGGGACATCCTCAGAAATGACTTCCTTATTCGGGCGACGTAAAAGCACATAAGGAGTGAGCTCACAGCCTACGATCGGAATATCGGACGGGAGATGCACCCGTAACACACTCAGCATTCTCGTAGCTCACAAAGTAGGGCCCACTCTTCTCTTCTCAAATTTACTACACAACCAAATTCAACAAAAGTTAGTGTGCGTGGGCCGACATATGGCGGATCCGCCATCACCTGCCTTCGGCACCAATCGCCAGCCTTGCTTGCCCCTCTACTCCGTTAATTAAAACAACCGAACAAATTCAACAAAAACCCTAGGAATTTTGAATTAAGAAATGTTAAATTCAGAGGGAAAGAATTGAAAAATCGAATCAAATGCGGAGTTAAGAGATTTGGGAGAAGCCGATCGATCGAAGAGTTAAGAGGGAAAGTTCAATTTTGATAAGAGAGAGAAAGAGGGGGGAATCGATTGATTGGTGAGTTAGGGTTTTACAGAGAAAAGAAAGAGGGGTCGTAGCGGGGCTGAAGAGTCGTCTGAATCTGCTAATTCCAACACAAATATATACTTATATATTTTATCAAAGAAAACGAAATATTATTAGTGTCTATAATGCAATAAATAATGTGCTGTGGGTGTGTATATATTATCACCACTATATGGCATTGAAATCAACCAAATTAATAGAATCAAAACTTAATGTAATAGATTGTTATGCTCTTTTGAAAAAACTAGTCTCAAGGTACGCGATGCGCGTGTATTCTATTTCAATGAGTACTAATTTATTTAAAATTTATGTTTAAATAATAAAATAATAGTCTAAGTTCTTAAAGATGATTATATATGTTAATCGTGTATAATAACTCAAAAAATAAAAAAGGTCTCATAAAAATCCTCAATCATAAGTCAATAATTCAACTTAAAATTTATTTCAGTTTAATAATATTATAACTTTAAATTCACAAGTTATCATACTTACTTTTTATTTTCAGCAAGAACACGTCCTTAAAAAACTAAATAGTGCTGAAGGATAGAACTTAAAAAATATAATTAGCCAACTAAAAATCTACAACTTTCATATGATCACAAACTCAAATTAAATAGCAATAACAAAAAAATTGAAAGGATACTAAAGCAAGCTTGTGAGAGCATTTATAATTGAAAGAAGACTCATCCATGACAAATTTACTCGAGAGAATGACTTAGAATTAGAATTAAAAAAGAGCAGCCCAATGTATAAGGTATTCCGTATAATTTAAGTGCATGATCTATATAAAGTAAAATTTTAATATTTTAAAGTTTTAAATATATAGGACTTTCAGTCCAAGTAAGAAAACATTTAAGAAATAAAAGTTTTATTACTTCTAAACCTCCAAAAATTATAAGTAAAAAATAATTAAATGACTTATTAAATGAAATATTTTTTTTAATAATAATTAACATTAATTTGGAGGGACTTCAATTTATTTATTATTATTTACAAAGATCAAGTTTGAAATGAAAAAAATCATTAGTTTTAAATTACTCTTTTATTGTAGGTAAACATTAATTCATTAATAGTATTTTATTAAATATTCTACATTTAAAGATAGTAGGCACATTATCTCTTATTAATAAAAGTAATGGTAAAACAAACAGATAAAAGTATGTTTGTGGGTTTTTCTTTCTTTTAATGATTCTTTAAGGTAAAATTTCAGTAATTAATTTTGAAGTCCTAAAAATTAGGATTACCTATTTTAAATAAGGAGTATTTAATATACAAAATAATTAATTTTTTAGCCCTAAATTTTAGGAAAATAACTTAAATTACTATTTTATTCAATATATAATATATTTTTAAAGGGTAAAAAATGCGCATGACTGCTAATGACCTTCATCTTTTAATATAGTATAGATAGATAAGAAGGTACAAGTATGTAATAATAAAAATGGCTTATTTTCTTATTTAAAAGAGCTACAAGAAAATAACAAATGCAAGTTAATAAAGAAAGTTGTTTTGGTATAAAAAATATTTTAAATAAAAATTAAAATTATAAAGTAACATTTTAGACTTTAGACCTTATAAAATACTATACTTAACAATTTTCTCAAGACCATCATTTTATCCATTAATGTTCATTAGAGAGTGTTCTCGAGAGGAATTGCTAGGAAGACTTCCTCAAAACTTGATTAAAGAAATTGCTAGTTGTAGTGTACGTGCATTGCACGTGTATAGTGCGTCAATTATTAAATATATTTATATGTAAGAAGAACAAATTATTTAAAAAAAATAGCAATTTTTATCAAAATTTAAATATTTGCTTAAGGAAATAATTTGTAAAAGATGATTGAAATTTTAATTGATTTTAAATTTTATATATTAAGACTTCTCACATGGTTCAAATAATACATATTTGATAAATAAAATTAATTTTCAAATCCTAAATAAGTAAATATTAAGAAAATTAACACGTGAATAATTATAGTTCTGAAACAATTTAATAAAATATAATTTTAATATCCAAGAAATATTGCATGAAAGTAAAATAAAGGATCAAATTGATCTTGCACGATAAATTTTTCCTTTTACGATATTGGCACAAAAATTTACACGAAAATTATAAAATATTTTTGTCCTTGGTTGAAAAGAAACTTGCCTTTTACTTTTTATATTCTCTTCTTTTTTTCTTAATATATTTTATCCTTATTTAGTTGATTTCGAACTCCTAAATATTAGGTAATAATTAAAATTTTACTTGATTTTAAAGTCCTAAATATTAAGAAAGTAACTTAAATTACATATTTGTCCAATGTGAATTAATTTTTAAAGGGTAAAATGACGAACGACATTTCGCTAAGGGCCTTCGTGCTTTTAATATAGTAAATATAAGTATAGATTAGTTCTTACTTATTGTTTTTAAACTTTTTCATTTTAAGTATTCTTGTTCATCATTGTATCCAAACTCATTTATGTCATTTGAATCGATAATATAGTACTTGTGATTGAATTTATCATTTGAAACATGATAAATTATACCTTAATATTCTCATTAATTCAAAAAAAAATATTGTTAAATAGGGTGCAACTAAGTTTGTTTATATTTAAAATTGATGATTGTTATTAGATCTTGACAAATAAGGAATTAAAATTAAAAAAATTAGTTTTTCTTCTTTGGATATGAATTAGATTAAGGAGTTATATAGTTATATTATGCTATTTAAATGAGAAAATAATTTATATAAGTTAAAATGTTATTTTATTTTGAATTTTTAAATATTAGGAGCTCCTATTACAGAACTTTTTTCAGTTAATTTTAAAGTTATTATTTAAATGATTAAATTATATTTAATGTATAATATAATGTATGTGTTATCCATCATCAATGATTAAATAGTTTGTATTAAAAACTAAAGAATTTATAAATCACATTAAGACTTCATGCACATGTGAAATAATAGATTGAACAATATTCACATGGTTCAAAAAGAAATCGAAAAAAGTGGATTTTGACATGTCTGATGATTCGGGGTTAGTACTACAAAACTCAAATGAAGACTAAATTCATAACGTGATAAACACTTGGAAAATAGATGGGAGCGGGTCTTTCGCCTCGGCAGGTTAAATAGATGCATCTTTGGTTCATGTCGTTCGATCTTCGGCAGTGCATAGTTTATATTTATATGTTGGTTCGTGCCGTTCAACCCTCGGCAATGCACAATTTATATTTATATGTTGGATCAGACCATACGACCTTGACATGATTTGCGCATGACTGTATTGATTGCTTTGGGAAATTTATAATAATTGATACTTGTCACACCTCCTTTTTCTCTTACACCCCGTAAAGGGTGTAGAGGAGTTTTTCCATTTAAAGGACCATCAGAACGGGATTTAATTATTAATTATTCAGAGTCGCCACTTGGGAGATTAATGGTGTCCCAAGTCACCAGTTGAACCCCGAACCGAGGAAAAATATGACTCTGTTACAGTCCGCGAACCAGAAATCCGAGTAAGGAATTCTATTAACCCGGAAGAAGGTGTTAGGCATTCCCGAGTTCCGTGGTTCTAGCACGGTCGCTTAACTGTTGTATTTAATTTTACTATGTGCTTTTTATTTATAAACCGCTTTTATCATTATTTTTAACGAGAGTTGCAACGTCGTGAAATTGTGTCTCGAACCACGTCACATCAATGCACCTGTGGTTATTGACACATTCCAACTCCGTTGAGATGTGGACTTGGGTCGCATCAATGCGCACCCGAGTTTAAGAAAATAATTTTATTAAAAACGCTCCTAAAGGGTCTAACGCGTTATTATCTTTAGGGAAAGCCGCAAAATTCGCTAAACGGCCCATCCCGAAGTCTAAAAGTCCTAATTAATTTGCACGTTTTCAGCTTCGAGTTCATGGGATTATACTAATAGCCTCAGCGCCTATGAGAAGGCTGCCCAAGTTTAGAGTACACAACTAGCTGCTCTTCAAATGTGAGATTCAGTATTATCTGATCCAAGATCATCTCAATTGACAAGTTATGTGGCACAACAAAGGACTGAGGATAGATATATGCAACATACATAATATTTAAGCTCGGACAGGATAGTAACCAATATCAACCCAAAACAAAGGTTAGAAATGAACCCCTATGTTGATAAATCAAGCTGGAGGTTTACAACTCAATAGTCAAACCAGAGGATCAGATAACTGAGAGAAAAGAGTATGCAATCCTGCTACTACAAGAACAAAAATGGATCCTGAAATGCAGATAAACCAAAAGCCAAGACAGATTCCTTAACAAGGCTAACAATGCAGAATTTGCACTCAAACTGCACAAACTTGCTGCTCAATTAGTGCAAAACAAAGCAGATTTTCAGCAGACTCACAGTTCAAACAAATAACCAAAATACTGCGCGTCATCAGCTCAATCTACTGCTGAAATTGCCTTCTTCAGCAGCTCGAAAGAGCAAGATTATTACAGCAGTAACAAAACAGGGAGGACACTTAAAACCTGCAAATTCGCCACTGCCTCACCATAGAGATGGTCAGATTTCAGCAACAAACGCGTGGAGAAAGCTATTCCAAGCAGATCAGAGAAGCAACACAGGAAAAGCTATTTCAAACTCGAACTTGACGGAACCAAACCAGCATAGTCATGAAAAGCACAAATGAGCAGATTATCGACTTGCCATTCATTTAACGGTCATGCAACAAGTTAAATTCCAGCCGTGAATTATCAAAAACCAAACAGGTCTCACTTTCAAGAACAGATTTGGTTAACCAATTGATAGACACACGAATGGTCTCAAATCTCATAAACGAAGACACTAATCAGACTCCTAACAAATATATTCGAGCAGAGGTGAAACACTAAGCGTGAACTTAACATAGCAGCCATTTCAACCTCCCTAGGATCATGTGATTTAAACTTTGATAACGGCAAAATCCAAACACAACATGCTATGCTCGTTTAGAAGAAAAGAATAGAACGATTTAGGTATCGATGAGTAGGCATACGACCCTGAACAGATAACCGGAAACATTCATACTAGAGAGTCAGATAACCAAGCGAAGAACCATATGAGTATACATGAGGCAGAGCAGAACAGAACAATGAGTGTAAGATTCGAACAACAAACAACATGTCAAATAGCATTTCCAAACGCGAACTGAAACAGAATGCTAACCTCAAATTCAACCTCTAATGGAATTAGTCAAAAAATTACTTCTATAAATGGATTTCCATGGCTCTTATCGTATTTTCAATCAACATCCAAACAGACATAAGAAAAGAGAAAGATTTTGAACCTAATTGCGCGAAGCTTTGATTAATTTCGTTTGGATTCCAATACAAACGAATCCGGCCTTCGAATTGGGAGTGACAACAGCTGAAATTTTAACCTCCTTTTAATAACTATATACTCAACAATACATCCTTTGATTCCAAATCCCGTCGAGGTTCAATGGCGAAGCAGCAGAGCAACCATAGAAATAGAGTCGACGAAATCGAAGCTCATGAACAGTTAGTAGACCTCAGTTAATTTTCCTCAAATTCAATCCAGAAGAAGAAGAAAGACCATTGTTTTTTAACCCTTAGTTTTTGCTCAAAAAAATTCTCCCTTCAAAAATCGGATTAAGTCCTTTTATGAAACGAATCCCTGATGAATGTGGGGCTCGGATTGAACGAAATCAATCCAATGCCTCACATTCATCCAACGAATCGTCTCTAGGACCTTCCAATCGCGTGCCTCCTCTCAAAATCGAGCGAGTGAAAATAAACGAATCTTGGCATCAGAAAATCCGTTAGCAACAACAAGAGGATAGGTAGAGGGACGCGTGGGTTAGGGCTTGATGCTCACTCGTGTGAATTTTGACGATTTATTGGGATGGATTTGAGGCCTGACTCGCGTGTTCTTCAAAGAAGAAGAACAGTCACGGTTTTGGGATTAGGGGTCTGTGGGTTTGACTGACTGATTGTATTTTCGTGGGTATATGGACGGGTCGGGTCATGGGCAAGGAGGGGTGATTTGGGCTGGGGTTGGAATGGGTATTGATTTTGGGCTGGGATCCGTTTGGGCTGGGGGTGTTTTAAGAACGGAATTGGCCCAAATTTTGGGTCTTTTTAAGACCACCTCTTTTTTTAATTGTTTTTCCTTTTATTTTTTCTAATTTTCCTCTTTCTTTTTCTTTGTTTTCATTTGTATTTTATTGATTTTATAAAATTGCAAAAATAAAGTCCTAATATATATTTCAAAATTAAAACTAATTAATGCCTAAAATTGTTTAAAAACTATTTCATGACAAATTCATAATAAAAATCATTAAAATGCAAAAGTGAACTAATTTTTTGTGATTTTCATGTTTTGTTCTAAACAAATTAACCCTTAATTGATACTAAAATATAAAACTAAAACCTAAATACAAAATGCATATTTTTTTATTTTATATAAATTAACATGCGCAAATAAAATGCGACAATTATCAAAAAATGACACCGAAATGCACAAAAATTGTAAAAATAAAGAAAAATTATTTTGTTGGAATTTTTTGGGAATTATTCATATATAGGGCAAAATCACATGCTCACAATACTGCTTCTTTGGCCTGAGATATACATTGACAAAAGATGAAAATAAATTTGGAAATCTCCTATTTACAAAAGAATTGTTTACCTGCTTTATGTTATTGAGGTTACAGTCGTTTTATAAAATCCATGATTTATTTATATTATCTATATATTATTGTTGGCCATAGTAAGTGTCGGAGTCGACCTCTTGTCACTACTTTTTCGATGTTAGACTGGATACTTAATAGGTATGTGTTATTTTTGTACTCATACTTCACTTGCTGTACATTTTGTTGTACATGCACATATACATTTAGTGGTCTTGTGGGACGCAGCTGCGTGGTTGTCACGAGGACTTAGTTGCGCTGCATCTCATGTTACGATCTGCAGCCAACAGAGTCTCATTCAGTGTATTAAATTTTTTCTCTCCTATCCAATGTTGTATTCCAGACAGATGATGTATTTTATTTTATTTTTTCTAATTGATGCTCATGCACTTGTGATACTGGGTTTTGGGGTGAGTATGGATTGTTTAGTATTGGAAATTGTTAAAAACGTTATTGTTTACTTTGTAATTTATTTCTTATTATTTAATTGAAGGAAAAAATTATAATTTTAAAATACTAAAATGAGAACCAAATTAATTAATTATTGTTGGCTTGCTTGACAGCGGTGTCTGGCCATCTCGACCTTTAATGGATTTTGGGTCGTGAAATGAGGAATGATACATCTATATATCTACATGTCAATTATGCATGCCAACTGTAATGCCATAGTGATAAAAATCATTTGCATACTCTCGGAGTATCAATTCACTCAGTCCTCTCATTCACTCAATCCTCACAATCACTCATTTCTCACAGTCACCCAATCCTCCCAATCGCTCGGCACTCACACTCGGCACTCGCACTCAGTAGGTACATGTGCTTACTGCTGGTAAGTCAGACTCCGGAGGGGCGGATCCTACCCAAGCACTAAAAATAAGCCAATCATGGCACGAATCCATAAAGCATGTTGCGGAGTGCAGCGCGATCCCATGAGTATCCTCACAATCAGGCCCCAGGCCTCACCCAGTCATCAAACTTTCCAGTCTCTCGGGCTCACGAATATCATGACAATCAGTCTAAACAATAATGATATAATGTATCAATATATGGAAATAGAGACTGAGATATGATATATAAATGATAGATGTAACTGAGTACATGATTTCAAATTAAGCAAGTAATTCAACAGCAACACGACCTCTGAACAATACCATCATTGTACCAGCATATAGCCTAAACATGATTTCTAACATGAATCATAACTCAATTTCTCTAAAACATGGAAAATATATGGATAATAACAAGATTATTTGACTACACAGTCCCACAGAATCGACCGAGTCACAATTCCTACGGTGCACGCCCACACACCCGTCACCTAGTATGTGCGTCACCTCAACACCAACCACATAACACGCAATTTAGGGATTCATACCCTCAGAACCAAGTATAGAAGTGTTACTTACCTCCAACTGCACAAATCTCTACTCCAACAAGCCTTTGCCTCGCAAATCGGCCTCCGAATGACTTGAATCTAGCCACAAACAACTCGATACAATCAACACAAGCTATAAGAATCAATTCCATATGATAAAGCTAAGTTCTTAAGCAAAAGTCAACTCAAAAAGTCAACCCCAGGCCCGCGTCTTATAATCGAACAAAATTAACAAAATCTGAACACCTATTCAACTACGAGTTCAATCATACTAAAATTACTCAAATCCGACCATAACTCGACCTTCAAATTCTCAAATTAAAGCCTATGAAGTTTTTATAAATTTTTTCAATTTTTCCAATCCAAAACACTAATTAAATATTAAAAACAATGATAGATTCATGTAATTTAGCCAAATCCGGATTAGAATCACTTTCCCCAATCAATCCCTTGAAAATGTCTCCAAGAATTTCCTCAATCCGAGCTCTCAAAGTCCAATTATGAAATATAACTCAAACCCTCGTTTTTTGTATTTAAGAGTCTGCCCAGATGCACTTCTTCGCGATCGCGGGAAATGCTTCGCGATCGCGAAACACAAAATCCAAGCTTCCAAAATTTATTCTTCACAAATGCGAATAAACCCATGCGAATGCGACTCATAGGCTCAACATACTACGGGATCGCGGACCTACTCACACGATCGCAAAGAACAAAATCGCGTGAACCCGGCTTATTCCTTTCCTCTTCGCGAACACGACTTACCCACGCGTTCACGATTCTCTTCCTTCTCAAGCTACGCGATCACAAACACCTTCACGCAATCGCATAGCACTAAATCCCTAGCTGCCCAAGTCAGCTTTTATGATCACGAACCTTCTCATGCGATCGCGTATAAGGAAACTAGAACTGCAACATCAATAATCTTCTAAGTCCAAATTCCAACCCATTAACCATCCGAAATCCACTCGAGGTCCCCGGGACCCTAACCTTACATACCAACAAGTCCTAAAACATCATACGAACTTAGTCGAGGCCTCAAACCACATCAAACAACACCAAAAATATGAATCACATCCCAATTCAAGCCTAATGAGACTAATGAATCTCCAACTTCAACAATCGATGCCAAAACCTATAAAATCACCTCCAATTGACGTAAAATTTAGCATACAAATCATAGATGACACACCGGACCTATTTCAATTTCCGAAACCAAAATCTGAGCCCGATAACTCAAAGTCAACTCTCGGTTAAACTTTTCAATTCTCCAAATTTCTATATTTCAACTTTCGCCAATTCAAGCTAAAATCATCTACAGACCTCCAAATCAACACGCTGCTAAGTCCAAAATCACCATACAGAGCTATCGGAACCATCAAAACTCCATTTTGGAGTCATTTACACATAAATCAACATCTGGTTAACTCTTTCAGCTTATGTTTTCAAACTTGGGACTAAGTGTCCCAATTCATTCCGAAACATCCCCAGAACCGAAACAACTACCTCGGCAAGTCACATAATAAGAATTGAGAATAGAGTAAGCAGTAAATAGGGGAACATGGCTACAATACTCAAAACAGCTGGATCATTACATCATCCCCCTCTTAAACAAACGTTCATCCTCGAACGGGTCTAGAATTATACCTGGAGTCTCGAATAGGTGTGGATACCTATTCCGCATCTCCCGCTTGGTATCCCAAGTAGCCTCCTCAGCTAACTTGCCTCTCCGCTGCACCTTCACTGAAGTTATGTTCTTTGACCTCAACTTTCAAACCTACTGATCCAAAATAGCCACCGACTCCATATTATAAGTCAAATCACCATCCAACTGAACCATGTTGAAGTCCAAAACATGAGATGGATCACCTACATACCTCCGGAGCATGGAGACATGAAACACTAGGTGAATACTCGACAGACTAGGCGGAAATGCAAGCTTATAAGCCATTTCTGCAATCCTCTCATGCACCTCAAAAGGCCCAATATACCGAGGGCTCAACTTGCCCTTCTTCCCGAACCTCATAACATCATACATGGGTGAAACTATAAGTAGTATCTTCTCTCCCACAATGTAAGAAACATCACGAACCTTCCGATCGGTGTAGCTCTTCTATCTAGACTGCGCCGTGCGAAGCCGATCCTGAATCAACTTAACCTTTTCCAAAGCATCATAAGCCAAGTTAGTACCCAATAGCCTAGCCTCACCTGGCTCAAACCAACCCACCGGAGACCGACACCGTCTCCCATACAAATCCTCATACAGAGCCATCTAAATGCTCGATTGGTAGCTGTTATTATAGGCAAACTCTGCAAGCGGTAGAAACTGATCCCAAGAACCCCCGAAATCCATGACACACGCGCGTAGCATATCCTACAATATCTGAATAGTGCGTTTGAACTATTCATCCGTCTGAGAGTGGAATTTTGTACTCAACTCAACCCTTGTGCCTAACTCTTGCTGCACTGCTCTCCAAAACTGCAATGTAAACTGTGTGCCCCAATTTGAAATGACGGACACGGCACGTCGTGAAGGTAAACAATCTCACAGATGTAGATCTTACTCAATCGCTTCGAAGAAAAGGTAGTCCCAACTGGAATGAAATGCGCAGACTTGGTCAACCGATCCATAATCACCCAAATAGCATCAAACTTCCTCAAAGTTTGTGGGAGCCTAACTATGCAGTCCATGGTGATACGCTCCCACTTCCACTTTGGAATCTCAAGCCTCTGAAGCAATCCGCCCGGTCTCTGATGCTCGTACTTCACATGCTGACAATTTAGGCACCGAGCTAAAAAAACCCACTATATCTTTCTTCATCCTCCTCCACCAATAGTGCTGCCTCAAGTCCTGATACATCTTTACGACACCCAAATGAATAAAATACCATGAACTATGGGCCTCCTGAAGGATCAACTCGAATAGCCTATATATATTGGGCACACAAATCTGACCTTGCATCTGCAACACCCCATCATCCCCAATAGTAACCTTTTTGGCATCACCGTGCTGAACCGTGTCCTTAAGGACAAACAAATATGGATCATAATACTGACGCTCTCTGATGCGATTATATAAGGAATACCGAGAAACCACACAAGCTAGAGCCTGACTGGGATCCAAAATATCTAACCTCACAAATTGATTAGGCAAGGCCTGAACATCTGATGTAAGCGATCTCTCACCAACACGAATAAATGCAAGGCAACCCATACTCACCGCCTTTCTACTCAAGGCATCAGCCACTATTTTGGCCTTACCAGGATGATACAAAATGATAATATCATAGTCCTTTACCAACTCTAACCATCTCCGCTGCCTCAAACTTAGATCCTTTTGTTTGAACAAGTGTTGGAGACTCCAATGATCCGTACATACCTCACAAGACACACCGTAGAGATATTGCCTCCAAATCTTCTATGCATGAACGATGGCTGCCAACTCTAAATCATGAACATGGTATTTATTCTCATAAGGATTCAACTGTAGCGAAGCATAAGCAATCAGTCTACCCTCCCGCATCAAGACACACCCAATACCAATCCGAGAAGCATTACAATACATTGTATAAGAGCCTGATGCCGAAGGCAAAACTAGAACCAGAGTTGTGGTCAAGGTAGTCTTGATCTTCTAAAAGCTCTCCTTACACTCATCCGACCACCTGAATGGAGCACCCTTCTAGGTCAATCTGGTCAAAGGTGTTGCAATATACGAGAAACTCTCCACGAAGCGACGATAATATCCGGCCAAGCCGAGAAAACTCTGAATCTCAGCAGAAGAAGATGGTATGAGCCAACTCTGAACCGCCTCTATCTTCTTTGGATCCACCTTAATCCCCTCACTGGATACCATGTTCCCCAAGAATTCCACCGAACTGAACCAAAACTCACACTTGGAGAACTTGGTATAAAGCTTCTCCTCCCTCAGCCGCTGTAGTACAATCCTCAAAAGTTGTGCATGCTCCTCCTAGCTACGTGAGTACATCAGGATATCATCAATAAATACTATGACAAACGAATCAAGATATGGATGGAATACACTGTTCATCAGATGCATGAATGCTGCTGGGGCATTGGTCAGCCCAAAAGACATCACAAGGAACTCATAGTGACCATAGCGGGTCCTGAATGCCGTCTTCAGAATATCAGAGTCCCGAATCTTCACATGGTGTTACCCAGACCTCAAACCTTTAGAGAACACCCTCGCTCCCTAAAACTGGTCAAATAAATCATCAATGTACGACAAAGAATATTTGTTCTTTATTGTAACTTTGTTCAACTGCCTATAGTCGATGCACATCCACATTGTACCCTCCTTCTTCTTCATAAACAAAACCGGTGCACCCCAAGGTGACACACACCCCTTATCAAGAAGCTTCTAAAGTTGCTCTTTCAATTCTTTCAACTCTGTTAGTGCCATACGATGCAGAGGAATAGAAATGGGTTGAGTGCCTGACACCAAGTCAATACCAAAATCAATATCCCTGTAGGGTAGCATGCCTGGCAGGTCTGCAAGAAACACATCCGAAAATCTCACACTACCGGAACAAAATCAATAGTAGGAGTATCAGCACTAACATCTCTCACAAAGGCCAAATATGCCAAACACCCCTTCCCAACTATCCGTTGGGTTTTCAAATATGAAATCACCATACTGGAAACATAATTCAGAGAACCTCTCCACTCGATCCTTGGCAACCCCGGCACTGTTAATGTCACGGTCTTAGCGTGACAATCCAGAATATCATGACATGGAGACAACCAATCTATACCCAAAATCACGTCAAAATCAACCATACTAAGTAATAAGAGATCAACTCTAGTCTCCAATCCTCCAGTGGTCACCACACATGACTGATACACATGGTCCATGTCGCACCCCCTTTTTCTCGCGAAATCGGGCTTGTGACATTTGGGAGGAAAACTCGTTCCCTTTTTGGGAATTGGGTTTTGGAATTGAAGAGTTGCCACCTAATAATTAAGTGCATTAGGACACCAAAAAGGGTTTGAGTTTGAAGAACCAGAGTTTGGGTAAGGGCTAGAAATTATCTCGAGGGGAAGGTGTTAGGCACCCCTCAAGATCCACTAGTGTGGTTCCCGACCATGTTACAATTGTGACTTCACGTAATCAAACAAGCAATTAGGGGCTCAAATAGAGGGGCTTGCATTTGGCAAATAAATTGAAAACTTTTGAGGAACAACAAAGAGGGCAGAAATTTATGAAAGATTTAAGCAATTCTAAAGAAAGCAGATAAGGACAGGTAAAGGGATGGGGGTCCTAGGTTTATGATTAATATGGATCACATCAATGCAATACCCGGCAGTCGCTCCTCAGGAGAGGGGTTGCACGTGGTATTAGCGCACCAGTCATCATATCCATATCTACCCTTCCCACCCCGTTAAGGTAGTAAAGCGTAGAATGGTGTCGTTACTTATTGCATGCTAGTACCCGCCCCAATCCTATCAGTCACGGAGGCATTTGGGACTACTAGTCCTAAAGGGAAGGGAAATTTGGCTTTTTCAGAGTTTTAAAAGGATAAAATTCTAGGGCGACAATCAAAACATATAGTGCAAGTATAGGAAGAACACATAACAGTTTAAAGGGCTTAAACAGGCCTCCTCAATTTCAAGAGACAAATTGGCTAGCATGACTTACAAATACTGGTTATGGTTTAAAATCAAATTAAAGCGTAGGATAGGCTGGTTCATCACATATTTCTCAGATGAGGAGTCCGAATTAGCCTTCCCTGGTTGTAATTTATCAAAGACTGATGCAATTAATTAATTACCTAATGTTTTGCCTAAGTGAGACCTATAGGCATGATATCTAACAGTGCTTGCTCTGATTCTAAAGAAAACTTACTGATTATAGAAAAAACGAAAATTTTGCAGATTTTAGACAATATTGCAACTGATTTTAAACTTGCAGATGACATAAGCGAATCAGATTCAAAGGGTTACTCCTATAGGCATGATTTCTAAGCATTGTTGATTTTAAAACGATTATGAAAGTGCAGGCGTCCTATAGACATGGTATCTAGAATGCAATTGATTATTATTTAACCTATGACTGTTTGCCTAGTGATAGATGTAAAATGCAGAATCCTATAAACATGTTATCTATATGATACGCGGAAGTGAAAAAAACCTATAGACATGATCTCTATATATGTAGAAGTGCAGAAAACCTATAGGCATAATTTATATATGAAATGCATAAGTGCAGAATCCTATATTCAGGATTTCTATATGAAATATAGAAGTGCAGAATCCTATAGTCAGGATCTCTATATGAAATGCAGAAGTAAAAACAGGCTGTGATTGCAGGAATAAATACCTAAGATCATGATGTCTACCCGTATGCATACATAGGTGACCCTCCCTTTTTCACTAGAACCCATAAGTTATTACAACATATTACAGACCAGAATGAATTAAGAAAAAGGTAAAATTACATCAGAAATTAAGCTACAACCAAGGAGCCTAATTCAGACTCAAAGTCCAACAATATAAGGTGAACCAACTTCCAGGAACAGATTTCCAAAGCCTTCTCTTATTTGGGATGTGTCAAAGTTCCCTAAGATCCTCGAGTGGACTCCGGGCAGTGCTTACAACCCAAATATATTGCAGAATTAAGACAGTGCAGTGTGGAAATGGCATCCCTCAGATGTCCAAGTTCAGAGGGAACTCAAGGTCCCAAAGCAAGGCTCATAAGAGGGGGACAGAACTTAGAATCTAAGAGAGAGTGTAAGTGCACAAAGGGGGAAAATCAGGGAAAGCCATGGCAGGCTGGTGGTCATGCCCAGCAATCAGGAGTGCTGGCACACCCCTGACTAGCCTATTAGCCACATTTTGAGAGTTAGGATCAATTGAGGATCAGGTTCAGACCTAAGCAGCAATTTAGATGTTAACTCAAACACATAGAAGGGAGTGGGGTATAGGGAGTTCATAACAAACATCAGATACAAAGAGAGAGTAGCATATTCAATACAGAACATGAACAGCAAATAGACAGGAATGTAGCAACTGTAAAATAAACACATAGGGATGGTGCTGAAATCGAAATTAAGGCATACCAGTTTCAGGGAAACAAATAACTGAAAGCTGAAGTCTTGTAAACCAAATTGCAAGCAATCAGTACAAAAGTTCTCTGAAGAGAGTAGAGTATTGAAATAGTATTGAAATTGAAAGGTGTGTGTGCAAAGTATTGAATTTGAAGTGTTGAACTGAAGGTTCAAAGTTGTCTAAGTGCAGAAGGGCCGTGCCCCTTTTATTGTGCAGAAAACAAGTAAGAAAAGGTAAGGGAATTGTTTGCAATCAATCACACAGAATCTCCCTTCAGTTAAGGGATTCTGATTTCAAACGGGCAGAAGACAATTAAGGAAAGAAGTGGATTAAAATATTTTCCAAAGTAGTACAAGAAGGGCAAATACATAGAAACTATTTAAGGAAAGAGTTTGATATCAACATGGTTTGTGCAAATAAGGAAAGACAATCAATCAACAGCCAGTAAAATCAGAAATTGAGTTTTGGTATGAATAAATCCAACCAGAAAAGGTGAAGAAAGGTTTAATTAAAGAAAATCAGTAACAATCAATCGAACCTTATTAAAAAAAGAATTCTAAATCAATCACAAATTGGCAAAACCTTTTTTGAAGGAAGAATTTTTCATATATAAAACATACAGACATGTCAAACAAGAAAGAACTGTCATGCTAATTAGAAAGATCTAGTGTAGAAAAGTTCAGAGTCATAAACAAAGAAATTCAAGTTCAGTACATAGACTCGAAACGAGTCTGAGAAAGCCCAGAGTTCCAAAGTAGAACCCTAGTCCGAACACCAGATCAAAACTCGCCCAAAACCCCTAAATCCTAGGGTTTCCAACTCGAGTAAGATACAAAGAGGAGGAGGCAAGTAATTGAAACATGCTCAGGGATCTCTTTAAGAGACTTATGAGAAAAACAAGCAGATACAATAACAAGTTCGAGGCAAACATAGTGAAGAAACTGATTTGAAGCATAAAGACATATTTTAAGAAAAGCTCGGAACTTAAACAGGTTCAGAGGAGAAAATAGGTAGCATAGCACTTAATAGAACAGTAGATGAAACATGTTTAGAAAGAACTCAAACAAAGTCTAGAAGAAGGAAAATAAGAACTAAGAGCTTAATAGAAATTATAGTAGAGGGACACAGGGTTAAACGAACACATAAGATAAACGTGTGAAAGCATGGCATAAAAACCAGTAGAAGAAAGAACGGAGCACAGTAGACGAATATGCATAATAAAGCAAACATAAGAACACAGGGGAGGATCATGCGAGGCATAAAAAGAAAACATAAGAACATAACATAGGGAGATACACACAAAGAAAAGAAGGAAAAAGAGTCAGAAAACATTTTGAAACTTTTTCAGAAACCCTAAATCGAAGAGAAACAAATTTTGAAAGAGAAGATTGGGGAAAACGTTTTAAAACTCCAGTAGAACACAAATATAGCATGGATCTAAGAAAACACACAGAGGAAAACCTCGAATAGCTAGGGTTTCAGAGAAACCCTAGAAATGAGAAAGGCTTGGAAGAAGGTCCGACTTGAGTCAGATGAGGTCAGAAAAGGCTTCTAGTACTTGAATATGCCGGAGCTTGGCCGGAGAAGCCATAGATCTACAGATCTGAGCAGGATCTAAAGAGAACCATCAGAGTCGGGCTTCAAATCATCGAACAACTTAGGTTTGATGGTGAGAGAGGGTGAGTACAGGCCATCCATGGCCTGAGAAGCCATGGATTCCGGTGAGGTAACGGTTGAAGAGGGTGAAAGTCGACTAGGGTTCCGAAGAACCTTTGAGAGTGTTTGAGAGACGAAGGGATTCAAAGACGGCTAGTTAGGTGAAAGTGATTAGGGTTAGGGGTGTTTGGGAAATTAAAAAGGAAAGGGGGAATTATGGTCGTTGATCAAAATGATCAACGACCTAGATCAAAAGGGGAACCAGGCGGGTTTTTTAATTGGGTCATGGGTCGGGTAAAAGATGAAATTGGGCCAGTCCAGCTGGGGGTTAGTATTGGGTTAATTTGAGGGCTAAAATCAAAATGTAAATAGGCTGTAATTGAAATGAAATGAGGCTAAATGTTAAATAGCCAGTTTTTCCCTTTTATTTTATAAAAAATGGTAAAAATGATTTCAAAAGCAAATTAAAAGTACTGACCCAATTAATAATGTATAAAGATTAATTTAAAAATACTGGAACAAATTTTACAATAAAAAATGCTATTAATCTTAAAATAGGCTATAATTGCAATTATATGCAATTTAGTCTTTTAAATACCAAATAAATTTGTAAAAAATGTACAAAAATTATCTTAACTATATTTTGGTATACATATTGGAATAAAATAAATTATTCACCAAATTGATGATTTTGAGAATAATTATGGATTTTGTACTGCTAAAATAGACGATAAGTTAATTTTAAAAATCTTTAAAAATTAGGAAAAATACCAAAGCTCTTGGGCATGTTTATATATGCATGCACATGCTCTTTGGGAAAGTATTTTATAAAAATACATAGGGGAAAAATTGGGTATCAACAACTTCCCCTCTTTACCCGAGAAGGATGAAAGAGTTGCCGGGTAAAGATGTGATGGCCAATTTTGATCGAGTGAAACGATTTAAAGAATTTTGACCAAGCTCTGGTTCCTGAGCTGCCTACATATCCCTGGTCTTACAGGAATCAGGCCGTATGTACTTCAGGATCCATTGGCAGAATATACCGATGGAGATTTGAAAGAGCGGATGCGGTGTTCGGGTTGAGAAGGACGGTCAGAGTCTGATAGGCTGCGGGAACTGGAGCGAGATAGCTCCTGCTGAGACGGTCGTTGCTAGCCGGTTTACTTGCAAATGAGCAATACGAACATATATTGTGCATAATTTTAAACGTGATGCAAGTTCCCATTGGACCATGAATGCTGTCCTCGGACGGTTGGGATGACGTCCTCGGACCATGATGTCCTGGGCCATGAAGCGTATGATAAAGGATTCGTAGGCTATGAAATGATGTTCTCGGGCTATGAGAATGATACCTCCGAACTATGATGCCTTTGAATAATGATATGCAAGAGATAAAATGCGGTCCTTAGGCCATGGCATGGCATTCTCGGGCTATGCAAATGGTGCCTCCGAACAATGACGCCTTTGGACAATTTGGAGATCTTTCAGCCCATGAGATGCAGAAGGTGGCGATATTTCAGCCGATGCAAGACGTAAATAAAAGGTGGCGATATTTAAACCGATGCAAGAGTGATAAAATGGCGATATTTCAGCCATGCAGGATGGAGACAGGTCTTAGTCTCGGAAGGCAGAATAGTAGCCTTATGCAATACAGAAAAATGCAGGATGGAGACAGTGCTTAGTCTCGGAAGGCAGAAAGGTAGCCTTATGCAATGTAGAGAAATGCGGATGGAGGTAGAGCTTAACCTCGGAAGGCAGAAAGGTAGCCTTATGCAATGCAGGAATGCGGATGGAGGTAGAGCTTAACCTCGAAAGGCAGAAAGGTATCCTTATACAATGCAGGAATGCAGATGGAGGTAGAGCTTAACCTCGAAGGCAGAAAGGTAGCCTTATGCAATGCAGGAAATGCAGATGGAGGTAGATCTTAACCTCGAAAGGCAGAAAGGTAGCCTTATGCAATGCAGGAAATGCAGATGGAGGTAGAGCTTAACCTTGGAAGGTAGAAAGGTAGCCTTATGCAATGCAGAGAAATGCAGATAGAGACAATGCTTAGTCTCAGAAGGCAGAAAGGTAGCCTTATGCAAGGAGTAAAAGGGCAAAATGATGATAGAATTTTCTTAGCTGGCAGCGGATCGAGATATTACGACTGCTGGGGATTCTGTGTCTGCTGGGAGCACTGTGTGCGGATAGCAGCTGTGAGTAAATGCAACAGTTCTGAGAGTTATATTCCTGAGCAATGTGAGTCTCGTGAGTTTATAGTATATTTGATGATTTTGCAACTCAAGTGCCTGCATCCAAATAAAAATCGTGAGTTTGTAAAGGGGGAAAAGTTAGTTCGTATCCCCGCTGGCTTTGCTTGACCTGCTCGGCTTTGATCTGGTGATACTGTACATATCATTGGGGTAGCGTTGCTAAACAAGGCAATTTTAGTAATGAACATGCATGATTTAGTAAAGAAATGTGACGATAAATACATAATTATGAATACTTTTCTTTAGATGAACTGACGATGGCGACGTGGTCCAAGATACTGCAACTTCTCTCGCTCCGGAATTTTGAGGGTCCTCCTCAAAATTCTGCCCTAGTTTACTGGGTTGCTGTTTCCGACGGCTGCTTGCGTCCAATGGCTGAAATCACTTCGGAATTTTGAGGGTCCTCCTCAAAATTCTGCCCCAGTTTCTAATAGCCGGGGGAATGAAATTTTATTTAATTATGACCGAACCCATAAGGCTTCCTACGTATCCCCTCTTAAACGGGAATCAGGTCAGGCATAGTTTAAATTACATCATATGAGGGAAGCATAAAAGTCACACATAGTATCGCTTCACTACATCTGAATTGATTGGCTTTGGCCAAACTTCACCATCCATTTCTGCAAGTATGAGGGCTCCTCCGATGAGGACCGGTGAACCACGTATGGACCCTGGCAATTGGGAGAGAACTTCCCTTTGGCCTCCTCTTGATGTGGGAAGTTCTTCTTTAACACCAGCTGCCCCGGTGTAAACTGTCTCGGCTTGACACTTTTGTTGAAGGCTCTAGACATTCTATTCTGATAGAGCTGACCGTGGCAAACTGCATTCATTTTTTCCCCATCTATAAGAGCTAACTGCTCGTAGCGACTGCTTACCCATTCTGCATCGTCAAGTTCTGCTTCCTGTATGATTCTCAAGGAGGGAATTTCTACCTCAGCGGGAATGACTACTTCTGTACCATAAACCAACATATAGGGAGTTGCCCCGGTTGATGTGCGAACTGTGGTGCGGTATCCTAACAAGGCAAATGATAACTTCTCATGCCACTGCTTGTGCTTTTCTATCATCTTCCTCAGTATCTTCTTGATATTCTTATTGGCAGTTTCTATAGCTCCGTTCATCTAAGGTATGTAAGTTGTAGAATTCTTGTGTTTGATTTTGAAGGTTTCACACATGGCTTTCATCAGGTCGCTGTTGAGATTGGAACCATTATCAGTGACTCCGGAATTCCGAACCGACAAACAATACGGTCGCGGACAAAATCTGCTACCACTTTCTTAGTCACTGCTTTGTACGATGCTGCTTTAACCCATTTGGTGAAATAATCAATTGCCACTAGAATGAACTTGTGCCCGTTTGATGTGGCAGGCTCGATAGGTCTGATAACATCCATTACCCAAGAGGCGAACAGCCATGGCGAGCTTGTTGCAGTAAGCTCGTTTGAAGGCACCTTTATCATGTCTGCATGTATCTGACAGCGATGGCACTTTCGGTCGTACTGGATGCAGTTCGTTTCCATAGTCATCCAAAAATAACCAGCTCGGAGTATCTTCTTAGCTAAGACAGAGCCATTCATATGTGGACCGCAGGTCCCTGCATGAATTTCTTCCAATAGCCTGGATGTTTCCTTTGTGTCGACACACCTTAGTAACCCCAAATCAGGAGTCCTCCTATACAAGATTCCTCCTCTATGAAAGAAGTTGTTAGATAGTCTCCGAAGTGTGCATTTCTGAGTAGGATTTGCGAGTTCTGGATATTCTCCTTTCGTCAAATATTCCTTGATATCATGAAACCAAGGTTTTCCGTCTGCTTCTTCTTCTACGTGAGTGCAGTAGGCTGGCTGATCATAGATCTTTACTGGAATAGGATCAATGAAGTTCTTGGCGGGGTGCTGTATCATGGACGATAGGGTAGTCAATGCATCAGCAAACTCATTCTAAACTCTGGGAACATGTTGGAACTCTGTCTTTATGAACCTTTTCCTCAATTCCTATACATGATGCAGATAAGGGAGTATCTTAGAGTTCTTGGTGGCCCATTCTTCTCGGACCTGATGTATAAGCAGGTCTGAATCTCCGATCACTAGCAATTCCTGAATGTTCATGTCAATGGCCATATTGAGCCCTAAGATGTAGGCTTCGTACTCGGCCATATTGTTGGTGCACGGGAACCTGATCTTGGCAGATACCGGATAATGCTGGCCGGTTTCTGATACTAGGATTGCTCATATGCCAACTCCTTTGAAATTTGCTGCTCCATCGAAAAACATTCTCCAACCGTCATTAGATTCTGCAATGTCTCCTATGAATGATATCTCTTCATCAGGAAAATATGTTTTCAGGGGTTCGTATTCTCCGTCCACGGGATTTTTAGTAAGGTGATTTGCTAGTGCCTGTCTTTTGATTGCTTTCTGAGTCACGTAGACAATGTCAAATTCACTCAACAGGATTTGCCACTTGGCCAGCTTGCGAGTGGGCATGGGCTTCTGAAAGATATACTTCAAGGGTTCCATTCTTGATATGAGATATGTAGTATATGCACAGAAGTAGTGCCTCAAATTCTGAGCTACCCAAGTCAGGGCACAACATGTGCGTTCCAATAGAGAATATCGGGCCTTGTACGGAGTGAACTTCTTGCTGTGATAATAGATGGCCTGCTCCTTTCTTCCCGTTTCATCATGCTGCCCCAGAACACAACTGAAAGATCCATCCAATACTGCAAGGTAGAGTAATAGAGGTCTACCCGGCTCGGGCGGGACCAAAACTGGCTGCGTTGACAGGTATTCCTTGATTCTGTTGAATGCTTTCTAACAATCATCAGTCCATTTGGTAGAGGCGTCCTTCTTCAACATCTTAAAGATTGGCTCACAAATGATAGTGGATTGAGCTATGAACCGGCTGATGTAATTAAGTCTTCCCAAGAAACTCATAACTTCTTTCTTGTTCTTCGGTGGTGGCAATTCTTGGATGGCTTTGACCTTTGACGGATCCAGTTCTATTCCTCAACGACTCACAATGAACCCAAGTAGTTTTCCGGTAGGAACCCCGAATGCACACTTGGCAGGATTCAGCTTCAAGTTGTACCTCCTTAGTCTGTTGAAGAACTTCCTCAGATCTTCCATGTGGTCATTGGCTCTCTTGGATTTGATGATGACGTCGTCTACATATACCTCGATCTCTTTTTGTATCATGTCATGGAAAATAGCAGTCATGACCCTCATGTAGGTGGCTCCAGCATTCTTTTACTCGAACGGCATCATCTTGTAATAATACATCCCCCACGGCGTAATGAAAGCCATCTTCTCCGCGTCTTCCTCGTCCATCCATATCTGATGATACCCAGCAAAACAATCAATGAACGACTGCAGTTCATGTTTGGCGCAGTTGTCAATTAGAGTGTGTATGTTCGGCAAGGGGAAGTCATCTTTCAGACTGGCCTGGTTGAGATCCCGGTAGTCGACACAGACTCTAACTTTCCCATCTTTCTTCGGCACTGGCACAATATTGGCTAACCATGTTGGATACTCTACTACCCTGAGAACCTTGGCTTTGACTTGCTTGGTGACTTCTTCCTTGATTTTCAAACTCATGTCAGGTTTGAACTTCTTGAGCTTCTGTTTTACTGGTAGACATGTTGGATCGGTTGGCAGTTTGTGATCTACAATAGATGTACTAAGACCAGTCATGTCATCATAAGACCAAGCGAATATGTCCTCATACTCCCTTAGAAATTCCGTGTACTCTTCCTTTTCTGACGGTGACAAATAAACGCTGATTCGTGTTTCTTTGACATTTTCTGCATCTCCCAGGTTGACAATCTCAGTTTCGTCCAGGTTAGACTTAGGTCTGTTCTTAAAATCCTAAATTTCTTTAACAACCTCTTCTGGTATATCATCTTCTTCTGAGTCCATGTCCGTTTATTGCGTTGCCTCGTCGCACGTCACAATTGTCGGTTCATCAAGATAAGTAATAGTAATGCTGTGTAAATAAAGTAAACGATAAAAAGTAATAAGAGCAAGATTTATAAGAAACTGAAATGCTTTGATATTTTTTTTTTGTTTTGAACATTAGAGCTCTTATTTCAATATTGAAAATGCGGAAAGAAAGTTAATTAGCGAAGAAATAAAGATAATGCATGGTGCTTTGTTCAGCCTTGCTATCCCGAAGCTTTCTGGGCTCTGGTGGTTCTGATGGACCAATTGTTGAGGCGTGCTCCTTGGCTCACAGCTTGTATAGAAGGGCTTTCCTCCCCCTCCTCCTCGAAAATGACACAACAATCCATATTATCATCTTCCAAAAACAAATTCCTCATCGCCGTCAATGCTTCCTCTTCTCCCGACCCATATATGACATTGGCGGGCTGGAAAGTCTGTTCCAAGTGGGGTATTGGATGCTCCAGTGGGTAGTAGGAATTGCACCATGGTGTCAACCAGTGGTTGAATTCCTCCCAAGTGTATTCATATCCCAAACCGAAAGTGGTACCGTGTTTCTTTAACTTGATAGGCTTAGCGATTCCTTGGAGATTCTTGCCAAGTCCCTTGCTAGGTTCGTATCTACACCAATTCAGTATACTTTCAATTTTGCTATACCACCATTTGTCCTTGTCCACGGCATTGACTCGCTCAATATGATGGTAGGTTTCTCCGCCTATCTTCCTTCTTCCTCCGATTGTTGGGATGGTCTGGCGACTGTATATGGGATTGCTACCGTCGCCGTGAATAATTACCTCTTGGTGATTCCACTCGAATTTCACTGTTTGATGTAGGGTTGATGCCACAGCCCCAGTGGCATGGATCCAGGGTCGTCCCAATACCAAGTTGTAAGATGCTAGGATGTCTATCACTTGAAAATCAACGTCGAACCAAGTCGGTCCCATTTGCAGACACAAACTGATTCCCCAATAGTGGATCTTTGGGATCAATCGAAAGCTTTGACATTGATGGCTCCATCCTTGATCTCATACATGCTCTTTCCCAATGTTCTAAGAGTCACCAATGGACAAATATTAAGGCTGGACCCTCCGTCAATCAAGACTTTGGTGATGAAATGATCTTCGCACTGCATAGTGATATGCAAGGCCTTATTGTGGCTTAGCCCTTTAGGTGGTAGCTCGTCTTCGTGCAAAGTGATTTTGTGACTCTCCAATACTTGCCCCATCATGTTTGCCATTTCTCATCCAGTTATATTGCTGGGTATATATGCCTCGCTCAGCACCTTCAATAAGGCATTCTTATGTGCATCAGAACTTTGTAGCAGAGCCAAGATAGAGATCTGGGCTAGCGTTTTGTTCAACTGATCAATGACCGAATACTCTTTGGCTTGTATCTTCCTCCAGAGATCATCAGGCCCAGTTTTAGTGACAGTTGGCCATCCAGAGACCTGCTTACTGGACTCGGTTAGGTGTTCTGGGGTATAAACCTTGCTAGTTCTTGTTATACCCTGTGCTGCAATTGCTTCTCCAGATTTGGTTTTCCCTTTTCTTCTTGCCTCGGCGGTGTAATCCCATGGTATGGCCTTCGTATGGAATGGTGTTACGGCTATCATGGCCACCGGGATGGGTACCTTTGCCTTGGATGGTAACACAACCACTTCGAATGGTACATGTGTCTTTACAGACCCAAACTCGACCTCAATAGGTCCTGGCATCTTTGCAGAAGAAGGTGCTTCGAACTCAAGTGGTATGGACATGTCTACTTCAGCATTTTTAGAAGGCTGGATCTGGACCACAATCAGATTAAGTATGACCGTTGGTTCCTTTGGCTCGTCACCTTCAGCGATCAATCCGATCGACCCTTTGGGGTCCCAATCGTCCTCTATCTCAATCATGTAAACGCCCCACCCTTGTGGTCAGTCAGAGGGTTGTTGCGGACATTTAGAGCTGGCTCCTTTGCTATGATGGTCTTGTTATCAATCAAAGCTTGGATCTTATCCTTCAGATAGCAGCACTCATCAATGGTATGCCCCTTCATGTCGGAATGGTATGCACCGATTTTGTTTGGGTTGACTCATTGGGAGGGGTTTTCGGGGATGGCAGGGATATGGGTGATGTAACCAGCAGCTTTGAGCCTTTTTTATATAGCTGGTCGATAGGTTCGGCAATGGCGGTATACTGTTTGGGGAGCCTGCGGTCGAAGTTTGGTCGGGGTCTAGGAAAGTTTTTATGGGTGGGAGGTGGTTGATAGTAAGAGGGTTGAGTATTGCAGGCTTGATAGACATGTGCAGGTTGGAATATCTGCGTGAAGTGGGCTGATATGTGGGGGGTGGAGATGATTGGTAAGTAGGCGGTGGAGCTTGGTAAGAGGGCGAGGGTGCTTGGTAATTTGGGGTAGGTGGATATGTGAGTGGAGGTATTGGGTAGGTTTGGTATTCAATTGGGGATTTTGTTCTTTGTGCAACCATCACGACGCTCACGTCCCTTTTCTTGGACGTGCCACCAGACTGTAGAGCCTTGTTGGTGTCCTGCAAAGCTTCAAAGTTAGTGACCATACCACTTTTGATACCTTCCTCGATCCTTTCCCCTAGCTTGATGATGTCGGAAAATTTCTGGCTTTCAATCAGCATTAACCTTTCATAGTACTGTGGATCTTAAGCTCAGATGAAAAACTTGTTCATTTGTTCTTCTTCTAGAGCTGGTTCCGGTGAGTGTATGATTTGATAACTGGAAGATCCAGGAATCATGCTGAAGAAGATCATGAATAGTGATTCCATCACTATTCATCGGCCATAACTCTTTCATCCGGTGAGGGAACACTACAAAATTGGTCTTAAAAGAACACCATTCTCATCACAAACAACCTCCCTTTGTTTTTTCACTGATTTCTATATCAAGAAGCTACAGATATTAATTCTAGTTTTATTACTGTAGCAACACATCTCTCTTGGTGAATTATCTGGAAGATATTCGATCTAGATTTTGGCTACTATTAATGTAGCATCACGTTTCTTCAGTGTTTTACAACTTTCACGCGAAGTATCCAGATTTTGAAGAACTCCTTGTAGTATTAGAATCGTCCTTAGTGTTCTGGGTTGATTTAGGGAAGACTGTCACGCAGTGTTGCCATGGTCAGTGGCCAACCACCCTCTCACGTTGGGCCACCTCCACAATCACCCCCCAACATCACCCAACCTTCTAATGGCACAAAACCTATGGACTATGCAAATGCTGTAAAACCTACGAACAACACTTCGACAATGCAAGAACGTGCAGCAGTAGTTGAGCCAATTCCTCCAAGACAAGCCCATATATTTCAAGGACAACCAATTGTACGATTTTCTGAAGCAGAAGTTGAACGCATGAATTTAATGGAAGGTTTGAAACAGACTGTTGTTTGCAAATTTTCATACGGATGGCCAGATATCAATGAAATACGTCGCATTATTCCTTTACAGTGTGGTATCAAAGCTGAATGCAACATTGGATATCTACGTGATAGGCACATTTTGATTCAGTTTTCATTATGGCAAGATTATGTAGACTTCTCGTCAAAAGGTGTGTATTATGTAAAGGATAAGCTTGGAGATGAATATCAATTAAGAACCTTGATTTATGATGCTAAATTTAAAGTTGACGAAGACACTCCTAAGGTAATGGCGTGGATCTCATTCCCTAATCTGCTGCCTACTTATTTTGTAAGAGAATGCTTGTTCTCCCTAGCTTCTGCAGTCGGTAAACCCCTCCATTTGGACTTGGCTACTGTCAAGAAAACTAGACCTAGTTGTGCTCGCGTGAAAGTATTGGTGGACCTGCTAGCAGACCTGCCTAAGAAGGTTCGATTAGACATTATTAATGAGCATACTGGAGATATTAGAACTGAGTGGGTGACTATCAAATATGACTATCTACCCAAGTATTGTAAGGAATGTAAGCTTCAGGGCCATGATGTGTTTGAATGTTGGAAAATTCATCCTGAACTAATGGCCAACAGAAATGATGAAAAGAAGGCTTCAACTAATGCTGTAGTGCAACCCAACAAGGATAACAAAACAAACAATGCTCCAATAATGGTTCTTACAAGTGGGAAAGTTGTTAGCAATCAAGTTGCTCAATGGAAGGAGGTCAAAGATAGGAGAGTGCAAGCAAAAGAGAAGCAGGCAGCAGATTTAGCAAATACTGGACAAGAAATCGTGACTGTAAACAATCAAAAAGGAATTCCACAGCAAGTTCAGACAACAAACAAGTTTGCATGTTTAGAAGTGGAAAACAGTGAAGAACTTTCATTGACAGTGCTATCCAAAAAAATGCCTCCAAGTCCATAATTCTTGTGACTGAAAATAATGCAGACCCCATTAATATTCATACAGTTGTGGAGAATGAGTCAGAAGAGATGCAATTTGATTTTTCGACTAGACAAATGGTACAAAAGGTAACTTCACCTAGTTCATCTAGGAGACCATTAGCTATGTCAGAACCAAAGAAACTGAACCCTGCAGCACCTACTTTCAATCCTACAACAATAAGAAATCATGCAGCAAATAGGGAATCAACAACAGATTGTGTACAACAAGATTTGGGGAATGAGCAGCATTTTGACAATTACTCAACTGCCCAATGGGTGCAAGAAGCATTCAAAAATAATGTAGTTCAGGCCAATACCTCATGTCAAGACATTCCTTCACAGGACACCAAAGTTGAACAACATTTAGCAAACAATAAAGAGAATGACTTAATTGAAGATACAGATTTTGAGAAATTCAGGACTAATGAAAAAGATAAATGGGCAGGAGGGAGATTATGGATCAACCAAACAGAGGAAGTCTTAGCAGATGGGCAGATTCCAGATACAATGCATAGTGAAAAAGAATTTGGAGGAAATGAAGTGGAAGATGAGAATCAAAGTGTTAATTGTAATGCCAATGCAATCAATATTCAAAGCATAAGTGAATGCACAAATGCAGCAGCAGAAAAGACAAAAGAGGGGAACATCAATATTATAGATCCAGGAGGGACTTTACCTAATGATTTTAGTAATGTCTTGAAAGAAGCTAAAAATGTAGACAAGAACCAACAGAAAAATTTAGACAAGAACCAAGAGAAGACAGTGCAAGTCTATGCAAGAAGTGGTGTACCATTGAGCACAGTGAAGGATGTAGCAGGAAGTGTTGTTCCATCGAACAATACACAGCTGTTGACCAATGAACATGAAGAAAAAGCTGTTGAACTTACCAATCAGGAAAAAGATGTTGAACTTACCAATCAGGCATATGATGTTATGACATCAAAAGAAGCAATAGAAGTACATAACCAAGTTGGCCACGCAGAACTTAAAGGTAGAGACATGGATGAGGAATCCACTACACAAAATTTCCTTAATGTTGCCAAGCAGGGTGATCTGTTGCCAAGGCTTATTGATATAGTAAAATCTGCAACAAAAGGAAAAAAGAAACAGTCAAAACAAACATCTACTGTCCCAGCCAGTGGAGTACAAACAAGGAGAACACTGTCCAAACCCCAAAACATTTAATGGATGCAATTATATGGAATGTCAGGTTAGTAAATACAATGCAAGCATTTGAAAGGTTGATTACAATGCACAGAAAACATCACTTTGAGTTCATAGGAATCCTTGAGCATATGCAACAGTCTCACAAAATGGAGAGGTATAGAGCAAGAATTGGTTTGGCACAGGCTGTGGTGAATGTATCAAACAAGATTTGGGCTTTTATTGATGAAATATTTGAGGTTACTATTCTGTATAACATGACTCAACAGCTAACTTTGAGATTAACGCACACTGAAACACATGTTGAGCTCATCCTTACACTAGTTTATGCCAAATGTGATCGCATTGAAAGAATTGAACTATGGGATTCTTTGTATGCAATGGCATCAGATATGACAGTACCATGGCTAGTTGGAGGCGACTTTAATGTGATATGGGATGAGGAAGAGAAATTTGGAGGCTTACCAGTTTCTCTCATTGAAGTAGATGACTTTAGGCACTGCATCAATACCTGCAACTTGACAGATTTAGGATTTAAAGGAAGCATATTTACATGGTGGAATGGAAGATCAGAGGAAGACTGTATTTTTAAAAGATTGGACAGATGTTTTGGCAATCATGAATTGCAACAGACCTTTCCTGGATTAGAGGTAACTCACCTGTCCAAAATTGGGTCTGATCATTGCCCAATGCTGCTGAAATGTGATATAGAAACTCCTCTAATTAAGAAGTCATTTAGATTTCTTAACTTTTGGACTAAGCATGAAACCTTCAAAGATGTAGTAAAGGAGAATTGGAATGCTGATTTTAGTGCTAACCATTTCTGCATTTTTAACTACAAGTTAAAGAAGCTTAAGAAAGCACTATCTACCTGGAGCAGAGCTACATATGGGGATATATTCCAGAAGATTGCAAGCCTGGAGGAGGTGGTCTTAGTTCATGAAAGGCAATTTGAAGTCAATCCTACACAGATGAACAGACAAAGATTACAACAGGTACAAGCTGAAATGATTAAATATTTTGCATTAGAAGAAGAATCCTGGAGACAAAAAGCTGGCATGTTATGGTTCAAAGATGGCGATAGAAACACTAAATTCTTCCATGCTCAAGTTAATGGGAGAAGGAAGAGACTAAAATTATCAAAGATCCAGAATAGCCTTGGTAATTGGATTGAAGAAGATCACTTAATAGCAGAAGAAGCACTAAAGTTCTACAAGGATCAATTTACTGAGAGTGAAGTTACTAATGCTTTTGATATTCTAAATCATATACCTTCAATGGTAGAGAGTGATAAACATGAAAGATTTATGGCTTTGCCTTCCAATGAAGAAGTGAAGAGAGCAGTATGGGGTTGAATAGGGACTCAGCAGGTAGACCAGATGGCTTCACTGGAGCCTTTTACCAAACATGCTGGGAAATCATTGAAGAAGATGTAGTAGGCATGGTCAAGGCTTTCTTTTGTGGTCAGCAATTGCCAAAGAGTGTGACACACACAAACCTAGTTTTATTACCAAAGGAAAAAGAAGTTATGACCTTTGCAGACATGAGACCAATCAGTCTCAGCAACTTTGTTAACAAGATTTTATCGAGGGTTATTCATGAAAGATTGGTTGAATTTTTACCTAACTTAATCTCACAGGAACAGGCAGGTTTTGTGAAGGGAAGAAGTATAGTTGAGAATGTACTGTTAACTCAAGAAATCATTACGGATATCAGGTTGAGAACAAAAGCAGGCCCAAATGTTGTGATTAAGCTCGATATAACAAAAGCTTATGATAGTCTATCATGGCTATTCCTGACCAAAATGCTAAGGAAGATGGGATTTCCTGAAGCATTTATTGGATTGATCTTTGATTTGATTGGGAATAATTGGTACTCTATTCTTATAAATGGGCAGCCAAATGGTTTCTTCAAATCTTCGAGGGGAGTTAAGCAGGGTGACCCTTTGTCACCAACCCTATTCATTCTAGCAGTAGAAACAATGTCTCGGGGATTGAATTCACTACACACTAACCTGTATTTCTGTGGATTTGGAATGCCAAAATGGAGCCCAAAAATAAATCATCTCTCATATGCTGATGATACAATCATTTTCTCCTCATCTGATGAAAATTCACTGAGACTTGTCATGGAGGTTTTGCAAGCTTATGAATCATCGTCTGGTCAACTGGTGAACAAAGCCAAATCTGCCGTATACCTACATCATTTAACGGATAATGAGGTGATTAATAAGGTTGAAAGGATTACAGGTATAGGAAGACAATGTTTCCCTATGACCTATCTTGGCTGCCCTATTTTTTTATGCAAGAAGAAGGAGTGACTATTACCAGGGATTAATCACTAAGATCATGGACAAACTGCAGTCGTGGAAAGGCAAACTCCTATCTGTAGGAGGCAGAGCTGTATTGATCACAAATGTCATGTAGAGTATCCCAATTCATATGTTATCAGCAGTTAATCCACCAATTTATGTGATCAATAAATTACATAGCATTTTTGCCAAATTCTTCTGGAGCAGCAATGTGGGAGGCAACTCTAGACATTGGTCATCGTGGACTAACCTTTGTATGCCTTATGAGTAGGGAGGCATAGGCTTCAGGTCCCTACATGATGTATCCAAGGCACTATTCTGTAAATTGTGGTGGAATTTCAGGATAAAGCCCAGTTTATGGAGTGCATTTATTAGTCAAAAGTACTGCAAGAAACTAAATCCAGTAATTGTACCTTGGAAGCGTGGATCCCACGTGTGGAGAAAAATGCTAGAATGTAGGGACTTGATTGAGCATCAAATCTACTGGAAACCGAGAATGGGATCAGCTCAATTCTGGTTCGACAATTGGACTAAGCTGGGAGCCTTATTTCCAAGTGCCTGCAGAGTTTGGTATCGATGAGGATATTCAAAATGTCAATGATCTGGTTGAAAATGGTATGTGGAACTTGGAAAAAATATTTCAAACTCTACCTGAAGATTTGGCAAACCACATTGTGCAGAATATTAGACCACCAAACAAATGTGCAAAGTTAGATACACCATTCTGGATGTTTGAAATAAGAGGTCATTTTTCAGTGAAGTCTGCATGGGATTACCTGCGAAGAAGAGACAACCCAAGATTAGGTTACAGGATGATATGGGTCAAAGGCTTACCTTTCAAGATATCCTTCTTCCTGTGGAAGGTATGGAAAGCCAAACTGCCACTTGATGATTTCTTGCGTAAAATAGGATACTCCATGCCATCAAAATGTTGGTGCTGTGCTGATCCTAAGGAGGAGTCATTAGTACATTTGTTCTTCACATCCAATGCAGCTAGGAGTGTTTGGAATTACTTCCTGAGGAGAGCAGGAATTGCATTAGAAGGGTTATCATTACAACAAGCAATTACAAAGTGTTGGACAACACCAGTTGTTCCCATATTGAAGCCAGTCTTACAAGCTTTACCTGCATGCATTGTATGGGAACTTTGGAAGAGAAGAAACAGTTTCAAATATGGAGAAGCAGTGTCAGTGAGCAGAGTTATTTACCAGGTGTCATCTACTATGCAAGCTTTAGTCTAACTAAAAAAGCCTGGACTGCATGTGCCTAACAAGTGGCTGGACTTACTGACAAAGATGGATCAATACACACCTCGATTGAAATATGAAAAGGTGTTATAGGAATTTCCTCCAAGAGGGTGGATCAAAGTAAATACGGATGGAGCATGTAAAGGGAACCTAGGGAATAGTTCAATTGGTTTCTGCATAAGGGATGAGGTAGGTGATTTGATATATGCAGAAGGAAGGGAGATTTCCGAAGGAACCAATAATGAATCAGAAGCAGTAGCTATTGTGGAGGCATTGAAGATGTGCAAAAATCTTAATTATTTTCAGATATGGCTGCAGACAGATTCCTTGCTATTAAAGAACATTATAGAGGAATCATGGAAGCCTCCTTGGTGTATTAATGATCATGTTGAGGAGATTTTAATATTGAAGGAACAAAGTATCATCAAGGTCACACACATATTCAGAGAAGAGAATACATTAGCAGACCACCTTGCCAATTATGCTCTTGATGAAGGAAATATTGAATGTCATGGTTTCTGGGATATGGACTCAAAAGGAAGGAGGATTATTAACGAAGATAAGATGCAATGTCCTTACATAAGAGTGAAGGTTGCATGAAACTAGGAGGAAAAGTGGATTCAATTTGCTATCAGACTCGAATCATTCTTGAGGAGAGGTTGGTTAGCAATTTTAACGCTAACATTGTTTACTTTGTTGCAGGTACTTCATTGATGCTAAAGTATTATCTTATAGTAGAATCTCAAGTGGTGGTATTAATGCTTTGCATTCAATCCACTGAGAGGACATTAAAGTTGAGCTTTGGCATATTTTCAACATCTTTTCGTGGCAACTCAAGTGTAAAGCAACTCCACAAACATGGAGGGCACGTGAAATTGATGAAAAGGTGAGCATGGGCATTAGGCACCCAAGGTGGTTTCAAGGCACGCTGAAAAAGGATCTACAAAGAACCTTTGAAGACTTTGCAGTCGTGCACCTTTTGGCACGCCTGGTTGAAGGCTACACAGTGAGGCATGGAGGTATCATGCAGCGGTTAAAAATTTTAGAGCAAATGCTGAGCATAAAAGACACAGGCGTGCCATTGTGTGTTCCCCAATTTTATTAGAAAAAGGTGTTGGACAGTAATGAAAAATTCAGTTGCTCAACAATTATTTTGGGACACTCACATTCTATTATTTTAATGCACGCATGCTCATTGGGACTGATTCCACGGGAATCTGCATTGGTAACCATGCGTCTTGGACCTCAAAATGTGGAAGTGCTGATTACCATGGCAGATGCACGCTGGTTGTGGACATAGTTTTTCTTGTCGAGACAACAACTGAGAAACACTAAGCAAAATGCTATAATGCACGCACATGGGATGAACATGGGCTACCATATTTAAATATGGCATGCTGCGTTCTGCTGGACAAGCATTTTGGATTTTAATCCACGCATGATTAAGCTGGAAACAAGCCATTATAGCCTTTTGAATTCTTAAATGCACAAATGCTTTCACATGGATTTTGCACGCTTATCAGGATGGAAATGTGACGCGCAGATCAAGGAGATTCAATGACACTATGCACGCCTGGCTCAAGGGTGAGTGCAACTATCTAGGACCAATACAAATACATGGGAAAAATTTAATCAAAGGTGGGTCTGCCTGGAAATCATGTGATAATAATGCAACAATGACGAAGATTAAATGCAACAAAGAAGGTTATAAATGGATCCATGCAAGGCAACACGTGTACAGTAGAAACGATACAATTAAAGTGGCTATGTGCTCGCATGGGCTAGTTTTTTGTGCAAGTTTTAGTGATCATTTTGTGATATCAATTTTGAGTAAATTACTCAATTTTGATAATAGGTTAAATGTAATATGCAAGGATTATTTGTTACATTTCTTAGATTATTTGCACACTTTGTATTTAAATTATTATAAATAAAAACTAGCCCTAGGCCATGCCTAGTGGATTGCTTTCGGCATTAACCTTTCATAGTACTGTGGGTCTTGAGCTCGAACGAAAAAACTGTTCATTTTTTCTTCTTCTAAAGCCAGTTTGACCTTAGCAACTTCTGATCTCCAACGAGTAGCATACTCGCGGAATGTATCCGAGGGTTTCTTCTTTAAGTTCTGGATATAGAACACGTCTGGTGCATTTTCCGCGTTGAACCTGAACCTGTCCATGAAATCGGACGCCATACTTACCCAATTTGACCACTTCTTAGGGTCTTGGTTGATGTACCAAGACAAAGCATCTCCTTTCAGACTTCTCATAAAGAGTTTCATGCGAATCTTTTCATCCCTCCCTACTCCGACCAACTTGTTGCAGTAAGTCCTCAGATGAACTCTCAGATCCCCGGTACCGTCAAACATTTCAAACTTAGGAGGTTTGTACCCCTTGGGCAGTTCGACATCTGGTTGTATGCAAAGGTCCTCGTAATTTAGTCCCTCAATCCCCTTGCTTCCTTCGACACCCTGAACTCGGCTAGTCAGCTTCTTAAGTTCCGCGGCCAGATTCCTAATAAGAGAGTCTTTGTCATCAGACTTAGGTACACTTGAAATAGGTTGAGTATAATGTGGTGTGGTTTCCACATAGATGGGGGTGTTATGGGGATGATCATTTGTGGAGTTTAGTGGTTCAGGAATGAGTAGTGGGGTGTTGCAGTGGTGATGGGGAACGAATTGGTTTTGTGGTTTCGGGATGCTTTGTGGAGGTGCGGGGTTTTGAGTGTTGGCAAAGTTGACATTTGGGGTAGTGAGGGAAAATGACAAATTCGCCAAGTTCCGAACTTGGTCCAGTTCTTCCTGAAACCTCAATAACTTCTGTTCGAGCTGGGAGGCACTTTCCTTGGAAACCTGAATACCCTGAGGAACCTCTACCCTTTCAACTGAGTTCTCCTTCCTAATGTTGCTCAAATTTTCCATCTTTCCCTTGTTCTTGTTTCTGATATGACTCAGAGGAGGTGGAGGGCCCTTAGATCTTGTGGAGTATGATGACGATGCCAAAATTCATGAACTGACCTTTGGGAGGGGAATAAACAAAAGGTAAAAATAGAAAAAAAAGTAGCAAGTTAGTGCGGACATTGGGAAGAAAATGTTGCAATATTTAAACACATAGTGCAAGAATATAAATCGTGTCCTAATTTGGGAGCCTCGTTGTGCCCGAGGTAGGCCTAGCGACAAGTTGATTTGGAGAACCTATAATGCTAAATGCCTCATTTTATTGATAAAAATAAGGCGAATCCCAAAATAACACTAAAATAGCAGAAAAATAAAATGTTACTAATGGCCGTTGGACTTAGTACATTTTTAAAGCAAAAGAGAAGACTCCTAACTACTTGGTCCCAGAAGGACCTTACCCAAACTCGACATCTTTAGCTCCATCGAACAGCTTCACTAGCTCACGTAGTCCTAGCAGCAAATAGGCTCTAGCCAAGTGTCCTCCTTCGTTTCCCTCAGCGTTCTGGCAGTTTTCAATCCTCTGGATGAACTTCCTTTCCAATTCCACCAAACCCCGCTCCAAATACCCTAGTCGCTTGTTGGCACTGACATCCATATCTTTCCATTCTTCAATCAACTTTTGATGGGCTTCTTGAATCTTCGGGTGCTCACTTTCACATTCCCGTATCCTTTTGCGCAATTGGTTGTACTTGACCTGTGCTTCAGCCTTTCATCGATGATCCTGTGACCTCGAACAAACCCAGGTTGGCCCAGACCATTGTGATTATCCTCCAGCCATCCTGAATAGTATGGGGTGCAGCCGACATGGTGTCGGTCTGGCTCGATAGTATCTCTCCCCATGATGATCTTGCAATGCCACATATGTTGAGCTTGGCACATATATGGACTTTCATCAGCTTGGAAATCAGCCCACAAGTGACTTATCTTGTCGACCCTCGGTATAACCTGCTTCCTACCAGCCTGTCTCATGACCCAGAGGGGGACATAAGGGTAGGTTCCTCTTAAACCGATCAGTATCAGAAACGGTGCATCCCTAGATCGGGCGATAAACTCGTCAGTAGGGAACCATTCGAACATCCATTGTATTTGATCCTCAGTCAGATTTTCAAATAGCTCCACCCATCCTTTGGCATTTTCTGGCTGAGCAAACATGTCGGGCATGTAGTTCATTCGCCTTGGTTGATGGAAGGCTATATGATCATCCCAGTCTCTCCGCTGAATCTCTTGCCAATATTCACCCCTTTGGAGATGCTCCATGAGCCAGAGCTGGAGTAGCAAGTTGTAGCCTTCGAAGTGTGGGGCTCCTTGTTGACACTTTTCCAAGGATCGGTGCATTTCTGCAATGATCATGGGCACTATGCTAAAGGGTTGCCCTCCAATTCCCTCCATTAAGGTTTTAGTGACCATAGCTAGCCTGGTGTGAATCCTTGCTTTCTTCATAGGAAACACTATCATCCCCAAGAAGTAGAACATAAAGACACAGACCCTTATGTGGATATGCCCTAATGAGGTGAGGGCGAATTCATCTGGGTAAGTGCGGTATGACTTACTATGGCCGTACCTTTCGTACAAATAGTCGAAAAGAATGTAGGAATCCTTCAAATAGGTCAAGTCTGTGTTTTTCTTTAGTCCCATCATTTTGAGAAAACCCCTACCCTTGCGATTTTCTGGCATAAGCAAACCCGGAGTTTCCCACAGAATACCAGCTAATCCTCCTATTTCCTCGAGCAGAGTTGTTATCTCAATCTCCCCAAAGCGAAACACAGACCTATCACTGTCCCAACACAGAGTAGCGGTTTCTATGATTTTGTTGTTGGGTTGGACCTCCAGAAGAGAAGGCAAATTTCCTAGGTATTTTCGGACAAGAGCCTGATCACTGTAGTGAAGATCCTCCCACCAGCCTAGCAACCTTGGGTGGATGTTGGTGACCATGCCAAATCTGGGGACTTTGTGCCTCATTTCTGCAAAACAAAGTGTTAGACCCTTACCCCTCCAGACTCGACTATTTAAACCAATAATTAGCATAAGTAGCATTTAGTTCTCCAAATAAATGCACAGAATATGGTAACGTCCGTTTGGGTTCTCAGGAAACCTAGTGGACTTTGGACAAGGCTATCCTAAAGAGTCATTATGTGGACAACATAACTGACTTGGCTAGGTTTTGATAGTGGTGCATGCACCATTGAATAGAGTAGGGTTTCTATAGGGTATTAGACTGGTACCCTTGAGTGGAAAACTCAAGGGGGAAAGGCACGGAACCATCGACTACACCGTTGATCGACTGGTTTTACCAAAAATGCGCCTTTGCCAAATTTATGGGGTAATGATATCGGAAGGGCGCAAGCACTCATTATAAGCATTGCTATGGTATTTTGTTTGGCAGGAGTTGAATATGATATTTGAATATGCAGTTACAAGAATGAAATAAGTTGTCATGTATTTGCACGTTCATAAAGTAATGAGTACAATAATTGCTCATAATTACAACAGTATTGAAGGAGAGCAGTAAAAGAACGCATTAGAGAAAAGAAACAAAGAGCCAAGTTAGTTTCGTAATAGAAGAGAAATAAAGACATTAAATAAAGGCAATAAAGAAGCAGTAAAGTCACAAATAACATGAAATGGTAAAAGCCTAAAAAGAAAAATCCCCAGCAGAGTCGCCACACTATCGTGCCCCCTTTTTCTCGCGAAATCGGGCTTGTGACATTTGGGAGGACAACTCGTTCCCTTTTTGGGAATTGGGCTTTGGAATTGAAGAGTCGCCACCTAATGATTAAGTGCATTAGGACACCAAGAAGGGTTTGAGTTTCAAGAACCAGAGTTTGGGTAAGGGCTAGAAATTATCTCGAGGGGAAGGTGTTAGGCACCCCTCAAGATCCACTAGTGTGGTTCCCGGCCATGTTACAATTTTGACTTCACGTAATCAAACAAGCAATTAAGGGCTCAAATAGAGGGGCTTGCATATGGAAAATAAATTGAAAACTTTTGAGGAACAACAAAGAGGGCAGAAATTTATGAAAGATTTAAGCAATTCTAAAGAAAGCAGATAAGGACAGGTAAAGGGATGGGGGTCCTAGGTTTATGATTAATATGGATCACATCAATGTAATACCCGGCAGTCACTCCTCAGGAGAGGGGTTGCACGTGGTATTAGCGCACCGGTCATCATATCCATATCTACCCTTCCCACCCCGTTAAGGTAGTAAAGCGCAGAATGGTGTCGTTACTTATTTCATGCTAGTACCCGCCCCAATCCTATCAGTCCCGGAGGCATTTGGGACTACTAGTCCTAAAGGGAAGGGAAATTTGGCTTTTTCAGAGTTTTAAAAGGATAAAATTCTAGGGCGACAATCAAAACATATAGTGCAAGCATGGGAAGAACACATAACAGTTTAAAGGACTCAAACAGGCCTCCTCAATTTCAAGAGACAAATTGGCTATCATGACTTACAAATACTGGTTATGGTTTGAAATCAAATTAAAGCATAGGATAGGCTGATTCATGACATATTTCTCAGATGAGGAGTCCGAATTAGCCTTCCTTGGTTGTAATTTATCAAAGACTGATGCAATTAATTAATTACCTAATGTTTTGCCTAAGTGAGACCTATAGGCATGATATCTAACAGTGCTTGCTCTGATTCTAAAGAAAACTTACTGATTATAGAAAAAACAAAAGTTCCGCATATTTTAGACAACATTGCAACTGATTTTAAACTTGCAGATGACATAAGCGAATCAGATTCAAAGGGTTACTCCTATAGGCATGATTTCTAAGCATTGTTGATTTTAAAACGATTATGAAAGTACAGACGTCCTATAGACATGGTATCTAGAATGCAATTGATTATTATTTAACCTATGACTGTTTGTCTAGTGATAGATGTAAAATGCAGAATCCTATAAACAGGTTATCTATATGATACGCGGAAGTGAAGAAAACCTATAGACATGATCTCTATATATGCAGAAGTGCGGAAAACCTATAGGCATAATTTATATATGAAATGCATAAGTGCAGAATCCTATACTCAGGATTTCTATATGAAATATAGAAGTGCAGAATCCTATAGTCAGGATCTCTATATGAAATGCAGAAGTAAAAACAGGCTGTGATTGCAGGAATAAATACCTAAGATCATGATGTCTACCCGTATGCATACATAGGTGACCCTCCCCTTTTTACTAGAACCCATAAGTTATTACAACATATTACAGACCAGAATGAATTAATAAAAAGGTAAAATTACATCAGAAATTAAGCTACAACCAAGAAGCCTAATTCAGACTCAAAGTCCAACAATATAAGGTGAACCAACTTCCAGGAACAGATTTCCAAAGCCTTCTCTTATTTGGGATGTGTCAAAGTTCCCTAAGAGCCTCGAGTGGACTCCGAGCAGTGCTTACAACCCAAATATATTGCAGAATTAAGACACTGTAGTGTGGAAATGCTAGCCCTCAGATGTCCAAGTTCATAGGGAACTCAAGGTCCCAAAGCAAGGCTCATAAGAGGGGGGCAGAACTTAGAATCTAAGAGAGAGTGTAAGTACACAAAGGGGGAAAATCAGGGAAAGCCATGGCAGGCTGGTGGTCATGCCCAGCAATCAGGAGTGCTGGCACACCCCTGACTAGCCTATTAGCCACATTTTGAGAGTTAGGATCCATTGAGGATCAAGTTCAGACCTAAGCAGCAATTTAGATGTTGTTAGGCTATGAACCTTAACTCAAACACATAGAAGGGAGTGGGGTATAGGGAGTTCATAACAAACAGCAGATACAAAGAGAGAGTAGCATATTCAATACAGAACATGAACAGTAAATAGACAGGAATGTAGCAACTGTAAAATAAACACATAGGGATGGTGCTGAAATCGAAACTAAGGCATACCAGTTTCAGGGAAACAAATAACTGAAAGCTAAAGTCTTGTAAACCAAATTGCAAGCAATCAGTACAAAAGTTCTCTGAAGAGAGTAGAGTATTGAAATAGTATTGAAATTGAAAGGTGTGTGTGCAAAGTATTGAATTTAAAGTGTTGAACTGAAGGTTCAAGGTTGTCTAAGTGCAGAAGGGTCGTGCCCCTTTTATATTGCAGAAAACAAGTAAGAAAAGGTAAGGGAATAGTTTGCAATCAATCACACAAAATCCCCCTTCAGTTAAGGGATTCTGATTTCAAACGGGCAGAAGACAATTAAGGAAAGAATTGGATTAAAATCTTTTCCAAAGTAGTACAAGAAGGGCAAATATATAGAAACTATTTAAGGAAAGAGTTTGATATCAACACGGTTTGTGCAAATAAGGAAAGACAATCAATCAACAGCCAGTAAAATCAGAAATTGAGTTTTGGTATGAATGAATCCAACCAGGAAAGGTGAAGAAAGGTTTAATTAAAGAAAATCAGTAACAATCAATCGAACCTTATTAAAAAAGGAATTCTGAATCAATCACAAATTGGCAAAACCTTTTTTGAATGAAGAATTCTTCATATATAAAGCATATAGACATGTCAAACAAGAAAGAACTGTCATGCTATTTAGAAAGATCTAGTGTAGAAAAGTTCAAAATCATAATCAAAGAAATTCAAGTTCAGTACATAGACTCGAAACGAGTCTGAGAAAGCCCAGAGTTCCAAAGTAGAACCCTAGTCCGAACACCAGATCAAAACTCGCCCAAAACCCCCAAATCCTAGGGTTTCCAACTCGAGTAAGATACAAAGAGGAGGAGGCAAGTAATTGAAACATGCTCAGGGATCTATTTCAGAGACTTATGAGAAAAACAAGCAGATACAATAACAAGTTCGAGGCAAACATAGTGAAGGAACTGATTTGAAGCACAAAGACATATTTTAAGAAAAGCTCGGAACTTAAACAGGTTCAGAGGAGAAAACAGGTAACATAGCACTTAAGAGAACAATAGATGAAACATGTTTAGAAAGAACTCAAACAAAGTCCAGAAGAAGGCAAATAAGAACTAAGAGCTTAGTAGAAATTATAGTAGAGGGACACAGGGTTAAACGAACACATAAGATAAACGTGTGAAAGCATGGCATAGAAACCAGTAGAAGAAGGAACGGAGCACAGTAGAAGAATATGCATAATAAAGCAAACATAAGAACACAAGGGAGGACCATGCGAGGCATAAAAAGAAAACATAAGAACATAACATAGGGAGATACACACAAAGAAAAGAAGAAAAAGAGTCAGAAAACATTTTGAAACTTTTTCAGAAACCCTATATCGAAGAGAAACAAATTTTGAAATAGAAGATTGGGGAAAACGTTTTAAAACTCCAGTAAAATACAGATATAGCATGGATCTAAGAAAACACACAGAGGAAAACCTCGAATAGCTAGGGTTTCAGAGAAACCCTAGAAATGAGAAAGGCTTGGAAGAAGGTCCGATCTTGAGTCGAATGAGGTCAGAAAAGGCTTCTAGTACTTGAATATGCCGGAGCATGGCCGGAGAAGCCATAGATCTACAGATCTGAGCAGGATCTAAAGAGAACCATCAGATTCGGGCTTCAAATCATCGAACAACTTAGGTTTGATGGTGAGAGAGGGTGAGTACAGGCCATCCATGGCCTGAGAAGCCATGGATTCCAGTGAAGTAACGGTTGAAGAGGGTGAAAGTCGACTAGGGTTCCGAAGAACCTTTGAGAGAGTTTGAGAGATGAAGGGATTCAAAGGCGGCTAGTTAGGTGAAAGTGATTAGGGTTAGGGGTGTTTGGGAAATTAAAAAGGAAAGGGGGAATTATGGTCGTTGATCAAAATGATCAACGACCTAGATCAAAAGGGGAACCAGACAGGTTTTTTAATTAGGTCATGGGTCGGGTAAAAGATGAAATTGGGCCAGTCCAGCTGGGGGTTAGTATTGGGTTAATTTGAGGGCTAAAATCAAAATGTAAATAGGCTGTAATTGAAATGAAATGAGGCTAAATGTTAAATAGCCAGTTTTTCCCTTTTATTTTATAAAAAATGGTAAAAATGATTTCAAAAGCAAATTAAAAGTACTGACCCAATTAATAATGTATAAAGATTAATTTAAAAATACTGGAACAAATTTTACAATTAAAAATGCTATTAATCTTAAAATAGGCTATAATTGTAATTATATGCAATTTAGTCTTTTAAATACCAAATAAATTTGTAAAAAATGTACAAAAATTATATTAACTATATTTTGGTATAAATATGGGAATAAAATAAATTATTCACCAAATTGATGATTTTGGGAATAATTATGGATTTTGTATTGCTAAAATAGACGATAAGTTGATTTTAAAAATCTTTAAAAATTAGGAAAAATACCAAAGATCTTGGGCATGTTTATATATGCATGCACATGCTCTTTGGGAAAGTATTTTATAAAAATACATAGGGGAAAAATTGGGTATCAACAACTTCCCCTCTTTACCCGAGAAGGATGAAAGAGTTGACCTCTCATGACCCTAGCTGGTGGTATTGGTGGCTGTCCGCTGATCCGGTAGCACGTGTCCTCAGCATATGTGAGAGAATAGAATAATAGAAGTTTAGTCTCCGGAATCAACAAATTCGCACGACAAGATTACAAGAAAGTGAAGTTTTCCTAATAGTTCGGTAGCCCCTCGAAAATAAGCATAAACGTCTCCGTACCGATCCGCAAGACTCTACTAAATCTACTCATGACTCGTGAGACCTATGTAACCTAGGCTCTGATACCAACTTGTCATGACCCAAATCTCACATGTCATGATGGCACCTATCACAAAACTAGGTAAGCCGACAATCACAATAAACCACGCATCTTTAAGTTTGAAAACACAATAAAATAAGCTTAAGAGTAAAATCTCATAAATACTGATACAAAAATACTGCGACTCATTATAATATTCTCCAAAACCCAGGTGTCATTGAGTATATGAGCATCTAAATAAAAACATAGTCTGGCTGCTAAATACATTGTCTAGGAAGATAGAATAGTACAAGTAAATGAAAAGAAGGAGAGTAAAGGTCTGCGGACACCAACACAGCTACCTCGATAGTCTCCGACATATAAAGCTCTAAAAGGTAAAAGTCGCCGTACCCAAAAGTACCTGGATATGAACATAAAGTGTAGAGCATAGTATGAGTACAACTGACACAATGTACTCAATAAGTAACAAGACTAATCTTGGGCTGAAAGTAGTGACGAGTTCCAAAGGTGCAGTCCAAATACAATCTGTTGCGCCCCTTTTTCTCACAAAACCGGGTTTCGACATATGAAAACTCTTTTAAGGAAGGTGTTAAAAGAGAGAGTCACCACCTAACAGTTTTAAGGTGCGTTAGGGCACCTATTTGCAGATAACTCTAATTTAACTAGTTTGTGTCACCAAATATTGGGTAAGGGCTCTAATTACCTCAAAGAGAAGGTGTTAGGCACTCTTCGAGGTCCACAACTGTGGGTTCCAGCCGAAATCGAATTATATGAATTAGTCAAATAAACAGAGAGAAAGACAAGAAGTTTGGGCAATTATTATCAAAAGTCCTTGAATAAACACAAATAATTGATTTAAAGACAAGTCCTAAGTTTTTTAGCCTAAAGTATCACCCTGTGCAACATAAATAATACTTTGTAACTCCCTTGAGATGGGGTGTTACTCGTATTATTTAGTGGGCACAGACTATCAACTCTTGCTACCCGATTACTATCTTTAAGTTTTTACGTAAAGCGTACTAGTTGATTCTAAACCGTGCCTTATGTGTGCACTACCCATCCCATTCCTATGGCCCAAGAGGCGTTTGGACCTCTATTTTGGATAGTTCTAGACTTAACTTAGACTACTCAAAAATGATAAAACTAGGCGACATACAAAACAAGTTGGACTTCATGTAAAGGCAGTTAAGGGCTCAAGTTAGCCTACACACTTAGACAATAAATGCACTCTATCAGGTTTGTAATGAGGCAATAGATGATTTCAGAATAGAGTCTTTAAATCCTATAATCATGGCCTCTAGTGATTCTAAATTTTAAACATGCAGGCAGTTTCAGATGCAATGTGCCATCTTATATACGTGATTTCTAAACAACTATACAGTTTAGGGGAATCTAGTATTGCATGTTGATTATTGAAATTATAAATTATACGTGAGTAAACCTATATACATGATCTCTAGGTGATTTACGAAGTAGCTGGCAGTGATACCCATTGGAAATACTCAGAATTACTCAGTTTGATCCTACAGGCATGCTTCCTAATAGTGGCAGAGCTAAGTAATGAAACAGTATTTGAAAGTTCAATATTAACACCTTAGAGCAAGTGGTAATATCCTAGAGGCAGGATTTCTAATGATTAACGATTGAAACTGATTTTTTATACTTAGCTCCTATAGGCATGTCTTCTAGGTGAGCAGTATAATGACAACAACAAATTAACTAATTAAAGTCCTATAAGTATGATTTCTAGATGAAGATCAACAGAACATAGGCTAGTATAATCCTATATTCACAGTATCTAATGAATCTGTTGCAGTTATGCAAATTGAAAGATTAGTCATTGACATTTATCTCTTATAGGCATAATATCTATCAAAATACATAGGAGCAGAATATATTGAATGAATCAAACACTCAGGTCCGATAGGCAGGTTATCTAACAAACACATAGGAGCAGAATATGTTAAATGAATTAAACACTTATAGACAAGATTTCTACCCATTTTATGCAAATAATAAAATAGACCCATTTTTTCAATTTTACTAACACCCCAATCATTACTACAGTATTATTACAACTCCAATAAATGAAATAAATTACAAAGTTACAAAAAAACTATAGTGGGCCTAAGACAGGCCCAAAGTATACCCAGCCCAATTTCGTATCCATTCAAGTTTCACCACAGCCCAGAAATCACAGTTGGTCAAACCCAGAAAATAATCTTCATTTAAACAAGATAGCCAAAACCCAGTAGCCATAGTTGATCAAAGATCCAAAAAACAGCCATTTACATAATCCAATTAGTTTATTCAGTAGGCATAGAGAGGGATAGAATTGAGTAGTTAGGACAAGGTGGCCAAAAAACCTTAAGCCCTAGTTTGTTAGAGTTCACAAGGGTCTCAAAGTGGACCCCGAGCAGTGCTCACACTAGGGAGGTTACTAGGGAAGTTCTAGGGGGGGCCTTGGCTTTCAGCCGGCCAAGAATTAAAAACTCATAACAGGAAACAAACAATGAAAATAGTATAAAAGTAATACGGTTTGGAAAAATCTTTTGCAAACATTACAAAATGATCATATAATGAATATGTCAACACAGAGGGTGCATGAATTCATGAAAACAAATTGATACTGCAAATTCTCACTTAACACGTTGGGGTAGGGGACATATTAATAAGAAAGAAGGAGCCTGAAGCTTATAGGATTACCTAGTTAATAGGCAAGGAGCATCAGGATAGTAAGACGAATAGTTGTCACTAATGCAATAAGTTTTAAACCTAAAAGATCAAATTATGCTAAACACATGGATATAACTTATACTAATTGTTAGAAACTGTGCGTCTACCACACTGTATAGAGAACCAGGTTCTCTATGAGTTTCCTCTGAAAATAATAATGAACCAAACTGTATAGCGATATGGTCCTATAACAGTTTGGTACAGTGCTAACTACTGAACAAGTATGTAAATGATACACAAGATAAGTTCCCACTGTATAAAGAACCAGATTCTCTAATTGTTCCCACAATAGCTCGACATAAAGTAAAGAACACAGAGGATTTTTACGTGGAAAAATCCCAACTCAAGAGGACAAAAATCATGACCTACACTTGTAGGCTTTCAACTTCACCAACTTGTAAACCCCTATTACAAGCCACTTTGTAATGACTCTATTACAAAGAATTCAACTAACTTGTGGTACTCTTACCATAAGCCATTTGTGACTCCCTAGTTACAAAGAATTTAACTAACTTGTGATGCTCTCACCACAAGCCACTTTGTCACTCTCTAATCACTCTAACTTGTAATATGACTATTACAAGCCACTTTATAACTCTCTAGTTACAAAGACTTTACAACTCGACTAACTCTAGCCAAGACACAAACTTAGAGGGTTTGTGATTTTGGGTTTCCTAAACACAGCTTCTAAGAAAACAAGATATGAGTTACAATGAAGAACAAATAACAAAAACTTAATAAACCTAAGGACATAAGATATCTTCGATTTTAGATCAGGTCCTTGAGGTTGCAACAGCTTTGTTCTTGATAGAGGTTGTTCTTGGACTTGAGAGAGTATTTTCATTTTTGATTTTGCAAGCCTTGAACCAAAATCTTGTGCCTTGCATGAGGTTTATACTACACAAGACATTACCTTAGTGATGTCAATTCATAATGGTGATGTCCAATCTCAATGGAAAGTGGCTGCTGCACTGTCTACTGCACTGTTGCAGGTAGTCACTTTCTGCAGTTACTTTCCAACTGTATAGTTGACTTATACTTCTGTTAGGGGAACACCAAGGTATCAGGCCCCTAATCTGGTTCCTGTGAATCTAAAGCACACTGCCCAAATTATCTTGAGTCGATTGACTTGAATGATTGTACCAGGCATGCTTCAGGTCCTTTATCTGGTTCTCTCATGAAGTAAGTTATTTTACCTTCCTTGATTGTATTTATACTTGTGTGACATTACTTACAATGATGTAAGCAAGGTAGGTAAAAAGTCTTCCATAGAAAGTTAACTGCTGCACTGTTCCTGTACAATAGTGTGTGCAAGCAGCAACTTTCCTGCTGGAGAGTTGACTTCATACAGTCTCCTCGGGAACTAGTAGGGACCTGTTCCCGCAGATGTTCCTTCCACTCTTCCTCACTTGAGTCATTGCTATCATCTTTGAGTACCAAGTTCTTTTCTTTCTTTGGTTCTCTTCTTTCACTATCTGTCTTCCTCTTCATCTAGTAGGTCTTCAGATTTCCAACCAGCTCTTCTATGGTCAGCTCCTGCAAGTCCTTTGATTCAGTAATAGCATTCACCTTGCTTTCCTAAGGGCTGGATCCCAACCTGGAGCTTTTTGATCTCAAGGTCTTGTAGATGTGTAGCAGGTTCCTTATCTAGTTCTGAATGGTAAGTTTGTTAGATCATCAAAATATAAAGTAAAGTACTTGTTCCCAAGGTACTTGTAACCTATCAATTTCCCCCTTTTTGATGACAACAAACTTAGAATTGATATTCCCCCTGAGAACCAGATCTCCATATTGTTCCCCCTATGAATCAGCCATATTCCCCATGAAAACCGAACATAGGGAGCCAATCACAACTGGTTCCTCAAGACTATTTGGCAAATCATCAAAACTCAAAGTTCCATAACTTATCAATTTTCCCCTTTTTGATGATGACAAACCGAGAATTAATATTCCTTTTGACAACCAGATTCCTCACATGTTTCCTGCGGATCAGACCTAAAATCAACATATTATCTGCAACGTTCCCCCTGCGAAGTAGAGCTATCTCTTGAGAACCAGAGAACTAGATTCCTCATATGTTTCCCTACATTATCAGCAACGTTCCCCCTGCGAAGCAGATCCACGATTCATGCACAACACAACATATCAGTTCGACTCCCCCATGTTGACACCTATATAATTTCCCCCTTTTGGAATCATCAAAAAGAATAACAGAAGAAGCACCACCAAAAAGAAGTTTAGCAACATTAACTCAGGCCACTTGGGCAACACAACATAAATAGTAACAAGAACAACAAGTGAATGTCATGGCACAAAATAGAGTGATTGCCCATAGTGGAGTAATTATGACAAAAGCATAGTAGTTTCAACAATACATAATATGATAATTTAAATAACTAAAGTACCAATGTCATCAAATATAGGGATCAAAAGAAGGTAAGAATTCAAGGGAATTTGGAAGGAGTGAAGGATATGGATCACTGGGCAGGAAGAAAAGTAAGGGGCTAAGGCTTTGGTGAGCTTGTCCATTCATTCATTTACTCTCCTTTGATCAATGATCATCTGCTATCTCAGTTCCTCCACCTGTTTCTTCAATCTTTCATTCTCACCCTTCAACTTAGCATTCTATTCTACCAAGGGTCCTCGAGGACCAGGTTCTCAACCTATCTGAGTAGGTTGAACCATCAATCAGATCACCATGAATCTCCCCAAGCTTCGTCTCATCAAGAACAAACTCAGTCCCATGCACATATAGCATCATAGTATCACGTAAAACATAGAAGTTTGTACTTTTTATTTAGAAACATTGGGACTTGGAGGAACAAAGAGGTGATTCTATCTTTGGTACTCAACAATGTTGAGAAGTTCCTCCATTTTTCAGCAATATCAGAGTCAACACTCTGCCTTACAACACCTTTTGAGACTTCAAAGTCTGCTCCCTCCAAACCTAATGGCTCAACCTTTTGCTTCTGTAAGGAACCGGGTTCCTCACTTACACTACCCTTTCTATCCCTAAGCATCCGTGCCTCCCTCTTTTTCTTCTCAATCTATTTACCCTTATCATCTGCTGTATCTTTCTCAGCCAACCCTCCTTTCTTTATTTTTTTAAATATATATATATATATATATATATATATATATATATATATATATATATATATATATATATATATATATATATATATATTCACAAATGGAGATTCTTTCGCTTCATCCTCTCTTCCACAATTACCACATCAGCAGGTTACACCACTTCATCATCAATCAACTTGCTTTTCTCAAACATTTTTACTGGATCAGAAGTTTGTTTGTACACAGAACTCAAGAGAGAAAGATCATCATTAGAATTAACATCTTATGAAGGATTTAGGGACCGGGTCCCTCATTCAGTTCCCTTCTTTTTCAGCACATTCACCAATTCTTCCATCCTTCAAGGCTTCTACAAACCCAACAACAATTTCAACCTTACGCTCTAGAATATTAGATCTACCCTATTCCCTTTCAGTTAAACTTCCATCAAAATCTACCAAAGAATTCTTGGGGTTTTGATTCTGATGGAGTTGGGTTTTTTGAAAAGTGAGAGAGTTGGATTCATTTCTGGCATATTTGGAAAGAAGAATTATTTTGAGACAAGATTGGTTTTGGTTTTGAAGAAAAGAATCGGTTTTATTTGGGTCAGTTCAGAAAAAGGTTTAACATTTTTTGGACTTCAAAAGTTAGGAGGAGAGGCAGGAGAAAGGCAGAAATAAACTAATGACATAACACTTCAGCAGCTTAAGAAGGCATATAAGTATTGAAGAGACTACTAACCTGAGTCACAAGAACCAGGTTCCATAATGGTTTTTGAAAATTTTGAGCAAAGACTCTTAGAAGTGCAATGTCACTCTTACTTGTTTTTGTCCTAAAACTGCCATGTGTGTATACCTGTAACAGTATAGATTTGAGTTAGATGTCGCTGAAAAACACTTTTTAGCATTGTACCTTTCCTTCTTAACATAGCCAATCATCGAGGGACCAGGTCCTTAGTTGAGCTTGATCAACCCCAACTCTAGACAATTTCTTTCAAAATGTTCCCTGCTCAGCGCCTTGTCGAAGATGTCTGCTACCTGATCTTTCATCTTCCAGAACTTCATACAAATCAGAACCTTTTCAACACTGTCCCTAATAAAATGGTATCTAACATCAATGTGCTTGGTTTTTTTGTGTTGAACCGGGTTCTTTGCCATGTGTAGAGCACTTGTGTTGTCATATAGAAGCGGTACACAATCAATGTATACACCAAAATCTTCCAATTGTTGCTTGATCCACAGTGAATGAGCACGGCACGAGGCAGCTGCAACATATTCTGAAGGATAGTATAGAACCAGGTTCTGTGTGCCCTTAAAATATCTCAGAATGCTCTTAGCAGCCTTCAGATGAGATTCCTTAGAATTTGATTGGAACCTTGCACATAATCCCACACTAATACAATGTCTGGCCTTTGATGCTTCCATATCAAACCTTTTTAAGAGTTCTTTGATGTATTTCTGCTGACTGATACACGTTCCCCTTTTGGACTGCTTCACTTGCAGACCTAGGAAGACATTCAATTCCCCCATCATACTCATTTCAAACTCACTTCCCATGAGTTTAGCAAATTCTTCACATAATGAGTCAGCTGTAGCTCCAAATATGATGCCATCAACATAGATCTGCATAATGAGTAGGTTCCTTCCTCGTTTCTTCAGGAAAAGAGTGTTGTCAATTTTCCCTCTTATAAAGCCTTTTTCTAGAAGGAATTTGACAACCTTTCACACCAAGCATGGGGAGCCTGACTCCTATAACAGTTATGTTAGCAGGTCGTGGAACCAGGTTCCACACACTATTCCTTTCAAGTTGACGGAGCTCTTCTTGCATATCTGCTTAGACCTAAGTTGAATACCAGAGTCTAAAGATGTGATTACATTTTGAAGGGATGTGAACTCTTTTGCTTCTAGTTGGATACTTGAACTTCAAAATTTGAAGGACCAGGTTCTTCCATATGTGAATCATCATTGACATCAATAGAATTATGACTTCCACTATTTTGTTCTGCATCAGGAGTTCCTAATGCTGCATCTCCAACTCTTTTTTCAGCTTCAATGGTAGTAATTGGGGTACCAAGTTCCTCTTAAGAAGTGGAAGAGGATGTGACATTGTCTTCACTTGCCTCATTCATCTGACTCATCAGATATTTCCTTTAGCACATGCATCACACACTCTGTGCTCTTTGAAATTTGAATTTGGCAGACCACAAACCAGGTCCTTCTTTAGGAAGCTCATATCACCAACTTGTAGAGAATCAAAATCAACAACGTAGATATTTTTGTATCTTTTGGTTACTAAAACCACTTCGCCAGTTACCAGATTAGTAACTGTGCACACTTTAGACAAGTACTCTACTTTGTTCCCTTCACCACAAATTTGAGAGACTTTAAAACCTTTCTGACACCAAGAATGTACCCCTTCTTTCATTTTCAGAGGATACATTCCCTCCCCGCAGGGCCTTCAGTGAAAGGAAATCATTTGTACTTTCAGTAATAAGCTTCGAGCAATTGCTATCCATGTACCACTGTTGACTGCTCCCTTTCACTGTTCCCTGCGCATTAAACCAATGATTAGACTTAGGAACCCAAGCTAACTTGGGTCCTTTATAATGATATAACGGGCGGATCAAACTTCTTTTTGCCCATGCAGGAAGCACATATTTTCCTTTCAGGGTACCAGGTTCCTCATCAGTATGCCTCTTTTCAATAAAAACTTTGTTTTTCTGTAAAGACTGAATTTTGACTTTACAAGAGTCCTTGTAATGACTAGTTTGACCATAGTGAATGCACAACCTATTATAAACCACAGTTACATACTTCCTATGAGGATTATAAGAGGTTTTAGCCTTTTGGAACCCAATGCCTTTCCTATTTCCACCATTACTCCTGTATATAGATGTTATCACATCAGAGGATCAGGTCTATTTAAGTGACTTATCAAGATCATTTTTAACCCTTTTTAAATCCTCCTGAAGTTGTCTATTCTTTTCAAGCTCAGCAACAAGACTTGTTTTAACTTTCTTAAGCTCACTCTCAAGCTCAAGTTGAGCCTTTCTAACCACTTCCTCTCCCTCAGTATTGTCCATCCATTTTTTTGTTTGTTTTTTCAAAAAGTTGTGTTTTCTAGTGACTTCTTCCATTTGTTCCCTTAAATCTTCAAAGGAAACTACCATATCATCCTTTCTTGCTCAGTAGCTTCAATATTTTCTACTAGAGTATTCTTTTCTTTGCTAAGATTCTCTATGGTTTCTTTCAAGTCATCAACCATTACCATCACATCATTTCTGGACTTTTCAACATTTCCTAGCTCTATGATTAGGATATCCTTATCATTAACAAAACTATAATATGTATCAATTAGAACATTTGCTAATGACATCAATTCTTTCAAAGAGTAGGACTTCAGATTTCTCTGAACATCCCTGAAGGTTACCTCATCATTGTCATCCTCTTCATCCTCATCGGACTAAGCCGTCAATGCAAACATTGAATCAAATTCCTTTACTTCATTTTGCATTGACATCATGGAGCCGCTTCCTGCATTTGGTTCCTCTTCTAATTCACTAGAAGAGTCTCCCCATGTAGCAAGAGCTTGCTTCATAACATTGTCGGCTGCACTTTTTCGGTTGAATCATTTGTCAAGAACCAGGTTCCTTTTTGCTACTTTGTCAGAGTTGTGTTTGTGATGCTCTTGTTTCAGAAATGGGCAGTCTTTGATGAAGTGTCCAGGCTTTCCACACTTATGAAAGCAATCATTTCCTTTAGAAATCCTGCTGGAACTTCCTTTCTTTGGGATCCCACCATTTTTGTGACCCATCTCCTGAAATCTTTGTGGTCTATTGGTTGATTGACTTTCCTCGAAGTTTGGTGGAGCATCCATGTAGATCCTTTCTAGGTGTTAACCTTTTAGAAAGAACCCGCTCTGATACCAATTGTTAGAAACTGAACGTCCATCAGACTGTATAGAGAACCGGATTCTCTATGAGTTTTCTCTGAAAATAATAATGAACCAAATTGTATAGCGATCTGGTCCTATATCAGTTTGGTACAGTTCTAACTACTGAACAAGTATGTAAATGATACACAGGATAAGTTCCTACTGTATAGAGAACCAGATTCCCTATAAATTCCCACTGTAAGCAACAGACTATAAAACTAGCCAGTATAGGGAATCAGGTTCTCTATTTGTTCCCACAGTAGCTCGGCAGAAAGTAAAGAACACAGAGGATTTTTGCGTGAAAAATCCCAACTCAAGGGGAAAAAACCATGACCTACACTTGTAGGCTTTCAACTTCACTAACTTGTAAACCCCTATTACAAGCCACTTTGTAATGACTCTATTACAAAGAATTCAACTAACTTGTGGTACTTTTACCACAAGCCACTTTGTGATTCCCTAGTTACAAATAATTTAACTAACTTGTGATGCTCTCACCACAAGTCACTTTGTCACTCTCTAGTGACAAAGACTTTAATCACTCTAACTTGTAATAACACTATTACAAGCTACTTTGTAACTCTCTAGTTACAAAGACTTTACAACTCGACTAACTCTAGCCAAGACACAAACTTAGAGGGTTTGTGATTTTGGGTTTCCTAAAAATAGCTTCTAAGAAAGCAAGATAGGAGTTACATTGAAGGACACATAACAAAGACTCAACAAACCTAAGGACTTAAGATATCTTCGATCTTGGATCAGGTCCTTGAGGTTGCAGCAGCTTTGTTCTTGAGAGAGGTTGTTCTTGGACGAGAGAGTATTTTCGTTTCTAATTTTGCAAGTCTTGAACCAAAATCTTGTGCCTTGCATGAGGTTTATACTACACAAGACATTACCTTAGTGATGTCAATTCACAATGGTGATGTCCAATCTCAATGGAAAGTGGCTGCTGCACTGTTGCAGGCAGTCACTTTCTGCAGTTGCTTTCCAGCTGTATAGTTGACTTATACTTCTGTCAGGGGAACACCAAGGTATCAGGTCCTTAATCTGGTTTCTGTGAATCTAAAGCACACTACCGAGATTATCTTGAGTCGATTGACTTGAATGATTGTACCAGGCATGCTTTAGGTCCTTTATCTGGTTATCTCATGAAGTAAGTTATTTTACCTTCCTAGATTGTATTTATACTGGTGTGACATTACTTAAAATGATGTAAGCAAGTTAGGTAAAAATCTTTCCACAGAAAGTTGACTGCTGCACTGTTCCTATACAATAGCGTGTGCAGGCAGAAACTTTCTTGTTGGAGAGTTGACTTCATACAGTCTCCTCGGGAACTGGTAGGGACCTGTTCCTGCAGTTGTTCCTTCCACTCTTCCTCACTTGAGTCATTGCTATCAGCTTTGAGTACCAAATTCTTTTCTTTCTTTGGTTCTCTTCTTTCACTGTCCGTCTTCCTCTTCATCTAGTAGATCTTCAAATTTCCAACCAGCTCTTCTATTGTCAGCTCCTGCAAGTCCTTTGATTCAGTAATAGCATTCACCTTGCTTTCCCAAGGACTAGATCCCAACCTAGAAATTTGTGATCTCAAGGTCTTGTAGATGTGTAGCAGGTTCCTTATCTGGTTCTGAATGGTAAGTTTGTTAGATCATCAAAACATAAAGTAAAGTACTTGTGCCCAAGGTACTTGTAACCTATCACGTTATGAAGCAAGTGATCGGTGCCAACCCTACACCACTACAAAGTGGCGAGAGCGGTCGAAACAACTTTTACTTGAGATGGTCGGGATCGAAACCACAGGGAGCTAGAATTGGGAATTGAATTTCTATCTAAACTAGAAAAACGTAGTGCTCTTAATTACACTTCCAACCATCTTTAGTTGTTTGTTACTTATAATTTTTAAGCTAATAATATGCTAAATTAAACTAAGAGTGAATGCTTGTAAGGTTTTCTAAATGGTTAAAGAGGCACTAGGGAAGTGACTTTCTCCTAGGTGAATACTTGATGGAATCTAAAGCCTAAGGCAAAGATGTTATGTTGGGGAATACGATATAGCCAATGCACAGAATTACTCACTCTATACCTCTCAGTAACTTGAGTGAATTTTCCCAAATTGACTTTCTCAAGACCAATTGGGTGTCAAAATTGTGCAAGCAATATAGGCTCAAGTCGGGTATTACTATCTCTAGGTTTAACCCTTTAATTGGGGCTATCAATCTCTTGATTACACCCCAATTCCTTGTTGGACTAATTTTCCTAGACTCAAGCTCTCTTTCTCAAGAAGAGCCCAAGTGAAATAGGCACAAATTAGTGTTTGCAACCACTAATTCAACATGGAAAAACACAAATCGGTCCAAATATTAAACACCCATAAACATTTAAGCCTTAAATCAAAAGACCCATCAAATATCCACACTAGGGTTGAGCCACAACCCTAGCTAATTGGTCTAGCTACTCATAATAATGGAAGAAATCAGGAAAATAGATGAAGAATAACCCATAAGATTTAATTACAAACTAAAAGAATGAGGATTCAGTTTACAATAGCTACAAATTACTCAAAATAGAACAAAACAGTCGTTTAAGTGCTCTGGAGGCTAACAGATTACAAAAGATCCCCTAAAAAAGTGAAAAGAAAGTATTTATACTAGGACGAATTTTTTGGATAAAAATACTCTGCGGTGGTACCGCGGACCGCAGAAAATGCACCGCGTCTACGATGAGGTTTTTTGACTTGAATATTCACTCTCTGAATCTGGCCACTGCGGGCCGCACAAAATGCACCGCGGTTGCGGTGGCTTCATTGCGGTCTGCATAAAATGCTCTGCGGACCGCACTGGCCTCCATTGTCCAAACTTCCAACTCTCAGAAACCCTTTCTTCGCGGACCGCATAAAATAGATTGCGGCCGCGAAGAGGCTTCTGCGACCACGAGAAAACCTCTGCGGATCGCACTGCTTTAAGCTCCAAATTTGCACCTCTCTAAATCTCCTCACCACGTATCGCACTAAATGGATTGTGGCCGCGGTGGGTCTGTTGCAACTATGCTTTGACTTGTTCTTGGTACTTGTGCATGTTTCACTCCTTTTGAGCTGGTTTTGACTACTTGTCACCTTTTTGACCAAACCCTGCAAACAAGCACAACATGTAAGCCTTTGTGACTATTTGTATATATTTTTAACCAAAACTCAAGTAAAACAGAGTGTAAAATGAACTAGAATCCCTAGTTATCAACTCCTCCAAACTTAAGCTTTTGCTTGTCCTCAAGCAAACAAAATAAGTTCCACCTCTTTAAGAGTAAAACCAAGAAAATTCAGCTGACCTAAAGTGACCTCATCTAGCATCAATTAGGACTAACAATTTCCCTTAACTCAAATGAATCATTAACAACATTCAACCTTTTAAGCACAATGGATATAGTACGACACAAGAGCATCAAGAGTTGACTCAACCCATCAAGGAAACTCTTTCTACTACTTTGGTCATTGTGGAACCCAAACTCATACATCTTCAACCTCCTAAGCAAACCTCTCTTTTAGGTTGTAGCACTCAAAATAAGGATTGTGGAAAACACACTCATCTCTCTCAAAGAAAGTTCACAAGTCCGGCTCTAAGTACCATAAGATTGCCCCTTTTGTAAGTCACCACTAATGTAAGATTCATTCAACTCAAGATCATATAGGGCTTTTGTGGAGATGTAGTTTAGGCTTTTGGTTCAGGATAGGAAATATTTGGTCTAAGTAGGTTCCATCTTCCCTTAAGCACTCTATTTTTTCATTTTGGCACGCATTCTCTTGACTATTTGAGTCATTTACTTCTTTCTTAGGGGTTAGAGAGACACACTGTCACTCTTTCTTGTTCTTTTTAAACCTTTTTCTCCTTTCTAAACTTTTCACACCTTTCATCTCTTTTCTTTTATTGAATCCCTTCATTTCTTTTACATTGTTCATTCTTTTTGACTTTTTGATTTTCTTTCTTTTTTATTGCCTTTTCTTTTCTTCATTTTGTACCTTTTACCACTTTGTTGCATTCCTCGTCTCTCCCCCCAAACTTATGTTTTTTCCTTGTGCTAAGGAAAGATCGGGTGCCAAGAGAGGGTCTTTTTAGAACGGGTAAAGGCTTGTATCATGGTCTTTGAAAGAAAAAGGTCTATGGCTCAAAAGGGTTGACTAGGGATATTATCATTGGTAGGCTATGGATGTTTTCAAGATAACATTTGGATCAAGGAGAGCCTATAATCACTTCTCAAGTCAAACTACACTTAGGATTTCGCCTAGACAAACATTCAGGGCAAGTTCTAGACTAATGGCATGGGACTTGGACTTGTAATTCAAAATCTCACCACACAAGCTATAGGATTGCTAAAGAGACAGAGCCGGGGGCCCACAACAAACTTAGCTAAGATTTGAGCAACACGAATGGTCCCGAAAAATCACTTGATGATTATCGGCCAACACAAGAGTCTCAAGGTCACAACTTTCACCATCCTATACACAACAATTTATTTTTGACCATAAAATCAAAGGCAAATGTGCTAGGCCCAAGTGAAGCTTTGCTTGAGGCACCATTACTCACTAACTACTATTTACACAAAAACAAAAAGAAAAAAAACTCAAACCCTTAAGAAGGTTGTCATGCCATACATCATCGGGAAGAGCCACCCGGTTCACACAAATTTCACCTTTGGAAAGAACCGTGGCATTAAGAAAACCAAAGGCTTATTGAACACAAAAATCAAAATAAGAAGCTATTACAATAAAATAAGAAGCTATGAAAGAAAAATGCAGAAATTAGAATGAATATGTACAAGAGGGGATTTAGACGAATATACATAAGGGGGAATAGATATATACATCAGAAAGTAACTTTATATATAGGCCAAAGTTGCAAAGTACAAAAAGTGAAATAAAATGGTAAAATTATGTACATACCAAAAGTGAAAATGAAAGCATAATAAAAAGAAAATAGTATCATATTTACAACACCATATCATCCAAATAGGGCTATCCCCTCAAATGAAAGCTAGCATTGTCCTCAATGCTAACTAACCAAAAACAAAAAGCTCAAAATAAGATAGAGAGTAAATAAAACTCCCTATTGGCCCTCCGTCTGCATAGGATCATGAGCTTGGGTCCCTAAGTCCTTGGACTGCTAGGGAACCTATGACTGGATCCCTGTCACCTGTGTCTGCACTGGGACCTAAGCCTGCACTGGGTCCTGGGCTTGCATTAGGACCTAGGGCTGGCTGGAGGAACCATCCTGGGGGCCTGCTAACTCAATCACTGCATCATCAGTACGGGGGATCATCCTTCTCCTCTTTGGTGCCCTCTCTAACTCCTGCTCCGGCTCAGGCTAGGCTGCTGGAATTGGGTCATGCAATAATAGCTCCAAGGGCAATTGATTAGCCTTCAATTTCTCTACTTCCACCCTCAACTCTTTCACTGACTCCTTTGATGCCCGAGTCTTTCTCAACTTCTTTGTTTCCTTTGCCAGCTCCTTCAATGCTTTTCCATGAGAACCTACAACCTCCAAAATTAATTGCTGGTTCTCTAGGAGCTTTTTCTGGTTGTCCAGAAGCTCCTTGAGAGTATCCTCCATTGACTATGGAACCTGTGGCTGAGGGGGTACAGACTGGGATGCTACCGAGCTAGAAAGCACAGACAGCTTAGAAGTAGTTGTCTACATCCAGTTGTTAATACTGGAAAGGGTTTGGCTCAAATGGTGGGCAGTCAATGGGTAGGCTGAAGATGAGGGGATATCTGGGGCAATGGATATAGAGGGACCTGGGGCAGTCTTTGGTATAACTGAGGGAGGCTAAGAATAAGTTACTACTACTACTGTCTCTTCAGACTGGACACTAGAGGTAGTGATTTTGCCTTTAGGGTCTTTGGGGTTGTCCTCACCCTTGAGGTTGTACCAGGAAAAGGGTGCCTTTGTTTTCACCTTAACATTAAATCTCCTTTTTTCTACATCCTGATCCTCAAAGTACATAGTCAGGAAATATGGGAAGGGGTATGATCTATCACCCTCATTGATCACCCGTGTGATTATACTGGACATAACATTCCCGATGTTGATCGGATACCCCGCCATGATAGAAGCTACCAAAATTGCCCCGGAGATAGGAAGAGAGTTCTCATGAGTGGTGGGGTCTGGCGTGCTGCAAACAAATGTCTCCCACCCTTTTGCCTCGAAGTTCAAGGTTCTCCTCAAAATTTTGACTCCCGCTGTCAACCATGCTGGGGTGGTACCTGGGATTGCCAAGTACTCTGCTAACCATGGACGAACATCCTCCCCCAATGATACATTTTCTAAGTACAAAGTTTTATCCTCCTCCGGAAAGCCCAGGTATTCATTGATTGTCTGGCCATCAAACTTCACTATCAAGTTTCACACCTTAGTCACTTTAGTTCCCTTTTTGATGTGGGAAGCATTAGTGTAGAATTCCTTGACTAAGTGCTCATTTGCATCCTCAACGTTGCTTGTGAAATACTCCCGGCCCGGCCTCTCTCTAAATTGCCTCTGCACATTTGGGTTATGAGGTAGAAGATCCTTGTCAATGAATCTTCGTTCAAGTATAAACTTCCTCTAGGGCTACCATTCTCGGAATTTGTGGTAAGCAAGCTCACTAACAAATCTATCCTGCCAAGCCTCCGGCTTTCTAGTTCTCCACCCCTTACTTGAGGCACACTCCCTCCTCCTCCTCCTCCTCTTTCTTCTTCTTCTTCTTCTTCTTCTTCTTCTTCTTCTTCTTCTTCTTCTTCTTCTTCTTCTTCTTCTTCTTCTTCTTCTTCTTCTTCTTCTTCTTCTTATTCTTCTTCTTTTTCTTCTTCTATGGGATCCTCACCGGGTGTTGAATCTATAGGTGAGGTAGAAGAAACATCATCACCGTTCTCAGCTGAGCCCTCAGACGACTCATAAGAAATTGCAACTGAAGCTTGAGCAGTAGGAGTGCCCGGAGGCATATCTCTCAATCTTCGCCTTTCCGGCCAGTCAGGAACATACTCCGGCACTGACTCAGAGTCAGATACTCACTTCCTGTATGGGAAGCAGCTCTATCCGCAACCCTTACTGACTTTCTGGTGTCCTTAATTGCTTGCCGGACTTGTGGGGTCAATCTGATCATGCCTCGTCCCCTACCCCAGGAGGACTCTCTTTTACTTTTCTGTTTATCACCTCTGCCTCGTGATTTCACCATTATCTGCAAGGAGAATTCATTCAGTTATTGTTAGTATCATAGTTCCAGATGAAGCAGTGAAGATTATGATTGCAGATAGTTGACAATGTAAAGCAGAACTGCAGACCACGGTCCACAAAAATGAAATGCGGCCGCAAAGAGACCACCGCGGACCACACAAAATGACACCGCGGTCCGCATTGAAGTGGGGGTCAAACTACCCACTCTCTGATAAAGGCCAGCGCAGACCACAAAAATTTTAGTGCAGCCACAGTAAGGCACCACGGACCGCAGAAAATCCACTATGGCCGCGGTCCTTAGCATTCAACCTCTCTAAAGTTTTACCACCGCGGTCCACACAAAATGGCATCGCAGACCGCAAGAAATCTACCGCGGACCGCGGTAAGCCATAAACAGATATACCAACCTAGGGTTTCAAATTTTTGCATCTTTTTAGCCTTAGTCAACATTTTAGCAACCCATTAGGTAGCTAATCACCTTGTTTAACTAATTAACCCTACTCTAACAGCATTATGTAACCCTAAGTTAACAATTAAACGAAAAAGGGAATCAGATGAAACATGAACTAATAAATTAAAAGAAAATAAAACAAAATTAAAGACTAAGGAAAGATTAAAAGTACCAGTAATGAGATGCAACACAGATGAATGAGAATCAGTCGTTGAATTCGTGCAGTTAGGGTTAGGGATGAACAATACTTTTTACTATTTGGAAAGTAAATGAGCGAAAAGTTTTAAATAAAGACTTCAGGTCCTATTTAAAGAAAAGGAACCTAGGACCCACTGTACCTACCTACCGCGGACCGCACAAAATGGCACTGCAGTCCGCGGTACTCAAAAGTTTGAAGCACTGGGGAGGCAACCACTGCGGACCGCAAAAAATGCTCTGCGGCCGCAGTGGGGCACCGCAGATCGCAGGAAAGTTAATGCGGCCGCGGTGACAACTTCAAAGGGCATTCACTTTTTTCCAATCAACAGTGCAGACCACAATGAAATTTTGCCCCCGCAACAAGGCCATTGGGGCCACAAAAAATGCATTGCGGCAGCAGTCCAAACTTCAGAGAGTGCATCATTTTTCCATTTTCCCAGTTTAGTTCCTGCACTGCATCAAACCAATCCTACAAACATCTCACAACCAGTTAGACCAAAAGCAAATCCTATACTACAAAGAAAATCAAAGAAAAACATAAAAAAGAGACATGGGTTGCCTCCCAAGAAGTACCTAATTTAACGTCACGGCACGACGCAGGTTACCATCAAATCACTTTAGATGGAGCAGTGCCACCACGTGACTGTCATCAATTTTGCCCAGGTAGTGCTCGACCCTGTGCCCATTAACTCTGAAAACCTCCCCATTTTTGTTCTTCAAGTCAAGTGCACCAAACGGAGTCACAAACACCACTTCAAAAGGTCCACTCTATTTCGACTTAAGCTTTCCCGGAAACAGACGTAACCGAGAATTGAACAGGAGAACCAAATCACCTACTTTGAACTCCTTGCCATGAGCATACTTATCATGAGGGTACTTCATCTTGTCCTTATACAAGAACGAACTAGAGTAGGCATCGAATCGGAATTCATCAAGTTCATTAAGCTGCTCCACACGAAGATTTACTGCCACACCCCATTTAAGATTAAGCTTCCTTAAAGCCCACATGGCCTTGTGCTCTAACTCAACTGGTAGATGGAAAGCTTTCCCAAACACCAACCGATATGGAGACATACCAATCGAACTCTTATAAACAGTCCTATAAGCCCATAGAGCATCATCCAACTTCTTTGACCAATCGGTCATATTTGCATTGACCGTCTTTGACATTATACTCTTGATTTCCCTGTTTGAGACTTCAACTTGGCCATCGCCTGAGGATGATAAGGAGTAGAAACTTTATGATTGACACCATACTTTGCAAGCAAAGTGTCAAAAGATCAATTACAAAAATGAGACCCCCCATCACTTATGATTGCTCGAGGAGAGCCAAACCTAGTAAAAATGCTCTTCTTGAGAAATGCAACAGCACTGCGGGCCTCATTGTTGGGCAAAGCCATAGCTTCAGCCCACTTTGAAACATAGTCAACTGCCACTAAAATGTATGTGTTCCCACACGAACTAACAAATGGGCCCATGAAATAAATGCCCCATACATAAAAAATATCAACTTCAAGAATGGTATTGAGAGGCATCTCATCTTTCTTCAAAATTCCACCCGCTCTTTGACATTCGTCGCATCTCTTCACGATTTCACTTGCATCTTTGTACAAAGTTGGCCAGAAAAACCCACAACTAAGAACTTTTGAAGTTGTCCTCGCCCTGCCATGATGGACACCATAGGGTGAGGAATGACAAGCCTATAAGATAGTCAATTGCTCCTCCTCCGAGACATACCTTCGGATCACACCATCCGTGCAGGTCTTGAACAAGTACGGCTCATCCCAATAGAAGTCCAAACTATCCTATTTGAGCTTCTTCCTTTGGTTAGAAGAGAGCTCACACGGGATTATACCAGTCACAAGGAAATTAGCGTCCACAAACCATGGCATACCATTCACCGACACAGAAATGAGTTGCTCATCGGGAAATGAATCATTGATCTCTAGGCCATCACGAGGCCTCCCCTCCTCCTCCAAGCGGGACAAGTAGTCTGCCACTTAGTTTTTACTACCCTTCCAGTCCACAATCTCCAAATCAAACTCTTGAAGTAACAAGATCCATCGCATCAGCCTAGCTTTAGAATCCTTCTTTGTCATCAAGTATCGGAGTGCGGCATGATCGGTATGAACTATGACCTTGGCACCCATGAGATACGGTCGAAATTTCACCATTGCGAACACAATAGCCAAAAGATCTTTCTCAGTCACCGTGTAGTTCACTTGAGCATCATTCATTGTCTTGCTCGCATAGTACACCAGATGAAACATTTTGTTCACTCTTTGACCCAAGACCGCCCCAACTGCAACATCACTCGCGTCACACATAAGCTCGAAAGAAATGCTCCAATTGGGTGCGGTAATGATAGGAGTGGTGGTCAACTTGTGCTTGAGAAGTTCAAAAGCTTGCATACATCCCTCATTGAACACTAACTTGGCATCTTTTTCCAACAACTTGCACAAGGGATTCATTACCTTCGAAAAGTCTTTGATAAATCTCCGGTAGAACCCAGCATGCCCAAGAAAACTTCTAACTCCCTTGACTGAAGTAGGGGGAGGGATCCTTAAAATCACATCAATTTTTGCTTTTGTCCACCTCTATACCATGCTTTGAAATTTTATGCCCAATAACTATGCCCTCTTCAACCATGAAGTGTCATTTCTCCCAATTAAGCATAAGATTGGTTTCTTCACAACGGGCCAACACTCGATCCAGATTTTTCAAACATTCATTAAACGAGTCACCCACAACACTGAAGTCGTCCATAAACACCTCCAAAATGTCCTCTACCATATTAGTAAAAATGTCCATCATACACCTCCGGAATGTAGCCGGTGCATTACGCAACCCAAATGGCATCCTAGAAAAGGCAAAGGTACCATATGGACACGTGAAGGTGGCCTTCTCCTGATTTTCCGGAGCAATCAAGATTTGGTTGTACCCAGAATACCCATCCAAGAAACAGTAGAAGGCATGCCCAGCAAGTCTGTCTAGCATCTGATTAAGAAAAGGCAATGGAAAGTGATCCTTGCGGGTCACTTTATTCAACTTGCAGTAGTCCATGCACACCCTCCACCTGATAACAGTCCTAGTAGGAATTAACTCATTTTGCGAATTTGCAACCACAGTCATGCCACCCTTCTTCGGCATACATTGCACCGGCGAAGTCCAAGAGCTATCAGAGATGGGGTACACAACCCTGACATCCAACCACTTGATCACCTCCTTTTTCACAACTTCTTGTATTGCCTCATTCAACCTCCTTTGATGTTCCAAGGAGGGCTTTGCATCATCTTCCAGAATAATCTTGTGCATATAGAATTCGGGGCTTATTCCCCGAATATCAGTTAAGGTCCATCCAATTGCCTTCTTCCACTTTTGGAGCACCGCCAATGTGGCATCAACCTGTATGTTAGTAAGACAAGAGGAAAGAATAACTTGCAAAGTTGAACTAGGGCCTAAGAATTCATACCTGAGGTGTGGAGGCAATAGATTCAACTCCAACACCGGAGGTTCCTCCATTGAAGGTTTTGTTGGTGGAGTCTTCCTATTCTCAAGATCCAAAGAGAGTTTCCTAGGCTCATAAGAGTAAGAGCCCATTCCATGTAAAGCATTCACACACTCCACTCGGCCTTCATCCTCATTTACATCAGGATTCAACAATACTGCCTCTAGAAGGTCTTCCACCTTGATCATTGCACTAGTATCATCAACTATCACTGCTGTGACAAGGTCCACAAAAGAGCACACTTCAGAACTGTTGGGTAGCTTTATTGACTTGCACACATGAAAGACCACTTTCTCATCACCCACCCGGAAGGTGAGTTCCCCTGCTTCCACATCAACTAAGGCCTTCCCAGTATCAAGGAAATATCTACCCAATATGATCGGAACTTCATAATCTACCTCACAATCCAAGATCACAAAATCAGTCGGCAAGATAAATTTGTCCACCCGGACAAGCACATCATCAATTATACCTAATGGTCTCTTTATCGTTCTATCCGCCATTTGCAATCTCATGGAAGTCGGCCACGGTTGCCCAATACCCAAAGTCTTGAAAACTGAGTAGGGCATCAAGTTGATACTTGCCCCCAAATCACATAAGGCTTTTGCAAAGTCTGCAATCCCAATGGTGCAAGTAATGGTGAAAGCACTGGGGTCTTCTAGCTTCGGGGCCATAGAGTGCACTATTGCACTAACTTGGTGGGTCATCTTGATAGTTTCACAATCCATGGATCTTTTCTTTGTCACCAAGTCTTTCATGAATTTAGCATAACGCGACATTTGTTCTAGAGCCTCCACCAAAGGCACATTGATGGATAAGCTCTTATCGTGTCAATAAACTTCTTAAACTGATTCTCATTTTTTTTTGCTTCACGAGCCTTTGAGGATAAGGTGGAGGTGGCCTTGGCAAAGGATCCTTGGCTTTAGGCACAACCATTTTCGGCATGTCTATTACGTGTTCCCTAGACGGGTTCACGTCATTCTGAGTTTCCACCTCGGCATCTTGGATATCAATCCTCACTTCTCCATTCATGTTCTCATCAATCACATTTTCAACCACCAAAGGGATCTCATCCTCTTGCAACTCAACTTCATCACTCAAAATTTCTTTTTGTTTGGAGGCATTCACATCATTGCCTCGTCTACTTCTTGTAGTTACCGCCATTACATGCCCGGAATTGTTCCCACTCATCGGGTTTACTACCGTATCACTTGGTAGAGCCCCCTTAGGGAGAATATTCAAGGATTGTAAGATTTGGCCTAATTAAACCTCCAAGTTTCTGATTGAAGTATTGTGGGAAGCCAACTGAGCATCAGAGTCCGCATTCTTTTTCATCATTTGTTCAAACATCATTTCAATTCTCCCCATTTCATTGTTGGAAGAACTAGGACCTTGGGATGGGAATGGGGGTGGATTGTTCGGTTGTTGATACATTGGGGGCCTTTGAAAGCCTTGCCCCCAATTTCCTTGGTTTCTATTGTTACAACCACCCTGATTGTTGTTGCCACTCCAATTACCCTGATTGTTCTAATTGCCCCAGTTGGAATTTTGGTTGTTGTTTCCCCAATTACTATTCCCTTGTTGTTGTTGATTACCCCAATTGCCCTGGGGTCTCATTGTTGTTGGTTGGAAGAATTGCCCCTTTGGCCCTAATAATTGTTTACATATTGCACTTCTTCATTCTGCCCATCCTAACCATCATCTTGGAACCCACCACTATCTTGGTCAAATTGATTCGAACTCCCTTGGTTTTGTTGACCTCTTTGTCTTCTTTTGTTCACTAGCATGTTGACACCCTCCATAGAATTAACTTGACGTGGAGTTTGAACCTGTTGTAGTTGTGCCTTTGCAAGCTAGTTCATTGTGGTTGTCAATTCTGCTATTGCCTGCCCATGATCATGAAGTTCTTTGTGCAAGTGAATGACCGTGGGATCACCCTGAGGCACATTTTCTCTACTTTGCCAAGCAGAGGACGTGTCAGCCATTTCATCCAATATAACATTAGCCTCATCATATAGTGTGTTCATGAAATTTCCCCCGACGAGTTGGTTCACTATGCACTGGTTTGTTGTGTTAATGCCCCGGTAGAAAGTCTGTTGTATCATTGCCTCAGTCATATCATTGTTAGGACATTCCTTTACCATGGTCCAGTATCTCTCCCATATCTCATGTAGTGATTCGTTGGGCTCCTGCTTGAAAGCTAAGATTTCATCCCTCAAAGTTTCCATGTGCCCCGGTAAGAAAAACTTTGCAATGAATTTATCCGCCAACTCATCCCAAGTAGTGATGGAATGGTTGGAAAGTTGTTCAAGCCAATCCATTGCCTTCCCTCTAAGTGAGAAAGGGAATAATCTCAACCGAAATGCATTCTCTGACATATTAGTTTGGTTGCTCTCCCAATAGGTATCCACGAAACTCTTGAGATGTTTATAAGCATTCTGATTGGGGAGCACCCGTGAAATAGCCTCGCTGCTCCAACAATGTCAGCATCACATTTGTAATATGAAAATTGCCCGCCCGGATTCGGGGTGGGACAATTGCACTAGCATATCCTTGGCTGGGAAGCACTTGAGGAGCCACTCTTGGAGGTGGCGGGGGATGGTCTGGAACATTCTCATTGTCCTGGCATCCTCTCCTTTGTCCTTGAGGTACTATAGGAGCCTCATCATCAATATTGTCATCTACCTCCTCCCCCGGCGGAAGATCTCCAAGAGGTGCGTTGTTTGCTGCCATTTTGTACCTGAATTTGTGACACTCACAAGTTAGTAACACAGAAGGAAAGAAGAACAATACACAAAACTATTTAGATAGATAGCCAAAACTGTTAGCTCCCCGGCAATGGCGCCAAAAAGTGAATGATGCCAACCCTACACCACTACAAAGTGTCAAGAGCGGTCGAAGCAACTTTTACCTGTGATGATCGGGATTGAATCCACAGGGAGCTAGAATCGGGAATTGGATTTCTATCTAAACTAGAAATGCGTAGTGCTCTTAATTACACTTCCAATCATCTTTGTTTGTTTGTTACTTCTAATTTTTAAGCTAATAGTATGCTAAATTAAACTAAGAGTGAATACTTGTAAGGTTTTCTAAATGGTTAAAGAGGCACTAGGGAAGTGACTTTCTCCTAGGTGAATACTTGACGGGATCTAAAGCCTTAAGGCAAAGATGTTATGTTGGGGATTACGATATAGCCAATGCATAGAATTACTCACTCTATACCTCTCGGTAGCTTAAGTGACTTTGCTCAAATTGACTTTATCAAGACCAATTGGGTGTCAAAATTGTGCAAGCAATATAGGCTCAAGTCGGGTATTACTATCTCTAGGTTTAACCCTTTAATTGGAGCTAGCAATCTCTTGATTGCACCCCAATTCCTTGTTGGACTGATTTTCCTAGACTCAAGCTCTCTTTATCAAGAAGAGCCCAAGTCAAATAGGCACAAATTAGTGTTTGCAACCACTAATTCAACATGGAAAAACACAAATCAATCCAAATATCAAATACCCATAAACATCTAAGCCTTAAATCAAAAGACCCATCAAATAACCATACTAGGGTTGAGCCACAACCCTAGCTAATGGGTCTCAGGAAAATAGATGTAGAATAACCCATAAGATTTAATTACAAACTAAGATAATGAGGATTCAGTGTTAAAGTAGCTACAAATTACTCAAAATAGAACAAAACAGTCGTTCACGTGCTCTAGAGTCAAACAGATTACAAAAGATCCCCTAAAAATGTGAAAAGAAAGTATTTATACTAGGCCAAATTTTCTGGACAAAAATACCCCTACGGAGGTACCGCGGGTTGCGGTGAGGCTTTTTAACTTGAATATTCACTCTATGAATCTGGCCACCGCGGGCCGCACAAAATGCACCGCGGCCGCGGTGGCTTCATTGCGGTCCGCATAAAATGCTCCGCGGACCACACTGGCTTCCATTGTCCAAACTTCCAGTTCTCTAAAACCCCCTCTTCGCAGACCGTATAAAATGGATTGCAGCCGCGAAGAGGCTTCTACGGCCGCGAGAAAACCTCTGCGGATCGCACTGCTTTAAGCTCCAAATTTGTACCTCTCTGAATCTCCTGACCGCGGACCGCACTAAATGGATTGCGGTTGCGGTGGGTCTATTGCAACTGTGCTTTGACTTGTTCTTGGTACTTGTGCATGTTTCACTCCTTTTTGAGCTGGTTTTGACTACTTGTCACCTTTTTGACCAAACCCTGCAAACAAGCACGACATGTAAGCCTTTGGGACTATTTGTATACATTTTTAACCAAAACTCAAGTAAAACGGAGTGTAAAATGAACTAGAATCCCTAGTTATCAGCAAGTAGAATCATAATTTAGGCGAAACTAGTCTGAGAGGTTCCACTTAATTGCTAGGTGTCCAGAACTGGGTAGGGCAAGAACACAATGTGTGATAAAACATAGTCATAGGAGCACACTACACACTTAGGGTGAAGGTTTTAACAAGCATACTAATAACATCAATTAGTCACTAGAAATTTAGAATCAGGTAGGGGAACATGGATTAGGCCATATGATCAAGGAAAAATAGTCAAATTATCAATAACATTAGGCTAAACATGCTTCGAACTGTCCAAATTGCCTAAGTTAGATAGAAACATATTTTCAGGACCAACGTTTAGGTGTGAAACAATGTTGGAGAAGTTCATGCTATAGGCCGAATTACACATGAAGAAAGCCAAGGAATCATATGCAATTTCATAGAACACAGATATGCTAATTGGCACATAATGGAATAAACATTGCGAAGGTTGAGAAATAACCAATTATTGCTCAACAAACAAGAAAAAGAACAGCAATCAGGACCCAGAATCTCAGATGCTTCAAGTTCCCAAGGGATTCAAGAACCCAAGGCAGTGCTCACACCCAAGAAAGGTCGGAAAGTAAGAGATCCAGTGGCCTTGGCTTTCAGCCGGCCAAGAACCAAACAAAACAAAATAACAAGTGAACACGGAGCAAAAGCCCTAATATTTTCAGTGAAAATTAGCGATTGAAGCCTTGTCCTGAAGGGAATGGGGGAGGGATTTATATAATAGTAGGGCTCAAATGGTAACAGATTCAAACAAGGAAATAAATATACAAATAATTCGGAAAATCAATTTATGAAAGCTGTAAACCCTAGTTTTTAAGGAAAGTAAATATTGAGAAAATATAAACAAAATCGAACCTACAGTGGAATATAGGACGAGTATAGACATAATAACACTCAAAATCAGAGAATCAAACCAATTTTGGTTCATTTTGAAGAGATCTGTAAACCCTAGCTTTAGGGTAAGTAAGAATCACATAAAATAAACAAATATTTGAACTCACAGTAGCATAGGATGAATATAGACGGAATAACATTCAAAAATCAAGGATTTGAATTGATTTTGGTTCGATTTTGATGAGATCTTCTTGCCATGTTTAGGCAAGCACTATAAGAGAGTAGCTAATACCAAAAGGGGGTCGTATATGGCAAGAAACAACCATGGAATCCTATGTTAGATGGTATTAGAAGGAGATTTAGGGGGAGGCGACTTTAGGGTTTCTAAAAAGGGGGAAAGGAGATGATAGGGTATTAGGGCGGCGGACAAATGAGAATGATTAGGTTAGGGTTGAAAGGGGGTAACTAAAAGGAGTGGTTAGATGTGGGCTGTTGATATCAGAGATCAACGACCACGATTAAAAGGGGTTATCAGGTTCCGAGTTAAAGCGGTTATTGGTTTGGGCTGGTGTTATTGGGCTAGTGTATTGGTCCGAAATTATTTAGAAATTGGGGCTAGTTTTTAAATACCCAATATTTTATCAATAAATAATTAATAAAAGTGATTAATAAATAAAGAAATAATATTTGTGCACTAAAATGATTGAAAATAATAAGTTGACATTATTAAAATATAAAAATTTATTTTGGCATAAGTAATATAATTATACATGAATATATGCTATTATTGCAAAAATATGCAATTAGCCTAAAAATGCAAATGTAATTATGAAGAAATGAAGTAAAATATTTAAAAACATGCATGTTGGTGTAAATAATAAGTCTGAATGATTAAAACATCATAAAAATAATTTGAAGGATAATTATTGAATATTTGTACAATAAAAATACAGAAAGGAATTAATTTAGGGCTTCTAAAAATCATGAAAAATCATGTAAAATGCTTGTATAAATTTATAAACTAAATGATTATGCAAATATACTATTTTGAAAGTATATATATATATATATATATATATATATATATATATATATATATATATATATATATATATATATATATATATATATACACACACAAAAATATGAGGGAAAAATTGGGTACCAACAGCTGCCCCTTTTTACCCGGGAATGATGAAAGAGTTGTAGGGTAAAGAAATGATCACCGATTTTGACCGAACGGGATGATTTTATAAAATAGAGGCCGAACTCCGATTTCTGAGTTGCCTACATATCCCTAGTGTTAGGGGAATCAGGCCGTGTGTAGTTATAGATCCAACGGTTAATGAAACTGATGGAGTTGTTATAGGAATAGTTGTATATTTCAGAAAGGGTTCTTTTGGGTAAGACAGTATCATATGAATTTATGTGGAGTCATCAATGTGAATCTGAAACGTTACAGAAATATCTGAATGGTCATAGAGTGAAAAAATGGGTAATTGATGGTGGTTGGTTATGTTTGAGATAGTTGCAGGATGTGAACGTTATGAACGGAAATCAGAGCGAAGATTGCTTCCATTTGAAGAGCGGTTGCTTCCTGCATTACCTGCAAAACATAAAATACGATGCATGCATATATATATATATATATATATATATATATATATATATATATATATATATATATATATATGGATTTATGTAAGAATTTAAACATGATGCAAATTCCCCTTGGACCATAAAAATTGTCTTTGGACGACGAGGATGATGTCCTTAGACCATGATGTCTTGGGCCATGAATTGTGTGATAAGGGATTCGCCGGCCATGAAATGATGTTCTCGAGCCATGAAAATGGTGCCTCTGAACTATGACGCCTTCGAATAATGATGTGCAATATTGAGAGATCCTCAGGCCATGATATGGTATCTTCAGGCTATGAGGATGATGCCTTCGGACTTTGACGCCTTTGAAAAAAATGGCGATATTTCAGCCCATAAGATGCAAAGACACGATGCTTGGTCATATAAGAATCAAAACAAGACAGAGCTTAGTATTGCGTAAGATTGGGGTAGAGCTTAGCCCTGGGAAAGAAAAAAATAGTGCTAGATTTCAAGTAGCATAGCATTCGGTATTATACAAGGAAAGGCAGAGCTTAGCCTTATGCAGTTGAGGAGGTAGGGCTTGGGCTTAGCCTCATGCAATTACAAAGGCCATTCTTAGCCTCATGCAAGAAAGGGAGACAATGCTTAGTCTCATGCAAGGAAAGACAATGCTTAGCCTTATGCAGTTGAGGAGGTAGGGCTTAGCCTCATGCAAAATAGGAGATAGTGCTTAGTCTCATGCAATTAGGAGACAATGCTTAGTCTCATTCAGGGAAAGTCAATTCTTAGCCTTATGCATGTCACACGCCGAACTTAGGGGGGAGGGAGCAAGACTGACACCCAGTGCCTCACATATCCTTGCGTACTAACTTGCATCTAAGGGGCTCTGAACATATGATGCCATACTTTGGCCATGGGCCACATTGTAAGACGACTGCGAATGCTGACTAAATGTCAATATAAAGCTGGGCCGACAAGGCCGTCATAATTATTACAGCTGACAAACCAACCAAATATACATACAAGGCCTGGAAGCCTAACATACTACACTAACTGATAGGATATGTCTACAAGCCTCTACTAATGGATATACTGTGATCGGAACGGCTATCTGACCTACTCATGACATATATACGTATATATACAAGATATACATAAGGTTTTAGACTCGGAAACTCCGAAAGGCATGGAGCTTACCGATCAAGCTGAGCTCGGGCAACACTTATTGAAGAGGCCTACTCGTCTGTCTATCTGACCTGCACGTATAAAATGCAGCGCCCCCAGAAAAGGGACGTCAGTACAAAATAATGTACTGAGTATGTAAGGCAATATACTGAAAGCTGAAAACTCTGCAAGTAGCTAGAAGTCAAAGATAATTTGAAGATATGTTTACCTGCTGATACTGATTCAATTCTCTCAATATAGTAAGTAAATAGTTGTCCGGCTCTATTAGGCTCGGTATACATATATATCTTCTCTGTCATAGTAGGCTCGCTCATAAGCACTCGTCCATACTAGGTTCTGTATCTCGACCAACTGGGCTCTCTTATAAGCGCTCGACCACAGTAGGCTCGGTATATATATAACTGCTCTGCCGTAGTAGGCTCGCTCATAAGCACTTGGCCATACTAGGCTCTATATCTTGACCAACTGGGCTCGCTCATATGCGCTCGGCCATAGTAGGATCGTCATATAACTTACCATCTGATCAGAGGTTTCCCAATAGGGGCCTACCCATCGATTATAGCTCGATGGTAATGAAAATACTTTTAATACTGTATATATGTAAACTCTCTACACTCTTGACCGGGATAAGGAAATACTCAACTAAAGATAAAGTCCCGATAAGGATATATTATAACTTAAAAAACTAGGAAAATATACGCAATTTGCGAGACTAGCAAAATATACATGAATTCCAGGATTTGAATGTAATGACGAGATCATGCCAAATAAAAGAAAAGCTTAGCCTTAACATACCTGGAGTAGAAAAAAAATCCGTGTGATATTCTTGAGAAGGATTACACTGTACTCCCTTGGAGTCGAAAAATCCCGTTGCTACTATAATATGGCATGACTATCGTCCTTGACTTTGTATTCAGGTTCAGTAAATCTAGGCTCTATGTTGTCCTAGATAAAGAGAGTGTTCACAACTTCTTTCCGACTCATGTATTGCAATAGACACTGCTCTATCCGATTTTGCACCATTTGTGTATCTTCACAAGAGACTTTTCTTCGATCTCCGCTCAACAGTTTTAAGGCTCCAACACTTGGAACTATTGCAATAACGCTATATGCCAATATTTTAGTAGAAATGTACACCCAACTTATGTGTACCATCAATGAGTATATTGTAAAAGGTGGTCACTTACACCTACTGTCCAGCTTCACTACTTGAGAGCGTAAATATTCCAAAATTGAGAGAAAGTGTTTGAGCAAAGGAGTCTGAATGAAGAGTTGCAAGTATAATAATATAATAAGAGCTCTTTGCATTTGTCTCACCCACTTACGTAATGAATTTTGTGTGATTCACTTCAGGGCTTAAAGCTAAGACAATCTTGCTAAATGTCTTAATAAGGAGACACCTTGCCATGTCTCTTATGAGTCATGTAATGGCTTTTGTTGCCATATTCAAGGGCTACCACGTTTTGTGGTCCAAGCCTTATCCAAAATCATCCTTAATTCACCACTAATCTCATGGTTAATTTGATAATTTCTCACTATTCAATAATTAACCAATTACCCACATAATTCAGAGTTATCTCAAGTTACTTAAAATACTACTCACTTTTAACACACTTTACACACCTTACTATCATGGCCATGTATTACCTTGTATGACACTAGTCCATAAATACTAGGTATTTTAGCTCGGGTCGTATTTTATCCCAAAATGCCAAACTTTGATGAAAATTCATTTTCTTTGAATTGCTTCCCTTTTCACCTTCACGAATTTACTCATTACTTGTGAAATAGCATAATCCCTATAATCTCCAAATAATCTTTTATTTGGACTGATGTCAATTACCTTACGACAAATTCAACGTACAATACTGCAGGGTGCAATACTATCGTAACTTATTACTGCGAACGTAACATCACCGTAATGTAATAATACTGAATAGAACACTGTCGTAACTTAATACTGCATATCATAACATCGTCATAATATAATACTGCGGGACGTAATATTGACGTAATATTGTGGGGCGTAACATCATTCCCCTCTTTGGAACATTCGTCCTTGAATGTTGACTGATGCTCTTATCATTTTAGTAACTTATAGCTCTTGTGAATACCTTAATACTCTTCTTCCCATTTAAGTAGTTGCTCTGTGAATAAATCCAAAGTCTAGGTTATTCCCCCTTTTGGTCTTTTTGCTCATATCATGACCTGTGGTCGAAATCTTCCTAATCTTGCAACTTCTGTTACCTCATGTCATGCAGCCTGTATGACCCTGGCTTTGTAAGTGCACTTATGCGATTCATATTTCCTTTTTTCTTTTATCTTTTGGTTAATCTGTAGGCCTTACTTTGTATATACAAGGCTTAATAGGATGTCTCTCTAGGCCTCTATAGGTATATTGAAGTCCTTTGCTCGATACTTTGTAGAACTTGCGAATATGGCCATATCTTATTTCATAGATCTGTTACCCATTCACATGACTTTACTGCATTTACATGGGTTATACTATACCATAATTTTTGCTTCAATCTACCTTTATTGAGGTATGCTTACCAAGTTCCCAGTTACTTTTGTTACCTATCCTTTAGGTATGAATCTCAGTCTTTCAATGCTCCTTCATTACCTTTCGTCTTAAGAATGACGGCTTAATTTCATCCCATACTTTGTGACTTTTGTCCATATATTGTTGATTCACCTCAATATTTATCTACAATATACCACCGATAACTTAACCTTTTATGTAATATGGCTGCTAGGATTCACGTTTTATTGGGGAACATCTGAAATGATTAGAATTGATCCACTTGGGTGATACCCTACTTTCATAAACGTACCTCACAACATCCCAATGCGATTCACCTTGCGTGGGTACTTTAATCCTGTCCAATTCGTAAGATCCGTTTCTTTTCTTCGTTGAATCATTACTCAATTGAAGGCCCAAATGTCATCCTTTATCTATCACAATTACACCCTCATTCTGATACCAGGGCAACATTCCATCTCTTCTAAATGCTATTAGTCTTAGACTCCTTTGAGCTCATTAAGGCTATAGTGAGCTTTGTATAACATAGAGAAATTGTCTGCTCTTCTTATTTTCATGGGCTTAATCCTAAAGACTTATCGATTCTCGTCACCTTTTCACTTGCCTTTCCTCATCCTTACTCATGTTTCCTTAAAACTTTGTCTCCCTACCATACTTTAGCTTGCGACCTATACATATCCATTTATAAACTTTCCTTCAACTTGCTTGCACTATAGATTTCCTTATATTATTCTTTAAAGTCAATCGAGGCATCACATCATCTCCAACTTTTCTCTATTCTCTTAACTAGATCTCTCAGTACTTAGAAACCATAGGCTGGAAGACATGCCGTCGACGATGCCGCTATCATTCCCGATTATTGGATCCCTGTGCTTATAGCCTTCTATCCAAAGTATGGACTATTCATGATCTTTTGCCTTTGAGTATCTTGTACGTTGTTCACCTTTACCTTACTTACCTTAAAATCTCGCATCGTTTCTTCTATCTCTCTCACGACCTCCCTTCCACCTAGGTGTAATTCACGCCCATAACTTGAAGCTCTATTATAATACTCGCACCTCTTGGTGTATACACAATCCGGTGAGAGCCTCATACTGACTTCTTATAAGGCTGGTACTTCTTTGACTAGCTTTATCATAGAGCCATTAAAGAATATGGCTATTGTATTGTTTTTCTTGTATCTTTGATATTAAGAGTGATTTTGCAATGTTCTCAATCACGATGTCCATAATTTTCTGGGTTCAATAATCAAATTCCTGATTTACTTAGTTGATGTAACTCTTTAGTTTCCTCTTCTTTCTGATCAACCTTTATGTAGGCTTAAGCTATCTTCCAATCTGCGACTCATGGTATTAGTTATTACTTTAGCCTTTCATGGGCATTATGGAATATCCATGATGCAATCTTCTAACAATTCAATTCTTTGTCTATGCCCTGGGCTCAATTCTTTGTTTTAATACAAGAGTCTTCTATGATTGTATGATTATCAACAAATATGTTGCCTGGATAATACTCCAAATTCTTGAGTGTATCCATAACGTACTAACTCTGGATCATTGATCGAAAAATTCCTTTCGTTCCATCTCAGCTTTCTTTAAATGTGTGCAATTACTTTTCCTGATCTTTTTGACCCTTATTGCGTCCATACTTAGCTTATATTAGTGCCCACACTTGCCAGGGTTTTCATACAACTTATATGATCTCGAATATTATTTTTAATTTTTACTTCCCGTTCATTAGCCACGGTAGGTACCACTTTCCTTTCGAATGCTTACAATGTTGTTGCGAGATTGTTGTTACACGACCATTTCCTCTTTAGGTCATTGTGTTAGGTTGAAGCCTTCTTTCTTATCTCCTCAGCTAGTCTTTTGTTGTAGTACTTAGGGAGAACCCTTAACTCTCGTAAAGCTGTGAGCTTATTACGGACCTTTTTTATGTCCTTACTTGCCGATATCTTCCGTAGTTTATTACTTCCATGCCCTTGTGCTTATATGGTTGCTTCTGAACTGATATTTTGACTGTCTTCCTAGTGGCACATTCTTTTATCCCCGTAACACTCATACGATACCTTTAACTATCCCTACTCTTGTTTGAATATATCTCAAGTATTATAATGATATTCTTTGAGGCTGAATTATCCATATTGGGTTCTACTATGTTTATCTTACACGATCTGATGACTTGTATGTAACCTCCTATTTAGCCATAACTAGGATCTTTCTGACTAATTACTAACTACTCGTTGGCCCATTCTCATATCAATATTCCTCGTAATCTTTCTTGGGTTATTTCTTTTGTCTTAACTTACGTCTCGCACTGGCTCCTAATTTATCAAAAACATCCCGGGCAGGAACCCTTACTTTCTTTTCTTGGTGCCATGCTTACACAATGTTCTGGAATCATAGCATATCTGTAACATTTGAATAAGTACAATCTCATCCCTTTCTCATTTTAATGTGTTCTTCCTTTATTATTCCATAGTCACTAGAGCCACTTAATTCTGACTTAATGTCACATCACTCTATATTCCCCCCTTTAGGGGTGTATGAAGAGCTTAAGCCACAAGGATCTACCTATAGACATTTTACCTATTCATCTTTGGCGTCGTTTCTCAACATCAATGATCCTTACTTGCCTTGTGGCAATCCTTCTGTACCAAGGATGACAAATCCCCTTACTCGCGAGGGTGACACTTAATGTAACTAGTATATACAGTCCCTTAAGCTTAACTTTTCTAACATTTCTTGCTTTAGGGAAGTGTCTTCCTAAATGACCATTCTCTGAATTTCTCATGAATCTTCTTCTGTTGTCCGTCCTATTATTGCCGGAACGCGATATGAAATTCTCATGATGTTGACTATTATCAAATCACTCAGTCACAAATTCATATTTAATTTATCTTGTTTACCAGTCCATACTGATTTCTGTTATTCTGGGGTTTAATTCTCCCTTCTGGTAATCACGTTAGAGTCACGAACTTATTCCTTGAGATGAGTATATGACTTTATGGCATATACTCTTTTGTTGTCATAAGGTCTGTCACTTCTCGTCTCTTCATTCACTTGACTGGACTCTGTAATACTATAATTTCGTCTTCTTCTTCTTCTTCTTCCTACCGTCGTTATCCATGTATCACACCTTGTCCATAATGCTTCGTTATCTCTCTTCTCATTACTCTGCTAATATTTCTGCATATCCCTTTTCTTGTGAAAACTTCAACACACCATTCTTTCGCTTTTAGCTCTCCTTGCTTCATTCCTTGGCTCTTTCAATTGCCTCACATTCTTTCTTTACTGGGGGCGGGAGCCATACTAAGGTAATATTTATTCCTTCAAGGCTTCCAGTGCTCATATATAGCTTTAATATTTTAGGGTGCACCATCTAGGTGTCTCACGAGGAGATCCACTTGAAATATCCTTCGTAAATGTCAACTAACACAAACAATCCATTCACCATTTTGGTTTACTTTAACCCCAGTCAGGTCTTGATGTTCCGTCCTTTTCTTAAACTACACCTGTTAGCCCCCATAGGGCATAACTGATATGGGTACGACCAATTGTACATACCTCTGTTACTATTGAATATAACTCAAAAAGCTTATGTTCTTCTGCCTCAATTATAAACGCTGTTAACATTCATTAATTGGGCGTCTCGTACCCTTCTTCATCTTGCTTCTTTTGCTTGTTGAAACTTGTATTTATCTTTTGAATCTCTCATTTTCCTTCACCATAAAGGTGGATATATATTCTTGACTTAAGGCTCCTTATCAAGAGGCTTACACATCTTAGTACACACATGATCTGCTAAAGACCTCATATTTGTTTATCGTAGGCATCATACAAAAATCGAATTCCTCTGACTCAACTCTTCCACAACTATCTCTCTTTCCAACCATCTTTCCAGATGTAGGTATCGTTGTATTATGAATAAGATAGAGTTTAGGAATTTGAATTCTTACAATTGAGCTCTACCACATGATCTAGAGTAAGAAGAAAGAGTGACAATCCTAAATGCCTTGTAGCCTCCTGCTTATAAGTGTGGTGCACGACACACCCATAAACAAGACTCTACTAGACACGGCTTGTAGACTCCCTAGGACAGAACTGCTCTGATACCACTTTTGTCACGACCCAAACCGATGGGCCGCGACGGGCACCCGGTACCTTACTCAACCGAGTACCAATGTAACGTATCTTTCTTATTACATCATCATATACACGTGACATACGGGCCTAATAGGCCAACATAATCATTTATAAACTCAAAACATAGGCCGGCAAGGCCGTCATAATTATTACAGCTAACAAACCAATCAAATATACATACAAGGCCTGAAAGCCCAACATACTACACTAACTGACAGGATATGTCTACAAGCCTCTACTAATGGATATACTGTGATCGGAACGGCTATATGACCTACTCATGACATATATACGTATATATACAAGATATACATAAGGCATTAGACCCGAAAACTCCGAAAGGCATGGAGCTTACCGATTAAGCTGAGCTCGGGCAACACTTATTGAAAAGTCCTACTCGTTTGTCTGTCTGACCTGCACGCATGAAATACAACGCCCCCAAAAAAGGGACGTCAGTACGAAATAATGTACTGAGTATGTAAGTCAATATACTGAAAGCTGAAAACTGAACTGATAATATAATAACTGCAAGTAGCTAGAAGTCAAAGATAATCTGAAGATATGCTTACCTGCTGATACTGACTCAATTCTCTCAATATAGTAAGTAAAATAGTTGTCCGGCCCTATAAGGCTCGGTATACATATATATCTGCTCTGCCGTAGTAGGCTCGCTCATAAGCGCTCGACCATACTAGTCTCTGTATCTCGACCAACTGGGCTCGCTCATAAGCACTCGACCAAAGTAGGCTCGGTATATATATAACTGCTCTGCCGTAGTAGGCTCGCTCATAAGCGCTCGTCCATACTAGGCTCTATATCTCGACCAACTGGGCTCGCTTATAAGTGCTCGGCCACAGTAGGATCGGTATATAACTTACCATCTGATCAGAGGTTGCCCAATAGGGGCCTACCCATCGATTATAACTCGATGGTAATGAAAATACTTTTAATACTGTATATATGTAAACTCTCTGCACTCTTGACCGGGAGAAGGAAATACTCAACTGAATATAAAGTCCCGATAAGGATATATTATAACTTAGAAAACTAGGAAAATATACGCAATTTGCGAGACTAGAAAAATATACGTGAATTCCGAGATATTAAATTAATGAAGAGATCATGCCAAATAAAAGAAAAGCTTAGCCTTAACATACCTGGAGTAGAAAAAAAATCTGTGTGATATTCTTGAGAAGGATTACACTGTACTCCCTTGGAGTCGAAAAATCCCGTTGCTATTATAATATGGCATGACTATTTGCTTTGTATTCAGGTTCAGTAAATCTAGGCTCTATGTTGTCCTGGATAAAGAGAGTGTTCACAACTTCTTTCCGACTCATGTATTGCAATAGACACTGCTCTATCCGATTTTGCACCATTTGTGTATCTTCACAAGAGACTTTTCTTCCAACTCCGCTCAACATTTTTGAGGCTCCAACACTTGGAACTATTGCAATAAACCTCTATGCCAATATTTCATTAGAAGTGTACACCCAGCTTATGCATACCATCAATGAGTATATTGTAAAAGGTGGTCACTAACACCTACTGTCCAGCTTCACTACTTGAGAGCGTAAATATTCCAAAATTGAGAGAAAGTGTTTGAGCAAAGGAGTCTGAATGAAGAGTTGTAAGTATAATAATATAATAAGAGCTCTTTGCATTTGCCTTACCCACTTACGTAATGAATTTTGTATGATTCACTTCAGGGCTTAAAGCTAAGACAAACTTGCTAAATGTCTTAATAAGGAGACACCTTGCCATGTCTCTTATGAGTCATGTAATGGATTTTGTTGCCATATTCAAGGGCTGCCACGTTTTGTGGTCCAAGCCTTATCCAAAATCATCCTTAATTCACCACTAATCTCATGGTTAATTTGATAATCTCTTACTATTCAATAATTAACCAATTACCCACATAATTCGGAATTATCTCAAGTTACTTAAAATACTACTCACTTTTAACTCACTTTACACGCCTTACTATCATGGCCATGTATTACCTTGTATAACACTAGTCCATAAATACCGGGTATTTTAGCTCGGGCCGTATTTTACCCCAAAATGCCAAACTTTGACGAAAATTCATTTTCTTTGAATTGCTTCCCTTTTCACCTTCACGAATTTACTCATTACTTGTGAAATAGCATAATCCCTATAATCTCTAAATAATCTTTTACTTGGACTGATGTCAATTACCTTACGACAAATTCAACGTACAATACTGCAGGGTGCAACACCATCGTAACTTATTACTGCAAAGCGTAACATCACTGTAACGTAATACTACTGGGTAGAACACTGTCATAACTTAATACTGCAAAGCATAACAACGTCGTACTATAATACTGCGGGACGTAATATTGACGTAATATTGCGGGGCGTAACAATGCAGCTGAGGAGGCAGGGCTTAGCCTCATGCAAAATAGGAGACAATGCTTAGTCTCATGCAATTAGGAGACAATGCTTAGTCTCATACAAGGAAAGGCAATGCTTAGCCTTATGTAGTTGAGCAGGCATTGCTTAGCCTCATGCAAAATAGGAGACGTTGCTTAATCTCATGCAATTAGGAGATAGTGCTTAGTCTCATGCAGGAAAAGGCAATGCTTAGCCTTATGCAGTTTAGGAGGCAAGGCTTAGCCTCATGCAAAATAGGAGACAATGCTTAGTCTCATACAGTTAGGAGATAGTGCTTAGTCTCAGGCAGGGAAAGGCAATGCTTAGCCTTATGCAGCTGAGGAGGCAGGGCTTAGCCTTATGGAAAAATAAGAGACATGACTTAGTCTCATGCAATGGAAGGCAATGCTTAGCATTATGCAATTAGGAAGCCAATGCTTAGCCTCATGCAAAATGAGAGACAAGGCTTAGTCTCGTGCAAAGAAAAGACAATGAGTGATAACAGAGTGTTTCTTATCTGGAGACATGTTTGCGGTTTGACAATTTTGTCGTTATGAAGATAGTGATTTTGATATGTGTGTATTTGCGAATACTCCTGTTATGTTCATTGTGACTGCATCCAAAGAAAAATTGTGAGTTTAGCGGGGAAGGTTGGGTTGTGCTTTCGCCTTGTCTGCTTTGCTTCGTTTTTGCCCTGTATCGAGATCCTGCTCAAATTATCGTGGGTAGCATCTGGCTGTTTATAAAATAATGGTTTTAGAGAAAAAAATATGCATGCATTTGATGCATGTAGTTATTTAAAAACATAGTAGTATGCCATATCAAGTAAATTTGATGAACCAATGACTGTGACACTTTAGAGACGTTGCAACTTCTCTGCTTTAGGATTTTGAGGGTCCCCCTCAAAATCCTTCCCCAGTTTAATAAGTGATTCTTTGACTATTCCGCATGTGATGAAATTGGCTGGACTTGCTACGGAATTTTGAGGGTCCTCTTCAAAATTCTACCCCAGTTTCTGACCATCGGGAAAATGAAGATTTTATTGAATTATGACCGAACACACAGGGTTGCCTACGTATCGCCTCTTAAACAGGAATTAGGTCAAGCGTAGTTCTGTTACATTAGATGAAGAAATGTAAATAATCCAAACATAGTATATCTTGACTGCGTCTGAATTGATAGGCTTTGGCCAAATTTCTCCATCCATTTTTATGAGTATAAGTGCTCCTCCTGTTAGTACTCTATGAACTATGTAGGGCCCTTGCCAACTGGGTGAAAATTTCCCTTTGGCCTCATCTTGATGCGGGAAGATCTACTTTAGCATCAGCTACCCCGGTGTGAACAGTCTAGGCCTGACCTTTTTGTTAAAAGCTCTGGACATTCTATTCTAGTAAAGTTTACCATGGCATACCACATTCATTCTTTTCCCGTCAATAAAAGCTAATTGCTCGTAGCGACTTCTTATCCATTCTGCATCACTGAGTTCAGCTTCTTGTATGATTCTTAAAGAAGGAATTTCGACTTCAGCGGGAATTACAACTTCAGTATCGTAGACCAGCAAGTAAGGAGTTGCCCTGGTTGATGTGCGGACTATGGTACGATACCCCTATAAGGCAAATGGTAATTTCTCATGCCATTGCTTGTGGTTGTCTGCCATCTTTCTCAATATTTTCTTGATATTCTTGTTTGTGGACTCCATTGCGCCATTCATCCGAGGCCTGTATGATATGGAATTCTTATGCTTGATTTTGAAGGTTACATACATAGTTTTCATTAAGTCACTACTGAGGTTGGCAGAATTGTTGGTGATGATAGATTCTGGCACCCCGAATCGGCAAACAATACGATCCCTGACAAAATCTGCGATGAATTTCTTGGTTACAACCAAGTAAGATGCAGCCTCAACCCATTTTATAAGTAGTCTATGGCCATTAAAATGAACCTATGTTCGTTTGAAGTGGCGGGCTTGATCGGACGATAACATCTATTCCCCAAGCGGCAAAAGGCCAAGGTGCGCTCGTTGCGTTGATTTTATTTGGTGGCACCCGTATCATATCTGTATGTATTTGGAATTAATGACACTTTTGGACATACTTGATGCAATCCGTTTCCATAGTCATCCAAATATATCATGTCCTTTGACCGCCTTCTGAGTTACATAGACAATATCAAATTCACTCAATAGTATCTGCCATTTTGCTAGTTTCCTTGTAGGCATGTGTTTATGAAAAATGTATTTCAGAGGATCCATCCTTGATATGAGATATGTAGTGTAGGCACAGAAGTAATACCTCAATTTCTGAGCTATCCACGTCATAGCATAGTAGGTGCTTTCCAACAAAGAATACCGCACTTCATAGGGTGTGAACTTCTTACTCAGATAGTATATGGCATGCTTGTTCCTTCCCATCTCATCGTGTTGTTCCAAGACATAACCGAAAGTTCCATCTAGTACGAATAGATAGAGTAACAGAGGCCTACCAGGTTCCGGCGCTACAGGACTGGCGGTATGGACAAATATTCCTTGATTTTGTCAAAAGCTTTCAGGCAGTCTTCAGTTCAACTCGTTGCGGAATCCTTCTTTAACATTTTGAAAATCGACTCACAGATCACAGCCGATTATGCTATAAATCGGCTGATGTAACTGAGACGCCCCAAGAAGCTCATCACAACTTTCTTGTTCTTTAGCGGTGGCAAATCCTAGATAGCCTTGACCTTTGATGGGTCTAGCTTAATTCCTCGATGGCTGATGATGAATCCTAACAAATTTCTAGCAAGGACCCTAAAAGCATCTTTTGTGGGTTTCAGTTTCAGATTATACATTCGAAGTTGATCAAAGAACTTTCTCAAATCCGCTATATGATCTATACCCTTCTTGGATTTGATGATGACGTCATCCACGTACACTTCTATCTCCTTGTGTATCATGTCATGGAAAATAGTTGTCATGGCTCTCATATAAGTGGCCCCAACATTCTTAGACCAAATGGCATCATTTTATAGCAATACACTCCCCATGGCATAATAAAGGCTATCTTCTCGGTATCTTCTTCATCCATCCAGATCTGATGATATCCCGTGAAGCAATCCATAAAGGATTGGAGTTTGTGCTTGGCACAGTTGTTGATCAGTATGTGTATATTGGGCAATGGGAAATCATCTTTGGGACTTGCTCTGTTTAAATCCCGCCAGTCGACACATACTATGACCTTCCAATCCTTCTTTGGAACTGGCACGATGTTAGCCAACTAGGTAGGATATTCAACCACTCTGAGAACCTTAGCTTTGATCTGCTTGGTGACTTCCTCTTTTATTTTCAAACTCATATCTGGCTTGAAGTTTTTGAGTTTCTGCTTTACAGGTGGACACATCGGATCGGTAGGTAGTGTATGAGCCACTATAGACGTGCTCAAACCAGTCATATCATCATAAGACCGTGCAAAAATATCTTCATACTCTTTCAGGAAATGGGTTCTCTGATGGTGACAGGTGAATGCTTATGCGAGTTTCTTTGACTGTTTCGAAATCTTCCAAATTGATTATCTCAATTTCATCCAGATTAGACTTAGGCTTGTTCTCAAAATTTTCCACTTCTCTAACAATTTCCTTAGGTATTATATCTTCTTCTTCTATTTCCTCTAAATCACTAACCTTATGTTGCGTTGTCACATTACATGTCACAGTTGTTGGTTCATCAGGATAAGTAATAATAATGTTGTAGAGAAATATAAAGGATAATAATGAATATTAAAATAGCAATGCATTAAATAAATCTTGAGAACATCAAACAAGTACGACTCGATGACTCGAGCAAATATTTCAAAATAAAATACGTTCAAAACAAAAGACTGAAAATGTTTTAAATGCTTAAAATTGCTTTAAAATAGATTGTGCTAATTGCCAGGCTACCCAGGAACTCGACGGGCCAGGGACAATGCGACAGTCCAGTTCTTGAGAACAACTCCTTTTCCCACGGCCTGAATAGTAAGGTCTTCGTCCTCCTCCTCAACTATTGCATTGCAATCCATGTCTTCATCATCCAGAAATAGATTTCTTAGGCCAGCTAAAGCTTCATCTTCTTTAGATCCCCATATCATGTCAGTTTGTTGAAATTTATGGTGCAAATATGGTATTGGTTGCTCAAGAGGGTAATAAGGACCATGCCATGGCGGCGACCAATCATTGTACTCTTGCCAAGTGTATTCATACCCAAGCCAAAAGTCGTACCATGATGCTTTAATTGTACCGGCTTGGTGATCCCTTGGAGATTTTTGGCGAGACCCTTGTCGGGTTCATACCCTGTCTATAACAATATGCTTTCAATCTTGTTACTCCACCATTTGTCTTTCTCAATTGCATTGACGCGCTCAATGCGATGGTACATTTCTCCACCCAACTTCCTTCTATTCTCAACGATCGGAACAATTTGATTGGTATAAATGGGATTACTCCCATCCCCGTGGATGATTACTTCCTGATGATTCTATTTAAACATTACGTTCTGGTGTAGAGTGGAGGCTACAGCCCTAGCAACATGTATCCAAGGTCGTCCCAACATCAGATTGTATGTGACGAATATGTCCAATACTTGAAATTCAACATCAAACCAAGTCGGGCCCATCTGCAAACAGAGGTTGGTCTCCCCAATTGTGGCCCTTTGGGACCCATCGAATGCTTTCACGTTCATAGTTCCTACTCGTATATCATGCAAACCTTTACCCAACCTCTTCAAAGTGGTCATCGGACATATATTGAGACTCGAACTATATCAGGACTCCAACGATGAATTTGTCCTCAAATTGCACTATGATATGTAGTACCCTATTGTGACTTAGTCCTTCCGGTGGTAGCTCGTATTCATGAAAAGTGATCTTGTGGCTTTCCAACACTTATCCTACCATGTTGGAAATTTCTCCAGTAGTGATGTTATTGGGTACAAAGGCTTCGTTCAACACTTTCATCAATGCATTCCTATGTGCTTCAGAGTTCTGCAGTAGTGATAGAATGGATATCTGAGCAGGGGTTTTGTACAGATGACCAACCACAGAATATTCTCTCGCCTGCACTTTTCTCCAAAGATTGTCTAGGCCGGTCTCAATGACGTGCGTCTTAGAAGTGTCTTCTTTGCTTGTTCCTCCCAAATGTTCGGGTGTATATACCCTACCAGTTCTGATCATGCCTTGTGTCACCTGTATCTTCCATTTTCCCTTTTCCTTTCCTTCTCACCTCTGTAGCATAGTCCTAAGGTATAGCATTGGACTAAAAGGATGGTGTAGGTGCTACTGCCATGGTGAAGGATGTGGTCACTTCCACCTCAAACGGAGGTTGCGTGGCTGAGGGCGTTGTTACTTCAACCTCAAACGGATTCGGTGCGGCTACTTCAACCTCAATCGGTGAGTGAATCTGCACCACAATAGGTGTGAGAGTGACTGGAGGTATTTTAGGTTCATCCCCTTTACGAATGAGTCCAATTGACCCTTCCAGATCCCATTCTTCATCGGTTCCTATCACATTTACCCCCTTGCCCCTGTGATCCAGGAGAGGATTGTTATGGACATTAGGTGTAGCCTTTTTTGCTTGTATAACCTTGGTGTCAATCAACGTATGGATCTTATCCTTCAAAGTGAGACATTCACCGATAGTATGACCCTTCATGCCCGAGTGGTAGGCACATGTCTTGTTTGGATTGACCTACTGAGAGGAGTTTTCCATGGCAACGATGAGAATAGGAGTGACATAACTGGCAGCCTTCAATCTTTCATACAATTGGTCGATTGGTTTAGTAATCGGGGTGTATTGTCTGGGCGGTCTGCGGTCGGAATTTGGTTGGGGTTTTTGGTAATTTTGGCGGGCTGGTGCGGAGTGGTAGTATGCTGGCTGGGTGTTATAAGTATGGTAAGTAGCAGCAGGTTATTGGTATCTAGGAGGTGAAGGATGATATGTGGGTGGGGGTGTTTGGTATGTGAGAGGAGACTTTGGACCTTGGGCCACCATCATTGACCCTATTTCCTTCATTTTAGAAATACCGCCCGACTGCAAGGCTTTGTTTGTAGCCTGGAGTGCCTCAAATTTGTCACCATTCCTCTCTCAATCCCTTATTCTACTCTTTCTCCAAACTTGATGATGTCAGAAAATTTATGGTTCTTAATAACCTTCAGTCTCTCATAATACTGCGGATCCTGAACTCGAACGAAGAACTTATTCATCTGTTCTTCTTCCAATACTACCTTTACTTTTGTAGCTTCAGACCTCTATCAAGTAGCATACTCACGAAACGTTTCTGTTGCCTTCTTCTTAAGATTCTAAATAAAGAAGATGTCTGGCATATTTTCTGTATTGAACCTGAAGCGATCCATAAAATCTGACGCCATGCTTACCCAGTTAACCCATTTCTTTGGGTTTTGACTAATGTACCAGACTAGGGTGTCTCTAGTGAGGCTCCTTATGAATAGCTTCATGCGGATTCTTTCATCTTTACCAACCCCTACGAGCTTGTCACAATATGTTCTCAAGTGTACCTTCGGATCACTTGTCCCGTCGAACATTTCGAACTTAGGAGGTTTGTAACCCTCTAGTAGTTCTACGTCCAGCTGAATACACAAATCTTTATAATTCAAACCTTCGACGCCTTTACTGCCTTCAACACCTTGGACTCGACTAGTAAGTTTCTTGAGTTCCTCTACCATGTTCTTGATGGGCAGGTCCTTTTCGGTGGACTCCGTTGTGTACAGGGTCTATTGTGGAGTGTGGGGTAAGGTTTCCACGTATATGGGGTTGCTTTGATAGACTCTAGGAATTTGGGCGTAGTGATGGTCGTTGGTTGAGTTTTGAGGGTAGGTTGTGGTGCGTTTTGAGGAGTGTAGTAGGTGGTGGTTTGTGGATTCTTGGTTGGATGGTGATGATATTGTGAATGGGTTGGTACTGGCGGAGGATTAGGATTTTGAGGAGGTGTGGCATATTGATGAGGTGCGGGAGGATTTTGTTGGTTTTGTGTGTTCTGTGGAGGTGTTGGGTTTTGTTGGTTGACGTCGGGGATGTTTAGGGTAAGGGAAAGATTTGTCAAGTTCCGGACCTACTCAAGTTCCCCTTGTAACTCTAATATCTTCTATTCTAACCGTAAAACTAAGTCATTCTGTGCCGGAGTACTCCAACTATCCGAAGTCTCGACATTCTCTGCATGCATAGTGTTGTCTTTCCTAATATCGGTCATATCATCCATTCTGGATTTCCCCTTGCTTTTAGGATCACTTGGAGAAGGATGGGGTGGAGGACCTTTAGATCTGGTATGATATGCTGATGATGCCAGTATGCACAAACCAACCTTAGGGGATGAGAATAAACAAACAAAGAAAAGAAGAAAACAAAAAGGTAAACAAGTCAGTTAGGGGTATTAAAAGGATGTTTGCGGTATTTAAACACATATTGCGGAGTTATAAATTCGCGTCCTAGCCTGGAGACATCATTGTGCCCAAGGTAGGCCTAGGCGACATATGGATTTGGAGAAAATTGATGCCAATAACTGCGTCGTTTGATTAATATGATAAATGAACCAAATCTCTACTAAAATGACAATAATTATAAAGAGTCACTAATGGCATTTGCCTTATCACAATCAAAGTCTAAAACGAGTCCAGAAAGATAGTAAAAACATCATTCCTAATCTATTTGGTCCCAGATGGGTGTTCTCCATGCTTGGACTTCTTAGCTCCATCAATCATATTCCCCGAGTCGCGTATGTCTAGCAACAGATACGCCCTTGCTAGATTCCCTCCTTTGTTTCCCTCTGCATAATGATAGTTAGAGATCCTTTTCCTTATCTTCCCCTCAAGCTCCATCAACCCCTGCTCCAAATATTCCAGCCTCTCTGTTGATTTAGTAGCACTCGTTGATTGCTTCCATGTCCACTTTATGTTGTTCTAAATTCCTGGCTTCAGACTCGAAAACCCTTTTGTGCAACATCCCGTATTTGACTTGTGCTTCAGCAACATCGTCTATAACACTATTCTTCAGATTAATCCATGGCTTGACATCCCCTGCTATATCATCCACCAACCATGATGGATAGAAATACATATGGCCAGCGTGATACCGATCTGGCTCGATTGTATCTTTCTCCACAATGATCTTTTGATGCCACATGTTCTGTGCCTCGAACTTGAATGGAATGGCATTACCTTGGAAGTCTTCTTTGTAATGAACCATGTTGGAAACTCGAGGTATAACATGTTTTCTCATAGCTTGCCTCATAACCCTTATAGGAGCACAATAGGGTAGATCCCCCTTAATCCAATTAGCACTAGATGAGCCCTTCTCTCGACCTGATGATAAATTCACTGCTAGGGAACTACTCAAACATCCAATGTACCTTTTCATCAGCCAAATTACTAAAGAAATGTACCCATTTCACATCGTTTTCTGTTTGCGCAAACCTGTTTGGGATAAAAGTCATTCTCTTCGGATGGTGATAGGCTATGTGGTCATTCCATAATAGTCATCGCAGAAGTTCTAGACGGTATTCTCCTCTCTGAAGGTGTTCCAACAACCATACTTGCAGTAACAGATTGCAACCCTCGAATGCCTATACCCCTTTTTGCACCTGTCTAAAGTTCGGTACATCTCAGCCAAAATCATAGGGACAATAGTATAAGTTTGCCCCTCAATCCCCTCTATTAAGGTCTTAGTAACCATAGCTAGGCGAGTGTGGTTCCTTTCACCCCGTATTGGAAATACCAGTGTCACAACTCAAATTGGAGGGCCATGACTAGCACTCGGCCATACTTACCGAGCACCAACGTACATTTTATCTAACCTTCTTTATTATCTTTTAGGGCTGACGACATCAATGTAAATGGTAGACATGGATCATGGACAACCAACAATAAAGATGATGGCATGAACATACATAATATGGAATTACCAGACAATCAAGAAACTATATATAAGGTACAAGCTACCACGCTACCATGAAAGACTATACAACAAAAATTAGCCGACAAGGCATACCAAACTATACATAAGTCGACACCTGTCTATGAGCCTATAAAGGAACATAAGTGATGCAACATTGCTGGAACAGGGCCCCGACATACCCATAATGTCTATAACAAAAATGCATACCAAGACCACGGTAAGTCCGAAGAAGGGATCTCGCCAATCACCGCTGAACTGGACAGCCAACTGTAGTGGGGGAGCTGCGTCTGCCTGTCTATCAGGACCTGCAACACGACATGCAACATCCACAAATAAAGGACATCAGTACGAATAAAGTACTGAGATGTAAGGCAGGGAACTATAAGTACGAACAGTAATGTAAACAGGGATAGAGAATATACAACCTGTAATATCTGGGTACCTCTGAGGGCTACTGACATGAAATGCATGATAGATATGTATATATACATAAACTTTTAAAACATATACCCTGTGGGCATCATCGTCATCATATTGTACCCGCCGTAATAGGCTCGGTAAAAATGTACCCGACAATCATAAGGCTCGGTAGAATCATACTCAGCCACGTGGAGCTCGGTAAAACCCAACTGATCAGTAGTTCCACAATAGGTGTCGTACCCGGCCGACTATAGAGCGGCTTGGTAGAGTAAAATAGATACATATATATAATGCATGATTGACTCTAGGGCTGGGCATATATCGCGTAAAATCGATAACCAGAATCGTTAAATATTTATTGGGTTATCGGTATCGGGTTATTGGGTTAACGATTCGATAACGGTTTAGAAATTTTTTTACTATTAGGTTATCGGTTCAGGCCTCAATTTGCCAATTTTGTTAATGGGTTAACTGATAACCCAATAAGAATTAATAAAATTACGACTTTATCCTTAAGTATATACAAATGCTAGGGCTTCAGTTCATTCTCTCCTATTCTTTCTCAACCCCACTCTTTAGTTGCTTCATCTTCATTCTTCATAGACCTTACTAGTTACTCCTAGCATAAGTCTTTAGTATGCTATATGTGAATTCTTCTCTTTTTTGCTTAACTCCAGTGAATTGTCTTTTCTTTTTTGCTTAACTCTAGATTGAGTTATTTTATCGGGTAAACCGATAACCGAACCGATAATGATCGTTACTCGATTAACCGATACCCGATAACCGATATCTTATCGGTTCAGTTATCGGTTTGTCAAATTTGTAAACCGATAACCGATATGCTAAACCGATAATATTCATAACCGAACCGAACCAACCGATGCCCACCCCTACTCGACTCATAAAATCACGTTCTAAATCTTTCGGAGTGACATAAGGTTGGTATCCTCTGTATATGTTATTAGGACTAACTCTTCACCATGAACCTTATAAGAATCAGGAAGTACCAACAACATTGATGACATAAGAATAAGAGAAGCAACATCAACATCAATCGTTCCATAAGAGAGGAAACAATATAAGTATTGCTAGCTTCTAAGAGTAAAGTATCTTTGGAAGCTCGTTAATTACATTATGTACAATCGGAGTCGTGCAAAAGAAGGAAAGGGATAGCCTCACATACCTTGTATATACTTCCCAACCTCAAGCTATGCAAATGTCATGACTCCTTAGTCTACAGTAGGAGAAATGACACTATCGTTAATGTTTAAGCGTCGTAACTATTATGTACTGACCACAACCTATTTTACGATGAAACGGATAGCACCTCCCCTATTTATATGACTTCCCACAAGTGAAAAAAAATCACCAAACAGCCCAAACAACATTAATGTTAATCATATTGAGCCTCCCAAAATAGTCCACCAACCGATAACATTACTACCAAGCCTTTCGATATATATTTCACAAGTTCTAGCTTCAATGACTTAGCCGCAACTTGGATAATCTTAAATACATGTAGATTAAGAGGTTACTTACCTTTAGAAAGAAATAAAAACTCCAATTTGACCTTAATTGTCCACAAAATATCCCTCCAATGCTGCCACAACAACAAGGAAGCAAAACTAGCAATCAATTAGGGTTTTTCGGTACTAGAATCACCTTAGAAGGCTTGAAATTACCTAGGGTTGATATTAAGAACTTGAGGGAGTATTTACAGAACATAAAACCCTTAAAAAACCTCCCACACGAGCTGGAACAACACAAAACGGAGCAACAACAAGAAGAACAAGAAACTTATTAGCGCCACGGGATTCCTGACACTTGATTTGTGTTGTTTGCCCTTGTTTAGGTCTTGAATCTTGAGAGAACCTTGAGAGGGTGTTCCTAGGGTTCTAAAGTCTGAATATACTGAAAAAATTATTTAAAACGGGTTGGAGGCATCATATATATATCCAAATGTCTTAAACCGCCTAAGTGGGCCCCATACAGTCTCGCAAAAACGCAAATATCTCTCTACTCCAAGATCGTACCGACAAACGGTTTAATGATTTGGAAACTAGACTCATAGATTTTCAATTTTGTTGATAGATCACCTCATAATTTCAAGTAAATTGGGAGAAAAGCTTAGTAACATTTGACCTAATGTTTAAGTAAAATTATGAACCTAAGTTGCGACAACTTTTGTCTACTTTTGTTTCACAACTCGTTTGACTTCAAGAATTATGATACGGATATTATATGATTCAAATACCTTAAAACAAAATCTCTTGATTGTATTAAGCACCTCTAGGTTTACCCGAAAATACGGCTGACAACATCCTTGATTCATTTAACTTGTAATACTTGTTAACCCCCTTATACACCTTTATATCATTTAAGACCAACAAGCTTAATTTCTTATCATCTTAAAGATAATCTCTTCATGGATTTATGTTGACTACCTTATGGCATGAACTAACGTACATGAATATGGATTGTAACACCCTCCCCCCCTTAGGAACATTCGTCCTCGAATGTTAGGGTTTATGGGGTGTCCAAATCATCGTGGATTCCAACAGAAATTTTCGATTAATTTTCCCCTATAAAATGGTCACTAGCAAAAGTTGCAAGTAGTTAAGCCCAACGTATGGCCTCACAAGGCTACACAAAGCATTATGGATATGTACATTATTTGCATAATACCATTTTGTATTAAGGAAGAGTATTCTCAAGTTATTGCTTACCTCATAGAGCCTTTTCACCTTCTAATATATCCTGCGTTCCACCAACATCCTTGTTATATTCATTATGGAATAGGTAAGGGTATTTAGACTTCATCTCCTCTTCTTCTTCCCATGTCATTTCTTCCATATTCTTGTTCCTCCATAATACTTTGACGGAAGATACATCTTTTGTTCTCAGCTTGCGGACTTGTCGATCTAATATAGCCACTGGCACTTCTTCATATGATAGATCCTCTGTAATTTTTACATCTTTGATAGGGACGACCCGAGAAGGGTCTTTAATATATTTCCTCAACATAGATACATGGAATATCGGGTGGACAAATTCCAATTCGGATGGCAATTCTAACTCATAAGCAACCTGTCCAATTCGTTGAAGAATTTTATACGGCCCGATATACCGCGGACTCAGCATATCTTTCTTCCCGAAACGCATAACACCCATCATCGGTGAGATCCTCAGGAAAACCCAATTACCAACCTCAAACTCTAGATCACGACGTCGGACATCAGAATAAGACTTTTGCCTGCTTTGTGCCGTCCTCAATCGCTCCTGTATCACTTTAACTTCTCAATGGCTTGGTGAATCAAATCTAGCCCATATAATTCTGTTTCACCGACTTCGAACCATCCAACTGGTGATCTACATCTCCTCCCGTATGGGGCCATTTTAATACTAGAATGATAGCTATTATTGTAGGCGAATTCTATGAGTGGAAGATGGTCATCCCAGTTCCCCTTGAAATCTAGAACACATGCTCGTTGCATATCTTCCAGTGTCTGAATGGTGCGTTCAGCCTGTCCGTCAGTCTATGGATGAAATGCAGTGCTGAGATTCACTTGTGTGCCTAAACCATTCTGAAAAGACCCCCAAAAGTTAGTCGTAAATTGAGCTCCTCAGTCTGATATAATAGATACCGGCACACCATGAAGCCTAACAATCTCCTTGATATACAACTTTGAATAATCTTCAGCTGTGTAAGTTGTCTTAACTGGCAGAAAATGGGCACATTTTGTAAGTCGATCAATTATCACCCAGATGGAGTCAAACTTATGATAAGAGCGAGGTAATCTAATAATGAAGTCCATATTAACCACCTCCCATTTCCAGGTCGGAATCTCTATATTCTGAAGCAATCCATCGGGTTTATGATGTTATATCTTTACTTGTTGACAATTGGGACACCGAGCTACATTCTGCAATAGACTTCTTTATGTTATCCCACCAATACTACCCCTTGACATCATGATACATCTTTGTCGAGCTGGGATGGATGGAATATCGGGAATGGTGAATCTCATTCATAATCTTCTCTCGTAACCCTTCCACATTAGGTACACATAATCGGCCTTGATTTCTCAGTGCCGCATCTCCTCCGATCTCAAAAGCCGTAATTTTACCCGGCTGAATGCTCTCTCTCAATCGTACTAAGATAGGATCTTCATATTGCCGTGCTTTTGCCTTGGCAACAAAAGATGATTCTGATGTATTCTGTACAGTAACACCTCTGTCACCGGAGTCTAACAATTTGATTCTCATATTGGCCAGCTGATGAAGCTCTTTAGTCAACCCCCATCTACCTGCCTCAATATATACTAAGCTTCCCATTGACTTACGGCTGAGAGCGTCTGCCACAACATTGGCTTTACCGGGATGATACAATATCTCGATGTCGTAGTCTTTTAGTAATTCAAGCCACCTAAGCTGCCTCAAATTCAACTCCTTCTGCTTGAAGATGTATTATAAACTCTTGTGATCTGTGTAGATGTCAACATGGATGTCGTATAAGTAGTGCCACCATATCCTCAAAGTATATATTACTGCAGCCAATTCCAAATCATGGGTTGGATAATTCTTTTCATGCTTCTTCAATTGTCTTGATGCATAAGCAATTACCTTCCCATGCTGCATCAATATGCACCCCAAACCTATACCTAAGGCATCACAATATACCACATAACCTTCTATTTCTTCAGGGAGAGTGAGCACTGATGCGGATGTCAATCGATTCTTCAGCTCCTGAAAACTACGTTCACAAGCGTCAAACCACTGGCACTTGGTAGCTTTCTGTTACAACCCATATTCACGTATGTTAGCTCATGCCATAAGGTAGTCAATGTAAATCCATGAAGAGATTATCCTTAAGATGATAAGAAGTTAATCCTATTGGTCTTAAATGATACAAAAATGTATAAGGGTGGTTAACAAGTATTAGAAGTTAAATGAATCGAGGATTTTGTCAGCCGTATTTTCGGATAAACCTAGAGGTGCTTAATACACTCAAGAGATAATGTTTTAAGGTATTTGAATCATATAATATCCGTATTATAAGTCTTGAAGTCAAACGAGTTATGAGACAAAAGTTGACAAAAGTTGTCACAACTTAGGTTCATAATTTTACTTAAACATTAGGTCAAATATTACTAAGATTTTCTCGAAATTTAATTAGAATTATGGGGTAATCTACCCACCAAATTGAAGATCTATCAGTCTAGTTTCCAACGCATTAAACTGTTTATCAATACGATCTCGGAGTAGAGAGATATTCGCATTTTTGTGAGACCGCGCCAAACACCTCTCTATGGGGCCCACTTAGGCGGTTTAAGACATTTAGGTATATATATGATGCCTCCAACCCGTTTTAAGTCATTGTTTTCACGATATTCAGGCCATAGAACCCTAGGAACACCCTCTCAAGGTGATCTCAAGATTCAAGACCCAAACAAAGGGCAAATAACACAAATCAAGTGTCGGGAATTCCGTGGCGCTAGTAAGTTTCTTTTTCTTCTTGTTGTTGCTCATTTTTTTGTTGTTCCAGCTCGTGTGGGAGGTTGTTTTAAAAGGTTTATGTTCTGTAAATACTCCCTCAAGTTCTTAATATCAGACTTAGGAGATTTCAAGCCTTCTAAGGTCAGATTGTTGTTGTGGCAGCATTGGAGGGATATTTCATGGAAAATTAAGGTTAGATTGGAGTTGTTCTTTCTGTATAAAGATAAGGAACCTCTTACTCTATATGTATTTAAGATTATCCAAGTTGCGGCTAAATCATTGAAGCTAGAACTTGTGGAATATATATCGAAAGGCTTGGTAGTAATGTTATCGGTTGGTGGATAGTTTTGGGAGGTTCAATATGATTAACATTGATGTTGTTTGGGATGTTTAGTGATTGTTTTCACTTGTGGAAGTCATATAAATAGGGGAGGTGCTGTCCGTTTCATCATAAAATAGGTTGTGGTCGGTACATAATAGTTACGACGCTGAAACATTAATGATAGTGTCATTTCTCGTATTGTAGACTAAGGAGTCTTGACATTTGCATAGCTTGAGGTTGGGAAGTATATACAAGGTATGTGAGGCTATCCCTTTGCTTATTTTGCATGACTCCGATTATACATAATGTAATGAACGAGTTTTCAAAGATACTCTACTCTTAGAAGCTAGCAGTACTTACATTGTTTCCCCTCTTATGGAATGATTAATGTTGATGTTGCTTCTCTTATTCTTATATTATCAATGTTGTTGGTACTTCCTAATTCTTATAAGGTTCATAGTGAAGAGTTAGTCCTAATAACGTGTACAGAGGATACCGACCTTACGTCACTCTGAAAGGTTTAGAATGTGATTCCATGAGTCGAGCATGCAGTATATATATGTATCTATTTTACTCTACCGAGTCGCGCTATAGTCGGCCGGGTACGACACCTATTGTGCAACCACTGATCAGTTGGGTTTTACCGAACTCCACGTGGACGGGTACAATTCTACCGAGTCTTATAATAGACGGATATATTTTTACCGAGCCTATTACGGCCGAGTATGATATGATGATGATGATGCCCACAGAGGCGTATGTTTTAAAAGTTTATGTATATACATATGTATCATGCATTACATGTCAGTAGCCCTCAGAGGTACCCAGACGTTACAGGTTGTATATTCTCTATCCCTGCTTACATTACTGTTCGTACTTATGGTTCCCTGCCTTACATACTCAGTACTTTATTCGTACTAACGTCCTTTTATTTGTGGACGCTGCATGTCGTGCTGCAGGCCCTGATAGACAGCCAGACGCAGCTCCCCCACCACAGTAGGCGGTCCAATTCAGTGGTGATTGGCGAGATCCCTTCTTCGGATTTGCCGTGGTCTTGGTATGCATTTTTGTTATAGACATTATGGGTATGTTGAGCCCTGTTCCGGCAATGTTGCAGCACTTATGTTCCTTTAGAGGCTCAGAGACAAGTGTCAACTCATGTATAGTTTGGTATGCTTTGTCGGTTGATTTTTGTTGTATAGTCTTTCATGATAGCGTGGTAGCTCGTACCTTATATATAGTTTCTTGATTGTCTGGTCATCCCATGTTATGTATGTTCATGTCATCATCTTTTGTTGTTAGGATTCCATGATCCATGTCTCCCAATTATATTGATCTCGTCGGCCCTAAAAGATAATAAATAAGGTTAGATAAAATGTACGTTGGTGCTCGGCAAGTATGGCCGGGTGCTAGTCATGGCCCTCCAGTTTGGGTTGTGACACTTTCTGTGTTAACTTAGTCAATGGTGCTGATATAGAGGAAAACCCTTCTGCAAACCGCCTATAATATCCTGCTAGCCCTAGGAAGTTGTAGACTTCTAAAGGTGTTGTAGGTCTCGGCCAATTCTTTACTGCATCGATCTTTTGAATGTCGACACTAATACCCTCGTTAGATATCATATGGCCAAGGAATGCTACTGAGTTCAGCCAGAATTCACATTTGGAGAGCTTAGCATATAACTTACGATCCTGAAGCGTCTGTAATACTATCCGCAAGTGGCCCACATGTTCTGCCTCCGAACGAGAATACACCAGAATGTCATCAATGAATACAATCATGAACACATCAAGATAGGGCTTGAATATAGTATTCACGAGATCCATAAAAGCTGTTGGGGCATTTGTTAGCCCGAACGACGTCACCAAGAACTCAAAGTGCCTATATCTTGTCCGGAAGGCCATCTTTGGAACATCATTCTCCTTAACCCTCACCTGATGATACCCTGAACATAAGTCAATCTTGGAGAAATACTTGGCACCCTAGAGTTGGTCAAAAAGGTCGTCAATCCTTGGAGGTGGATACTTGTTCTTTATAGTAAACTTATTTAACTATCGATAATCAATACACATCCTTAACGACCCATCTTTCTTCCACACGAACAAAACTGGCGCACCCCAAAGTGAAGTTCTAGGCCTAATGAAGCCCTTATCGAGCAAGTCCTTCAACTACACCTTCAACTCTCGCAACTATGTTGAGGCCATTCTGTATGGAGGGATAGAGATCGGTTAAGTGTCAGGCAACACATCAATGCTAAAGTAAATCTCCCTTTTAGGAGGAAGGCCTGGGAGTTCATCTGGGAAAACATCTGGAAATTCATTGACCACGGGGATTGATTGTAGAGTAAGCGGCTTTGCCTACGCATCCCTAATGCGAATTAGATGATAAATGTAACCTTTTGAGATCATATTCCTTGCCTTAAGATAGGAAATAAACCTACCTTTCGGTGTAGCAATGTTCCCCTTCCATTCAATGACGGGTTTACCAGGAAACTGAAACCTAACCATCTTTATACGATAGTCAACATTTTCATAGCATGAGGCCAACAAGTCCATTCCCATTATCACATCAAAATCAACCATTTCTAACTGAAATAAATTTGCCAAGGTTTGACGACTACAAATAATCACAGTGAAACCTCTATATACCCTTCTAGCAATCACAGAATCTTCTATCAAAGTAGAACCGCAAGGGGTTGATTTATCAATTCAGGTTTAACGCCAAACTTATTAGCCACAAAGGGTGTAACATATGATAATGTAGATCTCGGATCAATTAGCGCATATACATTATAAGAAATCACAGAAAATATACATGTAACAACATCTGGAGAAGACTCAAGATCCTATCGACCTACTAGAGCATAGGTTCGATTTCGAGCACCACCCGAACTCGACAATGCACCTCTACCTCTACCACGACCTATCGACTGCTGAAAAACCCCGTGCTGGAGGTCAAACTGATGAGGAAGAACCAAACACAGATCCAGTCGCTTGAGCCATACCACCACCTCCTCTGTTAGGACAATCCCGCATTATATGGCCAGGCTATCCGCAAGAATATCATGCATCAGAACCTCGACGGCACAGTCCAAAGTGGGCCTTGCTGCATTGATCACAACGTGGTATTGGGGGTCTCGTCTGACTAGTATCCCTGTGATGTTGCGAGCCTGATGCCCGCGAACTATGACCTAGACCAGAATGGGTAAATCGATCATATCGAGGCCTTTGAAACTATAGAGGAGCACTAGCTATAGGTGGCGCCGAACTCCTCGAAGACTGGGGCCTGACTCTGCCTATGAAGTCATCAGAATACCTTGCAAATCTCTCCCTCTTATGCTGGCCCCTATCCTGCTCCCTATCTGCCCTCTGTTGGTGCTTATGATCCTCTAGGGTCTGAGCATAAGCCTGAATACGGGAAATATCCATGCCCTCTACCAAGGAGGCTGTCGTGTACTCATTTATCAGATGTGGTCCCAACCCGTTCACGAACAGATGTCCCCTATCACTCATCTCGGCCACCATATGAGGAGAATACCTTTCTAAATAATCAAACTACATACTATACTCTCGCACACTCATATTACCTTGTCGAAGGTTCAAGAACATATCAACTCTAGCTCGTCGTATCTCAACTGGCAAGTAGTGATGAAGAAAGGCTTTAGAAAATTCTTTCTACACAGCTGGAGGAGCGTTCGGACCCCTGGATCTCTCCCAACTATCATACCAGAAAACTGCTAAATCCCGTAACCAATAAGAAGCCAACTCTACTGCCTCTGTATCACTAGCATGCATAACCCACAGTGTACGATGAACCTGATCAATAAAAGTCTGCGGGTCCTCCTTAGGGTCTTATCCGGTTAACACTGGAGGGTCTAGATTAATAAAATCACGAACTCTCGTACTAGCCGGTTTATCAACAACATCGGTATTTTGCCTCTGAGCCTGAGCAGCTACCAAGCTAGTTAATAACTATACTGCACTTTGCATATCCTGGTCTGTAGTGCTAGACGACGAAACTGGTGGTGCTGGGTGCCTCCTAATATCCTCTGGAGGAAATGAAGTAGATGAGATATAAGACGACATCTCACTCTGAGCCTCATTTTGTCCTGCTATGGCTTGAGGCACCTGACTGGTACCCTTTCTTACAGCTGTATCAAGTCGTCTACTAATCGCTTGCTTCCTAGTCGAAGGCATCACTGAAAGAAAACAAGGTGAATATTAGAGACGAACACTTACGACTCAACTCTACGCACGATCTAGATTCAGGAAGAAGGTAACAACCCAAGATGTCATATAGCCTCCTGAATATAAATATGGCGCGGTGCACATCCATAGTCAAGACTCTACTAGACACGGCTCATAGACAATCCCTAGGAAAGACTTTATCTGATACCAAGTTTGTCACGACCCAAACTGGAGGGCCATGACTAGCACTCGGCCGTACTTGCCGAGCACCAACAAACATTTTATCTAACCTTTTTTATTATCTTTTACGGCCGACGAGATCAATATAAATGGTAGACATGGATCATGGACAACCAACAATAAAGATGATGGCATGAACATACATAACATGGGATTACCAGACAATCAAGAAACTATATATAAGGTACGAGCTACCACGCTACCATGAAAGACTATACAACAAAAATTAGCCGACAAGGCATACCAAACTATACATAAGTCGACACCTGTCTATGAGCCTATAAAGGAACATAAGTGTTGTAACATTGCCGGAATAGGGCCCCGACATACCAGGAACACGGTATGTCCGAAGAAGGGATCTCGCCAATCACCGCTGAACTAGACAACCTACTGTGGTGGGAGAGCTGCGCCTGCCTATCTATCAGGACCTACAGCACGACATGTAGTGTCCACAAATAAAGAACGTTAGTACGAATAAAGTACTGAGATGAAAGGCAGGGAACCATAAGTACGAACAATAATGCAAATAGGGATAGAGAATATACAACTTGTAACATTTGGGTACCTCTAACGGCTACTGACATGAAATGCATGATACATATGTATATATACATAAACTTTTAAAATATATGCCTCTGTGGGCATCATCATCATCATATCATACCTGCCGTAATAGGCTCGATAAAAATGTACCTGGCCATCATAAGGCTCGGTAGAATCGTACTCGGCCACGTGGAGCTCGGTAAAACCCAACTGATCAGTGATTCCACAATAGGTGCCGTACCCGGCCGACTATAGTGCAGCTCGGTAGAGTAAAATATATACATATATATAATGCATGCTCGACTCATGAAATCACATTCTAAACCTTTCGGAGTGACATAAGGTCGGTATCCTCTGTATATGTTATTAGGACTAAATCTTCACCATGAACCTTATAAAAATTAGGAAGTACCGACAACATTAATAACATAAGAATAAGAGAAGCAACATCAACATTAATCGTTCCAAAAGAGGGGAAACAATGTAAGTACTGCTAGCTTCTAAGAGTAGAGTATCTTTATAAGCTCGTTCATTACATTATGTACAATCGGAGTCGTGCAAAAGAAGGAAAGGGATAGCCTCACATACCTTGTATATACTGCCTAACCTCAAGCTATGCAAATGTCACGACTCCTTAGTCTACAATAGGAGAAATGACACTATCGTTAACGTTTAAGCATCGTAACTATTATGTACCGACCACAACCTATTTTACGATGAAACAGACAACACCTCCCATATTTATATGACTTCACACATGTGAAAACAATCACCAAACAGCCCAAACAACATTAATGTTAATCATATTGAGCCTCCCAAAACAGTCCACCAACCGATAACATTACTACCAAGCCTTTCGATATATATTTCACAAGTTCTAGCTTCAATGACTTAGCCGCAACTTGGATAATCTTAAATACATGTAGATTAAGAGGTTCCTTACCTTTAGACAGAAAGAAAAACTCCAATTTGACCTTAATTGTCCACAAAATATCCCTCCAATGCTGCCACAACAACAAGGAAGCGAAACTAGCAATCAATTAGGGTTTTTCGGTACTAGAATCACCTTAGAAGGCTTGAAATTACCTAGGGTTGATATTAAGAACTTGAGGGAGTATTTACAGAACATAAAACCCTTAAAAAAACCTCCCACACGAGCTGGAACAACACAAAAATGAGCAACAACAAGAAGAACAAGAAACTTACTAGCGCCACGGGATTCCCGACACTTGATTTGTGTTGTTTACCCTTTGTTTAGATTTTGAATTTTGAGAGAACCTTGAGAGGGTGTTCCTAGGGTTCTAAGGTCTGAATATATAGAAAAAAATGACTTAAAACGGGTTGGAGGCATCATATATATATCCAAATGTCTTAAACCGCCTAAGTGGGCCCCATAGAGGTGCTTGGCGCAGTCTCGCAAAAACGCGAATATCTCTCTACTCCAAAATCGTATCGAATAGATCTTCAATTTGGTGGATCACCTTGTAATTCCAAGTAAATTGGGAGAAAAGCTTAGTAACATTTGACATAATGATTAAGTAAAATTATGAACCTAAGTTGCGACCTAATAAAACACAACCTCTTGAGTGTATTAAGTACCTCTAGGTTTACCCAAAAATATGGCTGACAACATCCTTGATTCGTTTAACTTGTAATACTTGTTAACCACCCGTAACCACCTTTGTATCATTTAAGACCAATAGGATTAACTTCTTACCATCTTAAAGATATCTCTTCATGGATTTATGTCGACTACCTTATGTCATGAACTAACGTACGTGAATATGGGTTGTAACAACCAGCATCCCCAGAAAACAGATAATGAATACAAAAACTCAGCGGTGAGTCCAACCCAAAGAAGTGATGTCAAACTCATCATGATAAAGTCGATATGAGTTGTTGTGCCCAAAACCCTCATAAAGGAAATTGAATGGTATGTAAGACTTCTTCAGATATACTAACTCATTATTTTTCCTGAAACCCATCATTTTCAAGAAACCTCAAGAAGTACGGTTTTTCGGTACCAACACCAGGGCTATCCCATGGGAGCCCAGCAAAGCCTCCTATTTCTTCTAAAAGGGGAGTCATTTCTATGTCGCCAAAATGGAAGACGACTCTCTTCTCATCCCAAAACATGGTGGCGGCCAATTAATGCATTGTTTGGATAAATGTCTAACAAGGAGGGTAAAATTTCAAGGACACTTTTCACATGATTTTTGTCACTTGGTGAGAGATTTTCCCACCAATCTAGCAACAAAGGTGGGATATTTTGAACCATGCCAAACCTGGGGACTTCGTGTCTCATTTTTGCAAAACAAATAAAATTAGCCCTTTCCCCCTCCGGATTTGGCTATTTACACGTTAATGATCAACATATTGGCATGTTTTCTCCTAATAATGCATAGATCGTGATTGTGTCCATTGGGATTATGGAAATCCCGGCGGACTTTGGACAAGGCTTGCATTAGCGAGTTATTACGCGGACAACATTCTAACCCATAATAGGTTTGGACATGATGCATGCACGATTAATATTAGAGTGGGGGTTTCTAGAAGAGTCTAGACCGGTATTCTCAAGCGGACAACTTGAGAGGGAAAGTTACGGAACTATCGATTGCACCGTTAATCGGCTAGTTTTACCGCAAATAAGCCTTTCTAAATTTAAAGGGTGATTTAGTTTATAAAGACATAAAAAGAAAGGAAAACAAGGAAAAAGTTAGTGCGCGCAATGTGGAAATTATTATAAAGTAAATGAGGGAGTGAGTTGGGGAGAGACATGATGTAGAAATTCTTAAAAAAATATCTTGGAGCAAGCAAACATGACTAGAAATAAAGGAAAACGCATGTTGTGACCAAATTGAGCAGAGATTTGCATACTAATGCGAATTCAAATAAAGGGAAAATGGCGAAAAGGGTGTACATGCAACAATAAAAGGGAAATGGGAGCGGGATATTCATGTAACAACAAAATAATAAAAGACACGTTTATCAGAGAAGACTAATTTATATAGACCAAGTTTGCTATGGTAAAAGCCTAAAAATATCCCCAGCAGAGTCGCCATGCTGTCGCGCCCCTTTTTCTCGCGAAATCGGGTTTCGACACGTGACAATTCTTTTACAAAAGGTGTTAAAAGAGAGAGTCGTCATCTAACGGTTTTAAGGTGTGTTAGGGCACCTATTTGTAAATAACTCTGATTTAACTAGTTTGCATCACCAAAGATCGGGTAAGGGCTCAAATTACCTTGAAGAGAAGGTGTTAGACACTTTTCGAGGTCCACACGTGTGGGTCCCATCCGAAGTCGAATTATATGAATTAGTCAAATAAACAAAGAGAAAGACAAGTTTAGGCAGTTATCATCAAAAGTCCTTCAATAAACACAAATAATTGATTTAAAGACAAGATGAGGGGTCCTAAGTTTTTTAGCCTAAAGGATCACCCCGTGAAACATAAATAATACTTCGTAACTCCCTCGAGATGGGGTGTTACTCATATTATTCAGCGGGCACAGACTATCATCTCATGCTACTTGATTACTATCTTTAAGTTTTTACTTAGAGCGTACTAGTTGATTCTAAACCGTGCCTTATGCGTGCACTACCCGTCTCATGCCTATGGCCCAGGAGGCGTTTGGACCTCTATTTTAGATAGTTCTAGATTTAACTTAGGCTGCTCAAAAATGATAAAACTAGGCGACATACAAAACAAGTTGGACTTCATATAAAGGTAGTTAAGGGCTCAAGTTAGCCTCCACACTAAGACAACAAATGCATGCTAACAAGTTTGTAATGAGGCAGTAGACGATTTCAGAATAGAGTCTTTAAATCCAATAGTCATGGCCTCTATGTGATTCTGAATTTTAAACGTGCAGGCAGTTTCAGATGTAAGGTGCCATCTTATAGACGTGATTTCAAAACAACTATACAGTTTAGGGGAATCTGGTATTGCATGCTGATTATTGAAATAACAAATTATACGTGATTAAACCTATCGACATGATCTCTAGGTGATTTATGCAACAACTGGCAGTGATACCCATTGGAAATACTCAGAATTATTTAGTTTGATCCTACATGCATGCTTTCTAATAGTGGCAGAGCTAAGCAATGAAACAGTGTTTGCAAGTTCAATATTAACACTTTAAAGCGGGTGGTAATATCATATAGGCAAGATTTCTAATGATTAATGATTGAAATTGATTTTTTTATACTTAGCTCCTATAGGCATGTCTTTTGGGTGAGCAGTATAATGATAACAAAAAATTAACCAATTAAAGTCCTATAGGCATGATTTCTAGATGAACATCAGTAGAACATAGGCTTGTATAATCCTATAGTCACAGTATCTAATGAATATGCTGGAGTTATGCAAATTGAAAGAATAGTCATTGACATTTATCTCTTATAGGCATGATTATCAAAACACATAGGAGCAAAATATATTGATTGAATCAAACATTCAGGTCCTATAGGTAGGTTATCTAACAAACAAATAGGAGCAGAACATGTTGAACGAATTAAATACCTATAGGCAGAATTTCTACCCTTTTTATGCAAACATTAAAATAGACCCATTTTTTCAATTTACTAACACCCAATCATTACTACAAAATTATACAGCCCCACAAATGAAATAAATTACAAAGTTACAAAAAAATATAACTATAATGGGCCTAAGACAGGCCCAAAGTATCCTAGCCCAGCCAGGCCTTCAATTTCGTATCCATACAAGTTTTACCACAGCCCAGAAATCACAGCTGGTCAAACCTAGAAAATAATCTTCATTTACATAAGATAGCCAAAACCCAGTAGCCATAGTTGATCAATGATCCAGAAAACAGCCATTTACACAAGCCAATTGGTTTATTCAATAGGCATAGAGAGGGACCGAACTGAGTAGTTAGGACAAGGTGGCCAAAGAACCTTAGGCCCTAGTGTGTCAGAGTTCACAAGGGTCTCAAAGTGGACCCCGAGCAGTGCTCACACTAGGAAGGTTAGTAGAGAAGTTTTAGGGGGGAGGCCTTTCCTTTCAACCGGCCAACAATTAGAAACTCAGAACATGAAACAAACAATGAAAATAGTAGTAAAGTAATAAGGTTTGGAAAAAGCATTTGCAAACACTACAAAATGATCACATAATGAACATGTCAACACAGAGGGTGCATGAATTCATGGAAACAAATTGATACTGCAAATTCTCACTTAACACATTGGGGCAGGGGACATATTGATAAGAAACAAGGAGCCTAAAGCTAATAGGATTACCCAGTTAATAGGCATGGAGCATCAGGCTAGTAAGACGAATAGTTGTCACTAATGCAACAAGTTTAAAACCTAAAGGATCAAATTATTCTAAACACAAGGATATAACTAATACTAATGAAGCAAGCAGAATCATAATTTAGGCAAAACTATTTTGAGAGGTTCCACTTAATTTCTAAGGGCACAGAACTGGGTAGGGCAAGAACATAATGAGCGACAAAACATAGTCATAGGAGCACACTACACACTTAGGGTGAAGGTTTTAACATGCATACTAATAATGTCAATTAGTCACTAGAAATTAAGAATCAGATAGGGAAACATGGATTAGGCCACATGATCAAGGCAAAGCACTCAAATTATCAATAACATTAGGCTAAACATGCTTCGAATTGTCCAAATTGCCTAAGTTAGATACAAACACATAGGACCAAAGTTTAGGCGTGAAACAATGTTGGAGAAGTTCATGCTATAGGCCGAATTACACATGAAGAAAGTCAAGGAATCATATGCAATTTCAGAGAACACGGATATGCTAATTGGTACATAATGAAATAAACATAGCGAAGGTTGAGAACTAACCAGTTATTGCTCAACAAACAAGAAAAAGAATAGCAATCAGGACCCAGAATCTCAGATGCATCAAGTTCCCAAGGGCTTCAAAAATCCAAGGCAGTGCTCACACCCAAGAAAGGCCAGAAAGTAGGAAATCTGATGGCATTGGCTTTCATCCGGCCAACAACCAAACACAACAAAATAACTAGGGAATACAGAGCAAAAGCCCCAATATTTTCAGTAAAAATTAGCGATTGAAGTCTTGTCCCGTAGGGAATGGGGAGGGGTTTATATAATAGTAGGGCTCAAACGGTAACAGATTCAAACAAGGAAATAAATACACAAATAAGTTTGAAAATCAATTTAATAAAGCTGTAAACTCAAGTTTTAGGGAAAGTAACTATTGACAAAATATAAACAAAAATCGAGCCTACAGTGGAATATAGGATGAATATAGACATAATAACACTCAAAATCAGAGAATCGAACCAATTTTGGTTCATTTTGAAGAGATATGTAAACCCTAGTTTTAGGGTAAGTAAGAATCATAGAAAATAAACAAATTTTGGATTCACAATAGCATAGGATGAATATAGACGAAATAACATTCAAAAAGCAGGGATTTGAACCGATTTTGGTTCTATTTTGATGAGATCTGCTTGCCATGTTTAGGAAAGAACTATAGGAGAGTAGCCAGTACCAAAAGGGGGTCGTATATGGCAAGAAACAGTCATGGAATCCCATGTTAGGTGGGATTATGAGGAGATTTAGGGGGCGACAACTTTAGGGTTTTTGAAGAGGGGGAAGGGATATGAGAAGAGTAATAGGGCGGCGGGCAAAGGGGAATGATTAGGGTTAGGGGTGAAAGGGGGTAACTAAAAGGATGGGTTAGATATGGGCCGTTGATCTCAGAGATCAATGACCACGATTAAAAGGGGGTTGGGTCGGGTTTATTTAGATGGGTTGCGACCGGGTTCCAGGTTAAAGGGGTTATTGGTTTGGGATGGGGTTATTGGGCTAGTGTATTGGTCCGAAAATGTTTAGAAATTGGGGCTAATTTTTAAATACCCAATATTTTATCAATAAATAATTAATAAAAGTGATTAATAAATAATAAAAATATTATTTGTGCACTAAAATGATTGAAATAATAATATGACATTATGAAAATATAAAAAGTCATTTTGGCATAAGTAATATAAATTACATGAATATAGGCTATTATTACAAAAATATGCAATTAGCCTAAAAATGCAAATGTAATTATGAAAAAATGAAGTAAAATATTTAAAAACATGAATGCTAGTGTAAATAATAAGTTTGGATGATTAAAACATCATAAAAATAATTTTAAGGATAATTATTGAATATTTATACAATAAAAATGCAGAAAGGAATTAATTTAGGGCTTCTAAAAATCATGAAAAATTATGTAAAATGCTTGAATAGGTTTATAAACTAAATGATGATGCAAATATACTATTTTGAAAGTATATATATATATATATATATATTTAAAAAATATGAGGTAAAAATTGGGTATCAACACAATTCTCGGTAGTTCCGAGACTTCTCGACTCGTACATACCTTTGCGAGTGGGGATAATAGCCCGATGAAAGTTTCTCTATTTCTATAAGATTGGGTCGTATGCCTCGGCAAAACTATGAAATATTATTATGGATCAAGTCGTACGACCTCGGTAGTATTATGATATGTATATGTGGATAGGGACGTACGACCTCGACGGTGTTATGTAGCACTATTCTTGTTGATCGAGCGTATGACCTCGGTAGAATTCATGTGTAATATATGATAGGAAGTCATAGAACATATGAGTTTTCCTGACTTAAAATTTGACATTGTATTTGATATCGATTATCCTTGTCTCCTTCGACGCAGTTTATAGTATTTGCTGATTTTGTAATTATTCTTATGTTGAGAATCATGTTATTTATATTTATTTGTTTCGTTGCTACTTGTTGTATTTTATACATGTCTACTTTTATGTACATTATTATTGGACTACTAGTAAGTGCCGATGTCGGCCCCTCGTTACTAATTCTTCGAGATTAGACTAGATACTACTGAGTATGAATTGATTTACGTACTTATACTACACTTCTGCACTAGTTGTGCGGGTACTGAGACATGCACATTAGGTGGTCACTCGGGTGCGTAGTAGTATCAGCTAGAGACTTAGTGGTGAGATGTTTTCCATGCTTCGACATGCAGCACTCGGAGTCTCCTTCCCCCTATGTTTATATTATTCTATCTATTTTTCATTCTTGACTGTAGGTATAGTAATTTTGTATATTCTACTAGATACCCATGCACTTGTGATATCGGGGTTTGGAGATTTTTAGTAGATGTTCGTGATTGTACCTAATATTTATATCATTTCATTTTATGTTTTGTTCATACTTCGTGCCTTGGTAAGAATGAAAGTATTTTTCCATGGTTTCTAAACTTAACTCCGCTTTATTATTGTAATTTGTGATTGTGATGACCCAAAATGTCATCACTCATTTTGAAAGTAAATTTTGTGTTTTGAGGCCTTAAAAACCTCTTTTTGTCTCACCTTGATTTGCGTGCACAATACGGCCGCGTTTCTGAAAAGCTTTTATGTGAAATCTAAGTAAAATAAAGAAATTGGCCTTTAAAATTGATTAAAATTGACTTTGGTCAACATTCTTGGCAAACAGACCCGGAACCGTGATTTGACGATCTCGTAGGATCCGTAGTAAAATATGGGACTTGGGTGTATGCCCGGAATAGAATTCCGAGTTCCCAAGCCCGAGAAAAGAATTTTTAAATAAAACTGTTTGCTAGAAAATATAAAGGCTTTTAGAAGTGAATTGATGCAATTTCTTGATGGTATCGGGCCCGTAACTTGGTTCTGGAGCCCGATACAAGTTTAAAATAATAATTTGGCTGAATCTGTGGAATTGGGTAAGAACCCGAGTTCATTTGGTATAAAATGGACCTATAGTTGAGAAAATAGAAATTTCAATATTCTTGAGTGATTTCATGAATTTGAGGTTTAATTCATAGTTGTTGATGTTATTTTGATGATTTGATTGCACGAGCAAGTCCATATGATGTTTTTGGACTTGCGTGCATGTTTGGTTTGGAGCCCGAGGGCTCGGGTGAGTTTTGGATAGGCCACAGAGTGAATTTTGACTTAGAGAAATGGTTGTTGTAGGTTTAGTTGTATTGCAGGCTCTGATCTCACAATTGCGAGGTCAGGCTTCGCAATTGCGAGCCTAACAGGCTTGGCAATTGCGAGGGCTTGATAGCATTTGCAAAGAAAGCCCAGGCCTGCCATGTTCGCAATTGCGAACCTTCCTTCACAAATGCGAAGTCATCAGGGGAGGGTCAGTTATCGCAATTGCGACAATTTGTTCGCAATTGCGAGGAAAGCAGACAATGCACAGGTTCGCAAATGCGAAGCCTAGTTCACATTTGAGAGCTTCGCAATTGCGACATCTGCGAGCAGTTAAGTGTGATTTTGACGGGATTTCATTCATTTTTACAACTCTTCAAACCCTAAAACATCTTTGGGCGATTTTTCAAAGGCACAAATTCTTCCAAATCATTAGTAAGTCATTTCTATTTCATTTCTTTCAATCTAATCCATTTTTTTAGATGATTCCATTTCAAAATCAAGGGTTTTTCATGAGAAATTGGGTGATTTTGGATAGAACTTAGTATTTTCAAAATTTGGGGATTTGGACCTCAATTTGAGGTCCGATTTCAAAACAATTATATATTTGAGTTCGTGGGTGAATGGGTGATCGAGTTTTAGTTCGAACCTCTGGTTTTGACCAAGCGGACCCGGGGTCAATTTTTGACTTTTTGGGAAAAACATTAGAAAACCTATTTTCATGCATTAGAATTGGTTTATTTAGTATTTATTAATATTATTAAGTAAATTGTGGCTAGATACAAGCGGGTTGGTAGTGGAATCAAGAGGTAAAGCGGTAGTTGAGGCTTGATTGTGTTCGTGACATTGAGGTAAGTGTTTGGTCTAACCTTAGCTTGAGGGAATAAGAGTTGTGGTCCTATTTGCTATGTGTTAATTATCGAGTACCACGTATAGGTGTGGTGACGAGTACCTATACGTTGGTGTCAAGCATGCCCGTGAGTCTTATACTATGATTTTTGTGACTCCGTTATGTATTGTCCATGCTTAATATGATGATTATCAATGTTGAACAAGGCTTATGGAAGCATTCTTAGTAATTGAACATTGGCTCAAGTTGAGATTTATGTTGTGAAGTGGTTGTGGAAACGAGAAGAGATTTATGATATTGTTTCCCTTGTCGGGATATTATTGCTTATGATATTGTTCCCCTTGTCGGGATATTATTGTTATACTATTGTTTCCTTGCCGGGATTCTATTGTGATTTTATTGATTCCCTTGCCCGAATTGCTTTGTGATTGTTGCTTGGGTAAGGAAGAGTGGAAAGCACATAGGGTGATGCCGTGCGCGATATTTGTGAGTGAGTGTTAATGCACGAAGGGTGATGCGGTGCCGATATTATGAAAGTAAAAGCACGAAGGGTGATGTCGTGCCATAATATGAGTGACAATGCACGAAAGATAATGCTGTGCCATAATTATATGAGGTAAAAGCACGAAGGGTGATGCCGTGCCGAATCTATTGATTCTTATGGTGAGAACGAGAGTAAAAGCACAAAGGGTGATGCCATGCACTTGTTACTGTTTTTCCTTATTCGGCTTATAATTAAATTATAGTGTTCTTTGTGCTTCTCTACTGAAATCCTGTTAGTACTTGATATCCCCCGCAACATGTTTCCCCCTTCCCATCTTTAACTGCTATTTGTTATTATTATTTGCTGTATATGAGTTAACTGCACAGGTTTACTTGGTAATCTTGTCCTAGCCTAGTCACTACTTCGCCGAGGTTAGGCTCGACACTTACCATCACATAGGGTCGGTTGTGCTGATACTACACTCTGCACTTTGTGCAGATCCTGGTACTGGAGCATTCGGACCATAGAGAGGTTGCTGCCTTCAGTCTAGCGGAGACCCGAGGTAGTCCTGCAGACGTCCGCAGGCCTTGGCGTCCCCTTCTATCTTTTCCATTCTGTTCTTATGTATTTCATAGACAAACTTGTATTTTCCATTCAGACCACTATTTGTAGTATTCCTAGATGGTCTGTGACATTGTAACACCAATTCTGGGTAGAGTTGTATTTTGGATTTTGTACTAGTATGTAGTTAAATTATCAGATTTCCTCTTACACATTTTTTTTATTATTTTTGTTTTTCCGTTGTTGATCACATATTAATTTGAATTGTTAAAAGGTTATGGAAAATGGGTAATAAAATCTGTAACACTAGGCTTGCCTAGCTTTCACAAGTAGGCACTATCACGACTCCCGAGGGTGGAAAATCTGGGTTGTGACAAGTTGGTATCAGAGCTCTAGGTTGCTTAGGTCTCACAATTTACGGACAAGCTTAGTAGAGTCTGAGGTATCGGTACGGAGACGTCTGTGTTTATCCCCTAGAGGCTACAGAGTTATGAAAAACTTCACATCTATTCTTTCTTGTCGTGCGACTTGATTTCTCAATGCTAATTGAACTTCCACTATGTTCTTTCGTAGATGGTGAGAACATGTACCGTTTCATCAGCTGACCAGCAGCCTGAACCCCCAGTAGCAGCTCCTACGAGGGGCAGAGGTCGAGGTCGTTCTAGGGCCTGAGGTAGAGGCATGTCTCAACCTAGAGCTCGAGCAGCAGCACCAGCGTCGGAGCCTCAGATTGAGTTTGACGATAAGGTTCCAGCCCAGACTATTCCAATAGGACCAGCTCAGGTCCTAGAGGGGTTCATTGCCACCCCGATACTTTAGGATGCTCTGGTCCATCTAGTGGGCCTTAGGAGAGCATCACTCAGGTAGGAATATTTCCTGTAGCACCAGCTGTCTCTCATGCTGGAGGAGGAGCCCAAACTCCTGCTACTCGCACTCTGAAGCAGATGGCTCCCTAGTTTCAGACTCCAGCAGCTCAGCCAGTTGGGGTAGTTCAGTCGGGTGTTGTGGCACAGACCGGTGAGGGACCAGCTATGTCTGCTGATGCCTTATGGAGATTGGACAGGTTCACCAAGCTTTTTACTGCCACTTTTGGTTGTACATCTTCTGAGGGTCCCCAGGATTATTTGGATAACTGTCATGAGGTTTTACGAAACATGGGGATAGTGGAGACCAATGGGGTCGACTTTTCTTCTTTTCATCTGTCTGGATCCACCAAGACTTGGTGGAGGGATTATTGTTTGGCTAGACCAGTTAGGTCACCATCTTTGACTTGGGATCAGTTCTCTCAGTTATTTCTGGAGAAGTTTCCTCCTATCACTCAAAGGGAGAACTATCGGAGGCAGTTTGAGTGTCTCCAGTAGGGTTCTATGGCTGTCACTTAGTACGAGACCAGATTTATTGATTTGGACCATCATGCTCTTCTTATACTTCCCACTAAGAGAGAGAGAGAGAGAAATAGAGAGAGATAGAGTAAGGAGGTTCATTGAGGGTCGTTCAGCCTATTCGATTGCAGATGGACAAGGAGACAGGGAGTGAGATTTCTTTTCAGGATGCGGTCAATGTGGCCAGGAGAGTTGAGATGGCTCTATCACAGGGGGTGGTCAAGGGTCTGACAAGGGGCCTCGTCATTTGGGCAGGTTTAGTGGTGCCTCGTCTAGAGGTAAGGATTCTTTTGGTAGGGGACATCCTTCTAGGCCATTTCATTCAGCACTACAAGCTACTCACGGTACTCCAGGTGGTCGTGGTTCTTATATGCAGTATTTTGATCAGTTGCCCTACAGCGCATCGCCAGCTCCTATCAGTGCACCTCCACTCCAGAGTTTTTAGGGTTGTCAGTCCCAATAGCCGAGGGCTTGTTATACTTGTGGTTACATAAGGCATATTGCTAGATTTTTCCTTCAAGCACCGAGTAGTTCTCAGCATTAGGTTTCCCATGCCATGGTTCAGGCACCGAGTGTTCCACCGCCCGCTCAGCTAGCTAGAGGTGGAGATAGAGGTGTTATAGGTAGAGGTAGAGGTGTTAGAGGCGGAGGTCAGGCCGCTAGAGGTGTAGGCCAGGCCGCTAGAGGTGTAGGCTAGCCAGTAGGAGGTCGTCCCAAGGATATAGTTCGGAGTGGTAGGGCCCAACCCCGATGTTATTCTCTTCTATCCAGGCCTGAGGCCAAGGCCTCCAATGCAGTTATCACATGTACTGTTTTATTTTGTAGTAGAGATTTTTCAGTTCTATTTGATCCAGGATCAACATACTCCTATGTGTCATCTTATTTTGCACCGTATTTGGTCATGCCTAGTGATTCTTTAAGCGCTCATGTATATGTGTCTGCACTGGTGGGTGATTCTATCATGGTAGATCATGTCCATTGTTCATGTATAGTTGTGATTAGGGGTCTGGAGACCCGAGTAGATCTGTTACTTTTGGATATGGTTGATTTCGATGTCATATTGGGGATGGACTGGTTATAACCTTATCACGCTAACTTGGACTATCATGCCAAGACTATGACCTTAGCCTTGCCGGGTCTACCTTGTTTAGAGTGGAGAGGGACTCCTATTCATTCCACTCGTAGAATTATCTCATATATGAAGGCTCAGCGTATGGTTGATAAGGGATGTATGGCCTACTTGGCATATGTTCTTGATTCTAGTGCCGAGGTTCCTTTTATGGATTCTATGCTTGTTGTTCGTGAGTTTCCTGAGGTATTTCCTTTAGACCTTCTAGGTATGCCACCCGACAGGGATATTGACTTTTGCATCGATTTGGCTCTGGGCACTCAGACCATTTCTATTTTGCCATATCGTATGGCCCCGCCTGAGTTGAAAGAATTGAAGGAGCAGTTGTAAGACTTGCTTAATAAGGGCTTTATAAGACCTAGTGTCTCGCCTTGGGGTGCGCCGGTGTTATTTGTTAAGAAGAAGGACGGATCGATGAGAATGTGTATAGATTATTGGTAGTTGAACAAGGTCACAATCAAGAATAAGTATCCATTGCCGAGGATTGGTGATTTGTTTGATCAGCTTCAGGGTGCCAAAGTGTTTTCGAATATTGACTTGTGATCTGGCTACCATCAGTTGAGGATTAAGGCATTTGATGTCCCTAAGAAAGCTTCGCACTCGGTACAGTCATTATGAGTTCTTGGTGATGTCATTCGGGTTGACAAATGCTCTAGCAGCTTTCATGGATTTAATGAACCGAGTGTTCAAGCCTTACTTGGATTCATTCGTGATAGTCTTCATTGATGATATATTGATCTATTCCCGCAGCCGGGAGGAGCATGAGCAGCATCTGAGAGTTGTTTTTCAGACTTTAAGAGATAGTCAGTTGTATGCTAAGTTTTCGAAGTGTGACTTTTGGTTGGGATCAGTTGCTTTCTTCGGTCACGTTGTATCAACAGAGGGTATTCAGGTGGATCTGAAGAAGATAGAGGTAGTCAAGGACTGGCCTGCCCGCATCAGCTACAGAGATCCAAAACTTCTTGGGTATGGCAGGCTATTACCGTTGATTTGTGGAGGGATTTTCATCTATTGCAGCCCCGATGACAAGGTTGACCCAGAAGGGTGCCCAGTTCAGGTGGTCGGACGAGTGTGAGGCGAGATTTCAGAAGCTCATGACAGCTTTGACTACGGCGCCGGTGTTGGTTTTGCCCACATGTTCAGGGCCATATACAGTTTATTGTGATGCATCTCGCATTGGACATGGTGCGGTGTTGATGCAGGATGGCAAGGTCATTGCATATGTTTTGTGACAGTTCAAGATTCACGAGAAGAATTATCTAGTTCATGATTCGAAGCTAGCAGCCATTGTTCACACACTGAAGATTTGGAGGGACTACTTATATGGCATGTCATGTGAGGTGTTCACGGATCACAAGAGTCTACAGTACTTGTTCAAGCAGAAGGAGCTAAATTTGAGGCAGAGAAGGTTGTTGGAGCTATTGAAAGACTATGATATTACTATCTTGTACAGTCGCTCGTTCTTCATTATTTGAGCATATCACAGATCGGCAGTATGATGATCCTCATTTGCGTGTCCTTAGGGACATAGTGTGGCACAGTGGTGCCAACTAGGTTACATTAGGAGATGATGGAGTTTTGAAGATGCAGAGTCGAGTTTGTGTGCCTAATGTGGATGGACTTCGAGAGTTGATTCTAGAGAAGGCCCATAGTTCTCGGTACTCCATTCATCCGGGTGCCACTGATAACTAGGGATTCTAGTTTATTTTATACTCCTTTTTACATGAGTTTTGGATTAAAAATGTATACAAATAGTCCCAAAAGCTTACATGTTGTACTTGTTTGCAGGGTTTGGTCAAAAAAGTGACAAGTGGTCAAAACCATATCAAAAAGGAGTGAAACCTGCACAAGTACCAAGAACAAGTCAAAGCACTGCTGCAACATAAAATCCACTACAGCTGCAACAGACCTATTGCGGTCGCGGTCCATTTAGTGCAGCCCACGGTTGATAAGTTCAGAGAGGTGCATTCATGGTGTTCTAAGTAGTGCGGTCCGCGAAAGATTCTTTGCGGCCATGGTAACCTCATCGTAGTCGCAGTCCATTTGTTGCAGTCCGCATAGAGAGGATTCAAAAAGCTCAGGATTTCGGAAGTTTCAAGACACCGTGACCGCAGTCGATTTGTTGTGGTCCGCGGTGAAGCCACCGCGGCCGTGGTGCATTTTATGCGGTCCGCGGTGGCCAGATTCAGAAATGAGAAGTGAAGCCAAAAATCCTCACCGTAGCCGCGGTCCGCGGTACCTCCATCAGGGGTATTTTTTTCCAGAAAATTCGGCCTTGTATAAATACTTCTTTTTCAGATTTTAGGTTATCTTATGAATAGTTGAGCACATAAAGGCCGT